>NW_026606649.1:7537500-8797500 GCF_029890125.1 Rhinichthys klamathensis goyatoka
ATCATCTCAAATGTCGGTCTGCTCTACTTCGGAATATATTCAGTGTTGCCAACTATTTTCAAAGGAAAGTAGCTAACGCCTTCCCTAAAAGTCGCTAAATGTCGCTAGATGACGTCATACGTCAATTAACATATTAATTACGTCATCGCGTCGTACTTGCGTTCTGTCAGCCTAGTGCGTTTTCTCTCTAAATTAATGCTCTATTTAATATAATATAGCCGAATGTCAAATAAAGCTGTTCTCATTTCCTATTTTGTTGTTGTCAGAAAATAGAACGAGTATAATATAGTAAACTATTACATTTTTTATAGGCCTATGTAGAACATTATCTGAATTGAGAGAGTTAGGGAACCGGATTAACTAAGCTATGTGATAGTGAGTGTTACAAGTAATAAGCACAAGAAAATAAATAAAATGAAAATGGTCAAGCTAAATTCTTTAAATATAAAACAAAAGAAAAGCAGATAAGTGATCAGTCCGTGGAAAAACACTGCTCATTCGCGTCTGTCGGCGGCCGTGCACTCCTCTCAGCCATTCACTGAACAGGGGAGACGCAGCTGGAGAGAGTGACGACAGGGAGAAAGCAAGACCTCGCACTCGCAGGACAGTACTGGCACCATTTGGAGGTTACTGAGGTTTGTCCAAAAAGTCGCTAAAATTGTCGCTAGTCGCTTTTTTGAAAAAATGTCGCTGAAGGGGTCTGAAAAGTCGCTAAAAATAGCGACAAAGGCGCTAATTTGGCAACACTGAATATATTATCAGGGAGCCAAACACGCAGTGCCAGCTCGACCTGATGCCAGCCATCCTGTTTTTTCTCTCTCTCTCTCTCTCTCTCTCTCTCTCTCTCTCTCTCTCTCTCTCTCTCTCTCTCTCTCTCTCTCTCTCTCTCTCTCTCTCTCTCTCTCTCTCTCTCTCTCTCTCTCTCTCTCTCGCCCTCTCTCTCTCGCCCTCTCTCCTCTAAAAACAACATACTGCATACTGGACCCCACTCCCCCTCTTAGGAGGATATTAGTCTCCTCTAAAACCAGAATTGTTGTACCCGAACTAGCACTCTCCTTGGAGGGAGAGGGGGGATATTTTAGGGAAATAATTTGAATAAAAAGGCACGGTAGAGAGTAATGAGAAGAAGAAGGAATGCAGAATAGGGCAAAGCCTGGATAGCAGCCCCACTTAAGCATTCTTCTCTTTTTCTGACGAGAGCGGCCTACTCCTATGACAGCGCCACAGCCCACCTCTCATAGGAGAGGCTCAGACAGTCTAGGAGGAGCCTGCACTCGCGAGGAAATGATCTTCCCAAAGGCGGCTGACTGCACTCGCGTCTCTCTAAATCGGTTCACTACCGTCTCAACAGCAGCGCTGAACAGTCCAGAGGGCGAAACAGGGATAATCCCTCCCCCTGTTCCAGGTCCTTAAACAGGTCTGCCTGGTAAGCTTGTAATACTGACATAGTATGCAAAGCTCTGCCAAGTCTGTCCAGCTGCTGAATATACACTGTGTCCACCAACCTCTTTGTCAACTGACATGGCTAGAGGGCAAAACGGGAGCCTTCATCAATGAGGATGTTCCCGGTGAGAGATAACTTGCTAAATTCCTCTCCATCCGCGGCATCCTCCCATAACACCACTCACTCAGCCCCTCTATATTAGAATAATTCAAAGCAGAATGGGTCACGTGAGCAGAAAATGGATGTTCCCACGAACCTGACACCTCAATGTGCAGGTCTGGAAGAAATGGAAGGCTCACCGGAGCAGTGCACTTATGACTGCGCAGATATCGCTCTTCTAAGAGGCTGCTTGCGACCTCGCGCTTCGAGCCGGACCATTCCAAACTCAGTCTGACTGTAGCACAAGTCATAAGCTCCACTAACTCATCGTATTTGGGATTCTGCTGCATGGAGTAGGAAACAGATTTTCTCCACACAGACTCCACACTTTTCTGAATCGTCAGAATCATAAGCGAGCAATGAGTCCTCGTATTCCACGGAAGAAACCGCAGAGCGGGCTTCCGTTTCAGGCATAAGGACAGCAGAGCTCGGGGGAGAAGTGAGGGGAACTTTCTCAAGCTCCTCAAGCAGCTGCGTCTGAGATCCCCACGGCTGCAAGAGTGTACCGTGACCATCGACAGGCATTATGAAATGCGGGCATGGAGGGATACAGCCTTTACACTGTTTGCTCGCCATGTTTCCTTCTCTTTCACACATTGCAATCTTCAAACATCACACAGATAAGCTGCTTCCTGAAGACATTGAAACTGATGACTTGACCCTTTTTATACGCTGGGGAGCATCCTGCGACATCACTGCATCTGCCATGATTGACTAGTTGGTACACGTGTCTCAGACACCGGGTCCTGCGGGACACGACCCCATTGCGTCAGCTGACACGGCCTTGAGTTCCCTCGAAAGGGGACCATATTCATCCACACAGTCACAAGATTAATTAAATTAATCAAATGTGACAGTAAACTATGGAGGCTTGTTTCCACCACGGAATAAAAAATAAAATAAAAGATGATTGCGACTTTTATCTCACAATTCATATTTTTTTTTAATTATCACAATTGCAGAATATAAACCTGCAATTGGGAGTTATAATGTAAGAATTGCGAAATATCTCGCAATTCTGACTTTATTTCTCACATTTGCGAGTTTATATCTCACAATTGTGACATTATAACTCAAGATATAACAACGTGAGATATGAACTCGCAATTGCGAGTTATAAAGTCCAATTCTGAGGGAAAAAGTCAGCTCATAATTTGTTCATTTTTGTTCAATTTTCGTACAATTGCGAGTTTCTCACAATTCTGACTTTAGAACTCGCAATTGCGAGTTTATATCACACAATTCGGCAAAAAAAGTCAGAATTGCTAGATGTAAACTTGCAATTGCGATAAAGTAATTTTTTTTGTATTCAGAGGCAGAAACCAGCTTCCATTTATAATGACATTTATGATGCTACAATTTATATTTTATATTTCAAATAAATTCTGCTCTTCTAAACTTTTTATTCATCAAAGAAAGAATTTTTTTTAATCTCTGTTTCCTCAAAAAATATAAGCAGCAACTTTTCAACATTGATAAAAATAAGAAATGTTTTATCATATTGCTTAATCAGTGTCTTACAATGATTTCTTGGATCATGTGGCTTATTACATTGTTTCCATCATAGGAATAAATCATTTTTTAAAAAATATATTAAAATAGAAAACCATTATTTTAAATTGTAATAATATTTCACAATAATAATTACGGTATTTTTGATCAAATAAATGCAGCCTTGGTGAGAATAAGAGACTAAAAAAAAACCCTAAAAAATGCCAATGCCAGCAAGGGCGTAGAAGCACGGGACTGGCGTCGTCTTTATACACCCCGTGATAATTCAGCAGGTGTCGTTGAGGGCTGTGTCAATCAGTTTGGTATGGTGGGAGCGGCTCCAGCTTGAGCACGCGCATTCGGCTGTGGAGAAGCACAGGGCTAGGGCAGTTGCATGGATGGTTGGTGGATCTGTGCCCCATTTTGAGTTCACCAGTTTGCGCAGGATGTTATTACGAGTGTTGATCTTGACTTTGGTGTTCTGAAGGTGAGTTTTGAAAGAGAGTGTCCTGTCGAGTGTGATTCCCAGGTACACGGGGTGAGGATGGTTGGAGCGATTGTATCCATCCCATGAGATGCTCAGTTCTTTTTTCGCATCTCGATTTTTAAGATGGAAGCTGCATAGTTGGGTTTATGATGGGTTGGGTTTCAGGTGGTTGTTATTGTAGAAGGTTGTCATCTCTTGGAGGGCACTTTCCATGACAGGCTCAATCTTCTGGAAGTTCTCCTGTTGGGTGGTGATGCAGAGATCGTCCGTATAGATAAAACGGCGGCATTGTGAGTGAAGTGGTTGGTCATTAGTATATATGTTGAAGAGAAGGGGGGCCAGTACGCTGCCTTGTGGTAGGCCATTCGGTAACACTTTATTTTGATGGTCCCTTTTCAACATTCTGTTGACTGTAAGTAACTTTGCAACTACATGTCAACTACCTCTCATTAGAGTATTAGTAGACTGTCTGCTTAATATCTGTCAACTCTTTATTGTGATGCTCCTCCAACAGACATTCTACAGACTATAAGTAACTTTGCAACTACATGTCAACTTATTCTATCCCTAACCCTACCAGTCTACTAATACTCTACTAACACTCTAGTGAGAGTTAGTAGAGATGTAGGTGCAACGTTACTTATAGTCAACTGAATGTGTTAAAGGGACCATCCAAATAAAGTGAAACCGGCCATTCTTTTGGGCTTTCCATTTGCTCTTCTTGTCATTTAGTTGTATAAAGAAGCGCCTGTTGTTGAGGATGCTTTTGATGATTTGACAGAGGTCGAGGTCACCAGTCATGTCAAAAAGTTTCCTAATCATGGTGCGGTGCTGGACAGTATCGTAGGCAGCAGTGAGGTCTATGAAAGCTGCTCCGGTGATGAGTTTGCACTCAAAACCGTCCTCAATGTGTTGGGTGAGGTTCAGTAGCTGTCCAGCACAGGAGCGGCCAGGACGGAAACCAGCTTGATCTTTAGTAAGCTTAGAGTCTATAAGTGGCATAAGGCGTTGGAGTAATAGCTTCTCGTAGAGCTTGTAGGTGATGCAGAGGAGGGAAATTGGTCTGTAGTTCTTTGGGGATGATGGATCCTTTCCAGGTTAAACCTTTGACCAGTAGTGCATGTTTATCAGTAACTACCCTCTATACTGAGTGACAGCTTAATTTAGGCTAATTTGTTTATCCATTCTGGTAGTAATTTTATACCTTTATGTATATTTTTAACTTTTGATAGTCATTTAATGTTAGTTGCTAGAAAATAACAAAGGCGTGCCTGGTCAATTAATAATTTGGACAGTTCCACAACTTAACTTCCAAAGTCAAAATTAAAACTCAAACACTCAATATCCATGAAAAAGGAACTTTGACTCTCTCCTATGGAAGAATGTGAATAATGTGCCAAAGTATTGAATAATGAATAATATGCCAAAGGCTTATTGAGTTGGCAATATCATTTAGTTTCCTGTGTCACTGACAGCAAGTCCTTGCATAGTGGAAACTAATTTTGTTCCTTGACACAAAATAACCAGAATAATATGGATCCTTGTCCTGTATCACCACTTCCTGTATTTATTCTGACACCAATACACTTCTCTGAAGTGGCTATGCTTCCTGATGCAAGCAGCCTCCAGATAAACTATAGGAAGAGTGGTGACATTTTTGAGATCCGACAGTAGTGTCTGAAATATAGACAGGTTCACCATGGTTTAACAGGACAAAAAAAAATTGTAAGCTTGATGGCGTCTGTTTTAAATATTGGCAGGACACGTGTGGGCTATAAATAAAGAGTAAAATACAGACTGAGTAGAAATGACAATCATTCCGAGAGCCCAGTGCTATGAGGCCAGTAAAGCATGATGGACTCAAACCAGTCCAAAACGGGGGTCACCTTCAGTTAATGTTGCACATACTATTCATGACAAGATCACAGATGAATCTTTACAGACATTTTAATGTTCATGGCAAACCACAGAGGTAATTTATGGAGCATAATTAATTCATACATGAAAACTAGATGTAGAAGTAGTCTCTTGTGAGATGAGGAATGTTTTGTTTACTAAGTGTCTCATTTGTATAGCATTATACTTTATTTGTCTAGTTTATGATGAGATGAGAATGATTATAATATCCTCTAGTTTTAAATATTCCTTGTTATCCTATAATTATTATTATCAAATGGTTTGCAGATTTTAACATATCTAGGGCTTCTTACATTGATATTTAGTGTAGGTTCTAAACAGAAAGCCTGAGGGTGCCTCGCAAATGTACACACAGAAAAACAGAAAATATGCACATACTGTAAAAGTAAAGTATTATCTGAAATGCTGCACAGAGGCCTTAAGGCTAAACTGAACTTTAGCTTCAACTGCACTCAGGGAGCATCTCTTTTTTGAAGAGACACCAGTGACAGTCCAGCCTCACTTGGTGCCCTAGGCAAGATAAGTCCTGACCACAGAAAAAAATAAAAATAAATAAAAAATAACTAGTAGTTCTTCCAATAATTTAACATAGGACAGTCTAAAGGGACAGGTTTTTCACTTTGTGTGAATCCGGGCCTTGGTGCAATATTTATTTACTTACTCATTCATGTGAGCTGAGGCTCCACCTTCTTTGACATGGCAATCTTCTCTGGTTCATTTCTTCTGTTCAGTCCATCAAGATCAGACATGAGTAAAACTAAAGCATGTACACACTGGCAAGCTGCTTTATAGTAGAAACTTTAACTGACACTGACATTGTTTTTTAACCATTGTATAAAGTGATGTGTGTGGAATGCCAAATTGCAGTCCTAATGCAAACATATCCACATCTCACCACTATAATTTTTAAGTTTTTATTTTGTTATTGAGAGGAAAGTGTGCAGCAAATATTTACATATTCACCAGTGTGGGTGCCACTGTGAGCTAATTGTATCTAGGCTATATTTAATCTTTAGTGTAAGGGTCCTCCAAATATAATCTCAAACTGCTTTTAAGATTGTACAACGAGAACAAACTGGAGAAGAGTGTCATATATTGCTGTATAATTATAGTACTGTATATAACAGTTCTGTAGCTCTAAGATCACAGCATGGAGCTATAACGGCAAGGTCATGGGTTTGATATCCAGGGAATACAAGAACCGATGTAAATCCTGAATTCAATTGGATAAATCAATCTGGCAGATGCAAATAAAAGTACAGGATAATCTAAAGCAGTGTTTCTCAACTGCTGGAGTTATAAGTAATGTAGGACATTGCACATAGGTAATTTATGAGACAGTTGAAAGTAGCTGAAAATAAGATTTATTCAAATGGTGAAATGTAACAAACCATGTAATTGTGAATAGTTAGGCTTATCAACTTTTAAAAGGGAGGAGAAAATGATTGCCATATTTTGACTGTATCCAGTTAGTTTGTTTTTTATTTGATAGGGACAAAGCATGTTAATGAACATTTGTACAAAATACACAATGCAAACAAGCCGGATTATAGCAACATTGCTAATTTTCATCCGCAGTCCCTAGGCAGGTACACAAGAACAAATTCTCAGCTATACACACAACAAAAAAAAAAAAAACACATTACTAAAATTACTAAGAAAATTGTTTACACACCTGATTCGTCATAAGCAACTTCTTTAGATGATCTTTAAAAGTGTGATAAGTAGAAAATTGTCTTATTGACTGTGGTAAACTATTCCAATATTTGCTCCCTATCACAGATAATACTTTCTGACCAAAAGATGTTCACCTATGGCACTTCACAATCCCCTCTAATGACAGACCTGGTACCAATACCACAATCTGTCCTCTGTTTTATAAACTCATTTAACAGAGATGAGGCAAGTCCATGCCAGACCTTATAAATAAAACAGGCATAATTGAAAATTATGAAATCATTTTTTTCTAAACTCAATAAATTGTTTTTTTATTATTTATATTTTACAGTAATGTAATGAAAGTTTTTTTTATCAAACACGTTTATCGCCTTCTTATACAGTGTTTCTATTAACTTTAGAGTTGTGTCACCTGTGAATGACCAACTATTGAAACAAGTTAAACTCGTATTGTATGGTATTTTTGTACAAATTAATCTCTCACTTAAAGCAATAGCCAAATCAATTGTCAGTTGCCAAAATGGATAGAATGCATGACATGCCATCATTGTCGATAAAACCATGAACAAAACTACAGAAGGGTTACAGGTTAATTGTGTTGGGTCGGAATGGCTTGGCTTATAACCTGTTCCTTATATTACAGAATCTAAAATATAAGATATATCACAAAACTTGACTACTGGATTGTGTCTGAATGCATGTATGTGTGTGAGTAAAATAGGGAGAAAGAGGGGAGAGAGACATTCATATTAACATGTTAATGATGCTTCAAACCATCTGTTTGATGATGGAGGAATTATCTGCGCTCATTCGTTCTCTCCCTCATTTCTCTCTCTAGTGGCTAAGGGCTTTGGGGAAAACACCGCAATGCTTGTGTGTATAAGTCCATATGGAGCTAATGTAGCATGAGGAACTGGCATCTTAAGTGGTTTTTAATCACAATACTGACATTCCAATAGCTACAGGTTGCAAACGGAAGACATAGAAAAATTAGGGGAAAATAATTCATTTGAAATAAAACGCCTGTCAACATTTACTCACCCTCATGTCTTCCCTTACAACAACAACTATACGTTAAGTTCACTTTATTAAGTCTACTTAAGTAAAGTTGAAGTAGGCCTATATTTTTAAGTACTTAGGAAGAATACTAATATTAGTATATGTCAGGGTTCCCTTTCAAGGAACTTCATGATGTAATTACTCTTTGGGAAAACACCGCAGTGAATATACCCAGTGTGACCGGTGCCTGAAGCAAACACTTAATTTTGCCACACTAAAGGACTACGTCACTTGGTTTTCTACGATTCATAGGTTTTCTATTCAAGAACTATTTTTAATTCAGAACAATTCGATTCTACACGATTAAAATTCGATGCGATTCGACTTGATTCTGCATATTTTATATGCATTAATAGGATTATTTAAATGCTTCCCCCCTTAGTCAGGGTGCGAATTACACAGCGGCCTTCAGGGGGTCAGATAGTGTCACGGTAGACGTTTTCCCTGTTTCCTTCTAGTCTCGTGTTTATGTTGTTGTATGAATGCACGTGTGTGAGGGGTGTGTCTGTATGACATCACTTGATCCGCTCCAGCTGCTCATCATCACTTCACCAGCTGCAGTTGATCATCACCACACTATTTATACTCACCGTTGTTCTCTCATCCTTGTCAGATCGTTGTTTCATGTGGTTCGTGTTGGTGTTCCGGTGTCCAGTTCCTGCCTTGTGTTCCTGTTTCTTCGTCTGGATTCGAGTTTCTACGTTTGTCTCACCATCGTCTCTTCATCGCACCACTTCACGGATCCTGACCATCTTGTCCCTACGTCACCGTTACCATCTGTTTGCACTGCCGATTCTGTGATACTCAATTAAACTGTTAACTTGCATTTGCTTCCTGTCATTCGTCCTAAGCCCGTGACAGAACGATCTGACCCAAAGATGGAAGCAGCGAGTTCACCGCAGAGCCCCGTGGACGAGTTTATTCATCATAGCACCAGGAGAATGGATGCTCAGCAGAGAGAGATCAGCGATACAGGTCGCGCAGTGCAAGCCTTGGTGACGCAGGTGTCCGAGCTCACCCAGCATATCCAACGGCTTCAGATTCCCACTGCGCCGCCCACACCGACCGTTCCCCCACCACTTCCAGAGAGACCCGCGATGTCGGAGCCCCGCCTGCCGGTACCTGAGCATTATTCCGGGGAACCAGCCTTTTGTAGAGCATTCCTGACCCGTTGCACGATGCATTTCGCTCTGCAACCACGCACGTTCGAGACTGAACAGGCTAAAGTGGCTTTTGTACTAACTTTGCTTACAGGAAAGGCAGCGCTCTGGGGAACGGCGGTGTGGGAGAATCAGAATCCATGCTGCGCCTCGTTCCAGACCCTCGCCGCCGAGATGAAGAAAGTTTTTGACCGGGCTGTCTCGGGAAGGGAAACAGCCAGAACATTGACGGAACTACGTCAAGGGGAAAGATCGGTCTCAGACTTTTCTATAGAGTTCCGGACTTTGGCGGCCGAGTGCGGCTGGAACGAGGAGGCGCAGCGGGATATGTTCCTGCATGGGCTGGCTGACCACGTCCAGAGAGAGATCTACGCCCTGGATCTTCCTACCACACTGAACGGGTTGATTGATCTTGCTCTGCGGGTGGACGCTCGGCTATCTAGGATCGAGTTCCGTCCACCCGTACCTTCGGAGGAGTCGACGTTCCCAGGTCCAGCGGCAGGGACGTGGTCAGCCCCGTCTTCGATCCCGAGCCCATGCAGGTGGGTCGAGCTCGGCTTTCCCGGGAGGAGAGGGAGAGGCGGAGGTCCCAGGGCCTTTGCCTGTATTGTGGTGGAGCGGGACATTATTCTTACAACTGCCCGGTAAAAGGCCAAGCCCGATAGTAAACTTGAGGCTACTATCGGGTGGGATCTCCGCCAGGAAGACCTCATCGACTACATCTACCTCCACGCTCCTCCCGGTTAGACTAAGATGGTCAGTCCACCAGCACGATTGTCTTGCACTGTTGGACTCCGGGGCGGAAGGTAATTTTATGGACTATAATTTCGCACTTACATTCCAGATTCCCCTCCGACCCCTCACTCACCGGATCTCAGTTCACGCATTAAATGGTCAAGAGCTTCCCATCATTTCCCACACCACTGAAGACATCACACTTATTACCTCTGGCAACGACACCGAGACTATTTCTTTTCTTATTTTGGACTTACCCCTGGCACCCGTTGTTCTCGGACACCCCTGGCTGATCAAACACAACCCTCGTGTGGACTGGATTAATAAAGCTGTGCTGGAGTGGAACAAGAAATGTCATAAGTCTTGTTTTGTTTCTGCTTGTTCGTCTGTACCTGTTTCTGTGTTGCAGGAAGAAGCAGGGGATTTGTCTAACGTGCCCGTGGAGTATCTGGACCTGAAGGAAGTGTTCAGTAAGTCTCGTGCTGCTTCTCTCCCTCCGCATCGTCCCTATGACTGTGCTATAGATTTACTGCCAGGTAAGTCTCCGCCTAAAGGCAAGTTATATTCACTTTTGATTCCTGAAAGAGAGGCTATGGAGAAATATATTTCTGATTCTCTGGCAACCAAGTTCATTCGCCCTTCCTCTTCTCCAGCGGGGGCGGGGTTCTTTTTTGTGGGGAAGAAAGATGGATCGTTGCGACCTTGCATTGATTACCGAGGGTTGAATAACATCACGGTAAAGAATACTTATCCTTTGCCGTTGATGTCTTCAGCCTTCGAGAGGTTGCAGGGAGCATCTATCTTCACAAAATTGGACTTACATAACGCTTATCATTTGGTTCGCATTAGGGAGGGAGATGAGTGGAAAACTGCTTTTAACACCCCTAGGGGGCACTTTGAATATTTGGTTATGCCGTTCGGGCTGTCCAACTCCCCAGCAGTTTTCCAGGCACTGATCAATGACGTGTTTCGAGATATGATCGATCAGTTTATATATGTTTACCTGGATGACATATTGATTTTTTCTTCGTCTCTCCAGGGACATGTGCAACACGTCCGACGAGTGCTTCAGAGGTTGCTAGAGAATGGGCTTTTTGTCAAGGCGGAGAAATGCGATTTTAATGCACAGTCTGTTCCTTTTCTAGGGTACATCGTGTCGTCCGAGGGAATGCGGATGGACCCTGAGAAGATCAAGGCTGTGGTTGATTGGCCAAGTCCAGATTCACGCAAGGCCCTGTTGAGGTTTCTGGGGTTCGCCAATTTTTACCGGCGTTTCATTCGCAATTTCAGCCAGCTAGTCACGCCTCTGACTGCCTTGACCTCCCCCCGAACTGCGTTCAGGTGGTCTGACTCAGCCGAGGCTGTGTTCTCTAAACTGAAAAGCCGCTTTGTTTCAGCTCCTATTCTCATAGTCCCTGATTCATCACGTCAGTTCGTGGTGGAGGTCGACGCGTCAGAGGTGGGAGTAGGAGCAGTGTTATCCCAGCGTTCACCTGTGGACGACAAGGTGCACCCTTGCGCGTTTTTTTCACATCGATTATCCCCAGCCGAACGTAATTATGACATTGGTAACAGAGAGTTGTTGGCAGTCAAGTTGGCGTTGGAGGAGTGGCGTCATTGGTTAGAAGGGTCGGGGGTACCTTTTATCGTCTGGACTGATCATAAGAATCTCGAATACATCAGAACTGCTAAAAGATTGAACTCTGGGCAGGCTCGGTGGGAGCTTTTTTTCGGTCGTTTTGATTTTACTCTCTCTTACCGTCCGGGTTCCAAGAACATCAAACCCGACTCATTATCTCGCATATTTGATTTTTCCGAACGCCCGTCTACTCCCGAGTGTATTTTACCCGAAACCATATTTGTTTCAACACTCACATGGGAGATCGAAGCGAAGGGCAAGAGAGCCTTAGAAGGGGTAACGCCTCCGCCCGGATGCCCACCGAACCGTTTGTTTGTGCCGGAGGGATTACGGTCTGACGTTATCCAGTGGGGTCACAGTTCCAACGTAGCTTGTCATCCAGGAGTTAATCGCACTGGGTTTTCAGTCAAGCAACGATTTGTGGTGGCCACGTATGGCTCGCGACATTCAGGATTTTGTTTTGGCTTACTCAGTTTGTGCCATTGGTAAGTCTTCCAATCAACCTCCAGATGGGTTACTTCAGCCGCTGCCGGTGCCTTCGAGACCCTGGTCCCATATCGCTCTAGATTTCATTACCGCCCTCCCACCCTCTCAGGGTAACACAGTGGTTTTAACTGTGGTGGACCGATTCTCGAAGGCAGCACATTTCATTCCCTTACCCAAATTGCCTTCAGCTAAGGAGACAGCGGCAACGATCGTAGATCACGTCTTTCGGTTACATGGCCTCCCGATAGACGTGGTTTCCGACAGGGGTCCCCAATTTGTGTCCAAATTTTGGCGAGAATTTTGTAGATTACTGGGGGAGACTGTTAGTCTGTCCTCTGGGTTTCATCCCCAGAGCAATAGTCAAACTGAGAGAGCCAACCAGGATTTGAAAAGAACGTTGCGATGTTTGGTTTCCAAGAATCCTTCCTCATGGAGTCAGCAACTGTCAATGGTGGAGTACGCCCACAATACGTTACCAGTGTCATCTACGGGCCTATCTCCGTTTGAGTGTAGTGTAGGTTACCAGGCACCAATTTTTCCTAGTCTGGAGTCCGAAGTCGCGGTCCCCTCCGCCCACGCCTTCATCCAGAGGTGTCATCGCACTTGGACTAGAACCCGCGAGACTCTACTCCAAGTGGGAGCACGCACCAAGGTCAAAGCCGATCGCCACCGGCGGAGACCTCCCGTATACGTCGTCGGTTCTAAAGTGTGGCTTTCTACCAAGAACATTCCTCTCCGATCCGTCTCGAATAAACTTGCTCCCAAATTTATTGGCCCGTTTGCTGTCACCAAGATCGTTAGTCCAGTGGCAATCCGCCTCAAACTCCCTCCTGCGTACAGGAGAATTCATCCCGTGTTCCATGTATCTAAAGTCAAGCCTGTGTTTTATGCTCGCATTAATCCGCCAGTCCCGGTTCCCCCACCGCCGCGACTCGTAGATGGGGAACCATCCTATTCGGTCAATTGTATTCTGGATTCTAGACGGAGGGGACACGGATTTCAGTACTTGGTGGATTGGGAAGGTTACGGTCCGGAGGAGAGAAGTTGGGTTCCTGCTAGAGACATTCTGGATCACTCTCTTATCGATGATTACAATCGACAGGTAAGGGAGTCTGAGAACGCCAGGAGGCGTTCTTAAGAGGAGGGGTACTGTCACGGTAGACGTTTTCCCTGTTTCCTTCTAGTCTCGTGTTTATGTTGTTGTATGAATGCACGTGTGTGAGGGGTGTGTCTGTATGACATCACTTGATCCGCTCCAGCTGCTCATCATCACTTCACCAGCTGCAGTTGATCATCACCACACTATTTATACTCACCGTTGTTCTCTCATCCTTGTCAGATCGTTGTTTCATGTGGTTCGTGTTGGTGTTCCGGTGTCCAGTTCCTGCCTTGTGTTCCTGTTTCTTCGTCTGGATTCGAGTTTCTACGTTTGTCTCACCATCGTCTCTTCATCGCACCACTTCACGGATCCTGACCATCTTGTCCCTGCGTCACCGTTACCATCTGTTTGCACTGCCGATTCTGTGATACTCAATTAAACTGTTAACTTGCATTTGCTTCCTGTCATTCGTCCTAAGCCCGTGACAGATAGTGGGGGCAAAACAACTCATTTTGTCCATTGTTAATGTTAGTTCATGTTAGTTCTTAATGATGCTATTATTATTAACTTTAATTTAATAGCCTATACAAATTGGCATTTGTAGAATTTGACATAAACCAAAATTTTAAAGGGTTTTAAAAGTATTGATAGGTTATGTTAATTATTGTGTAGGATACTGTTAATGGCTACACAAACTTATTAAAGTGTTCCAGGTATATTAAACATACAATGATTCCGTGAAGAGACAACCCGAGAATATCATGTACTTTCCCAACTAATCCTAAACTAACTTTTCTTCGTGGGATAGCAAGAAAAGTCATCTTTGTTCTCTTTATATGGAACATTTTCCTTATGAGGATTCTGAAAGAAAATGGGCCGGGTGTCTACTGTTGCTATAGTAACGAACACAACTTTAATGCGCATCTGATTGATAGATAAACTGTGTGTTCTTATTTTAGGGTTGTTAATGTTGTAGTTATTTCAGCAGTTTCATTCAGTTTAATGACATTAAAGGCAGGGTAGGCAGGTTTTTTCTAAAACACTTTTTCCCAAATTTGTTTAAACTGTCTTTATATACCAATACATATTTAAAATGTAAGTACTCAAATGAATGAAGTAAAAAGGAGAGTATAAAAATCGAGTGTCTGTAGTCCTCTCAGGGCTGCAATAAACACGGCTACTTATTCCATTCGGAACAAATTAAATGATTGGCTTGGCGACAGTCACTCTCCCTCGCTACCATGGCTACCACCCCTACTGCAACAGTTCTCTTTAAGAACACGCACGGATAATTTTTTTTTTTTTTTTTTTTTTTTATCAATGAAAGAAATAAAAACAGATTTGGAAAACCTGTAATAGGCTATGTCAAATTTCACCATGTGGTGGGTTTTCCCAGATCGCATCACATTTCACCAGGGACATATACAATTGAAGAGATCCACACATTGATCGAATTCGTCATCTTCCAGGGCATCCTCCTTTGCCAAGCCGGTCTCTGGACATTCTGTATCATCTTCCCAATCATTTGCGAAAAAATCATTTACTATGTTCATTAAATTATTGCTGTCATTACAGTTTAAACTGAGCAAACGCGCTATCTCAGAATCCATGGCTTGCACCGTAACCATTGAGGATTGTGTACATTTTGCACGCGAAGAAGTTGCCAGCCAATGAGAGGCGCTGTAGCAGGCCGTTGCTAAGAAGAAAACAGTTTTTCTACACGAGAAGGGTTTGTTTTAACGCTCTCTATTGGCTTACTGCTCTAATGACGTTGTGGAGATTTATGAACCCGAAAGCGGGAAATCTAAGCTTGACATAGATACCAAAATTGAGTGGTTAATTCCCAAAGAGCGGGCAGCAGCGAGCGAAGTTTGTAGGCATGTTTTCTGACTTTTTTTTTTTGCGTTATTTTTGCTGCATCCACTCTCCCACTCTTTATATATATTTACGGTAGGAAATTTACTAAATATCTTCATGGAACATGATCTTTACTGAATATACGAATAATTTTGGCATAAAAGAAAAATCGATAATTTTGACCCATACAATGTATTGTTGGCTAAAAATATACCCGTGCGACTTACGATTGGTTTTGTGGTCCAGGGTCACATATAAAGACAGTTTAAACAAATTTGGGAAAAAGTGTTTGAGAAAAAACCTGCCTACCCTGCCTTTAAGTTAAATTTAATTTACCAATAATCAGAACTGTGTGTAATAATATGCATTTTAGACACTTACAATATGTGTTTGCTCCGTCCATGCAATAAATGTGCGCCCTTGAATAAGCAGAGTTTTACTTCAACTGCTCAGGTAATGTCAATGGTATGACCCATTTCCGTAAAAATTCAGTATGTTTAAGGGGGACCAGGGCCAGGTGTCTGCAGCGGGCTGCTGCTACTGAGGTAGTGCGGCGCCTGCATTCGTGGGGCTCCCAGCTTGATCTCGCGGATGAGCAGGAGACGGTAGTTTCCCTTTCTCTAGCTTCAATCCCGAGCTTGCAGATTCTCGGACAGGATCAGGAAGCATGTATGGTGGATGCTTCTGATCCTCCTGAGAGCAGGGCATTGGCCCACTCTAGTTCCGAGGAGCAGGGCTATTCAATTAGCTTCATTCGAGGGCCGGATTATTAAATCGAAAAGTTGAGGTGGGCCGGTGGGTTTAGCTTATTAATTGAAACATAACAGTATCAATAAGTAAGCTAAAGTAAACAAAAAAAAAAAGTATTGCATTTGCTTGGAAATGTGGTAGTATGCAGACCATAATAAATAACTTATTTACTTATGTACAAATATATGAATTATATCATAGCTATTGGTAAGAATTATTTCATTAGTAATTATTATAGGCTTCAATTAAAATATCCTGACAGTGAGACTTCGTAACCATAGCTAAAACCATGCATGGCTCACTACCACTGTATAAAAAATGCCTAAACAGGTCAAAAATATACACACAATGAACTATATATATTCCTCTACCCCCCTAATAAATCTAATGCAATATAAATGACTATAACATAGTATTCAATATAAATATTCCACATTTCTGCCCAAATCATGGTAAATTATTACATTCATGGTAAATGTTTGTAAGGGTGGTGATTATGGGGTTTTATAGTCTAACTTTGTTCATGTTTCTGCTATTTACCTCATCAGTAGTGTTGGGAATGTTAAGGCTGTTTCATCCGATTTAAAACTAGTTAAAATCATTGAGTGATTTGTAGTTTGCAACAGAGAGGAGTGTCCGATTGAAACGCTTCTCACTGGATGTCGCAACGCTGTTTAATAATAGTGTCCGTGACCGGGAGTAAACGCAACTCCTTTAAGCTTGCGTTCCGTTATCCACTGGGCCGTGCTGCCTAGTTCAAAGTAAACTAGTGAAACAACTGAAACCAGCGCTATTTTGTTCTCTATTTGTTGTTACTGACCGAGAAACCGCTTCAGATGATTCAGTGACAGAACGGTCCGAACAAATCCGAATCGTTTCAGACCGTTATGCAAGCGCGTATGGCCAATTCATGGAAAGGAAATAATCGAACCAACGAATGATTAATATCGCTGGTTCAGTCGACAGAAATACGGGACACACATAATAACTGCTGAAATATTCGGACTGAAAACGTTTCTCTCAGGTCAGTCGGAGCGCTCATGGTACACACACAGTGCGTATAGTCGTCCAGCTGCAGGCGCCACTGCGGCCACGCGCATATCTAACCAAATTTAGCCGCACCACCAGAAAAGAGGAGGAGGGAGGTTGGGGTACCCTCGGGCCGTATGGAGATGATTGGCGGGCCGCACTTGGCCAGCGGGCCGCCAATTGAATAGCCCTGAGCTAGAGTAAATGGAAGGTGAGGTGGACTATCAGAGTGGGCCTGCCTCCTCCCTCACTCCCTCTGATCGCAAGCTGGTAGACGTTCTGACTCGCACCATGGCCCGACTCAAACTGGAGGGGTCTGCTGAGGAGAAGGAGCCTGCTCCTGGCAGGCTAGATGAAAGGTTCCTACTGGGTCCTAAACGCCCCAAGCCTGTGAGCCACCCCTTTCTCTTGGAGTTTCACGATCGTGAACTCCTGGGGAAATCCATGCTCTCCCCGTGGTTTTTCAGCCCCATCACATAATTATTGTAACGTGAGGGGGCTGGAAGAGCATGGTTGTGCAAGGATGCCCCCGGTTGAGGAGGCATTGGCCAGCTACCTCTCTCTGGGAGCGGAGTCCTTGTGGAAGGCTCCAGTTCTGCCCACTAAACCCTGCTGCTTTATATCTAAACTAGTGGGCAGGGTGTACGCTCGGCATGTTATAAGCCAACCAGGCAGACCTGCTAAGGAACCTGGACCGAGATGTTGCATCGTGCTGCCATACGCCAGGCATTCCCAATGCGTCTTACTTCAGACAATCTGGAGCCAACAACGTGTTTGGGCACCCCTTTTATAACACACAAGCGACATCATCCTATACTGTGGCCAAATTAAATTGCCGTGTTTGCACACGTGGTTCAGGCACCGGTCACTCTGGGGGGTTCCCAAAGCATCAATACATAATGACACAGCGTGGAGTTCCCTCTCAGAGACCCAGGGTTATATACATAACCTGAGACATTATGTTTTGTTTTGTCTTAATGTGTTCAGTGTTCAGTTCTCAGTTCAGTTCTTTGACCTAGATTTCCCATGTGTTTCATTGATTCAACCCCTCATCGGTGTCTTGTTAATTATGTCATTACCTTCTTTGTTTCCCTATGCATTTAAGCCTGTTTCTGATAGTTCTTTGTCCTGTATTGTTTTATGTGTGTGTTGAAGTGGTTGTTTGATTCTGTATCTTCAAGTTATCTCCTGCATGTGACAGTATACTTGTAAGTGTACTATGTCAATACTACTTGGGACTAAATTGGCCCACTTTTTAGTGTATAAAGTATACTTTTAAGTATACTTAAGTGTAACAGTAGTAAACTTTGAGTACACAACTAGTTTACAACTACGTTGTTTTTTTATACTACAAATATACTATGATTGAACTTATAGGTATACTGATAGTATACTAGTTCTCTGTTCATTGTCCGTGGCATCTATGTTCAATGTGGTTATTAAGGTTTTGTCCTGCGATCTCCTGAGTTTTAGATCTCCGTTTGTTCTGCCCTGTTCCAAGTCACCTGTGTCTCCAGAGTTCCCACTCAGCCTTCCTCTCCCACCTCCTCTTCCAATAACAGACCGTCCCTCAGCCCCGGCTCCGCTTGTTCCCTTAAGCCCCTTGGCTTCTCCTCTGTCGCCAGTCTACGGTGTGGAATTGCCTCTGGTCTTCCGGTCTCCAGCTCCGCCTAGTTAAGAGGATCCCCGGCTTCACCTCTAGTCACTGATCCCGTCAATCCATCTAGGCCCGTCAACCTCTCGGCTCCGCCTTGGTGAAACCATCGTCCTCACAGCTCCATCGGGCTCCCTCATCCCTCCATCTCTGCCTTGGTCAGATGCCGCTCTGCCTGCTCTATGGACTTACGAGCCGTCCACTGCGAGTGGTCTCTCTACCCCTTCGACTCCGTCTGGCTCTACCTTCCCTCCAGCTCCAACTCGGTCCTCAGTCCCACCGGCTCCACCTTAGCCACCATCGTCCTAGTGTGATCTGGGTCCCTGCCTGGCTCCTCTTGCTCCTGGCTCCTCTCACCGTTATGGCCACCTTGGTCTCTCCCTGTATCATTTCCTCCGGTGTCCTGCCCTCCCTCCTCAGTTGGACTTGTTACGGCACAGGGACTCACCTTCTGGGAGACGGGACTAAGTTTTAGTTTCGTTTTCATTCTGTTTGGTCTTTTCCTCTTCGTCTGTGTTCATAGTTTGTTACATTGGTTACATTTTATTCTAGCTTCATGCATTCTTTTTTATCAACATGTAAATGTGAGTATGTTTCATAAAAAAGCAACATTTTAAAAAAAAACTAAGAAAAAAAACAGACTTTGCTCGCATCGGATTCAGAACGATAATCAAAATATAGATGGAGTAGATTGAGTCCATCAACATCCCCCAACACTTGCACAGTCCTATTCCTCTTCCTGGGTCGTCATTTCATCCGGTAACATTAGGCCGTTTTTATTTATATGCTTGTTGATGTTTGATGATGCAATGCTTCTAGCGTTTTTTTGTGCTTCTGTTTTGATCCAGAGATTCTGTACTCTTTCAGAAGATGCGTAATAGCAGCCTCTACTGTATAACAGTGAAAAACATGGATTGCTGGAAAATGTCATAAACGACAGAAAATTGGGAAAAGAGTTAAGTAGATTTGTTAAGTAAATTCCCATGTACACTTCCAGTGGACTACACAAAAAACTATACTAAGAATTAGGAATATAACTTTTTGCTTTATAAATCAATATTTTCAAATAGTGTAAGTTAATAAGACATTATGCAGAATGTAAGAGAAACGGGTCAATTTAGCTCAAAGGGAATTATGAATTAATTTATAGGGAATTTTGAAAGAATCATTTATTTTACAGCCGAACAAATCAATTGTCCAGCGTTCATTTGAACGGGCCGTAACAAACTCTGTAACGTATATTAATATCCAAAATATAGTGAAAACACAAATTATTTGCTCGGTAACTAGATCAGCAGTTTAAGACATTCAATTCGTAAGCACACAAGACACTTCTCTTTAAATACAAACAAGACATTATTGATTATTCTAACATAAAACTAATATGTAACACATAAACACACACATCACACTAGTGACGGACGGACGGAAGGAAGGACAGGAAGGAAGGAAAGAAAGAAAGTGTTTTAGAGTGAAATGATGAAATCTCAAGTCTCTAGCAATATGCACTTTATAAGACATGACCTGAAGGAACCATCAATCATTAATTTAACCCTTCTATCGATTCTTAGGCAGGGTCAGGGGCGGTTCTAAGGTCAGTGGATATTTGGGCCTCTAGCCAAAACTAAAATTGCTTATTTTTATTTAAAGTAATTAACTAATTATTTATTAAAAGCGATTTAAGGGAATAAAGAAAAATAAAGGCTTATTGTATTTGTGAAATAATCAATTTAAACTATTTGCAAATTGTATTTTATTTTAAAGGACAAGTTTGGTATTTTACACTTAAAGCCCTGTTTTAAGATGACTTGACTTGGATTGACTTCATTGACTTGACTTGGACAAAAACTATGATACAACCTGTTGGAAAGCATCTTTTGCAGCGAACACCCCAGACCACTCGGTGAGTTCCACGTCTTTGTAAACTAAAGTTTAATGCGTTTTATGAAGGATTGTTCCAGTGCACCTATGCAACCATTGTGGAGGTGGGGGGGTGCTACCACAGAAACCGAAAATTCTCGGGCCAGCAGCATGTGTCCAAATTTCAATCTTAACCGTTCTATTTCATCAGAAACGATCTTAAAACAGGGCTTTAAGTGTAAAATACCGAACTTGTCCTTTAAAGTATGCAAAAAAATAAAAAAATTCTTGGATCGTCACATTCAGTGAACATGAATCATGGAAATGACAGCATAACCTACTGTCAATACAAAATGGCAACATTTATTTTTTAAAAAAGTTGAGTAATTTGCATCACTGGATATTGTCGGTAGTAATTATTCTATTGTAAAATAGTTGTAAAATATTAAATCTTTATCTACTTACATTTTATCAGGCATTCATTTACTGTTAAAACCATTATGTGAATGGTAAGCCCTGCTTTCCTTGATCATTTTGACATTGACGAGCTAGACCGCTAAACTTTTAGTCATCCTAACAACAAACAGAGCAGTGTGTAATGGAGTGCAAAGCAGCATCAATAATATCAAATACATTGTAGTGAATCTCTTATTTGCATCTACAGGTTTAGTGGCTATACACAAATCCGCCGCGAACTCTATGGGCGCTGCCATCTTGCCTGCCGCCATTACTGCGTGCCTGCGAAGTGTGACGGTGTGACACTTGCCGGTGCCCTCTAATGACATTTCAATGAAAGCAGATCCTGCTCATGAAAGAAAATGTCTGGTGAAAGGGAACATTGGGTAGATGATGTCAGGCAGTGGCCAAAACTTACCGATAAAGGTAATTTATTGAAAACATAATGTATTCATGTAAAAATGCGTCAGCCAAATGTAATGTAATGTAATTAAGACGTGTATTAATTGATGACAACAATAAAACCGAACGCTGTCATTACTAGCTGTGTTGCTAATATGTTCACAAGCTTCACAAGTAGGGTTGCCAACTGTCCCGAGTTAGGCGGGACGTCCCATGTTTTGGGCCTAATTTATTTGTCCCGTACGGGACCTCCCTTGTCCCGATTAAATAGACTGCTGCGCTGATCTAAGTTAACCACTGACTGATACACCAGCAACACGACACTAGAGAATGATCACGACAACGGTCATAATCAATCACAGACCACACTCAAGCACATCAGACCATTCGATGCTGATGTGATTTGCTGCCCAAGAAACATTTCTGATTATTATTAATGTTTTCTTTTTGAAAAGTCAGGATTCCTTGATGAATAGAAGATTCAAAGTAGATTTATCCGAAATTAAAAACCTTTTGTAAGATTATAAATGTCTACTGTCACTTTTGATTACTTTAATGCGTCCTTGCTGAATAAAAGTAGGCTATTACTTTCTTTAATTTCTTTCAAATGTAGTGTATAATGTTACAAAAGCTTTCTATTTCAGATAAATGCTATTATTTTGAACTATGGTTGTGTAATGTGACTTTTTTGTGTGATCTTAAAATTCGTTTTACAATTAAATTGTACATAAATAGGTTAAGCAAAATGTTTAAACTTTTGTGTTTAAAAAAATAAAATTTTAAACGCATACGAAGCTGAAATTACATATACTGTGTGATACAGTACAAATATTTTGAGTGTCCCTTATTTTCCTGTAAGGAACAACAATTGTCCCACATGTTTCTTCTCTGAAGTTGGCAACCCTATTCACAAGTTGCAAATAACTATTAGCCACGACCAGTTGTAGCAATAAAATACACGTTCTTACAGGTATTCAAGATTATTTTATTAATCATCTGGCATGCGATGAGCTTTAGAACCTAAACTACAGGGCATTGATTGAAGGTCAGAATTACATGAGCTCCGGATGGATTGGCCAGATACTGCATACCATCACAGATGAGCACATCACATTAAAAGGTGTCGTGAGGTTTTCACAGGCAGTGAACTCGTACCAAAATGTGTCAGTAACAAAACAGCCAACCACACAACACACTCTTCCCGGCATCACTGGACAGCATACGTACTAAAAAAAACTAAATAAAAATAACATTTCGTACAGCTAACATCTGCTACAGCCGCCTACAGGACCAACACACTACTTCTGCTACTTCCTTAGCAGCAAGGCACGCAGTAATGGCAGCGCTGCTTTACATCCGTGTTTCGCCGGATTTGTGTATAATGACAGTATCGCGAAAGTGTAGAACTCGGTGAGCTCGCGCAAAACAGATCTTCGCCCCGTGGTTGGCTGCCACGGGGCGAACCCGTGGCAGCCAACATATCTCTGGTAAGAGACGTCTAAAATATTTTCTTTTGGGGAAAAGTATTTTGTTTCGGGTATGAAATGTGAGTGAACCATATTGGCTGAGGGCTGTTTCTGTGGTACGTAATCTGAGATTAATTGAGATCTAAATATAGATCAAAAGGTTTCAAACAGATACGAGAGAAAATTATCTGAGATTAATTGAGGTCTGTAACAGATCAAGAGATTTCAAACAGATAGGTACCCTGAAAATTAGTTGTTCCACGACGGAGCAAATTGTTTTTAGGTACTGAGGCTAATTAGGGGGAACCAGAACAGTTTTTGGTAAACCATAATTAGGAGGGCACTAATAGTGCAACCCGACCGATTTGGGTTAAAAGAAAAAATCGGGTCTGTTGGGGACGCCTAACAGATCAGGAAAACGCGCGTTGAAGAGAAATCCACAGAGAACAGAGAAGCAGCCAATATGGGGAAGTCTCAAGGTAAGCATGCACAATTTGATACACCGGTTTTCTATCAAATGAGAAAATTATGGGGGAAAATTTATGTTTTAAATATTGAAAAACTGAGAAAATACCATGATTTCCCCAGGGAGGGAACACTGAGCACAACTAGACTGAAAGTAGTGCGAGAATCAGTTGAACAGGGCCTTGAGAAACAAAAAGGTTGTTATGGCTGTGTTCAACATGTGTAAGCAATGTGGACAAACAATGGATTGTTGTCTTAAAGGGGCAGATAAAAAAGAACTGTCGAGAGAAAGAAGGTTTTTACTTCTTCATCCAGTAAATGGATGCATGACATTAGATGTCTAGAGAACTTAAATTTATATGATACGGATTGAAGTAGCAAGCAGCAATAAGGCTGTCTGTGTGAAATAGGGGATTGTAATTTGATATTTTGGTTTCTGCAAAACAGTAAAGATAAGTGGGACTGAGACAATACGGATAATATTTTTTTATATTTTTTTTGGATCTCAGACTAACCATTTGATAGGGAAAGATTGAGAAGAAATATAGTAGAAAACTGTATGTAAGTGAGAGACTTGGTGGAAGAAGAAAGTGGGAAAAACAAGAAGGTTGGTGTGTGAGATATGTTTGTGTGGGGATTGTGCAAACAATCATGTACTGGTTAGATAATGAAGGAACTGGCATGTAGGGAAAAGAAAGGAGAGGATACAGAAGGAACTGGCATGTAGGGAAAGATTGAGATTGAAAGGGATTAACATGATATGAAGAATGTTTTAAGTTGATGATAATACCAAATTAGTAAGGTGTAAAGACAGCTATGTCCAGAGATTCTGGAAGTGTGACCAAAGTAATAAAAAAAAACTTGTGAAACCCGCTTAGAATATGTTGAGTGAGCCGTGCTACTTATTAAAATTAATGTGCTGCCAATGATAATGATGAAGATTATGATTTGGCTATTGTGATTAAATCCGCCACTGGTGGACTGTAAAAGAATACAGAGAACTGCTTAATCAGTGGCTCTGTTTGCATTCCTGAATGGACACACACTGCTTCAAGGGCGTGTAAGTTGGAGCCGTTTGCAAGCTCAAAGTGATCAAACTATACTCAAGGTGTCTGATGCTGTAGTTGAGGCTGACACATGAACCCACCAGATGACAGAGAGTGTCTTGATTGTGGTCAGCAGGACCATTTGACACGTAACTGTAAATGCCCACCGAGAAGGTGTTTAAAAAATGTGATAGTGACACATTTCTGATAATAACGTGGGTTTGAAAGTAGATCAGTGTTTAAATGACGACATTAACATTTTGTCTGAGAAATAAGAGATAAAAAAAAAACAAGGTCAAGAGATTGAAGTCTTAAAGTGAATCCTTTTGAAGAAAAGATCTATAATAGTAATTTTTATAAGTGAATTGATGAATACAGGTTGATGTAAAATTAATGACTCCAACAAATGTGAGTTGCAAAATATATCAAAGTAACTAACAGGATGATTGTGTTCTAATTAAACATTGTAAAAAGGTTTTAGATGATATAGAGAGACTAATCTCACAGATGATTTACGATAACTGCAAAAGTATCACAAGTAGAGAGTGCTTGCCTCGTCAAAATTAGTGTGAATCCTAATTGGAGATTGATAAACTCCAAGAGAAAACTTAAGTCAAATATTAAACTGTGGTTGAGAACTTGACAATTAAAATTGAGATTGAGAAATGTGAAACGTTATTGAGAACTAGAATAAATATTTTTATGTAAGAACAAATAAGCAGAAGCAGTACTGGATTAACAGTTGCTAAATGCTGATTAAACAAACAGCTTGAAAATTTGGCCATGAAAGAACTAGAAGCTGATGTTTTGCTTTCAAAAGATAAGTTTGCTATTGGCTGTAATGAAACAGTTCGCTTATCTAAATCTGATGTGTGCTGTGGCTGAAAACTGCCAGAGCGACAGAGACTCAATCTGAGTGGAAATTTGTAATGTCTAAATTGTCTAAGGTGGGCAAAAGACAACTATAAAATTATGTTTATTTGGAAACACATGTAATTTCTGGCAAAGATGCCTTAAGCTGGGATAGAGTTAAAAGATGGTAGATAAAGTTAGACATATATGAGAGAGCAGTGTACCATCCAAAAGAGTCTCAGAGTCTCTCTCATTCAATGAGTCAGCTAAAAGCTGTTATCTGTGATAATAAGTAAAGCACAGTGTTTCAGTTGAAGATCATAGACACAGAGATGTTAAAAGAAACAATTGCCATTTAGAGAGCAATTTGTTTTAAAAAGTAAAACTGAATGACTTTAAAGAAGTATTTAAAATAATAATACAGACCTTAAACGATAGAGGTGACATTTTGATTAGCTTATTTTAGGACCAGTAACTTCTTTGTCTCATTTAGTCTCCACCATTCAGGACCGATGGCTCCGGCTACAGGTGAAGTACACTGAATGTACGGTTGTGATCTAAATTCCCTGAGTATAGTCTAAGCAGCTAGGTTGCTGCTTTTAAGATAGGTGAATGGATTTAAGTGATTAAATACTGTTGCTATTAACCTGTCTCCCTGTGTTACAACTATTAGGCAGTCCGAATGGCCCTGGTGACTCTTGATTGTGTCTTTCCTAAGCTCCAGAGAACAACAGATTTTGTTGAAGAAAACGGTCAAAGATTCTGTGATGGAAAAAAGCAGTTACCAGTGGGCACGAGTGACCATCTCTATGACGGGTAAGACCTTCTTTGGCCAGACAGGGGGCAACCTAAGGCAGGGGGGTCACGTAAAGTCACTGGGCATCTCCTGAATGGAGGTGTGTTATGTGAGACAGGTATGAGAGTTGAGCAGGAGCTGTGAGGCCAGCAGCGTCCTTATACCGTTAAGGGGAGATGAAGCGGTGACGAGTTACTGCAGTCTGCCCCAGAAACAAAGCTCCTCCATACCACTCACCAGAAACCGCATTCATTGTATGGCTTGTTTTTCATTGTGACAAGCGTCTGCAAATATCCCAGGGGACCACACCCTGATGGAAGTTATAGATAAAGAGCTAACAGGAATGGGCTTTCGGGGTTCAGTAGGGGCCATGAAGTGATTCCCATTAGTTGTTGTGGAGACAGGAATAAAACTTTTTGATGTCGGTTGCCTTATGGGCAAGGGAAATTATAGTGTTGATTTTGAGCTAATATGTCTATAACATATGTTTTAACTTCTGAAGGTCGTTAGACATGGTGGTGACTAAAGATGAAGACAGCTTTTGTAGATTTGAGAAAAGTCTGGATGACAAAGGTAATGAATAAACATTTTTGTCTAAGTTACAGCCTTAGGAGGCTGGTGGAAAATATTATTTATTTATAGTGAGAGAGACTGCTTGAGCGGAGGAAGGGATGGTAACTGTGTCTGTTATCGGCCTGCTAGAGCAAGCTGAAGCAAAATAATGATAATGAACCAAAACAACCCAGCTTTCTAAAAAATCTAATGAATAATGAACAAGACATGCTTTGAAACTGGTTGGGAGACCAAGTAAAATTAGATAGAAGCTACAGGAAAATGGAAAGGTTAAAATCTTATTTAAAATATAAATCTTTTAGCAATAATATAAAGAAAAGTGAACATTGAGAATGAGCAGTTAACATATGTGTGTCTAGTGTGAGTGTGTGTGATGGTGACAGCACTTTATGTCTTGTATGTATTAGTTTGGGGTAATAATATTCCGCCTGAATAGTGAGTATACTGTGTCATTAACCAACTGGAATGAGTGTTTTATCATTACAGATGGGTTAAGGTAAATGACAAACTTTAAAGAAGCCGATAATTCTGAGTGGATCCGATGAAAAGATGATACAGAACATGGGACGAGCTTTAAATTGATTGGTCATCAAGCTCTGTCTGGTAGTAATACTTTTGTCATACATAATGTAGATTTGAAGATCAGTTTAAGTAAATTGGAATGGTGAATTCACAGATCGCTGTCCGGGGTTGAGATAAATGGTAAGGTTATAGATTTGATGGCAACAACAAAGTGACATATTGGCTAAGTCAACATGAAATTATCAAGAGAGCCCCTCACATTTATGATTATTGTGAACAAAGGGGGAGAAATGATTGACTGACATTGGCAAGGCAAGGCAAGGCAAGTTTATTTATATAGCACATTTCATACACAATGGCAATTCAAAGTGCTTTACATAGAAGAAATTAAAATAATCAAAACAAATAAGAATAACTAAAACAGTTATACAGAATAAAAAATCAAATAAAGTAGTACTGGTACATTGACCTGTACAGCACGACCTGACCTGATAGAAACAATTGATGACTTTGGAAATGTTTGTAGATGACTGACTTGAGAGACCAAACAACAGGCCTGAAAAGCAGGATACGCTGTGAGACTCAGGGCCATTGCCCTTCAAAAACTTCGATAAGAAGATGAGATTGAGCTTTAAGTGAAGAATGTCATATTTTGTTTCAGAGACGGAGAAAGATGTCTGGAGGAAATTTGGCTGAAGGACGCCGTTTGGGTTAGTGTTGATGGCAAATCAGATTTATTTAAATTGATGAATGAGCGGGGTCATTGCATCAAAAGGGGGATGGTAACAATTGCCAAATATGGTTTACTAAGGGGTTCACATTTGCTGAAAGCCATTGCACAGGTGGGGCAATATTGCTGTGTGTAAGTGTGCCGCACACGCTGATAACAAAATTGCAGGACTGTTTCAACAGGAGACGCCAGGGCAGATGCAGTAGCGAAGGCCGCGGCAGCACAGCAGACAAAAGAAACTACGTGTATTTTACTATCTGAAAATAACCTCGACATTTGTTTTTCTCTACAGATCATGCAGACTTTTGATACAGGGCAGAATGTGCCCAATAAAATGATGGCTATGGATGAATTTGACTAACTATCCTGGCCTGGATTGTTATTGTGGCAGAAAGAAACAAGGCCACACCTGCGCAGCGCATAACTTAAATTTTCCTTTTACAGAATGTCAGGATGGATTGGATCAAACAGAACTAATTCTGTTCCAAATGTATAAATATTGTGTTGTGGACATGAGCAAAGTGGGTTGAGTGTTTTTCAGGGGAAAAGGACCCCGAGTGCTATTAAGTGAGCAATAAATTATCCGGTGATAATGTTTCAGGTTGTTGAATCCACAGGTCACACCAAAGGGGACGAGCGGCTAGACAAGCGGTCACTAACAAAATACTTAAGGTCTCCATTCACAGGGGAAAGCAGGCAAGAAATGGTTCACTCCAGTGGGGGTGCGGTCGTGATTTAAGGGAAAACTTTGTAAGGATCAGAAAATGGTTGGAGAGTGTGACACCTGGGTCCAAGCCTCTCACCTTAGGCAACACCAACAGGCCTCAACCATCCAATAGAGCACAAAGTGAGGGATTCAAGGACGTGCTAGTAACGTACCTCCCGAACCAACGAGGGAAAGACCATTGCAACGGCATGCAAAGTGTCACCCTGGTGAACACGGAACGTCCGTCGGGCGAACGAGATGATCAACACACCTGGAGGAACCAACTGCCAACTGATGGTTTAAGTTTAACAGAAGAATCTGTTTTTGTGATGATTTTGATGATTTTGTTTGATTGAATTAAACTAGGTATTGATTTGATTGGTGCACATGTAGAAAATCTATTAATTTATGTGTAACAAGCAAAAAAGACGGACCGTAATGGAGATATTAGAGTTAATTTTGAACAACTAATTTGGTTAGAGGGAAAAAAAAAATTATAAGACTTCTCTGGTTAGATTTGTTAAACAGTGCGTTCAATAGAGCTTACTAAATTGAATTAGAAGTGAATGAAATATGGAGATGGGCGTAGATTAATGGAAAAGGCTTAATGATAGGAGTTAGGATTGTGTGTTATTCTGATAATTTTGTTATTCATGGGTGAATGATTACAGAGACAGGTGAAAACCTGCTGTCTGTTCAATTGGTGAAAATGACAGTCTAACCCAAGGATGAACAAAATGATGCGACGATACAGTTAGCGGGAGCTACAGTGAGATATGTGTTAAATGTATGTTCTGTTTGTTTTTCTTCAATTTGTTTATTTTCTGAGAAAGATTAAGGGCAAAAGATTTAAAGACGGTTACAAACAGCGGTCATCCGTGTTACGAGGTGGCGTACAAGGACAGGGTTTGAAACTGAGGGATTTTTATTACACTTTTATCTGTTTGTTTTCTTACTGTGTTATTACTATTTATTCCTTACTGGTGTGACTGAGGGTCTGCTTGCAGGAGTGCAGAAACAGTGATTTCTCGTTTAGCCCGGCCCAGTAAAAATGTTTACTTGCTTGCTAAATAATTATGGGGCTTTCCCCCACAAAAAACAGCCTTATGCTTCTTCATTCTAAACCTTTTCTTCACAGGTTCAAGGAGAGTGATTTGTATGTAATGACTTGAACTTGCATTTATTATTACTATTATTACAATGTTTGATTAATCAGTTATCAGAGTATGATAAACAGAGAGGAGTTGTTATGGAATTTTTCTATTATTACTCTGATTTCAGTGATTCCTAATGATGGCCTCATTTGTTCTCACGAGTGTAGTGAGAGGGGGCCTTTGGGTGATAATTTACTGTGGTTGGGAGTCAGTGGAGGTAAGGAAAAGCAGGTGGTCAAGGGGTCATCTTGAGTGCATTTGTACGTTATAGCCTAAAGGGTTAAGGGGGCATTTACCTCTCAGGGACAGGGAGAAATAGGAAAAAACAAAGTATATCTCTCCTGTGAGGAGAGGGCAGAAATAAGGCCTTGGAGGACGCAAGATATAAAAAAGACAGACACTGCTTCTCTTTATCTCTCCTCACTGACTCATGTATGTGTATTGGTGACGAGGATCTCTCTTGCAAGAGAATACATACTTTATAAACTATCAAATTGGATTCAGAGTGTCTCTTACTCAGTGATGATGTTTGTTTAATAAGAAAAAAGCCACAACACATGCATTATGTGTGATCTTAGCATACTAACCACATAGGTTGTAGACACGACAGAATTATGCCGTTGAACGATTTTTGATTGTTTTGGAATGATCTGATGTATTTTTTTTATTATAAAAGGCAGTCTCTATTGGTTTCTCTGTGGATTTCAATTGTGCATTTAAGAGGTCAAAAAAAGGTATTTTTTGAAAGATGGTCTGTTTTGGATCTCTCTTGGGGATCAAACAATCCTTGCCATTTTCCTTGTGGGACTCAAGCTGTGCCTTGGTTTGTCTCCAAACCAGTCCGTCTTTATACTTTACACAACTTTATACTTGTATTTACTATGCATAGGCAAAGGCAAATACTTTCTTATTTTTTTGTTTAAAAGTAGTATAACACACTTGAATAAACTTATAAGGCTTTTCAAAACCATATTACTTTTTTCCCTACTACTAAGAGATGTTAAGCAGAATGTTCACACTGCTCTTTTTAATACAATGAAAGTAATGGTGACCCAGTGCTGTAAAACTCAGAATTTGACAAAAAGCACCATAAAAAGTATCATAAATGTAATGCACTCCCGCTTCTCATTACATCATCCTCTCTCTGAGGATTCAACACCAAAATAAAAGTCCTTAACAAAAATATGTAAAAATAAAATACAATGAATATTAAACAAAAGAAACTTCACAATACCAAAATGAAAGTCATTGCTCACTGATTTGTAGATTTTTGTAGATTTGTAGATGTCGATCTAGCCTTATATTTCATGTAATTTTACAGTAAAATTCCATTAAACGTACCAGTTTACTGGAAGTAAAATAAATAAAGTCATCGTATAATGTACAGTAAAAAAATTTATCCCAGCCTTACCACTGTAACATGTATGTTCTGTGTTCCCCCCTTGATTGTGTATTTGGTTCTGTCCTGTGACCTACGGTGCATCCCAAGTCACATACAATCCCTCCTAAATAGTATTCGAAAATAGAATTAGAACGTCCCAAATCATGTTGAAATGTGTATTCCAATACCCGGATGGACAAACACGAGTAAAAAGTGTTAAAAAACTACAGACATGGAGGATGTGCGAGTCCGGCGGTTATGTAGAGATTCTTTGTCCAAATACCCACACTTGAGGTCTTTGCACTTGACCACTTGTCGACTTGCATGACATATTTCCTCTATTTGGCCCAAGTGTTCAAGTAGGCGTAAAGACGGCAAGTGTGTGTAAAACTTTTGATTAGTCGATGGGACACACTTATAGTCTTGCAAAAAATGCAAGTGTTTACAGAGCTTTTATTTATTCGATTTCCAATACTTTGGATTTTAAAATAAATTTCCACATGTCTGTTCAGTAGTCGCTATGTAACTAACAGAAGACACAAATTAAAAAATTGTGGTGCTTCTAATTAAGTGATAAAAACAGTTAGAAATTATGTACAAAATAGGCATACACATACCATACTCATTTTGCAACATTTTATGTTTTTGCTACCAAATTATATGCATCTAATTGATTTAAATTACAACTACAATTGTTCGGATTGAGCTGATCTGCAACGCACCGGGAACTACGTCATCACGTTGAAAGGTCACGCTCTATGTCGGTGGCGCCGGCGGAAGTACCGCCCCAATGTTTACAAAGCGACCGTGCGAAGGAGGATAGTTCAAATTGTATTGTATGTTGAATGACATATTTATGTCTTTGTGTCATATTATTGTTTAAAATGGTCCTTACGTGTGCGTATCCTGAATGTTCAAATCTCATCGAGCGTGGCCATTGTCAAAACGATCCCCATTCACAATGATCCGCGAAAACGACTAAAAACACTGTATTCTGCTGCCAGGCCATTAGATGGCGATGAAACACTATAGACTGAACATGTAATACACATGTCCATGTGCATCGTCATTCGTGTTTTTGTTGTTTACACAGACCGTTTTCAAAAACGTGCACTTTGAAACCCATTTTAAAAAGTTAGCATTTTCATGCAAACAAAACGTTCTTATCGTGTAAATGAAAGGTCAAAATGCATATTTACGTTTTTAGTTGAAAATTATGTTGTGTAAACAGCCACTTAGTGTTTGTCGGTTCTCGTTAACATTAGAGTGTGTTTTACTCCTGCGTTTATTCCGTTTCCAAAATATTGTTATTAAAGTCTCTAGAATTATTCCCAGATCTTTGTTTTCTTCATACCACGTACCGTGACACCCTCTGTGACAGTTTACATTTTATGGTATTTTGTTTTTAATCTTAATATAACATTATTTTATTGTCATGTGTGTAATAATGAGGGTGTTTTGTATTTGTAACACTGTGCACCTTCTATATGGCCCTGTTTAAAGCTGGTATTAAGATGCATTTTGGTCGATCGGATCACCAGTGGACGGCGCTAAATTCAGGTGTAAACGGGGTCTAAAACATTTTGAGTTGTCCACTTTCGATCACTTACAGAGGTAATGGAAAATGCATTCGACAGGATTGCTTTTGTAGTGTAGACACTCATGTGTTTGAACAGCCACAAAAGCACCTACTCTCTGCCTACTGACTTAATGTATAAACATGGGAAGCGCGCTAGCCTAGGATTTAAACTTTGTTGGCTGGAGACCCAAGTTTGGTTTGAAGACGGAAAACGTACCAAACACAATGTTCTCTCACCATTCCTGATATCCAACACACACTCACAGCGTTGTTATTAACCTCAGTATGTGAAAAAACTACTTGTGATGATTTTTTACTTATGTGGTGTTTTTGGAACTTGACCGACCATTCACTTATATCTTATGGAAACATTCCACTAAACTTTTCATTTTGTGTTTCACGTAAGAAAAGAGGGTGAACGTTTACAGTATATTCCATTCGCTATTCCTTTAATCCACTTCGTCCTTTGTGTAAATATGCATTTCTTTTGGAATGTCTTTTGGGAAATCTTTGTTCTTGCATCTGGAACATTCTGTATGACCTTCAGTGAATGGAGCCTTTTCATCCTGCATTCAAACTCTAATTCACAGCTCTTTGTGACTTCTTGCACAAGTGCTAATTTAACTAGCGGCTGAGTGTCTTTCGCCTCCCGCTACACAACTGCTCTTGAGATAAAAGCCACCAGATATGAAAGAACAGATTTGCTTCACTCTTCCATGCACAGTTCTGATGAGAATTTGTTATTGTCATTTACACAGGAAGCTGGAGTCTCCTGTGAGATTATGGCCTCCCTAAATTGGAACAACAGTAAGATGTCATATTTATTTGACTTACCAAGGACAAAACATGGGCCTAACACTGTGCTTTCAGATCGACTAAAAGACCTGACGTGAAATTAAGACCTCTCCTGGCATGATAACAACAGGAACACAAATGCATTTCCCACAACCTGTGTCTAAACAGAGCAAACCGAAAGAGGACCCTCTCTGATAAACAGAGTGAAATATAATCAAATTAGAATGAAATAAAAGCTAAAAGGAAATGGAATGGAATGACATCAAACTTGAATTAAATGGAATGGACCTTCACAGAAGCTGCCCTTTGTAAAATTCCAGCTGTATACTGTAGTTGTCTGTTTTATAATGTAGTTTTCGATGGGAAAAAAATGGTCTTTGATGACTAAAGGATAACTTAAGGACAAGAGTGCAATGGGAAAGGAGAGCATAATTCATAGTAACCATGACGTCTCTGCCATTTCAAAATGACTTGGCCACATTTACACCAGTGTTATTTTAGTATTTATATACTATCATAGTATTTATGAATATTTTGAATTAAGTAATTTTTATTTTTCATGCATGAATTATGATAACCTCAGTCAGGATTTTTTTTCCTATGTGTTTTTATTGCTCTTAGGGCATGAAAAACTTTGATTAGATTTTTAAAAAAAACAATTTTCAAAGAGATTTTCAGATTTCCACCTGAGTGGACAGCATGCATTTATGGTTTAAACTGAAGAGATACGGTATTAAACATAATACAATAATCAAACAGATAAAGTATGTGTTTTTAACAAACTAATCAATACAATTAAATCAAATCATGTGAAAACTATCAAATATATAAAAAATATATAAATCCGAAATATTGCAAAGGCAATTGAACTTCAAACAAGTTGCACTTTGTGTATATCTGATATCAGAACATGAGGACGTGATTCCATCAGAATTTTCTACAGCATGTCAAGGTACACTGTAAACCCTAACGCTCAAAATACTTAATTGGTTTGAGTAGGAAAAACTTAAATTAAACTAATTAGTTCAGTCAAATGAACTTTTATGAGTATTTAGCACTTTCTTTTTCTTTCAAGTTCACAGAATGGATATATTTTAAGTAAACTGAACTGTTTCATTGTTTTGAGTTTTATGAAATTATTTCTTTTAATTTAGACGAACTTAAGTTTAACTGAAACGGCTGGGATGTATATTTCCCAGCATGCTTTGCCGATGGCACTCGAAAGGGAGAGTAAATGCTAAAATTAAGTGTAATACAATGTTTTTTGTGCAAGATTAATGTTAAGCGGGAGATTTAGTAATGATTAATGTTTCGTTATGCTAATTTAGAATAATTTCTGTTAATGTTGGTTTTAGGATAGTTACCATCATGGTGACAAGTGGTGCATGAGTTTGATTTGAGAGCAAATTAATCCTTTATATTGTTGCAAGTGTTACTGTATAGCATACTATTGTTAAGATGTTAACAAAATAGTATGTTAGCAAACTAGCTTGTTAAAGCTAGCTAAGTTTATACTAATAAAAGTGTTCACATTGAGATTACATGAAATTTTAAGTTAAATGTATGAATTAGTGTACTCAAACATTTCAAGTTAAGAACAATTCAAATGTACAAATACAAAATAAAAATATGTCAGTTCTGCTTACTTAAACTTTGAATTTCTTAACTTAAAAAATTTGAGGCAACTGATTGCCTTAAATTTTTTGAGTTGTGCCAACTTATTCGGGTTTACAGTGTACAACTGTGGAAACCACTCAGATGCTCCCTCTATGTCAATTTACCCTTATTAGCTGATAATTCTGATTATGTTCAAGATGGACACATTTCTAGCATAGCCCTCTGAGAAAACCTAGCGATACTTTTTTTTCAATCTCATCTGAAATGAGCAGTGTTGGGGCAGGCATAACGCATTCAGATTACTTTTTTGATGTTAAGTAATGTGTTACAAGTAACATGCATTACATAATCAGATTTGTTTTAATGTTATGAGTAAAGTAATGTATTACAAGTAACATGCATTACCTAATCAGATTACTTTTTGATCTAACAAGTAATTAATTGCAAGTAATGTGCACTACGTAATCATATTACTTTTTGTTGTTACGAGTAAAGAAACGCATTACAAGTAACATGCATTACGTAAACAGATTACTTTTTGATGTTACGAGCAAAGAAACGCTTGTATGTTTATTGTATTTATTATATTTTGTATTTTATGTGGAACTTTTATTGCGGCCTTCTTGACCAGGGCTCCTTCGTAAAAGAGACTTGTTCTCAAAGGATTTCCCTGGTTAAATAAGGGTTAAATAAATAAAATAAAATTACAATAACGTGCATTAAATAATCAGATTACTTTTTGATGTTACGAGTAAAGAAACGCATTACAATAACGTGCATTACGTTATCAGATTACTTTTTGATCTAACAAGTAAAGTAATGCATTACAAGTAACATGCATTACGCAATCAGATTACTTTTTGATGTTACAAGTAAATAAATGCATTACAAGCAACATTCATTACGTAAACAGATCACTTTTTGATCTAAGAAGAAATGCATTACGTAATTAGATTACTTTTTTGATGAAATGAGTAAAGCAATGCATTACAAGTCACATAAATTATGTAATTACATAACTTTTTTCGATGTCAGTGAAAATTACATTCTAATAATACAAATATATTTATTTACAGTCGAAAAAAGTCACTGCAGATTAAGTATTTTCAATAACAATATTCATAGTTTAAGTATGAATTGTTGCTGAAATATAGCCATTGATGCATGAGATCCACAGTGGACAGGTGATTAATCAGATTTTTCTCCCAATCTAAAATCAAAACTTGGAAAATTTTACTGTGATATGACTCATTAGATATTGCTTGATGCTGCAATATTTTTTTTACCTACTAGAGTCTCCTAGGATAGAAGCAGGGTTCTTGCAGGTTTCAGTTTGTTACATTTAAGACCTTTTTAAGACCTTTTAAGACCATTATGTGTGAAGTTTAAGACCAACACGACACATAAATAGAAACATTAGAATGATCCCAGAAATTCTTAAACATTCTAGTTTTTTATTGATACACTTAGATACAAATATCAAAGAAACTCAGCAATAAAACAGATGAAAATACTGAACTTCTGATATCCATATTCCCAACACAACACTAGTACATACAACCTAACCCTACATCTGAGTTCATCGCCTTTAGCATTAATCTCAGTTTCAAGGGCTTTCAGTTCTGCAAGTTTTTCTTTGTGTGCCCTTCTCAGGGCATTGGACTTTGAGAGAAGCTGAGCTGAGGACCATACTTCTCTGCATGGTCCTGTTGGAGTAGGTCCAAAAGCTTACAATTCACATTCGGTCCATCCATGGACACTGAAAACAGCCTGCTGCGGTCCAAATGATGCAATGCCTCCTTTTGGAAAATAAGAAAAAAGCTTAAAGCTTAAAGATTACATTCATGTATAAATTCAACTACATGTTAAACTGCAACCTTTCTTCTAGTATGGAGCTGATGCAGCTGATAAAACAGACATTCAATTTGGAACCAATGACTGTAGATGGAACCAACAATTAGGCCTATTTCTAGTGTTAATTTTGTCACCTATTTTTAATTTAGTCTTAGTCTTGTGCCAAATGTCCTTGTTAGTTTTAGTCATATTTAGTCATTTACATATCTTTTTTTGTTAGTCAAGTTTTAGTCGACAAAGTCTCTCATCATTTTAGTCTAGTTTTAGTCAAAAGAAAACTCAAGGTATCTTAGTCAAGTTTTAGTCGACTAAAAGTCTTTTAATTTTAGTCTAGTTTTAGTCAAAAAAGAACTCAATATATGTTAGTCTAGTTAGTCAAAACAATGGTTTTTTAAAATAACACATTATTACTGATAAACATTTCAGTAAAAAAGTGTTTAACACATCTCAAACATTGGTTAAATGTCATAATTAGGCTACCTGACAAAATACAGTTGTTGAATGATTTTTGTTGAATGCAAAAGTTAAACGTGTCTGGTTTACAATTTCTGATTTAGGACTCGAGCTTGACTGCACATCCAACATGACATCATGACTTTGCGTAAACATACACGCCACTTTCAAGTCAAGTGGCGTGTTATCTATACGCATTTTGAGCTATCCGCGTGTATGTCCACGTCGAAATGAACCGTCATCTTTTGCGTGTATGTCTACGCCATTAAATGTCCGAGTGATTCCGCATGTATGTGTACGCCGTTAAATGTACGAGCGAAACGAAGAAAAATGTATATTTACATCTGTGGAGCAATATTTTTTTTCCTAGGATGGTAGGGGAAGACTCATAAATGGTATTAACCCCAGTGACGGGTAGGTTTAGGGACGGGGTTGGGGTAGGTCATATATTTATATATACAGTAATGTAACGTTAAGTCAAGGCGTTGATAAACACGCTGAAAAGCGATTATGCGTGTTGATAGCACGCCAAAAATGGAAATACGATTTGGCGTGTCATACATACGCCATTATCACATTTTTTACTTTATTGATACTGGTTTTAATCGTCCGGGCCGGTCATCGGGACATAAGCTGTCATGTACAATAAAAGCCTGCGCAGCGACAGGAAATATAATTTAACACAAAAAGCCTGCCTAGACGGTGGACTTGTTGCGCTCAGGATTATTTATTATTTTTGAGCGGCGTGTGGACGAATTCTTTCTACGCACAAACTATTTTATTTCTTGATAACAGATCGCTGCTAACTATAACACACCGTTGCCATGAACACACAGGATTCTGAGAGACGGAGCGCACTATTTTCTTTAGCGGAAGCAATACAATCGTTTTTAAATCAATAAACTTTTAAATCGTAATTTTGTGTCAAATTATTGTTTTATTTGGTAGGTAGCAATGTAATAAGCGGGATCCTAACTCGTTCTGAATATTAACAGCTGATGAAAAAGCAGAGACGATTGTAGACGAAAATGAAGAGAGATTTTATCTTAGTTTTTATTTTATGCAAAGCATTTTCGTCTCGTCTTTTTTCGTCAACAATAATGCGTGTTAATTTAGTCTTAGTCAGCGTTTTTGGACAGTGGTGCAGTCTTGCCATCGTCTCGTCTTAGTCATGAAAAAAAAGGTCATTGACGAACATTTTGTCTTGTCTCGTCTGACGAAATTAACACTATTAGGCAACAATGGTGCATATGTTATAAATCATATAGATCATAGGACGATATGCACATTTTACACAATATAGCACACTACATTTTTAGCATATTCCCCTAGATGGGGTAGGCCTATGACATGATGTTCAAATGCAGACTTACAAATTGATAAGTAGCTGCTACGTCCGAGGCCAATCAGTAAAGTAGGCCATCTCACTTACTTCGATATGCTTCAGGAGGTCCTGCGCTGTCCCATGAACTGAGATCCCATGTATCTCTACGGCACCTCTCCATTGCTCCAGAAACGAACGTGGAGGTCCAGCTGCTTGGATTTGGTGGATGAGTTGAAGCTTTCGTCGAACATCAAGACATACGGTCCGCTAATGGTGTTAATTAGATCTCTCTTGATGAAGTCCGCTATACCAAATCTTGCTATATAAGCGATCTTGTTCGGTCCGCGCGTAAACGTTTTCGCAATGTTTGAGTCGGGGAACATTGCCTGGAAAACGTCACTAATATTATCATTACTGTTATATGTAGGGTTGGGTATCGGTTGGGTTTTATCCGATTCCAGTACCTACTCTGTATTTTTTAAACGGTTCCGGTGCTTAAACGGTTCTTAAATCGGTACTTAAGAAAATGAAACCGCACACACTTTATCAAAAAATAATACCCTTTAATTTACAGGGCCAAACTGGACACAATATTAACTTAAATCTTTAAACAATATAAATACAAGTAACATATGGTAATAATAAAACCAATATAAAATAAAAATTCATATTTACATAATATCAAATGAAACAATATTGTATCAAACAATGTAATAATACTGGAGATTGCAGAGCTGCCAACTCTCACGCATTGACCGTGAGACTCACGCAAATGACCCTTTTCACACAGAAAAATCGCGGACAAAGAGGACACTGACACCGACAGACAAGACAGAGAAGGTTACTTTTGATATGGAACAAATCCACAGCTGTCAGATTCTGTCAATATTTTTACGAGATTCACACAATAAATAACGTTTTGGCTCTTTGAAATGTGACAGATCGCTGTAGCGCGTCAGTTCAAACGGCACGTGATACAGCAGCCTACAAATCCACTGCTTCTTAGCTACCCAGCGTTGAGTGAACCTATGAAAGAGAACATCTCTGGTTACTGGTGTAAAATATCTCTCAATAGGGAACGCGCCGCCAAGCTCCTCGCGCTGCCGACCAGCTTCCTTTTTCGTCAGAGAAATCTGAGGAGCAGATGGCGGCGCGCGCGCGCCAACATAATATGACGACGTAAGTGCGTCGATGCGGCGCCCGCGCCATCAGCCAATGTATTGGCTTGATTCTATATGGAATTCAGACTATCGGCACACCCAGAGGGCGTTCTGACACATACGTGAAATGCAGCCAAACCTTGCGAGAAAGGGCGCGCATGCGAGACAGAAGAAACTGTGCTCCTAACTGTGTAGCACACGCACGGGCACGGCGGAGAGGGAGAGAGCGAGAGACCTTGCGTGTGTGTGTGTGCGCGTGTGTGCCTAATGAAGTTAGGCACCGAAATCAGGCACCGAAATTTTCGTTCTTATTCGGTCTGGTTACTACCGTTTACGTCGGAACCGGTTCCCTATTGGCACCGAGTTTCGGTACCCAACCCTAGTTATATGACATATGTTTTGTCACGGTGTGGAAAATCCAAAGTACCTCCGATTTTAAAGTCTCAGTGGATCCGAAAGCAGCCCGAAGATCAGACCGACTCGACGAAGCTGTAACATTTTTGCCTTGAAGTCCGGAGGGACCAGGCATTGACAATGATGTAGGCCTAGGCAGCTGGGATACCGAACAGAACTGTGAGATGGTTCGACTCTGCTGAAGGTTTTTCATGGCAAGCTGGTGTTTGTCCGCTTTGGCATGAGACTCGAGCGCCATCACACCCAATGTCTCTAGCTGTATTATCTTCTTGCATATTTTGCAGCGAGCTTCATATCTATTGCTAGGGGCAGCTTGTAACCAGCTCCAAAACTCACCCTTATCGAGCCAAGTCATGTTAAACACACACTTCCCCATGATCTCTGAAAACTACGCGCTCGACGACAGCCCTGACTTAACGTTGCACAAATTCGGTGGGCAGGTAGCTAGTGAACCAACTTTCTTCACTTTATTGGCGGCGCGGGTTACATACCGCCACCTACTTTATAGGAGTTATACCTGCAGTGATCACGCAATGGGATTATCATCATCACGTAGCCTACTAGAAAACAAAACCACCAACGTTTTATTTTCTGCGGACAACGCTTGACCACAATTAACAAAATGAACGAAGGTAAGACTTTTAAGACTTAGGTCAATTAAATTTAAGACCTAAACTTGTGTTTTTTAGGCTTTTTGAGGACTTAAATTTCACTTTCTGAATTTAAGTCTTTTTTAGATTTTTTAAGACTCCTCGGGAACCCTGTAGAAGGAATGGGTGGATATTCCGGAGCAACTTGGCATGTCTGACTGACCATTGGCCATCTTGGTTTGGAGGGGGAAAAAATCAACACAATGGCTTACAACTTGGTTGCAATGTATAGGATGATGCACCAGGGTCCACTGAAGAGATTGATGTGCAACTTTGCCATCAAAACCCTTGCAAATTCAAGAAAATGCTGTCCACTGTAGTGACCACTATGCGTGAAAGGGTTCAATTTTTTTTTTTTTTATAATTTTAGTTTTAACAATAACAAAACTGGTTTACACCTCTTAATAATGTACTCAAGTAATATAGTAGTCTAGACCAGGTTTTACGCAAGCATAAGCCATTTTAACACCTAAATTTAAATGGATTTTTTGAATGGCCACCTAAATACAACGGGGTTTTTAGCCCGTCGTGTAGGGGAAAAGGATTATGGCTGCTTTGGAAGTTTGGACAATGAAAGGATCTTGGTCCTCGCTCCCCAAACGTTTTAGCCTCGTTGCACGCTAATGTGTGTATGTGGTTTCTTACTTTATTGTGTGAAAAATCTAAAGATTGACAAGGGTAGGCTTCAGGTATGATAATGTCACACGGTGGCTTCCTGAAGAGAAATTGCATATGTTAGAACACAGTGTGTTATGCTCCTCCCTCCCCAGATCTAATAAAGTAAGTAAGACTTCCCCCACTCCCTAACAGCTCTCAATGAAAATATATACTGTAAACAAGTGCAAAAACAATTAAAACAGAATGTATTCTTTTAGACTTATTTTTTCTTATGATTGGATATGTCTTCAGTCTAAATAAAGAATAAAATAAAATAAATCTACAGTCTTTGTGTTGTCTTTTGAATTCACACCAACACTTTCAACACTGAAGTTGTAAAACTCGTTTCACTTGTATAACAAACCCCTTATGGAACTTCAAAATGAGAATTTTCAATGTGTCAATTTGTATACCCACAAATTATCACCTTTTTCAAAAGATCACCCTCAAACAATCACATTTGAAAACAACAACCATAAACACACCATCAAACCTCACCTCTGAATAAGCACTTTTAAATGTTTACTCAGTTCACGTTTATCAGTTCAGTCACGGAAAAATAAAGGAAAATACCAGTTCATAGAACGATGAATTAGAGTGCGTTTTCTGGACGTGGGGTGCGTTGCAATAAACTGAAGATCCCGTATTGAAGTGTGCAAGTTCAAAAATACACTCAACTTTGTCTCAACAGTTTCACAGATAAACTGTCTCAAAAAGAAAATCAACTTGAAGATGAATCAAACTGAGATGTCACTTGAATGGCAGGGTAACGGCAATCTTCACTCTTGAATCAGCGGGAAAGGTATGTCTCTTCATTAAGTGCGTACTCCCAAAGCCCATCTACGGAAAGCCTGGCCACTCCCTATTAAGTCCTAGTGTACCGAATTTTGGTTGTGGTTCCACCAGAGTTCCACTGGGGGTGATCGTCCGAGTGCAAAATGAATGGGAGTCAATGGGGCTAGACGGCTAAATTTGTCTCTTTTACCCGATTGTCATTGAGAAATCTCAGATTTGAATGTAGGTTCTGCAAGTTCAACATGGGTTATAGGTCGAAAGTTGAATGAACGAGTGCTTATGTCCTTTCGATTTCTTACAGGTTGAGTTGTTGTTGCCCATAACACGCTAGCATTTTGCTAATGGACGCTGATTGGTCAGTGAAGGACTGATTACGACCAGAGACACCGCTTGATGGCATCGTGGCATCCGAAGCGGGACCAATGTTAAGGCCATAGGCGGAACTCTCTATATACCATAGACTGTAAAAAAAGATATTTACCCGTGTCAGATGTGTAGTTGATGCCTCGAGAGAAAAGAAAGTGCAAAGCGCAAACGCATAAACATAATAAATACATAGACGCCCTATTGGCCGCTTTGGAACGTTGCTGCGATTGTGTTCTTATTGTGGAAAAAGCATTTTCTGTGATTGACCCGATTTTAGCAATAACAAAGATAACTGATGGATCCTTTATCTATGGTAATACGATATGGTACAACTACAATGCAGTGCAAATAGTAAAAATAAGATACAGTGAGTAATAGTAAATAGTTTAGTCAATAAAATAAACAAACAGTATCCAGCAAATAAAATAGTAATGAAAAGGCTATATAAAATATAGGCTATATAAAATAAAATGACACGACCCTGTCTATTTTTGTTAAATTTCAGTTTTATTGATCAGTAAGAGACATTATAACAGTATAAGTAGCCTAAAAGGTATAATAAGTTATACAAGACAAGAAATAAAGCAAACCATTCAGACACAGCAGGACGTTAAACGTTAAAATAGCCAAAATATAAAGTTATGAAACTTCACTTTGCCCTCAGCCAAAACGATTTGCCAGGGAACAAATGATACGATTAATGATACCAAAGATCGCCCGTTAGATATACACAAGACGAATTATATCTCATGTTTAACCACTACTAGAGACATCAGAGCCGGCGGCAAACGTCAGACGCACTAGCCGAGGAAAGGCTGTTCCAGGCGGGGTGCAGAGCGCTGAGACCCGGTGAAAGACTGGTCCTCACAACTCCGAAAACATCAGATCAAACTTTTAAATAGGCGCTATCTTTATCAATAAACCACAGATTTGAGCTTTAAACAACTACATTGTCGACTATAAAACTATTAAAACTACATTTCGTGAAACAATAACAGTAGTATTTTTAAATTTTAAAATGCGCGAAAGCACCAAAGTGACTGAAGGATTGCCGTAAAGCAGGTTTCTGGTTGTACGATGTGTATAACGTCATTGACATTTTAAAAGACTTTTTAAAGCAAATAAGTGACTCTAAAATATCTAACACCCAGTAATGTGTAATTTTGTTGCATCTTCTTTCGAATACAACATTCAAATTACTAGACAAAAAATTATATCCTGAGAAAAGTGGATTTTTTGGGGTATTGCTCCATAGACCTCCATTCATTCTGCACTCCGCCTGTGAGCGCCCTCATATGCACCTAGAGTGGAACTGCAACCAGTTCAGACCCCCGGACATTCTCTGGTACTGCGTACTAGCTGCTACAGCGAGCTCACTCTCACGTGCTCTGACTCGTGCGGGAAACTCAATTACACGTGAACAGTCCCATTGAGCCATTAACTCGACGACACTTGTCGATCAAAACACGAGAAGTGCAGAAAAAACTGCAAAAAGACATGTAACAAGTCTCTGGCAGGGCCAGCGAGCCAGTGTCGCCTCTCGTGCGCCCCCCTTCCTCGAGGAGCAGGTCGCAGAGGAGGCGTGACTCCCGCAACAGAAGAGATTTGAGGGAGGTTATCCAGAACAAACGCTCACAGCGTCGGTAGTGGATAACCTCCCCGGAGGGTCACGAAATCTGCCCTCTCTCTTCTGACCCCCAGGCGTTCATTACATCAGGCCTGGGGATGGGCCTATGATGAGAACTATGTTCTGATGGCCCACCTGGGCCTGGTTAGTGGAAACGCCCCTTTCAGGCATGTAAAGTGGCGGTTCCCAGGTTCGTAAAGAACTGTCTGGCGAATCTTCGCTTTGCACGCCGCAGGTGAGCTGCTGGTCTTCTCAAAGAGTATTTTTTTGTGATTAAAAAATAACATATTTCTCTTTACAGACCTCGTTCCCTGTATAAAGAGTTATGGGGTCATGTCAAGGTAATAAGGTAAGAGAACTTTATTGGATTATCAGGGCCCTGAAGTTCCCCGTTAGGTGGCCAGAACGATAACTATGTTAACCTTCGGGCTGTTAGCCACCTCAGGGTAGAGTAGTTGGTCTCTCTCTTAAACATTTTTATTTAGAGTGTTCACTGATGCTAGAGCTTCAGATAGATCTTAAGTCCGGCCCACGGGACCGTTTGACTTTTCTGAGTATTTTGCCCCTTGAGCTCTGTTTGGGTTTTCATTAGGCTGAGCGATTCTGCAGCCTTTTTGTATAGAATAATACAGACTTTATTCCTTATTAGGCTGTGGCTCCTCCGAGCCCTCAGATAGATCTATGCTTGCAGGTTGGCCCTCACCAGGGCCGCCTCTGTAGCTGGCTTAGGCTGTGCCAGGGATAATATAGGCGTTCTGCTAAAATTAGCATTTCTTCCTCTGACCCTTCACTTTGTGAATGTAGGTTTCTAGCATCCCTGTATAAACAGCCTCCTCCCATGGGAGTCGTTAGGCCAAGGCCCGCCCCCTTCTCTGCATTCTGGGGTGACTAGAGTTATGCAGCGTGGTGCAGAGGATGATCTATAGGACGTGGTAGGTCTCAAATAGGCCTCCGTGGTATATATGTCTTTATTGAGCAGGGTTAGGCCGTCTTTCGCTTCACGAAGAAGACTGGGTTTAACCTGCCCGACCCTGCCGTGCAGAACTGGCCTACGGATTTAGGCCGCCAGTATAGGCTTCACTCACCTTGCTGAGCTACTGCTCAAGCTTTGGGTTGTAGGTGGGTGGTTTTCATTCAAGCCCCACTCCCCTAGGTTGGGCACAGATACATTTCTGTTACCCCTAGAGCCGCTGGCAGGCCCGCACCCTGGTAAACTCAGGTTGAGGTCTGAGCATTTCACTCCCAGTTCTGTTTTTATCCTACCTCGCACTACTATGGCTCGAGTCGAGTATGAAGTAAGCCTTTACTTCTTCTTTGGTCGAAGTACGCTCCCCTGAAGCCAGAGCATTGCCCTGTGCTGACGCCCATGCATTGTTGGTAGGCCCCTGACTATCTGGGGCCTCCGCTGAGGCAGAGTGGCGTATGTTGTACTCCCCTTGTTTTAAGGGTATTAGCTCTCTATGCTGAGTACACTGCCATGGGCAATGTGATTAGGCACCAGGATGCTGTAGGCGCTGTGTAAACAGCTTATCTGCCAACGAAGGCTGCGCCATTAGGTAGTAGGCCTCAGCAGGCCTCCTTGTATGAGCAGCCCTCAAGAGGGCGCTTTAGGCTACTTCTCGAGAGAATTGTTTGGCCTTGGTGGTTCGGGCAGTTGACTCACCGGTGGGTAGTAGGCCTTAAACAGGCCTCCTCGGAGGGGAGTCCCAACATTGTGGGACATACTTTATAGCTGCTGCAGGTAGCTATCCGTACTAGGCCTCCTGTGGGTGGGCCCAATAGTTACGTTGGTGTAGTAATGTTCCCAACAGTGTTCCTTTGTAGCAGAATTGAATTGCTATTAGCTAGTAGGCCCAACCGGGCCTCCCTGATAGGCGAGTCCCCAGCTGGTTGGCCTTAGCAGGCCGCCTTGGAACTGTCACCCGAACTCAGCTACCAGTTGCTATCAGGTAGTAGGCCACTTAGGCCTCCCTGAAGGTGAATTCCCATCTAAGATGGTTATCAGGTAGTAGGCCTCACCCAGCCTCCCTGAAGGCGAATCCCCACCTACATTGGCTATCAGGTAGTAGGCCTCACCAGGCCTCCCTGGAGATAAGCCCAAGGACAGACAACTGAACAGCTAGCCTGACTTTCTATCGGGTAGCAGAAAATGCTCCCAGATATTATGGCTGTCAGGTAGTAGGCCTCACCAGGCCTCCCTGAGGGTGAGTTCCCCACGTACTATAGTATAGCGGGTAGTAGGCCTCTCTAGGCCTCCCTGTAGGTGACCACATACTGTTGCTATCAGGTAGTAGGCCTCATCCGGCCGCCCTGAAGGCGAATTTCCACCTACGTTGGCTATCAGGTAGTAGGCCTCTCTGGGCCTCCCTGAATGTGAGCTCCCAAATATTTTTTGGCTGTCAGGTAGTAGGCCTCACCAGGCCTCCCTGAAGGTGAGTTCCCACATGCTGTAATTATCAGGTAGTAGGCTCCTCCAGGCCTCCTTGAATGAGAACGGTCAGGTAGTAGGCCTCACCAGGCCTCTCTGACGGTGAGTTTCCACAGATTGTGGTTATCAGGTAGTAGGCTCCTCCAGGCCTCCTTGAGTGAGTACGGTCAGGTAGTAGGCCTCAGCAGGCCTCCCTGAAGGTGAGTTCCCACGGATTGTGGTTATCAGGTAGCAGGCCTCTCCAGGCCTCCCTGCGGGTCCCCACATGCTGTGGTTATTAGGTTGTAGGCCTCTCCAGGCCTCCCTGAGCAGGTAGTAGGCCTCTCTAGGCCTCCTTGAGGGTCCCCACATGCTGTGGTTATCAGGTTGTAGGCCTCTCCAGGCCTCCCTGTGAGTGGTTTCCTAGTGGTGCTGGGTTCAGGAAGCTAGTGGCCTCTTGCTATCATTTTAGCTGTCCTTATCAGGCAGCTGCTGAAGGCGAGCTTGCGCCCTGGCTCGACTAAAGTGTTCATTCTCTGCTACTGGTTCCCTCCCGGAACCTCTTTCCTGCCTACAGCCTGGTTTGCCTACCAGGTGGATCATGTGCTCCCCTCACAGAGGGTCACTATGAGCACGCGGACTCCTGAGTCTGGTCAGACGGTCGTAGGCCTTTCGTGAGGCCTCCCAGTTAGATCAGCCCTTAGGCCTTCACAGGCCTCCTCAGTGTTTGAAACACAAGCACTGGGTAGATCCATGGATCGAGTAGAGAAACTCCCCTCGCTGGTAAGGGTTGGAAAGCACTTGCTGAGTCATACTCTCCGGGATATCCCGTCTCTGAGATCTGGGCTGAGTGGTTCACTGCCAGCTTCGCAGTCCCTCGGGTTGGATGCCTTACTTAAGGCAAGTGTCCAGAGGCTCTGTCTTCGGACAGACAGGAAGTGGCCAGACTAAGTGTCTATGCTCTGACGCCAGGTCAGGCCGTCCTGGTGGCACTTCGGGGTGAGTACGTTCCCCTGAATAGTGACTGGCTGGGGTTCCTTCGGGTTCCCTAGCCACATTCCCTAGAAGGGACCCCTTCTAATTGAAGTTGTGGTCCTAGGCCTTTGAGCAGGCCCAGGTAGGCCTGTTCATTTAACCATGTTTATGGAGGTTTTCCTGCTAGGCTTATAGCTTGGGCTATGACCGTAGGGAATGCTGTCACTGACAGCCCAGTGTGACCTGACGGTGAGTGGTCCTAGCGTTTCATTTGAAATTGCTGGTTCTGACAGTTGTCACTGCATTTGGGCATGCACTCCCCTCAGCATGGCGGAGTGGGTATTTCGTTCCCCATAACGTCGATGACGTATTGTTGAGTTCCCTTCGAAAGGGAACGTCTCAGGTTACGAATGTAACCTCTGTTCCCTGAGAACAGGGAACGAGACAATACGTCTCCCTGCCATGCCTCGGGGCTTGCCTGCCGTACAGTCCCTTCAGACGATAAGGTGATTTGTCATGTTTGCAAGGCGCCCTTATATACTTCCAGGTCGCACGTTAATCATTTCTCCTAATGATTCACGGGCTGTCGCCGGTCAATGTGATTGACGTGATTTGATAGTGATTTCAGACACCTGTCACGCCTGAGGCGTTCCCCCATAACGTCGATGATGTATTGTCTCGTTCCCTGTTCTCAAGGAACAGAGGTTACATTCGTAACCTGAGACGATATATTATCGCTATCATGTGTTTGTCTTCATGTTTCATCAGTCAAAAAGTCTCTATTTGCATGTTATTATAAGGCATTTCCTGAAACGTCATAAGTTTACTATGAATCTCACTTGTGGACTTTCTGCGCAAGGTATGAATCAGTAGGCTACTGGGCTTCCAGTATGAATGAAACAGATATGACATGAGAGTGTTTAGCGCTCCATATCTCTATAATCTCTAGCCTGGGAAAACCCAGACAACTTCAGGCAAATTTAGATTTGCTCTGAAAGTTAGTCTGGCTAAGAGCTCATTCAAGCCCAATTCCAATCCGTCGAAATCGAGGCACCAATCAGAAACGTTGGGGCGGGCTTTACACGATGACGACAGCGCTGGGATTTTGAAGCAGATTTTGTAGCTTACATTACAAAGATGGATGCCGCCGTCGAACATCACTCATTCGAATCAGCTATCGCGTCTGTTTTAAGCGATTTGAACGTTTCCTTTTTGTTAAAAACCGAGAAAAGAACAACACACGGAGATTTTCCCCTTCGAGGGTACTCGAACTGCGTCATCGTTATGACACTTTGGGAACGCCCCTAGCGTAACGCATCTGAAGCATGAATGAAATCTGTCCAATCCTGATTGGTGCTGCGTCATGACGTAGTAGATGACGGCATAACCGGAAGATACAAAGGTACGCTGGCAAATACAAACAATAGCTTTTTTGCTCTTCAGCTAAAGCGCTCTGTGTCAAACTGTCTGTCTTATTTGGTGTTGTTTGTCCCATAAGAATTTCAATATAGAATCTATAGTGGCTCGGATCTCGCGTTTGCCGAGGCAGCGCGTTGATTACGGGTCTACTCTGCAATAAAGATTCTGTGAATGGGATCTCGCGTTGTCGAGGCAGCGCGCAGATTAAAGGTCTGCATTGCAATACAGAATCTATAGTGGCTCGGGTCTCGCGTTTGTCGAGGCAGCGCGTTGATTACGGGTCTACTCTGCAATAAAGATTCTGTGACTTGATCTCGCGTTGTCGAGGCAGCGCGTAGAGTACGGGTCTGCAATGAAGGGTACACACGCGATCTGTGAAATAATACTGTTTGGGTGCGAGGCATTCACAGTCAGCTCCTGAGGGTGCTGGCAGTCATTGAGAAATATCTCGACGCGTATATCTGTGCGCTGTCGGCTGTTTCAGCCTCGCACCTATTGACTTTCTTCTTGAGGGATGAAAGCCAAATACATTGTAATGACTCGAATCTCGCGTTTGCCGAGGCAGCGTGTATTACGAGATCATATAACACAAAACAGTATTCTCTGGTAATTATGGCTGCATTTAATTTTAAGAAATTAAAATGATGAAATATTATCCGACTTTAAGGAAGTTGGATATTTTAATTCAGCCTACCACTCAGACCGTGTTTCACATGCAGTGTTCCTTCTGCACATCAAAAATCGTTTTTCGATTTTTCCCTGCCGGTCCTCCGCTTCAGGGTCGAAAACGAGACAAAAACAGCAGGGCTATCCCCCCCGTGGAGGGACGAGCGATAATCGCTCCTCCGCGGAGCCCTCAGGAAATCGATGCTTGTATCCAGCGTCAAGTGCGCTTCGGGACACATCGGTTTTCAGCGAATGCACGCTGCAGTGTCCGCCCCAAGGGCTTGCGGCCAGGCAGTGCTCGTGTTCACCCATCGGGAACGGTTTTCGATTATTCCCTGCCGGTCTTCCGCTTCAGGGTGTCGAGAACGAAACCGAAAGAGCCTCCCTTCAGGGAAGCCCTCAGGAAGTCAATGTCTGTATCCCGCTGTTAAGTGCGCTTCGGGACACATCGGTTTCCAGCGAACGCACGCTGCTCTGTCTGCCCCACAGGCTTGTGGCCAGGCAGCAATCGCGTCCGCCCATCGAGAATCGTTTTCGGTCGAACCCTGCCGGAGATCCGCTTCAGGGGGTCGAGAACGAATCCCGATTGATACCCGAAGCCAGGCTCGAGAGGCTGGTTCCCTTAGTAGATTATCTCGGCGCATGGTCATGCCTTCCGAATATATCTGCGTGGGCCCTGCGTACTGTAGAGCTTGGGTTACAGGCTGCAGTTCAGCTCCCCTCCCCCGAAGTTCAACGGGGTGGTCTGGACTGTGGTCGGCCCAGAGCAGGTTCGGGTTATGGAACAGGAAGTTCAATCCCTGTTGGTCAAGGAGGCCATAGAACGTGTTCCTCTGCCAGACAGGGAGTCCGGGTTCTACAGCCGGTACTTTATAGTTCCCAAGAAGGATGGGGGGTTGCGTCCAATAATAGGTCTCAGGCACTTGAATCGGTCTCTGAGGAGATTCAGGTTCGAAATGCTCACAATTCCAGCCATCGTGAGTCAGATCCAGTTCGAGGACTGGTTCGTCACGATAGATCTGAAGGACGCATACTTCCATATTTCCATCCTTCCATGTCACAGGAAGTTCCAGAGGTTCGCTTTCGAGGGCGAAGCGTACCAATATCGGGTTCTTCCGTTCGGCCTAGCTCTCTCCCCTCGCACTTTTACAAAATGCATGGATGCAGCTCTAGCACCCCTGAGGCTCGAGGGCATCAGGGTGCTCAACTACATCGACGACTGGCTGATACTGGCCCAGTCGCGAGAGCTGGCGATTCGGCATCGAGATGTCGTCCTCGCCCACATCCAGAGTCTGGGGTTGAGACTCAACACAAAAAAGAGTGTGTTGACGCCCTCCCAGAGGACTACGTTCCTGGGAGTTGTATGGGACTCCACGACGATGCGGGCACAGATGTCTCCTGCGCGCGTGGAGTCCATACTGGCAATGGTCTCCCGAGTGAAGCTAGGCCACAACCTCACTGTGAAGCAGTTTCAGAGACTGCTGGGGCTCATGGCAGCAGCGTCCAGTGTTATACCTTTTCTGCCCTACAAAGGCAAAAGACCTTAACTCACCAGAGTGTGAAACTGAGAAAAATGACTTTAAAGTTGTTTTGTTGTCCAGCCAATTGTATGATAGGTAGGACAATAAAAATTTGCCAATTAGTTGTCATAATGAATATATTTATCTACATTAAAAAAAATTGAGCTCAAACTTGACCTTTGACCCTTATTCGGAAGTTACTGTATTCTGCCTTTGCATTATCTGCAAAACAATAATGGGTCATACAAAGGCAAAATACCTTAACTTCTAATTTATTGACCATTTTGGCTTTTATCACTCTATACAAACATTTATATGATAACAATGATAGCCTTAAAATAACATTTAGTAATTTCTGTCTAGTAAGGGTTAATATTACATCAATAGTTACAAAATATTACAAAATAAAACAATTATGAGAAAGACCTTAACTCACTAGAGTGTGGAACTGAGAAAAAATGACTTTAAAGATTTTCAGTTGTCCCTCCAAATTAATTATAGGTAGGACACTGTAAATCTGGCAATTAGATGTTTTAGTAATGAAAATTATCTACATAAAAAAATCTTGAGCTCAAACTTGACTTTTGACCTTGATTTTAAAGTTACTGTACTCTGCCTTTGTATTGTCAGCAAAAAGTGAGAAGTCATGTCAAGGCAAAAGGCAGCAACTTCCACATTATCAATATTTGGTTGCTGATCACCATTAACAAAATCATTATAGTAACACCTGTATAAAATCTAGTGATCATGGCATTTATTTTGTATGATTTACACTTATAGACATCTACTTATTGCTATCCTGTGCTTTGGTTGCATTCTGGTGGAATTATTAATACATGAGACATGGCAAAATACCTCCATAGCGGTAAGATCTTCAATTGGTACCGAGTGGCAGAAGACTTGATAAACTCGCGTTCAAAATGATCATGATAAAACAGGTCCTCGCGCACATTCGACCCGGGGACTCGTTTATAGTATATTCGTGTTCGAAGGTGTCATGCTCCTCGTACGTTCACGAAAAGTATGAACGCAGTGCTTTCCATTTTGAGACTCGGTGGGGAGCGCGCTCTGGACTACCTAGACCACTAATGCATTTATAGCACAACCTTCTGTGTTCTGCGTCTTTTCAGTAGCGGTGGTTTCAGCTGTCTGCCCTATTATTGTGCAGTGCACTTCGCTCGTCCCGCGGATTTATTCCGGACAGTGTGATTGTAGGTATAGGCTACAACCCGCTTGTAACAGCTTGTCTGATGTCGTATGCACCAGCAATTCTTGCTTCATTATGTTGTATGCACCAAATGTTGCTTCATTATTATCACTCCCTGTGACATATTAGTCCCGCGTCAGCCCGACTGTGTTCAGGGCGGAGCTGAAGGCGCCGGCGAAGTTTTGGCAGTCTGCCATCTAGATGCATGATTGTTTCAACCAGGTCCGGTACCCAATCTGGGTGAGGCGGGGCTTAAGTTCTTTGTTGTATTCACCTGCTACGGCGTGTGTAACATTTTTTCTGTCAACTCTGCATATATCATTCGCGATGGATAGCCTATCGCACGTTTGTCGATGGAGCGGGTTCAGACCATACTAAATGTTCTGACCGCATTTGTGCAGGACAAAGCTCTGAGGACATCAGAAGTTACAGGTACTGATGGCAGCTGTATAAAGTACACCGGCTACATCGTAATTTCAATTTTAATGGTGAGCAAAACAAAGGCAGAACACCGTACAATCTGAAAGGTAGCATTATTTGATAGAACGCCAGCACCGTAACTTCATATTGACGCGCAGCTAAACAAAGGCAGAGTGCCGTAACTCAATATGAGCGTTCCAAAACTAAGCCAAAGAGCGGTAACTGGTGTTACGGTGTTCTGCCTTGGTTTCTCATGGGCTTTTGGAAGTTACTGTTAAGACAACCCATTATTTTCTCGAAAAAACAACGGAATTGACTCAAGATACTTATCCACGTGATAAAGGAGGTCTTGAATGTGCCAAAAATATAAAAAACTCATTTTCGACCAAACACGAAGTTACGGTCTTTTGCCTTTGCACGGCAGTTTTGGCCTGCTACACATGAGACCCCTACAGTGGTGGTTGAGAACCAAGGGATTTTCCCCGAGGGGAAATCCGTTCCGTATGATCAGGGTAACGCGCAGATGCCTTCGTTCCCTCGTCATATGGAGAAAACCTTGGTTCCTGTCCCAGGGACCGGTGCGGGAGCATCATGTTGCCGGAAAGCCGTTTCAACAGATGCCTCCCTCACTGGTTGGGGCGCGGTCATGGACGGCCGCTTTGCGAGAGGTCTGTGGGAGACCCGGCACTCTTCCTGGCACATCAATTGCCTGGAAATGCTGGCGGTCTACAAAGCTCTGAGGAGTTTTTTCCCGGACCTCTGCGGCCACCATGTCCTGATACGCTCGGACAACATGTCCGTAGTCGCGTATCTGAATCACCAGGGGGGTCTGAGGTCGCGCCCTCTATGCAGACTGGCACACCAGATCCTTCTGTGGTCCCAGGGGAAACTGTCGTCTCTCAGAGCGATGTATGTCCCCGGGGATCAAAATCAGGGAGCAGACATCCTGTCGAGGCAGGGGCTGAGGCCCGGGGAGTGGCGACTCCACCCCGAGGTGGTGGAGGCCATGTGCGTGAGATTCGGCCCAGTGGAAGTGGATCTTTTCGCGTCTCGAGAGACGTCCCACTGTCCACTGTGGTTCTCTCTCAAGTATCCAGCTCCGTTGGGGCTGGACGCTATGACACAGACGTGGCCGAGGCTACGTCTGTACGCATTCCCCCGATCGCTCTGCTCCCGGGAGTCTTGGAGCGGGTCCGCCGGGAAGGGATCAGCCTTCTTTTAGTAGCACCCCGCTGGCCGACCCGGATATGGTTCTCGGACATTGTAGCACTGCTAGACGGCCTCCCGTGGCAGGTCCCTCTGAGGAGGGATCTGCTGTCTCAGGCAGGGGGCACAATATTTCACCCAATATTTCACCCCCGTCCAGAGCTGTGGAACCTCTGGGTCTGGCCCCTGAGGGGGCTCGGTACCTGGAGGCTGGCCTGTCAGAAGGTGTTGTCGAGACCCTACTTAGCTCCAGGGCTCCTTCCACTAGGGGACTGTACAGCCTAAAGTGGAATGTGTTTTCCACTTGGTGTAGAGAGTGTGAGGTGGACCCAGTTAACTGCCCAGTGGCTTCAGTGCTGGAGTTCCTCCAAGATCGTTTCTCCGCTGGTCTTTCCCCATCCACACTTAAGGTGTATGTGGCTGCCATTGCGGCTTTCCACTCACCTATAGGTGCTGGGCCTTGGGAAGGCACCATATGGTTGTACGTTTCCTCCGTGGGGCTCGGAGGATTAGGCCTGCGGCTCGCTCCAGAGTCCCAACTTGGGACCTGGCGGTGGTTCTTGAAGGGTTGGCTGAGGCCCCCTTTGAACCACTGGAGTCGGCTGAGGCAAAGAACCTGACCTTCAAGGTGGCCTTTCTCCTTGCCATCACTTCTCTGAGGAGAGTGGGGGAGTGGGGGCCTTGGCTATATCGCCAACTTGCCTGGAGTTTGCCCCTGGCAGGGTTAGGGCCATCTTACATCCTAGACCGGGCTATGTGCCCAAGGTGCCATCTAGTGCGGCACGGTCAGTGGTTCTCCAGGCCTTTCATCCTCCACCTCATGGGATGGCGGAAGAGGGGAGACTTCACCTGCTCTGCCCAGTCAGAGCCCTAAGGGTTTACTTGGAGAAGTCTTCTCAGTGGAGGAAGTCAGACCAGTTGTTGGTGTGCTTTGGTTCACCCAAGAAAGCGCTGCCTGCATCTAAACAGACAATCAGCAATTGGATTGTCCAGGCTATAGCCACGGCTTATCAGGTGCGCAATTTGCCTTCACCTATGGCCGTGAGGGCACATTCCACCAGGAGCATGGCCTCCTCGGTGGCCCTCCTTTCTGGCGTCTCGCTTCAGGAGATCTGCGAGGCGGCCGGGTGGGCCACCCCGCACACCTTCATACGCTTTTACAGTCTGCAACTCCCCGTGACGCCTGGCGCCAGAGTGCTCGCGTCCTAAGTGTGCCTGGTCTTCCAGCTTCACACTAAGGCGGGCGTGATTACGGTGTGGCATAGTGGGTATTTCGTTCCCAAAGTGTCATAACGATAACGCAGTTCGAGTTCCCTCGAAGGGGAACGTCTCGGGTTACGACTGTAACCCTTGTTCCCCGAGAAGGGAAAGAGACACTGCGTCTCGTCGCCACACCTATCACGTTCAGAGCGCTAGCTTCATCGCAAAAGAGCTATTGTTTGTATTCAACTGATGATTCCTTCGCAAGGGTATACAAAGGCTAAGGCTTTGCTCAAGGAGCATTTTGGCAATGAGGTAAGGATAGCCTCAGCTTACATGAAAAGAGCACTCTCATGGCAAGCGATAAGATCTGAGGATGCCAAGGCTCTGCAGGACTACAGCTTATTTCTTATGAGTTGCTGCAATGCTATGCAGAATATTTGTTTCATGAATGAGTTAAATCTTGTCTCCAATATGCAAATTGTTCTTGCAAAACTTCCTTATAAGCTCAGAGAAAGATGGAGAATGGTGGCATATGATTTGCAGGAAAGACGTAACCATCCAGCTTGCTTTTCTGATATTGTGGACTTTATAGAAAGACAGGTGATAATAGTCACAGATCCGGTATTTGGAAACATTCAAGATGTTTTGCCTAGTGGAGGTAGAAACCTGAATACCAAATCGCCTCATTTTAAACCTAGAAGTAGTTTTGCCACCACAGTCACTGCAAATGGTGCAAAGGAGTGTAGTGTGAAAAGCTGTGAATAAAACCTGTCTTTTCTGTGAAGGAACACATACATTGGACGTCTGTAAAAGGCTTGTTGAAAGATCTCATGCAGAAAAGATGAATTTTCTGAAGAAAAAGGGGATTTGTTTCGGATGCTTATGTACAGGACATTTCAGCCATGATTGTAAAGAGAGAAACATATGAGGAGCTCTTTTCCAAAACGCGATAAACGCCATTTAAAAAAAAAATTAGTTTGTCATGTCATTTTGCTGTGTTCTGAACCTATTCACTGCTCCATCAATGTTTCATGCCAAATCGCTATATTTCCTTGTTTAAAATGTACTGCAAGATGCAGTTCTTTTCCAAACCGCGATAAGCGCCAAACCTATTTTTAGCCTAAACGCGATAAATCCTCTCTCGACAAATCAGAATTCAGTGAGCGTTCTACGCAATCCAACATCGGCGCGCTGAACAGAGGTTTGTTTATGTTCATTCATTCCTCAAAATGAGTGCTTTAAACGGTGATAACATGTTTGATGGCCTTGATGAGCCAGTGAGACCTACACCTGGGGTAGATGCTGCTGCCAAAGGTTTCCGTTTATAATTTCTGCCAAAAATGGCATTCGACAATCAAGGAGCAAAAGTCGAATATCGTTCGAAAATCGCAATTTTTATTTTATTTTTATTAATCAACTGTTTTCTGTGTGTCAGTGTCTGCAAAGATGAAATTGACGATCATCATCTCTGTAGTGAACGCGCCTAGAGAGAAATGCATGTAATGGATTACATAATCAGAGAGTATGCTATTTATTTTCGCTTTTAATTGTTTCGTTTAAAGACATTTCAAGCTTTCTATATAGATATATTTCTCATACGCTGAATTTCGGTTAATTTATGATGAGATGCGCACCAGTTCACGTGCAATGCAAGTGACCACGCGGGCGCCTCCATGTCATGATTATTTCTATAGTCTATTTCCTTCTTTTTTAATAAATCCTGGCAATTGGTTGATGAAAAAATTATTAAAATGAAGATACAATTTATACAAAACGAAATTCACTTTAAAGAAAGGCTTTCTACAAAACCAAACTTAATTAAGTGGCCAAAATCATCCATTTTTGGATTTTTCTTTTGTGGATTTATAGCGTTTTGAAAAAAAAAATTACTTTGAATTTATCATCAACAATATTGTTGTTTGATTTAATAATCATTGTTCAACATGTTCAGACTGAGGGGAAAAAACATTTTAACAGGCTAAATTGAATATTCACAAAATGTGTGGATCTAGGTAAAAAAAATCATTTTCCTGAAAACTATTGAAATGGATTTATCGCGTTTTGGAAAAGAGCTCCTCATATGTAAGATATGTCAACTCAAACACCCAAGTCTTCTTCATATTCCATTAGAGAAAAAGGGCATTCAGTATAAAGATGAGTCCAAGTCAACAGTGAGAAGTGCTTTGGTCTCGCTCCAGTCTAGTGGCCTCACTGGGGCTGGTAAATAATTTGTGCATTGTCTATCGTTCCTGTATGTGTGAAGTGAAAGAAAGGAAGTAAAGTTGTGACCACCTATGCTTTTCTGGACTCTGGGAGCTCTGCATCTTTCTGCACAGAGAGTTTGATGTCGAAGCTCAATCTCTCCGCAAAGAAAGTTAACATTCTAATGAGAACGGTGAGTCAGGATAAATCCGTTTGCTGTTATTTTCTGAAGGATCTGAACGTGTCAGGATTGAATCAAGAGCATTACTGTACTTTACCAGAGGTATACACTCAGAAGACCATGCCTGTAAGTAAAACCAACATCGCCACACAAAACGATCTTGCTTGTTGGCCTCATTTAAGTCATCTATGTTTGCCTTCAATTGATGCTGATGTGGAGTTGTTGATGGGTGCTAATGTACCAGAGGCTTTGGAGCCATGGCAGATTATTTGTTGTCAAGACAGTGGCCCATACGCCATTAAGACCATGTTTGGATGGGCAGTTAATGGACCAATCAAGCGACAGGAAGAGTATGCTGTTAAAGAACATTTTCACATGACTGTCAATAGGATCACAGTTATGAAACTGGATGAGTTATGGGAGCAACAGTTTAAGGGTGACTTTCCTGAATGTGTTCAAGAGGAACAGCAAGGATTGTCAAAGGAAGATCATCAATTCATGGATTTTGTTTCACAGTCAGCAAGACTGACCAATGGGCATTATTGCATTGGTCTTCCACTTAAAAACGAAAAGGTAGTTATGCCAAGAAATAGAGCAATCGTGGAACAACGTGCTCTGAATCTTCAAAGAAGGCTTCAAAAAATGCTTCCTTTCATGCTGATTATACTACCTTTATGGAGAGTGTCATCGCTAAAGGCCATGCTGAAAAGGTTCCCACAGCTGAACTGGAACAACTTGATGGACGCTTATGGTACATACCTTACCATGGTGTGTATCATCCTAAAAAGCAAAAGATCAGAGTGGTATTTGATTGCAGAGCATCATATCAAGGAACATCATTGAATGAACATCTTTTGCAAGGTCCAGATTTAACAAGTCCGCTGGTGAGTGTTCTTGTGCGATTCAGAATGGAGTATGTTACCATGATGGCTGACATAGAATCGATGTTTCATCAGGTTAAGGTAAATCCTTATGATTGTGATCTCTTGAGGTTTCTTCGGTGGCCTGGAGGAAACATTGATGCCAATCTGGAAGAATACAGAAAGGTTGTGCATTTGTTTGGAGCGACGTCATCTCCAAGTTTCTCTAGCTATGCATTGAGAAAGTGTGCAGAGGACCATAAGGATCTGTATGATGCCAAGACCGTGGACATTGACTTTAATAACTTCTATGTAGACGACTGTCTTGTGTCTGTGCCTACAGATTCAGAAGCTGTTCTATTCTACCAGAGGCTCACAGAAATGTGCGCTAAAGGTGGATTCCAGTTAACCAAATGGATAAGTAACAACCGCACTGTGTTAAATGCCATCCCTGAGGAAGACAGAGACAAAAAAAGTTAAGAACTTGGATTTGGAACATGACACGCTACCTTTGGAAAGAGCATTAGGTGTGCGGTGGTGTGCTGAGTCTGATGTCTTCAAGTTCAAGGTGACCATCAAGGATAGACCTCTTACTCGAAGAGGAATTCTTTCTATCATTAGTTCCATCTATGACCCTCTTGGCTTTCTGTCTCCTGTGAATCTACGTGCCAAAATGATACTTCAAGATCTGTGTCGAGAAAAAATTGGATGGGATAGTACTATGCCAACAGTGTACATTCAGCGATGGATGAGTTGGTTGGAGAAACTTCATGAATTGGAGAAATTCGAGGTCCGCAGATGTTTAAAGCCTGAACACTTTGGAGAAGTTCTATCTGCCCAATTGCATCACTTTTCGGATGCCAGTGAGAAGGGTTATGGCATGGTGTCGTATTTACTACTTCATAATGATCAACAACGTGCCCATTCCTTTCTTTAATGAGTAAAGCACGAGTGACACCTTTAAGACCTATCACTATCCCTCGTCTAGAGCTCACAGCTGCCACACTTGCTGGTCGCATAGATAAGTTGTGGAAGAGAGAGCTGAAGATGAAACTTCAGGATTCGGTATTTTTGCCCGACAGCACCTCTGTCCTCAAGTACATCCAAAATGAGACTTCTAGATTAAAATGCTTTGTAGCCAACCGAGTTTCTGAAATTCAAAGTGTTTCTGAAGTCAGACAATGGAGGTATGTGAATTCTTCCAACAATCCAGCTGACCTAGCATCCAGAGGTCTACAGGTTGATTCATTCTTAAAGAACCAGATATGGATTTCTGGTCCTCCATTTCTAGTTCAACCACAAGAGTTGTGGCCCGTGGATCCTACTGATGTAGGTGTGGTGTCTTGTGACCCAGAAGTGAAAAGGAGTGTTCTAGTGAATACCAGTGATGCGCGGGTCAATGTATAAACAACCCGCACCCGACCGACGTTTTCAACTAACCCGCCTGCAACTCGGACCGAAAAAAAAAGAAAAAGAAAATATTGTACCCGCTCAGTTCAACGTGTTGGGAAATCGGGCATTTTGTCCCGCGTCAGCATTATTCAAAAGTTAATAACGCTCGACATTCAAAAGGTAAATAAGGATTTCCCACTTGTATTAGTAGGTTTAGGCTATTTCGCCACGTGATGCCCAATTGAATGTCTCACAAACACAAAATGCAGGCATAGAATATGTTAAGTCTTTATTGACGCATTTTAGACTAACAAAAACAGGTAGGCTAAGCCAAAGACTGAGGCTACAATATCAATAAATAGGGATGGCCCGATACCGATACTGGCATCGGGGATCGGGCCGATACTGTCCTAATATACTCGTACTCGTACTCATAAATATTCGCCGATACCACGCACCGATACCACGTACATTTTGCGAAACGAAACTGGCCGCCGCGAGTGCTTTGTCGAGGTGAACTGAGGCATAGGAAAGTATAATGTCGGCGGTTTGGGCTCATTTCAAGATAAGGGATGATGACAACAGCAAGGCAGACTGTGAGTTATGTTCAGCTAAGGTGTCGAGAGGAGGGAAAGAAAGTACATCGTTTAACACCAGCAATCTAATTAAACATCTGAAGACGCATCATAGATCTGATGGCCGAGCGCGCGCGCGGGCGGTAGGCTAATGGACTCACTCTGTGTGTGCGGGTTACGGGAGAATAAAACGATTCGCGGGACTCCCGCAAACTAGAAATATCTATGAATAAAACATAAAAACTAAAAGATTTTTATTCATCTCTTGCATAAAAGCAACAAGAACAACTACAACAAAATAGAAACGATTTACAGGCCAGAGTTTCTATTCATAACATGGTTACAGCGTTGAGCGATGTAGCCAATCACAGACATATGTGTTGATTTCTTGAACGCAATGGCCAATCAGAAGCATTTAAGATAGACTCCCCTCACCGCTCAAAACGGACTTTTTTGTTCAGTGCTGAATTCTGTATGCTGGCAAATCCTCTAATTATAACAAACAAAGTGTGGATATTATGAAAGATTTATTGTGCAGTCAGCTTCATTGATAATAACAGAGATGTGTGAGATCGCGATGAACTGTCAGCTTTTAGGATTTATTAAGGGAGCGCTGTTTGCGCGCATTCAGTCATGCCAGAGTAGCCTGCTTGCTTTTATGTTAAATTAACAGTGGTTTGTGTGTTAATACATTTATTATTTTACTAATTTTTATTTATTTTTAGACTTGTTAAAACAAGCAGAGAAGAAAATAAAAACAGTCTTCTAACCTGTGTTCTAAAATAGTCGTCTTCTTTTCTGGGAGCCTATTACTTTTGCGGAAGAAATATCGGTATCGGCAAACTAGAAATATCTATGAATAAAACATAAAAACTAAAAGATTTTTATTCATCTCTTGCATAAAAGCAACAAGAACAACTACAACAAAATAGAAACGATTTACAGGCCAGAGTTTCTATTCATAACATGGTTACAGCGTTGAGCGATGTAGCCAATCACAAACATATGTGTTGATTTCTTGAACGCAATGGCCAATCAGAAGCATTTAAGATAGACTCCCCTCACCGCTCAAAACGGACTTTTTTGTTCAGTGCTGAATTCTGTATGCTGGCAAATCCTCTAATTATAACAAACAAAGTGTGGATATTATGAAAGATTTATTGTGCAGTCAGCTTCATTGATAATAACAGAGATGTGTGAGATCGCGATGAACTGTCAGCTTTTAGGATTTATTAAGGGAGCGCTGTTTGCGCGCATTCAGTCATGCCAGAGTAGCCTGCTTGCTTTTATGTTAAATTAACAGTGGTTTGTGTGTTAATACATTTATTATTTTACTAATTTTTATTTATTTTTAGACTTGTTAAAACAAGCAGAGAAGAAAATAAAAACAGTCTTCTAACCTGTGTTCTAAAATAGTCGTCTTCTTTTCTGGGAGCCTATTACTTTTGCGGAAGAAATATCGGTATCGGTACTCGGTATCGGCAAGTACACAAATGTAAATACTCGTACTCGTATCGGTTTGAAAAAAAATGGTATCGGGCCATCCCTATCAATAAATAAATGTTCACAAATACCCATGAAAGTAAAGCTGAATACTGAAACACACAGTAAACTTAAAGGATTAGTTCACTTTAAAAAAAACGTTTGCTGATAATTTACTCCCCCCCATGTCATCCAAGATGTCCATGTCTTTCTTTCTTCAGTCGAAAAGAAATTAAGGTTTTTGATGAAAACATTCCAGGATTTTTCTCCATATAATGCACTTTGCTGGGCACCAAACGGTTCAAGGTCCAAAAGACAGTTTCAATGCAAACTGCAAACTGTTCAAATGGCTTTAAACGACACCAGACGATGAATAAGGGTCTTATCAAGCGAAACGATCGTTCATTTAAAAAAGAAATAGCAAAGTTTAAGTTTTATAAGCTCAAATGCTCGCCTTGCTCTGTTCTGTGTGACTCTCCTGTTCGAACTCGTTCATCAAAATGAACGAATCTTTTTCCGAGTCAATTCGTTCATTTCGTTCGTTAAATGAACCAAATGACTCGAAAAAAGATTTGTTCATTTTGATGAACGAGTTCGAACAGGAGAGTCACGAACGTGCATCACAGAACAGAGCAAGGCGAGCATTTGACATTATTAAACTTAAACTTTATTTATTTTTTAAATGACCGATCGATTCGCTTGATAAGACCATTATTCATCGTCTGGAATCGTTTAAAGCCCTTTGAACAGTTTGCACTGAAAAACTGTCTTTTGGACCTTGAACCGTTTGGTGCCCAGCAAAGTGCATTATATGGAGAAAAATCCTGGAATGTTTTTTTTATCAAAAACCTTAATTTCTTTTCGACTGAAGAAAGAAAGACATGGACATCTTGGATGACATGGGGGTGAGTAAATTATCAGCAAAAGTTTTTTGTAAAAGTGAACTAATCCTTTAACCTGGGCTTAAAAAGAAGGCTAAAGGGTGCCACTTGTTGGTAAAAAAAAAAAAAAAAAAGTAGCCTAATACAAGATAAACGCAAAATATGCATTTGTATAAGAAAATAAAATAGGCTGCATTGTTTAGCCTACACAAATATATCCTATAAAACTAACACAGGAACCTAAATCAGATACAGTAAGCCTAACTTGGGCTTAAAAGGGCTATAAGGTGCCTTCGGTGGCCTAAAACAGAAGATTAGCCTACTTATTTTTAGCTTTCCTCGCGCTGTGTAGAAATAATATTGAATCAACCATCCCTGGGTTGAGACGGTTTCTTCTCGCCTCTATGACACGACCTGCGGAGCTAAATGTGCACTCACTGGCTGCACTTGATGCTGGAACGCAGAGGATCCTCCTTGCCAATGCACGAAGCCTCGGGAAGGTGGGTGCCTGTCTCTCCCAAAATTCAAGCAACCGGTCCTCGTCACAGTCATCCGGCGTAAAATGTGCAGCACGGTACCGCTCCAATTCGTTCGTTAGGCCCACATCAGCGGCATCATCGGCCCATTCAGCGAAGTCCACTCTAGGTCTTTTCTCTCTCTGACTTTCGTTAGTGACGTCTGTGGAAGGTAAAATAGCATTTGTCAATAATGTCATTTATCAGCATTAAATTGAAATATCCCATTCATCATTAATAACGCAGCCACTTACCCTCGCCTATAGATGTCCGTGGTGCTGTAGTGCTTGAAGTCTCAGGAGAGTCCGCGGCTTCAAGAGACATGAGGTTGCTAACGATTCTGTGGAGATTTTTCCTTTCAGTCTCGGTCACCATTTTGACACTTTTGTAGCGGGGGCAGAGGAAGAGGGCGATTTTGTGCGTGTCTGTGAGGATTAACTTTTGATGGAGTAGAGCAAGTGCGCGCGTACGGAGCAAAGCCATGTACTCCAGGTCTCCAAAGACTGGTTGGCAGTGTGCGCCCAGATTGTAAAACCACAGCATCACTAAATGCAGTGTCGGGTAGTCCTCTCCCTGCAACTCCTCAGATGCTTTCTTGAAAGGCTCCAAGAAATCTATCCCGGTTGTGAGCGTTTTTTGATATATGCCTTCCATGCGCTCTGACTGCCCCCTGCTTTCGAGTAGCTCGTTAATTTCCCTGTATTGCTTGCTCACAGATTTGAGCATGTCAGTTTTGCTATTCCAACGAGTCTCACACTCTTGGACTAAGCTATGTGGGAGAGCTGTGCTTGCATTGGCTTTTTTAAGATATTTGACAATGCCCTTGCACGCATCAATCATCTCTGTTACCTCCTCAATGTCAGATCCACTGAACGTATGTTTCAGAATTGTGTTCAGAACATGGGCTGCACATGGTATCCAGTGATATTTTTTTTAGGGCAGCTTTGATGTTAGAACCCTGGTCACTCACGAGCACCACTTGATCGAATGAGATCCCGTAAGAACACAGCTGCTCATTAATCTGTTCGTGGATGTTGATTGCTGTTTTGGGCAATGTGCAATCGAATTCCACTGTGGACATAACACGGCTTGCCAGCTTCCAATCCTCTGTGATATAATGGCACGTCAAGACAGTGTAGGACCTTCTGTTAAAATCATCAGTCCACATATCAGTCGTTATTGCAACCCCTCCATTGTCATGCACCGCTGACTTCAGAACCTCGGATAAGGCTTCTTTCTCGACCATGGCCTGTTTTTTAGCTCGATCACAGACTGTCTGCCTATGAGGAAGCACTCCATTTGTGTCGACTGAGCCATAACGTGCTCCAATGTTGATGAGACCCTGGGCCACTTCCGTAAAACCTTCCCCCGAAACAATATGAAAGGGGCGCAGGTCTGTGCAACAAAAGTCCACGCAATAATCCACAAATTTACTCTTCACTTGAAGAGGAATTTTCGTGTGGTCAGGGCGCATAAAGGTATCTATAGTTTGTGGCCTGGGTTGGCCTGACGCTGCTCTATTCGGCTGTGATGGCTTCACTTGTGACGTGCCATATTGGTCGTGCCAGTTTTGTTGCTATCAAATGTGTAAATAGCATCGCAATAAGTACACATGACGAAGCCAGCACTTTGGTCATCATCTTTGATTATTTTGTCAAATGTCTCCCACACTTAGCTCTTTCTGTTTGTGTATTTGCGGAGCTTCCACTCCCCAGATTTCACCTTTTCTCTTGCCGCCTCCATCTCTACCTGCAGACTGAGCTTGTGTGTCATCTTCGCGCCAGTTATTCAGCCAATAAAGTGTAGGCCTATGTATTTCATACAAAATTGTGTCTAGTACTATATAAATTACAAAGGTTTAATTGGCATCTTTATTTCAAACGACCCGACCGACCGCGACCCGAATATCATTAAAAATGTTTTTGGATGACTCGTAACCGCGGGTGACCACAGGCACCCGCTCATTTTGGATCAACCCGCGCATCACTGGTGAATACTGAGCAAGTTCATCAAGAGTATGATTTTATGCCATACCTTAATTACTACTCTTCATGGATGCGATTGAAAAAAGGCGTAGCTTGAATCCTTCGATTCAGAAACATTCTAATTGATCTCAGCAAGGAAAGAAAAAGGTTGATGACTGCTTACTCTGATATGGACAAGTTGCAACGAGAGACTGTTGCTAAGAAAGAGATACAAAAATTCAGATCCAATGTGCCTGTGAAATTGTTGTCTTCAGATGAACTGGAAAGAGCTGAATTGGAGATTATCCGTATTTGCCAAAGGAAGAGATATTCTGAGGACCTGGCCAGTCTACGGAAAGATGGATTGGTAAAACGGAATCGTGAACTCTATAGACTTAACCCTGTGCTTCACTCAGATGTCATCAGAGTCGGTGGCCGTCTGGACAAAGCTATGATGCCTGAAAAAGTTAAGCATCCGGTAATACTGGCCAAGGATCTACACATTTCAGATTTGATTCTGCGGCAAATTCATCATGACATTGGACATTGTGGATGGAATTATATGCTGGCTAATTTGCGGCAGAGATATTGGATCCCTGGTGCTAGCACGGCTATAAGAAGAATTTTGTCCAAGTGTGTGGTCTGCAGACGTCTTCATGGAATCCCAGGTCATCAGCAGATGGCAGATTTGCCACAAGATAGTCACACCTGACAAGCCGCCATTTACGCATGTTGGAGTGGACTGCTTTGGTCCCTTTGAAGTAAAACGGGGAAGGAGCATTTTAAAACGTTATGGAGTGATATTCACAGAGCTGTTCACCTTGAAATAGCAAATGCACTTGATACGGACTCTTTCATCCATGCATTAAGAAGATTTATTGCACGTCGAGGACAAGTTGTCGAGATCCGTTCAGACAATGGTACAAACTTACCTGTTAGTTTGCGTGTGGTTAGCATGTAGGAAGGGGGTGAGTAGCTGGGACGCTCACTTTCTGTTGACTGTTTTCATTTTTATTTTATTTTCATTTAATTGTTTTATGCTTACTTTACCGTCATCATTCATCCTGTTTCTGTCATTTTCAATGTACAATAAACCACCGGATTCGCAGTGGAAACCCGTCAACTTTATTCCCTCTACTCAGCCTCTTAGCGGCTACTGGCTGGCGCTATACCATTAGTAATCGGATTGAAGGCTCAATCGGACTGAAAAGCCTTCATGTAAACACCTTAATCGATCCGATTGAGCTCGATCCGAATGATATTTCGATCCGATTGAAAGGGGTCGTTTATTCCTTTTCTAATCTGATCGAGAGAACATATAAACACTTTATTCGATTTGAAAACCGAAACTGAAAGGACTGCACATGTGCAATGAGTGGAAATAGCGTAATGATTTATGACGTGCGGTATAAAGTGTCATAAAATGAGTGTCCCGTGACCGTCATTCTTGTTTCAGATTCTCATCCACAGGCGATGGACACGGGGAGGGGCATTTTTACAGCCTTATAATTAAATATCAGCACGGCGCAAGGGTTCATATGCTCATTGTCTAGAAATTATGACCATAAAGGGATCAATATTAAGTCTGCTGTTTAAAACAAATAAATAACCAATGTATGAGAATGGTTATTATGCGCAAACAGCAGGAAACTCTGTATTTTCGTGCAGTTTGCTCATGTCAAAAATCTATTCAGATTTGAAGCTTGTGACAAACGCACACATTAACCCGATCACATGTTTAGCATTCATGTAAACACTACGTTCGGATTCATCAATCGGAATGAATTCAGTCCGATTGAAATGAAGGCTTTGCATGTAAACGTAGCCAGTGTTTGTCCAATCATAGTTGCATTTAGTGTGTGTTGCCCTACCTGTCATTTGTATTAGTATTTTCATTAAGCACTTCTTATCTGTTAAAAAAGTATAGTATATTATGAGTAAAGTATTATCTAACATGCATATCACATGTATAGTATTAATGCAATCTGAATGTACTACATCCACCACCATGTTAGCATTATCATGTAAGCTTTAGAGTGAGCTGTTATTTCCTGCCATTATTCACAACTCTAAAAAAGCAATGAGATGTCACTGTTGGCTGCCACTCTCAAATTGACTATTTCTCAGAACTCAGCTCTCACACTGAGAGAGCTAAAAGAGCGAGCAAGCAATAGAGAAAAAGAGAGCGAAAGAGATATGGAGTAGAGGGAGAAATTGAGATGCAATAGAGTCATAGGAATATGGTGGTAACAAAAGTAGTTCCTGTATGAATCTTGTTAAATTCGCATTGGTTAGTAGCCAGACAATAATGGGATTCTTATTAACATAACTATCTGTATGACTCGTTTGTGATATTTTTCTTTTTCTTGGATTCCATGTCGGTCCAGGCTGGTTTATGCTGGTCCACACTGTATCAAATCACTTTATCAAATTGCTGTAAAACTACAGGAAATGTTGTACAGTAATTGACCGTTCTTTGTAAATATGGTTGATTACTGTCGATCAGGATGCATTTGAGGAGCAAATAACAGCAAGCTACTGTTCAGTCTTACGGTATGATACAGTATTTTATATTTTTAGTCGTGACTAAGTCAGACGTGTGACGATGTTGCTCACTCACTTATCTGAAAAACATAACGTGTGTATGGTCAAACAGGTTTAAAATGTAAAATCTACAATATTTTATTAAAAACAGAAGGAAGAATAAGAAGCAGAATTAAAAAGACTATTTACGCCCTGACTGCGGCCCTGCCAATTGGATGGCGCTTTCACCTGCTTTATCTTTCGCCTATTTATCAAGGTAATTGCAAACTTATCAAAGTCAGTGTTTCTCTATGATATTTACAATATTTTATATTTTTTTAACCACGCTACTATAACAGTGATTTATTCGATTTTCATATCCGGTCTGGTCACTTCCGGTCTGAGCGAATGCTGGCGTGTGTATCTGCCGCTTTTCTCTGGCGTTTTTAGACTTTTTAAAGTTTTAAAAGTTTTCCTGTGAAATTTTAAACAATTTAAAGGACTTAAAAGGAGTAAAAAAGGGACTGCCCTCACAGGTTTGGAAACTACGCTACTGTTTGTTCTGCTCTTCTCGTTAAAATCTGTGAAGGACGCGCACCAGGCTGATATCGCTTGATTCCTATCTTCTGTTCATCCATGGTTTGGGAACTATGCAACTGTTTTTTCTGCTGCTCTCGTCAAAATCTGCGATTAAGGATGCGCACCATCTATGGTAGGATTGAACGTCTACTACTAACTCTGGATCGTAAACGGAAACTGATAATGTTATCCCTGCTATTTGTCTTGGTTTGTTTGACTCTACCTGCTGATCATCGCCAATTTCAATCAGATCCTATCTGTCTGCCTGCATACTCAGACTATTGTTTTGTCTTCGATATGGCTTTATATTATTCATCATCCGACTTACTACGTCTTCGCTCCGCTTGCCAGCCGGAGTTTCTAATCAGTATGCTGCCCTGGGAATTACGCGTCGACCACGGTATGCGCATCGTGGATCACGTCGCTGTTATAGCAGTTTTCAGACGGCTTCCTCTGACAGTCACATTCCAGTCATCTGGTCTTCTCACCGCCATCACCTGAATGGTCTAAATGATGTAAAACGGGGTGTTAATGTCAACAATCTTAGCGTGTTAAAATATGCTGCCAGTGTCCCGTTGGAAAAGACAGAAATCACCCCCATAAAAATGGGTCTCTTAAATGCACGTTCTATATCAAACAAGGCTTTTATTTTGAATGACTTTTTAACATCACGCTCGCTGGACTTTTTTTTATTACTGAGACTTGGTTGAATCCTGGCGATCAGATGGCTTTGGGTGAGTTGACACCACCAGGCTGTGACTTTTTTAACTCCCCTCGGACAGCAGGACGAGGAGGTGATGTTGCCACTGTTTTCGAGACACTTTTAAATGCAAATTACTATCCACAGAAACCTATTCGAGCTTCTAGGTACAGTTACTAAAGATTGATACTCTGGATTCTTTTTTCTGTGCTTTGGTATAGAGACGTCCTAAACTGAATAATGATTTCATCCAGCATTTTTCTGATTTTCTCTCTGGTTTGGTGTCTCGCTTTGATGAACTCTTGGTCCTTGGGGATTTTAATGTTCATTTATGCTGCCCATCAAAGCCATTGGTTAATGAATTTCTTTCTCTTATTGAGTCTTTTCATTTCACACAACATGTTACTGGTTATACTCATAAGGAAGGTCAAACACTAGATCTTGTGTTATCATTTGGTATTTCGGTAACACTTTACAATAAGGTTTATTAGTTAACATTAGTTAACTACCTTAGTTAACCTGAACTAAGAATGAACAATACTTCTAAAGCATTTATTGATCTTAGTTAATATTAATTCCAACATTTACTAATACATTATTAAAATCAAAGGTTGTATTTGTTAACATTACTTAATGCACTGTGAACTAACATGAACAAACGATGAACAGCTGTATTTTTATTAACTAATGTTAACAAAGATTAACTAATACAGTAACAAATGTATTGATCATTGTTAGTTCATGTTAGTTAATACATTAACTAATGTTAACTAATGAACCTTATTGTAAAGTGTTACCGGTATTCCTGTATCAAATTTGGTGGTTTCAGATGTAGGCATTTCCGACCATTATTCAGTGGTATTCGATGCTGTTTGTTCTTATATCCATTCAATCTCTTCTCAGCCTTTACATTATGCTAGGTCCATCAATTCTTCAACTGCAAACCTTTTTTCTGAATTTTATTTACCACATGTTACAGACAAAGTCTTCGGAGAGGACACTGAAGTGCTGGTTGAGGCTTTTACTAAGTCATGTACTTTTGCAGGAACCATTGCCCCTCTTAAATTAAAGAAACACAAGGGAACCTCTCATCCTTGGCTAAACAATGTCACTCGCTCTCTTAGACAAGAGTGCAGAAAAGCTGAACAGAAGTGGACGAGAGATAAACTTCAGATTTCGTCTGAGATGTTAAAAGAGTCCCTTTTAGCTAACTATCAGAAGGTAGTGTAGCGTCTGGACCAATCAGACACACTAATTATTCATTTTATTTAATACATAATCCAGCAAACTCACTCTCCCAACAAAGGTCTATGAAACTTCCCCCAAAACTAACATCACAAATGAAGCTAACACATTAAGGCCCCGTCCAGACTACTGCGTTTTTGTTTAAAAACGGAGACCTTTTGCTACGTTTGCACCTCCCGTCCACACTAAAACGGCAAAAACGGAGACCCAAAACGGAGAAGTTTAGAAACGCTGCCGATCCGTTTTTCGTTTTGAATCTCCGGAGGGCGTTTTAGTGTAGAAGGGTCAAAACGGAGGACTTTAGAAACGATGACGTAGTAGAGGCTCCCGCTCGGCTCTATGATTGGGTGTCATCAGTCATGGCGTATATATTTGCTAGCAGCTGTTGTACAAGTAAATTCTGCATTTTACAACGCTATAACTGCCTACATGCGCCGGAATCAAGCTATTATTTGAGCGATCTGTGACAATTCCCGTGTGCAGCGGCGGCGTTGACCGTACATGGAGCGTCGGTTTGGGGTTAACCCAGAGCATGGTGGGATAATTTTATCAATGAAGTTGTGTTTACACCGGCACGCGCATGCCCGGTGTTGGTAAATGGTCACGTGATCCGCGTTTTCAGTCGTTTTAATGTGGAACCAGATCAATTCTAATACGCAGCTAAAACGCTGGTGTGGACGGAGATCGTATTCGTTTTAATTATCCGTTTCTAAACTAAAACGCAGTAGTGTGGATGGGGCCTAAGACTGATAAATTTTACGACCCCAAAAGGAATTTGCAGAGGGTTGTGACACTCACTCAATTCTTGCAGAGAAGGAGAAATAAACCCTGTTAATCCTATATATTCTCTCTATATATAAAACCACTTGATAAATGTATAAACATGTATCTAATTTTCCCATCTCATGATTTCCTTTTATATGGTTTGGCCTATATTTTCTTGTAAACTCTAATGGGTTAATGTTTCAGACTTTGCATACTATGGTTAACCAATGTGTAGCATGTTTGGTCTCTATAATCTCCAATCTTCGTCTCCCATTTGTTAATTTACATTACATTTTGCTAACTTTGTGACGCATTAGTATTATAAGAATCTTGAAGATTATTTTCTTAAACACCCAATGAAATCACATATTCAAATGCCCTGCTAGAACACAATGGGTTGTAAAAATCTCCCTCCAAAGGGAACACTTCTTATTGGCTCACACACCTCCAGAGGGTGTGACATCTTCACGCTTTAAAAATCACTGATCACAAGATCAGCCCCTCTCTTGGTCCTTCCTGAGAAGTTCTTTTTAAAAAATTTGTATTGCAAGTTAACAAAACATTGTAGTTTATACAAGATAAAAGATCAGTGAATTATATACACATACAAAAGAAAGACAGACGTAGACAAGGCAAGGCAAAGCAAGTTTATTTATATAGCACATTTCATACACAATGGTAATTCAAAGTGCTTTACATAGAATAAATTTAAAAAATCAAAAGAAATAACTATAATTAAAACAGTTTAGAATAAAAAATAAAATAAAGTACAGTAAAAACAGTCGGACGAACAGTGGCACTGACAGTGCTCATTCAGTAAATGCACAGCTAAACAGATGTGTTTTGAGTCTGGATTTGAATGTGACTACTGTAGGAGCACATCTGATCTCCTCTGAAAGCTGGTTCCAGCTGCGGCTGGCATAATAGCTAAAAGCAGACTCTCCATGCTTAGAGTGAACCCTTGGTATTTCTAGCTGATGTGATCCTAATGATCTGAGTGATCTGTTAGGTTTATATTCAGTGAGCATATCTGCAATGCATTTGGGTCCTAGGCCATTAAATGATTTATATACCAGTAATAATACTTTAATCAATCCTAAATGTAACTGGGAGCCAGTGTAAAGACCTGAGGACTGGTGTGATATGTTCATATTTTCTGGTTCTGGTCAGTGATGAGTCCATTACAATAATCCACCCTGCTGGTGATAAAAGCATGCACAAGTTTCTCTAAGTCTTGACTTGAAACAAAGCATCTAATTCTTGCAATATTTTTCAGGTGATAGTATGCTGATTTAGTTATTGCTTTGACATGACTACTGAAACTAAGGTCTGACTCTAGAGACACACCAAGATTCCTGACTTGATTTTTAGTTGTTAGACCCCTAGGGTAAGGTATGCATCAAGGTATGCATTCACCTTGAGAACTTCCTCTTTGTTTCCAAACGCAATGACTTCAGTTTTGTCTTTGTTTAACTGAAGAAAGTTTTGGCACATCCAACTGTTTACTTCATCAATGCATTGGCACAGGGAGTCAATGGGGCTGTAGTTGTTAGGCGATAGGGCTAAGTAGAGCTGTGTGTCGTCTGCATAGCTGTGGTAAGCAATTTTGTTCTTTCTCATTATTTGCCTCATTGGGAGCATATACAGTTTGAATAGGAGTGGTGCAAGAATTGAGCCTTGAGGGACTCCGCATGTAATGGATGTCCACTCAGACTTATGGTCTCCTATACTCGCATAATAACCTCTCCCTTCTAGGTATGATCTGAACCATTTTAGGACTATCCCAGAAAGCCCAAGCCAGTTTTCCAGCCTGTCAAGAAGTATGTCGTGATCGACAGTGTCAAATGCAGCACTGAGGTCGAGTAGTACCAGTACTGATAATTTGCCTCAGTATCAGTATTTAAGCGAATATTATCTTTATGAGCTGTGCTGTGCTGTGATGCGATCGGAATCCAGATTGAAAATTGTCAAAGTATCCATTCAAGCTTAAGAATTTGTTCAGCTGATTGAAGACAACTTTTTCAATGATCTTGCCTATAAAAGGAAGATTTGAGATCAGTCTATAGTTGCTTAATATACCCTCTGGGGACCAGAAACGCGCCGGCGCGTTTTGCCGTTTTTTTTTTTCACATAGCAGAAAAATAGACTTAAAATACTCTGTTGATTTTGATCGTACATATAAGTGTTATACATCAATCGATCCTGTTAATTGTCTATTATTTTTCTGTATACTCACAATAAAAACAAAGTTTTGTGCTTTTTGTCAAATAAAGAAAAATAAACATGCGAGTTTTGCCTTCTCTCTGTCAGTGCAGTCCATTCTGAAACACGTCCGAAAAATTAACTCTAACTCTGCAAATACTTGTCATACAGGCACGAGAGATTTTTCTTTATGAAGCTTGAATTCTCTTCTTTTCAATGAAGTAATTTATATAAAAAACAAATATTCTCAGTTTATGTAATCTGTATGAAAAGAGAGTGCTGTCAGAATTTTTTTCCCCAGCTCATTACACTTCATTACGCGTTAATCTGACACGCCCACGGAGGACGCGCGCTATTCAAACGCAAATGTTGAGGCAAGCCATGACAACGCCCACATCAGCCGTTCCACCGCGGCGGTAAAATGTGGGGTGTATTTTCTGCCTTTTACCGCTAAGAGGCGCTACAATCATAGACTCTGAAAAGTGTTCGTTTATTCTTTCTAATGCGTAATCTGCCGCCGCACCGCGGCTCATTCAGAGCGATTGAAAGCTGGTAGCAGATGAATTCAACAAGTGAAACGTAGTTAAAATAATTCATAATCACAATACTGAAATTAGGCTACTGAAATGAAATGGAATAAATAATGAAAACATAAAACATTGCAATAAAAACATTTACAGACGATAGCTCAGTGGTTAACGCAACAACACGAGCTTCGAGGAGCTTCAAACGACCCAAGATCGAATCTCAATGTAGCATGTTGTTAACCAATGTTGGCCAACAGCGTTTATATTTTACCTTCTTGATGCTTAAATAGCTAACTGTTTATTACTGTTTACTTATTTAAAGTCAAGAGTTTTGTTTAATTATCATAACATAAATTTGCTACATTCCTGTAGAACCGCAGCCGCTGCACGAACGACAAAAACTGATGAAGGAAGATTGTCAGCCGATTGCATCAGAAAATGAAAATGAAGAAGCTCGTCTTTAGTCTGCTAAATTATTGTGTAATGTAAAAGAACACTAAAATTACTTAAGTTTGAAACCATGTTTTTAAAAACTCTAGGTTGTAGGGAATCAAAATAATAATAATAATAGGCCTAATAAAAAAAAATATATATTTATAGGCTATATATGTAAAAATTACTTTTTTTACGATTACGATTGGTAGCCTCGTACGATTGGTACAGATGCAACGTCGTTCTGTTGGATACTATTGTTCCTTAGTGTAAAATGGAAATGCATGGTAATTTTATTTTATAAATATAAGCAAAAAACTGTATGGTGTAACAGAGTTTTAGAGCTAGACAAATCTCTCTGCATTAATAAATATAAAATTTACAGTAGACCATGTTTGATCGGGATTTGAACCCGTGTCATCTTGATGATCATGTAAGTTCTACCGCTCGGCTATGAATTTTCTCACTGAGAAATGCCCAAACGTTTGTTTCTCACATGAGCGAGAAAACGTTTTGTCGTTAGCCTGTGAGTGTAGGCCTACTTTAGCCTACATGAATAAAAGTAGACCTTTTACAGTTTTAAAAGATGATATCTTATCTGTATGACCAACAATTACGCAGTAAGTTCTTTTAGCTGTTATGAGAAAAATAAATCCAAATGAACGCACCGCCGCGTTTGTCAAACTCTAATTCAACATGCCAGAATAAAGCCAGATTTTAGAATAATGCATAGCCACTCGGCGTGGTGTGCCAAAATACCCTAATTATAAACTTCAATATTTCATTCAAAACCATCTCAAAACGCTTTGTGACATTTTAAAAAGCCGTGAATGTATTAAGGCCACTGGAACCAGGATCGTAACTGAAACGCGCTGCATGTCTCAATACAGGAAGCGCTGGTTCAGATTGTATTGTTTGTTGTTTAAACGTGCATGTTGCATATTTAAAAATATTTGTTTAAAAATAAATGTTTGTTGTAGGCTTATTTGTAAATTACCATAACTTGTAGAATTTCATCCTTACTGTTAATTGACATTAGCCCCACTTATGTTTTGATAAATGTCCCTTTGCGCCACCTGGCGGTCATTTCGCGAGCGACTTTGAAATGCGACTGGTTTATTTTTATTGTATTGGTCTACTTTAAAAAAATTAATACTTTATAAGACATTTATGGGAAAATACTATTTTCTTTTCAAGATGTTTCCAACTGTAACTTTGAACCAATTCTGTAGACTGGCCCATATAGCATTTGACCAGGATTTGTTTCCAGGTATGACTAAAAATGTGCTTTTGGCTTTAATTTATATTTTGATTGTTTGTATATATATATATATATATATATATATATATATGTGTGTGTGCGTGTGTGTGTGTGTGTATATATATATATATATATATATATATATATATATATATATATACATGTAGGCTATATATATATATACAAGAAAGAATGCAATGACAATATATATATATATATATATATATATATATATATATATATACTGTCCTTACATTCTTTCTTGTGTGACACCCCTGAATGAAAGGCTCATTATTATGCAGGGTCACTGTCTGAGAACCACTTAATTATTCATGATAGGGGTTGGGCCGTTCCGCCCATCCGCATATTGCCTTGGCAAACAAAAAAAATGTTTTTCACAATTTAAAACAATCTATTGTTTTATGTGAATGATTAGGAAGGATGATTTTCAGATCATTTTGAAGCAAAAACTCTAGGCAACAACGTACATTAGTCAAAAGTCTTGTGGACTCATATTTAGTATGTTTTTTGTGTCATTTCAAAAACTTTATTTTTTATTTTTTTCAATAACCACGCATAAACAATATTCTCTCAAAAATACAAACATGTACATACATGTTGCTCACACATTATGGTAGACATGTTTGTGCTAAATAGAGTGTAATTTCACCTGTGCCATTAATATGTTTATAAGCAACTGAAAAAAGCACAAATGTCAGAGCATGTCAAAACATCTCAAGGACCCCAAAAACACCTTGGTCCCCAGAGGGTTAATATAGTCTTATCCAGATTGCTCTTTTTCAGGAGGGGCTTGACAACTGCAGTTTTCAGGGAGTTTGGAAAACTACCAGAAAGAAGTGAGGCATTAACCACTTTTAGGAGATCTGCTTCTAAACTGTTTAACACACTTTTGAAGAAAGATGTGGGAAGTGCGTCAAGGGCGCAGGTTGATGTTTTAAGGTGCTGTATGGTTTCTTCCAAAATGTTGCCATCAATTTCTTTGAAATCAGACATAGTAACTACATTCTCAGGTTGTGGTCTGATCTGTCTGACCCCAGTGCAGCTCAATGATGTGCTGATCATCTTTCTGATATTATTAATTTTCTCAGAGAAGAAAGAAGCAAACTCACTGCACTTGCCGTCTGAGAGCATTTCACTGGGAATCTGGCTTGGGGGATTTGTCAGTCTCTCTACAGTAGCAAAAAGAGTGCGTGTGTTGTTTAAGTTGCTGTTTATAATATTTGAGGAGAAAGTCTGTCTAGCTTTGCCTAGTTCCATATTGAAAGCATGGATGCTGTCTTTGTAGATGTTATAATGGACTACAAGTTTTGTCTTCCGCCACATGCGCTCTGTTTTTCTGCATGTTCTTTTCATATTTTGCACAGCTGTTGTTTCTCCAAGGTGCTTTTTGTCTACCACTCATCCTGACTTTCACAGGAGCAATATAATCTATTACACCTTTAACCTTTGAGTTAAAAGAATCAAGGAGAAAATCAACAGAGTCAGCAGATATGCTTGGTTTTAAAGATATAGCCTTCATAAATAGCACACTAGTGTTCTCATTTAAGCATCTCTTCTTGACAGACACAGATCTAGCTTCAATGGCAGGAGAGATCAATATATCAAAGAAAATACAGAACTGATCAGACAGTGCTACATCCTTAATAACAATCGATGAGATGTTTAAACCCTTACTGATAAGTAAATCTAGAGTGTGTCCATGATTGTGTGTGGGTCCATGTACATACTGAGTCAGATCAAAAGTTTTTAAAACAGTTTTGATTTCTTTTGCCATATTGTTTTCTGCATTATCTATGTGAATGTTAAAATCTCCAGCAATAGCAAAACAGTCAAACTCTGAGGAAATTGTTGATAACAGTTCTGTAAAGTCCTCAGTAAAGGCTGGAGAGTACTTTGGAGGCCTGTAGATAATGATAAGTAAAATATGTGGGGCACCTTTTAACACAATACCCAGACATTCAAAAGAGGGGTAGTTACCAAATGATATTTGCTTACATTGATAGACATCTTTAAAAAGAGCAGCTACTCCCCCTCCTCTCCTAACAGCTCTGCAGACACTCATAAAAGTAAAGTTAGGAGGGGATGTTTCATTGAGGACTGTTACACTGCAGCTGTCTTCTAGCCAAGTTTCATTTAGAAGCATAAAATCCAGGTTGTATGTGGTTATTAAGTCATTGACTAGAATGGATTTATTTTTAAGTGAGCGGATGTTTAAAAGTGCTAACTTAACAGTCTTACTTTTTGTTACTTTTGTCTTAGTTTGGCGTGTAATAGGCACCAGATTAGATGGGTTTACTGTACGGCTTTTGAAGGCCTTAGACTTTCTATCATGTAATCGAACAGCAATAGAGAAAGATACAGGCACACTGGGTTCCTGCTTGTTCTGTAAACATTTGAGAAAGTTACTGTTATCATAGCGGGGACCCGACACATATCACTGAGAGCTGGTATCAGTTGTTTTTGGTTCACCTCGAGCCGATGGAGGAGGGTGTGGGCCCTGGCGTTTTTGCAGAGGCCGAAGAGCTCTCACAAGCGGAGAGCGAGCTGGGCCCGCAGGCTTTCGTGGTTTTGGGGCCTGACTTTTTTTGGTTGATGTCTTGCAGATAGTTTGGTTCCAGCAAACACCAGTTTTTCCATTTTCTCTGAGAAACACAGAAGATGCTGTGGAGATGCTGGAGATAGGGATAACGTGTCTGGTGAGAGGGTAGTGGCTGGAGGGGACATTTTCTCTGGTGTTATTGGAGGCTGTAAAATGCTGTCCTGGTTTTCCAGCAAGTCGTCCTTGGGTGCTGAATGTTGGAGCAGTTCTAGTATGTCACAGACGTACATGGAGCACACAAAAAGTAAACAAAACAAAAACAAACAAAAACAAAAAAAAAACAGCTAAATATAAATATATCGATCTAGTGATGTATGCTGGTACATTGGTAAGTTTAAGCAATGGGATATTTTAGAGATATAGATAGAAGCAATATTGAGATATTCATATTAATTGTAATATAATTGTAGTAGAAGTAGAGGCAGTATTCATACTAATAATTCCTGAGAAGTCCTGATGTGAAGATGATGCTCAACTAGAAGTCCCCCATGGACCCCCAAGCTTGTGCCAGGCTGCGGCCTTGTCTTTCCATTCACCAAAGATCCTCTGACTCCAACTGGTTCTCTCTCATCAAGACAACATCATCAAAGATCAACTGAAGCCTCAACAAATTGCATCATGACAGTTTAATTCAAATAGGCGAGACATGCAAGTATCAAACTTATTCTCATTATTTGATACATTAAGTATCCTTACCCCTTTTAAAGAAGGGCGGGTTAGAACTAAACTGATGGTTTGCTCAAGGCTGATGATCTGCTGAATTTCAAACAATGCTATAACTTCTTGCTTTCCTATATTCTGCTTCAGCTCTCTTTCCCTTGGTAAACTGTATGCATTTATGTATGTGATTGTGTATGTTATAGTAGTTTAACACTAAAGTGCCAGAATTCCAAAACTACTAGAACTGCCACCAGCGGTCATTTTGACCGCTAGATTCCAAACAGTGTTAATTTCGTTGACGAATAATTTTCGTCATTATTTTCGTCAACCACATTTTTTCAAAGATGAAAACGAGACGTTAACTAAATAAAAACTAGTTTTGAATGACAAAAACTATGACGAAAATCTATTGACATTTTTGCCAACGAATAAAAACTAGACAAAAATGTTAGATAGTGACGATTTGGGAAGCGATCCAGTCAGCAACAAAAGAAAGAGAGAAAAGCATTCATTGCTCGTTAATAGCTTTAATAGGTATTCATTATATGTAATTCATACAAATAAATATGTCTGCTGCTTGAAAGAATAAAGAATGATGTATGCAAGTAAAGAATGCATATATAATTCATTGAAAAAAAGACTGTGTTATTGTCACGGAGCGCTCCAAAACACCTCCCTCTGGCGTCATCAGATCACTCTCCCCTGAATATTAGGACTGCACTTCCCATCACCCCCTTCACCATCTGATCACCATCCATCCCTGCCTCATCATCATCACTGTCACCTGTGCACACTCAGACTCCTTTATTTGGCCCCTTCTCCCCATGTTCATTGCAAAGTCTTGTTTTGCCCTGCAGACATTTCCAAGCATTCCTGAGCGTTTCCAAATATCCCTGGTTTTCCTGGTTCCCTGATCTTTGCCTGTTCTCTGGACTCTGTGTACAAACGTTTGCTGCCTGCCTCGACCTCAGCCTGTTTACGACCACGAGTTCTGGACAGTCCCTCTATTTCATTGTCTGCCTGAGATTTATGTCTGCTTCTCTTTGTCTTCTGGTGTGTTTAAATAAAGTGCTGCAAATGGATCTGAACGCCTCTGACTCCTCGTTACAGATATACTTCAGGAAAAGTTTTTTTATTTAATTTTACGAATTTTTTTTTAAGTCACAGTAGTTAAATATTTATCTGTATTGCATGTTCAAACTTTAAAATCATTCATATTAACAGGGTAATAGATGTTTTCTCCGGGAGAATATGGGTTTGGAAATTTTAGAGAAATTCTAATGAATGCATTACAATTTAAATAAACCCATTATATTTTGGTCGACTAAAGCAACTAAAATCTTATTTTCGTCGACTAAAACTAGACTAAAACTAAAACAATTCAGATGATTAAAATATGACTAAAACTAAATGGCATTTTAGTCAAAGACTATGACTAAAACTAAATCAAAATTTGCTGTCAAAATTAACACTGATTCCAAACTCTATATCTTTAATGATAAAAACCCAATTGAGAGATTAATGTATTTATTGTATTAGGATATATTTTAAAAACAAAACAACACCAAACTGTACATTTAAACAAGTTTAATTATACATTTATCAATAATAATAATATTATTAGTAGCCTACCGTAATTATTGCATATTCAAAACAGATAGGCTATATTTCCATATACATTCAACATAACTCAGAACAAGATAACAACTAAAAGTATTTTATTTAACCCCTTAAACCCTAACCACCCCATGAAAAAAATTCATAATCAAATTACTAAGCAACCACTGAATGTAATAACACAAAATACTGTAGGTATCATTTTAAAGCTTTCAGCATTTTAAAGCACTAATCACAACTCCTAAGGAGTGCTGAGTAATCCCTCTAAAACGGAGTGTACCGCCAGCAGGCGATAAAAAATGATAATATTTTTCAAAAATATTACCTTGATCAACTTAAAATAGGCGTCATTTGAAAGCTTAGAGTCTGAAATTTACAATGAATGTAGCCAATTTGATAAACTCCTAAATAGTGCTGAGTTATTTGCTGATAAATAGAAAAAAAAATGTTTTCATAATTTACGAAGTACTTTTTTGTACTACATACTGCAATATATCAAATACATCATACAGCTCAGATAGTCATGTGCCATATATGTCATTTGAAAGGTCTCAATGAGTAGAATACAACAAGCACAATTGTTTCAGGATTTTTACTAAACTTGAGCACGGTTTTGTACAAGAAGCCCTTCAAGAGACCCATATGTAAATCATATTTGCTTAATTTAAGACACATTTCCGCTCGTAACTTCATTAAACATGCTCCGATTGTGGGAAATGACATATCATTATTTACAGAAGATGCGTACGATTAACATGAGTACAAACATAAACATAATCCATCACTCAGAACTAAAGATATTCCTCATGGAGTTCTAACACAAAAATAATCCACAGATGCACATAGCCAAGCAAGGTAGTTTAGACTTGGCCTTTTTACTCGTATCTTCATGAAACATGTCAATCATGAAAAATGACACATCGTTATTTACAGCAGGAGATCACAATAAAAATAAAAAAAATCAATATATTTAATATATATATAGACAATATATAAATCAGATCTAAAGATATTCCTCATGGCGTTCTAACACAGAAAATAGCACAGATGTACCTAGCCAAGTACTAATGAAGCACTCGCGTTGGTTTTTCGCTTATAACTACATGAAACATGCACAGATCGTATAATATTGCACAACATTATTTTCAGCAGACTCTCACGATTAAAAAGAGCCCAAACTCAGCATAATCCATCACTCAGATCTGAAGATATTCCTAATGGAGTTGTAACACACGAACCCCCACAGGCGCACATAGAGCCTTGTATATAGATGGAGCACTGGTGTCGCGTTTTCACTCATAACTCAATGAAGCATGCATAAATTGTGGAAAATGGCACATCATTATTTACAGCGGATTGTTAAGATTAAAAAGAGCCCGAACTCAACATAATCCATCATTCAGATCTAAGAATATTCCTTATGCATTTCTAACACATGAAGTTGGACTATGGCACCAATGAAGTAGCAGTAGCAGTGATGCTATGTTGTTTTGATGTGACGTTTCAGCTCATAACTCAAAGAAACATGCACGGATTGTGATAAATCGAACACCTTTTATTGACAGCAGATTCTCACGATTACAAAGAGCCCAATAATCCATTGGGTTGATCGCGAGATATACCTCACGAAGTGATGTATACTTGGCTAAAAAACATGTCTCTCATCTTTCTGGGATGCAATGTGTTATGTATGATATCATCAAATATGTATCATCTTAAAGCTTAGAATCTCAGCTTTTTAAAGCATCAAACCACTTCGATCAACTCTGAACGAGAGCTGACTAGTCCCTCTAGTCCCTGACTAGTCCCGCAGGCGCCACTAGCTGCGAAAATATTCATTATCATATTTTTCAAAAATATTGCCTTGATTAACACAAAATAGGTGTCATTTGAAAGCTTAGAGATTGAACTTTACAATGAATGTAGCCAATTTAAAAAACTCCTAAGTAGTGCTGAGTTATTTGCTGATAAATAGAATTTATTTTTTTCATAATCTATAAAATACTTTTTTGTACTATGTACTGCAATGTGTCAAAAACATCATACAGCTCGTGAAACATTCACAGATCGTTGAAAATGGCACATAATTTTTTTACAGCATATTATTACAATTAAAATGAGCCCAAAATGAACATAATCTATTGCGTTTATGACAAGATATTCTCCATGGAGGAACAGTTTAAAAAATGCCCATTAGGGGGCGTCAAGAACTGAACAAACAGGCTACATTGGTTCCAAATGCTGTAACTTTTTACCCTGACTCCGCCAGATGGATTTGCTCCGCATATCCATCTGGAAACCTTCCGTTGAAGTAGTTTTGGTAAGGGGCGAAAATACTGGTTAGCTGATTGGCCTATGTTGGTGATAGACGGGCCAAATCAACCAATCAGATCAACGAAGCATATGACGTACTAACAGAGCGTATCTTTTCCTCTGAGAAAAGCCTCCAGAGCAGTGTTTTGCTCTTCTTTCAGTGAAGAAATACTCTGTAATTCCGATAAAACTTGCTCGATAGCCACGCTGATGCTAGTTTCATCCGCTGAAGCCGACATGTTCTTTAGACTGAACTGACGCGCTTCTCGTTGCGTCACACCTCAACCCGCCTCAAAGCCAACGCTGATTGGACGTTCGTTTGGTGAACTGCTCCCAAATTTTCTTTAACGGAAAGTATCCAGACTGATCTGCGAGTGAAACCTTGAAAGCTCGCGAGATCAGGATGGTCTCACGAGGCTAGTAACTTTTGATTCCTTTATCCAATCACCACAAAATTTGATCCAGATACAGCTCACATGTAGAGGGACTTCACCCAAAAATATTTTTTTAGCTACTGTATTTCCTTCCAGAGTTATTACATGTCAAACAAGAAAGATATGCAAAATCATAATAAAAATTATATATATTTTTTGTATTTTCTCAGCAGTTTCTCAGCAGTAGAATGTCCAAATGTAATTTATATTTTCAAAAAATTTGAAAAGTGTTCTATCAAACGATACCTACCTTTTGACTCTATGCTAGAGTTTTGGAGTTATGAGTCTTTAGTTTTGTGTGTGTCACTCAGAAAACAAAAATTTTTTATTGCCTTCCAAATGTGTGAGGACTAAACAAAAAGTCTACCTTTGTTCAGAATGCTCTAACTTTTAAGTACTTTATGCGATCACCACAAAATTTTATCCAGATGCAGCACACATGTAGAGGGACTTCACCAAAAAAGATTTTTTTACTGCTACTGTATTTCCTTCCAGAGTTATTACATGTCAAACAAGAAAGATATGCAAAATCATAATAAAAATTATATATATTTTTTGTATTTTATCAGCAGTTTCTCAGCAGTAGAATGTCCAAATGTAATGTAATTTATATTTTCAAAACAATTATAAAAAGTGTTCTATCAAACGATACCTTTTGACTCTACTTGCTAGAGTTTTGGAGTTATGAGTCTTTACTTTTATGTGTGTCTCTCAGACAAAACAACTCTAAAAATGGCTTCAGGGCTTAAGGGGTTAATTATAAAACATTTTATTTTAATATAATAACAAAAAATAAATAATAGAAAAAGCGGGAAACGAGCTGATCTAAAACAAGACAAAGAAGAACCAAGAAGGAAGCGTAGAATACAGAAATATAAAAACACTAGCCTATATTACAAATTGTTTGTTAATTATTTACATCAATATAGTGCTTGGCTATTTAAGCTTCACAGTCAAGGCAAGTGACCTCTCTTCTCCTCGAACAATTTCCACACACCGGTTTGCGGCATTTGCAGCAGGTGTCGTAGATTTTGTTTGACCGCAGCTTCTCCGAACCTGGCACTGCCTCCGCTTTGGTGTCTGCTGCGGTAGTTGCTTCTGCTGCTGACTGGAACCTTGTGCCAACTGCCCAACTCTTTTCTCCTCCATGAACTGTGCTCTCAGCTCCTCTCCAAGTTGCTGCATGAACTTCCTCCGAGGTAATTTGCTGCTGGTGCACTCCTTGAAGAGGATGTGGGCATTGATCCCAGCCAGGTCGAGGATGTTATAAAATACAGCGACTGGCCATCTACGTGTACCGCCTTTCACCAAGTATGCCCTTGCCACCTAGTCTAGGACGTCCACGCCGTACTTGGTGTTATTATAGTACGTCACCGACTCTGGGTTTGCCTTCGGCCCATCGGTGATTCCCACGCTTGTGTGCACAGAGCTCAAAATACACACATTCTTCGCCGGCTTTCCCCGGTAGATGGTGAGCATTGCGTCAGCACATTTCAGCACCTTTTTTGCTGAACAGCTCCCCTTGTTCTTTCGCAGAAGGGGGCAACTCACGTTTCGTTTTCTCCACGGTGCCAACCAGGCTGGTCTTCTTTGCCTGTAAGGTGGTGGCCAGTTTGAGAGACGTGAAGAAGTTATCCGTGGTGATATTTCTTCCCTTCCCAAGGAATGGATCCGCCAGCCTCAGCACCACACTCTCTCCCACAAGCTGACCTCTGCTCCCTGTCCTTTCCCAGATACGGAGCCCCGTTCACCATATATTTGGTTTGGACATCTGCAGCAAGCCAAAATTTGATGCCGAATTTATCAGGCTTATTCCCCATATACTGAATAAATTTGCACCGGGCCTTGGTGGGGAACAGCTGCTCATCAATTGTGATGTCGGCACCGGGCTTGTAGCAGGCTATGCTGTTCTGAATGAAATTGTTCCAAGTGGCCGACACCAGGGCAAACTTGTCATCTTGCAGGCGCACACGTCGGGTCTCCTTTTAATCGAATCTCATTATCTCCCTGAAGCGATTTCTGGCCATGGTTTCCTTGAAAAATGGAAAGCCCCATTTTTTCTGACCACAGGCTGTTTAACTCCAAGTTTTTTGCACCTTGTGCGCCACGGATATATAGCAGGGCTATGAAGGCTTTTAATTCAGCCACTGTGAGGTCACCACGATGAGCTGTCACCACGATGCCGATTTGCCTCAGCCACAGTGCAGTCCCTTATATGCTTCAGCATGCCATCATCAAACATGCACAAGAAGGCCGTGAGCGCGTCTTCAATGTTGCGCTTGGCGTGCACTGTGGGGCCAGCAGCTTCAGTCAGGACATTTTGGCTCTGCCTTCTCCCTGGACGTTCAGTTGACTGAAGGACCGTCCACACCGTCCCATCCTTCCCCTTTTCCACAGCCGTCTCTAGCTGAGATGGCTCTAAGGGCGGGCTGAGCACAGTTGGCTCAAGAGCAGGTAGGACTACAGGTCCGGGAGGGCCTATAACAATAATAATATCATAATAAAATAGCATAATGATAATAATAATAATAATAATAATAAATAATAATAATAATAGGACTAGCAGAACTAGCGAACAGCCCATGCAGCAAAACAAACAGCGCAGGACAGGGCAGCGGAGCTCAGCAGGATCATCCGACATGAACGGAACATGAACGGAACATCTGGATCCGCCGTGTCTGATGATAGCAGACACTCTTTTTCCTTGATGTGGACTCTGAATCACTCTCTGATGAGGAGGAAATGTTTACGTAAGTAATCTCTATAATATTATAGTCCGGTATAATGTAATGTAGTCCGGTTTCATTAGCCTATTTCTGATCAACAACTAATGTAGCCTACTTTTTGTTTGTAGAAATTAGCATATAGGCCAACACCGCTACTGAGGTGAACGGGACCGCTACTGACCTTTCTGTTGACAGTTAGAGAGACAACGATCAACCGCGGGATATTTAACCAAAAAATACAGCGAAATTCAGTGCGGTCAATATGACCGTCTATGGCTGAAATACACTTATAAAGAAATACACTTTTAGGAAAAGTCAGGCACCAGAGTGTTCACAGGACAAACAGGTTAATAGATTGTAATATTAATTTACAACATTAAGTTAATTATATTAACTGATCCAAATATTCATAATCAATTATAACAAGTTATTATTGATTATTAATATTTCATAGAGCTAATTTGCTACAGTCGTAAAGGAGGAAAAAAATTACATTTTCTCTACGGTAATTTCAGATAATGCACATCGGCCAAAAGTACAGTTTGACACAATTGATTCTATTTTAAACACCTCAAGGAATGTTATGAGAGATGCCAGACAAGAGACTTGTGAAGAGTTTTTATAATTTTTTACTCAAAAAATTGAGAAAATCAGAAGTGAAATTGTACCTTCACATTCATCAACATTTCCACAACTTCAGTTCAGTTCATCTTTATTCATTTCCCGAAGGCAATTTGGTTGAAGCAAAACAGGCATACACATAAAAACACTGTCATACACATTCACAAATAAATACATTTACATAGAGTTTAAAAACTTTACAACTGATGGAACAAATGAATTTTTAAAACGATTCGTTTTACTAAGCGGCATTCTATACCTACTACCAGACGGAAAAAGATTGAACTCATGATACAGGGGGTGAGAAACTTCTGACAGAATGTTCTGTGCTTTACCCACAGCCTGTCTCTGATATAACTGAGCCATGGTCATCTGCTTCATCCCCATTATTTTATTTCCTTGATTTACTATCCTCTCAATTTGATTTTTATTTTTCACACTCAGAGAATTGAACCAGCACAACAATGAATAGGATTTACACGACACAATATAGGATCTATAAAACATACACATCAGTGTTTTATCCACATTAAATGACCTTAATTTTCGCAAACAATGCAACCTTTGCTGTCCCTTCTTACACAAGGCATCAGTATTTGCGGAAAAAGTCATTTTACTATCTAATACAGTACCCAAGTACTTGTACTGTTCAACACTCTGGATACCCTCTCCATTTATACTTATTTGCTTATCATCAATCAGTTTCCCTCTCAATCTAAAATCAATACTCATCTCTTTAGTCTTCGAGACATTGAGTTTTAAAAAAGCATTCTGACACCAAGCAGCAAAGTCATCAACCACGGGACCATGCATAGAATCCTCCTCACTCAATAAGCTAACAATTACAGAGTCATCAGCAAATTTTAAGATGTGCCTATTACCAAAACCACTCTTACAGTCATTAGTGTACAGAATAAATAATAAGGGAGAGAGGACGCATCCTTGAGGTGACCCAGTGGATGACACCAACCATTCAGAATAACAGACGTTTACTTTGACTCTCTGTCTTCTCTGTACAAGAAAATCTAAAATCCAGCCTACCAAATAATAATCCAACTCAAATTCCTTAATGAGTTTATCAATTAAAATATGTGGCTGAATATTGTTAAAAGCCGATGAAAAATCAATAAAGAGTAATTTAACAAAAGTTTTCGGCTTCTCTAAATGTTGAAATACTAAATGTAAGAGAGTTGCAACAGCATCTTCTACACCTCTTTTATTTCTGTACGCAAATTGAAGAGGGTCTAGAAAACTCTCAGTCTTTTTTATTATTTCTCCCTTAACTAATTTTTCTAGGCATTTCATCACTAAGGATGTAAGCGCCACAGGTCTAAAATCATCTACTAACTGTGCATTCTGCTTTTTTTGCAATGGAATGACAGTAGACTGCTTCCACCGTGCAGGTACTTTTTGTATTTGTAGGGACCAGACAAACATTTTATAAAATATAGGTCCTAGCTGCTCAGCACATTTCTTAAGTAAACATCCTCCTATATTATCAGGCCCCATGGCCTTCCTAATTTTACATTGTTTAAAAACTGTTATCACATCCCCTACGTCAAAAGGGACACAACCAAACTCTCTATTTATCCAACACTTATTTCTTAAATCCTCAATTTCTGATTTAAAATCATACGTATCAAATCTCGTATAAAATGTATTAAATTCCTGTGATAAAGCTGCATCTGAACTGAATCCGTTTAAACTAATTGTATTATTTATTTTCCTCTTATCCTGACCTGTGATTAAATGCATCCCCTCACAGACAGAACCTAAATTCCCCGCTTTCAATTTTAACTCAAGATCTTCCTTATATACTGTTTTAGCCCTCTTTATTTCACACTTAAAGGGATACTCCACCAGTTTTTCTTATTAAACTATGTTATTCCCTTAACTAAGACGAGTTGATACATACCTCTCTCGTCTCAGTGCGTGCACTATATCCCTCTGTATTGCCGCAAAACTATGTTAGCACTTAGCTTAGCCCATGCATTAAATATGGGCCAAGCAGAGAAGCGACCAAACACTTCCACGTTTTCCCTATGTAAACACAGTTACTCGAGTAGTGTAACTTGACCTGGGCTGGTGACACAAAATAAACCGTTGCGCTTTTCTAAGCGTTTAAAATTGATGACTATATTGTATGGCGGAATACCATAACAAGTGCTTTTGAGCACTTCGACTTGGCGCAATAATATCTTCACTCGTGAAAAGATTACCGGCTCCCGCTTCCTCTCCCCCTCCCTCCAATAGCATCCAGCTGCTGACATTTCCGTCAATACTACCAACGTGACTTTTACTACCTGTGCTATTAGCAAACTGCAGATCATTTGCAATGGCCGACTTTGTAGATGATTATGACTTCTTTTAGAAGACCCAGAGCCATATCTGTTTGAACCCGAGTACACGGAGGAGGAATTAGCTCTTGTGGACCGTGAGAGGCAAGAAAGATATGATCCAGAACAGACCGGAGCTGGCGAAAGACCACGGGCTTTCTGTAAGTGATCTGAATATTGTTGGTGTAGCCTCATCCTTTAGGCGTGTTCCTGTGCAGGTATAGTCCTTCTTTGTGAAATGTTCGGAGCAAACACGCCACTTCTTCAGAGTCATCAATGGTGTTTTGGGATTCTTGTTCAAAGCAGCTAACCAAGCTCTCCGCTGTATGTGGTGTGTTGGAATTCGGTGAAAAATGACAGCACTATGTACATTCTCCTTATTTTCACAACCCTTTACGATGCACGCTTTAACCATTATTGTACACAAACTAGCTTCCAACAACCTGTTACTTCGTCAACTCCGCTCGAACTACTACTACCGGCGCATGTCACGTTGTATTGACGGAAATGTCAGAGGGAGGGGGAGAGGAAGCGGGAGCCGGTAAGAGGACTTTTCACGAGTGAAGATATTATTGCGCCAAGTCGAAGTGCTCAAAAGCAATTGTTATGGTATTCCGCCATACAATATAGTCATCAATTTTAAACGCTTAGAAAAGCGCAACGGTTTATTTTGTGTCACCAGCCCAGGTCAAGTTACACTACTCGAGTAACTGTGTTTACATAGGGAAAACGTGGAAGTGTTTGGTCGCTTCTCTGCTTGGCCCATATTTAATGCATGGGCTAAGCTAAGTGCTAACATAGTTTTGCGGCAATACAGAGCGATATAGTGCACGCACTGAGACGAGAGAGGTATGTATCAACTCGTCTTAGTTAAGGGAATAACATAGTTTAATAATAAAAACTGGTGGAGTATCCCTTTAAGACGCACAAAAACACGCGAAACAATTGACAAACACAACGAGCACACCGACACCTGTAGCTTCGAGTCGCCGCGTGCGCATGCGCCTCAGCATTCCAGTAGTTCCATCACTTTCATCAGAGGATTGATGAAAGTGACATCAGAGGACTCCTGAACTTTGAACTAGTTTCATCAGTACAGCTGGCAGATATTGTCTCGAAAATGAATGGTGGTAGCTGCAGACTGGATGTTCTCCCTACTCATCTTTTTAAATATGTTTTTCCTGCTGTGAGTTCTAGCCTAAAAGCTAGAATTAACAGCTCCTTGATGAGTGGAGTAGTACCAAACAGTTTCAAATATGCAATTCTTCATCCCTTGTTAAAAAAACCCTAATTCAGATCTTACAGTATATAACAACTATAGACCAATTTCTAAACTGCCTTTTATTTCCAAGATTCTAGAGAAAGTGGTCTACTCACAACTATATTCATAATTGAATACTTTTGATATTTTAGACACATTCCAGTCGGGCTTTAGGACCTGTCACAGCACAGAATCTGCATTGCTTAAGGTCACCAATGATATATTATTATCGTTGGACTCAGGATCACATGTTGTTCTGGTTTTATTAGATCTAAGTGCTGCCTTCGATACGATTGACCATGAGATTATTCTCAACCGTCTGGAGTGTTGGGTTGGTGTCCAGGTATAGCCCTTCAGTGGTTTGCCTCATATTTAAAAGACAGGACAGTTAATGTGAATCTGGGAGACTTTTCTTCCACATTGACCCCTTTAGTTTGTGGTGTTCCTCAGGGGTCGATTTTGGGACCGTTGCTGTTCTCTCTGTATATGCTTCCTCTAAGCACTATTTTTCGGAAGTATAGTATTTCATACCACTGTTATGCCGACGATCTCCAGTTTTACTTTCCTGTGAGATTGTATAAAACCTGTTCACTGGACAAAGCAGAGGAATGTTACAGTGACATTAAACTTTGGCTTTCTAGCAACTTTCTCCAATTAAATGAGAGTAAAACTGAGGTTTTGATTGTAGGCTCTCCCATCTCACCTACCTTTCCTGATCATTTAGGTTCCTTGTCCCTAAAGATTGAAGATCATGTAAAGAGTTTAGGGGTAATCATGGACTCATCACTAAATTTTAATAAACAGATTGGTGCCGTTGTTAAAGGTAGCTTTTTTAACCTGAGATCAATTGCTAAAGTAAAGCATTTTCTATCCAGTAAGGATTTGGAAATTGTGGTTCACTCTTTTATTTCATCAAATATTGACTATTGCAATTCTTTATATATTGGTCTCCCCCAGACTATGCTAGTCCGCCTACAGTTAGTGCAAAATGTAGTGGCAAGGCTTTTAACGGGGGTGAGAAAGAGAGACCATATTACTCCTGTACTGCAATCCTTAAATTGGCTTCCGATTAAATTCAGGATTGATTTTAAAGTTATCTTGTTTGTCGCCCCCCAGTACATCAGTGATCTTATTATTCCCTACTCTCCTTCTAGAGTTCTCAGGTCCTCCGATCAACGGCTTTTAACCCTCTGGGGTCCTTCATTTCAGAGTCACACTCAGGACCTTCGGGTCCAAATGGGCCGGAAGGGTGGGATTAATATTTATTAAAAAAAAATCTTTTTTTTTTTTTTACTTGTTTTTTATAATATTTTTTCTTTTCTTTTTTGGTGTTTTGAGATAATTTCAAAAATAAAAATGATTTATAATTAATATTAATGCAATAATTATGACCCATTTTTTCCCCATTGAATATAATAGAAATTTAAAAAATATATATATATATATATTTTTTTTTTTAAAGCTGTATTTCATTTTAGAGTCAAGCCTAGGCCTCATGAAAGCAATTTTTGAAATGAGATGGATGCCATCTGGTGGACAAACTGAGCATTTTAAAAATTCAAAACCCATATGTAATCTGAATTTATTAGTGTGTATGTGTATAAAAGTGTGTTTGTGTGTGTGTGTGTGTGTGTGTGTGTGTGTGTGTGTGTGTGTGTGTGGATGTGTCTGTTTTGCACTCTTGATGTTTTATAGATTCACCCCTTCACTGTTGTGTCCTTTTTTTCTGGATCGTGGCTGATTTGTAGTTTGTACGCACAAAATAACTCTGTATTTTCACATTTTTGCCAATTTCCCATTCATTTCCTATGCGGGTCCATTTGGACCCGAAGGTCCTGAGTGTGACTATTTTTTTTACAACCACTTAGACTATTCAAATCCTGTCCCCAATTTTTTGGGGTGTTCATATGCCAAGTACCAACAAAGTCACCAAATTTCGGACCATTCCGATAAAGCAATGATTTAAAAAAAAAAAATATTTAAATGCTTCGGGTCCATTTGGGCCGAAGGACCCCAGAGGGTTAAAGGTCCCTCGTTGTCATTTAAAATCAAAAGGAGATCGTGCTTTTTCTGTGGTAGGTCCCAAACTCTGGAAAAGTCTCCCATTCCACGTGAGGTCAGCTCCATCAATTGCCACTTTTAAGTCTTATTTAAAAACGTATTTCTTTTCTTTAGCTTTTGAATAAGTTATGTTTGTTTTGTTGTATGATTTTAATGTTATCATTTTTTTAAAGCACTTTGGGGCAACGTCTGTTGTTTGAAAATGTGTTATATAAATAAAGTTGCTTGCTCATATCCACGCTACTGAATGGTAAACAAATCTGCAAACTACTCTTAGTTAGCTTGTTCCGTTGTGTTTAACTTATGTTAATTTTGTGATTTAATCAAATTTCTGTGGTATGTGTCATCATCTGTTGATTTGTTATAAAATATATGTGAAGGCCTGGGATCTATTTTACCGTTTATTGTTTGGATTATATAAATCGTTCTGTGTGAAACTGTCTGCAGTTTTGTATGTCAAATCCACTAAATTTATCATTATAATGGCAAGCAAACAATCATTTAGATTGTGTGTTCCTCCCTGCCCTCGCTACATCACGGGCAGTGATACACACAATTTATGTGTAGTTTGTTTGGGACTGGAGCGTGCGCGGTCAGCTCGCGAGGGGGCTGACTGTGCTCATTGTGAGCAGCTTCCACAGCGTAGGTAGGCTCCACTCCCGCCCAGGCTCACGTTCCCCGCAGTTCTGGCCCCCCTGCTGCTGAAGTTATTGGTAGTTCAGATTGTGGTGTTCGCATATGGACCTCGTAGAGGGGTTAGAGACGGGCTCAGCCTTTTCTCTGCCTTCACCCGCGGGGTCCAGCATTCTCTCTCTGGGTCTGGAAGCACACTCTGCGGTTTCTTACGGCCCGAGTGAGGGCCCGACGTTTCAGCTATCTTCGTCTGAGGAGGTGGATGTGCTGAGCATCAAGGCGGGAGATTTTGAGGACTCGCCACCTCAAGCCCCTGCTTATGAGGAGTTGGTAAAGGGTTGTCACTTGTGCCGTGGCCAGACTGAACATTGATTGGCCATCTGAAAGGCAGGACCTTCATCCTAAAAGCAAACTCGACAAATGTTTTCTGCCCTCTAAAGAGCAAACCTCTGCATCTGGGCCTGCCATTTTTTTCCAGATCTCCACTCTGAGGTGTCGAGATCGTGGAAGAAACCATTCTCTTCCCATGGCTTTGGCCCTCAGGTTTCGAATTGAGGGTATTCCAAAGATCATGGGTATGGGGCGATGCCTATGGTGGAGCAGGTGCTTGCAAGCTATCTCTCCCCTGACACGGCATCATCCTTTAAGGCCCCGACCCATCCCTCCAAGCCATTTAGAACAACTTCAACTTTGGTAGGGAAGGCATAAATGGCTGCAGGTCAGGCCTATGGATATCTGCATACTATGGGAATACCGTAGGCTTACCAGGCTGACCTGCTGATCTTGGTGAGGGATATGTCTCTCCGTGCTACTAAGTAGACGGCCAGAGCTATCGGCCGGTCTATGGCAGCCCTGGTAGCTTCTGAGAGGCACCTGTAGTAAAACCTTTCTAATATAAAGGAGAAAGACAATACTTTTTTGTTGGATGTCCCGCTGTGCCCTTCTGGTCTCTTCAGCGACGCTTTAAACTAAGTCTTTGACAGGTTTCAGGAGGCCAAAAAGCAGTTGGCGGCCAGGGATGGATTATGGCGATGATGTGCCCTGGGCATAGATGTCTCAAATGCCTTATGGAAGAGGTATATTTTGAGCTTCGTTTATGGAAAGCGGCAGCCCCTCTGATAAGAAGAATACTTCTCACCGAATCCCTTTTTATTTCTCCCCACAATGCTGGGTCGTTGTTTGTCTTGCAAAACAGGTGGTCATCATCTGTCTTACTCTTAGTGTGATAATCCTGACATTGTGATAGTGTGGCGGCGCCGACAGGAGTAATCACAGGCCGGCTCAGTATCACTGCTATCACAGTTAGTTGTGCTAGCGCCATCTTCACTTGAAGCAGTAGAAACTAGTGATCGACCGATATATCGGCCAGCCGATATATCGGGCGGATATTTGCGGTTTTTACGTGTATCGGAATCGGCCGATACGCGGCTGCTGCGTTCGCCGATAGTTTTTTCCCGGCATTATTTATAGACAGGCGTCCACAGGCAGCTCTGTGCTGCTGGAGACGCTGCAGTTCACGTGCAGACCCTGCACTGTCCCTCCCCCACTAGCAGAGTGCAACCTGCGCTTCAAGATAACGGTAACTTTTAAACTTTCAAAGCATCTTTTAACTGTTTGACTGCTGAAATATTGTCAAACACTTTGAAAATGGAAACACGTTGCTCTATAACTGTTATGTGGTTGCAACTATATAGCTAAGCAAGTTTGTGGGTCCAAATGGAAAACGCGAATGACTCGTCTATAAAACTGCTTGCTTGCCATTGTATTTAGGGAGCTGCAAATAGCTGTAGGCTATCCGTTCAGTATGCATTAGGGCTGTCAATGAATATTCTAAATACGAATATATATTCGAATAGTTTAAAAAAAACTGAATTTTGAAGGTGAAAATTAATTATTCGAATGTGGAAAAACACGCCCGCGGTAGCAGACTAACGTTACCACAGCACAGCTCGCTCGGAGCGCTCAGTGTCGGTTCTATGTACTGTGAAACTTCAATTAATGTATTTGTTTCAATCACTGAATGAAGCCTGCTATATACCTTAAATTGCTTGCACAAAACTCTTGATCAGCACTCAACATTTGTTTGTTGTTGTTCATTTAAACCGGTATGCGCGGAGAGCGTGAGGGTGAGTGCGAGAGAGAGAGAGAGAGTGCGCCTGCGAGTCCGGGCGAGCCAGAGTGAGGATCTGCGGTCTTGGCCATTAGTTGATTTACTCGTTTTTTTTTGTAGTAATACGTTGTCAAATATGTTCAAACTCAAATAAGCTACTTAATACTAGTAGTTATGTCTCTTTGTATTAATTTGTCCTGTTATTGACGTAATGCGCGTCATTGACCAAATGCACGACGATATGTTAAAATATGTTTTTTAGAGGGAATATACAAACGCCATTTGAGCAATTTTGACAGCCCTAGTATGCGTACGGTAGCTGTTACGAACACTGGTCATAGGATTAAGTAATACCAACGTTGTTCCGTGCTTTTTGTGGGAGATTTATTCAGCGACCACCTGGCTGAGGTTTGGACGCGTGTGGTGTGTGTCTCCCTCGCCATCGCAGTGATATTAGAGACTAGACATGCTCATTTTATTTTATGTAGAAAAATTTAAACCATGGCAGTAAATAGTTTGTTACTTTTAAAATGAAGTACAGTGTGCACTGTGCACTTTATTATGCTGGTTGCTACTGTGTGCAATAGTGTAATTATTTTATTTATGCTTAAATATTTATTTTCAGCAGTGAACTTTTTTTTGTTCTACCTCATGTTTTTAATATTTGTTAAATATTGTTTATCTACTTGTTCTTGTTCTACCTCACATGTTTTTACTATTTGTTAAATATTGATTTTTTTACGTTAAATAAATGTTACTTTTATTAAATTGAGACCTGTAACATTTGTTAACATCATGTCATTTTTATGATGTAAATTGAGGGAGCAAAATGTATCGGCTCCAAATATCGGCTCAAGAAAATCGGCAGCCCGTATCGGTCATCGGCTAAGGCTGATGGGAAAGAAATCGGTATCGGCACTAAAAAATCCATATCGGTCGATCCCTAGTAGAAACGTTGTTGTTAGCATCAGCAGTGTTTGCATTTTTTAAAAACTGGAGATTGTTGGAAGCTTTTTTAGCAATTGAGCTTCTCTTGCACAGCAAAAACAGAGCTTAGCCTCTGGAGCCAACACCAATCCCAAACCCCCTGCAAAATTCATTTGACATTCATTTGAGAGGGCTGAGAGGGCTGAGAGGACGCTGGCGCTGGCTGTTCGCCGCTTCTCTGCAAACTCTCTGCAAACTCGTGCAAATTTCGCCCTACTGTACTATTCTTACTATAGTACTGAAATCGCTACAGAAATAGAAAGCTGAAACCGGCAAAGTCTGAGTGTATTCTCCACTCTTTGACTTCAAATTCCTGAGCCCTGGAACCAACTTTGGGTTCTGTATTGCCTCTGCCTTCAAGCGGATGTCTGCACATGGAATACTATCCCTGTGGAAGCTGTGGATTACCTTGGCTTGTGTCGCTGTCTTTCACCGGTACTCGCCTGGATATCGGCTAGCCGCTAACACCTCACGCATCATGTTGTGGCCCGACGCCTCGATGCAACATCTCCGAGCTCTCAATGGCAGGGGCCGAGCTCCCCTGCAGCAACTGGATCTTCCGTACCGACCTCGATATATCCATAGGGGATCGAGGCGCCGGGTTGTTCTGTCTAAATCCGATGACCATAGCTCCATTCCATCCCTCTGGTCGGCATCGCGTCCCGCTTCGAAATTGACACGTCACCGTTTGCGTCATCAGAGTACCGCCACTCCTAGCATAGATAGTGCTGGGTGTAAACGGTGCACTGTAAAACCAGGAGTGGATCACAGGGTTCTCCGCCCTATCAATAAACTGGATTTTAGAGCTCAAATGACATTTGAACTGCTGAATGTGCAGTCCCTGTCAAACAAATCAGGACTTATATACGACCACATTCTGGATAAGGGGATAGACATTCTCTGTCTTACAGAGACATGGCAGCAGCCTGGAATATACTCATCCCTAAATGAGGCCTGCCCACCCGGGTACAAATATCTCGATAAGGCTCGTACAACTGGCCGTGGTGGGGGCCTAGCTGTTTTACATCGCAGCAACATTGAAGTATCCCTCGTGTCTGTGCCCAGCACTGGCTCATTTGAAAGTCTGGTTTTCAGCTGCAAAAAAAGCTTTATCAGCAACAATAGCCCTCGTCTATCGCCCTCCCAAATCACAACCAACTTTCATCTCTGACATTCATGATTTTCTAATCTCCCTCTGCACAGCGCACTCAAATATTCTGGTTATTGGTGATTTCAACATACACATGGACTCCCATAACTGTAAACTGGCCTCAGATTTCAAGCAAACCCTGGATTGTCTTAACCTTCAACAGTTTGTGGATGCCCCCACACACAATAGGGGGCATACACTCGACCTTGTCATTACAGACTCCCTCTCAGTTTCAGGCCTTCAAGTGTATGACGTGGGTGTCTCTGATCACCTTGCGGTTACATTTGAAGTCCCAATATTAGTTCCTCTCACCAAACCAAAACGCCATATGACCTTCAGGAACATCAAGAACTTAGACGCCACCTCCCTCAGTCAACATCTCCAGCATCTCTTCCCCCCTCCTAACTCATCAGTTGATGGCTTAATGGACTACTACAACACCAGCCTCACCTCTATTCTGGATTGTATTGCTCCATTGAAAACCCGGACAGTCATGTTTACCCGCTCTGCCCCCTGGTTTACAAACGAGCTGAGAGGGATGAAGAGGTCTGGCCGTGTCCTGGAGCGTGCCTGTAAAACATCTGACCTGACGGTGCATAAGTTGGCCTACCGGGAGCATCGTAGGGCTTATGCCAAAGCACTCTCCAAGGCTAGGTCAGAACACTATTCAACACTTATAAACAACGACCCAGGTAACTCCAAAAAACTGTTCTCCACTATAAATCACATCATCAAACCACAGATCTCCTCATTCTATAGTCCAACCGATATAAATTGCAACCGGTTTCTTGATTTTTTCACATCAAAAATTGACAATATTCGCTCCTCATTTCCAGTTCTAAATAGCACCTCACTAGATTTGCCCGTAACACCGGTTGCTCAAACCCTATCAAAACTGTCGCCCACAACGCAGCAGGAGGTCGAAAACATCATTCGTAAATCCAAAACATCCACTTGTCGCCTTGATCCTTTTCCATCTTCTCTGCTTAAAACTCACACTAATTCTATCAGTTCCCTCATAACCAAAATAATAAACATGTCCGTAGAGACGGGCTATGTTCCCACCTCCCTCAAAATTGCTCTCATTAAACCCCTCCTCAAAAAACCCACCCTGGACCCTACACTGCTGTCGAATTATAGACCAATTTCAAATCTCCCATTCATCTCCAAACTCCTGGAAAAAGTTGTTTCCACCCAGCTCCATAATCATCTCAAATCAAACAGGCTATATGAGAAATTTCAATCTGGTTTTCGTCCATCCCATAGTACAGAAACAGCCCTAATCAGAGTCACCAGCGATTTGCTGATGGCTTCTGATTCCGGTTTTACATCCCTCGTCATTTTTCTCGACCTCTCTGCTGCGTTTGACACTGTAGACCATCACATTCTTCTGCACCGACTTCAGCACTACACGGGTCTCTCTGGTACTGCCCTGAAATGGTTTCACTCCTATCTCACTGATAGAACCGAGTATGTAGCTCTGGGGGATGTAAAATCCAGACCCCACACTGTCATCTGTGGGGTCCCCCAGGGCTCCGTACTGGGTCCAACCCTCTTCACCATTTACATGCTCCCCTTGGGTCGTGTCATCAGCAGGCATGGAGTTAATTTCCATTGCTATGCTGATGACACACAACTCTACCTTCAAGTTACTCCCTCTAGCTCCCCCTCTGCCACGGCTGCACGCCTTAGTTCATGCCTGGAGGAGATAGAGGCGTGGATGAGTCAAAACTTCCTGCAGCTAAATGGCTCCAAAACAGAGGCCATTCAAACTGGTACCGTCCATCAACTCCGCTCCTCTCCAATCTCCACTGTTTCATTTTTTGGACACACCACTCCTCTCTCTTCCTCTGTTATTAATTTAGGGGTAAAATTTGACCCTCACCTTTCCTTTGACAGTCATGTCACCACCATCTGTAAAACTGCATTCTTCCACCTACGCAATATTTCCAAACTGCGCCCCTCCCTCTCCCTTTCTGCTGCAGAGAAGCTCGTCCATGCTTTTGTGTCCTCCAGGCTGGACTATTGTAATGCACTCCTCATCGGGATTTCTGGCAGGAGCCTTCAAAAGCTCCAGTATGTTCAAAACAGCGCTGCCAGGGTCCTGATGGGGGTGCGAAAACATGAGCACATCACTCCCATCCTCCGTTCACTGCACTGGTTACCCATTCAGTCTCGCATAAAATATAAGGTCCTCCTTCACACCCATCACTGTCTGCACGGTGTGGCCCCCACTTATCTCACTGAGTTGCTCACACCAAATTCATCTACCAGAACCCGGTCAGGCCAACAGCACCGTTTGGTCATGCCCAGGACACGGCTCAAAACAATGGGCGACAGGGCCTTTCAAGTCGCCGCTCCTTGCCTGTGGAATGCGCTCCCAGACCACCTTAGGGCCCCACAAACAGTTGACAATTTTAAAAAAGGACTAAAAACTCATCTTTTTACACAGGCTTATTTTAATAACTAACGTTTGTTTTTAGTCCCGCCGTTTGACATGTTGTGTTTTTAGTCTTTATTGTATTGTTTACTTTAATTTTTTTATTATGTTTTATTGTAGCACTTTGAGATTTGGGTCAAATGTAAAGTGCTTTACAAATAAAATTTATTATTATTTATTATTATTATAAAATGATTTATGGTCAGGGAAACACTCTAGGTCGAAGTCTGACGAGGGAAAGATGTATCTGAGGAATGTCATTCTAGCCAGGAAGGCTTTGGCCAACAGGTCCTAATGCCACCAGCGCATGGCCTACAAGTGATCTACACCTTATCATACGGTGCCCACCTCTTTTCGGTGCCCTCAGGGGAGTATGGAGGCTTCTAAAGCTTTATTTACAAGAGCTTCCCTTCAAGACATATGTGATGCTGGGGGCTGGGCCTCTCCACACACACTTGTCAGAATTTACAACCTTGATCTGGGCTCTACCCCCGGGGTCCCTAGTGCTGTTGTTTTAGTTGTGCTCGCTCGATTTCACACAAGACAGGCACTTGTCAGTACGGCAGAGTGGGTATGAACATTCCCATAGCATCGTAAACTTCAGATGAAGTGCGAGTTCCCTTGAAAGGGAGCATCTCAGGTTCCGACTGTAACCATTGTTCCCTGAAAAGTGAACGAGACGCTGCATCTCCCTGCCATACTTCTGTTGTGCCTGTGACTGACTTGCTTCAGCCTATCAGAAGCTGACATTGGTCTGGGTTCGCTTTATAGCTTCCTGGTTATGACGTCACCCACCTATGATGTTCCGTCACGCCATTGGACTGATTTCAAACGTGCTTCAATTAAAATGAATTTGGAAAATTGTCTTGTTCTTAATTTAACTACGAGCACACACACAAAAATGTGATATGCAACACATAAGCAAGTTTTGTTGTGGTCTTGCTGGGATCATACCAGCACCCAAAATACAACATATTCTGGTCCACCAGCACACAAGCATCCCAAGCTGGTCCCAGCATGCAAAATGCCTCAGGTTAAGCATGTAACCATGGTTCCTTGAGAAGGGGAATGAGACGCTGCGTCCCCTTGAGGGCGCTATGGGAAATGCCTCCGGCATGACTAGTGTCTGAAGCATGAGTCTAAACACGGCAATGAACTTGACATTGGAAGGCGGCAGCCTACGAAGTCACTACTGGTGCGACCGTGAGTATTAAAGGGCACCTGTGAAATACGTCATCCACTTCTTGTCTGAAGGAGACGTGCGCAGGAATACCTGAAGCATGGCAAAGAGACAGGCCTCACAGTTATCTACATTCACAGTAGCCAGGGAGGCTCACAGAGAGCTCATGCGACGGAGGCCTCAGCACTACGTCCTACGCCTGTCAAGGAAGCTACATCATAGAGCCAGCAGCTTACAATATCGGGCAGAGCTCAGGGGAGCGGAGGCCTCTAACAGAATGACTCTATGGCTAGAGGAGGCCAGCAAGGCTCTGGTTCAAGCGCAGTAGCCAATGAGGCTCACAGAGAGCCTAGCAACTTAGCCCCTGGCTGAGCTCATGGGATGGAGGCCTCAGCGCTATGTCCTACACCTGTCAAGGAGGCCACATAATAGAGCCAGCAGCTTGACACAATATCAGGCAGAGCTTAGGGGAGCAGAGGCCTCTAACAACTGTGAGAACTTATTGACCATGTGTTTACAAATTCTGGTGATTTCTGTAGCAAAGCTATATCATTTCCAGTTGGCTGTAGTGATCACAATTTAATAGTAGTCTTGAGGAAAACTAAAGTTCCTAAGGGTGGACATAGTATAATTGCAAAAAGGTCATATAAACAGTTTATTGAAGATGTCTTTATAAGGGATGTCCGTAGTATTTGTTGGGATGAGGTGAAGTGACAATCCTGATGATGCTGTTAAAGCCTTTAATAAATTGTTTTTAGAAGTAAGTGATAAACATGCCCCTTTAAAAAAGAGAACAGTGAGGAAAGTTAGAGGAGGGTGGATTGATAATGAACTTAAGGAGTGTATGCTAGAGTAGGATGAGGCTAAAAAAGTGGCAAATATTTATAGTTGAATCAGATTGGCAAGTATATAGAATGTTGAGAAATTATGTATCTAAATTAAACATAAAGAAAAAGATATTGTATCATAAAAATTTGATTATAAATGAGAAGTATGACAATAAGAAATTATGGAATGTCTTAAACAATATGTTGGGAAGGAAAGCTAAATCCATCCCAGCATTTATTGAATCAGAGGGTTATTTTATTACAAAGCCAATGGATATTGCCAATCATGTAAATAATTATTTGTGTGATAAAATCAATAAACTAAGGGGTGATATGGAACAAACTGGAAATATAAAAGCAGAGGTCTTAATAAGGAACAGCATTATGCAGGAAAAGAACTGCAATTTTCAGTTTGGTAATGTTACGGGGCAAAGGTAGAAGAATTACTATTGGAATGTAAGGAAAAACCATCTGGAATGGATAATATTGATTCTAATGGCGCTTTTCCATTACCAGTACCAGCTCGACTCGACTCAACTCGCCTTGGCTCGCCTCGACTCGTCTCGCTTTTCGCTCCGTTTTCCATTGCAGAAAGTACCGCCACAAATAGTACCCGGTCGTCATAGCGACGCATTTCGTTCCTCGTTGCCCCATCAAGCTCTCGCTGGATCCTCTCTTCGGCAACCAAACAAAGGAATGTCTGCACCTCCTCGTTTGACCACGGCGTATTCTTCCGAGTTGCCATAATAATAGTAGTAAGTTTAGTAACTATCTCTGGCCAAACTATTTAAAAATGGCGGGGTTATTCTGGATACTCCATCTGGCGCGTGCAATGATGACGCAGATTCTCTGTGACCAATCAGCAGTCGGCATTGTTTTCACGTCACATTTTAGTATCGGCTTAGCTCGCCTAAGCTCGCTTAGAACCTCGCCGGAGGTGGTACGAAAAAAAGTACCCGAAAGCAGGTACAGGTACAACTTTTACACAGTGGAAAACCAAACAAAGGCGAGTCGAGTCGAGCCGAGCCGAGCCGAGGCGAGCTGGTACTGTGTAGTGGAAAAGCGCCATAAGTTGTTTAAATTTGTTGCTAGTTTAATTGCTGTCCCTATTACTCATATTTTAAATTTGAGCCTAAATACAGGGGTTTATCCTCAGGCTTGGAAAACAGCCAAAATTGTTTTCAAAAAGCCAAAAGCATTTCTCAAAAAAAAATGACCAAAGTGTTTCGATATTTTTCCTATTTAAAACTTGACTCTTCTGTAGTTACATCGTGCACTAAGACCGACGGAAAATGTAAAGTTGCGATTTTCTAGGCTGATATGGCTAGGAACTATACTCTCATTCCTGCGTAATAATCAATAAACTTTACTGCCGTACCATGAGTGCAGCAGGTGCAGGCACTTAGTCCCGGTCACGTTGGAAGTTACCGAGCTGGGGACTATTTCCAGGCGCTGCGTCATATCATTACGCCTGCTGCACTCATGGTACAGCAGTAAAGTTTCTTGATTACACTTAATAATCAAGAAAATATGGAAACACTTTGGTCATTTTTTTTTGAGAAATGCTAATGGTCTTGTCCACTTCAATGATGTATGCTAACCTATGCTAAAAGTGGTACCGCCAGAACCGGAGATCAGCTGAATGGATTCAAAAACGGTAAAACTCAACAGTTTAACTCTGGGGGAGTTGTAAAATGATCCTATTTCCAAAAAAAGTGGAGTATCCCTTTAAGTGCAGTAGACAAGGAGGCTCACAAAGAGCCTAGCATCTTGGCCCCTGGCTGAGCTCAAAGGACGGAGGCCCTGCCTTAACGACTCTCTTGAGAGAGAGGAGGCCTAGCTATATCCAATGCCTGTCAAGGTGGCTTCATAGAGGGCCTAGCAACTTGACTCTAGTAAACAGGCCTAAACAGGAAGGCTCTCTATAGTGCGCGGAGGCCTGACGACGCTCCCATCCCAGGTGTACCAAGGAGGTTCACAGAGAACCTGCCACTCAGTCCTACTGCCTAGCCGAGCACTAAGAACGGCGGCCTCAGCATGATGACTCTTTAAAGCGAGAGGAGGCCTACTACGTTCCACACTCAGGACAGCTTCCAAGTAGGCTCATGTGTATGTATATACATTTATACACATAAACAAATTAAATCAATTTCAAAAGTCCTAGAGGTCCGTGGTTTGCAGAACTTCAGAAAGACTTCATAGTCTGTAAGACTGCACATTTTAATATTAGAAACAGTAAAACAGAAAACATCCAATTTATGACTCTGGACAATGTTCTTTTTTTTATTTTATTTAGTATTTTACTTGAGGTTCTGACAAAATGTTCTATTTAATGTTATAAATGAGTCTATTTATAAATGTAAAAAATGTAATATAAATGTTATAATAAAGTTTATTAAATGTTTAATATTTATTAGACCTAATTTAAATTAATGAATTATGTATCATATAAATCGTTTGATTTAATGAATGAAGACTTGTTTAGTCCAGAGTCTTTGAACAAATCTCTTGAATGAATGATTTAGTCACTGATACATCAAATACATTTAACAGTCACTGGTTGATGTTGGAATAATGTAGGCCTAACATGTAACATGTACAATCTTTATTCGAAATGTAGCTTCAAAGGCTGCCACAACATCAGAGTCTATATCCGGACTATAAACTTCCCAATACAACACAGAAAAATAGTCCATTGTGTAGTTGAAAAGACTGTTTGTGAAGCTGATTCAAACATAAAGCTTACATGAGGACTGCTCTCTCTCGATCAACGGCAGCGTGAAAGCAGGTTTAAATATTGGCAGCGGCAATTTGCACTAAGTTCAAGTAAAAAAAGACTATATTTACACTAAGTGAAAATATCAGCATTTTCTTAGCGCTATGCTATTTACAGTAAGTAGCTACAAATAGGGATAGATTATATTTACACTATGTAAAAATAGCAGTAAATATTTGCAATAAGTGTAAATAGTTAGATGTAGTGGCAGATACTATTTGCAACTCAGTGTTGTTGGACAGTAAATGGTATGCAATAATAACAGAGTATAAATTATTATATTTATTTAAATTATTCAATGGAGGCCTTTTAGGGACTTTATAAAGCCCTCCCTACACCTACACCTATACCTAACCCTAACCGATAAACACTTTATTATTAAACACAAGTTAGACACTTTATTTATAAATACATGCATTTCCGATCTGATACTGTATGTGATGGGAAAAGGGATAGAGCGAGTTCGGCAAAAGGCAGATTCAAAATTGGGTAAACTTGCATCAAAACTTCCTGTCACGCACCTTACCCCCACACTATTGCTATTGTCTGATGTGGGTGAAGTTACTGTATCCTCTGCAAACAAGTCGAGCTATTTGCAATTAGTGTAAATAGACACTCAGTTGAAGGCTCCGGTGTGATCGTAAAGTTTGGCTTTAAAGATGTACTAAAACGAGATATTATAGACTTTGGCATGCAACCTGAATCCTGGACCGTAGCATCAAGGAATTGGGATCAGTGGAGGGCTCAACTTCACAAAGGAAGACAACTAGACCACGCCAACAACCTTCTAAAGCTGAGGGAAAGACGGTTGAAGTTAATCAACATGGACTAATGTGAAACACCCAGGCATTGTCATTCATGACAGATGCATGCCAAGAGACTTTGAATCCTGATTGTAACCTTTAATGATTAAGTGCATCCATATGAGCCTCTAGTCTATGTATTTTTTGTACCGGTATGCCATATTGGTACCAGACCTCAAAAGTACCAACAACCCCCTCCGCTATCCATGTATATAGGCATATACAGTACCTAATTGTATGTATAGCATAGTACCAGCATAGTGAACATTTAACCAAGCATAGAGGTCTGTTTTCAAAAGCATTAAATGAAAAGTTTCTCTTTTTTTATCTTGTTCTTGCTTCAAGATTATTTGGTTGGGAGCTTGCTTCCAGTTTTAACATGCAGTGTTTGTACTGGGAATAATTTAGGCAGAGATCTGGCCAGTTTCATGTAATTTCTCTTTCATTATGTAAGAAATTCAGAAACTCGGGACATAGGACTCTTGAGATAGAATTCAGCCTACAACAGCTGAAAAGAAAGGCGCATTCTTTATTTTCTCTCTCTCTGACAAGGGCCTTAAATTCCCTGCAGTGCGATTTTGAATCCAAGCCATCCAGCACTTCAGCAAAAGCTTAAAAGTTTAAAATATTTATTTTTATGATAGACGTTTTAACAGGTTCTGTAGCTCTCACAGTTGCCAAGCTATAGATTTAAGAATGTGCTCTTCACACTTAAATGTGCACAGTAATTGTTATTGTCTGACAGGCATTACAGTTACTCCCATAGACACATTACTGTCAGTAACATACAGTATATAGTGCTGCAAACAATTGTTTTGAAATAGCACTCATAAAATGTTTCAACTACCTGACTGATATCACTGAAATAAGTGTTGTGAGAAACAGTTGTCTCTCTGACAGCTCTGTGCACTGCGCAGAGCAAAAATTTATCCGACTGCAGCCTGAGCATGTTAACCAATCAGAATCTTGGAGACGTCCCTATCAAAATATTATTCTGTTTATTATCTTTCATGTAACTTTTAGCTCAGGTGTGAGTTTGTGATATGACTAACCCCCCGCCCTCCCACCCCACCCAATCATTTGCTCACCCTCATAACATTCCAAATCCATAAGACTTAAATTTATCTTCAGATCACAATTTATATGTTTTTTTTTATATATATTCTCTCTTAATTTTGTCCATCCATTGAAAGTCTGGGTAATCAACTTTTTCAAGCTTGAAGCTTGTACATAAAGACACATTGATAGAAATCTAAATGAAGAGAGCAGTTTATTCCAGGTCATTGCTTGTACTGTATATGCTAAATGGTAGTGCTTGAAATGCAAGAACCAATTGAGGTTTGTTCTTGTGCAACAAACATGCAGGGTTAAGCTTAATGAATTTCTTTGTGAAGCTTCCATGTTTCGGATTGCATCTCCAGTAAAGTAGCACAAGCAAGATCATTTTCTTTGGCAACCCTATATCACATGAAATACGTTCTGAGGAAACTATATTGCAAATCGCAAAATACGTTACATGCCAAGTTGCCAACATATAAGCAGTGCTATTACGTTGGTCCTTAACCTAATATAGCAGCCTGGTCTCATTGTTAATACGTAGGTATTAATACGTTATTTTCAATAGATAGAAAACGTACGTTTTTGTACGTTTGGATAGATGCTGAAACGTATAATATTAACGTACTTGCAACATTTAAACGAAACATTATTACGTTTTTACAGCTACAAAACGTCAAATATTTACGTATCCAGACATGGGCAGTTTTTCAATTGAATGTATTTTAAATACGTATTTAATTACTTTAGTGTATTTTGTAGTTTGTATTTTGCAGGTGTAGAAAAAATAAAATGTAGTTTGTAACAAAATATTTTGAGGGAGTGTATTTAGAGTTTTTAAAATACTTAAATACTTAAGAAAAATCACCATAGTAAAAGATTTTGCCATATTTTCGGTCTGATGTTGGCAATGGCAATGTCCAGGTTAGATGCACGAAAATCACGTGACACCCTGTAGACCGAGCTCCCTCCAAGAAGTGAATGAGTTTTGAACACAGGAGAAGAAGTGGCGCTGCTCCTCTTAAAAACGGCATTAAAGGTGCTATCAGCGATTTCAGGCCCAAAAAAGACCTGTTCCGAAACAAAACATAAACATTCATCTAATTTTTCCTAGCGATCCGCTAGCTGCCCGCCCCATAAGCAGGCCGTCCAAAAAACGCGTCTCTGTAGGCAGCCTATGCTCTGAGATCTGCACACAAAAACAATTGGTTTCACCAACCACCAAAACCTAAATAAACAGTGTTCCAACTAGGGCTGGGCGATATGGCTGAAAACTGTATCACGATATCAGTGTTTCATATCGGTCGATATCGATAATTATTGATTTTTTTTATGACCCATTTAAAATAAGGACCAGGAGAAAAAATATATTACATTTAAACATTTTTATTTTAAACTTAACCTTCCTCTGATTACAATCCCAAGACAGAAATGTCAACACAACCATGGAAAACTCAAATAATTAAAATGTAAACATAAGTCTAAATTCACAATCAGACCTGCAAACTCCTCAGAGTAATAAATGTGACAGTGGCACGGCGGGACGTGGGTGGTGGGGGTTTGTGATCGTACGTGCCCCCCGCTTGATTTTGTTTTGAGACATCACGGTTCGGTACGATTTCGGTACAATGGAGTGAAAAGCAAAACAGAAATATAGAAGGCATTTTTATAAATGTCTTAAGCCTTGTATTTTTTAAATAAGTTTTATTAATAAAGGCATAGAACCAGTTTATTTATAGTGCACTGATAATAGTTTTATATAATTGGTTTATTAATTAAACTAATAAAAAGATAGATATGAGATATGTTTGGTAATTGTACCTGAATGAATTTAAAATTAATTTGCTATATTTCAGATCATTAGGGGCCAAGCCCCGAAGGGGATAGCCCCTATTGTATCTGTTAGTTTTCTTCTTATTATTATTCCGTAAATGGGAGTCTATGGCAGCCCTATGAACCGTACATAGGAAAATGATGAAATTTGGCACACTTGTAGTGATGCTAATGAATAGTAATTGGACCAATTTTTGACCCTCTAGGACCAACTCTATAGCGCCACCACCAGTTCAAAAATTCAACATTGAAATGGTTATAACTTTTGAACCCTTTGATCTAGAGACATGAAACTTGGCACACCGGATTCCTCTCATCATTCTGATCACAACCAATACCTTACATTAAGACTAATATTACCGAGCTCATATTACCCATTACAGTAGTGGCCATTTTGAAAAGTACAGTACTCAGTTTTTTTGCTACTCCTCCTTCAAATTTTGTCCAATTTTGTCCAAACATTTGTTAAAATTATCTTTGAACTTAGCCGCTCAGAAATGACTGAACAGATTTTTTTTATTCATCTTTGTTAAAAAGTTATGATGTCGCAAACTTAACGAGGTCGACCCAAAATTGGTTCAGAAGCTATAGCTCGGCCAAAGTTTGATCAATCGAAACGAAAATTGGTACGCTTCATCGGAAGCATGGTCTGAGGGTCCATGCCAAAGTTGGGAACAGCGCCACCTATGGGTCATGATATATGAAAAATAGCTATTTTGGCAAATAACTTTTGAACAGTTTGTCAGAAAATCATAAATGTGGTATCTATGGATTCCATGTGTCATGTCGATTCTGGGGATACCGATTTTGCCAGGATTGGATGTTCCACGTGTCAGCCATTTTGAATTTTGTAATAATTTGCAATATCTTTTAAACTATTTGACATATCAGCACAAAGTTTGGTAGGGATGATCGACACCATGTCCTGAAGGGACATGAGAAGATTGAACACAGCGCCACCTACTGTTCCAGAGATATAAGGTTTTTTGCAAAAACGCCTATAACTTTTGAAAACATTGTTAAAATTTTGATTGCTTTATGTCATTATGTTCCTTGGTTTATGCCGATTCAGACGATATCTCATTTGTCATTTTCCAACAATGTGACTGTCCACCATATTGGAGCAAATGATAAACAGTTTTCTTCCTACTCCTCCTTCAAATTTTGTCCAATTTTGTCCAAACATTTGCTCAAATGATCTTCGGACTGAGCCGCATAGAAATGACTAAACAGATTTTTTTGCTATACTGGAAAAAAAAAAAGTTATGATGTCGCAAACTTAACGAGGTCGACCCAAAGCCGAATCCAAGGATATCTATTTTGCCAAGATTGGATGTACCACGTCATAAGCTACATTAGCATTGAGCTAGCTTAGCATGCTAATCTGGTTAACCTGCTTTTGTGTGCTCATTCTTACACTGAAGGATCTCCTCTGCAGCTTGTGATTGTATGTCCTCTGAGTGGCGCAGTCTGCCAAACAATGTGTTACTAATCCCGAGCCGTTCCAGTTGTGGTTTCAAGCCCCATGTTATACAACTTCAAATCATTGTGTAATGTTATGTAATTTGGAGCCAGTTACTGCAGTTCTACCTTTAACAACTCAAGTCTCCAAAAAAATAGAACAAACCACTGTGTATGACTACCATGCTGTGTAAAAAAAAAGGTTATAGCTTTGAAGAAATTCTAATAATTTAATATGTAGCAACTGTTTAACAATGGGAATTTTGATTTGAACAATTGGTAAGTTGAATAAGTTTTCAAATTAAATCCAAATATGTCAAACATGGTCAAAAGGTGCTTGGCCCCGCAATCACTGCTTGCAGTTATATTTATATTTGTTTTCCATAATTGTAATTAACCCTAACTTTATTCTCATTAGAATTATAAATAATTGATTTCCGTATAAAATAATACTACCAACACATTTCATTTTCTTTTTTAATCAATGTGTAACTTGAAAATAAAAAGATTAGTGCTCTGTTTTGAGGACAAGAAATGAAAACCAATGTGATATGGTGAATGTCCAAAAGATGGAACACACAGACTTTTACAAAGGGGTTGGATAAATATGTTTTGCTTTTAAAACGGTGTGACACAGTTTTAGGTTACAGTTTGACAAGAAATACAGTGTGACAAAAGCACAATGTTGTGTTTTATTGCGAGTATAGGCCTACACAAATATAAGTAAACACTTTGCAGACTGAATGATGTCCTGTATTAACAAAATGACGGAGTATGTTTTTATGTCTCCACTGTTCGATCGCGCCCGCGTGTCTCTCTCTCTCCCGCGCGCATGCGCGCACACACACACACACACACACACACACACACACACTCCAGCATTGCAATCTTGACATCGCAGCCTGTTCATTATGCTGTGTTCACATCAAACGCAAATAGAGCGAATTATCCAATAATGTTTCGCAATTCTAGCCTGCATGGCATGCAGATGAAGCGCACTCATTTTCTGCTTATCAATCGCCGGTTACTGAAGAGGAATCCAGCAGCACGAGACAACGATATGGCGCAACCAAACTGACACGTTACATGATTGCCTGTTAGCGTGTCACTCCCTACTTTGCTAGGTTACCAGAGAGCGAGTGGCTTTGTTAATGCAACCAAACTTGCTTTGCAACCTGTGGTTTCTTCCGACGAATAAAAAAATATCGAACGTTTTATCGAACACATTTTTTATTGATATCGATCACGTTATTGATATCGATATCACCCCCTGTCTATCGCGATACCAGGGTTCTCAAGTTTGATCAAAAGCTTGGAGTGAGATCACATGTGGTTAGGGGAGGAGCCTTAATGGAGCCCCAACCCCGCCGAGCCCCGCCCCCCAATTTTACCCATTGTTCATAATTAACCAGCACAAATTGAAATTATAATTGGTAAATCTGATAAATGACAGAGCAATTCATCACGTCAAATATAGGCTGTAAGTGGCCACTGGAGGCCGCTAGAGGTAGTGCATTCTCAGTCAGGTAATTCATGTGACTGGGTTTAAGGCTGTGTGCCCTGGAATCTGGATAACTGATCATTCGTTTTGCACTTGCCTGACTTGTCTCATCTCAGAAGATCTTGGACATGTAAGTTGACTCAGATTGTGAAATCCTGGTGCTGTTAACTTTACAATATTAATTAGTTTATGTATTTCCGTTTTTTCATGGTGTTTTGGTGAAGTTTGCTTTGTCTTATATCCACACATTTGTGTGCTGTTTTAGTTCAGAGACCTTCAAGCTAGCGGCTAATTCTGAAAAGCAGCAAATCTAAAACTTGCACCCTTGGTGAGCGGAGTAAGGTGTGTATTCATTTTGCTCCATGTATAAAAGCCTTCAAGGATGTAAAATGTCTATTTTGACTGTTACTGGGAATTATTTTGTTGTTTATCTTGTACCAGGAAAGTGTATGTGTTAAGTGAGAAAATTATTTGTGTTTACTTCTAGTTTTCACGGTGCTCACGCTGATTTTGGAAGAATAAATAATTACTGCACCCGTTAGAGACTCTCTGCCATTTATTGAGGAGCCAAGGGCCGCAACAGTGAAAACTTATCGCTGAGTCATCCACCAATGCAGACGTCTTCATCAGCCAGTGGACACAAGATCATCTGATGTTTACACGCCAATATGGATGCCACAGCTGCAGTGAGAGACTTTGTCTGACTAAGTGGGTAAAACCAACCGCAGATACACATACAGGAGCACTACATTAAAGTCAACGGGTTTTAAATGACTATGTGCTCAGCTAATTCATCACATGGGACATTGGACCTCTAGAGAAATCAAGAACTGCCATATTCTAAATAATTCCAAGAAGGGTTTTGAATGTGTAATACAAATACGGTAAATGCTAGATCCGTAAGGTTAACCAGTACAAAGTCTAAGAGTGTGGATAAGGTCATTGTCATCTCACAAGATTTTAATTCCTGAACCTAACAATATCTGAGGAGCAAAATTGTCTGACTGAAGATTATCAGCAGTATTCTTGTTTATGACATTCAGTAGCTGTTTCTGTTTACTCTCCTTGATGTGTCCTCAAAGTGTAAATGTCTGATGTGAGTGGTAATATATAGTTTTAAAGATAAGTTAAAGTCACCACTCATCCAAATTTGAGTCTAGACATAAAACACTCTAAGGCCTTAAAGTACAAACAGATCCGTTTAGACCAACAAGATGTCATCACCTACTGAGGAAATAGACAAGACCCCAGAAGCACAACAAGTCAGGTCGAGCTCCCGTGACCGTAGTTTAACAACAAAGGGTCAAGAATTACATGATCAGGAAGCAAAGAGGAATGAAAAGGCATTCAACAAAGCCTATGATGCTTGGAAACACACAGCAAAGGAATTTAGAGTAAAATTGAAGGCTTTCTGCTCATCTGAGGACCTTGATAAAATTCAAACTAACATTAAATCCAAACAGGCTATAGTACATCAAAATTATGAGCCCATTCGACGCAACCATACCACTACTCCTGATATTGTCAAAAGAATGGATGCATGTGACACTCTTACAGCTGAGATTTGTGACCTTGTCAGTAAGCGACTTGAGAACATAGATGAGGCTTTCAATGACCAGCTAGAGAAAGAGAGGGTGAGAATAGCGCTGAATAAGGATGAGTATGAGTCAGTCTTTGGAAATACGAAAACAGAAACAGTAATTTCAGAGTCATCACAAGGATCAGGCAACCACTCAAGCGCCACCTCCAGGTCCTCTAGCAAACGTGCAGATGCAGAAGCAGAACTGGCCGCCAAGGTAGAACAGGCAAAAGCCATGCAAAAAATACACTTTCAACAGGCGAGACTTGACAAACTGGAGAGTGAATGGAAACTCAAGGAAACACAGATGCTAGCAGAAATCAAGCAAAAGGAGGCTGAAATGAAACTTAAGCTAGAAGAGGAAAAAACAAGGTTACAACAGCTTCAAGCGGACAATGAAGTGAAGGTAGCAGCAGCTCGGGTGAGAGCGTACAACAATTTTGATGGCTTTGAAGGCTTTGAGGAAGAGACTGACCATAAAACTCAGTATAGTGGGCAAAATGCTGGACTCAGAACCTCACTAAATCCACAAGCAATGCCATTCCAGCCTCATCCCGCACACTCAGAGGCACCAGTAGCTCAGGAAGTCAGCCTAGCCCAAGCAATTGCAAGCTCACTTACCCTAAGCCGTCTACCTGTCCCGGAACCAACCACGTTTACTGGTGATCCCTTAAAGTTCATAGACTGGAAGATATCCTTTATGGCTCTCATCGACCAGAAGCCCCTCCCAGCTAGTGAAAAAATGCTCTATCTAAAGGGTTATCTTGCTGGAGAAGCACGCAAAGCCGTTGAAGGATTTTTCTACCGAAATTCAGAGAAGGCATATCAGGGTGCCTGGGCAGTCTTACAAGATAGGTATGGAAGTCCATTCATTGTCCAAAGGGCTTTCAGAGACAAGCTCACGAAGTGGCCAAAGATAGCTGTAAATGACCCTATTGCATTAAGAGAGTTTGCAGATTTCCTTCAAGGTTGTGTTGAGGCCATTCCTCATGTTAAGGGCCTGGGTATTCTAAATGATTGTGAGGAAAATCACAAGCTCCTTAAAAAGCTGCCTGAGTGGATGGTGCGCAGATGGAGTCGTATTGTTGTGGAAGAGCTAGACAGATCTGGAGACTATCCAAGTTTTGTGCATTTCACAGAGTTTATGCAGACCGAAGCCCGTATAGCTTGTAACCCTATTGCCTCCCCCCTTCTGATGAACGTTAAAAGCACGGACGAGAGGCTTCCAAAGAGAGCCAAGGCGCTCAACACAAGCACTCAAATGAAAAACTCCACCTCAGGAACTCTGGAAAACGTGAAACCAAGGCCACCTTGCTTAGTTTGTAAAGACGAAACGCATGGTGTTGTTAAGTGTCCAACCTTTGCAGCAAAGACTACAGATGAAAAGAAGGCCTTTATCCATGAAAACCACCTGTGTTTTGGGTGCTTAAGAAAGGGTCACACAACCAAAGACTGTAAAAGGCGACACACCTGCAGTACATGTGGTAGACGTCATCCAACCTGCTTGCACCTAGAAAGAAACACAAACCCTGCCGGATCTGCAAGAAATGATCCCGTAGCCACAGGAGATCATGGAAGCAAGGAAATTCACAAGGTCATGGCCCATGCATTGACACAGCACGTTTCTGCCACCTCTAGCATTGTTCCAGTTCTTGTGTCATCAACAACAGAGCCCCAGAAAGAAATTCTCACTTATGCTCTACTCGACACACAGAGCGACTCAACGTTCATCTTGGAAGATTTGGTCACCGAACTAAATGTGAACACTCAGTCAGTGCAACTTAAACTCAGCACAATGACAGCTGTCAACACAGTCATAGCAAGCAAGACTGCGTATGGTCTACAAGTTCGGGGACTCAACTCTGAAACTTACATCCAACTACAGCAGACCTACACACGAGACTTCATCCCAGTCGACAAGTCTCACATTCCTACAAAAGGTACAGCGCTTCAGTGGCCTCATCTGAAACATCTTATAAACAAGTTACATCCACTCCAAGATTGCGAGGTTGGACTGCTAATTGGTTATGATTGCCCATCAGCTCTAGCTCCCTTGGAGGTCATCACAGGTGGTGAAAATGAACCTTTCGCGCAAAGGACAATGCTTGGCTGGAGCATTATAGGGTCCGCCAATCCCCACTTGGATAGACAAGGAAACGAGAGCTTTGTGCATCGTGTTGCAGTGAAAGAGGTGCCAGTGGCCACCGATGTGCTGAAAGTACTGGAATCAGACTTCAACGAGAGGAGCTATGAGGACAAGTACGTGTCTCAGGATGACGTTCATTTTATACAGCTCCTTAGTGATAACATTAAGCAGAAAAAGGATGGACATTTTGAGATTCCCCTCCCTTTCAAGGGCAGTTGTCCGCCGGCTCTCCCTAACAATAAGAAGCTGGCTACTGTTCGGCTGCAACATCTAAAGAAGAAGTTAAAAGCCAACAAACAGTATTTCGACCATTACACTGCCTTCATGGAAGAAACTATCAAGAAAGGTGATGCCGAGCCAGCTCCTCCATTCTTGGAGGGAGAGACTGTGTGGTATATTCCACATCACGGGGTGTACAACCCCAAGAAGCCAGGCAAATTAAGAGTTGTGTTTGATTGCTCGGCAAAGTTCCGGGGGATTTCTCTAAACGACACTCTTCTCACAGGCCCCGACCTAATTAACTCTTTAGTAGGAGTCCTTTGTCGCTTTAGAAGGGAAGCAGTTGCTGTGATCTGTGACATCGAGAGGATGTTCCACCAGTTCAGCGTCTCACCCGAAGTTCGCAACTACCTAAGGTTCCTCTGGTGGGAGGGTGGATTGTTAGAAACAGAACCGCAGGAGTATAGAATGACAGTCCACATTTTCGGTGCTGCGTCCTCCCCTGGATGTGCCAATTTTGGTCTTAAGTATCTGGCACAGCAACACAAGGTTGACCACTCGACAGCTTCAGTATTTGTAGAGAAGAACTTCTACGTGGACGATGGGTTAACCAGTGTTCCAACAGTCAAAGAAGCTAAGGAACTAATTGTCGAAGCACAGGAACTGTGCAAAAGTGCAGGTCTACGTCTGCACAAGTTCAACTCAAATCAAATGGAGGTCCTCTCCTGTGTGGCACCCTCAGAAAGGGCAGTAACCACTGATCCTCTCAACCTTAATCCAGATGCAACACCAGAAGGACACATACTGGGCATACAGTGGTCATCAGAGAACGACACATTCAGCTTCAACATTGACGCAAAGGACCACCCCCCAACTCGCCGTGGTCTATTGTCAGTCGTTGCATCTCTGTATGACCCACTCGGATTTGTAGCTCCCTTCACTTTGAGTGGCAAGTGCATCCTGCAGGAGCTATGTCGTAGAGGTATTGGATGGGACGATCCTATTCCTGAGAACTTGCGTTCACGGTGGGAGGAGTGGAAGAATGGCCTACAGAGCTTAAAGGAAGTCGCCATACCCAGATGTTACCATCCTCAAAACTTTGGTAAAATTGTTAGGGTGGAACTGCACCACTTCTCAGATGCCAGTAACGCAGGATATGGTTCATGTTCCTATCTCAGATACAAAAACGACAAGGACGAGGTTCATTGCAGTCTTGTAATGGCCAAAGCGAGGGTTGCACCTACGAAGATCATCAGCATCCCAAGATTGGAACTCTCAGCCGCAGTCACCGCAGCCAGGATGAGTGTTATGCTTAAGGCAGAACTTGAGATGAAAATTGAACAAGAACTTTTCTGGACGGACTCACAAGTAGTGCTGGCTTACATCAACAATGAGGCACGAAGGTTCCATGTGTTCGTGGCAAACCGTGTTCAATTGATAAGAGAGATTACAGACCCAAATCAATGGAACTACGTAGATACAGCACAAAACCCAGCTGACCACGCCTCTAGAGGTCTTCATGCAGCAGACATCTCTTCGACTCGCTGGTTATCAGGGCCCAAGTTTCTATGGGAACAGGAAGTGCTACCTACACCTAGGCCTTCAACCGAGTTGCTCACAGGTGATCCCGAAGTTAAATCGATTCAAGTGTTTGCAACTCAAGTCAGCGACTGGAGCGACGTTCTAAGTCGCCTGAGCCGGTTTTCCACCTGGACAATGCTTGTTAAGGTGGTTGCAAGAATCAAAAGACTAGGATCTAAGCTAAAATATCACGGTGAAACTGTGACTGTCGAGGAACGTAGGAGGGCTGCTGAGGTGGTAATTCAGCTCGTCCAGCAGCAAGCCTTCCCTCAAGAGCTAAAGGCACTGCAAAGGAGCCCTCATGGGGACATAATTCCAAATTCCAGTCCTCTTCTTTGTCTCGACCCCATTCTGGATGGGAGACTTCTTCGCGTTGGCGGAAGACTTAAGGGATCATCCCTCAGTCATGAACTAAAGCACCCCATCATTCTCCCAAAGGACAGTCACATCACCAAGCTTATCCTGTCACACTACCATGCCCAGATCTGCCACCAGGGTCGGAGCCAGACCTTAATGGAACTCAGGTCAAATGGATTTTGGGCCATTGGTGGGAGTAAACTAGTCGCCAAGTTGATACATAGATGTGTAAAATGTCGGAAGCTCAGACGACCAGTTGAAGAGCAACGAATGTCTGAACTCCCCAGAGAACGCTGTGAAGTCTCGGCTCCCTTCATGTTCTGCGGAATGGATTGCTTCGGCCCATTTATCACCAAGCGAGGTCGCAAAGAGTGCAAGAGATATGGACTCATATTCACATGCCTGTCTTCTCGAGCAGTCCATCTTGAAATGCTTGAAGACATGTCCACGGACGCCTTCATTAACGCTTTAAGGTGTTTTATTAGTCTTAGAGGAGCTGTTTGCCAACTCCGCTGTGATCAGGGCACAAACTTTGTGGGTGCGAAGAATGAGTTCAAGGAAGCCCTCAAGCAATGTGACACAGAGGCACTGGAAGCCTTTCTGGCGGATAAACAGTGCGAGTTCATTCTCAATGCTCCTTCAGCGAGTCATGCAGGCGGTGTGTGGGAGCGACAAATTCGGACCATCCGCAATGTGCTGAATGTTACGATCGCTCAGTGTTCCGGTAGACTAGATGATGCCTCCCTTAGAACGCTGTTCTATGAAGCTATGGCCATCGTCAACAGTCGCCCTTTAAACGTTGATGGAATCAATGATCCTATGGCACCAGAGCCGCTGACTCCAAACCACCTTATCCTGATGAAAGCTAAGGTTGCCTTACCACCTCCCGGAAAGTTCGTAAAGGAAGATGTGTACGCCGCAAAAAGATGGCGCAGAGTACAATATTTAACCGAACAGTTCTGGAGCCGGTGGAAGAAAGAATACCTTCTAAATACGTCCATTAGGCAAAAGTGGCATGTACCCCGGCGCAACTTGAAAGTGGACGACATAGTCATCATAATGGAAGATACACTCCCAAGGAATCAGTGGCAACTAGGACGAGTGGTTGAAACTACAGAAGGGTCAGATGGCTTAGTTCGTCGGGTAAAGGTACAAGTTGGGGATCGGAAACTAACACAGAAACAGAACCACCGATGTAAGCCCTCAATCATTGAAAGGCCAATCCAAAAGCTGGTGCTCCTCCTTGAAAACAATTAACGGTCTGTCAAGTTTAAGTACACTTACATCAGACATGTTGGTTTAATGGTTTTATTCAAGGTGACCCTATTTTTTATTTGTGACCTATAGCTCTATACTTAGGCAGTTACAGAACTCTAGAAATCATGTATGAGTAACTGTTTTGTTTTCCATGCTGAGTTCATTTATCATAACATGATTGGTGGGAGTGTAAGTGGCCACTGGAGGCCGCTAGAGGTAGTGCATTCTCAGTCAGGTAATTCATGTGACTGGGTTTAAGGCTGTGTGCCCTGGAATCTGGATAACTGATCATTCGTTTTGCACTTGCCTGACTTGTCTCATCTCAGAAGATCTTGGACATGTAAGTTGACTCAGATTGTGAAATCCTGGTGCTGTTAACTTTACAATATTAATTAGTTTATGTATTTCCGTTTTTTCATGGTGTTTTGGTGAAGTTTGCTTTGTCTTATATCCACACATTTGTGTGCTGTTTTAGTTCAGAGACCTTCAAGCTAGCGGCTAATTCTGAAAAGCAGCAAATCTAAAACTTGCACCCTTGGTGAGCGGAGTAAGGTGTGTATTCATTTTGCTCCATGTATAAAAGCCTTCAAGGATGTAAAATGTCTATTTTGACTGTTACTGGGAATTATTTTGTTGTTTATCTTGTACCAGGAAAGTGTATGTGTTAAGTGAGAAAATTATTTGTGTTTACTTCTAGTTTTCACGGTGCTCACGCTGATTTTGGAAGAATAAATAATTACTGCACCCGTTAGAGACTCTCTGCCATTTATTGAGGAGCCAAGGGCCGCAACATAGGCCTACTCAAAATTACAAATAACAAATTGCTCCAAACAGTTTGGAAAAACAAATATTTTTGCATTTTCCCCTGACATCTTTGAAAAATGCAAATGCAATGGTTAATGTATGTTTTGACAGGATATAAAATATTACCTAGAGCACTCTGTTTTAATAGGCATGTAGCCTTAACTAGAAAGACTATTAATACAGTATAATATATCATTTAAAATAAAATGAAGAAATACATCTTCCTTCCCATACCCACTAACATTTCCCTTAGTTTCAGATAACTAAACTGAGCCAAAGCTTCTGGCCTGGTTTGCAAAGTAGTTGTAGAGTTTTTGACTGCATCAATAATGTATACGATGGGCTATATTAAATGTTCTAGCCTAAAAATGTTAGACGAGCTTTCTTCCAACTTACCTTCTCCATCACGACGTGTGTTCGCGCGATCCATAGACAGTAAAGAAAGGCGCGATGTCGCGGTGGCCGAGAATGTTCCGTCAACTTTCCCTGTGTTCGTTCGCAGACTTCGCGCATTTTGTTGCCTAGTAACGAACGCAATCTGGCCGAGATAATCGCATGGCGGCAGGAAACTTCACTCTGTGTGCATGCGCCTCGTATACAACGTTATATAAAGCTTGTTGCAGGACAACTTGGTTGGCATTGCCTTTTCAGCGTGAGAAATACATGGTGTGCCGTGTGAGCGTGTGAACTGGTTGAATTGCGTGTGTCTCACGGCCAATGCGTGAGACTTGAGAACCATATCGTTATCGTTTTATCGCCCAGCCCTAGTTCCAACCAATCACCGACAATGTTGTGAGGAGTGTTGCGACAGTGTTGCGAAGTCGGAGGAAAACCTCACAACACCCACCCCCTGTCGGTGATTTCCCACTAGGAAAAATTAGATGAATGTCATTTATGTTTCGGCCTTTTTTGGGCCTGAAATCGCTGACAGCACCTTTAAGGTAAAGTGTTTTGTGAAAAATATACAGTCTACACACACACGTATTGCACACTGAATGGCATTATAGAGAAAATAATTGTGCCTTATGAGATCAATGCACTGTGTTGTCATTCATAAAAGGACATCATATGCCCCACCTATTATGAAACAGCGCGTCTGTCGTAACTCCACTGAAATCTCTATGCTAAGCAAGCGTTCACAATATAAACGTAATTACATATGAGAAATATTGATACTGATTTTGTATAAAACTACCACATCATTGATGTGAACTTACACTCACCTAAAGGATTATTAGGAATACCTGTTCAATTTCTCATTAATGCAATTATCTAATCAACCAATCACATGGCAGTTGCTGCAATGCATTTAGGGGTGTGGTCCTGGTCAAGACAATCTCCTGAACTCCAAACTGATTGTCAGAATGGGAAAGAAAGGTGATTTAAGCAATTTTGAGCGTGGCATGGTTGTTGGTGCCAGACGGGCCGGTCTGAGCATTTCACAGTCTGCTCAGTTACTGGGATTTTCACACACAACCATTTCTAGGGTTTACAAAGAATGGTGTGAAAAGGGAAAAACATCCAGTATGCGGCAGTCCTGTGGGCGAAAATGCCTTGTTGATGCTAGAGGTCAGAGGAGAATGGGCCGACTGATTCAAGCTGATAGAAGAGCAACTTTGACTGAAATAACCACTCGTTACAACCAAGGTATGCAGAAACAAAGCATTTGTGAAGCCACAACACGCACAACCTTGAGGCGGATGGGCTACAACAGCAGAAGACCCCACCGGGTACCACTCATCTCCACTACAAATAGGAAAAAGAGGCTACAATTTGCAAGAGCTCACCAAAATTGGACAGTTGAAGACTGGAAAAATGTTGCCTGGCCTGATGAGTCACGATTCCTTTTAAGACATTCAGATGGTAGAGTTAGAATTTGGTGTAATCAGAATGAGAACATGGATCCATCATGCCTTGTTACCACTGTGCAGGCTGGTGGTGGTGGTGTAATGGTGTGGGGGATGTTTTCTTGGCACACTTTAGGCCCCTTAGTGCCAATTGGGAATCGTTTAAATGCCACGGCCTACCTGAGCATTGTTTCTGACCATGTCCATCCCTTTATGGCCACCATGTACCCATCCTCTGATGGCTACTTCCAGCAGGATAATGCACCATGTCACAAAGCTCGAATCATTTCAAATTGGTTTCTTGAACATGACAATGAGTTCACTGTACTAAAATGGCCCCCACAGTCACGAGATCTCACCCAATAGAGCATCTTTGGGATGTGGTGGAACGGGAGCTTCGTGCCCTGGATGTGCATCCCACAAATCTCCATCAACTGCAAGATGCTATCCTATCAATATGGGCCAACATTTTCTAAAGAATGCTTTCAGCACCTTGAAGTTCTGAAGGTCAAACACAGTATTAGTATGGTGTTCCTAATAATCCTTTAGGTGAGTGTATACATGCCATTTACGTCAGAGGGAGCTATTTCAGGCCCTGTAGAGATTTAGTGAAATGTCCATACTTTTTTATTTTGCTACTTCGCCATTTTGAATTTACACATTTATCATATTTGTGTTATTGCTACTATTTGTGTTATTGACCTTTCAGTAATAATAATTAAAAAAGACTTAAGATTATTGTGGGAGTATTTTTGTATTTTCAAAATACTAATTACTTGTATTTTATTTAAATATATTTTTCACATCAGTATTTTGTATTTTATTTTGTTACATTTCATGAGCCAGTATTTGTATTTTGTAACAAAATAGTTTTTGATGTATTTGTGCCCACCTCTGTACGTATTTCATATCTTAAATATATCTGTATACTTTTACTTTTAAAGATAAATGTAACAAGATCCCTTAATCCTACTCCCAAACCCTAAACATTTCCATTTTATACAGAATAAAAAAAGGATAAAACGTAATGGACTGAGATGTGTAGGTAAATGGCAGTTTTATTAACAATATAGCATTAAAAAATATGTTGAGCCACTAATCCTACTCCTACCCCTAAACCTACCCATAACCATTCCTTAAAACTACGTAGGCTAACACAATTATGAAGAAAAAACATAACAGACAGACAAGTATACTGTGGTGAGGGGGGCGTGGTTCTCGCGCCTCTGTAGTGAGAGACGAGTCAATGAGCTGTGTGGTGAGTAAGTAGGTCAAGTGCAGATGATGAACACCTGTGTCTGATTGCAGTGATTGGCGTGGGGAGACTGATAAAAGCCACACAGTGGGAGAATGCGGGAGAGAGAGAAGGGACTGGAACTCGTGCGGGAACTGTTCACCAGAGAAGCTGAGACCCGATCGTTATCGATGTGAAAAGAGTTTTTGAGAATTGTTTTGTGCTGTGGTTACACTACGGTGAATGCGCTGTGTGCGCGCCTTTTTGTTTTGTTTGATTTTGAGTAAATAAAAAGAGTACGAGTTCCAGTTTCGCCGACCCCGACTTCTTCTTCTTCCCACACTACTTTGAACCGTATTACACTGGTGCCGAAACCCGGGAAGAAGGAGACTGCTGCCGCCATGCAGAACCCGTCAGGATCGCCATTTGCGGAGATCATCCAATCACTCGCGGCTCTTCAAAGGGATCAACATCAAGCCCTGCTGAGCGTAAAGGAGGAGCATGAGCAGCGCTTTCAGATGCTGCTCCAAGGCCAGCAGGAAGACCGTGAGTTGTTCCGGAGCTGTTTAGACCGGGAGATTCCAGCCACCCCCCATCCAGAGTCAGCCTCGGCCTCGCCGCTCACGCTGGGGAAGATGGGTCCACAAGACGAACCGGAGGCGTTTCTGGACCTGTTTGAAAGGTCGGCCGAGGCCCGGGGGTGGCCAAAAGGGGACTGGCCCCTGCGTCTCATCCCGCTGCTGTCTGGTGAGTCGCAGATTGCAGCCCACCAACTGCCAGTCTCGAATCTCCTGGTCTATCACGATCTACGGCGCGCCATTCTTCAGCGGGTCGGCCGGACACCTGAACAGCACCGGCAACAGTTCAGGTCCTTAACCCTAGAGGAGTCCGGTCGGCCCTTCGTGATGGCGCAACAGCTCCGGGACTCCTGCCGCAGATGGCTGATGGCCATGGGAAGCGACGTCGAGCAGATTATCGACCAGGTGGTGCTGGAGCAGTTTATTGGAAAGCTGCCCAAGAAGTCTGCACAATGGGTCCAGTGCCACCGCCCGACGTCGCTGGACCAGGTCCATCCAACTGGCGGAAGATCACATGGTGGCGTGCTCTGGGGTCGGCGAGCCCCTACCAGCTGTATCTCTCTCTCCCTCTCTATCTTCATCCTCTCTCTCTTCCCCCTCTGCCAAACCTGTTCCTCTTCCCAGGTCTCGAGGAGCCCTGGCGCCCAGACCAGCGCCGAGATGGAGGTCCGTGTGGTCAGGGGATACCAATTCTCCCGGGAGGGCCGCTCCGAGGGCGACGCCTGCTGGGGATTTTTCCACCCTGTCTCCGGTGGCGCCGCTCTCCCCACGTCAATCCCTTGCCCCGCTTCCCACCGCTGGGACAGCGGTAAAGCCTGGGCCGGCCTGTTGGCGCTGTGGGGACCCGGGGCACTTTATCGACCGGTGTCCAGTGATGGAGGTGGGGACACTGGTTCGGGTCCCCGACGCGCCACGGGCCGCCCCCGATCAAGCTGGCCTGTACCAGATACCTGTGAGTGTTAAGGGGGGTACTTATCAGGCTTTGGTGGATTCAGGATGTAACCAAACCTCCATTCATCAAGGCCTGATTCAGTCTAGGGCATTGGATAAAAGCCGCACGGTTAAGGTTCGGTGTGTACACGGGGTGGTGGTGAGTTATCCTTTAATGTCTGTGGCGATTCTATTTAGGGGACAAAAACATAGTGTGGAGGTAGCAGTTAACCCGCACCTCCGGCATCCGATAATTCTGGGAACTGATTGGCCAGGTTTTGGGAAGTTATTGGGGGTTTTGTGTGCGGATGCCTCTTGGGGAAAGAAGCAGAAGGGGAAGACAGCGGTGGTTCAGGTGGGAGATGCTGTACCGGGGCCTCTGGGTACTGCTGTAGGAGAAGAGAGCACCCTAGAGAGGTCTATCCTCTCTGAGCGCGATGATTTTCCCCTAGAGCAGTCCCAGGATGAGACGCTAAAACATATGTTTGATAAGGTCTGTTCTATCGACGGTCAGGTACTCCACCCGAATCAACCGCTCTCTTACCCCTATTTTTGCGTAATTAAAGACAGGTTGTATCGGGTGACCCAAGACGCCCAGTCAAAAGAAGATACAACACAGGTGTTAGTTCCTAAGAGCCGCCGGGAAATGCTTTTCCAGGCGGCTCATTGTAATACGATGTCCGGACATTTAGGGCAAACGGCGACACTAAACCGTCTCATGGCCCGATTCTTTTGGCCGGGCATTCACGAGAATGTGCGCAGGTGGTGCGCGTCTCGTCGTGAATGTCAGTTGGTTAATCAACCGGCCAACCCAAAAGCACCTTTGTGCCCCCTTCCGCTGATGCAGGTCCCCTTCGAACGAATTGGTATGGACCTCATCGGGCCATTAGTACGGTCGGCACGAGGGCATTTTGTTTGTGGGTGATAGACGCTGGTGCGAATCGATTTAATGCCCAATAACTCGTAAAGTTCGCGAATTGTTCGTGACATAAACGCCGTGCCTTGATCGGTGAGGATCTCCTTAGGGATCCCCACCCGGGAGATTAACGCAAACAGCGCGCTCGCCACACTCTTAGCCGAGATATTGCGAAGCGGGACTGCTTCCGGGTATCGTGTTGCGTAATCGACTAAGACTAACGCAAAACGATACCCGGAAGCAGTCCCGCTTCGCAATATCTCGGCTAAGAGTGTGGCGAGCGCGCTGTTTTCGTTAATCTCCCGGGTGGGGATCCCTAAGGAGATCCTCACCGATCAAGGCACGGCGTTTATGTCACGAACAATTCGCGAACTTTACGAGTTATTGGGCATTAAATCGATTCGCACCAGCGTCTATCACCCACAAACGGACGGCCTGGTGGAACGTTTTAATCGTACTTTAAAAGCCATGATTCGTAAGTTCGTTCATGAAGACGCCAAAAATTGGGATAAATGGCTAGAACCCCTGTTGTTTGCTGTACGTGAGGTCCCCCAAGCCTCCACGGGGTTTTCCCCCTTCGAGCTTCTCTTCGGTCGTCAGCCCCGCGAGGTGTTAGACGTACTGAGGGAGACTTGGGAGGACGGACCATCCGCTAGTAAAAATGAAATTCAGTATGTCCTGGACCTGAGAACAAAACTCCACACGTTGGGGCGGCTATCCTTGGATAATTTGTTGCAGGCCCAGGACAGACAGAGACAGCAGTATAATAGGGGGGCTAGACTCCGTCAATTCTCACCGGGAGATAAGGTACTTGTATTACTCCCCACGTCCAGCTCGAAATTACTCGCAAAGTGGCAAGGGCCCTTCGAGGTCACACGGCGGGTTGGGGATCTCAACTATGAGGTAATTCGAACAGATAGGGGCGGGGGACGTCAGGTTTATCACCTCAACCTTCTTAAAAAATGGGTTGAGGCGGAAGCAGTGATGCTGGCGACGGTGGTGAGCGGAGAGAAGGATCTCGGGCCAGAAGCGAATATAAAACCTCAATCACTCGCTCTGGCTCCTGCTGGAGACCACCTCTTACCCTCCCAGCTCACTGACATTAAGAAGTTACAAGCAGAATTTGCAGATGTGTTCTCGCCCCTGCCTGGTCGTACGAATCTCATTCAGCACCACGTTGAGACAGATCCGGGGGTCGTTGTGCGTTGCCGCCCGTATCGGTTACCTGAACACAAAAAGAAAACGGTTCAGACTGAATTAGAGACAATGCTCGACATGGGGGTAATAGAAGAGTCCAACAGTGACTGGGCGAGCCCGATAGTTTTAGTTCCTAAACCTGACGGCTCGATTCGTTTCTGTGTGGACTATAGGAAGGTGAACGCGGTGTCTAAATTTGATGCTTATCCAATGCCGAGGATTGACGAATTGCTTGATCGGCTTGGTTCTGCTCGCTTTTATTCGACACTGGACTTAACGAAGGGGTATTGGCAGATCCCCTTATCTCCAATGTCCAAAGAAAAAACAGCCTTCACCACGCCGTTCGGATTACACCAGTTCGTTACGTTTCCTTTCGGTTTGTTCGGGGCACCTGCAAGTTTTTAAGCGTCTGATGGACAGAATTCTCCGGCCGCATGCTGCATATGCCGCTGCTTATCTGGATGATATTATTATCTATAGCAATGATTGGCAGCGTCATATGCAGTATTTGCGTGCTGTTCTAAAGACGCTGAGAAGAGCTGGTCTCACGGCCAACCCGAAGAAGTGCGCAATTGGGCGGGTGGAGGTAAAGTATCTGGGCTTCCACTTAGGTCACGGACAGGTGCGTCCCCAAATTGATAAGACAGCAGCCGTTGCAACCTGTCCGAGTCCTAAGACCAAAAAGGCTCCCCGGCCTGAGTCGGGCGGTGGGGGTATGTGGTGAGGGGGGCGTGGTTCTCGCGCCTCTGTAGTGAGAGACGAGTCAATGAGCTGTGTGGTGAGTAAGTAGGTCAAGTGCAGATGATGAACACCTGTGTCTGATTGCAGTGATTGGCGTGGGGAGACTGAGGCCTTGTCCACACGGACATGGGTATTTTTATAACCGGAGTTTTTCCTACAGCGTTTAAAAAAAAAATCCCGTCCACTCATGCTCGGTCTCCGTCTACATGAAAACGCAAAAACACGCTATCAAGCGCGGTCAAGAGCATGACACGCCAGCAGGAGGCGATATAAACCTTAAGCGTAAAGCCACGTTGGCCAATCAGAAGCGCAAATCTGACGTCAAACACAGCGGATAACGGCGCACGCTCTGACGTCGCAAGGCAAAAACCCCGGTTTCACTGTCTACACGACAACACTGTAACCGGCGTTTCTGAAAATCCTCACCCTGGCAGGGGTTTTCAAAAATGTTCGGTTTCAGTGCGTTTTCGTGTGGACGAACGGCCGAACCGCGTAAAAAAAGTCACGGTTATAAAAATACCCGTGTCCGTGTGGACAGGGCCTGATAAAAGCCACACAGTGGGAGAATGCGGGAGAGAGAGAAGGGACTGGAACTCGTGCGGGAGCTGTTCACCAGAGAAGCTGAGACCCGATCGTTATCGATGTGAAAAGAGTTTTTGAGAATTGTTTTGTGCTGTGGTTACACTACGGTGAATGCGCTGTGTGCGCGCCTTTTTGTTTTGTTTGATTTTGAGTAAATAAAAAGAGTACGAGTTCCAGTTTCGCCGACCCCGTCTTCTTCTTCTTCCCACCACACTACTTTGAACCATATTACATATACATTTCACAATAATTTATTTATTGCGAAAATGTCAAAACCGGTAACGTTAACATTACCAAAAGTCGTTCACATGATGATGCGTTGCAGTCGCAGTCCTCTCTGGCAGTATTATAGTAGTTGTGTATGAGGTACAGATCAGAATTTAAGTTATTAACGTTAATCCATGAAAATGTTAATGCGATTTCGGTTCGCTCTCTGAAGGCGCGCGCGCTTCTCCATTTCAAATGTACTACACCGACTGAAACACGGCATGTCGCAATCTGTGACGAAGCAGACGAGAGCCAATGAGCGTTTGATATCACGGCCGTAAAACATGTCGTAACGCTTCTTGAAGGCGCATTTTTTTTATTTGAATTCATCACCAGCGCGGGATAGATTTGACGTTTGCGGTCGCTGCTGAGAAATGATGACGATCACTGGATAAAAGGCTGAATTTGGATCTGTTTCTTGCAAACAACGTATGGATTCTAGGATTTGGATTACATCAAGCTTAAAATATAATGTCTTTTGTGAATGTATCAGTATCTTGTGTTTTATTGGAGAAAATGCAAAATGGTTAAACGGTTAAACAAGGTATTTTTAAGGTTAAAAGTGTATTCTTGAAAAGTGTGAATGCAATAGAGTCAAAACATTAATGCCACGATTATGCATAAATAGTAATACGTACAAATTTCTACGTCGGTAGATTTGTTCATTCGTAAATAAATTAAGTTTTTCTGCTGCTACGTGTGAAAAGAAACCTGCTTTGGATGTATTATGTTCAGGACAAACGTAATAGCCAAGCGGTAACATTCTAATCTGAAAAATGAAGCCTACCCGGAAGTGCGAAAAACTGCAATACATCGAAAATCCGCTAGAGGGAGGTCCCAAAAGGGAGCAAATATCCAGAGACCCCATGTTAAAATGTCCGTTTTCACAGCATAAATTTATATGTTTACATGTTGGTCCCATGGACTTTTATTGTATTTTTGGATAGGTCCCGAGTGCCTGACAACTGTGAGGGGGGTGAATTTTTTTCTAACTCGTTAGTTTAGATTGTATTTAGATATAAAATGTATGCCAAATAAGGGCGTGGTTAACTTTGATTGACAGCTGATAACGGGCTGCACCGGGTAGACAACACAACACATCATACCACCTCGGTATCCTTTTTGAACATTTGTAATGAAATATCGTACATAAAATGGGTTGCTCGATCTGCTATAAACTGCACTAACTGACACTGTAGGAGGAGGACTTCGCTCCATTTTTTTCCGGTAAGTGACTTTCACTACTATTTCACATAGTTAGCATGATTTAGCATCAATGTTTGTGGCCAGTGGCACTGTAACAGTTAGCATTAAATCGCCTCAGATAAGTTAGCGTCCGAGGTACTAGGGTTGCCTGCCAACCGTTCCGTATAATACAGTAACTTTTATAGTCATTCTGCTGACAAGGCACGTATAACACATTCATTATTTGGATAGATGAAAAGGAGTGTGCATTTTTTGGTTCATTAAACTAAAGGACAATTTCGTTATTTTACACTTAAAGCCCTGTTTTAAGATCGTTTCTGATTAAATAGAACGGTTAAGATTAAAATTTGGACACATGATACGTATAATACGGAATCGTCCCGTATTTGACACATAAAAGTCTTGCTCCGTATTGAACTGATACGGAACGCACTGCCACTTGTTGGCAAAATGATCATGATAGCCTTTATATATCTATGTGGTTGTTCAGTCTTGTATATTGATTAGGCTAACTTTGCTATTCTATAACGATATAGGCCTAATACTTTGTATTATAATATGCTATAATGTATGATAGAATACAATATTCACCAAAAGTCATCATTTCAGGGGTTATTTTTAAAAAACCCTTGTGTGCACAGACATGGTTAACTTTCTACTAAACTAGGCCATAACATTTGCATTGTATTTATCAGTGTTTCTGTTTTCAGATCAGCCTACGGTGTGGAACAGTTTGAAATTCTAACAGATGGAGCAAAAGCCACGTTGACTTTTCAACAGATCAGTGCCATTCAGACACTCAGCAATGTTATTTAACTGGGACTGGGTAAACTCCATAAAGATCAGTGCCATTCCACAATACTGACTATTTACTTGCTTACAACATTTTGTGTTACCTGTAATGCTCAAGACATACAAATAAAAAATGCAAATTTACTTCCGCATCTTGGTCTTCACTTCAACCTACTGATTGTTTTTGTTTCTACTGCAATTTAATTGTAAATGTTTGACAGCATAGACAAAACTGGTTTGATACAAGTTTTATTTAGTTCAATGTCGGTCACAGCTGATCAAAAAGTTCCATAAACATTTGTGTTTTAATTTTCAAGTTCAGTGCCATCAACAGTAAGTTGACGTAACAGACATTGGTTTGGCATAAGTAAAGGGAAGGGTGTAACCGTCCATCAGTCCTAGACAAAAAAGTGACATTTACAGTTTCAATGGGTTCAATATCATCATCATTTGTTAGAAAAGTGTTAGAGGTTAGAGCCCGGGGACCTCCTTGCCACCTCCTCTCCATGGCGATCCACACAGTGGGAACTGCAAAAATAGAAAGGTAAACATTTCAATACAGTGTAGCCTACAATGTAATGCAATACAACACGATAGTGCCAACTAACAACACTTGTAAATCACCAGTAGTCACGATTGTGATTTTAACAGTAAAAATACATAGTGCAAACAATTACTCTAAAATGCTATTTAGTTTTACTCATTGCATAATCCATAACAAAACATCCCTTGTATGTATATAATATACGTCCCTCTTACGGGAATGGCGTCCATAACGAAAACTGCAGAAAAACAAAATGAATATTAACATTAAACAATTGGAAATGGTGACCAAGTATATCAAGATAATGCCGGCTCTTTAATTAAAGTTAACGGCAAACGTCAGAGCACTAGCCGAGGTAAGCCTATTCCAGGCGGGGTACAGGAGCGCTCAGCGTCCGGTGATCACCTCCGAAAACGTCAGATCAAATTTTTAAATAGGCGCGATCTTAATAAATAAACCACAGATTTGAGCTTTAAACAACTATTGTCGACTGAAAAACTTTTAAAACTACATTTCGTGACATAATAACAGTAGTATTTTTACATTTCGCGGCTTTTCTGTTAGCTGCTAACGTTAGCTTATTTTACCTAGAAGTTGCAAACACAACTTGTAGAACTAACTTGTCACATGAGTTTACCTGGATAGTACCTTGCAGGATACATAACTATAATAAGGTGTCTGAAAATGCCTTTAAGAGACATACATGAGCTTCACGTTACAACTTACCAGCAAATTCAGATGGGTTGTAGGCTACACTTTCAGCAGCTGAAGCTGGTTGGCTGAAGAGGCGGGTCCACTGGCCGGCTCAGTCTCACACAAAGCCCGCCCTTTTACCCATATATGGATTGGCCAGACGATGGGCGGGGCTAGGATTTCCCAAGATTTTCCAAGATGGCGCCGCCCATACCCCCCATAAACGGCTTCAAAACCGTTCTTCAGAGAGTCTGGGTGACGTCACAGACGCTTTGTCCATATTTTTTACAGTCTATGGTAATAGCAGTGCAATAGATTGGCTATATTACGTTAAGGACCAACGTAATAGCACTGCTTATATGTTGGCATGTAACGTAATTACGATTTGCAAAATAGTTTCCTCAGAACGTATTTCATGTGATGCAGGGTTGCTTTCTTTCAGCTTATTGACCATAATAAATTAATAGAAAACACATGGCATGACTGCCATTACTTTTGGAGCAAACATAGTACTGCCTAAGGCTACACTATCATAAACACCTGCTTCTTTTGTAGAATGGTCAGTTATGAACAAAGTAGTCAAAACTGATAGACTGTTTTGGTAATACTAATAACTTTCATTAAATAAATAACAAACATTACATGTTAACAATGATTAAAGCTTCCTTCATAAATTATTACGCAACATTGTATAATGCCCAATGGACTAGTAGTTAATATATGTTCAAACAGCTATGAGATAATATACACAATCATAATGTAACTTTACATGTTAAGGGTCCTTAATTATGCGCTAGTTAAGCATAAATAAACTAGTAATTAATGATTTACTTGTTCACAATTAAGCCATAGTTAAGCATGGACACATAATGATTAACTTTTTAGGCATTATTTACAAATTATTAAACATTTGAAAGATACACATTCATGCTATAAATAAAAAAAAATAACCTAGTAATTAATGATTAATTGAATGTACAGTAAACGCCTTTTAGCCATTATTTACAACTTAATAAGCCATATATTATTTTTGTTTAGTGATGTCATTATATTTATGTGCCATTATACACTGAACAAAATTATAAATGCAACACTTTTGTTTTTGCCCCCATTTTTCATGAGCTGAACTCAAAGATCTAAGAATTTTTCTATGTACACAAAAGGCCTATTTCTCTCAAATATTGTTCACAAATCTGTCTAAATCTGTGTTAGTGAGCACTTCTCCTTTGCCGAGATCAGTCAGTATCTGGTGTGACCACCATTTGCATCACGCAGTGCAACACATCTCCTTCGCATAGAGTTGATCAGGTTGTTGATTGTGACCTGTGGAATGTTGGTCCACTCCTCTTCAATGGTTGTGCGAAGTTGCTGGATATTCACAGGAACTGGAACATGCTGTCGTATAAGCCGATCCAGAGCATCCCAAAACATGCTCAATGGGTGACATGTCCGGTGAGTATGCTGGCCATGCAAGAACTGAGATGGGATGATTAATCCAGTCACATGGGTTTGAGATTGTAAAAATTCAAACACCACCTGGGAGCTGAATAAATAAGCTTCCCATTAATGTATGGTTTGTTAGGATAGGACAATATTTGGCCGAGATACAACTATTTGAAAATCTGGAATCTGAGGGTGCAAAAAATCGAAACATTGAGAAAATCACCTTTAAAGTTGTCCATTTATCTTCGCGATTGTGCTGCACTCACTCACAAGAATAAATGTTGTATATATTTACAGTTGGACATTTACAAAATATCTTAATGGAACATGATCTTTACTTAATATCCTAATGATTTTTGGCATAAAAGAAAAATCGATAATTTTCCCATATAATCTATTGTTGGCTATTGCCACAAATATACCCATGCTACTTGTGACTGGTTTTGTGATCCAGGGTAACAATTCTGCTTAATAAACTTAAATATCACCCAATAAGTGCCATAACTAATGAGGATATACCTTTCACTTTAGAATAGGGAGTCAAATTTTCTTTATTACACTATTTGAGCAATTTATAACAGCAAAACCAGCAGTGATTAAACATAATTACTAGTTTATTGTTCAGTTAACTTATTAAAATGGCACATAAATAATTGCATCACTACACAAAAAATAATATATGGCTTATTAATTTGTAAATAATGGCTAAAAGACATTCACTGTACATTTAGTAAATCATTAGTTACTAGGTTATTTTATTTATAGCATACATGTGTATCTTTTAAATGTTTAATTTAGTAAATAATAGCTAATATCCCCTAATTAATATTGTGTCCATGCTTTACTAATGCATAATTGTGAACAAGTTATTCATAATTAATGCTTAACTAATGCATTAAATAATGCATTAGTTAAGCATTAATCATTGATTACTATTGTGTCCATGCTTAACTAATGCATAATTGTGAACAAGTTATTCATAATTAATGCTTAACTAATACATTATTCTGGACCCTTAAAATAAAGTGTTACCGAATTTAAAACTGAATTCGTTTATTAATGCAATTCAATAAATCGGCTGTTTTCTTCCAAACAGTACTCCTGGTTGGAGGATTCTGTTAATACTAAGTTTATTCGTAGAATTATGTTTCAACTCATTTTAATGGTTCAACGACAAAAAAACAAAAAACAAATGTAGTAGTGCGCAAGTTGTAACTAAGTGCCCCTTTACGTTGCAGCTAGGCTAAGTTGTAACTTGCACACGGTTGATGCAACTGGCCTCTAGTAACTAAAGTCCTGCAGCTCTGATTTGTACAAAACTAGGCAAGGAGTCCAGGAAAGGGTCAGAGTGACTGTGGACCAGGTTGGAGAGAGTTGAACCTGAAGCTTAATATAAAAAGAGACAGAAGCAATCACCAGAACTGACAAACAAGTACTCTTAGCAGAGCCTCTAAAATGTATAGTGCAGAGGTGGCCAACCAACCCAACGACAATGTCTCTGAAAAGAGAGAGTGGGGTGTAAATGGAAAAAGTTTAAAGGTCGATAACAGAGCATAAAAATGCTCCTTGTAAACACTGGCAGCTGTGGACAGGATGGGTGCTGATGTGCATAGGTGTGTGTGTGTGTGTGTGTGTGTGTGTGTGTGTGTGTGTGTGTGTGTGTGTGTGTCAGAGAGAGACCGTTGCTGGTCATAATAAAGGTCCCGACAAGGACAGCATCCAGAAACACACACACACACAGAGAGAGAGAGAGAGAGAGAGAGAGAGAGAGAGAGAGACTGCTGGGTAGTGCTTCACTGAGATTGGCCATCAGGGCACTTTTCACATCAGACTTTGACTTTTAAAACCCTTTTAATTTACCCCATTTTCCAGGACATTACAGAGCTAATATACAAAACACACACATAATAATAATAAAAAAAAATAATAATAATAATAATAATAATAATAAAAAAAAATAAAAAAAATGTATTGGTTATTTTACCAATTAAAAAACAAATTTCCAAACTCACTAATTATCACTAAAGCATCTTTCACGCCCCACCTCATTGTAAAAAAAAGGTACATTATCAATTTGTTTGTAATATGCAAATTCAATAGCAACCCTAAATTCTACCAATGATTTAAAAAGTACCAACAAATCAACATCTTGAGCAGCATTTTTACATTGATGTGTTTTCAGGATTGCTAACTTGGCTTGGCCCATTAACAAATTGGCAAGCACACACTGTTCGCGCCATGACTGTTTATACTTGCAACCAAAAATAAAAAGGGTGTTTGTAAAAGAAAAACCCAATTTCATAATTAGTTTTTCCAAAAGTGCAAAAAGTGGAACCAGCCTTGAACACTCACAAAATAAATGAAAAACAGTATCGGAAGCCTTACAGAAAGGACATTCAGGTAAAACCACTTCATTAAATTTCGAAACAAAGTTGTTTGTAGCCAACACACTGTGAAGTATTCTCCACTCTAGATCTCCACACTTTTTGGGAATCGGAGGCTTGTACAACAGCCTCCATGAGGGATCCACATCTCTGGGCACTGATAGGTACATCCTCCATTTAGTGTCTACCCTTTCCTTCAACTGGCCAAAGTGTGCCGATTTAGCACAAACAAAATAAACCATTTTCTTCCCCATACTTTGGAAATCCAGAAGTTCAAATCCCTTTAACAAAAGAACCTTAGTGTTCTCTTCAATTTCCAAATTTTTAGGAACAACTTTTAATGCCGGAAAAGTCTTAGATAACAAGCCATTATTTAAAGCAGAATCTACAAATGCTGTGAAATCTGGGGGGAAACAGGCCTTAAAGCTCTTAACTACACTTTCCACTATTCTTACTGACCTCAACCCAACCTGGTCAGCCAGTGACTGAGCCGTTCGCCACTGACCTCTTGTTATATCAAGCAGATCTATAACTCTAGTTATTCCAGCATTCAGAAACATTTTAATTACAGAACCTGATAATGGAGGCTGTAGCTTAAAAAAAAGAGTTACAAAAACAAAGGTTCTGCACATCCATAATTTTCATCGCCCACTCTTGAAAATTTTAACAAACTCCATGATTGAAAAATTGATTCATAGAACTTGAAAAAAGAACCATACACATTTTTAACACAAGGCTTCTCAATTAAGAACAGCTCTTTGTCAAGATCTGTTCCTCCAAGTTCTTTAAGGATATACAAACAATAATCAATCCATGGCATACCATCAGAGCAGTACAGCAGTTTTTGCAATGTTTGTAGTCTCATTGCTGCAATTTTGGATTCAACATGTATAAGGCCTTGACCTCCCTCTGCAACGGGAAGATACAGCACTCCAGGAGGAAGCCAATGATGGCCATTCCAAAAGAAATCAACAAATGCCTTTTGAACCTTTAAAAGCAGTTCTTTAGGGGGATCTAACACTGTAACCTTATGCCACAGCATTGAAGCGGCCAGATTATTAATCACCAGGCATCTCCCTCTATATGAAAGCTGAGGGAGAATCCACTTTCACTTTTGGATTTTACCAATAACCCGGTCAACCACTCCTTCCCAGTTCTTCTCCATGTACTGATCAGTTCCAAAATATATGCCAAGAACTTTTAAACCATCTTGTGCCCATATACAATGATTTGGTAAATTAGGAGGTCCTGAACTATGCCAATCTCCCATTAACAAAGAAGCACATTTTCCCCAATTTATACGTGCAGAGGTTGCATTCTGAAAAATATTCAAACATGAAATAATATTTTCAATATCATTTGAGTTTCTAATTATCAGAGTTACATCGTCTGCATATGCTAGAAGTTTTGCCTCAAGAGTCTTAAATAAATAAGAGTGGTCCACTCTATCAAAGGCTTTTTCTTGGTCCAAAGAAAGTAGACCAATGTCCAAGTTATGCCTTTTTGCCACTGAAATGATATCTCTAACCAAAAAAAGATTGTCAAATATTGTTCGCTTAGGAATACAGTAAGACTGATCGTTGTGGATAACAGTTTCTATGCAGTTCTTCAATCTGTTGGTTAAGGCTTTCGAAAAGATTTTTAGATCAACGCACAGCAAGGAGACGGGGCGCCAGTTCTTTAAGCAACCAAGGTCTCCTTTTTTGGGGATCAAAGTTAAAACCGCTCTCCGACAGCTTAGAGGAAGGGTCTCTCTTTCAATGCTTTCCGCCAAAACATCGTACACATCCTGGCCAATGAAGTTCCAGAAAACTTTATAAAACTCGGATGAAAGACCATCCAAACCAGGTGACTTTCCAGGATTCAACTCCTGGACAGCTCTCGAAAGTTCAGCCATTGTCAAAGGGCTCTCAAGATCCATCTTGTCCCTGTTTGATAATTGAGGCAAGTCACTCAGAAGAACATCAGCTTCTACTCCATTACATGGCTCTGAACGGTATAAATCTTCATAAAAGGAAATAGCAAAAGCATTCATTTCTGTTTGTGTTGTTAATATTCTTCCATCTGGAAGCTTCAGTTGATGAAGATGCTTATGCGCCCTTGGCTTTTTTTCAAGTCCAAAGAAAAAAGCAGTAGGAGAATCCATATTATTTAGGCGGGTGAACTTTGCCCTTACAAGGGCAGTTTTTCCTTGTTCTTCCGCCAAGCTGCGTAACAGAAATTTCTTTCGTTCAAAAGAGTCAGTGGAGATGGATCCTGTGGCACTGTGACTGCTTTCTCCAAGGATTTCTTGTTCAATGGCTTTCATTTTCTCCACTAGGGCACCCCTGGTATGTGCAGTAAACTGCTGACAGAATATTTTTAACTGCACCTTGCCGACATCCCACCATTGACTTAAGGATGGGAAATGTACTCTCTCCTCTCTCCAAGAATCCCAAAAGAGGTGAAAAGAGTGGACAAAGCAGTGATCCTGAAGTAAACCGTTATCAAAGTGCCAAAGTGATTTGTAGGATTTAGTGGTCTCAACAGAAATAGCCATACAAATATAATGATGGTCTGAGAGAAAAGTGGGCGAAATAGAATTCCTAAAAAACCTTCCCCTATTACATAATTCAGTATAAAAACGATCAAGTCTAGCTCCAGACATGTTATTTGAGTTGACTTTCATCCATGTGTACTGTTTAAGCCCAGGAAATGCATCTCTCCACAAATCGACAAAATTATAATAATCAATTACACTTTTCAGAATCTTGGCTGAAGGAGGATGTGGTTCATTATGATTCCGATCCAATTTCTGATTTAAAGTGCAATTAAAATCACCTCCCAGTAAAACAATATTATTCTGGGGACAGTGCGATAATGCATCTGATAGTTTTTCAAAAAAAGTGATGCGCTCCCGGCCATCATTTGGAGCATACACATTAAACAGAGAAAAAACTGTGTCACCTAAAGTAACATCTACTCGTAATATTCTTCCTGGTATTATCTCAAAACTCTTTAAAATACCACCAACCCTGGGTGAAAACAAAAACGCTACCCCTGGACTCACGTTTGTGCCATGGCTCAGAAGAACATTACCCTTCCAATCACTACACCACTGTGACTGGTTCTGCAAATCTGTGTGCGTTTCCTGAAGTAAAATCACATCAGCCTTTTTAAGAATTAAATAATTGAAAAGATCATTTCTTTTTACTGAACTACGACAACCATTAATATTTAGAGACCCAATATTAAAAAAAAGTCATGACAAAAATAATAAAGGGGTATAAAACCACCCACCACATCTGCCTTTTAACACTTTTCATAAGATCAATGTTTTTTCAGACGCGAATTTAGACTTTTTCTAACCATGCTAACAAGTTTTTTAAGCCTGTAGCGTTTTGGTTGATCTAGTTCCTCCAAGGTCGCCTTTCGCATGGCAATGGCACCAGACTGCACAAAAAGTTCTAAATCAGGAAAGTGTTTATCCAATTTGGGTTTTCTCTGATTTTTAGTAGCGTCTAGGAAATTGCTCAACTCTTGAGCTGTGTAAAAAGGAGGTTTTAAATGGGGAGTAAGAAAATTCCCCACAGAATTTCCTTGTGAATTGGCATTGTGTTCTTCTCCAATATCTGGACATTCACTTTCAGAATCATTCTCAGATAAGTCATCAGTTCTCTGTGACAACAGATCTATATCATCCTGTAACAGGCTGCTGCTTTGGACAGGCGAATATTCAGGCTCACTTTGCTTTTCTGAGTATTTTGCATCACTAACTACCCCTGAAGCAATGAGCTCCTCAACAACTAGAGCATTGTCACCTTCATGTGTACTAATGACGGGGGCTCTGTCTGTATCTTCAGTGGGACAATCTTGTGCAAGCACACCAGAACCCTCTCCACTATTAGATAAAACTGCAGTTTCATCTAGCTGTACATTGTCAGTAGACGCACTTTCTGCAATGTTATTATCCGCCGCGGTATTCACCTGTTCCGTTACAGAATTACTCTCCTTCCCAGCCTCCATATTTAAAGGACACGACTGTCTTACATGGCCCTGTTTCCCGCATGTAAAACATTTCATTGAATCAACAGAGATAAATATCGTATAATTTTTCCCATTCAACGTCATTTTTACAGCAACTACCAGATTTTGAAATTCAGCATTTAAAATCATGTACGTGTGACGCCTAAATGACATGATGTGCTTTAATTCCGGGTTTTTCAAACCAAGCGGAATCATTTTGATCGGTCCCATTAATTTGCCGTAACGCACCAGAATGCGCTCAAGTGTATCATTTGGGATGAACGGAGGTAAATTTGAAAGGATAACTTTCTTAGCGGGGTTAGATAGCGGCAAAACCGGAATAAATGCATCTCTCACTGATAATCCACGTTCAACCAAATCATCAACCATAAACGTTTCCTTCAGAAAAATAACAACTGCCTTGTTCATTCGCGATGCAGATAAGATGTTCACCGCGCCAACTGCATTACCAACAGCAACTAAACAATCTTCCACTGACACTGTCTCGTCTGATAAACATTTGCACCCGTGGCGTGCGGTCAAGGACGCAAATCCATCAGAATTCGACCCCATTGCTGCACTATTTTGCTGACAAAGTCAGCTAAATAAAAAACTGCTCAACCAATATGTACCTTAATCTATGAAAAGGAAAAAGGAAAAAATTTGAAACTCACTCAACACGCCGCTCAGTCACTCACACACTCCTCCCGAACACTCCGCACATGCGCACACAGAGAGAGAGAGAGAGAGAGAGAGAGAGAGAGAGAGAGAGAGAGAGAGAGAGAGAGAGAGAGAGAGAGAGAGAGAGAGAGAGAGAGAGAGAGAGAGAGAATGCAAAACAGCGCCACACGTGTGTGTGTGTGTGTCAGAGAGAGACCGTTGCTGGTCATAATAAAGGTCCCGACAAGGACAGCATCCAGAAACACACACACACACACAGAGAGAGAGAGAGAGAGAGAGAGAGAGAGAGAGAGAGAGAGAGAGAGAGAGAGAGAGAGAGAGAGAGAGAGAGAGAGAGAGAGAGAGACTGCTGGGTAGTGCTTCACTGAGATTGGCCATCAGGGCAGTGGGAGAAAGCCAACTCACTTACTAAGGACTCGAGAGAAGTGATTTTATCGACCACCGTCACTATGCCACTCTTTCTTTCTTTCTTTCTTTCTTTCTTTCTTTCTTTCTTTCTTTCTTTCTTTCTTTCTTTCTTTCTTTCTTTCAGGTCAAATTGTGATTACTTTGTGTGTGTGTGTGTGTAAGAGAGACAAAGAGATATCTATATATCCATCCATCCATCTATGGCATGGTCTTCTTTCCTTAAATGCTCACTCGTCAGAAAATATTTCTTGTTTTTAACCATAGAAAATTAATGGATAGCTGTAATGGATAACCATGCTCCTAAATGTAAATCAAAGGATATACCTACATTTAACAAAACGATTATGCATTTCTAACATGGCTAGTGTCAGCCTTAGGACACTTTGGCACTAAAAGCAGTTGCTGGCATCATATTTAGAGTGCTGCTGTGAAATACAGGAGCAAATGACCTCACATCATCACAGAAGAAAAGAGTGACAGAGAGTGCACAAGAGACCCTTTTATCTAAACAGTGTTGCAGTATTCAGAGAAAAGATCCAGTGTTCTCAAGTCTTTCATTTGGAGTTCATGTCAAGTCTCATGTCAACTGCTAACAATTCTAAAGGAGGTTTTTCACTATATGAAAAATTATACGACACAAGATGGATAACATTTTATAATAACTTTCATTAATAAATCATTAACAAATGTTATATAATTATTAACGGGTCATTGGTTAATATATATTCACATAGCTAAGATAATTGTGCTTGTTAAAAAGTGCTTGTTAATGTTTACTAAGGAACTTATTAAACATTACATAATGATTAACAGATCATTATTTAATGTAAAAAAAATACTTATAAATATTATAAATGTAACTTTAAATTCATATGATCATGTACTTCTTGAAAGTAAACTAATGTCATTAAACGTCAGTTCATATATAACCTAATTCACTGTTTTCCCCCCATTTACAAATTGTAACGGCAAAAACCACAGAAGCAATAATTGATGTTTTATTAACAAGGTTCGGGAGGAACACGTTCTAATGATCAAACAATCAAGTCATTCCAGCCAGCTGTCAGCAATCAGTAATCAACAGGTCCACTCAATCAGCACGAGTAAAGCCTATAAATATACTCAGTCGACTCACCCATATTCCTCGACAGTTTTCAGCATTTGGTTTACCGCTTTGCTACGATGTCCCAAATGCAGTTTTCACCATCCGATGACGAGCTTAACCATGCTCCGGTTCCTCCGCCGCCATCAGCTGGCCCCAGGACAACCTCTCCACCGGATACCGCCTCCGAGCCCCACGTTTCATCTCGCGGGCGCCGGTCTGCGCAAGCAACCCCTCGCAAGCCAAGACGCCGAGGTTTACCCTCACCTCCACCGGCGAGGACTCCAGCTTCCTCCCCGGCATCCTCCTATCGTTCGGCCGTACCAACGATTCCGCCTATTGGGAAGTGGACAGTCTTGAGTCTGAGACAAGCGCTGATAAACTCTGATATTCAGCCCTCGCGCAGGATGACTAAAGCGCAACTATACAACTTATACGTTACCTTGCAATCATCAAATCTCTCTCCTAAATCCACCCCAGGTTCCAAGGCGGCCAGCAGGCCGGGAAAATCTCGTGAGGCCCCGAATTCGCCTCGCCCGACTCCGCCACCTTCCCGTGCAAGATTCGGTTTGCCGCACGCTTCAGCCCGCGGCGCCAGGATTTCTGCGAGCCTGGGTCGCGCTCCAGATTCCACCGCCACGAGACCTCACTCGCCTCCCGCTTCAGCTGAGCTTTTCAGCACGGCGCTTCCCGCCGCAGTGCCATACACAGCTGGGCCCGCCGGGTCACCCTCTGCCTCCCAGTGTTTTCCTCCTGCTGTTTCTAACTCTTTTCCTCTGCAGTGGCCTCCGGCTCCCATAGCAGACGCTAGCGTGAGGCTGCCTCCGCTAGCGGTGCAGGCTCAAACTTTCCACCACCTTCCCGCGACTACTGCTAACCCCTCCCATTTTCAGTGGCCTGCAGCTCAAGCAAGTGCGAGACCGCCTCCGCCTGCAACACAGGCTCAGGCATCTCATTTATTTCCTCCTTTTCCCCCTTATGCTTTTCTCAATTTTCCTTCTCAAGCCCCACAGGCCGACTTAAGCGTGAGGCTGCCTCCGCCGATAGTCGCAGCCCAGGCTTCTCTCCCTTACAGCTCTCTCTTAAATGCCAAATCACAATATTCTCTTTTCACAGCTACCCCGATGCCAGTCCCACCAAACGCTGTCGCTCTGGAGCCTCCCCCAGTGACTCAAAACATCCGTGCACAGATTCTGGCAGGTGCGGATGTAGACCTTTCACATTTACTTTCTCTGCTTCCCGTATCCGATTCTAACCGTCAGTTAGACTGCGGGGATTTTTCAGTCACTTTAAAAAACCAGAATACACATTCATCACGTTTACTTTCTTTTTCGGAGTTTTCAATCGCTTTCAGCCACTTCACAGAAATCATTTGCTCAGCCTTCCCTCATAGGCGACGCGAACTGAACGACTATTTAGCGCTGATAGCCGAGCTCGCGTTGTCCTACGGGGGAGGGCACTTTTACACATATCACAAACTCTTCTCAGCAAAATGCGCTGTTAGGGTTTCACAGTGGAACCAATGCCCATACTGGGGAGCACTAGACACTGACCTGCACAGCAGAGTTTTCCTTGGCTGCAGGAATATTTCTTGCGCGGTCTGCAGGTCAGTGGCACATTCCACAATATCGTGCCCTCAAGTTAACCCCTCCGTTCCTCCATGCCCGGAAACGGGACCAGTCAAATCCACCAGCTACACACCAAGACCGGCGACTAGCAACCCATATCCACACGAGGCTAATTTCCGCTCCAGAGCACTTACGGACAGCAAACAGCCTTGCAACAATTTTAATATCGGCAAGTGCACCAGGCAGCGTTGTCGGTACTTGCACATATGCAGCTTCTGTGGCGGTGCTCATGCCCGTCCTGTATGCTCTGTCTTTAAAGATGTCAATAAAAAATCTAAAAATTATTTATCGACTCCCGTGAATATTTCTCGCCTTTCTATCGAACTAGCTCACCACCCGGACTCTGACTTCACTGAATATCTGCTGTCTGGCCTACAACACGGTTTTAAACCGGGAGTGGTTTGTCCGCTCTCCCAAAACATAATCTGCGATAATCTCCAATCGGCTCTCGCCGAGCCCAACGTGGTAGACAACCTGATTAAAAAAGAAGTCGAGTCAGGCTTCATGATTGGCCCTTTTGACGAGCCTCCTTTCAAAGTTTTTCGCATTAGCCCCATTGGAGTGGCTACGAGAAAGTTTTCAGGTAAGAAACGCCTCATAGTCGATCTGTCAGCTCCACATAAATCCCTGTTCCCAAGCATTAACAGCCTGATCCCACTCGACGAATTTTCTCTCAAATATCACGACGTAGATCACGCAGTCGACCTCATAAAAATCGTGGGTCGGGGTGCCTGGCTCGCAAAAATTGACATCACTTCGGCTTTTAAAGTGATGCCCATCCACCCGGATTCATGGCACTTATTCGGAGTGCGCTGGCATGGGAAATTCTATTTCGCCGTACGCTTAACTTTTGGATGCAAAAGCAGCCCCAAAATTTTTGACATGCTATCTGAAGCCATTTGCTGGATCTTGTTAAACAATTACGCAATTCCTCACCTCATTCACCTGCTGGACGATTTTCTAATAATTTCGCCTCCCGGCGCCATTCCAGCAGCCCAGATCCTCACAGTTCAAAGAGTATTTGCCGAGCTCGGAATTCCCATCGCCCAGGAAAAAACCATGGGTCCCGCCACATCCATCGAGTTCCTTGGCATTAAGCTAGATTCAGTTAAATACCAGGCCTCCCTGCCCAAGGAAAAAATCGATAGAATAATCCTCATCTCATCTACCCTCGTAGACAGTTCAAAGTGTTCCAAACGCGAACTCCTATCCATGCTCGGCCACTTAAACTTCGCCATGCGCATTATTCCACAAGGCCGCCCTTTCATTTCTCATCTCCTCTCTCTCGCGTCTTCAGTTCACGCACTAGAGGATCTCATTTCCCTAACTCCAGCATGCCACGACGAACTCAGGCTATGGATAACTTTTCTTAAACAGTGGAACGGCCTATCATTTTTCTATAAGGATCTAATTTCCTCCCCCATCGACATCCAGCTGTTCACAGATGCAGCCCCCTCAGTCGGCTTTGGGGGGTTCTGCCAAGGACGCTGGTTCGCGTCTACGTGGCCCCCCCAAATACAGGACACGCTACAGTCCTCCGCATTATTCGAGCTCTACCCTCTCGTAGTAGCAGCCTTCCTGTGGGGGAAAGAATGGACTGCTAGCAGTATCGTAGTGCATTGTGACAATGAAGCTACAGTCCAGTGCATTAATAAAGGCCGTTCCCATTCACCCGCACTGATGCCACTTCTAAGACGTCTAATCTGGATTTCAGCATGTGATCAATTTATCTTAATTGCTAAACACATCCCCGGGTCAAAAAACCAAATTGCTGACTCTCTGTCTCGCTTTATGTTTCAGAAATTCAGGATGCTGGCTCCAGAGGCAGACAAGCTACCAACTCCAGTACCTCATTATTCGGAATTAATATTCCCATAACCCACCCGCAAAAATCCCTCCTCAACATATCGCTCGACATCATTCTCCAAGCAGTTTCCCCCAGAACTCTCCAATCCTATGTGACTGCATGGAGATGTTTTAAAGCCTTCCACCTTTCTTACAACACGCCATTCCCTGATTTTTCCCTCCTTACAATTACCTCCTTCATCTCTTACCTTAACAGCGTTAAGAGCCTCCAAGTCGGGTCCATCAAAAGTTATTTAAGCGGCATCCAATTTTTTCACAAATTGATTCACGGCGCCCCCTCACCGGAGATAAATAATTCACAAACCTCCCTCTTAATTAAAGGCATCCAACGATCCCAGCCCACCCGCCCGGACACCAGACAACCCATAACGTTAGATATTCTTACTAAATGCATTCATACCCTCCGCTCAGGCTACCGATCCCTTAATACCTCTCGCACACTCGACGCCATGTTTATTCTAGTTTTTTTTTTTGGTTTCCTAAGATGCTCTGAACTGGCTATCACTTCCAGATTCGACCCAAAAATCCACCCAAACATCTCAGATCTTTCAGTGCTTGACAGCGAAACTATCTCTTTTCTGATCAAACAAAGCAAAACAGACCAAACCAAAAAAGGCCACTTCATATATATTTTCAACCTCTCGTCACCAATTCAACCTTTCCAAACTATACTAGCATACCTCCAACTGAGAAACTCTCATGCTAAATCCCATCTCGAACCCCTGTTCATAGACGACTCTAACAAACCCGTGACACGCTTTTGGTTCCAAAAACACCTAAAATCTGTTCTCCAACTATCAGGCATCCCAGCAGAGAATTTCTCCAGCCATTCCTTCCGCATCGGGGCAGCAACCTCAGCAGCCCAAAAAGGCCTCTCCCAACAGCAGATCCAAGCGCTTGGAAGATGGTCCTCAGACGCGTTCCAAACCTACATCAGAACTAATCGTTTCCATATCAAAAAAGCCCACCAAATCCTCATCGGTAAAAAAAAAAAAAAAAAAAAAAAAAAAAAAAAATCCGAGTATCCATGTCTTCTCTTTCTCCATCCAGCGAGTATTGATCTCCCAGCGGACACAGCGAGAGCCTTCCAGGTCAAGCGTCCATGTCTTCTCTTTTCTCCGTCCAGCGAGTATTGATCTCCCAGCGGACACAGCGAGAGCCTTCCCGGTCGAGCATCCATGTCTTCTCTTTCTCCGTCCAGCGAGTATTGATCTCCCAGCGGACACAGCGAGAGCCTTCCAGGTCGAGCGTCCATGTCTTCTCTTTTCTCCGTCCAGCGAGTATTGATCTCCCAGCGGACACAGCGAGAGCCTTCCCGGTCGAGCATCCATGTCTTCTCTTTCTCCGTCCAGCGAGTATTGATCTCCCAGCGGACACAGCGAGAGCCTTCCCGGTCGAGCATCCATGTCTTCTCTTTCTCCGTCCAGCGAGTATTGATCTCCCAGCGGACACAGCGAGAGCCTTCCCGGTCGAGTATTTATTTCTTCTCTTTTCTGTCCAGCGAGTATTGATCTCCCAGCGGACCCAGAGACAGCCTTCCCGGTCGAGTATTTATATCTTCTCTTTCTCCGTCCAGCGAGTATTGATCTCCCAGCGGACACAGCGAGAGTTCCCCAGGTCAAGCATCTTCATCTCCTCCTCCTCCGTCTAGCGAGTATTGATCTCCCAGAGGACGTAGCCAAACCCTCCCAGTCAAGCATCTACGTTTTTCTCTTTCCTGACTGGTGAGGCTTACCCTTTCCGATGCCGTGACCATTGCCACAAGAACCCTCCCGTTCGAACATCCATACTTACCCGTCCGACACCGTAAGCATTGAACTCCCGTCGGACGCCGCGAGAGCTCTCCCAGCCAAACAACCAGGCTCTCCTTGAAATGCCAGCCCGCCAATCTCTGCGCTCTTTTCGGGGGGTCTTTAAGCAGGCGGCTGTCCTTTATTTACTTTGCTTTATGGGGAGTACTCTGGGTTCGGGCCCAATTTCCGAGCTCGGAGCCCTCCCCCCGGACAGCACGCCAAATACGCATAACCATCTATTCTCTGATCATTTGTAAGTGTGAACTCGTGAATTGATGTTTTATTAACAAGGTTCGGGAGGAACACGTTCTAATGATCAAACAATCAAGTCATTCCAGCCAGGTGTCAGCAATCAGTAATCAACAGGTCCACTCAATCAGCACGAGTAAAGCCTATAAATATACTCAGTCGACTCACCCATATTCCTCGACAGTTTTCAGCATCCCTCCACCACCCCATCTCCTCACACTTGCCTAGTTATCTTCCTAAACAGAGATACGGGGGGAGTACTCTGGGTTCGGGCCCAATTTCCGAGCTCGGAGCCCTCCCCCCGGACAGCACGCCAAATACGCATAACCATCTATTCTCTGATCATTTGTAAGTGTGAACTCGTGAATGCAAGTGAAAGAAGTTTTAATTCTCAGTTCACGGTCAGAAGACACAAAACAAGACTGGTAGCGCAGGGACAAGATGGTCAGGGTTCCGGTGATGAGTCTTGAAGTGAAGTGAAGATCCAGGTGAGGTGATGAAATCCACGGCAGTGATAATCCCAGGGAAACACGAACAAGACACGAGCTGACACGCCGACAGGAAGGATCATCCACACACACACACGAAGGACTTCCAACAACGATCTGACAATGAGAGTACAAAACTGTGAGTATAAATAGGGGATTGAATGAGCTGCAGCTGGTGAGTGGATAATGATCAGCTGGAGCACTGATCAGCTAGATCGCTGATCAGCAGAACGGAGTGGTAACGCCCACTCACACACACCCACACAGATAACAACAGAAACACGAGACAAGAAGGAATCAATGAATTTATGAACCGTGACAGTACCCCTTCTCCTAAGAACGCCTCCTGGCGTTCCCAGACTCCCTTACCTGTCGATTGTAATCATCAATAAGGGAATGATCCAGGATGTCTCTAGTCGGTACCCAACTTCTCTCCTCCTGACCGTAACCTTCCCAGTCCACCAAGTACTGGAATCCGCGTCCCCTCCGCCTCGAGTCCAGAATACGATTTACCGAATAAGTGGGTTCCCCTTCTACGAGTCGCGGCGGAGGAGGAACCGGGATTGGCGGATTAATACGAGAATAAAACACGGGCTTGATCTTGGATACATGGAAGGCGGGATGAATCCTCCTGTACACTGGAGGCAATTTGAGGCGGACTGTCACCGGACTAATGATCTTGGTGACAGTAAACGGGCCAATGAATTTGGGAGCAAGTTTATTAGAAACGGAGCGGAGAGGAATGTTCTTAGTAGAAAGCCACACCTTTTGACCAACGACGTATACGGGAGGCTTTGACCGGTGGCGATCGGCCTTGGCCTTGGTGCACTCCCCCACCTGGAGTAAAGTCTCACGGGCTCTAGTCCAGGTGCGGTGACACCTCTGGACAAAGGCGTGGGCGGAGGGAACCGCGACCTCGGATTCCAGACTGGGAAAAATAGGTGGCTGGTATCCTAAACTACACTCAAACGGAGACAGGCCCGTAGCTGACACTGGTAACGTATTGTGGGCGTACTCCACCAAAGACAGTTGCTGGCTCCAAGAGGAAGGATTCTTGGAGACCAAACATCGTAACACTCTTTCCAGATCTTGGTTGGCTCTCTCGGTTTGACCATTGCTCTGGGGATGAAACCCTGAGGACAGACTAACAGTCGCTCCCAGTAATCTACAAAACTCTTGCCAAAATTTGGACACAAACTGGGGTCCTCTGTCGGAGACCACGTCTGTCGGGAGGCCATGAATACGAAAGACGTGATCTACGACTATCAACGCTGTCTCCTTAGCTGAGGGTAATTTGGGTAAGGGAATAAAGTGAGTTGCCTTCGAGAATCGGTCCACCACGGTCAAAACCACCGTGTTACCCTGAGAGGGTGGGTGGACGGTGACAAAATCTAGAGCGATATGGGACCAGGGTCTCGAAGGAACAGGCAGCGGTTGAAGTAACCCATCTGGGGGTCGATTGGAAGTCTTACCAGTGGCACAAACCGAGCAAGCCAAAACAAAACTGCGGATGTCACGAGCCATACGTGGCCACCAGAATCGTTGCTTGACTAAAAAACTAGTACGGTTAACTCCCGGATGGCAAGCCACGTTGGAACAATGACCCCACTGGATAACGTCAGACCTTAATTCCTCTGGCACAAATAACCGGTTCGGTGGGCAGGCGGGCGGAGGCATTACCCCTTCTAAGGCCGTCTTGACCTTCGATTCGACCTCCCATACGAGTGTGGGGACGACTAGATTCTCCGGTAAAATGCACTCGGGAGTAGACGGGCGTTCGGATCGATCAAAAATGCGCGATAAAGAATCGGGTTTGATGTTCTTGGAACCCGGGCGGTACGAGAGAGTAAAGTCAAAACGTCCGAAAAAAAGTGCCCACCGAGCCTGCCTAGAGTTCAATCTTTTGGCAGTTCTGATATATTCCAAATTCTTATGGTCGGTCCAGACGATAAAGGGTACCCCTGACCCCTCCAACCAGTGGCGCCATTCCTCCAACGCTAACTTGACTGCCAACAACTCTCTGTTACCAATATCATAATTGCGTTCGGCAGGGGATAAACGCTGGGATAAAAACGCGCATGGATGAACTCTGTCGTCTGTGGGAGAATGCTGAGATATCACCGCTCCTACCCCCACCTCTGACGCGTCGACCTCCACCACGAACTGCCGTGATGGATCAGGGGTAATCAGGATAGGGGCCGAAACAAAGCGGTCCTTCAGTTTGGCAAACGCTGCCTCAGCAGCGTCTGACCACCTGAACGCAGTTCTGGGGGAGGTCAAGGCAATCAGAGGCGAGGCCAGTTGGCTGAAATTGCGTATAAAACGCCGGTAAAAATTGGCGAATCCCAGAAATCTCTGTAGGGCCTTACGGGAATCTGGGATTGGCCAATCTACCACAGCCTTAACCTTTTCGGGATCCATGCGAATTCCCTCAGACGACACAATGTATCCTATAAATGGAACAGACTGTGCATGAAAAACGCATTTCTCCGCCTTGACAAAAAGCCCATTCTCTAACAACCTCTGAAGCACTCGTCGGACGTGCTGCACGTGTTCCTGGAGAGAAGATGAACACATCAATATGTCATCCAGGTAGACATAAATGAACTGATCAACCATATCTCGCAGCACGTCATTGACCAGTGCCTGGAAGACTGCTGGGGAGTTGGACAGCCCGAAAGGCATGACCAAGTATTCAAAGTGCCCCCTAGGGGTGTTAAAAGCAGTCTTCCATTCATCCCCCTTTCTTATGCGGACCAAATGATAAGCATTACGTAGATCCAATTTCGTGAAGATAGACGCTCGCTGCAACCTCTCGAAGGCTGAAGACATCAACGGTAAAGGATAGGTATTCTTCACCGTGATGTTATTCAACCCTCGGTAATCAATGCAAGGTCGCAGAGATCCGTCCTTCTTCCCCACGAAAAAGAACCCCGCCCCCGCTGGAGAAGAAGAATGACGGATGAACCCAGATGCTAGAGAATCAGAAATATATTTCTCCATAGCCTCCCTCTCTGGGACAGAAAGTGAATATAACTTGCCTTTAGGCGGAGACTTACCTGACAGTAAATCTATAGCACAGTCATAGGGACGATGAGGAGGTAGAGAAGCAGCACGAGACTTACTGAACACTTCCTTCAGGTCCAAGTACTCCGCGGGCACGTTAGATAAATCCACTGCCTCCTCCTGAAACACAGAGACAGCAACAGACGAACAGGCAGACACAAGACAGGACTCATGACATCTACCACTCCATTCTAACACTGATTTCTTTAGCCAGTCGATCTTGGGGTTGTGTTCAGTTAACCAAGGGTGTCTGAGAACAATGGATGCAAGTGGTGAGTCCATGATGTAAAAGGAACATGTCTCTGTGTGGTTTCCAGATGTGGTGAGTGTGATAGGTCCGGTGATGAGGGAGATGGTAGGAAGGTCTTGACCGTTGAGTGCCTGAACTGCTATTCTACTGGTGAGTGGTAGAAGGGGAATGTTAAATTTTAGAGCAAAACCATGGTCCATGAAGTTACCTTCTGCCCCAGAATCCACCAGTGCCTGACAGTCGTGATTGTGGCCTGACCATCTTAGTCTTACCGGGAGGAGAGTCGATGTAGATGAGGTCTTCGCAGCGGAGATCCCACCCGACAGTAGCCTCAACCTTACTGCCGGGCTTGGCCTTTTACTGGACAGTTGTAAGCGAAGTGTCCAGCGGCCCCGCAGTAAGGACATAGTCCTTGGGATCTCCGCCTCTCCTTCTCCTCCCGGGAAAGCCGAGCTCGCCCGACCTGCATGGGCTCGTGATCGTAGACGGGGCTGACCGCGTCCCCGCCGCTGGATCGTGGACTCTCAGCTCCTCCCCTGGCCCGATTCGTAGGTGCTCTCCGTTCCACTCTCGATAAACGTGCATCCACACGAAGGGCCAGATCCACGAGTCCGTTGAGAGATGTTGGGAGATCCAGGGCGTAGATCTCCTTTTGAACGCGGTCAGCCAGCCCATGCAGGAACATGTCCCACTGCGCCTCCTCGTTCCAGTGACACTCTGCCGCCAGGGTTCGAAACTCGATGGAGTAATCCGATACTGATCTTTCCTCCTGTCGTAACTCTGCAAGCATCCGAGCCGCCTCTCTCCCGGCAACCGCCCTGTCGAAAACCCTCTTCATCTCGGAGGAGAGTGCCTGGAACGAGGCGCAGCATGGATCCTGGTTCTCCCACACCGCCGTTCCCCAGAGAGCCGCTTTCCCAGTCAGTAATGTGAGCACAAATGCCACCTTCGATCCTTCCTGGACGAATGTGCGAGGCTGCAGGGCAAAGTGCATAGAGCAACGTGTTAGAAAAGCACGACAGAAACTTGGCTCACCATCGTAGGTCTGTGGGATGGGTAAGCGGGGTTATGACTGGGAAGCTCCCTCAGGTGGAATGAGGGGAACGGCCGGTGCGGGGGGCGCAGTGGGAGCTCGTAGCTGTTGTATCTGCTGGGTGAGCCCGGACACCTGCGCCACCAGTGCTTGGACAGCGCGTCCCGTCTCATTGAGGTTCCTTTCCTGGGTCTCCATGCGCTTAATGCTGGAGCTAACAAATTCTTCCAACGGGTTCGCCTCACTCGCTGCTTCCATTATTGGTCAGATCGTTCTGTAACGGCAAAAACCACAGAAGCAATAATGCAAGTGAAAGAAGTTTTAATTCTCAGTTCACGGTCAGAAGACACAAAACAAGACTGGTAGCGCAGGGACAAGATGGTCAGGGTTCCGATGATGAGTCTTGAAGTGAAGTGAAGATCCAGGTGAGGTGATGAAATCCACGGCAGTGATAATCCCAGGGAAACACGAACAAGACACGAGCTGACACGCCGACAGGAAGGATCATCCACACACACACACGAAGGACTTCCAACAACGATCTGACAATGAGAGTACAAAACTGTGAGTATAAATAGGGGATTGAATGAGCTGCAGCTGGTGAGTGGATAATGATCAGCTGGAGCACTGATCAGCTAGATCGCTGATCAGCAGAACGGAGTGGTAACGCCCACTCACACACACCCACACAGATAACAACAGAAACACGAGACAAGAAGGAATCAATGAATTTATGAACCGTGACACAAATGTACAATTGCAAAAAGTTGTTTGGTAGCTATGAGTGATCCAGATATTCAACAGAAAATTTAGCAATATAAGAATGAATGGTCTTACTTTAGGTGTAATTTTTCATCAAAATAATAATAATAATAATAAATATAGCTGCAAGCAGCAATGAAAAAAGCTGTTTTTGATTGTGTGTGTGTATATATATATATATATATATATATATATATATATTAGGGCTGTCAGTTAAACGCGTTATAAACCCATTTTAACGGCGTCAATTTTTTATCGCGCGATTAACGGTCTTTTTGGCCTAGCAAACTTAGTAGTTTTTTTCCACATGCGCTATGAAACCCATTCATTTCAATGGCTTGCGCCGCGCGAGGACGTTTTGTTGCTTTGTCGACCAAAGCGCAAGCGGATCTAGCTAGACTGGAAACAAAACAACATGCGTACACACACTTGTTTTGGCTTGCGAGCCGGCCAAATAGTAGGTCAACGTTACGTTTTGAGTGGATGACGAGCGCGAGACGCCGAAATGGATGCCAATAAGATTCTGAATGGAAAGTTTACTTTTAAAAAGTTGCCAAATGGTTCCATTGACAAGACCAAAGTGATCTGTGTGTTTTGTCGTTGTGAACTGAGCTATCATCATCGCAGCACGTCCAGTCTAAAATAGCTCTTGATGATGGCCAAGCACACACAGCTGATGCGAATTCTCCACCCCCTCGTCAATATCAGGACCTCGTCAGTATTTCTTTCACCCTTTTATTGATGGACAGTGTTACATTGTGTGAGAGATTATTTGCTCCAAGTGAGAATGTTAGTGTGAAATTGAACACAGTATATGCCAATGTTGTTTTCAATAAAAAAACATTTGCACAAAGCAAGCCGATCCACTTTTCCATGTTGATAAGAGCATTAAAAATGAGAAAAAATAATGGGACAAAAAGAAACCAAGAGACATTTAGAATAGATAAAAATGTGTGATTAATTGTGATTAATCGCGAGTTAACTATGACATTAATGCGATTAATTGCGATTAAATATTTTAATCATTTGACAGCACTAATATATATATATATATATATATATATATATATATAAAATTTAAGTAGATGAATTCCATGTGATGAATGACATAGGTCACTTAGAAATGAGTGCAAAGTTATGTTGCAGCTCATTTTTTAAGTCCAGTATTTATCTTAAGGTATTTTTATATTTGTATTAACCTAATTATTAAACTAATTATATACAACTATATTGTCAGTGCCCTACAAATTAACTGGTTCTATGCATGTATTTTGTTATTTAAAAAAAAAATATATCCAAAAATTGTTATCCAAAAAGACAAGGCCTAAGATATGTTTTTATCCTTTAATGCAGGCCAAAGCACACAGCAAAGTAAGGGTTAAACTCTTGTCACTGTAACAGACACCCAGCCGCACACACACACACACACAGTGGCGTAGCGTCTGGGCATGCAGGGTATGCACGTGCAAATGGGCCCGGGCCGATAGGGGGCCCGCCCATGGGGAACTTTTAATTAAAACGAGTTAATTCATTTTTAAAGTGTAGCCACAATAAATATATTTTTTGTATGCATGTCATGTGTAATAATTTCTTGTTTCTCCATAATGTCTAATTTCTCCGTCATTTCTTGTGTGCATTTATTATGCGTTTATTATTTTTTGCACCCCGCGGCTGCAGTAGAACTGTACCGTCATTTTTTACGGCATCGCCGCGTCAAATTAAAAAAAGAAAACACAGTGTGAGAGAGGTTACTAGACGCTAGCTAATTGAACATTAAAGGACGGAAAAATACAAACATAAAAGTGGGGCCTTAAAGAGAAAAAAGAAGGTGGAGAAGTTAGTTGCGACACAAAAACTACTTAAAATAGACCGGTTTAGTTCTCTTTCTTACCATCCCTACTGTTGCTTCAGAGGAGCCCTCATTTTCAAAACTGAAGCTAATAAACAGACTATCGGGACTGGCAATTATTTTCATCGAGAATGCACAAAGCCATGAATTAAACACTAATGACATCGTGCTCGTGGATGAATTTGCCGAAAGAAAGGCCCGGAGAATGCAACTAAATGAGTAAGTAGTTTTATGTTTTTTACATTTTGGGCCGCGGTGCCAAGATCAGTAGTTTATTATTGACATTGGCTGAGCCTTGGTTGGTTTTAGACTTGTTTTTGTTCCGGTCTGGTTGTGAAAAGTTGTTGGGTAGAGTGTTTTTTATGGTATTGTTTGGTATGGTATTTTCTTGATACACTACAGTGAACGTCTAACATGAATCTCAATGTACTTCGGGGGCAGGGTTAGGGGGGCCCGTACAAATTTTTTTTGCATATGGGCCCGGGACTGACTTGCTACGCCACTGCACACACACACACATAAACACAGAGAGAGAGAGAGAGAGAGAGAGAGAGAGAGAGAGAGAGAGAGAGAGAGAGAACATTTTAAACAAAAATAAATAAATATCAACTGTGACATAAAGTAGACTTTGATACTGTATAAATATAGATGCAAATGCAGTGTGAAATAAAAAAATTAATTAGTGCACTTTTAAAACACTGTTTAAAAGCTAAAAAAAAAAACAGATTTATCCAACCCCATTTATACATAGTATATAACACTAGATAGCACAATGCACCTATTTTTAATAGACTCTTTCTGTTTACTTTTTTGACATTACTTTAGTCCCTCGCTATAGCAAAACCGTTTGAGATATATTTAATATCCGTTCACAATTTAGCATCTTCATTGTATTTTCATCATGTTGAAAAACTACTCTGTAAGGCCGTGATATTTCACGTAGTGAAACTACGCAAAGCTTCTAGGTTGCACGTCACACGTAGCCTCACTATTGGCCGACGCAGGTCATGTGTGTGATGCGTGACGTACAACCTAGAAGCTTTGCGTAGTTTCACTACGTGAAATATCACGGCCTTACAGAGTAGTTGAATAAAGTCGTTCTTTTTGTTTGTTTTTTGCGCACAAAAAGTATTCTCGTCGCTTGATAAACTTAAGATTGAGCCACTGAAGTCACTCGGACTATTTTAACGATGTCTTTCATAACTTTTGGGCCGGCCAGTTTCGATCCCTTAAGAAGCCTATGTAGCAGTGATCCAGCTCTCAGATTTCATAAAAAATATCCTAATTTGTGTTCCGAAGATGAACGAAAGTCAGTAATTACTCACCTGGAACAACATGAGGGTGAGTAATTACTGACAGAATTTTCATTTTTGGGTGAACTAACCCTTTAATGAAATCTGACAAAAAGCTCTAACACTAGATCAAGATAAGAGCTTCAAGCATCACCACAGCCACACCACAAAGTAATGTTAATCTCACGTATTAATATTCGTACCCCAGTCGTGAGGCGAACACAACAGCGAGTCAGAAAAATATATAGTTTTTATTTGACAAATATTGATCAAATGTATAGGATGTTGTCCTCACAAGAGGTAGAATAGTTTATTCAAAAATGAAAACTGTCAATTACTCCCCCCTTTTCAAACCCATAAGCCTTTCATGTTTAAAGGAATATATTTTTAATGAAACCTGAGAGATTTCTGTCCCTCCTTTGAACGTTCATGTAACCAAACTTTGATGCTTCAAAAAGTTAATAAAGAGATTGTAAAAATCCATATGAATCGAGCAGTTTAGTCTTCTGAAGAGACACGATTGTTTGATATGATGAACAGATTTAATTTAGGTATTAATTCACATATAAAAATCGATCAACACACACACATAGAGCACATCAAATTAAGGAAGCTTCACTGTAGCAAACAAGAACAAACCTCATTGGTTCTCAGGAGTCAAGCATGTACGTTTGAGCTTCCGTTTAAAAAGCTGAAATTGAATCTGTTCATTATATAATGTGATTAAAGACTTGTATTAAACCGCCTAATTCATATAATTTACTTTTATGAACTTTTTGAATTGTCAAAGTTTTGAGGGAATAGACTTTCAATGGAGGGACAGAAATCTCTCAGGTTTCATTAAAATATGTTAATTTGTGTTTTGAAGATGATCAGTCTAATGGCTTTGAACTGACGTGAGGGTGAGTAATTTGTGACACAATTTTCATTTTTAGGTGAACTAACTTATTAAAGAACCCATGTACGTGCTTAATGTGTCCAATTTTCTTTAATGTGTTGACCTTGTGCTAAAGGAAGCAAATGTGTAGAGTTACATTCAAGCTATTTTAAAGCATGAATTATTTTTTTCAGTTTTTTTTTTTTTTTAAATACTGTATGTCATTTTGATGATCAAAGATGAGTTTTAAAGGATATTATTATTGACTTCAGGGGAGAACAAAAACTGGGTGGGACACCAAGAAAAGGCACATCAAATGACCCTTTGTCCTTTCTTTTAATCATTTAATCAATTAATTTTCATTTTTGGGGCACTTTAAGGACACTTGTAGAGCACAGTGATTCTGATGTGTTTAGATTCACATGCAGCCTGCAAGTAATACAAAAGAATTCTGATGAAAAACAAACCAAATCAGGTGTAAATGCATGCATAAATTAATCACCAGAAGTCATTGAGCAAATAAGGTTTTGATGGTTAAGATGGTGTTAAACTCAGAATGCCTACTGGGAGTTGGCTTGTGACCAGGGCTGGACTGGCCATCGGGCATACCGGGCATTTGCCCGGTGGGCCGACGTGCTTTGTGGGCCGATACATCTCATACTTAATTTTTTATTTTTTTTTCTGAACGGCCCATAAAACTCGTACATCGGCGGCCCATTGCGTTTAGTTTTGTTTAATTGGTGGCTCTGGGATCTTTGTGCCGGTGTAATGCATTGGACAAAAAAGTCAGCGTAGGTTTTTCTTTTTCTCACAGACCGGCGCATGATGAAACGCATAGATCAGCAGCCCATTGGTTATTTTCTTGATTGACACTGGGCTGGTCCAATCACATCTTTAAACTCCTCCCCCTTTGAGCTCTGAGTGAGCGAGCAGTGTCAGTGTGTATCTGTCAAAATAGTCAGAGCGATGGAGAAGAAACGCAAGGAATGTGCAGAGAAATAGCGTGAAAAAAGAAACTTCAAAGGCCCTTTAAGTGTCGGATGAGGATAGTGAGGAGGATAAGGAGAGAGATGAGTGAGTGCAGAGAACTGTGGTAAGCAGAACTAGGCTACTGTCACAACACTTATGGTGTGTTCACACCGAACGCGAATAGAGCGTCAAATACGCATCTATCGTGTTTAGTTAGACGCTTGAACATTCGCTCGAGTTCAAATTTTTCAACTTGCGCGGAAGACAAACGCGTCGCCCAATTCACGTCATTCGCAACGCCCGGCGCGAATGATGCGTCTATTCGCGTCTTTGCATTGACTTTGTATGTAATCTACTCGCCCAAATAATTAAATTCGCGTTCGGTGTGAACACACCATTAGGCTATGTAGGAACCCACTACCCAGTTACGCATTATTTACACATCTGCATATTTGACGATTACGCATTTTATTAGAATTGTAATGAGACAATAATGAGTAATGAGTTTGTAAACCATATTTTTCTTCAAAATAAAAGCTCGATGGCGTTTCCGTCAAAATAAAAGATCATGTGCTTATAGAAATTAGTACGAAACTAATTATGAAAGTTGCTTTTATTTTTCAGTGCATTTGTTTTACAACATATGGCTATTACTGCCATGGGATTAATATTATAACTATTATTATGTAGTAGTGTAATGTAGACAGACATATCACAACTAAAAGAGTTTTGAGTTTTTCTTTGTTCAATTTGCACACTGAATATGGGTTGGAGCTCTTTATTTTTAACTCTCAAAGTGCACCAGATTGATAAATTTAACATTAAAAAGCACAAAATTTTCTTACGGGGGAGCATACCCCCGAACCCCCCTAGAGGGACAGAGGTGCACTCACCACAGATTTCACAAAAACCTGGGGGAAAAAAACGGTATTGCTATCCCAGCTTATAGCTTTCTTTAGGATTCATCACTGTGGAGTATAGTTCAACTTAGTAGTTATTTCATCGGTTAACTCTTACTCACTCCTATTCACTTATGGCATTAGTGGTTTTAATAGGAGTTGGTATACATATTCAAGGGCGTGCAAAGTTCGGTTGTGTTATATAGTGGGCCAGTCTGGGCCAAAATGCCCGGGCCGATTTTTTGTCCCAGTCCAGCCCTGTTTGTGACGCAAGCGATCTGCACAGTCCAAGCTGTTATTTGTGTTGCTTCAAAACACACACGTAAAAACACACAAAAAGACCGTAACGCAGGCGCAACGCCTTGCTTCAGACATGAATGATTGATGGGACACTCTGAAAAGTGTATATTTACTTAGCAGACAGCCAACAGCTAACGTTTGATGTTTGCCTCCATACACACATCTTTAGCTGTTAATGTGAGCTTCTGTAGTAGAGTGTAGACTGAAGTCTCAAATAGTGTGTGTGCGAGTGTTCATTTATCTGTTATAAGAAGCCTCAGGGGACTAGTTAAGGAAAAGCAACAAATATCATTAGCATTCTCAGAGAGATATAAAGCTCAAAATTCAGGATTAACTCCCCAAGTGCTGACATGCTCTACTTCTGTCAACATGTTATTAAGTCACAGCAGACATTACATAAATCACAGCTCCACAGGTACTTAGACCAATAAATGCATTTACATAAATTAGCTCATTCATAATTCACATTCCTGATGCACACTGTCCTCCTATTAAGGAGTGTTAGGTTCAGTTACACAGAACACGAAGAACAGCTTTCACTGACTAATTCATTCATGTCCTCTCTCGCTGGTTTATTCACCCGTCCATTCATCAATCAATCCTACCTCCCACCTTGATGGAAAAATTACCATCAGCATGACAGCTTTTGCTGGTGAATCGTCATGTGGCCAAAGTCTTGGCTGGCCAGCAGCAAGTGAAGCAGAAAATCATATTTCAGAGCAATTTAAAATTTCCTCCCATGCATAGTTAATAAAACACTGCTTAGATATTTGATGACAGAGAATGCATGAGCCCGGATCTAAGTGATGTAATCCACCAGCAGGACTCCATCAAGAATTCAATTTCATTTGAAAGTTCCATAATGAAATGAGGCCTTGTGTTGTTGCATATGCAAATATTTCAATGTTTTGTATAGAATCTAATTCTTGTTGATAAAGAAAATAATGTTTCTTATTTTTCAAGTCAGTAGTTTGAGGTGGGTGGGTCAACATTAATTTGTTACCATGGGTAAGTTTAAGGAATATTTCACTTAAAAATGAACAAACAAATCATAATTTAAGCCACCGATAACATTCCCCTTCATTTGGATGTTAATTGGATCATAATGCTATGATGGGTCATTGAAGGGATAGTTGAAACTGAAACTTTTGTCATCATTTACAGAATGTTAATATTATAACTCTTGTTATTACAAACTCATAAGTGTTTCATTCATTTTTGGAACACAAATAAAAACATTTTATTCTCTCAAATTCATTGCATCAAAATTCAAGGCTTCAGAAAGTACATAAATAAATAAAAAACTCATATGAATCGAGCATTCTAACCCAAGTCTTCTGAAGAGACATGATATCTTGGTAACACTTTACAGTAAGGTTCATTAGTTAACATTAGTTAACTACCTTAGTTAACATGAACTAAGAGTGAAGAATACTTACAGCATTTATTAATCTTTGTTAATATTAATTTAAATATTTACTAATACATTATTAAAATCAACATTAGTTGAACTAACATGAACAAACAAGCTGTATTTGTATTAGACATTTGTGTAACAAATGTATGGTCATTGTTAGTTCATGTTAGTTAATACATTAACTAATGTTAACTAATGAACCGAATTGTAAAGTTTTACCGATATATTTAAACAGATTGATATACAATGAACAGATTCAGTTTAGACTTACACATATTGTAAACAGAAGCTCAACGATTCTTTATTGACTTAAACTGGTTCTTTCTGAAGTTCAACGTGTTTGCTTGACACACAAGAATAAACCTCAAGTGTGCATGTTAAAGCTGATGACAGAATTTAAATTTTTGGTGTTCTAATATTTTGAGTAAGATCTTAGCTACCTCAAGAGGCTGAGAGATTTTGTGTGTGCACTTGATAGAACATTTCAACAAATCAGTCTTACTCAAAAAAGGAATGATTCGTCCAGAAATCCAATATTGATGTCAAGGAGACATCAGAGAATTTGTGAACAACAATTCAAATTTTTGTCTGTTTCTCACACATTGCTATTGTTTGGGTTTTAGAAGACTTGAACATAAAGTGCACAAGTTATATGGACCACTTTTATAATAATCAGTGTATTTACAAATGACTTGACAAATTAAAATGCAGATCAAATGACCTGCTTACTAATGTTTGCATATTGTATATGTTTTCAGAATGTAATTATGAGCATTGATTTCTAATCTGGATCATGGATGCTTCCACTCTTTTTGGGTGTTCATGTACAGTATAGAACAGAGGAACAGAAGCTGCCTACTGACCCTGATTTAACACACACACACACGCACACGTTAACCTATCAACAAACTGCAGAGAGGCAAGAAACACCCTCCTTCACCACTGAGGCCAAGGAGAGTCCTGATGCATATCAGGGCTGATACAAAAGAAGCCAAACAGCGAGAGTGCTTATTGTCAGTTCGAAATTACTCTAATGAAGGGGAAAGTGGTTTCCAAATGATGCTGTCCTCTCTGCAAAGGTTAAACTGATGAGGAGGTCCTTCCACTGCACATTATTATATATTCAACTGTTACAACATTGTGTTGATGTGCAAATGCATTCAGTTTTCCAACAACGCCTGCAATTGCAATAATACAGTTAATGTGTCCCTCGGGGTCTCTGAATTTGGTTATAAACTCATAAGAATAAATAAAAAAACTACAGAATAAATGGTACTGTATTTGGGTTCCTAATTAGAGATCATGTATTACATGAAGCAAAGGTAATGCAAATGACTGGAGGTTGTGTCCAGTGTTGGCATACTCTGTCACTTTCTACATATCTGTCAGCAACTTATAGACTCAAATACATTTTTTCAAAGATTTAAAAATAAAAAAATAAAGACTTTCAAAGAATCACTTGATCAACATCTATTATAAATACTCTTAAAGGGGTGATGAACTGAGAAATCAAATTTTCCTTGAGCTTTTGACATCTAAGAGGTCATCATATTATAATAATATCCTGTAATTTTCAGAACTGAAAACGTCCTTGTTAGTCCAATAAAAGCTTTTATTGACACCAGGCTCAGCAAACGACTCGTTTTTCAAAGTGGGGAACTATGACGACAAAGAGGATAAAACACCACCCCCGCAGAAGATCAACGCCTACTTCAACACGGACGGTTTAGCCCCGTCCACCTATTCGCGCATTACACGAAACTCATTATAATATGCAAAACTGTTATCCACTCACAGCAGTGGGCGTTTACTTCCAAGTCTTCAATGCGAGACGCCCATAAAAACCGAGCATTTTTGAGCTAGGCTCAAAACTAGGGTAGGAAATAGCCTATTACTTATTCATTTTGATGTTTTTGAATGTAAAAACCAAGCGAACCTCAGACAACAATATGTATTTTTTTTAAAAGCCAGTTCATGACCCCTTTAAAAGGCACACGGTGTAGAAATTGTGTTTTTGTAAAACAGCGACTTCTATAGTCGCTGTGGAATACTTGCACTGTCATAAATAGCTAGCTAGACATATGTGGAAATTATTGGACTGGTCTAATTATCAACAATGGATGAATGAACAGCATCATAAAAAAATGACATACTACAATAATAATTAATAATAATAACAAGCACAACAACATAGAACGCAAAAAGTTTAGAAATAAGAGATTTACTTACTAGTCCATCAACAAGATTGCCAGATCAGCATCGCTTTTGCATCCAGTGCTGCTTTTTAGCTCGCGCCAACTAGTGAAAGCCGACCGAGTGGGACTCTTGTCCGGTTCCTCACGCGGTCAGATCCTTTTCCTAGTTTCTTCCGACCGCGTTTTCTTTGCTTTTTCCATCGTCGAGTATCACATCTGAAATGCGCGCAAGTGTCTTCGTGCTTCATTTGTTGTTGTTGATGTGTGTGACGTCGTTGCTGTAAAGCATGTCGTGATTCTCGCGAGATTTGTCGGGGGCACTCCTCTCAAACTGTTACGGGTGTGGTGAAGGCAGATGAAGAGGCAGCAGTCAACAGGTCCAATTCAAATATACTTTACTCAATATAACACAACAAGGATCACGGGAGACAGCAACACACCATACACAAACGAGAACCGGCAAGGACTGAAGGAGAACACAGGGTTTACATACACAGAGAACAGATAGGGGAACAAGACACAGCTGGGGCAAATTAACTAGACACAGGTGAAGGAACTGAGAACTAACGAGGAGAGGGAAAACTGAGACACAGGAATAAACCAAAAACACAATGACGGGGGGAAACTTAGGACATACATGTAACATTAGCCCCCCCTCCTGCAAGGCGCGTCCTGCAAGGCGCTTTCCCTCGGGCGGCCAGGGTTGAGGCTTTCCCTCGGGCGGCCAGGGTGGAGACTTTCCCTCGGGCGGCCAGGGCGGAGACTTTCCCTCGGGCGGCCAGGGCGGAGACTTTCCATCGGGCGGCCAGGGCGGAGACTTTCCATCGGGCGGCCAGGGCGGAGACTTTCCCTCGGGCGGCCAGGGCGGAGACTTTCCCTCGGGCGGCCAGGGCGGAGACTTTCCCTCGGGCGGCCAGGGCGGAGACTTTCCCTCGGGCGGCCAGGGCGGAGACTTTCCCTCGGGCGGCCAGGGCGGAGACTTTCCCTCGGGCGGCCAGGGCGGAGACTTTCCCTCGGGCGGCCAGGGCGGAGACTGTCCCTCGGGCGGCCAGGGTGGAGACTGTCCCTCGGCCGGCCATGGCGGGGTCATATATCCCCCCCCCCCCAAAATCTCTTGGGGGGAGCACCAGGCTCCAGGACGTGCTCCAGGACAGGCTTGGAAGGACTGGACGGGACCAGCGGAGAAGGCTCGGGAGGACTGGACGGGACCAGCGGAGAAGGCTCTGTAGGGCTGACTTGAAGCTCTGGCTCGGCAGACGGGACGTGAAGCTCTGGCTCGGCAGGCGTGACGTGAAGCTCTGGCTCGGTAGGCGTGACGTGAAGCTCGGCAGGCGTGACGTGAAGCTCTGGCTCGGCAGGCGTGACGTGAAGCTCTGGCTCGGCAGGCGTGACGTGAAGCTCTGGCTCGGTAGGCGTGACGTGAAGCTCGGCAGGCGTGACGTGAAGCTCTGGCTCGGCAGGCGTGACGTGAAGCTCTGGCTCGGCAGGCGTGACGTGAAGCTCTGGCTCGGCAGGCGTGACGTGAAGCTCTGGCTCGGCAGGCGTGACGTGAAGCTGCGGTGCAGGCTTGGCTGGGCTGGACGGAACCAGCGGTGAGGGCTTGGCTGGACTGGACAGAACCAGCGGTGAGGGCTCTGGGCTGGTCGTAACCAGCGGTGAGGGCTCTGGGCTGGTCGTAACCAGCGGTGAGGGCTCTGGGCTGGTCATAACCAGCGGTGAGGGCTCTGGGCTGGTCATAACCAGCGGTGAGGGCTCTGGGCTGGTCGTAACCAACGGGGAAGAGGGCTTGGTGCTGGATGGAACCGGCTGCGAAGAGGGCTTGGTGCTAGACGGAACCAGCGGCGAAGAGGACTTTGTGCTAGACGGAACCAGCGGCGAAGAGGGCTTGGTGCTAGACGGAACCAGCGGCGAAGAGGGCTTGGTGCTGGATGGAACCAGCGGCGAAGAGGGCTTGGTGCTGGACGGAACCAGCGGGGAAGAGGGCTTGGAACACACGGTCTCTGGCTGGACGGTCTCTGGCACGACGGTCTCTGGCACAGGATCACCGGGCTCTTCAGAACCATGGATGAGGATGGATGGCAAGGCGAAGATGGTTGGAGCCATCACCGGGGTGATGGTGATGCGGAGACCTCTCTCCATCAGAATCCTGATGAGGTAATCCGTCAGGTCATGGCCAGCCAAATCCATCTTGTCTTGGTCGGTTATTCTGTCACGGTGTGTGTAGGCAGAAAGCACTAGGAGACGAGGAATAACTGCTAACAGGAATTTAATATACAAAAACTCAGGAACTACAACACTTACAACCATATAAACGCAATAACCGACCAGGAGTGAGGGAGAACACTGGGTTTACATACACAGAGAACAGATAGGGGAACAAGACACAGCTGGGGCAAATTAACTAGAAACAGGTGAAGGAACTGAACACTAACGAGGAGCGGGAAACTGGAAACAGGACTGAACCAAATACACAAAGAATGGGGGAAACACAGGACATACATGTAACACAAACTTGCATTGCTGGTTTTTACAGCGGCGTCCCCCCCAAGCTTTACTACCAGGATGATTCGCCCTACTATGAGTTTGTTTACCACCGAAATTACTTTGAAGCTGTTATATTAAGGTACAATTCTTGCATAGTGTTCCTTTAAATTACGAAAACCTTATTAATTGTGATTTCCATCTGAACGTTTGGTAAATGCATTCCATTTTAAATGATCTCACTTTTTATAATTCATATTTAATAATTATAATTTATAATGTTATTATTTACATTTTCTAAATATATTTGTTAATTATAAAATATTCTCAGTCATATTTGTTCATTATATCATAATCTTTAGATCATTAAATCTCAATTCATGACACACCTTTATTTAAAATAATACATACAATACTTTAAAGGTGCCCTAGAATGTGAAATTGAATTTATTTTGGCATACTTAAATAACAAGAGTTCAGTACATGGACATGACATACAGTGAGTCTCAAACACCATTGTTTTCTCCTTCTGTGACCCGTTACAGAAACCAGGGACACAAGTCGGCAGCACAACTTGCGAGCAAAATGAGAAAGAAGCGTTTTTTTCCAAAATTTGTGATTTCCGCTTTTTTGCAGGTTGAAATCGGCTTGTTTTTCGGGGATTCTAGCATGCAGTAGGGGCGTGTCATTGTCTGTGTGTATTTCCATACTGAATAGCCGCCCGCGCCTTTGCCCCCCGCCCCCCAACAGCGTGGCTACTTAATATGCAGCGCTCTGTTCCTGCTCTATCTGATATCAAAATTAAATGAAGATGGACGCCGCAAAGATTGTCGCAGACGAGCTGAACCGTGGCAGTTACATCAAAAATGTTTTCGCCGCACTTTGTGGGCTCGGGAAACTGAACCGGAGGTATCGGGCGCGGCGCGCGCGCTCTCGGTGCTTGAATACGGCGGCTCGGCTCGCTGACAACGGTGGCTGGCTGTTTCATGTGTGACATCCCGATTGCTTTGAATGGGGAACGTTTTGTGAACAGGGAACAGACTTAATGGACTGGCAACAACATGAACTGGCACAGAGAATCGAAATAGAGGATGCAGTTAAGACCTTTGCTGCGATGAAGGCCTGCTGTGCGCGTTTCTGAAACGTAAGTTAAGCTTCATTTGCTCTCTAGTCGTTATTTAAGATGCTGAACCTGCTGATGATATAATGTGCTTGCGGACATTTCATTTGTGTGTGTATGCACATAAGAAAGTGATGTAAAGAGATTTGCGAAGTGAAATGTGATTATTTGGAAAATTCCTGTCATGACTGCTTAAAGAAAAATGCCGGCAGACATTTGCCTCCTGCATAAACTTTAATATTGTTGACATTTTGGGCACACGCCCGTTGCGCACTATTTGCGTTATATGTAGGCCTATGGCTTATTGGTCTTTGTGTGTTGTTGCTGGTTTTGCGTTATATGTATATGGCATATTGGTCTTTGTGTGTTGTTGCTGGTTTTGCGTTATATGTATGGCATTGGTCTTTGTGTGTTGTTGCTGGTATACGTTGCAAATAGAGGGGCAGCACAATTGTTTTTTGCCTAGAGCGGCAGAAGTGCATTCGCCGGTCCTGGGGGTGAGTTTCCATAAACATTAAAGTTTGTCGTTTTGTGTTCATTCTAAGAACACGTAGGCTACACGTTATCGCATGTTTAGTCTGTTTAGACCTTCCCAATACCTACCTATTGTTATTAGCTAGCTCAGGAAAGAAAAAAAGCTGTAAAGCACAGGGGGAAGCTTTACAGGGGGTATGGCTTATCTAAATGAGATGTAAATGAGCCCTATTGTCACTCCCCCCCAGCAGAGAGAGGTAAGAACTGCACATCTTTAGAGGCTGTTATCTTAACTTTTAGTTATTTTAAGTGCCTACCTTCAAATGGCCACAACTTCTCTAAATATTATCAGATTTCCACGTGTTACACATCGTTGGAAAGCTTGGAGACTACACTTTCAGAATCTATGAATAACTCAAAATGTCCCAGAACCGACTTGTGTCCCTAGTTTCCGTAACTGGTCACACTTCTTACTTAAATCTCGTTTTTGAAAAACACCCCTGAAAAATAGGCGAATCTCCACATAACACCAACTGTGACGCAACAGTCGGGATCATAAATATGTACGACTCCAAGAATTTGCATATGCCAGCCCATGTTCAATGCCAGGCGGAACTGCACAGCCGAAGCATAGCAGTTGCTCAGTGTTTGGATGTACACATGAACACAAAAGTATTTTTTAGTTCCTTCATCCAAGCCTCTGAAGAAACAATGGGTTAACCCTTTCACGCGTACGATCACACCGGTGTGATCAGTCTTGGCTGGTCCCTGGAGCGTACGATCACACCGGTGTGATTAGAACGGTCAGTGCATCACGTGATCAACTGCTAAATTCAAACGTGCTTTCGCGCGTTGGCTGGCGCTGAGCCAGAGACGGACGCACTCAGTGCTGTCATATATCACAACTATTGAGTATTTTAAACCACATAATGTTTATTTTAGGTTTCAGACATTTAAATACACATAAGTACTAGCAAAACAGTGATTTTGAATTAGTAAAATAGACACTGATGTCTATGGAAACGGCTACAATAATCATTTCTATTATAATAAGACAAAACGTTTTATTCATATCAGATACACATTGTGTAAGTAGCTTTACATTTTACCCTATTCTTCTCCTAGTTCACCGACCACTTACTTTCATGTATTTCGTGAGAAACAACAGATCCGATTCTCTGAACTGTGAAACATGGCGCCGCCCATCGCGCATCCAGCTTAACTAACGCGATCGTTATAAAGACGTTTAAACAACAAAACACATCCACTTGCACATATTTGACAATCGGAATATCAGTGTTTCATGCTATAGCTAATACATGTGTGAATATTTTGAATAGAAAAGGAAAAAAGACATAAAAGCAGATCATCACTCATTCAGCTCTGTGTTGTGATTGCGCTGTGTCACGTGACAAGAAATGACGCGTCACCATGGAAACATTAAAGTGACAGGTTCTAAATAACGGTCGCCTTGAAAAACTCACGCTGGGGGGTCAGTTAGAATATTTTAAACTTACGTGCGAAAGGGTTAATTTTATTTTCTCTGGAAATTTCCAAACATTTCACCGACGACTGTTTCCTCAACTTGGGCCAATACAGAGCTGGCCTCGGATCGAGCTACCAAGCAACACTTTCGGATGTGTAATTGTTTAAGTTCAGACAGGTAATCTTGCTCTCAAAATCGTTCAATACTGTTTATGCATCAGTAAGTCAAGCCAGTGACTAAAATATCAACTTCACATCGTTTCTTTTAGTAGGATGAAAAAATTATATAAATTGTGAATAAATTATATACAGAAAGCGATCAAAGAACAATCTTTCCACAGCGCGAGTTTATCTGGACACTTGCCAAACTCGTTATGAATTCAATGACGCACATTACACTGCACAACGAAGCTCTTACTGTATTTACATGATCGTGTTTGCATTGGTGAAAGCATTAGAGAGAGTGCAGAAACTGCGTTAAGATCTTCATTCTCGCGATCAACAGACTGTGATCAATCCTATCAATCCTTGCTCAATGCTCAGTCATCACGGCAACATTGTATGTGATGGGAATAGATCTAAATACTTTAAAAACATCTCACGATTCGTTAATCTCGATAGCTGTAATAGTAAAAACGTATAATAGCTGTAGTAAAATTATTTGAGAGAGTTTCACATGTAATACATAGCTATTTCATATGCAAACATGTCAGCCTATCACAGCATAGGCTGGTTACACACAGCAGAAATGCCCCTTCAAACAGAGCGTTCAAATCAGAGGCTAAAATCAGGCTAGGAAAAATGCCTTTTATTTCTAAATTATGACTATTTTTGATCTAAAAAACATACTAGCATTATAAGGGCAACCCAGGAAACATTATAAAAAAATAAAAAATAAACATTCTAGGGCACCTTTAAGGGTGTATTCACATGGCTTGTTTGGTTCGATTGAATCGAACTCTAGTTCGAACTCTAGTTGGGCAGGTGTGAATACAGCAATCGAACTCGGGTGCGGACCAAACAACCGGACCGAGACCCAGCTGAAGAGGTGGTCTCGGTACGGTTCCAAACGAACTCTGGTACGGTTCGTTTACGGTGTGAACATGAACCGACCCAATTGCAAGAAAGCACTGCGCCTTTGAGTTAACAGGCTTCCGTAGTCGGAGATTTTGGCATAATGGTTTGTGTTATTGTTGTTCAAGTGCGAAAGAGAATTCCATTCCGGCGCGCTGTCTGGCCACACGATACTGTTGCGCGTCTTTCTGCGCGTCGTGTGTGCATCATTGGAATGGAATGAATGAATGAGTGTGTGCATCAGGACATTCACATACAGAGCGTTCTCTTTAGTCTAATCGCGCATAGATGCAAAAAAAAAAGCTTTTGCAGTTCATATGGATGGCGCCTTGCATGGCTGCCGTCGCCCGTCGGTGTATGAATGAGTGAGTGAATGGGTGAATGTGAGGCAAATTGTAAAGCGCTTTGGTGGCCATTGGGTCTGTGAAAGCGCTATATAAATGCAGTCCATTTACCATTTACCATATAATGTAACGATAGTTACAATACAAGGATGATGCTGCGTTAAACTGGACAAAGTTAATCGCAAGCGTTAACATTGACAGCACTTGTTAGCAGTATATACAATAAGAATCTCATTATTTGAATGTGTGAACATAGCCCCTCTCTATGAATGAAAACGTTATACCTTATCCGTCTTCTGCGCAGTTTCTTCATATTGCGTTTGTACAGAATAACACAAAATGAGTAAAATAACAAATATTGCAGTACGAAATATCTCCATGCTGAGCCTTTTTTGCACTTCCTGATTTCCCTACTTGAGAATCCTTGTCCAATGAATGAACGACCTTAGCACACGTGTGGTTTTGTTTACAAATTTTGGTTCACTTGCAAAAAGAGCAGTGTGAAAGCAAACCGTACCAAAAAAAAAAAAAAAAAGTGGTCCGGACCAAAGCAAGTGAACTATTGGACTTTCCTGGTGTGAATACACCCTAAGTTAACTTTCAGCCAGTTCTTCGACTGTGATTATGTTGTTTGATTTGTCAATCGTAGTTCCAACCCTAATCAAACACACCTGAATCAGCTCATCAAGCTATTCAGGATCGCTTGATAATACAAAGGCAGGTGTGCTGAAGCAGGCTGGAACTAAACTCTGCCGGACAGTCGCCCTCCAGGAGCAGGGTTGAAGACCTCTCGTCAAAATGCATTCTATTTACATAAATTGTCTGAATTAGTATTTTACAAAAAAAGACTAAATTATATCAGATTTGTTGTATATTCTGCAAAAAAGCTGTGCTATGTTTTTCTCTGGAGTCTGCTTGGTCATCTCGTCCCCAAAATGTTCCCTTGTCATGAATTATGTTTAATCTAAATGTTTGTATGTAGTGCATTTCTGATTTTCCAGAACCAGAAGCAGACATAAAACTTTTTTATAAACAAAAACAAAGAAGATAATCCTAAGACATAACAGGAGTATTCTAACATTACAGATTTGACATCAGCACAAAGTCAATACTTGACAAAACTAACCAGAACACAGGTGAACTGAATGGGATATAATCAAACCATTGCGACAGAGGGAACACAGGAAACGTCCTGGGAGCCAATCGTCTTCGAGTACTATTGAACAAGCCAATGGGAATTGGCGTGCATGATGACATCACACATCACACACTAGCTGGCCCGAATTCCAGGCACAAGTCGTTGACCGAAAGCGAGCAAGTCCCTACCCTCTAGTAGAGACCATGAGAGTCCCTACCCTCTAGTAGAGACCATGATAGCAGGAGAACTGTTTAAAAACAGAATTTTTAACTCACTGCCTGCAGTGGCTCAGGGGCAGTCTCTGCAGTGCAGTAGCACCAGAGATAGGCCCAAGAGGATAAAGAAGGGCGCAGGGATTTCCCTTGCTCCCTCAGAAACCTGACGATCAGGACGTGCTACCCATGCTTCTGCATCATGATGTGCGTCAAGAAAACAGAGGCGACATCATTTTGAGGGTGGAGGAAAACAGCCTATTCCAACCCATCTTGCAGGAAAGAGAGCACTGAAATGACCGAACACTCTCAGGATCTCCTCATGGAGAGAAGACTCACTCAACGAATAGGTTCCACTTCTCATAGCGAAGCACAACTTCCTCTTTTTAGGGGGTGCTTTCAGAAGTGATGGTAATACCACATATTCCTGTGGTAGCCACCTGAACCTCCTCGTCCAGTTTTTTGAACGCGGGTGCCATCATGCCCATCCCTGAAATGTATTCAGGGAAGTCAGGAAGGCTGTCGAGGGAACTAGGTCTGGTTGGGCCAAAAAAGGGGCAACTATCAAGACCTGCTCCATTCCTGACGTAGCACAGTAGGTGCAAGCGACATGCGCACACTAGGAGCACTGCTCAACACTAGATGTGAAGATCACTGAGCTTCAGGAGCATGTCTGCTCAACACCTAAGTGTGATCAAATTCACTGAGCTTCAGGAGCATTTCTACTCAACACCTGAGTGTGAGGAATTTCTCTGAACTTTCATTGAGCAGGCGCCAAGCGACATGAATCGTATAGCTGCTTTTTTAGAAGGCTCACTGGGGAACGCATTTCTGCGGAGCCCCGGGGTCAGCTGAGAGCCAGTGTCTGTCCAAGGGTTGTCCACTCAGACAGGAACACAACTGGCAGAGGGACGAGTCCGGAGAGGCAAACATATGTAACTGTGCGGCCCCGAAGTGGTCCCTGCCCAGCTGGACCGCCAGGGGATAGAGTCTCCACTCTCCCTGGCCATAGCTGTCGTGAGGCTCGCCGGCGGCACAATTGAGTGGGCCGGAAGAAATAGTGGAATGAAGCGACCTCAGAAGCTTCTTACTCCAAGGAGGATGTGACGGGCGAGTTGTGACATGCGAGGGAAGCTTAGCGCAACGGTTGCGATGTTGTCTTTTCAGACCAGTACCAGCTCGCTGAGCAGCGGTGGCTCAAAGCGAGGTGAACTACAACAACTCGAGGTAATGAATACCAATCCAGTCGGAGGTTGCCCAGGCCTCCGTTAAAGCATGCCCTTTATATATGGCCCCTCAGTCGGTGTTAGTGGACCTCGTTCTAGGAGTGGTTTGGCCCGGAGAAACGAAAGGTCTGATCACGGGTTGAGGGTTTGGCGGCAGGTCGTGGTGATCTGTTGTCACACAGGGCGTGCCACTCTGCCACGGTCACCTCGGGACTCGATCATAAAGCTAGTGCTGAAGCGGTCTTCACATGGAGGAAGCCATAGCGGCTGCGTCTGCCATATGCCCCAGGAGCCTCTGAAAGTTCTTTCAGTGGGACCCTTTCTCACTTCAAGCACCAGCTGAACACACTCTTCTTGAACAGACGTTTTTGAACCGAATCCTTCTCCTGAACTGAAAAAGAGATACTCAGCCCGTGGGCAAGATTACTCTCTCCCAGTTGACCTGAAGACCCAACTGGCTATGGAGCACTCGAAGGGTAGGACTTGTACTGATATCCATTGACTCCCTATGCCAATGTGTTGATGAAGTAAACAGTTGGATGTGCCAAAACTTTCTTCAGTTAACCCTCTGGGGTCGGCAAACGCGCCGACGCGTTTTGCTTGATTTTTTTCACAAAGCAGCAAAATAGACTTAAAATACTCGGTCATTTTTGGTCATACAGACTTAAGAAATATGAAAAAATAAACTGTTGAATGTCTTCTCTTTTATGTCTCCACTTACAATCGAAACAAAACATTGTGCTTTTGTAAAATAAAGAAAATAAACAGGGTGTGCTTTCTGCCTCTCCGTCTCCGTGAACTTTTTTTTTGCAGCACGTCTCTAAACTTAAAACTCAGCGAATACTATTAACCTAGGCATGAGCTATATACTGTATCTTTATAATCATTTAAGTGTGTACTTTTAAATGGTCCAATTCATAACAAAAACAAATATTCTCTGTTTATATAATCTATATGAAAAGAGAGCGATGTCAGTCGTTCTCAAATCAGCTCATTATAGCTCATTATCTTTTAATTTGATAACCCCCACGGAGAGTGCGCACTATTCAAACCCAAATGATCTGAGGTGATACATGCAAACGTGTCAACGCCCCCACATCAACTCGATAAAACACAACAAGTTTAATCAGATTACAGTACTTTACGTCGTCTTGCGAGGCTGTGAGGAATAATCCTGGGATACATCAGAAGTGCTGGTTTAAATTCATTTCGAGGAGCAACGGATCAAGCTTATGTAGTAAGTTTTTTATTATTAAGTGCTTTGTTGTAATCGCGATATGGAATAGCCTATGTAAACCGCAAAAAGACTGTTTAAATATTATGGAATAGCCTATGTAAACCGCAAAAAGACTGTTTAAATATTATGGAATAGCCTATGTAAACCGCAAAAAGACTAAATAAAATTTAAATATGAATCGGTTTCTGTGTGTGAATGAATGAACAGCCTTTACCAAACTATATTGCTATAGGCCTACTGAGATGAGTAAAAATCGACTGAAATATGTTGAAATAAAATGTCTTTGTATAAGCAACTTAAACTGCAAATTAACATTTATATGCCCTAATATATCATAAAAAGAACACGATCTCATGAAAGTGCGTATCTAGAGCATCCTACGCCAAAAATAGTTTTTGCGTGCAAATGATACGCACTGTAAACCCCTTGGGTAGGATTAAGTGTGGAATGAGAGTGTCTATAACACATCATAAAGTGGGTATCATATGCACGCGTAAACTGCGTATGCACGCAAAAACTATTTTTGGTACGAGAAATTAAATTTGTGCTATAGATATGCACTTTCATGAGATCGCAGCAATATGCCTATGTTACAGACGAAATATGAAAGACAACATTTCATTGACTAGTTTTTGTTGTAAACTTTTTACTGTAAAATATAGACTACTGCCACATCAAATAAGCTTTTGTTTTTATAGTTATAGTATTGTTGTGCATTTTATTTTGTGATTTCACCGGAATGAATATAGTCTCCGCAACGGCGATAGATTGAAGAGAGCGTCCGAGTGAAGACAGCGCGAGTCACAAGAGAACAACTGTATCCATGCAACTGATAGCAGCGGCAACGTGCGCTAGGCTTGATTTCAAAAACAACACATTTTAGCGCTAGATCTCTTATTTAATAGCGAACTAAATGAATGCTCTGCTAGTTAACTGGAGATGTTTTATTTATTTGTATTAGGTACATCCGTGCCTCAATGTTTCAACAAGTGGTGGGTACAAAATGACTCAAATCGACGCCTATGTGCGTTACTATGTATTGATTGATTAATCTGTGTAATCCGAATGCACCCCTGGCTCACACAGCTAGTGAGGAGGTGGGTTAATAACGAGGTAAGCGATTATGATTGGTTAAGGCAGAGTCATGTTTCATGGTAGCCAATCAGAGCCAGTGTTTTTACACACATGCCAGCACACGCGCCACACACACAACTGCTAAACAGAGATTCGATGAAGCAGCAGAGATGGGTTACTATTGTTGTGAACAAAAAACTTGGAAGTACAGGTTGTTTACTTGACCAGTTGTCTCAGTTTGAGAGAGTTTGATTTAATTTTCTAGAGTTAAATGCATTTTATATGGTGTAACTGTTTACTTATCTTACATAGATAATACTTGAAGTGCAGGATAAACCTCTTGCTGTCTGTCAATGTGCAATAAATATCTAAAGCTATGTACAAACACCTGTCTGTTCTACTCATTACAACTGACTTGTGAAAACTGCTAAAAAAAATCCAAATTCTTTGACATAGCAACTTTTTTTTAACAGTAACACAAATAGTTACTTTCCCTGGTAACAAGAAACTTTTATTATAGAGTAATTCAGTTACTAACTCAGTTACTTTTTGGAACAAGTAGTAACTATAACTAATTACTTTTTTAAAGTAACGTTCCCAACACTGCCCCTTCCAATTGAGACCGAAGGTCCCTCTTGACTGGAATCTCCGAGGGAGAACCATCGAGGAGAGACACAAGGTCCGAGAACCAGTCAGCTCGGCCAGCTTATTCCGTCCCGGCGGACCTCCTCCTGAACTCCTGGGAGCAGAGTAATCGGGGAAAGACGTACGGACGTAGCCTCGGCCATGTCTATACCACAACGTGTGTGAGGGAGAACCAAAGTGGACTGTGCGTCGTATCCTGACACGAGAACCGATCCACTTGTGCCTGGGCATAAAACCCCTAAATGTGCTCCACCACCTCAGGATCAATGCTACAGCGCATGCGCGAGCAGTCGGTGTTTGTGTTTGAAAGCTCCGTCGAATCAATTCATTAATCCTTGATTTTCTTCTTTACCACTCATTTATAAACAAGCACTTTCTATTTTTATATCATGGGAACTTATCCTCGATACTATTCCTTATAAAAAACAATCGGATTGCTTTGATATCGCTACTTAGACCCAACTTTGCGAATCTCGGCTACTAGCCTTTAGTCCGCTAGCATTTCACGCGTGGCCTCGCGCCTATTGACCGTTTGATTTTACACCCATTTCACTGAAAGGATACAGGTTATATCCGGCATTTCAGTCCTAAATTACTAGTGATATTGGTAGTATCACTACTAATCTACTGTTCATCTGTTATGGCGAACATATCAGATGTGTGTCTAACGTTACCTCTGAGTGCAGGTGAGGACACATTCGAGCTGATTTCGGTACGATTGGAGCTGGAATCGGTGGAGAAACAGATCCGTGGTCTGCTAGAGAGGCAAGCCGAACTGCGGGATCGGCGATCAGCGCTTGAAACGTCACGCGCCGATGCACACAAGTCAGTGGTTAGTAACTTTTTGACTCCGACTTCGTCTACTCCGTGCGTTTCTCTGCCCAGGAGGACGCGATCATCTCTGGCATCATTCACTCCGGCACCAACCCAACACCATGGACCCTGGGTGATCCCACAGCGGAAGACACGAGCCAGGACCAGAGCAAGAACCTCTCCGCCCCTCCCGGTCTTCGAGATCTCCACCCGGAACCGCTTCTCCCCTCTTCGCGAGTCGGAACGCGACGACGCCGTGATCATCGGCACTTCCATGGTCCGTCATGTCCGTGCTACCTCAGGTAAGGGTAAGGTGCGCACTCACTGCCTTCCTGGTGCTCGTGTTCTTGATGTCGCCGCACAGGTTCCCGAGATCCTGAACGGTGAAGAGCGCGTCGGAGCTGTGGTGCTTCACGCTGGAACAAACGATATCAGGCTGCGGCAGACGGAGGTTCTGAAGAAGGACTACAGGAGCCTGATCGAGACGGTACGCAGCACAGCGCCTGAGGCAACGATCATCGTGTCTAGACCGCTTCCCACGTACCGACAAGGACAGGAAAGGTTCAGTAGATTATTTGCACTAAATGAATGGTTAATGTCATTGTGTAATGAACAAAAACTGCTCTTTGTAAATAATTGGAATCTGTTCTGGGAGCGACCTAGGCTCTACCGTGCTGATGGCCTGCACCCCAGCAGATTCGGAGCGGCTGTTCTGTCGGACAACATCTCCAAGACGTTACACACCGTATGACTAGAAAATCAAATTCTAAACAAAAACAATTTCTAAAACTAGGTCTTCTAAACATTAGATCGCTCACACCTAAGGCGGTTATTGTAAATGAAATGGTCACAGATAATAGCTTCGATGTACTTTGCCTTACTGAAACCTGGCTTAAACCAAACGAGTATTTCGGTCTAAATGAGTCTACCCCGCCAGGATACTGTTATAAACATGAGCCCCGTCTGATCGGTCGTGGCGGCGGTGTTGCAACAATCTATAGAGATATTCTTAATGTTACTCAGAAAACAGGTCACAGGTTTAATTGGTTTGAAGTACTTGTGCTAAACGTTACGCTCTTAGATGTAAGAAAGAAATCCCTATTATCTCTAGCATTGGCTACTGTATATAGACCTCCAGGACCATATGCTGATTTCCTAAAAGAGTTTGCAGACTTTCTCTCAGATCTATTGGTCAATGCCGATAAAGCAATAATTGTTGGAGATTTTAACATACACGTAGATAACACAAACGATGCGTTAGGGACTGCGTTTACAGATTTATTAAACTCCTTTGGGGTCAAGCAGAATGTCAGTGGTCCCACTCATCGTCTAAATCATACACTAGATTTAATTATATCATATGGAACCAATCTAACCGATATAGATATTATACCGCAAAGTGACGATCTCACCGATCATCACATGGTAACTTGTATAATACGCACTGCTGAAATTTGTCATGTTGCGCCACGTTATAGACCAGGCAGAACAATCCTTCCGACCACTATAGATAGATTCTCAAATAGCTTACCTGATCTATCTCAGCTGCTCAGTGAACCCAAACAAACAGATGAACTAGAGGAAATGCCTAGCAGTTTGAGCACCATTTTCTCTAGTACATTAGATATTGTTGCACCAATAAGATCAAAAAAGGTTAGAGAGAAAACTAAAGCACCATGGTACAACAGTGCTACGCATGCTATCAAGAGAGAAACTCGTAACCTAGAGCGTAAATGGAAACAAACTAATTTAGAGGTCTTTAGAATCGCGTGGAAAGACAGTATGTCACGTTATAAAAAAGCTCTAAAAGCAGCCAGGGCAGAGCATCTCCACAAACTAATAGAAAATAACCAAAATAATCCAAGGTTTTTATTTAACACCGTGGCTAGACTAACAAATAAACAGACATCACCCGAGCAAATTATTCCGTTACAGTAAAGCTGTAATGATTTTATGAACTACTTCAATGAGAAAATAGAAAGCATCCGAAACACAATTGTAAATGTACAATCCTCTATGGTGTCTTATGATTCAGCCTCAATTATCGCCCCTCAAGAACAACTACACCGCTTTACAACTATAGGACAGGAAGAGCTAAATAAACTTATCATTGCATCTAAACCAACAACATGTTTATTAGATCCAATACCAACTAAATTTCTGAAAGAAGTGTTACCTATAGTGGAAGAGCCTCTTCTTAATATTATTAACTCGTCTTTATCTTTAGGTCATGTTCCAAAAATATTCAAGCAGGCAGTAATAAAACCTCTTATTAAGAAACCGCAATTAGATCCAAATAACTTAGCAAATTACAGACCGATTTCAAATCTTCCATTTATGTCTAAAATACTAGAAAAGACTGTGTCCGCTCAATTGTGCTCTTTCATGCAAGAAAATGAGATATATGAAAAATTTCAGTCAGGATTCAGACCGCATCATAGCACAGAAACTGCGCTAGTTAAAATTACAAATGATTTACTTTTAGCTTCTGACCAAGGCTGTATCTCAGTATTAGTTCTACTCGATCTTAGTGCTGCGTTTGACACTATCGATCATAAAATACTCTTGGATCGACTACAAATCTACACTGGTGTTCAGGGACAGGCATTAAGCTGGTTCAGATCGTATTTATCAGACCGTTACCATTTTGTTTGTTTAAATGGGGAAAAATCGAAGATATCGTCAGTAGACTATGGAGTGCCGCAAGGATCGGTGTTAGGCCCTCTGCTATTCTCAATATATGTGACCCGTCACGGAAACCAGGGACACAAGTCGGCAGCACAACTTGCGAGCAAAATGAGAAAGAAGCGTTTTTTTCCAAAATTGTTGATTTCCGCTTTTTTGCAGAATCTGTTAGTTGAGATCATGAAGAAGCCTCTCCATGTTTGAGATAACAGTATTGGTATATTTAAAAGCGTACATTTTGAGGTTGAAATCGGCTTGTTTTTCGGAGATTCTAGCATGCAGTAGGGGCGTGTCATTGTCTGTGTGTATTTCCATACTGAATAGCCGCCGGCGCTTTTGCCCCCGCCCCCCAACAGCGTGGCTACTTATTATGCAGCGCTCTGGCCGGCTCTATCTGATATCAAAATTCAATGAAGATCGATGCCGCAAAGATTGTCGCAGACGAGCTGAACCGTGGCAGTTACACCGAAAATGTTTTCGCCGCACTTTGTGGGCTCGGGAAACTGAACCGGAGGTATGGGCGCGGCGCGCGCGCCCTCGGTGCTTGAATACGGCGGCTCGGCTCGCTGACAGCGGTGGCTAACTGTTTCATATGTGACGTCCCGATTGCTTTGAATGGGGAACGTTTTGTGAACAGGGAACAGACTTAATGGACTGGCAACAATCTCCATAGAACATGAACTGGCACAGAGAATCGAAATAGAGGATGCAGTTAAGACCTTTGCTGCGATAAAGGCCTGCCGTGCGCGTTTCTGAAACGTAAGTTAAGCTTTATTTGCTCCTTAGTCGTTATGTAAGATGCTGAACCTGCTGATGATATAATGTGCTTGCGGACATTTCATTTGTGTGTGTATACGCACATAAGAAAGTGGTGTAAAGAGATTTGAAACAGTAATCTGAGGAGGAAATATGATTATTTGGAAAATTCCTGTCATGACTGCTTAAAGAAAAATGCCAGCATGCATTTACCTCCTGCATAAACTTTAATATTGTTGACATTTTGGGCACACGCGCGTTGCGCACTATTTGCGTTATATGTAGGCCTATGGCTTATTGGTCTTTGTGTGTTGTTGCTGGTTTTGCGATATATGTATATGGCATATTGGTCTTTGTGTGTTGTTGCTGGTAAACGTTGCAAATAGAGGGGCAGCACAATTATTTTTCGCCTAGAGCGGCAGAAGTGCATTCGCCGGTCCTGGGGGTGAGTTTGCATTAAACATTAAAGTTTGTCGTTTTGTTTTAATTCTAAGAACACGTACATGTTATCTCATGTTTAGTCTGTTTAGACCTTCCCATACCTACCTATTGTTATTAGCTAGCTCAGGAAAGAAAAAAAAGCTGTAAAGCACAGGGGGAGCTTTACAGGGGGTATGGCTTATCTAAATGAGATGTAAATGAGCCCTATTGTCACTCCCAGCAGGAGAGGTGAGAATGCACAATCTTTTGAGGCCGTTTTCTCCCATTTTAGCTTTTTTGAGTTCCTACCTTCAAATGGCCACAACTTCTCCAAATATTATCAGATTTCCACGTGTTACACATCGTTGGAAAGCTTGGAGACTACACTTTCAGAATCTATGAATAACTCAAAATGCCGAAAAACCGACTTGTGTCCCTAGTTTCCGTGATCGGTCACATATATGCTGCCACTTGGGAATATTATAAGAAAACATGGAATTAATTTCCACTGTTATGCTGATGACACTCAATTATATATTTCATCACGGCCAGATGAAAACACTAACTCATCAAAATTGACAGAGTGTCTTAAAGATATAAAATGCTGGATGACGCATAATTTCCTGCTACTAAATCCAGATTATTGTATTACTTGTTGGTCCAAAAAACTATCCACAAAACCACTTACAATACAACTTTAATATAGAAGGATGTCCTGTTACTTTATCCTCTACGGTAAAAGACCTGGGAGTTATACTAGACCGCAACTTGTCTTTCGAAAATCATATTTCATATGTTACAAGAACAGCCTTTTTCCATCTTAGAAACATTTGCTAAATTACGTAACATGCTATCTGTTTCCGATGCAGAAAAGTTAGTTCATGCATTCATGACCTCGAGACTAGATTACTGTAATGCTTTATTAGCTGGTTGTCCTGCATCCTCAATAAACAAGCTACAGTTAGTTCAAAATGCAGCCGCTAGAGTTCTTACTAGGTCAAGAAAATATGATCATACAACACCAATTTTATCATCTCTACACTGGTTACCTATCAAGTTCCGTATCAATTACAAAGTACTATTACTGACCTATAAAGCCCTAAATGGTTTAGCTCCTGTGTATTTAATGGACCTTCTATCGCCCTACAATCCATCGCGTTCTTTAAGATCACTAAATTCGAGGCTTCTGGTCATTCCTAGGATATCGAAGTCGACTAAAGGAGGGAGGGCGTTCTCACACTTAGCTCCTAAACTCTGGAATAGCCTTCCTGATATTGTTCGAGGCTCTGACTCGCTTTCCCAGTTTAAAACTAGATTAAAGACGCATCTCTTTAGCCAAGCATTTACATAATGCTTACCTTTTATACCACTGCTGAATCAGATCAAATGCATTTAATACTATAAAACTTGAAGAGACTGTAGGTTATTTGTATAGGTTGCATAGTATTTACAGTCATTACGTTCCTGTATATATTGCGTGAATGACGGGTGGTTGGGCAGATATTGTGTTGCGGTAGGTAGTATGCCATACGGAACCGTTGTCCACTGAAACTGCCTATTCACGCACCAGTGGGCTCGACAGCCTTAGTCAACGGGTTGGCGCGTATGGTTGGGTTGCGGAGAGATTGTGAGATTGTGGTTAGGTCTCAGCAGCAGGAGGGACGTAGAGGTCAGTAAGCTGGGCTGAGTTGAGTGGGGGACGGAGGGGGGTGATTTTGGGACGCAAGAGTCACTGTCTTCATGCTTTATCATTTACGCCTGTGTTATGGAAATCATCATTATGAACAGCAGCTACGCTAATTATTTTCCCTTTTTGCTTTTCTGCTGTTATCTCGGGACGCGAGGCCTGAGAAAATGGCGTTCGTCAGCTCCAGTTTGTATCCAGCCTCTCACGGAGACTTCAGATGCTCCAATCACAAAGCCTGTGAATTGACGACTCAACGCGGACGATATGGACTCTCTATGGTGGACGGCACTGATCCTCAACAACTCGTCTTAAGACCGGCGTGATTACTTGGACTTCCAAAAAATACTCTAAATGTTCCGATCCAATCTGACTTGTAATGCTGCCCGAATCATGCACTGTTCCTTCGTTGGCCAGAGGAGATCTGGCCCCCCGACTGAGTCTGGTTTCTCCCAAGGTTTTTTTCTCCATTCTGTCACCTGATGGAGTTTGGGTTCCTTGCCACTGTTGCCTTGGCTTTTGGCTTGCTTAGTTGGGGACATTTAATATTCAATAATATTATTGATCTGCCTTACTTAAGGTGGACGTTGACGCAATTTTCTTTTAGAAACAAACTTTGTTATATTGTTTTCATGTTATCACTGTGAAGCGCTTTGATACAATCTGTATTGTAAAAAGCGCTATATAAATAAAGGTGACTTGACTTGACTTGATTTGACCTCGATGTGGAGCCTCCATTCCCCGGGTCTCAGCCCCTGCCTCAACAGGATGTCTGCTCCTACATTCTGATGCCCTCAGGTCTGGGAGAAAATGTCTCAACATATTGAAGATGGGCATCATCTCCAGGCAATTTATGTGCCAAGAGAGATGATGACTCCTCCACAGACCCTGAGCTGAGCGGCCTTCCATTACCGCTCCCCAGACGGTGAGGGAAGCATCTGTCGAGATCGCAACTCGATGGCAAAGAGCTCCCAACACCGGAATCTTGGACCGGAACCAATGTTTCCTCCATATAACCAAGGCGCGGAGACACCGCCGCATGATCTTGATCGTGCGGAGTGGGTTTCACCTTGGGGAGAACCCTCTGGTACTGAGCCACCACTGCAAAGGTCTCACGTACAGCAGGGCAAAGGGTATCACATTGGACGCTGCTGCCATGAGGCCTAACAGTCTCTCGAACTGTTTCACAGTGCGTGACTGGCCTAGCTTTAGCTCTTTCGTGGCTGTGAGGATAGCAGCTACACAAGCGGGCGATGGGACGGCTCGCATCGTGACTGAATCCCATACCACACCAAGGAAAGTGGTTCTCTGTAATGGAGAAAGCACACTCTTCTTGGCATTGAGTCTCAACCCCAATTTCTTCATGTGAGCGAGGACGAAATCTCGATGCCGAACCGCTGACTGCTCTGATTCTGCAGAATCAGCCAGTCGTCGAAGTAGTTCAGAATGCGTATGCCCTGCAGCCTGGGCGGGGCCAGAACTGCATCTACGCCTTTTGTGAACGTGCAGGGTGATAGAGCTAGACCAAATGGAAGTACCTGATATTGGTATTCTTTGCCCCCAAAAGAAAACCTGAGGAACTTCCTGTGCTGAGGGAGGATGGAGACATGGAAGTATGCGTCTTTTAGATCTATCGTGACAAACCAGTCCTTGGATCTGTTTGAATGTCTGTTTGAATCTGTTTGAATGTCAGCATTTTGAACTAAGATTTCTTGACTGCACGATTCAACTGAGATCTAATAAAAGACTCAACCCCCCATCCTTTTTCGGAACAATGAAGTAACGACTTTAAAAACCCGATTCTCTGTCGGGTGAATACACCTGCTCTATAGCTTCCTCAGCTAACAGAGTCTTTACTTCTTGCTCCATTGCCAGAGCCTGCCCATTCTGTAGATAATCTACTAAGGGTACCAGTCTCTCGAGACTGGCCTCTAGTGTAATTGAAACAGTCACTTCGGTAAGCTGAAGCATACTGGCAGGAAACAACCGAACTGACTGTTTTTGAACCCCCCTCAGAGGGTGCGAGTTTGACACAGCGTCGTGGTGACACTGAGCCATGTGCTCGCTGGAGACCGCTGCGCCCCGAGGCACCAAGCGTGGTGGGGTTGGCAGAACGGCCTCCTGAGGGTACAGAGATGAGGCGGGCACCATATAATGAGGTGTACACCGCTCCACACCGGTCAGGGCTCCCCTCAGAGGTCTGACACCAGTGGCGAGACTGACCTCTGGTACTGGTCGAACAGCCACTTTGGTGCCCTGAAGCGGCGAACCGGCAGGGAACAGCCAAACTGACTGCTTTACGACCCTCCTCGGAGGATTGTTTGGGGACACACACAAAATCATGGACATGATTCGAACAGGTTAAATTGTCCTGAAAATAATTGTCACACTTGTGCTCCTCGCAGTCAAAAATGACCGCATTGGTAAATGATTGGGAGACTAATTCCATCTAGTGAAAACTTTTTGTACTGCGGCCAAACAAAATCTTACTGAAAGTATTTTTTTTTAGATATCAGGCTCAAATTTTGAACACAACTTGTTTAGATTTTTGGCTTTGATTTTCTCACAGTTTCAGAGTAAAAATGTTTTTGAAAATATCTATTTCATATAAAAATTTTAAATAGTATTTTTCAACATTTTTCATAACAATAAAAGTACTTTAAAACTTTTTAAAACTTCAGCAATAATCTGCTAAGTGTCGTCTTTGAAAAGAGATAAAACGTAAGTCTGTGCTCTAAGCATTCAAGATTTAAGACTTTCAGATCTATGCCAAAAAGTGAACAAATGGATTATAAATACAGCGTAAATATAATTTTGTACCATAAAATCCCCTAAAAATACAAAATATTAAATAAAAAACATTATCAAACTAAAATATAGTACATTCATTTCATTGAAATAAAAAAAAAAATTTCTGTAATTTTTGACCGACATGCGAAGAGCACCAGAGGGTTAATCTCCTCACATTCTTTCTTCTAGTTCCCTCACAGTCCCACCTGATAGGACCATTAGGGGAGGGGATTTTGTCATCCCAGGTGTGAAACACATCAATTAATGATAATTCATGCCCTCCCCGCATAAGCCTCCCTGATATTGTCACAGTTCATGGGTGCTTCTCAATATCCCTCCTCGTCTCCTCGCTCCTCCGTCCTCCATCCTACGACCCGGAAACCAATCGAACTCAGCCATCTTGAAGGACATCTCAATTCTCTAAATGCACCGTGAGGAGGCGAGGATCGAGGAGTGAGGAGGCTTCCAGAGGAGCTATGAGCGAGGATGCACAGGTGTACCCTTTGCGGAAGAGTTTTATCGACTAAACATGACGCACGTATCAATTCTCCTCCCCCTTCACATCTGTCACAATCATTTGAATTTATACTTTACTTTTGTAGTTTACATAAACCACACAACTCACATATTTCAACAAGGTATCTTGCTTTATTATTATTTACTATGAATTTCTTAAATAAACAAACTTTAACAACATAAGGGCAGATCCTTTGAGCACTGCTGATGACGCAGTGAAGTGACGCTCGAGTGATCAAGTATTCCAATGTATAAAAAAGCTTTCATTCAATTCCTCCGTCCTCATTTTTTTCCCTTGCAGCCTTCCCTCGCATCCTACAGGGGGTGGAGCTGAGACGCGAGGAAAGGAAACGAGGATGCACAAATAAGAAATGAGAAGCACCCATGAATTCACTGTCTCTTCCTTGTCTCGTGTGATTGTTGTGTAGTGTGTAAGATTAGTGTGGGTGTGTCCTCCGATTACCGCTGATCATCAGCGCCAGCTGATTCCACTCTACTCAACTATATATTTTCAGTGACTGGTGTCTTGTGTTGTCAGATCGTTGTGGTGTTTCCGGTGTTTGTTCATGTTCCCGTTTGGCATTCTCTTGTGGTCTCCGTTCCTGTTGGATTGTTCGTGGTCTCCGTTCCTGTTGGATTGTTCGTGGTCTCCGTTCCTGTTGGATTATTCATGGTCTCCGTTCCTGTTGGATTGTTCGTCGTGTCTTCGTCTCCGTTCATCTTCACTCTCTGGAACTGGACTCGTCATTCATCCACCATCTAGTGGTGGGCAGATCGAGGCTTCGTGAAACAATGAAACAGTTGAAGCAAATGTGCCATATTGTGTCGAGGCTTCGAAACAATCCGACACCCGTCTCCATGGTGACACCTAGTGGTCACTTGCAGGTGTTGATCTGAAACAACCTTGACAATGAGCCATTAAAAAATTAGTTGTTTTTTTATTATTGTATTTTTCTAATATGTGAAGCTTGTAACCTGTAGGCTCCTCACTGTGCATAATGTTATTTTGCTCATGAAAAGTTAATATTAATAAAAGAAATCAAGCCACAATGTCTCACTTTTTTCATAGATTTTTATTCAAAAATATTAATTTCTCTGTTGTCGAAGGACTTAGCCTACTTCTTTCTGGCGGACTTTCTGGCGCCGTTGTACTGTGGCTGCCGTCGCATCATCCAAGTGGATGCTGCACACTGGTGCTGGTTGAGGAGAGACCCCCTGATATGATTGTAAAGTGCTTTGGGTGTACAGTAGTACATATGAAAGCGCTATATAAATGCCTCATTCATTCATTCATTCATTCATTCTTTTTTATATATAATTTCTCCAGCCTTTGAAAAAATCCTCTCACAAGGGACACTTGTTGCTGGCATGAAAATATATTTTTGATCCATAAATCTATTAGGAAAACCAAAATGATGTCTTGGCTGTAGATTGGGTACTCATATGTTGACCTATAAAATGTATATTCACAAAATATTATATTATATTGACAACATATTATATTATAATCACAGTGAAGCTGTTTTTAACATGATTGGCAGTTATGATTGGGACGTTAGGTTGTAGGGCTTAGGTTGACACAGGCCTATGGACTTTCTAAACAGTGTCCCAACAGTTTGTTATTATATTTCAATTATAATTATATTTCAAACAATGCACCTTGCTTAGATGGCCCAGTAGTGTCAGTAGCAGGCCTAGGAACAGGGGGGATGCCACCATCCTCTGCACCCTGTAAAATGGCAGGATGAGTGCTCCTCAAATGGCGCATCATGGATGATGTATTGTTGCAGTGGCTAGCTGCCAATCACAATATCTCACTTTATTTGGGGTTTCCAAATGGAAATGCTCCCACACCACAGATGTACGGCATCTCTTCTGTGGAGCCTCCATTTTTATCTATCTATCTATCTATCTATCTATCTATCTATCTATCTATCTATCTATCTATCTATCTATCTATCTATCTATCTATCTATCTATCTATCTATCTATCTATCTATCTATCTATCTATCTATCTATCCAGTGTCTATATTTCTATCATGCATCTAATGTGTCACTATATGTAAACTCTGTCTGTCTCTCTAGCCTATCAGTCAATGTGTAAATTTAAATGTAAGCCTAAATATAACTAAACAAATCGCACCAAAAATGTCACTATATCACCAAAAATCCTCTCACAAAAAACCCACGGGGTCAAGATGCGTTGACTTCACTTTTATACAGATGTGCGATTGTGTGGTCTGTTCCCGACCCTGTCAATCAAACGCTGATTCGGACCATGCCACCTGACGAAACACTTGTGAAACACTTTGAAGCTTCATTTAGCCGTAGTGACGTGACATGGGTGTTTTGAATCACGCTTCGGATCAGTGTTTCGAAACATCTGCGCTTCGGGATCTCGAAAAGCTTCGGAACGTCCGTTTCGCGTCAGCCATCCCTACCACCATCCACCTTCAGCCCGGTTGCCCGTCGAGGTCCCTGCGTCACTCTCCCGCCCCTGTGTGTCGTATTTTGTGTGGACCTGACCTTCTAATAAACGTGATTTGACCTGCTTTTACCTTCTCTCTTTCGTTCATGACAGAACGATCTGACCAAGGCATGGAGGCAGCAGGTGGTTCCGAGATCAGCTTAAATGAATTCATCGCTCGCAGTATCAATCGCATGGATTCGCAGGAGGAGAGTATCGCGAACACGGGGCGAGCGGTACAAGCTTTAGTGGCGCAGGTGTCCGAGCTCACCCAACAGTTCCAACACCTGAGGAGTCCCGCTGCGCCGCCCACACCTCCAGTTCAGCCCGCACAACCAGAGTCGTCTTTCCAGTCGAAGCCTCGTCTTCCTGTCCCGGAGGCATACTCAGGAGAACCCAATTTCTGCAGGGCGTTCCTGACCAGGTGCTCCATGTACTTTTCACAACAGCCCCATTCAACAACGCGAGATCGAAGGTGGCCTTCGTGTTGACGGTGCTGACTGGGAGGGCGGCATTATGGGGAACGGCGGTGTGGGAGAACCAAGATCCATGTATCTTTACCTCAACTCAATATTACAAATGTAGGCTCCCTCCCGCCAGTTCAGGTCACTGATAGAGCGACACCTCACAACAAAGCAAAAAGTCACTCTCCAAAAGTTTCACCCTCTCTGTTCTTCTGTGGTGGAATGAGCTGCCAACCTATACCCCAGCTGCTGAGAACATCACATCTTTCAAGAAGCAGCTGAAGACACATCTCTTCCGCAAGTACTTAACTACTCTTAAACTAATGCACTTAAACCACACACACACACTCCTTTTATCTTGCTGGTTTCATTTTCTAGTTGTCTAATAAACCTGGCAGTGTACTACAGTGATTGTTGGCTCTTTAATGAATGCTTTGTTCTACTTTTGTGAGTAGTCATGGATAAAAAGTCTCCTAATTTCATAAATCTAAATGTAATGTAAAAAGATTTTCAAATGGATTTGTCAGTCCAGTCATTGATCCTGCTTCTGAAACACTTACTTATATGCTATTGGATACCAGAATGTGAAGGACAGCAGCTGCATTAGATCATAATGATTGATCAGAGATTCAACAACTACACAGAGGTTTTACTTATTGGCCAGACAAACCCCTCTAGCTGTTACGAGTGTATCGTGTGTGCATGTATCTCTTATATGCAATACTGAGTGGTTATCAGACTTGCACATCTCTCAGCGCTGTAAATTCCCACACCTCTGACAGACAGATACTCTTTACACTTACACACTCCTAATCTCCCTTCCCAGAAGGCCAGATCACGGAGCATAAATACACATGTACGACCTAGCAGGAGATGGATGATGAATTGATGGTATGTTGTTGTCTTGCATATTGCAAAATATTTTTTTCACCACCAAGTCACCACCAAAAATGGGCTTTTGTGAGTAAATAAACTGTCTTGTAACTAGGAATCCATCCATTCATCTGTCAGTCTGTGTTCAAATGTTTGAAGTCGGTAGGGTGAAAAGTCTGCTCACCAAGGCACATATATTTGATACAGTAAAAATACAGTAAAAACAATGATATATTGAGATATTATAAAACAATAACATTATAAATATCTTTACTGTCACTTGTGATCAATTTAATCCCTGCTGAAAAAATTAAAGTTTATTTCTTTAAAAAAGGTGTTTAAACAGTATTACATATAACTTTAAAATGTATGCGCACATGTTTGAGTTCAAGACTTTCAATTTGCCACCATTGGCAAAAAGTTATTTTTTGTCTCTGGTTGTAATCAACTATTGGCATGTTTATGTGTAAAAGTCTGTACCACATAATCATTATAATCATTATGTAATCCCACATATGCATAGTCAATTATTTGCCAGATCTTCTGATTATTTTGCACAGCTTTAAAAGTCATTAATTTGGTCTATTGGTTAAAACCTGCTGTAATGGCTGTGCTGACTGCACAATAATTAATGTGCTTCTCTTCCTCATTGTCTGACATTTTCTTTTCTTGCGTTTCACGTCAGCCAATTAAATTATTACTCAAGACAAGACAATTTATCTGACTGATGAAAGATGTGAGATGCTAATTCCTAATTACAAGAGTGTAAACATGAAATTCACTGAGAACAGATAGAAAGCAATAGATAGAGCCAGTGTGGCGCTAAGGGAACTATATGGTGTGCGGTGGGTTGAGCTGTGAATTGTGTAATGATTTAAAACAATCAATGAGCAAACATAATAATCTATAGCGCATGTTCATTTCAATGTGTATAACAGTAACTCAGTGGATAGCATCTTGATCTTTACCTACTTTTGAGGCTTTTGCTTTCTGGTCTAACACGGAAAAGCCATTCCAAGCCTACCTTTTCTTCACAGAGTTCAAAGTCTTTTGTTTTAAAATGACACAAGCTTTTATAGCCTTGGGCTCTTTTTCTTCGCCATGCGCAATTAGAAGATAGAATATCTCCCCTTACCTCATGCAGTCCGATTTACACACATAATTACATATTATTAGCAGACCCTCGGTTATGGCAATCTTCCAGCTTAGCCACAGTCACTCTGGGCCACTGGTGTTGTTCAACCAAACCAAGACCAGTAATTTTTATTTGGGCATGAAATATTTCTGTAAATAAAAAACTGGGAAAAGCTGGACTGAAGGGATGGATTCAAGGACCTTGGGGGGCATCCTCTGCAATGGGATGAATATTTGATCAGGGTCGTGTCAGACCAGAGCCTGGCATCCTTGGCACAGCCTTATAAATCATAGTAAATCAGTGCAGTGTGGACAGATGATGAATACTGATCAGCAGAGGTCACACTTACCTGATTACACTTTGTCAAATGTATAAATTGTAAAATGTTTTGTTGTGTAAACATAATTCCAGTGCAGTGTCTATATTTCCAGTACAGGGACACACCAAGCCAACTTCAAAGAACTAGCGACAACGAAAACCAACGGTGTTGTCGCCTTGCGTTGGCTCCATCTGGACAGAAAAGCTGCTTGAACACACAGGACAGACTACAGCCGACTACAATAGCATGTGCGTTCTGTGCCTGCATGTAAGGAATTAACCCTCTGGGGTCGGCAATCACGCCAGCGTGATCTGCTCGCTTTTTTCCTTATCAGTGCAAAAGAGACTCAAAATACTCTGTTGATTTTGATCGTACATATAAGTGTTATACATCAATCGATCCTATTAAGTGTCTATTTTTTTTGTGGATACTCACAATAAAAACAAAGTGTTGTGCTTTTCGCTAAATAAAGAAAAACAAACATGATGCGAGTTCTGCGTTCTCTCTGTCAGTGAAGTCAATTCTGAAACGCGTCCTAAGATTAACTGTAACTCCGCGAATACTTGTCACACAGGCACGAGAGATTTTTCTTTATGAAGCTTGAATTCTCTTCTTTTAAATGAAGTAATTTATATATATATATATATATATAAAAAAAATTCTCAGTTTATGTAATCCGTTTGAAACCAAGGAGAGGTCCAGTTTTTTCTTTCTCCCCTCATTATTTTTAATGAGTTGAGGCCGCCACGCCCCCGGCGCTATTCTCATGGTAAATAGGCGATCTATGCATCGCACACGCGGCACGCCCCCCGATCAATGCCATAACAACACGAAGTAACTTTCTTCATCAGAATCACGTTCATCGCGTTTTGAGGATGGCAGCACGCTACTCCTTCAGAGGATTATGGACAGCAGGGAAAAATTCACCTTTTCCTCAGAGGAATTTGAAACTTGGACGACGAACGGCTGCATTTTGAAGAACGAATTGACCCCGCTGATGATACAAGCTCAGAGTAAGTTGTTTAGTGTTATATAATTCCTTTTCTGATCATAGAGCTCAAATAAATTTTCAGACTATATTTTGTCTAGTTTTGGCTAGCTCTTAAAGGGTTAGTTCACCCAAAAATGAAAATTCTGTCAGTAATTACTCACCCTCATGTTGTTCCAACCCCGTAAGACTTTCGTTCATCTTCGGAACACAAATTAAGATATTTTTTATTAAATCTGAGAGCTGGATCACTCCTCCATAGGCTTCTTAAGGGATCGAAACTGGCCGGCCCAAAAGTTATGAAAGACATCGTTAAAATAGTCCGAGTGACTAGTGGCTCAATCTTAAGTTTATCAAGCGACGAGAATACTTTTTGTGCGCAAAAAACAAACAAAAAGAACGACTTTATTCAACTACTCTGTAAGGCCGTGATATTTCACGTAGTGAAACTACGCAAAGCTTCGAGGTTGCACGTCACACGCAGGCTCACTATTGGCCGACGCTGGTCATGTGTGTGATGCGTGACGTACAACCTAGAAGCTTTGCGTAGTTTCACTACGTGAAATATCACGGCCTTACAGAGTAGTTGAATAAAGTCGTTCTTTTTGTTTGTTTTTTGCGCACAAAAAGTATTCTCGTCGCTTGATAAACTTAAGGTTGAGCCATTGTAGTCACTCGGACTATTTTAACGATGTCTTTTATAACTTTTTGGCTGGCCAGTTTCGATCCCTTAAGAAGCCTGTGGAGGAGTGATCCAGCTCTCTGTTTTCATAAAAAATATCTTCATTTGTGTTCCGAAGATGAACAAAAGTCTTACGGGGTTGGAACAACATGAGGGTGAGTAATTACTGACAGAATTTTCATTTTTGGGTGAACTAACCCTTTAACATAGGAAATATTACCTATACGCTCGTGTAAACTTTTCGAATAACTGCTTATAATGATTTAGTGAAATATATCGATCCGCAAGTTTTGCTTGAGTACTTCAGTGGTCTAGTGGCAGATCTTTTGCCAAGCGTGTCAGAGGTTACGGGTTCTAATCCGCCCTCGGTATAGTTTTTTTTCTCTCATCAAAACCGAATATGTTCATCAGTGGTTACAGTCTATATCAAGCAGTTGTGTGCCTTTTATTTTGTGATTTCACCGGAATGAATAGTGTCCGCCGCAACGGCGATGGCGATAGATTGAAGAGCGCGTCTGAGTGAAGACTGCGCGCGCGCCGCCACAAGAGAACACTGTATCAATGACACTGATAGCAGCGGACACGAGCGCTTAGCTTGAGTTCAAAAACAAAACATTTTAGCGCTAGATCTCTTATTTAAGAGCGGACTAAATGAATGCTCTGCTAGTTAACTGGAGATGTTTTATTTGTATTAGTGTAGTGTTCTCGTGCAGTGTGTTGAAACTCTGACTAAACACCAAGTTAAACCGTTGCAAATGAAGACAGAGTCGTAGTAAGGTTGATCATTTACTGTCACACTTCCTCCTTTACATGTAGGTGAAAACTGTAATAAAAACAATACAGCAACATTCAGTGTCCATTTCTTGAGTAACATCACATTGTAAACAACATGAATATACAATGCCATCTCATTGTAGCAGCAGTTATACAGGCCATTAGCATTGCTGAGAGCTTGTACACAACAGTAAACATCATTTTTAGCAATCTTATCAAACATCATCACTTTAGCAAAATCTCTACTAATATATGACCTTTAACATGTCTATTATCACATAAACAAACTTACAGCATTGCCTCTATGATGCTTTAAGGTGGATGCAAGTGGATTCAACATCAAGAGCACACCATGTCTGTCTCCTTGTTTCCATGCAGTACCAGGAAGGACAAACAGGAAGTGACATAATAGGAAATGACATCATCACATGACACAAATACTCTAAATTCCTTAAAGGACAACACACTCCCCACCTGACCTATGTGAGGTGACTATGGATTTATGAGAGTGCCTAACCTTAGTCTCTAGATCAGTCTTTGGTTAGAAGTAGTACAACTTCTGCAATTGGCCTTAGAAAGGTTTTTATATTGTCTTGGTCACTTGTGGTTACCTCAACCTTTCTGACATGTCCATCCTTTCCAGGGAATATGGCAGTGATTCTAGCCATGGGCCAGTAGTTGCGGGCTACCTGCTTATCCCCGAGTAGAACTAGATCTCCAACTTGAAGGTTTCTGCGAGGTACTGTGCACTTCTGTCTGTGTTGCAAGCAAGGTAAGTATTCACGGCTCCAGCGGATCCAGAACTGGTTTGCAAGAGCCTGAACTTGTCTCCATTGCTTTGTGTACAGGTCCTTATCCGAGAAGTCTCCAGGAGATGGTGGAACTCCTGTCTTCTGCGTAAGGAGCATTGATGGTGAAAGTATGAAAGGTTGTTCCGGGTCTGAAGACACAGGTAGGAGTGGTCGTGCGTTAATAATAGCAGTAACTTCTGCCATTAGTGTGCAAAGAACTTCATGGGTTAAGCGAGTGTACAGCTGCAGAAACATTGAATCTAGGATTCTTCTGGCAATGCCAATCATACGCTCCCATGAGCCTCCCATGTGAGAACTGTGTGGTGGATTAAATTCCCAGCTGCATCCTTGCTCACCGAGGTACCTCTGCACCTTTTTGTCCATTCCAAGCTCCTTGCATGCCCCAATGAAATTGCTACCGCAGTCGGAACGGAGCTGTTTTGCAGGGCCTCTGAGTGCGAAGAATCGCCTGAGAGCATTTATGCAGCTTGACGTGTCCATAGACTCGATAACCTCGACATGCACAGCTCTCGAACTCATACAGCAGAACATGATCGCCCATCGCTTGCTCTCCGCCTGTCCTCCTCTGGTGCGTCTGGTTGTAACGCACCAGGGTCCAAATACATCAAGTCCCACATATGTAAAAGGTGGGCAGGTTTTTAGGCGTTCAGATGGCAAGTCCGCCATGCGTTGCTCTTCCAGCTTTCCACGTAGCTTGCGACAGGTTATGCATTTGTGGAGTACTGAAGTGATTAGAGATTTTTTCCCTCCCAAGATCCACAGTCCTGCTGCCCTGATCGCTCCTTCCGTCAAGTGACGGCCTTGATGTTTCACTTGCTCATGGTGATGTCGAGTGAGTAGTAGGGAGATGTGGCTATCTTTGGGCAGAATTATTGGGTTCTTTTCAGCAGCTGCAACCTGAGAGTGCTTTAGACGTCCACCAACACAAATTAAATTGTCCTCCATGATCGGACTGAGTTTCCGCAAGCGGCTACTTTTGGATACTACCTGGTTAGCTTGGAAGGCTGACAGTTCTTTGGAAAACGCAGCTTTTTGTGTTGCTTGAAGGATAACATTCCTTGCTTGGTCAATTTCATCCGGAGTACGAGGTAAGTCACATCTGTGCCAACCTTTGCATTTTCTATTTTGGTTTGTGTGTTTGCAGGATTTTGCCATGTGAACTAGAAATGCTACTCCTCTTACCAGGGATGTGAAGGTGGAGAACCGTTCGAATCGGTCAGAGGTAAACTCTCTCTCTTCCAGGTTAGTAGCACAGCTTTGTACTTGAGGTCGAATTTCTGAGTCCTTTTCAGATTCAATTAGCTGAAATGTCTCACTTGTTTGTATTTTCTCTGTCTGTGGCTGATGCAGGAAGGAAGGACCAGTAAACCAAGAAGTCTTCACCAGGCCAGATGCAGGTAAGGATCTGGACGCATGATCTGCAGGATTTTCTTCCGTACGTACATAATGCCACTGCTCAGGTCTTGAGGACTGACGGATACGTTGGACTCTATTGTGAACATACACATAGAATCGTTTTGACTCGTTATAAATGTAGCCGAGCACCACTTTGCTATCGGTGAAGAACTTTATGTCATCCAACTTTAGATCCAGCTCATCCTTAATGAGATCTGCTATCTCTACTGCTAAGACAGCAGCGCACAGCTCTAGCCTTGGGATGGTAGGTTCAGACAGAGGTGCTAGCTTTGCCTTGCCCATAACTAATCCTACTTCAACTGTCCCATCTTTCTGAAGTGCTTTTAGATACGCCACGGCACCTATGGCCCTGGTCGATGCATCCGAGAATACACACAATTCTGTGTGCACTGCTTCAGTGAGTGAGGTTGTTGTATATGTACGACAAACATGAAGCTGTTTTAAATCTTGGAGTGAATCTCTCCAGGCTTCCCATCTGCTTAGCTTGTCTTCTGGGAGAAATGTGTCCCAGTCTGACAGCTCAGAGGTAAGTTCTCTGAGAAGGGCTCTTCCTTGGATTGTGACAGGTGCCAGTAAACCCAGAGGATCGAAAATACTGTTGACCGTGGAGAGGACTCCACGTCGTGTGAATGGTGTATTAATGGTCGATGCAGAGTAAGTGAAGGTATCATTCATTATCTCCCACAGCAGGCCTAAACTCCGTTGTGTGGGTGAAGTTTCTCCACTCAGATCTAGGTCCTTAATTACTGGAACATGATCTTCGGGTGGGAAAGCTTCCATGACTGTCTGAGCATTCGAAGCAAACTTGTGTAAGTGGATGTTTGACTCAGCTAGTGAGGCTTGTGTTCGTTGGAGAAAATCGATTGCCTCAGCTTCAGATGGTATAGAAATCAAGCCATCATCAACATAGAAATGTCTTTCCACAAACCTGACAGTATCCACACCATATTTCTGTGCGCCTTCTCTGATAGCTCTTCGTAGTCCGTAAATTGCCACAGCAGGGGATGGCCCATTGCCAAAGACGTGGACCTTCATTCGATAATCAACAATTTCCTTGTTGACATCATTGTCTTTATGCCATAGAAAACGGAGGAAGTTGCGATGGTCTTCACACACTAAGAAACAGTGAAACATCTGCTGAATGTCCGCTAGGATTGCAATCTTCTCTTTACGAAAGCGTAGCAGAACACCCACAAGGGAGTTATTGAGGTCGGGGCCTGTGAGGAGCACGTTGTTGAGAGAAATACCTGAGTATTGAGCACTGGAATCAAAGACCACCCTGATCTGATTGGGTTTTTGTGGATGGTAGACCCCAAATGTTGGAAGATACCAACATCCTTCATCTTCTCTCAGTGGCGGTGCTAGCTCAGCATGTCCGTTAGCGAAGATCTTTTCCATGAATTCCACATACTGTTGCTGCATCTCAGGTTTCCTCTTCAGGGTACGTTGCAGGATTGTGAATCGGTTCACTACTTGCTTTTTGTTGTTTGGCAAGGGCTGTCGTGGTTCTCTGAACGGCAGAGGAGCTACCCAACTGTTAGAATCGTTTCGGTAGACGTTTGTGTCCATTATTTTCAGGAAAGCTGTGTCTTCCACTGATGGAGCAAGATTGTTGTCATGCTCAGTTCTGTTAAACACTGTCTGTCCCAACGTCTTATCAGTTACTCTGGCAGACATGTTACAGCTTGGCTGCATCTCCTTGACTTGCATGAAGCTTGTGTAGGGTAGAAAGATTGAATGACGACAATTTTCTAGCACATTGGTCTTGAATGTGTTGACTATTGGCTTATGTACATTACCCAAGCACACTTCTCCTATTACTACCCAGCCCAGGTCCAGTCGTTGGGCATAGGGGGCGTTGTTTGGTCCATTGACCTGCTGCCTGACCTTGTGTGCCCTGATGACATCTCTTCCGAGTAACAGCAGTATTTCTGCTTCTGGTTCTACTGCTGGGATTTGCTTAGCAATGTGTCGGAGATGAGGCTGGTGTAGAACTGCACACGGCGTTGGATTTTCAGACCGATTATTCACAATCTCATGACACTCAATGAGTGGTGGAAGAGAGATGAGAACTTTTCCATCCAGTGACTCAATCTGAAATCCTTCTGCTTTCTTACCAGATGTTTCTTGGATACCAGAGCAAGTTCTGAGACGATATGAGAATGGTCTGCTCTCCACGTCGAACAGCTCGAAGAACTCTGGTCTGCCTAATGAACGATTGCTCTGGTCATCCAGAATTACATAGGCTTTGATGGCCATGTCCTTGGAACCCTTGGGGTATATCTTTACAAGGCAGATTTTTGAACATGAGCGGCTCCACTGACCTGGACCACAGACTTCTGCACAGCTTGTACCAACAACAGCTGTGTTAAAATCATCTTCTCCCTCTCCGCCGTCCTCTTGTTATGGTGAAGGAGCCTTGACTGCTTGAGGTGTTGAACCAGGGTGCATGGCCGCATCATGATATATGCTGCCGCATTCAGTGCACTTCACGGAAGACTTGCATTCTTTAGCGAGGTGAAAGATTGAAGCACAGCATTTGAAACATATTCCTTTTTCCTTAAGGAAGGCCTTTCTCTCGTTGAGGAGTTTGTTTCTGAATGTTCTGCATTTTCAGAGGGTGTGGTTTATTGTGCAATGGACAGATTTTGTTAGGATCGTCATTGGCTGCACACACATCTGTTTTGTGCACTGAGATGGGTTTGTTAGTATGGAAACTCTTCACAATGGATCTGTCTGGTTTAATGGGTGTTGTAGCACTGTTTTGATACATAAAGCTCGGGTCGTTTCGCTTCTTTGCCTCAGAGCACAAAAAGTTACAGAAAAACTCAAAAGGAGGAAAGTGACCGTGATTGTTTTCTTTGTACCATGACCCAGAAGTCACCCACTTGTCCTGAAGCCCATATGGAAGTTTCTCAACAATAGGTCCAATTCCACGTGAGGTGTCGAGGTATAACAAACCTGTTAGATAACCATCTTCTTTAGCACCTTGGATTTCCATTAACAAGTCTCCGAGTTCACGTAATTTGATGTGATCTTTAGCAGAAATCCTAGGAAAACTGTCCAACCGCTGAAACAGTGACTTTTCTATAACTTCTGGCGCAGCATAGCACTCACCTAGTCTATCCCATGCTTTGTATAAAGCGAGATTGGGATTGCTGACATGCACAGAGCGGATGCGTTTCACCTGTTCGCCAGATTCCTTTCCCAGCCATTTAGTCATGAGGTCCAATTCTTGAGTTGCTGTGAGGTGAACCTCACGAGCTGCACTGGTGAATGAGGAATACCACGACAGGTAATTCTCTGGCTTATCATCAAATTGGTACAGTCCAGAATTAACAAGGTCTCGTCGTGCTAAATACTGTGCCAAAGGCTCTGCATGAGGTGGCGTGCCAGCCGGAGGAATGAATCGAGGAACATATGACTTAGCATGTGCATTCATGATGGGGGCTGTCCTTCTGACTTCTGACTTCATCGTACCAGCAGACACATCCGGTAAGTTTGCTGCAGATAAGTACATTCTATCAGCTTTCTCAGACTTCGGCTTGATGTTGATAGACTGTGCACGTGAAACATGTCCCACAGGCGGGCTCCAAGTTATGAAGCTGTCATGCAAGTCAGCGTGGAATGGAGGAGCAACAGGTAAGAGTGGAGAGGGAGAATAATTCTGAAGGTTGATTTGAGAATTGACATTCACTGATACGTTCAATTTTAACTTTCTCTGATTCAGATCCTCCCCTTTCAACTGCAGCATGCAGTAGCAGTTCTGCATCTTCCAGCACTTGTGCTTCCACTGCAGCCACATCAGCTTCTCGATGTAACGTTAACATTTCCAACTCAGTGTCTATTCTTACTGTTTCCAGCTGATTTTGAGCTTCTCTTGTAGCCCTCTCCATCTTCAGTTTAGCCTCTTGGCTAGCATATGACGCTCTCATTTTAGCGGCTTCAGCTCTGGCCCGGGCTTGGGCTACACCCATGCAGATGATGCGGATGACTTGCTGCTTCTTGCGCTGCACACAGACGACTTGCTGCTCGTTGCCATCTTAACCACTTTAAACATCAAACGGTGCTTTTTCACTGTAGTGTTCTCGTGCAGTGTGTTGAAACTCTGACTAAACACCAAGTTAAACCGTTGCAAATGAAGACAGAGTCGTAGTAAGGTTGATAATTTACTGTCACACTTCCTCATTTACATGTAGGTGAAAACTGTAATAAAAACAATACAGCAACATTCAGTGTCCATTTCTTGAGTAACATCACATTGTAAACAACATGAATATACAATGCCATCTCATTGTAGCAGCAGTTATACAGGCCATTAGCATTGCTGAGAGCTTGTACACAACAGTAAACATCATTTTTAGCAATCTTATCAAACATCATCACTTTAGCAAAATCTCTACTAATATATGACCTTTAACATGTCTATTATCACATAAACAAACTTACAGCATTGCCTCTATGATGCTTTAAGGTGGATGCAAGTGGATTCAACATCAAGAGCACACCATGTCTGTCTCCTTGTTTCCATGCAGTACCAGGAAGGACAAACAGGAAGTGACTTAATAGGAAATGACATCAACACATGACACAAATACTCTAAATTCCTTAAAGGACAACACAATTAGGGACATCCGTGCCTCAATGTTTCCAAAAGTGGTGGGTACAAAATGACTCATGACGAAATCTGGTGGGGACGCGTACCCACCGCCCCCACCGAAATCGACGCCTATGCACATATGTGATACTGTCAAAGTAAATACAATATATTTTTTATATATAAATGTTCAGTTTTGGTTAGTCTATTACCCAGGCTGCCAAGGCAACTGCAAAAGGCTGCAAATATAAATGGACAGATGTCAGCATCAGTGAGATGTACCGCTAACTTACCTAACTAACCATCAGCCTTCAGAAATCATTCTGATATGATTTTTTTTAAATCAATATTGGAAACAGTTGTGCTGCTTAATTTTTTTTAACCTGTAATAGTTTTTTTTAGGATTCTTTGAATACAATTTTTTGTATATAAAAAAAAACAAGTTTGGTCTTTTTATGTTTGTTTTTTTGAAAGGATGTGTTAAGTGATAGGAATGACTTTAAGTCTTTACGTTCTTAGGAAAGATTTCTATTTTGAATAAATGCTGTTCTTTTTAACTTTTTATTCATCAGTGAATCATTCTTAGTTAAGGCTGCCTCACAGCACCTTGATGGGCCATTGGGGGAGTGTCTTTAGTCTTCCCACCCAGGTGTAAATCACATTAATATTCATGGCCATTCAAACTCCCACGCATACAGCAGTGCTGACCAAAAACTGACGTAAGAAATTTAAATCGTTATAGTGTTGTTTGTGAAAGAGTGATCAGAATGATTTTCACTTCATTTTGAAGTAAAAATTCTAGCCTACAAGAATAGTAACTCAAAAGTCTTGTGGACAACTATTCAGTATGTGTTAAATGGCCTTATTGCTGTGACATTTATTTTCCCAAAACGTACTAATCACGCATAATATTTTTTTTTTCTATAAAATGGAAACATGTACATCCATTTTGCTCACATATTATTGCAGCAGAGTTTGTGCTGAATACAGCAAATTTATATGTTGGCAAATGGTATGTTTTAAGTAGCTGAAATAAGCACAAATGTCAGGGCATGTCAAAACATCTCAAGGACCCCAAAAACACCTCAGACCCCAGAGGGTTAACAGTCTTTTTAAGCCGGTATCAATAGCCTATATACTTCATTCAAAAGGAGAAACCAAAACAAGGATAAAGAGATACAAAACATAAACAAAGCAGTGCTTGCTTACCATTTTGAACATCAGTAATGTGGATAACTTTCTTCATTTTAGCCTTCTGCTTGTGGCGTCTTGATCTACTTGCTCTCTTTCATCACTTTCGCTTTAATTCTCATGCACTGACTCCTTTGCTAAACTGAACACCTAAACAGAGTTCCCACTCTCACCAACGTGAACATGCTGAATCAGGCAAACTGCAGCCGACGTGTGGAACAAACCACAAAAACTAACAAAACACATGCTTGCCGATGGCCCGACATTGGCTAATGGCCGACCGTCGGCTTGTTGTGTCCCGACCAAGCAGCAACCTCCCAGTCTCTCTCTTGAAACCAACATGGAAGTTACTTAAACTGCAATTGACCCTTCGCTAAGCCCCGCCCTCCTTAGTTACTGTTGCTACGCCTGTCAAGCTTTTGCGGCTGCCACGTCTATTACAGTGTGAATGCACCGGTGTCAGACATTCCCAAGGAGATAATTAGTCATTTTTGGCGAACAGGTGAAATATCTGAGAGAGCAAGACAAAAGGGACAGCAGTATGCATTTGAGGGATATATCTACGACATAATATGCAACCGATTAGAGAATAATTTCATCAAAATTGAAGCTAAAGCCTATAACGTTAGGTCCCAGCGCAAGCAGCAGCCGCCTTCTTAGCAGACCATTCACATGGGAAACACACAAATTGAACAGCTATGTTCATGCACAGCTGAGTAAGTGAAATGTGAAAATAATCTAATAATTACTAATCAAACAGTTTATCCATCAATCTAACACCGGGAGAGCCGCGATCGGATTGGGGTAAAGTTACAGGGGTAACGTTATAGGCCGTCGATTAACAAAATGCTAAAATATATTTTAAAGTATGTCAGTGAACCTTCGTTTTGCCTTTAATCGTCTTATTTTACGTTCAAATATATGCATTATGAACAAAGAACCGCCATTATTTCCAAGCAATAGGCGTTTTTTTTTTTTTTTGTTAATCCTGTCGACATTTAGTTGTGAATAGGTCTCCCACACTGCTGGATCCACGCCCGGGATTTCTCCCCTTTGGCTTTTAGGTTTCGGGAAGAGAAAAAATGCCACCCCACCGTCCAAACTTTTAGAAGACCGGGTATCAGATTTGCACAATCCATACGCACAACGCGTCGGCATGTTTCCCTCGCTCGAAAGCTTGACAGACCTCCCGCGCCTAGTTACGGTTGCTAAGCCACGATTGGCCAGTGGCGGTTTTCGGGCGTGGCTTAGCGAAGGGTCAATTCATCAACTGGCCGCTACCACTAGAGGTTGGATGCAAAAGGGAGTTAAATATCTCCCCCATGTTAAAATGTCCAACTTTACAGCAGAAAAAAATGTGTTTAAAGCTGGGTGCAAAAAGTGGTTAAAGCTAATTTTGCCCTTCATGACAACAGGGGGGGGGATTTTTTTATAACTCATCCGTTTAAATTTGATTAAGTCTTAAAGTTCTGCATAATTAAGGGCGTGTCCACTTGAGTGACAGGTGGATTGCCGCTGCTGTCACTACTAGCCGTTTGTCTGCTGTCTGTGGTCACATTACTACCTCAGCTAATTCCAGCTGCTGAACTTGGCATCTCTGCCAAGGGGATTATTTCATACAATTTACACGCATTATACCTTCGCCCATGCCGTTGGATTCCGTCGTTGTCGAGTATCGAGAGAACAACCAGCACTGTCTTTCCAGTTGTCATATTTAAAAACATCTATAGGTATAGAGGCTACACTCGTTCTGCAGTACCATTGCTCACATGGAACAGACATATGCTTATTTAACTTTTTAGTGTTAACCCTCTGGGGTCGGCAAATGCACCGGCGCATTTTGCTGGATTTTCTTCACATAGTAGCACAATAGACTTAAATTACTCCGTCATTTATGGTCATACAGAAAAAAGAAATATGAAAAAAGAATCTGTGAGATGTCTACTTTTGTATGTGTCCACTTACATCAAAACAAAATATTGTGCTTTTGTAAAATAAAGAAAATAAACAGGGTGTGCTTTCTGCCTCTCTGTCTCATGGAGTTTTTTTCCGTGAGCACGTCTATAAACGGAAACAAAACTCAGCGAATACTTGTCACACATTTATGAGCAATATATCTTTATAAACATTTAAGTGTGTACTTTTAAATGATCTGATTCAAAACGAAAACTAATATTCTCTGTTTAAGTAATTTGTATAAAACCAACAAGATGTCCAGTTTCTCAAACGCTTGCTCATTAGTTTTAATGTGACCATGCCCACGTGCGCAAAAGAGATTGACATGCAAATCTTCCACATGAAGGAACGCAAACGACCTAATTTCCTCAAAAACAAAGCACCAAACTTCATCAGTCCTCTGCTTTTCGTCGAGTTTGGAAGACACGCTGTGAGCTTACATTGGATTTACCTCAGAAGAAGAACGCGATTTGAAGACAAGAAAGATTTTAAGGTAAGAAATGTATTCTGAATTATATTAGTTAGTGTTATTGTTGCATAAACTTCACATTGTAGTTGAATTGTTGCTAGACTAAAATGCATGAAATCGATGGTAACATGTTGAAATATGAACTATAGACAGACACGCAACCTTTCAATGCGAAATTTAGATACATGTACGACACATGGATGTTTTTATGTTCGATAATAAAACATGATATATACAGCATGATATAAAAGTAGGCAAGTATCAGTGTTTACTCTAATATGGTGAATATTATAATGTTTAGAACGGTGTTTACTGTTAAATACTGTGTTTGTAACGAATGGAAACATTTGAAGTAACATGATAATTAGTGCTGGGCAACGATTACATTTTTTAATCGCGATTAATCACATGATTTTCTCGCGATTAATTGCGATTAATTGCATTGTTACGCGCAAAATTGAATAATGAATTCTAAAGTAGTGTATTGCGCACTTTTGATTTAAATGTACTGCTATATACACAAAAGTGCAATAACATGGTTTGCAAAAACTTTAAACAAAAAGCCTACATCAAAAACATCAAGTATTATAAGAATCTTGTACTTTACCTCGTCTTGCTTGCTGTAATTTCACCTGTGCCATTAATATGTTTATAAGCAACTGAAAAAAGCACAAATGTCAGGGCGTGTCCAAACATATGGACCCCAAAAACACCTTAGACCCCAGAGGGTTAAGTTAACTCTTTGGGCCCTATCTTGCACTCGGCGCAAATGACTTTGTGCACTGACGCATGTATCATTCCTATTTTGCACCCGCGCAAAGCGGGTTTTTCCCTCCACAGACGCACGTCGGTTAACTAAGAAATACACTTGCGCTCCCCGGGGCGGTTCAGCGCAAAGAGGAGGCGTGTTCCGGCGCAAACTTTCCCTCATGCTATTTTGCTGTTCTATAAAACAATTGCGCCACTGACCAGAAAAAAACTAGTCTAAAGTCAGTGGCGCGTTGCGCGTTGTTTATTATGCTATTTTAAGGGCGCATGCTTGGCCATAATCAATGTAGCGTGTGCACAACGCGCATACACGTTGATTCTCTCATCTAAGCAGCAGTTTTCATTTTTGCAAATCATACATTATTACGATAGATAGATAGATAGATAGATAGATAGATAGATAGATAGATAGATAGATAGATAGATAGATAGATAGATAGATAGATAGAAAGACAATTTATTATAAAAGCATGTAGCTTACACATTTACCCAAATTATCATACGCCTGTTTAACAGAAGTTAATTTGGGTGGGTTTCTCCATCCCCAATGTCACTTCTCTGACGAGAACGCTGCTCTCCTCGGCTGTGAACCGCTCCTGGCGCGCGCCTGGCAAATCCGCCGTTATAATAGGAATCCGCTTTAGAACAAGCGCACCTGCTCTTAAAGGGAATGTCAGATGACGCTCTGATTGGTTTATTTCACGTTACGCCCAAACCACACCTATGAATAATGAAGCTACTTCAGGCCAACCCCTTTTAGATTTGCGCCAGGCGCAAGAGGCATTTATCCCGCCGGGAAAATAGCAACAGCGCCGGGATCCGCCCACAAAGTTACTTGCGCTTTACGCTTTGACACTTGCGTTTCAGATCGTTAAAATAGGGCCCTTTATATTTTTTCCTAAAACGTTCGATTTTGACATCTTCATTTCAAAAGGCTATCTTAAAAGTGATAAAAGATAGAGACTTTCTGTAAATTAGAGAAATATTAAAGATGACCCAAAGTTTATGTAGGGATTACATTTTCCCATCTAATTTGCATATTATGATGTCATATGGTGGCGGCAATCTTGGATTATAGAATTTTCATGAAAAGTCACGTTTAAATGATAAAATGCAGCAATTCTTTCCCCCCAAAATGTCCCTCACCTTCTGTATGCTATATTGCACAATACTGAATGCTCAGGTAAATAGTAAGTAGTAAACAAACTGTTTAAATCATCACTAATAAATGGTAGAAACAAACCGAATGCATGTAGCGGTTGGCCTTTTGCTGTAGAGATTTTCCATTTACTACATACAGTAGGCACTCTGATTCCATGTATGGGGCACATATATATTATTCATATGACACACAAACACAAGTAGACAAGACCTGTTTAGTTCAAAAGCTCACTCGCCACGGCAAGGCACAGATCATGAGTGAGATGATACGGCTCTGATAAAATGGCTCACTTGCACACTAGCTCTGCTTTTGTTCGCACTGATTCAATGCGCTCTAGCTCGAATATTTTGGGGATGAAGTATGACATGTCTGCCATCTAGTGGAGGGGAGGTCGAACAAAATTTGACACACTATTTGACAAAATCGGACGTTTTATTCAGTGCCGCATCTTGTCGAGTAAACTTGACCGTGGCGCCTAGAGGGTTAACTATTATAGTATTTCGAAGGGCAAAAACATGAACTTTAACTATTGGCTTTATCATCAAGTCAGCTGTAACTTTAGCGCAAGTGTGCGGTCGCACACTTGGCACAGCCCTTGTGACGGATCTGGCAGTAGCATACAGCATCACCTCCTAAGCCTGAGCAAACTCGACAACGTCGAGCTAGGCGGGCAAGGTTTTAGCAACCAGGCATCTCAGCTCCACCCACGTCCCGTCTCTTTGCCCATTTTCTGTTATCCGGGAGTGACGTGCGGTGACGCGCTGCCAAGATGGCGACGGCCGGCTTCGCCCACTTTTGGCTTAAAAAATGCTCTTCAGTAACCTACAGGTGACGTCACGGACACTGCGTCCATATTTTTTTCAGTCTATGGTCCGACCTATATAGTATGATTCAGAGCTTATGGTCATGGGTTAATCCAACCCAATCACAGTAAATGCATCTCTATAGCACGCAGTGTGTTTATCGTGTAATTTATACGCGAAAATGAGTTTTTACGTGCATAGGATACGCATGGGTTGGTTAGGGTAGGTTTAGTAGTGGTGTGGGGTGCGTGTGTATTATACGTTTGGGTAGAATTAGTGGTGTGGGGTGCGTGTGTATTACACGCAAATGAACTGCGTATCAAATGCACGCGAAAACTGCATATCATATGCGTATCGAAAACTCATTTCCGCGTATAAATTGCACGATAATACACAATGCGTGCTATAGAGACGCATTTACGTGAGAACAGGCTGGTGTCACGGTATACAAATTCATTTGCTTCCTTCTTGTCTCGTGTTATTGTTGTTGCATGAAAGCACGTGTGTGGTGGGCGTAAGTGAGTGAGTGTCATTCCTTGATCCGCTCCAGCTGATCATCATCTCATCACCAGCTGCAGCCGATCTCATTTCACTATATATGCTCACAGTGTTCTCATCTCCATTGTCAGATCGTTGTTGGATGTGTCGGTGTTCCAGTCTTGTGTTCCTGAGTCTCTCGTCGTGTGTTCCTGTGGATTTCGTCTTGTTCGTGGATTATCGTTGGTTGTGGATTATCACCGTTTGTGGATTGTTCTTCGTCTGTCTTCACTGCACCACTTGGGATTCACCACGCTGACCATCGACGTCCCTGTGTCACCCTCCACGCCCGTGTCTTTCTGTTTGGACTTCCACGTACCAAAATAAAGAGTTTATTACCTGCTATTGCTTCCTGTTATCCGTTGAGTCATGACAGCTGGTTAATCAGAGCTTCAGTATAAATGTTCTGCATCCATTATGTTTTATTATTATTTATCTAGATGTCATACTATTTATTAATTTATTATTACACATCCATCACATTTGTTAAAATACAAAAAAGTTAAAGGAGACAAAATGTACCATGAATACCAAGAATATTTTTTATTTCTTTATCAAATTTTTTTCATAGTTTTTCAACAAAACAAATAATAATTATAATTAATAATAATAATCCGTTACATTTATATATCGCTTTTCTGGGTACTCAAATCGCTTTACATGGAGGGGGGAATCTCCTCAAACACCACCAATGTGATCATAGTACATTTGTAACTAAATATTTATTTGTTGTTTATTTGAATAGGGACAGATACAAAAAAAAAACCAGATTATTACATAAAAAACAATCCTACATGGAGGGGGGAATCCCCCTAACCACCACCAATGTGATCATAGTACATTTTAAACTAAATATTTATTTGTTGTTTATTTGAATAGGGACAGACACAAAAAAAAACCCATAGATTATTACATAAAAAACAATCCTAGATGGAGGGGGGAATCTCCTCAACCAACACCAATGTGATCATAGTACATTTGTGTACTATGTACTATATTATCATAGTACATTTTAAACTAAATATTTATTTGTTGTTTATTTGAATAGGGACAGATACAAAAAAAAAACATAGATTATTACATAAAAAACAATCCGATGCCTGTATCACAGTGTGATGTGTTATAGTGTTATAGGGGTGCTGTGACCGGATATTCAGTCTCCGCCAGGTGATGGAAGAGCGAATTCGATGTGGAAAGCGGACAGTCATCGTCTTCATCGACTTTCGATCCGCCTTCGACTGCTTCGACTGGCCAGCACTTTGGACGACGCTGGAGACCGAGCACATCTCACCGAAAGTCATCAAGCTCCTGCAGGAAAACTACAATGGATCATCAAGCCAAATACGCATCCGAAACGAGCTATCTGCGGAATTCACCATCCGCACTGGAGTCCGCCAGGGAGACGTCGCCTCACCACTGCTCTTCAACATCGTTGTCGATGCAATCATGAGGAAAGTATTCGAGGGTAGGCGAGGAGTGCAGTTTGACGAAAATGGCTCATCAGTAACGGATCTTATGTTCGCCGACGACAGTGGCGTGCTGGCGGAGGACGATGCCGAAGCCACGGACATTCTCTACGAGACCGCCCGCGTTGCCCAATCATATGGTTTGAAAATTAACGTTGACAAAACGAAGGTACTGACAACAGATGGATCGCCGGCCAACGTCCACCTTGACGGCATCCAGATTGAGCAAGTTCAGAAGTTCAAATACCTGGGCTTACAGATTGAAGAGAAGAAAGTTGCGTCTACGGCAGAGACCCACAGTCGAATTGGCCAAGCAACCGCAGCATTCGCCTCGCTAAAGTGGTGTCTCTGGAAGCGAACCAATATTTCCATCCCGACCAAAATTCGCCTATTCCGTACGCTAATCCTGCCGATTCTACTCTACGGATCCGAAACGTGGACGGTGCTGAAGGCGGACCTCAACAAACTCGAAGCTTTCCAAATGCAATGCCTGCGCCAGATCTTGCGAGTATAACTTCGAGATCGCCTTCGAAATGAGGACATCCGGCGCAGATGCCAACAACCACTCTGCCGTGCAAAGGCAAAAGACCGTAACTTCGTTTTTGGTCGAAAATGAGTTATTGATATTTTTGGCACATTCAAGACCTCCTTTATCATGTGGATAAGTATCTTGAGTCAATTCCGTTGTTTTTTCGAGAAAATAATGGTTTGTCTTAACCGTAACTTCTAAAAGCCCATGAGAAACCAAGGCAGAACACCGTAACTGTTGTTACGGCTCTTTGGCTTAGTTTTGGAACGCTCATATCGAGTTACGGCACTCTGTCTTTGTTTAGCCGCGTGTCAATATGAAGTTACGGTGCTGGCGTTCTATCGAATAATGCTACCTATCAGATTATACGGTGTTCTGCCTTTGTTTTAGGCTACTCTCCATTAAAATTAAAATTACGATGTAGCCTGTGTACTTTGTACAGCTACCATCCGTCCCTGTAACTTCTGATATCTTCAGAGCTTTGTCCTGCACTAATGCGGTCAGAACATTTAGTATGCTCTTAACCCGCTCCATCGACAAACGTGCGATATCGATCCCGAAGGATATATGCAGAGTTGACAGAAAAATGTTACACATACCGAAGCAGGTCAATACAACAAAGAACTAAAGCCCCGCCTCACCCAGTTCGGGTACCGGACCTAGTTGAAACAATCATGCATCTAGCTGGCAGAGTGCCAAAACTTCGCCGGCGCCTTCAGCTCCGCCTTGAACACGGTCGAGCCGACGCGGGACTAATATCACAGACACAGAGTGATAATAATGAAGCAACAAGGTTATATTGTCGCATACAGCAGAATGAAGCAAGAAGTGCTGGTGCATACAACATCAGAACAGCTGTTAAAAGCATGCATACAAAACACAGCGTCCGGAATAAATCCGCGGGACGAGCGAAGTGCACGCACAATATAAGGGCAGACAGCTGAAACCAACGCATACTGAAAAGACGCAGAACACAGAAGGTTGTGCTATAAATGCATTAGTCGTCTAAGTAGTCCAGAACGCGCTCCCTACTGAGTCCTTAAGGGGTAAAGCACTGCATTATAGGCTACTTTTCGTGAACGGATCGTGACACCTTCGAACACGAATCTCGGTAAACGCCTGTGAAAGTATTCGTCTTTCAGATCCACGCACCGCTATAAACAGTCTCCGGGTCGAATGTGCGCGAGGATCTGTTTTATCGTGATCATTACATTACATTATAACGCGTGTTTAGCAAGTCTTATGCCACTCGGTACCACTTGAAGATACTCTTTAGTCCAGGGGTCACCAACACGGTGCCCGCGGGCACCAGGTCGCCCCCAGGGACCACATGAGTCGCCCGCAGGCCTGGTCTAAAAATAGCACAACTCAGTAGTGAGCTGCGTCTGAAATGTAATTGTATTCTGTTGATATTCTTTTTCAATCACACCTGTTGCATTTATATAGCATATATTTATATATTTATATTTAAAAATGACAATATCTTCTGTTCATTATACATGAGTATAGATAAGTTTAGGTGAACTCTGACTTACTCTAGTTCAGGGGTCCAAACGTCGCTCGCGAGCTACCAGTAACGTTAGCTCGTGGCCTGATTGGAGGTTGCTCGTCAAGGAGCCGTTCACATATCGAGTCTTTTGCGTCCTTAAGTTCGTTATTTCAAATGTAGGTGCGAGGCAAGCGCGCTCATAATTAAAGCGACGCGCTATTTTTTTCCAGGTGCAGCGAGATGAAAAAAATGCAACTATTCAGTATGCCGCAAACGTACCGCAGGTCAACCAATCAGCTTCACCCTTTCCATAACAACATTGAAAGCTCAGTCAACATGAAGGATGGGGGTGCACCCAAACACTACGGGTGTTTTTCTCTTCTCCGTAAATAAATCTTGTAGCAGAGCTACAGCAAGTGTTTTTCGGTGGTGGAAATCTATTAGCTACTAAAACTTCTTTGTCATTGTGGAGAGTGCAGTGCATGGTTGCATAGCAACGACAGACGCCACGGGAAAATCAGATCGAATTTTACTCTTAATAATAAAAGATAAGCTAATGTGCACTGTAAATGTCAGTAATTTATCTTTTTTGGCTCATTCTTTTTATAAAAATGATTTAAAGGCTGAAATATGTGAGGTTTATATTTTTATAAAACATTTTTTGTCAAAACTTTATTTGAACTTGTACATACTTGTACAGTAGGCTAGATAACATGTTGCAAGACACTCCTTTAAAATCTAGCCATAATTTTTAATGTTATTATTTTAATGTTTCTGTAAACAAAAAGTGCATATTGATGCGGATTTATTTGTTATTTGCTGGTTTTCGACATACAACTTAGTGAATTGATTTCATTGTGTAGTATTAGTACTTTTTGAACAGGATTCTGTGATTACCGTGATCATTTTGGTCACTAATGAAATTAAATTATCATGCCATTTCATATCTAGTCATGATGAACTATAAAATCAACTATAATTATGTGTTTTTACAATATAATATGCAAAGTACAATTTTCTATAAAAAAAATAATCTCTGATTCTGTTCTTTTCTCTGACATTTAAGGGTGACATAGGCATACAAAAACCCTTTTAGGTATAAAACAGTTTAGATAGTTGTTAATATGCGAGTTATGAGACATTATTTCAGAGATTTAAGTATTGTATTACATGAGTAGCTCTCGGCCACTTTCATTTTTAAAAAGTAGCTCTCAAATGAAAAAAGGTTGGAGACCCCTGGTTTACCCCTATGGAGGTATTTTGTCATGTCTAATGTATTAATAGGGCCACCAGAATGCAACCAAAGCACAATAACTAGAAGGCTAGGTAATTGTAAATGATACAAAATAAATGCCATGATCACTAGATTTTATACAGGTGTTACTATAATGATTTTTTTAATGGTGATCAGCAACCAAATATTGATAATGTGGAAGTTACTGGCTTTTGCCTTGGCATGACTTCTCATTTTTTGTTGACAATACAAAGGCAGAGTACAGTAACTTTAAAATAGTGGTCAAAAGTCAAGTTTGAGCTCAAAATTTTGTTATGTAGATAATTTTCATTACTTAAACATCTAATTGCCAGATTTTCAGTGTCCTACCTATAATTAATTTGGCGGGACAACTAAAAATCTTTAAAGTCATTTTTCTCAGTTCCACACTCTAGCGAGTTAAGGTCTTTTGCCTTTGTAGGGCAGCACTGATCGAGGAACAAATCCAAAGACGACGACTGCGATGGTTTGGCCATGTTTGCAGAATGAGTGGGAGCCGACTACCACACCAACTCCTCTGGCGTAACCGACCCTCCCAGTGGAGAATCCAGCGAACGGCACCAAAAAAAACGTGGCTCAAACAGGTTGAGGAGGACATCAGAAATCGCAGATTAAATATCAACGACGCCAGAATGACCGCCTTGGATCGTCCCGCATGGAACCCTAGCGCCAGCTAGGGATCAAAGAAGAAAGAAGAAGATGTGTTATAGCCATGGATAATTCACAACACCTGTCCCTAGAAGGGCTTTTAACCCTCTGGGGACCAAGAACGCACCCGTGCGTTTTGGCAGATTTTTTTTCACATAGCAGAAAAATAGACTTAAACTACTCCATCATTTCTGGTCATACAGAGTTATGAAACATATTTAAAAAAACTGTTAAATGTCTACTTTTTTATGTGCCCTCCTACAATCGAAATAAAATATTGTGCTTTTGTAAAATAAAGAAAATAAACAGGGTGTGCGTTCTGCCTCTCCGTGTCCGTGAACTTTTTTTCTGGAGCACGTCTCTTAAACTTAAACAAAACTCAGCTAATACTATTCACCCAGACATGAGCAATATATGTTTATGATCATTTAAGTTTGTACTTTTAAATTATCTAATTTAAAACTAAAATAAAGATTCCCAGTTTATGTAATCTATATAAAAAGAGAGATGTGTCAGCCGTTCTCATTATCGTTCTCGCATCTCATCATTCCGCTAATGTGACACGCCCACGGAGAGCGCACGTGTGTGTGTGTGTGTGTGTGTGTGTGTGTGTGTGTGTGTGTGTGTGTGTGTGTGTGTGTGTGTGTGTGTGTGTGTGTGACTAGTTTAGGATAGATTATAAAGTTTTAACTCTAAAATAGACATCAAATAAGCTTTTGTTAGCAGTTTCTGCTCATATGTTAAATATATAGTATGTTTTGTCAAAAATAAACTTATCAACTGTTATAGTGTTTGTTCCAGCCAGGCTATATCAAAATAATGAATCCTTAACTTTGAAATATGTATAATAAATGTATTGGCATACTTTAAAAAAAATAATACTTTATAAGAGATTTATGGAAAAAGACAATTTTCTTTTCAAGATCTTTCCAACTCTAACTTTGAACCAATTCTATTGAATGGCCCATATAACCAATTTGAACAGGATTTGTTTCCAGGTATGACTAAAAAACTTTTGACTTTCATTTATATTTTGATTATATATATATATATATATATATATATATATATATAGATGTCTGTGTGTGTGTATATATGTATATATATTTTACTTGCATTCTTTCTTGTGACACACCTGAATGAAATGAATGCATCTTTGTCTTCTCAGGTGAGAATCACCGAATTATACATGAGGGGGTTGGGCTGTTCACGCCCATTCGCATATTGCCTTTCAAACAAATTTTTTTTTTTCACAATTTAAAGCAATCTATGGTGTTATGTGAATGATTAGAAAGGACGATTTTCAGATCATTTTGAAGCAAATACTCTAGGCCACAACTTCCATTAGTCAAAAGTCTTGTGGACACATATTTAGTATGTGTTTTGTGGCCTTATTTCAGAAACTTTTATTTTTAGTTTTATCAATAAACATGCATAAACAAATATTCTCTCAAAAATACAAACATGTACACACATGTTGCTCACATATTATGGTAGCCCTGTTTGTGCTAAATAGAGTGTAATTTCACCTGTGCCAGTAATAAGTTTATAAGCAACTGAAAAAAAGCACAAATGTCAGGGCATGACAAAACATCTCAAGGACCCCAAAAACACCTTGGTCCCCAGAGGGTTAACAGTTAAGATAATGGAGTAAAAAAAGGTAGCACCAATAAAAGTTAGTGTAGTAAATAAACACATTCACTCAAACTCAAACAGATGCACACCTCACATACACACGGATATACATTTCATATGGCATGATTTGAATCTCACAATCTCACCGTTTGCGGAAGAGATTGTGAGATTGTGGTTAAGGTCTCAGCAGCAGGAGGGACGTAGAGGTCATTAAGCAAGGCTGAGTTGAGTGGGGGACGGAGGGGGGTGATTTTGGGACGCAAGAGTCACTGTCTTCATGTTTTATCATTTACGCCTGTGTTATGGAAATCATCATTATGAACAGCAGCTACGCTAATTATTTTCCCTTTTTATTTTTCTGCTGTTATCTCGGGACGCGAGTCCCGAGAAAATGGCGTTCGTCAGCTCCAGTTTGAATCCAGCCTCTCACGGAGACTTCAGATGCCCCAATCACAAAGCCTGTGAAGAGACGACTCAACGCCGGCGATATGGACTCTCTATGGTGGACGGCACTGATCCTCAACAACTCGTCTTAATACCGGCGTGATTACTTGGACTTCCAAAAGATGGAATGGATAAATACTCTAAATGTTCCGATTCCAATCTGACTTGTAATGCTGCCCGAATCATGCACTGTTCCTTCGTTGGTCAGAGGAGAACTGGCCCCCCTGAGTCTGGTTTCTCCCAAGGTTTTTTTCTCCATTCTGTCACCTGATGGAGTTTTGGTTCCTTGCCACTGTTGCCTTGGCTTTTGGCTTGCTTAGTTGGGGACATTTAATATTCAATAATATTATTGATCTGCCTTACTTAAGGTGGACGTTGACGCAATTTTCTTTTAGAAACAAACTTTGTTATATTGTTTTCATGTTATCACTGTGAAGCGCTTTGATACAATCTGTATTGTAAAAAGCGCTATATAAATAAAGGTGACTTGACTTGACATGATCACACTGCTGCTGCTGTACGAACCAGGCTTGGGGGGCCAGCGCCCCTGTGACAACAAGCTTAGACCCCCTTGTGGCCCCCCTAAATGTGGAGTGTGAAATAATTTCCCTTTCGAGAGGTTCCTCCTATTGCGTAATAGCTTACGCTATGGGAAAACTCCTTTTCTCGAGAAATATTGAAGTCTTTATGTAAAACGCATTGCAGCTGCACAGCATACAGCAATGAGCGAGGCAGCTCCACCAATTGCTTTCATCTCCTCCTGTCATGCCATGGATCATTTTGGCACTTACATCAGTCATCCATTTCTGTGTTCCTAGTCCATCACTAACTGCTATCACGGAGCTCTCAGTCCCTCCGCTCAGCATCATGTTCAAATATTCAACTCTGCAACTGGTCGAACTGATCAACTACTCAATTCCATCCTGCATCCCAGTCATCAAACAGCTCGGACTTCTACGCCGACCCCGTTACATCCACAGAAGTTTTCGCCGCAAGTTTGTTTACTTCCAACACGGACAATCCATTCCATCCATCTGGTCACCTGCACGCTCTGTCGCACCTCTGCCACGTCATCGGAACGCTTCCCCCGCTGGATCACATAGAGCTGAGCGCACCGACTGGCTGCACAGAAAACCCGAACTGGACTACAGTGCTATTCATACTTCACATATACCTATTCTCCAATCACGTGTAAATCCACTCACTGTCCCTTCTCAACTGCATTACCCCCTCACTCGCACTGCTAATCGGGACAACCTCAGATCTTTCCAGCCTGCCCCCATCTCACCACCCTCTCACCATGCCAACTTTGCCCTCCTCAACACCCGATCGCTTAACAATAAAGCCCCTGCCCTCCATGAACTAATCCTTGACAACACGCTGGATTTCCTTCTGCTCACCGAAACTTGGCAACAACCCAATGACTTCTTCTCCCTCAACCATGCATCCCCCACTGGCTACAATTACATCTGCAAACCCGGCCCCTCCCGCCGTGGAGGTGGCCTCGCCGTTATTTATAATCAGAACTTCCGGATCACTGAACTCACCCTCCCTTCAGTATCATCATTTGAATATCTCGTCTTCAAAGCTCTTTCCTCCATGACAGTTATCCTCATTTACCGGCCACCTAAACCAAATCCCTCCTTCCTCTCTGATTTAACTGAACTCCTCACACTAGCTTCATCTCTCTCTCCACGTCTGCTACTACTCGGTGACCTAAACATCCACATAGACTCCTCCACCTGCAAGCTGTCATCAGAATTCACAATTTTATTGGACAACTTTACTCTCACCCAACATGTCACATTCCCCACCCATGAAAAAGGACACATCCTCGATCTGGTCTGCTCCACTAACCAACCAGTGCTCAACCTCCATCCATGCCTCTTTCCCCTCTCTGATCACAAACTGATACGGTTCACCATTCCGTCTCCAACCCCCCGCCCCCGCCTCCTCAGAGAAATCACCTTCCGCAACCTTAAATCAATTGATCCCCATCATCTCTCTGACCTGCTCTCCACCACTCTCCACATGGACTCAACCCTCACCTCACCTGATGATCTCACAAACCACCTCAAATCCGTTTTGTGTACCTCCCTTAACACTTTGGCCCCCCTCAAAACAAAAACTGTCACTTTTAACAACTCGTCACCCTGGTACACACCTGCACTCCGGAAAATGAAACAAACTGGACGCCAACTTGAACGCCTGACAAAAAAATCACAGTCCACCATGAAGCCTATAAACTCCACCTCATTGCCTACAAAGATGCCCTCATTGCCGCCAAATCTGCCTACCTCTCCACCATCCTCACCAACCCCTGTCTAAACCCCAGAACCCTCTTCTCCACATTGAACAACCTCATCAAGCCTCGGACCAACACCTTCCTTACCTCTACTCCGGATCTCTGCAACTCATTCCTTCACTTTTTCGCTGATAAAATCAATATCATTTATCAATCTCTATCCCCTGCATCCGACCTTCCAGTATCTACTCCAGCACCTATCACGGGCCCTTTTCCCCCCATCCCTCCTGACCTCTCTCCCCCTTCTCCACACTGCCTCCTCTCCCAGTTTAACTTGGTCACCACTCTTGAAATCTCTAAACTCATCAGTTCTTCCAAACCGACTACCTGCTCACTTGACTCCCTCCCTACTCCACTCCTGAAGTCCTGCCTCCCCGTCCTTTGCCCCTACCTCACTAACCTCTTCAATTCCTCATTGTCCCTTGGAACTGTTCCCTCTGCTTTCAAAACTGCCGCTGTCACCCCAATCCTCAAAAAACCTGGTCTGGATCCCTCTTCCCTCAACAACTACCGCCCAATTTCCACCCTCCCCTTTCTGTCTAAAACCCTGGAACGTATAGTCGCTTTACAATTACAAACCCATCTTCATGCCAATAACCAATTTGAACCTCTCCAATCTGGTTTTCGCCCCCTCCACAGCACAGAAACTGCTCTCCTCAAAGTCCTTAATGACCTCCTCACCTCCGCTGACACTGGTTCCCTTAACATCCTTATTCTTCTCGACCTGAGTGCAGCCTTCGATACCGTGAGCCATAACATCCTGCTCACCAGACTCAAAGACCTTGGTATCGAAGGTATTGCACTCAGCTGGCTCCGTTCCTACCTTTCCAACAGATCCCACTTCATCTCTCTTCATAATCACACCTCTGCAACAGCCACAGTCACCCAAGGCGTTCCCCAAGGATCCGTGCTCGGCCCCCTCCTCTTCATCATTTACATCCTCCCCCTTGGTCAGATACTTCGTCACTTCAAACTGAATTTCCACTGTTATGCCGATGACACTCAGATCTACCTCAGCACCAAATCCCCCCACAATCCTCCCCTCTCCCATATCAACTCCTGTCTGTCAGCTATTAAAACCTGGATGCAACATAACTTCCTCAAACTCAACAGCAATAAAACAGAATTCCTCCTCATAGGCTCCAAATCCACTCTCAGCAAAACCAATAACATCACTCTCACCATTGACGACACCATTGTCTCCCCATCCCCCCAGGCCCGCAACCTCGGCGTGGTTTTTGATTCAACCCTCTCCCTTGAACCTCACATCTGTCATGTCATTAAAACCTCCTTCTTTCACCTCCGCAACGTCGCCAAAATCAGATCCTCACTCACACCCTCTGCTGCTGAAAGACTCATTCACGCCTTCATCTCCTCACGACTGGACTACTGCAACTCACTACTCCTTGGTATTAGCTCAAACTACATAAAAAGACTCCAACTGGTCCAGAATGCAGCCGCCCGACTCATCACCCGCTCCAAATCCTGGCACCACATCACTCCAGTCCTAAAACAACTACACTGGCTTCCTATTTCCCACCGGATCACATACAAAATCCTGGTCCTTACCTACAAAGCCATCCACCACCTGGCCCCCTCATACCTCACTGACCTCCTCTCCCCCTATCAACCCTCACGGTCCCTCAGATCCACCTCAGCCGGTCTCCTCTGCATCCACAAGTCCAAGCTCCGCAGTTTTGGGGACAGAGCCTTTTCCAGGGCAGCTCCCAGGCTCTGGAACTCCCTCCCCCATGAGATCCGCACATCTGAGTCCCTCACCATCTTCCAGTCCCGCCTCAAGACCCATCTCTTCACCTCTGCCTATCCGTAGCCCCACACCCCTCCCATCCCTATATGTGCCTGTTTTTTTTGTGTTTTTTTCTCTTGCTTATTCACCTGCCCTGTAAAGCGACTTTGAGTTCGAGAAAAGCGCTATACAAATTCAATTTATTATTATTATTATTATTATTGGCTGTGCTGCGGCAACTGCACGAACCTATGACGGGGCGACTTTGAACCCGCTTCCAATGAGCGTGCTTCACGCCCACGCGCGTCAGAGCCCGCCAAGATGGGCGTGGCCAAGGGCTATATATTGGGCGCCCCGTCGTCTGAGTTCTTTAGATTTAATCTCCTTCAGCAAAGAACCTTCTCTTCGCTGGATCCTCCGGATTTGTTGGAGTCTTTTCGCCGCCGCCGGCGTCCTCGAAGCAGTCCTGCTGTAGGCTTGTCGACGGCGGCGGCGAAAAGACTCCAACAAATCCTTCAGCCGCCTTCAATCACCTTTTCTGCTAAGCCATCCGGCGCGCATCATCCTATATCCTTTTCAAAGCTATCAGTGTTCGCCCCCGCGACACTTTTTCTAAAAGAGCAAATTATCAAGGCGTTGTTTCAAATGCCTTCCTGCGCCTCGTGTCGAGGCCCTCTTCAGGACGGGGATCGACACATCATTTGTGCCCGCTGCCTGGGACCGGACCACGCAGAGGCTGCCCCTGTGACACCCTGGGCCTGACCGAGCTGCGCGCTCGCTTCGCCGTTTTCACCGCGAAAGAGCCCACCTCTTCCGTGCTGCCATCTCCTCTGGTCGAGCCGCGAAAGAAAAAGCGCCGCTCACAGAGGCCGCCGGAGCACGCGGTTTGCAGTGATGTCACGCCGGGCCAATCCCGCGTGCTTCACCACCACCCGAAGACTCCCCGCCGCCAGTCCAGTTCACACAGGCGGACCAGCACCCCTCCAGCGGAGCGATGGGGCTCATCTCGTTTGGCGCGTCAGGGGATGACGATGACAAGGATGACAGTTTTTCCTGTGATGCTGCATCCGACGACTGGCCGGGTTTGTCGTTCGACCCCGCGCCATCGACATTAGCGGGCACGAGCGCGGGCTCCAGCATGGACTCGGAGATCGTCCGCATCCTATCTAAGGCCGTGGAAGACCTCGGGCTCGATTGGTCTTCCCCGGAAGAACCCGCCCGCAGCCGACTGGACGAGTGGTTCCTGCAGGGGCGCCGACAGGCCCCTCGACAAAGACCCTCCCCGTTCTTCCCGGAAGTTCACGACGAACTCACGAAGTCGTGGAAAGCCCCGCACTCCGCTCGCCTGAAGCCTTCTTTTTCTTTGTCGCTCTCCTCTGTGGACGGCGCGAAAGAAAGAGGCTATGAGGGGACTCCGCCCCTCGAGGAGGCTGTGGCCAATCATCTGTGTCCAGAAGACGAGTTGTTGAGGATCAGTGCCGTCCACCATAGAGACTCCATATCGCCCGTGCTGAGTCGTCACTTCACAGGCTTTGTGATTGGAGCATCTGAAGTCTCCGTGAGAGGCTGGATACAAACTGGGGCTGACGAACGCCATTTTCTCGGGACTCGCGTCCCGAGATAACAGCAGAAAAGCAAAAAGGGAAAATAATTAGCGTAGCTGCTGTTCATAGTGATGATTTCCATAACACAGTCGTAAATGATAAAACATGAAGACAGTGACTCTTGCGTCCCAAAATCACCCCCCTCCGTCCCCCACTCAACTCAGCCCAGCTTACTGACCTCTACGTCCCTCCTGCTGCTGAGACCTAACCACAATCTCACAATCTCTCCGCAACCCAACCATACGCGCCAACCCGTTGACTAAGGCTGTCGAGCCCCACTGGTGCGTGAATAGGCAGTTTCAGTGGACAACGGTTCCGTATGGCATACTACCTACCGCAACACAATATCTGCCCAACCACCCGTCATTCACGCAATATATACAGGAACGTAATGACTGTAAATACTATGCAACCTATACAAATAACCTACAGTCTCTTCAAGTTTTATAGTATTAAATGCATTTGATCTGATTCAGCAGTGGTATAAAAGGTAAGCATTATGTAAATGCTTGGCTAAAGAGATAATCTAGTTTTAAACTGGGACAGCGAGTCAGAGCCTCGAACAATATCAGGAAGGCTATTCCAGAGTTTAGGAGCTAAGTGTGAGAACGCCCTCCCTCCTTTAGTCGACTTAGATATCCTAGGAATGACCAGAAGCCTCGAATTTAGTGATCTTAAAGAACGCGATGGATTGTAGGGCGATAGAAGGTCCATTAAATACACAGCTAAACCATTTAGGGCTTTATAGGTCAGTAATAGTACTTTATAATTGATACGGAACTTGATAGGTAGCCAGTGTAGAAATGATAGAATTGGTGTTATATGATCATATTTTCTTGACCTAGTAAGAACTCTAGCGGCTGCATTTTGCACTAACTGTAGCTTGTTTATTGAGGATGCAGGACAGCCAGCTAATAAGGCATTACAGTAATCTAGTCTCGAGGTCATGAATGCATGGACTAACTTTTCTGCATCAGAAACAGATAGCATGTTACGTAATTTCGCAATGTTTCTAAGGTGGAAAAAGGCTGTTCTTGTAACATATGAAATATGATTTTCGAAAGACAAGTTGCGGTCTAGTATAACTCCCAGGTCTTTTACCGTAGAGGATAAAGTAACAGGACATCCTTCTATACTAAGGTTGTATTGTAAGTGGTTTTGTGGGTAGTTTTTTGGACCAACAAGTAATACCTCCGTTTTATCTGGATTTAATAGCAGGAAATTACCCGTCATCCAGCATTTTATATCTTTAAGACACTCTGTCAATTTTGTTGAGTTAGTGTTTTCATCTGGCCGTGATGAAATATATAATTGAGTGTCATCAGCATAACAGTGGAAATTAATTCCATGTTTTCTTATAATATTACCAAGTGGCAGCATATATATTGAGAATAGCGGAGGGCCTAACACCGATCCTTGCGGCACTCCATAATCTACTGACGTTATCTTCGATTTTTCCCCATTTAAACAAACAAAATGGTAACGGTCCGATAAGTACGATCTGAACCAGCTTAATGCCTGTCCCTGAACACCAGTGTAGTTTTGTAATCGATCCAAGAGTATTTTATGATCGATAGTGTCAAACGCAGCACTAAGATCGAGTAGAACTAGTATTGAGATACAGCTTTGGTCAGAAGCTAAAAGTAAATCATTTGTAATTTTAACTAGCGCAGTTTCTGTGCTATGATGCGGCCTGAATCCTGACTGAAATTTTTCATATATCTCACCTGCGCAGCTCCAGGTGTTTCAAGCTAAACTTCTCCGCAGTATGGACGAGTCTGGACCCGATCCTGAGGCATTCAAGGACCTGCGCAGCGCCACTGACATAGCGCTGCGAGCTACAAAAGCCACCGCCCAATCCATCGGCCGTGCTATGGCTAACCTGACTGTCCTTGAGCGCCATCTGTGGCTGACGCTGACAGAGATGAAGGATGCAGATAAGGCGTCATTTCTCGACGCGCCTATCTCCCAAAGTGGCCTGTTTGGACCAGCGGTGAAGGAGTTCGCCGAGCGCTTCACCGAAGCCCGTAAGGACTCACAGGCTATGCGTCACTTCCTGCCCAAGCGATCTAGCTCATCGCAGAGCCGCCAACGGCCGCCTCAGCAGCAGCGAGCTAAGACGGCGCCCCCCGTCTCTCAGCCCAGACCTGAAACGGATTTTCGACGCCGCTCGCGCTCTGCCAACAGGAAACAACCGCCCGAGCGACGGGGACCTTGGCCCAAGATTGTGCTGAACCCAGAGCCTCGTAAGTCCTCCTAGCTACAGGGAGAAAAAGGGAGAGCGCGTGTCTCGCAAGAGCCGGACCGTTCTCTCCAAAACGTTTAAAGCATTACCCAGTCCCCTTACAGGTGGCTGGAAATGTCTATACAGCAGCCAATGTGCCAGCCACACAGCTCGCCCACCTGCAAACATAAAGAAATCACATAAAGAGCCATTTTCTGCCTGTGTCATTAAAGGGTCACGTGTCCACACCAAAGTGCGCATTCCCACATATCAAAACTGTCAACACAGCGCCAAATGTTTTCCCAGCTCAAGCTGGACGCCCCATAAATGTAGATTGTGTGCCAACTGTCACGTATGCACCACTACACACAAGCACTGTTCCCACAGTTATAAACACTTCCCAAGTAAAAGCGGGAAGTTGTATAAGAGTAGCGCGTGTGCCCGCTGTTATGCACGCACCCCAACTCACAAACACTGTTTATATGACCAAAAACCTCCCGCCACGAGCGGGAAGTTTTATGAAAGTGGCGCGCGTGCCTACCACAGTCTATGCACCCCCACCCATAAGCACTGCCCATACAGTGTTAAACATTTCCCCATCTCACTCTGTGAGCATTACGGCGAGCGTGCCTGTAATCTCACACGCACCCCTGCACTCGGCATTCAACAAAGCTGCTCAGCGCGCGCCATTTACGAAATGTATGGATGCAGCACTTTCCCCCCTGAGGCAGCGGGGAGTGCGAATACTGAATTATCTCGACGATTGGCTAATCCTAGCACAATCAGAGAGCCAGTTAGTGACACACAGATCTTGGATTATCAGTCATCTAGATTGCCTGGGTCTAAGAATCAATTTTGCAAAGAGCATGCTATACCCCAGCCAGAATATTTCTTTTCTGGGAATAGTGCTAGACTCAGTGCAGATGACGGCGCGCCTCTCGTCAGAGCGCGCGCTCACTATCCGGCGCCTTGCAACATCGCTCAGAGCGGGTGCGCGCGCCCCCGTCAAACGATTTCAAAGGATGCTCGGTCTCGTGGCCTCAGCATCAGCTGTACTCCAGCTAGGATTGTTGCACATGCGTCCTCTCCAGCGCTGGCTCAAAAGCCGTGTCCCCACACACGCGTGGCGCTCGGGCCACTTTTTAATCAGAGCGAATTACGGCTGCATAAAAGCCCTGACGCCCTGGAAAGCTGTCGACTGGTATCAGTCCGGCGTGAGTTTGGGCGTGAACACAAGGAGAAAAATGATCACGACAGATGCCTCCAAAATAGGCTGGGGGGCCCTTTACGAGGGCAGGCCTGTCTCCGGCTTGTGGTCAAACCCGGAGAAGCGCCTACATATAAACTGTCTGGAATTGAAAGCGGTCGCTTTGGCTCTCAGAGCCCTGCTCCCGTACCTGAAGGACGAGCACGTCCTAGTCCGAACGGACAACATGACGGTAGTTTCGCGTATAAATCGTCAGGGTGGACTCAGATCGAGCTCCCTGCACTCGATGGCCAGGGAGCTCCTCCTATGGTCCCAGTGCAACCTGGGCTCGCTGAGAGCAGCGCATGTGCCAGGTGTTCTGAACCAGGGAGCGGACATGCTGTCCAGAGACAAAGTTCTCCCAGGAGAATGGTCTCTCCACCCCCTGACGATTCAGTGGTTATGGCAAACCTTTGGCAGAGCAGAGGTCGACCTCTTTGCCTCCAAGGAAAATGCGCACTGCCCTCTCTTCTTTTCAAAGAGCACAGACGCGCTCGCCCAAGTCTGGCCGAGCCGCCCGCTGTATGCCTTCCCTCCGGTCGCGATGCTACCTCAGGTCATCAGTCGGATCAGGGAGGAGAAATGTGCAGTGCTCCTGGTAGCCCCACTCTGGAAGAACCAGACGTGGTTTCCAGAACTGATGCAGATGATGCAATCTGCCCCATGGCCGATTCCACTGAGGCTAGATCTCCTCAGGCAGGCCAACGGGATGATCGTCCATCCCCACCCCGATCTGTGGGCCCTCCATGCGTGGCCCCTCAACGGATTCCCGGGAACCTCCCCAGTGGAGTGTTGAGAACCATCACTGAGGCGCGAGCGCCCTCTACGAGGCGCTTATATGCCCAGAAATGGAAGGTGTTCAGTGACTGGTGTAAATCCAGGAACCTGAATCCTGAGACATGCGAAGTACCGAGTGTGCTCGTTTTCTTACAAGAGCTGTTGGAGGCAGGCCGCACCCCCTCCACGCTCAAAGTATATGTGGCTGCCATAGCGGCATCACATGACCCTGTGGAAGGTCGCACACTAGGGAAAAACTACCTAGTTGTTCGTTTCCTGAGGGGCGCCAGGAGGATAAATCCCCCACGCCCCCCCTCGGTGCCGATTTGGGACCTGGCCACGGTCCTGGACGCACTTAAACGTGCCCCGTTCGAACCCCTCCGAACTGTGCACAGTAAACAGCTCTCGCTCAAAACTGCTCTCTTGCTGGCTCTCGCCTCGGTCAAGAGAGTGGGCGACCTGCACGCGCTGTCATCAAGCGCTACCTGCCTGGAGTTTGGACCTAACGACAGCAGGGTTGTCCTCAGGCCAAAACACGGGTATATTCCTAAGGTGCTCTCTACTCCTTTCAGAGCACAGGTGATATCTTTGGCCGAGCTATCGTCTCCAGCAGACGAAAGCGACGCTAATTTACTCTGCCCGGTCAGGGCACTCAGAGTATATTTGGAACGTTCTGCCCTGTTCAGACAGACAGAGCAATTGTTCGTATGCTTTGGCGGCCGCACTAAAGGTCTGGCTGTTTCAAAGCAAAGAATATCGCGCTGGATAGTTGATGCTATAGCGCTGGCTTATGAAGCCAAGGGCCTTCAGTGCCCCTTGGGCATCAGAGCTCACTCTACGAGAGGCATGGCCTCCTCGTGGGCGTGGTCGAGTGGGATACCCATTCAAGATATTTGTGCGGCAGCAGGCTGGGCCTCACCGTCCACATTTATCAGGTTTTATAACCTACAGTTCCCCTCATTGCACTCTAACATACTGTCGGTCTAACTATGACATAGGCTGGGGTGTGTACATGCTGAGCATTGTCTCCTCCCTCATAGAATCCTTCTTTGACTGATGTAGAGGATTTTTCATACATGACAGTACATAAAAATGTGCTTGTGTGTGTCTCTGGACGCCCATCGGGCCGTTCCACGTTGTCCCTTTATAAAGCCCGCCTTCGGCTGGCTCGTTGGATAATTGCTTTGCTCGAAGACTCAGGCATCTGCCTCCGGCTTAACAGAGCGAAGTCAGCACGCACGGCGTTTTACATGGCGTTCCCATAGCGTAAGCTATTACGCAATAGGAGGAACCTCTCAAAGGGAACGACTCGGTTACTAACGTAACCTCGGTTCCCTGAGAGGAGGGAACGAGTATTGCGTAATCTGCCGTGCTTGTGCTTGGACAGTTTGCTTCAGTCGATTGAACCTAAAGAACTCAGACGACGGGGCGCCCAATATATAGCCCTTGGCCACGCCCATCTTGGCGGGCTCTGACGCGCGTGGGCGCGAAGCACGCTCATTGGAAGCGGGTTCAGAGTCGCCCCGTCATAGGTTCGTGCAGTTGCCGCAGCACAGCCAATGACCGAGCTGCCTCGCTCATTGCTGTATGCTGTGCAGCTGCAATGCGTTTTACATAAAGACTTCAATATTTCTCGAGAAAAGGAGTTTTCCCATAGCGTAAGCTATTACGCAATACTCGTTCCCTCCTCTCAGGGAACCGAGGTTACGTTAGTAACCGAGTCGTTTTCAGTCACTCATTTCGGTCTTTTGTCACGCTCTCTCGCCACACGTATTTCTCATGCGGAAAAACTATTTATAATATATTTAATATGCCGCAATTTCTCCGGCCGCGTCGCTCTCACTATGGAACCGGCAGGAATCAAGCGCGTCTCCCCTGGAGTTCTGCAGTTGACCCTGCCACTTATCAGCCAATCAAAAAAAAAATAAAGGTGCTACACAATAGCCAATCAGAAAATAGCACTACTGTATCTGGGTAAGATTTAACGCAACAACCAATGAAAAAAACCGATGGAACCGGCAGGAATCAAGCATGTCTCCCCTGGAGTTCTGCAGTTGACCCTGCAACTTATCAGGCAATCAAAAAAATAAATAAAGGTGCTACACAATAGCCAATCAGAAAATAGCACTACTGTATCTGGGTAAGATTTAACGCAACAACCAATGAAAAAAAAGCATATCCTGGAATTGTTCACGTGATTCTGCTACAACATCTTCCGAAAATTTCGTTCACCCACAGATGAAACCACTGGAGCTTCGAGCATCACTTTGAGCACAGAGTAAGTCATGATCTCCTGTTTTAATGTTACAACAAATTCACAACTTGTTGAACACAAACAGTGACAACTTGACTGCTGTTAGAGAATGTTTCCCAGATAATTAGCATCAGTTTTTCATCATTGAGTGTCTGTTACTTAGCCAACAGTTTTACAGCCTGTTCAAAGACAACACCTGCTCTGAACAAGTAGTCTAGGCCTAGTCATATTTTCGTTATCACACGATGACTGACATATTGTCACATTATAAACATCTCTCTCTCTCCAAATAGGCTTAATAATTGTATTAGCACTAAATTAAAGAGTATTGCATAGTCGATGTTATAGGTCACTTTTAAAATCATGTCATATTTTATAATTATATCCTGGCCAGGGATGCATTAATCATTGCCTCTGTCAAAGATGTCAGGTAAAAAGCAATTATGCATCCTCTCATTCACCCTGAGAGGAAAGCCCCCTAAAAAGGCCAGGTTAGAGGATAATTTGCTGATCTTTTTGCAAAAAGTAAAAAAAAAATTCGTGGAATACAGTTAATGTAACTGATACTGAATATGTAATGCAAATGTAAAAAAATATAATGGAAATGCAATTACAGTTACTGTGACTAATACTGAATATGTAATGCAAATGTAAAAATATAATGGAAATGCAAACACATTGTTGAATTATTATTTTGCCTGTTTATGGCTGCAGTGCAGAAAATGATATGACAACAATAAGGTCTAAATGTAACTGGCCCCTCTAACAGTACAACTGGCCCCAGCTTGGCCCCCCCCCCCCCCAGTTGAAATGGTCTAGAAACGCCACTGGGTGCAAGCCCAGTCAAACATTTGAAAAACAAATGTATATGTCTAAGATTAACAAAATTAACAAAGTTTAAGATTTCATATTTACCTCAAATGTGACAGTGATGGAATCGAATGGGCTTTTTATCTAAAATTTTTAGGGCACGGTTATAAAGCCTCTCAATAGGCTTTAGGGTAGTTTGGCTGGTCTGAGACCAAACAGTGGTGCAGTACAACAGGTGGAACAGGATCATAGTGTTCAGAAAGACATGAGCACATTCAAATGTTAAACAGCTCCTGATCATTCTGAAACAGTTCATACTGGCCTTCATTTTTCTTGAGATGTTTTTGATATGACTTTTAAAGTTTTGCTGAGAATCTAAAATTACTCCTAAATATTTTTCTTGTTCTACCTGATCGATGAGTTTGCCATTCATTTTGATGTTAAAGGGGTCATATAATGCCATTTTTGTACAAGCTAGTATGACTCTTTAGGGTCTAAATTAAAAGTTTGTAATATACTTTAATTAAAAATTCTCATTAGTATGGTAAGAAAACACTTATTTTACTTGGTCAAAAACAGCTCTGTTTTCAGCACGCCGTTTCAGTGCATATGACTTTAAATAATAATGAGCTTTGCTCACCCCGCCTCTCTGTTCTGTGCGTACACCGTTTGTAACACAATAACCATAACGCGTTGTTCAGTATAAACGTGGGATTATGAATTATATTGAGAACATCATACATAGAAAACATGCCGTAATGTACCCTAAGTGTAAACCTTAGACGCATTCATTGTGAAGCGTGCAGCTAGCGATTTGCAAAGATTAATATAAATATTAATATAAAGTTTAATAAAACGTTATACTCACTTCAGTTGTTCTAGAGGTTCAGCAGGAACACGAATAGCTGGTACCAATCCTTTTTTCATGAGCAGCTTCTTAGCAAAACCAGCTCATACTGACCCTCGTTTATAAAGCAGTAGTGATGTATGTCTCGAGACCGGTCTCGAGACCACTTTTACGTGGTCTCGGTCTTGTCACGGCCTTGACGGTCTTTGGTCTCGGTCTTGTCTTGGTCTCGGACCTCTCGGTCTTGTCTAGGTCTCGCTGTCTCAGACCGACATAGTGGTCAGGGGATTGAGCAATACAATACTACAATATCCACGACGATATCCGCAACGTATTGAAGCGCGCGTCCGAGTGAAGACAGTGCGGTGCGCGCGAGCCACGCGAGAAAACACTGTATCCGCGCCACTGATCGCAGCGGCAACGAGCACTTTGATCACTTGATTTAAAAAACACATATCATGTACAGTTTTTGATATATTAATATTTAGTAAAACACATATCAGTGACATGATGGGTTTTACCTTCATTCAGGAGATTTTGGGTAACTGCACAACTGACAGATGACTTTGAGCGCACCGCCAACGGTGTGTGTGTGTGTGTGTGTGTGTGTGTAACCATAGCGACAAAAACGACCAACTTTCGGATCCTGCACTTAAGCCTATAATTTCGTTTTTAAATATAATTATGTATTTAAAAGTTGCAGAATGGATTCATTGGAGACTTCGAAATCAGCAGAGATAGGCAGGCAAATGCAAAACAACATTTGACAAGTTATTGCTTAGCTTCAACACTAATGTTTTTTTCCCCTCCGGTCTCGACTTGGTCTCGGTCTTAGTCTCGACTTGGTCTTGGTCTCGACTTGGTCTGTCTTGGTCTTGGTCTTGGTCTTGTCTTGGTCTCGATACCATCTGGTCTTGGTAGTGTCTTGGTCTCGGTTTAGGCGGTCTCGACTACAAGTCTATAAAGCAGTCTGCTGAGAAATGATTCGCGCAAACATGAAAGCATTGACGTTGCTCGTGGGGAATATTCCCTTCGAAAACAAACTCAGCCACTGCGTCTTCACCGGTTCGGATTTAGGAACATTAAAATGACTGCTGTGTTCGTTATTACACCCAAGAACAGAACACCACAATCGCTTAGACGCCATTCTGCTCATAGACAGTGCTCCAGCATATCAACAATGACCGCGCCGGTCCGCGCAGACTATGATTGACAGTTCGCTCACGAGCGAGGGCGGGTCTGTGTTGAAACGATGTTGTCAATCAAGAATCGTGGGAGGGGCTTCCGAGCGTGTGACGTCACAAAATCGAACGGCTCAATTTGAGACGGGGGAAACATATAAGGAGATTAAAACAAAAACACTGGATGGATTTTTATCATTTTATGATGGTTGTGTACAGGCACTGCCAACACACATTTCAGTACAATCAACTTGTAAAAGTGCATGTACCATTATATGACCCCTTTAAGGTCATTTATTGTCCGAGTTCTTTTTATAAAAAAAACACATGGATTTAGTTTTCTTCAGATTAAGTGGTAAACAGGATTTGTTTAGCCAATTAAACACTTTCTCAAGACTTTTGGTCAGTGCACTGCCGATAACAGCAGGGCTTTTGCCGGACACATAAACCACAGTATCATCGGCATACATCTGAAGGCCAACTTCAGGACACACCTCAGGCAGCTCGTTCACATATAGGCTGAAGAGAATAGGCCACAGTTTGGTTCCTTGAGGGATTCCGATCTTAATTTTACATGGGGCAGATTTTACATGATCAATAACTACACATTGTTCTTGGCCCTGTAAGTATGACTTGAACCATGATAATGCCTGGTGTGATGTGTTAAAGGATGACAATTTTGAGAAGACTGCTATGGTTTACTGTATGGAATGCCCTCTTTAAGTCCAGGAATACTGCACCCACAAAAAAACTGAAATACTATTTCAGTTTTTCTACTTTCATTATCTCAGAATTATGAGGTTGACAACGTTTCTTTTTGCCAGTGGTTCTGTGAACTTAAAGGCTTTTGCTGGCAAAGGGAAGTGGTGTTTTGATGTTTTTGTCAATGAACCAGTATTTCTGAATGGGCTGAGGCTGGGATACGTATAATGCAAACGAGACTGAACAATGGACAGAGAAAACTAGGCGGTTAAATACACAAAGAGTAAATCAACAGAACTAATAACAAGTGAGGAACTAATGAATAACCATGGAAACTAACTTGCAAACAAAATGCAGGCAAATCAGAACAGGGAAAATAATGAAAACAAAACCAATAGACCTAAACAGAACATAACAGAAACTCCCCTCTCCTAGAAGACATATCCTCGCGCCGTAATGAGTCAAACTGAGCAGGTAGGGAGGTAGGGAGGGAGGGAGGGAGGGGGCTTTGGAGGAGGACGAAGGGGAGGACAAAGGATTAAATGACGGCAGGAGAACCCAGAGCACAGCCAGGACGAAGACCCACAGCAGAGTTGAGGGAAGAAGGAGCCATGGTGGAGACTTGGGAGGTGGAACTGATGGGGGTGGAGACCCAGTCAGAGCCAAATAGCCAGTGAGACTGGACGACACCGTAGGTCCGGGAGGCCAAGGTAGAGCCGTAGTGACGAGCGGTCAAGTTTAAGCCAGGATGTTGGAAGACTGAGGCGGAGCCAATGTGAATCAGGAATAAGGAGGAGCCTGACAGAGCCGATAGGGTGGAGGGACAAAGAGTAGCTGAAGGAAGTCCTTGGCGTAGGCAGAGTGACGACTGAATAAGGTGAAGCTGGAAGGACGAGGGAGCCCGGTGGAGCAGTGAGGATGATGGTCCAAGGTGGAGCCAATGGAGGAAGGAACTAAGGCAGATCCGACTGACGGGCTCAGCGGCCCAAGGCAGAGATAGGGGATTCTCTTGCCAAGGCAGAGCTGGAGACCGGAAGACCCGAGGTAGATCTAAGCAGCAGAGAAGAGAAAACAGCTGATGAACTGAAAGGAGCCAGCTGGACTGGCTGGCTTATGCGGATGAGTCGGAAGAGGGAGGCTTGTCGGGACCATCACTGATGAAGGTGACTTGGAGCTGGGCAGGACCAACGGAGACGCAAGAGACTTGGAGCTGGTCGGAACCGACGGAGATGGGAGACTCAGGGGGATTTCCTCTTCCCCTTCCTCGTAATAATTTCCAGAGGCCAGGTGTAGGACCTGGACCAATCAGACACAATTTTTCAAAGCAGTAATCAGCAAAGGTCCAAGTAGACCCAAGCAGACTCCAAGTCTCTGCTCTCCCACTGATCATTATCAGCTTGTATCCCCCTTTTGCTGACACTAGTTCAGCAGCAAGTGGACCTCAGAGACATTCCAGGTGGGGGAAGGTAGCCACATGTAAAAGCAAAGGAATGTGGGGAAAAAATAAAAATGACTCTTTTATGTCATGAAATGACTCTTTTTATGTCATGAAAAATTATATAAAAATGACTCTTTCCCATTCATCCATAGACAACCTTCTTTGAATGAACATGCATATCTCCAGGAAATTGTGTGTATGAGTATTACTGTCTGATATAATGTCGTTTGTACTGTATACTGTTTTATGTATGCTTTAAGAATTATTAGATAATATACCATTTTCCTGCTCAGTCCATCCTTATCCGAAACACTCTTTATAATCACTTGAGACATGTACAATCATGTATCCAATTTCCCTATGTGATCATACATTTTTGCCCATGTATTAATCCTTGAATGAGTGTGTTAGTATTACTCGATTAATCAAGATCGCATATATGTACACCATTCTTGGTATCTACGAATTTGTATTTTGATGACCTACATGATGGTGTATATTATACAGTATATGTTGACACCAATGCAACATATTAGTATTACAGTAATCTTTAATAGTTTATCCATCAACATCCAGTAACATATGCAAAATACCATGCTCAAGACAAATGACCATAAAGCTTTCCCTCTGAAAGCTTAAGTTACCATTGACTTACTGACCCCGGGAGGTGGGACCTCCACACTAAGTTAAAGGCCACTGTCGGAGTGACCTCTCTCTCTCTCTTGCTTCTTCTCCTGGCCGCTGTTTGTGTTAAAAGACTGGAGACATCCAGTCCGACCACCAGACCTTTCCCCCAGTGTGCAGCCGCACAGCCGGAGGGGCCTTTAGTTAACTTTCTCATCAGTAACAGAGTCAGACTAACATTGCAAGTTAATCATAATTTTTTCATTCAGCGAAAAAAAAAATGGGTTTCACTTTATTTTGGTGGTCCCATTATAAGTAACGTTGCTCAAACATGTCTACTAGCTCTCAGTAGAGTGTTAGTAGAGAAGTGTACTGTTTCGGTAAAGTTAGGGTTAGAATAAGTTGACATGTATTGCAAAGTTGCTTATAGTCAGTGGAATGTCTGTTGGGGGACCATCCCAAAAAAGAGTTTAATGATAGTTAGTTGACATGTAGATGCAAACGTATAGTCAACAGAATGTTCAAAATGGACCATCAAAATAAAGTGTTACCATTGATTGCAACTTCAACAGCATCGACTCAAGGAACCATCAAAACATTCTCCTGAGACTGGATCTGGGTGCTCTTTCAACAGGAGAAATTAGGAGAAATTCGATTTTTCCGTTAACATGCTGCTATCAGTAAACATTGATGGTTTATTCTCTCACACAGATTCCACAAGCTGATAAGTAACCAGGTGGAGAGGAAGTTCTCAAAGGAAGACTCATGACTGTGTATCTCTAGACCATAATAGTGAGAGAGACATGACCAGTGCAAGGGCTGATGACAGACATCATGGAGGAGAGATGGGGGGTTGTTCACAGGGATAACAAAGTCCTCAGCTAAATGTACACAGTGGGTAAAAACATCATTAAACTTACTTTCTCTCTCCATCCACCCTTATCTACTGCCTCCAGGCCAATTTTATTTTTATTTTTTCTATGATGTGGTGCAGGACGAGTTTGCACAGGTACTAGTTTGATCTCCTAAATGAAAAATCAATGGAACAGACAGTGTATTGGAGAGAAAAGACAACATTTATCAGTGACATATTTAACAAGAGAGTGGTGATGGTGCTGAAATGCTTTTAAAGCAAATGCCTGTGCAGTAATGAATACAAATCTTTACCTCAAATACACACCCCACCTCATTGAAAAACACTGATTATGTGTTGAGAATGCCAATGTGTATTTTTCGTGTGTCCACAAGTTCATAAGAGGGAGAGTGGGCTGAAATCTACATGCAAAATAGAACCACGTGCATCACTTATTCTCTCCCTTACTCTCAGTATTTACCTTGTTTCCCCTCCCTACCAAGGCTACAGAGTTTTAATTTGCAGATTGCATTAATATGTTAATGTATTAATCATATTTAATTGGAATCCTGTTTACAGAAGATGGGAGATCATGGTCTGCTTTCTGAGATTTAAACTCGAGAAAGTAAATATACTGGCAACTTTCCATTGTAGTGCAATGGGGTAGAAGGTGTATGACTACAAATAAGTTGGACTACAAACCCCATATGTCAAGACACTAAAAAAAGAAACCCAAATTTGAGGGCTTACTCTATGTGGTACCATGTGCTAAGCACCCAGCAAACACGAACGTTCCCCTAACAATCCCATATGGTTCCTGTTTGGTTATTTTTTGGGGGGAACCAAATAAGAACGTCCCCTAGTGTGGATCTTTTTTTGTAACCTAAATGTTCCCTACAGGTTTTTTGGGGTTTTATTTTTATAACCTAAAGAGAACATTCCCAGAACGTTATTGAGAGTTTTGAGAATATGGTTGAGATCACGAATGAGCCAGATATGGAATATACTGGGGAAATGAGCTCTGATTATGACAGTGATGATGGTACAAAGCATCTGCTCAAATTAAACCCTTCCAAGTTCCAAAAGGGAACAAAATATGCTGGGGAGTTTTATACTGTTAGATATCTATCCTTGTTAGATATAGATCCGGGTCGTTAAAGACCCACATATGTAATGATGATTGGCAAAACATTCATGCATTTAAGGGTTTAATTATAAAAAGATATTGAACATTTCCACACATTGACCTTTTGTGACAACATAACCAAAATTTGGCATATTTGATGGTAAGTTGTCACAATCGAACCTGCCATTAACCCTCTAGGCGCCACGGTCGAGTTTACTCGACAAGATGCGGCTCTGAATAAAACGGCCGATTTTGTCAAATTGGGTGTCAAATTTCATTCGACTTCCCCTCCACTGGATGGCAGACATGTCATACTTCATCCACGAATCAAAAAAACGTCATGTTTCTATACAAAATGTTCGAGTTAGAGCGCATTGAATCAGTGAGATCAAAAGCGGAGCTAGTGTGCGAGTGAGCCATTTTATCAGATCCTCTGCGCAATCGCGGCGACAGTATTGTGTTGGAGACTTTGCCTAATACCACTGGGTATGTTAGACGAGGTCGAAGTATTCATAGGACAGTTAGGAGGCAACGTGGAGGCAGGGTGAGGAGTTGCAATGACAATGACAGTAGTCCGAGCTGTGCACACTCGGCGCGCGTGCGAGGCAGATCTGGCCGCGCTGCTCGTATCATGTCACTCATGATCTGTGTGAGTGAGCGTTTGAACTAAACAGGTCTTGTCTACTTGTGTTTGTATGTCATATGAATAATATATATGTGCCCGATACATGGAATCAGAGTGCCTACTGTATTTAGTAAATGGAAAATCTCTACAGCAAAATGACAACCACTACATGCATTCGGTTTGTTTCTACAATTTATTAGTAATGATTTACACAGTTTGTTTACTACTTACTATATACCTGAGCATTCAGTATTGTGCAACATAGTATAGAGAAGGTGATGGACATTTTGGGGGGAAAGAAGTGCTGCATTTTATCATTTAAACATGTGACTTTTCATGAAAATTCTATAATCCAAGATTGCCACCACCATATGACGTCATAATATGCAAATTAGATGGGAAAATGTAATCCCTACCTAAACTTTGGGTCATGCTTAATATTTCTCTAACTTACAGAAAGTCTCTATCTTTTATCACTTTTAAGATATAGCCTTTTGAAATTAAGATGTCAAAATCGAACGTTTTAGGAAAAAACCTCTGGCGCCTAAAGGGTTAAACAGCCTATTATAGAAATTTCTGCTAAATGTAAATAATGAAATATTTAATGAAACAGCAAAAATGTTGTAAGAATGTTTAACATTTAAAACATGTGACAATGACCAGATAGATAGATAGATAGATATCTCTCGAATAACTGCATTAGTCTGCTATCAATGGCTCAAGCCTCTGTTATTAGCGCTAAAATGACGTTTAGGAATTGGCAACGGAGGTTTAGGATTAAATGCGTAATGAATAAGTCCTACACACAAGAGCGTTTTAAGGACAAAAACCTGAGAAATGTCTTGAAATACATCATTGCATCTTGCTTTATTTTTATCCTTATTTTTTATAAATATCTTAAATAACCAAACTTCAACAACATAAGGGCAGATCCTCTGAGCGCAACTGATGATGCTTTAAAGTGATGCTCAAATGATCAAGAATATTCCAATATACAAATAAGCTTTCCTTCGATTCCTAATTTTATTTCCTTGCAGCCTTCCCTCGCATCCTGGAGCTGAGTCGCGAGGAAGGGAAACGGGGATGCACAAATTAGAAATGAGAAGCACCCAAAGACTTTCATTGACATCATTCTACCATCCATCAACTGCTATTATCATACACTCACCTAAAGGATTATTAGGAACACCTGTTCAATTTCTCATTAATGCAATTATCTAATCAACCAATCACATGGCAGTTGCTTCAATGCATTTAGGGGTGTGGTCCTGGTCAAGACAAACTCCTGAACTCCAAACGGAATGTCAGAATGGGAAAGAAAGGTGATTTAAGCAATTTTGAGTGTGGCATGGTTGTTGGTGCCAGACGGGCCGGTCTGAGTATTTCACAATCTGCTCAGTTACTGGGATTTTCACGCACAACCATGTCTAGGGTTTACAAAGAATGGTGTGAAAAGGGAAAAACATCCAGTATGCGGCAGTCCTGTGGGCGAAAATGCCTTGTTGATGCTAGAGGTCAGAGGAGAATGGGCCGACTGATTCAAGCTGATAGAAGAGCAACTTTAACTGAAATAACCACTCGTTACAACCGAGGTATGCAGCAAAGCATTTGTGAAGCCACAACACGCACAACCTTGAGGCGGATGGGCTACAGTGGAACAGCAGAAGACCCCACCGTGTACCACTCATCTCCACTACAAATAGGAAAAAGAGGCTACAATTAGCAAGAGCTCAGCAAAATTGGACAGTTGAAGACGGGAAAAATGTTGCCTGGTCTGATGAGTCTCGATTTCTGTTGAGACATTCAGATGGTAGAGTCAGAATTTGGCATAAACAGAATGAGAACATGGATCCATCATGCCTTGTTACCACTGTGCAGGCTGCTGGTGGTGGTGGTGCAATGGTGTGGGGGATGTTTTCTTGGCACACTTTGGGCCCCTTAGTGCCAATTGGGCATCGTTTAAATGCCACGGCCTACCTGAGCATTGTTTCTGACCATGTCCATCCCTTTATGGCCACCATGTACCCATCCTCTGATGGCTACTTCCAGCAGGATAATGCACCATGTCACAAAGCTCAAATCATTTCAAATTGGTTTCTTGAACATGACAATGAGTTCACTGTACTAAAATGGCCCCCACAGTCACCAGATCTCAACCCAATAGAGCATCTTTGGGATGTGGTGGAACGGGAGCTTTGTGCCCTGGATGTGCATCCCACAAATCTCCATCAACTGCAAGAGGCTATCCTGTCAATATGGGCCAACATTTCTAAAGAATGCTTTCAGCACCTTGTTGAATCAATGGCACATAGAATTAAGGCAGTTCTGAAGGCGAAAGGGGGTCGAACACAGTATTAGTATGGTGTTCCTAATAATCCTTTAGGTGAGTGTATATCTACTCCCCAAGATCGGCCGAACCAAGATCGGCTTGGTATATCCTGACACTAATTTTATGATTGGACTTTTGACACACAATTTACACTGAGATAATAGCTCATGTGATAAGTAGCCTCATGTCCTCGTATGCTGGTATAAACATGACCTTGAAGACTTGGCCTTGTCCTTGGTATTAAAAATTTTAGCACCACTGCCTTTTGATTAGAAAAAATTCCAAGGAGTAAGACAATGCCTTTGAATATTGCTCACTTCCTGAAATTAGACTAAACCTTGGTTTAAAGCATTATAAAATCTCAAGTTCTGTCAACTGATAAGAGCAGAAAATAAATCTTGAGTCTTGAACAAACTCCATTGAGGGGTCAGAGGGACACCGGAAGCCATCAGAGGCAGAAGTTGTCGGAATAACCATTGAAGGGTAGCTGGTCACTAGTAAACCGGAAGTTGCTAGTGTCTCATGAACCAAAGCTATCTGACTCCATTCAGACTGGGGAACCCAAATTTAGTGATTCAGGTAGTTAGTAGTAGTATTTTAGCCTTTAGTTAAATACGATTGTTATGTGGTGATTATTTTATGATTACTTTAATACCTTTTCTATGTAAAGCACTTTTACCATTCTGTATGAAATGTGCTATAAATAAACTTGCCTTGCCTAATTGCATTATGCATTGAATCATGAAGACTACAGCTCCAACTGCCTTTCTCAAATAAATCTGTGTGGTTTAATGATCAAAACCTTTTTCTGCATGCAAATGAATGTGTATTGGAGGGACTTTAAAGGAGCTGCATTTCCCTGGTTGCAAGGCACGCTGTTGCTTTTTGCATCCTTTTCAGGATACTTCAGTTCTCTGATTTAGTTGTTTATTAATGACAGACATGTTTTTTTTTTGGGGGGGGGGGGGGGGGGGGGGGGGGGGGTTTGTAGTTGTTGCCCCAATTTGTAAACTGAACAGAATTTTGGGCATGTGTCCAGACTCATTAATGTTGGTCTTTTGAGTGCAAAATGATTGAAATTAAAGATAGAAGAGATGGGAAATCTTTGAGTAAAAGCCAGAGAATACAATCTGGAACAATAAATTCCATGCTTCAGGTTAAACAATTCAACTGAATAAAATTGTATTTATGTTATCATTTATAGTATGTTCTAAAACACTTGATTCATGGAAGTTACATCCCCCATCCCATCCCATCCTATCCCATACTTTCATCAATAAAATGTCACTCTTCTCCCAGTCCATTTAATGAAAAAGCATTACCGACATCCAATCCCATGGGACATACAATCCCAATCCCACCTCTCCATATACGACCACCCTCAGAGCTCTGATGGAGAGCTCATCCAAAGTCAATGCACACATGATCAATCAAATCCAGGGAACAAAGGCTAAAATGCATTGATCCACGGCACAGCATGTAGCATGACATCTCCAACTGGCATAAATTAATTGAGCTTCATGAGTAAATGGAGCTCAAGTCAATTAATGTTATAGCTTCACTGATGATAAAATGATGGGTTGGAGCCATTAGGTGACTGGTGATGCTGTTGCGTTTCTGCTTTGATTCAGATGTGTCTGGGAAAAGGGATAGTGTTTATGGCATCTTAAAATGTGCTTGTTAAAGCTATTCTGCAGTGACAAGTAGTACAGTGACACTTGGATTCAGTGTGATTACGAAATAAGATCTTTCTTGTTTCAATACAAGATATTCATTGATTGTGGTCATGAGAGACAAGTCAAATATATTGGTTGGAATGGAACATCTATGAAAAGAATAGATCATGCAAAACTGTCAATTTATTTACTTTGTCGTCTCAAAGCCTTTACTAATTATTTATTTATACTTTGGAACACTTTTGTCCATGCAAATAGTCTATGAATTCATACAGCTCTGTATGAGAGAAAAAATATTAAGTCACTTAAATTTATATAAAATCTGCATAAAAATATTCGAAAATACAACTTACTGTCTAAAAAAAACTTGACATATGCCCTAACTCTAATGAGAAAAGTAGTGTCACGAGTTGGTTGCGTACATGCACAAAGATTCAAACAAAATAGCCTTTAATCCAAATATATACAACAGGAGAACTCAGGAAAGCAGACCTTAACATTGACAAGAACAGACACCAACTGAACGAAACAGGAAGCATACATACTAAAACAAATGAGGGTGCTGATGAGATAAGTAATAGGACACAGGTGAATATAATGACTAAATAAATAGACTTAGGATCAAAAGTCTGGAGTCGGCATTTTGGAGTCAAGATTTGTTAATGCTTACATAAGAAGTCTCCTATGCTCATCAAGGCTGCATTTACAGTAAAAACAGTAATATACTGCTCTATTGGGAATTTTGTGATATATTATTATAATTAAAAATGACTGCTTTCTTTTTAAATTATGTTTTGAAATGAAATTTATTCATGTGATGGCAAAGCTGAATTTTCAGCAGTTTCGTTTCCAACCTTATATCCAACCGCATATGGGGGCACTGATGATTAGAAAGTGAACATAATTTATTTGAAATGCATTTTTTGTAATAAGTATCATGAGTCTTTGCTGTCACTTTTGATCAATTTAATGCACCCTTGCTGAATAAAAGTATTAATTTCTTCGTTTTGTGTGAAAAAAAAACCCTGAATACACAACATCAAACAAATCAGCAATTTAAAGGCAAACCACAATCAAAAGTTCAGTGTTCTTTGCCCTTGGATTGCCATTAATATAAAGTAGATTCACTATTCTATTGTGGCGCCACAAGTGTGTCTGTTTCTGGTCAGTACATGACTGTCTGTGAGACCTCAAGTGACTGACCGACCATCCATCCACCACTATTATCTCATATGCAGTTCTGGAGCCTTATTCAGATGCCTTGGTATAAGAGCGTGTGTGTGTGTACCTGTAAGAGCATGAGGACTTAATTGGGCTGAGGCGAAAGCAACAGAGACCAATTACCCATACTCCTATGGAGCTCCAGAGGGCTGTCAAACCTTTTGTCTATCGTGTTTTACGGTTTGCTGAGGCCAGAGCTGCTCTTTTGTGCATTGTCACAATCTGCAGCCTTTGCATTTAAATGAAGCCATCACTGAGCTCTACGCAAAAATAATCTGGCTTGAGGTATCAGAGTGTGAAGGCTTTGTTATTAAAGGGTTAGTTCACACAAAAATGAAAATTTTGTCATTAATTACTCACCCTCATGACATCCCAAACCCATAAGAATTTGTTCATCTTCGTAACACAAATGAAGATATTTTTGATGAAATCTGAGAGCTTTCTGTTCTTCCCATTGACAGCTACGAAACTACCACTTTGACGCTTCAAAAGATCATAAAGAGATTGTAAAACTAACCCATTTCACGAGTTCACACTTACATATAATTAGAGGGAGTAAAGTTTAATGCGTATTTGGCATGCTGTCCGGGGGGAGGGCTCTGAGCTCGGAATTCGGCCCGAGTACTTTATTCACATATAAACATTCATCAACTCACACATCAGTTGTAGTAAAATGGAAGTTCAATCATGAGCTTCCGCAAGAACCAATGAGGTTTGTTTTTGAGCATCAAGCAGCTTCAGTTGAGCTTCTGTTTATGGTCACTGATCAATGTTTATAAGTGAATAAAAGCCTAAATTCAATCTGTTCATCATATAAAGCGAGTCTCTTCAGAAAATTTTGACTAAACCACTCAATTCATATGGATTAGTTTACGATCTTTTAATCACCCTTTTGAAGCGTCAAAGTGTTAGTTGCGTGGCTGTCAAATGAGAATACAGAAAGCTCTCAGATTTCACCAAAAAAGATCTTCATTTGTGTTCTGAAAATGAACGAAATTCTTACTGGTTTGGAACGACGTTAGGGTGAGTAATTAATGCCAGAATTTTCATTTGTGGGTGAACTAACCTGTTAATCAGTTCAGTTTCACATGGAAGACCAAAAAAATATGTCTTATAAGTATAACCAACAGAGTAGAGACAAGCACATCTATAAGACTGTGGGTCACATGCATGTGTAGAGCATTTGTTAATATGCATGTTTGTGGGTGTACGTATTGAATATGTCAGTGAAGTGCTGAACTGTTACACTTCTAATGGACATGTCTAATTAGAGACTGTAGCTTATAATGGGTAGTATTGCAGACAGATGCAACATACAGGGATGCTAAAATTACTTGGACAGTTCATCCAAAATTAAAACATATTTGAATGTAATTGCATAAACATAAAATATCAAACCAATTGACATGCACACTGATTCAAATTAAGAAAAACAAAGAAAAATATAATTGCCAACTTTCTTGTTGTCAATATTTAATGCTCTAAAGGGTGCATGAGGCTGTCAAGTTGAGATGGAGGAGCAAGGACTCAAAGATGCAGAGTAATATGGGCTTTTATTATTCAAAAATAAAACAAAACAAAACAAACAAACAAACTGGCAAGGCAAAGCAAAGTAAAAATCACACTAACACATGAGTATGGGGATCCTGTCACCAACATAAGAACCATACCAATTAAGGTGGCAGGACCCTGAGAGAGAAACTGAATTCATATACAGTATCTACAAAAAAAACTGCTATACATAAAGTGAAGTTAGTTCTGAGAAAATATCTATTATTGATCATATAACTTGACCTTGGCAACATAATACTTGACCTTGAATGAATACACAGTGGGCTGTCCAATATGTTTGGCTGTGTTATAGTGAATTCTAACACCATAATGACTGCAACGCAAAATGTGGCCCGCCCTGGGCACACAGCTTATTGTTACCTCTGTTGTGTCTCTGTTCCCTGTTAAAGTCAATATGGAGGAAACTAGATCTTGTATGGTAAGTGATCTTTCTTTCTATCTCAAGGTTGATGGTCTTTTACAAACATTTAATGTGAAATGTATGCAGTTATGTGGAGTGTGTACGGGTTTAAGTTAACAAGAAGAAAGAGACATCTTACGAAAAGAAATACATACATTTCCCATTTCAAATTCTATTTGCAGTATATGTGATGACATCATGTAATTACACAAATACATTTATAAAACGGCTAGTTACAGTCCTTGATTCTATTGGTCAAGAGCTGCGTTCTCTTACGAGAGTATCTCTCGTACTGCGTAATATCTTACGCTATGGGGAAAACTCTTTTCCACGAGATATTGAAGCCAAAAATTATCCTTAATTTTTAATCAATGTAAAACGCTTTGCAGCAGCAAGCAGACATAGGCGAGACAGCTCGCGCGCCTATTGGCTGCCCTGTGCCAAAAGCAGCAGCCTATCGAGAGCCGCTCTGTGCGACGTCATGACCAATGGGGGCACTTCGCGCCTATTTCGTCACGTCCCGCCAGAAAGGGCGTAGTCTTGCCCTATAAAGGCGGACGACAGGCTGATACAAACTGATTTTCATCTCTTCAGCGAAGCTACACGCATCGCTGGATCCGGAGTAAGAAGCCGCGCCGTCGACGCAAGCCTTCAGCGGGACGAGCCCTTGAGCCTGAAGTCGCTGGCCTTCACCTCGCCGCCTTCAGCCGCCGTACCTGCTGCGCTTTCCGGCGCCTATATCCTTTTTACTCTGCTGAGAGTGTTTGTTCGCCGTTGCAACTCACACTTTTCCCTAAAACCTCTAAAAGAGCTGCGTCTTTTTAAAGATGCCTTCCTGTGGCTCGTGCCGAGCCTAACTCAGCGACGGGGACCGCCATGTCATCTGCGTTTCCTGCCTGGGTGAGGATCATGCGGCTCTCGCGCTCACTGAGGGCGGATGCCCCCATTGTGAGCTGTTGCCTATGGTGACTCTGAGGACTCGCCTGGCATCATTCTCAGAGCCTGCACCGCCTGCTGTGGTCCCGCGGCGTAAGAAGCGCCGCGCCCAGCGCGCCCCCGAGCTCTCTCCTGCCCGCCAAAGCTCGCCGGTTCGCCCGCCAGCTTCGCCGGCATCGCTCGAGTCGCTCACGGAGTCTGCCATTGAGATCGACGAACACATCGAGGCATGTACTCTCCTGGCTTCGGACAGTGAGGTTTGGGCGAGCTCTGTGGACCTCCCCTCCGCTACCTGCCAGCCCTCTGGGAAACGAGCCGGCATTGAGTCTGAGCTGATGCGTCTGCTCACTCAAGCCGTGGAAAACATCGGCCTCGACTGGGAGGCGCCCACGCCACCGGCCCGAAACAAGCTGGACGGACGCTTTCTCAGGAAAGACGAAGCTCCGTCTCAGTCAACACCCGCGCCCTTCCTCCCTGAACTACACGAGAAAGTGGCGAAATCATGGAACGCCCCCTTCTCCGCCAGGCTGCGTACCTCCGTCTCTGCTGCATTCTCCACCGTGGATGGTGCGAAAGATAGAGGGTACCTCTCCATTCCTCCTGTGGAGGCAGCTGTAGCTTCCCATCTTTGCCCGCCCTCCGCTGGACGGCGCGCTCAGACGGCGCTACCCTCTAAAGCCTGCCGAGTGACGTCAGCCATGCACGATCGCGCCTACGCCGCTTCCGGGCAAGCAGTTTCAGCACTGCATACAATGGTGATCCTGCAGATCTTCCAAGCCGACCTTCTCCATAAACTGGAAGAGGAAGGACCGGGAGCGATCTGCGTGGCGGATTTGAGAAGCTTGACAGACCTCGCTCTACGTGCTGCAAAGGCCGCTGCACAGGCCATCGGGCGAAATATGGCCTCTCTCACCGTAGCTAAGAGACACTTGTGGCTAACACTGTCTGAGATGACGGATGCTGAGCGCTCCGTGTTCTTCGACGCGCCCATCTCGCCAGCGGGCCTCTTCGGATCTGCCGTCAAAGACTTTGCGGACAGATTCGTCGAAGTGCATAAAACATCGCAGGCTATGAAGCACTTCCTGCCAAAACGCTCGAGCTCCGCTACAGGCCGCCCGAAGCAGCCGCCTGGCCGCAGCTCCCAGCCGCAGTCTGCAACACCCGCTGCCGCCGCTTCACAGCGCCGCCAGGCCCGAGACCAAAGATCGCGCTCTCGCTCTGCTGGACGCCACCCCCCTCAGCGCGGGCCCCGGCCGAGGATCAGTGTTGGTCAAGTTACTTGGAAATAGTAATTAGTTACTGATTACTGATTACTTCTTTTCAAAAGTAATTAGTTACTTTACTAGTTACTTTACTAAGTTACTTTTCAAAAACATGATGCACGACCTGAATACGCTATAAAGCAATAGACCTTTCAGCCTAATTATATTCTTTCTGCATATTCCATCATCTAAAATTTTATCAAATGAAACACTCTCTTTTTTAAACTTGTTTTATTAGTTTCAATATTTTAACTTTATGCACATTGCATCAAGCAAAAATTTAATTAAATGCAACAGTCTCAGACTTTTGATGAACATTTAAACCTATTTTCTGCACATACCACCATATTTTAATGAAATAAAGAAAGTCCTTCTTCTTGCTAGGTGCTTGCTCAGATTTGAGGTGGAATTTTGACATTCTCCAACGGGGGTCCTGTTTCTAAATCAGGATGCTCTCTACACACGCAAGGTCTCGCTCTCGCTCGCTCTGATGCTATCCCTCTCTGCGGGTGCGCGTGCGCTACACGGTCTCTGTCTCGCATGCACGCTCGCTCTAGATTCCGGGAGATTTAAACTAATTTGCGGTATTACTAGTCGATCACGAGTGGATCAAAAGGTAGATCTATAGATAAACTCATCTTTCAGGCATTTGACCGACCGGGTTGACACTTCAGCGTGAGAAATCGGGGGTGTGGCGTGTGAGACCAATCAAATGCGTGTCTCTCTCCCGCGCTCCATGTTGTCTCTTGTTCAACACTACACATTTCGGTGTTTACCACTGACGTCGCGGCACTCATACATCATTGTCACTCACGCACGACTCATGGCACGAGACAGTCTCACGAAACAAAATGACGGTTAACTAACGCAGTAACGCAGCCTGCTTACGGGGAAGTAACAGTAATCCAATTACTGTTTTTGCAATTGTAATCCCTTACTTTACTCGTTACTTGAAAAAAGTAATTGGATTACAGTAACGCGTTACTTCTAACGCGTTACTGCCCATCAGTGCCGAGGATTGAGATCAAGCCCGAGGTCTCAAAGCCTTCCTAGCATCTCTAGGAAAGCGACGGTGTTCAAATCCCGCTGCGGCGGGTGTTTCACCGAAACTTCTCGCTCGTTCAGTTCCAAGCAATGTGACTGTTCCAGTGTATTTTTCAGTGAGCAAGCTGGTTTCACAGCCCGCTTGCTTACACACAAAAGCCGTTTTTACGGCTACCCAGATAAATCCAATAAAGAGTGTATTTTCTGGTGTCCCGGCCACGTCGATGGTGTTATGAGTGTCGTAAGAATGCCCACGTCCCAGTGCCCATTCCCACACCCAGACACAGCCCGCCACGGTGCAGGGCTAGCACAAATAAAATCGATTCATATCGATTGTGCAAACAATGTAGTGAACGCGCCCATGTCACAATGCCCGCTTACACTACACGATGCGTGTCCTCTGGTTTCTGTAAAAACAAAACTAACACACATTCGGTCGGCGCGAGCCGACAGCGTTCTCAGTGCAGTAGATGTGCCCGCGGTCCCGCGCTCACATTCTCTCACAGACACGCCGAATCCCACAGGATTCGCCCCGCTCGTTTTCTCTGCACAACCCGTCATAGAGAAACTGAGCGCGGCCAGGCTGCTCGCTGTCATCAGCGCGCCCCCCGCCTCGCACGCTGTAAACAAAGCGCTGAGTTCTCAGCACACCAGGGCTCTCGAGCCGCCGTTATGCCGCGGCCAGAGCCCAGAGCCCAGATTTCATTCGGCCCCTAGCTATTCACGCAGATGCGTGGTCAAAGCTACCCGGGGTATCAGAATGGGTGCTGAACACTATAAAGAGAGGCTATTCGCTACAATTCGCAACCACGGTGAAAAATGAAGTATCTCATCTACTTCGAGCCGCAATAGCGAAACTTCTGAGCAAAGGGGCTATAGAACCTTTATCTCAGGCTCAGGGCGAAGGGGGCCTATACAGCAGATACATTTCTGGTACCTGAAAAAGGATGGGGGTCTCAGACCCATTTTAGATCTGCGACAGCTGAACAGAGCACTTGTAAAGCGCCAGTTCAGAATGCTTACAACCAGGAAAACCCTCGCGCAAGTGCGCCGAGAGGACTGGTTTATATCAATAGATCTGAAAGACGCCTATTTCCAAATACAAATAGCGTCCCATCACAGGCGATTCTTGAGATTCGCCTTCGAGATCCAGGCATATCAATACACAGTCCTGCCGTTCGGCCTGTCCCTAGCACCCCGTACATTCACGAAGTGCATAGACGCGGCTCTCGCACCCCTGAGACTCCGGGGCATGCGAGTTTTGAACTACTTGGACGATTGGCTGATTCTAGCTCGATCTCACTCAGAGCTCATAGAACACAGGGCCACATTACTCGAGCACCTCGAGAATCTGGGCCTCACAGTCAATTGGGCGAAAAGCTCGCTGTCTCCCAGTCAGAATATTTCTTTTCTGGGAACAGTGCTGGACTCGCTATCCATGACAGCACGCCTGTCACCGGAGCGCGGACTAAGCATTCAGCGCGTCGCAAAATCCTTCCGCCATGGCTCTATAGTCCCACTCAAAAGGTTTCAGAAAATGCTGGGCCTAATGGCCTCAGCAGCCTCCGTACTCCAGCTGGGCCTGCTTCGCATGCGCCCACTGCAGTTCTGGCTGAAAGTGTGAGTTCCGCCCCGGGCATGGACAGCTGGTCTGTTTCGCCTCAAGGTCGATCTAAAGTGCTTTTCGGCTCTGAAATACTCAAACCCAAGCACGGGTAAGTGCCAAAATCCCTCAACACACCATTCAGGGCCAAGGTGATTTCCCTGTCCGCCCTTCCGGTTGTCAATGAGGAGAAGGACGCGAGTCTCCTTTGCCCTGTCACGGCACTAAGAGCCAATTTTTGGCTTCAATATCTCGTGGAAAAGAATTTTCCCCATAGCGTAAGATATTACGCAGTACTCGTTCCCTCTCTAGAGAGAACCGAGGTTACGTTAGTAACCGAGTACGTTTTATTCAAGATGAAACACGGCTATGACCGTTTCACCCAACGGTTCTATGTATCACTACACAACTCCTAGCAACCACTCTTAGCAACGTAAACATATGTTCTTATTGATATTGTTCATTGAAGCTTAGAGTCAAGTATTGTGAGAGATCAAATAAGCGAGTGTACCTGAATTTTCCTTCAGGTCAGCTTTTAGTGATTTTACTTAATGAAAGTTGCATTGATACATATTTTTTGGCTTTAATAGTTGTATTGTGTGGTAATCGTTTTATAAAAGCAATAAGGTACTCAAGGCTAGTGTTGTATCGTGTAGCCTTCAGCCGTGACTTATTCACGATACAGCACAGCCTCTCGTACCTTATTGCTACATAAATTTAACATTCACCTATCCTTATTCATCTGTTCTCATGCTAAATTCATGTTTCCATAAGTTCAGTATAATTTTATGTTACTTAAATTTATGTTTTAGTTGTGCTGTCTAATATGGCAGTCATGTTGAACTTAAACTGTCAATTCCAGATGCTATTGTAGAAATTGGCCAATAAGAACACTTAGCCATTATTCATTTGTTCTGTTAACTAATGTGGTGATCAAAATGGTGGCTCCATGTAAAATTAAGTAGCTTGTATTAGGCTACATTATATTATAAATATAATACTCATTTTATATGAGTAAACATTTATTGTTTTATGAATCAAGAATAAGAATAAGATAAGAAACCGCAATTAGATCCAAATAACTTAGCAAATTACAGACCGATTTCAAATCTTCCATTTATGTCTAAAATACTAGAAAAGACTGTGTCCGCTTAATTGTGCTCTTTCATGCAAGAAAATGAGATATATGAAAAATTTCAGTCAGGATTCAGACCGCATCATAGCACAGAAACTGCACTAGTTAAAATTACAAATGATTTGCTTTTAGCTTCTGACCAAGGCTGTATCTCAATACTAGTTCTACTCGATCTTAGTGCTGCGTTTGACACTATCGATCATAAAATACTCTTGGATCGACTACAAATCTACACTGGTGTTCAGGGACAGGCATTAAGCTGGTTCAGATCGTATTTATCAGACCGTTACCATTTTGTTTGTTTAAATGGGGAAAAATCGAAGATAACGTCAGTAGACTATGGAGTGCCGCAAGGATCGGTGTTAGGCCCTCTGCTATTCTCAATATATATGCTGCCACTTGGTAATATCATAAGAAAACATGGAATTAATTTCCACTGTTATGCTGATGACACTCAATTATATATTTCATCACAGCCAGATGAAAACACTAACTCATCAAAATTGACAGAGTGTCTTAAAGATATAAAATGCTGGATGACGCATAATTTCCTGCTACTAAATCCAGATAAAACGGAGGTATTACTTGTTGGTCCAAAAAACTATCCACAAAACCACTTACAATACAACTTTAATATAGAAGGATGTCCTGTTAACTTTATCCTCTACGGTAAAAGACCGGTTGTCCTGCATCCTCAATAAACAAGCTACAGTTAGTGCAAAATGCAGCCGCTAGAGTTCTTACTAGGTCAAGAAAATATGATCATATAACACCAATTTTATCATCTCTACACTGGTTACCTATCAAGTTCCGTATCAATTACAAAGTACTATTACTGACCTATAAAGCCCTAAATGGTTTAGCTCCTGTGTATTTAATGGACCTTCTATCGCCCTACAATCCATCGCGTTCTTTAAGATCACTAAATTCGAGGCTTCTAGTCATTCCTAGGATATCTAAGTCCACTAAAGGAGGGAGGGCGTTCTCACATTTAGCTCCTAAACTCTGGAATAGCCTTCCTGATATTGTTCGAGGCTCTGACTCGCTGTCCCAGTTTAAAACTAGATTAAAGACGCATTTTTTTAGCCAAGCATTTACATAATGCTTACCTTTTATTATACTGCTGAATCAGATCAAATGCATTTAATACTATAAAACTTGAAGAGACTGTAGGTTATCTGTATAGGTTGCATAGTATTTGCAGTCATTACGTTCCTGTGTATATTGCGTGAATGACGGGTGGTTGGGCAGATATTGTGTTGCGGTAGGTAGTATGCCATACGGAACCGTTGTCCACTGAAACTGCCTATTCACGCACCAGTGGGGCTCGACAGCCTTAGTCAACGGGTTGGCGCGTATGGTTGGGTTGCGGAGAGATTGTGAGATTGTGGTTAGGTCTCAGCAGCAGGAGGGACGTAGAGGTCAGTAAGCTGGGCTGAGTTGAGTGGGGGACGGAGGGGGGTGATTTTGGGACGCAAGAGTCACTGTCTTCATGTTTTGTCTTTTACGCCTGTGTTATGGAAATCATCATTATGAACAGCAGCTACGCTAATTATTTTCCCTTTGCTTTTCTGCTGTTATCTCGGGACGCGAGTCCCGAGAAAATGGCGTTCGTCAGCTCCAGTTTGTATCCAGCCTCTCACGGAGACTTCAGATGCTCCAATCACAAAGCCTATGAAGTGACGACTCAACACGGGCGATATGGACTCTCTATGGTGGACGGCACTGATCCTCAACAACTCGTCTTAAGACCGGCGTGCATACTTGGACTTCCAAAAAATACTCTAAATGTTCCGATCCAATCTGACTTGTAATGCTGCCCGAATCATGCACTGTTCCTTCGTTGGCCAGAGGAGAACTGGCCCCCCGACTGAGTCTGGTTTCTCCCAAGGTTTTTTTCTCCATTCTGTCCCTGATGGAGTTTTGGTTCCTTGCCACTGTTGCCTTGGCTTTTGGCTTGCTTAGTTGGGGACATTTAACATTTAATATTCAATAATATTATTGATCTGCCTTACTTAAGGTGGACGTTGACGCAATTTCTTTTAGAAACAAACTTTGTTATATTGTTATATTGTTTTTGTTATATTGTTTTCATGTTATCACTGTGAAGCGCTTTGATACAATCTGTATTGTAAAAAGCGCTATATAAATAAAGGTGACTTGACTTGACTTGACTTATTGTACTCATGATTTCCAGGCTAGTGTTGTATCGTGAATGCCTTCAGCCGTGACTTATTCACGATACAGCACAGCCTCTCGTACCTTATTGCTACTTACATTTAACATTCACCTATCCTTTTTCATATGTTCTCATGCTAAATTCATGTTTCCATGAGTTCAGTATAATTTTATGTTACTTAAAATTATGTTTTAGTTGTGCTGTCTAATATGGCACAAATATGTCATGTTGAACTTATAGGGATACTCCACTTTTTTTGGAAATAGGCTCATTTTACAACTCCCCCAGAGTTAAACTGTTGAGTTTTACCGTTTTTGAATCCATTCAGCCGATCTCCGGTTCTGGCGGTACCACTTTTAGCATAGCTTAGCATACATCATTGGAGTGGACAAGACCATTAGCATTTCTAAAAAAAAAATGACCAAAGAGTTTCGATATTTTTCCTATTTAAAACTTGACTCTTCTGTAGTTACATCGTGCACTAAGACCGACGGAAAATGTAAAGTTGCGATTTTCTAGGCTGATATGGCTAGGAACTATACTCTCATTCCTGCGTAATAATCAAAAAACTTCACTGCCGTACCATGAGAGCAGCAGGCGTAATGATATGACGCAGCGCCTAAAAATAGTTCCGTTGTGTTGACGGAAGGTGGCCTATTTTCAGGCGCTGCGTCATATCATTACGCCTGCTGCTCTCATTGTACGGCAGTGAAGTTTTTTGATTATTACGCAGGAATGAGAGTATAGTTCCTAGCCATATCAGCCTAGAAAATCGCAACTTTACATTTTCCGTCGGTCTTAGTGCACGATGTAACTACAGAAGAGTCAAGTTTTAAATAGGAAAAATATCGAAACTCTTTGGTCATTTTTCTTTTAGAAATGCTAATGGTCTTGTCCACTTCAACGATGTATGCTAAGCTATGCTAAAAGTGGTACCGCCAGAACCGGAGATCGGCTGAATGGATTCAAAAACGGTAAAACTCAACAGTTTAACTCTGGGGGAGTTGTAAAATGAGCCTATTTCCAAAAAAAGTGGAGTATCCCTTTAAACTGACAATTCCAGATGCTATTGTAGAAATTGGCCAATAAGAACACTTAGCCATTATTCATTTGTTCTGTTAACTAATGTGGTGATCGAAATGGTGGCTCCATGTAAAATTAAGTAGCTTGTATTAGGCTACATTATATTATAAATATAATACTCATTTTATATGAGTAAACATTTATTTTACTCATGATTTCTATTACTCATAGTACTCAGTTTTGTGTGGGTAACCATTTAATTTCTACAGCATAATACCATGACACTCCATGTGTAATTGGAGATCTGGTAGAAAATATGTACTATTCATGACTCCATGCAAAAAAAAAAAAAAAAAAAAAAAAACTATGCTATTGTAGAAATGGGCCAGTATAAGAACACTTGACTGAACAGCAATGATTTGTTTATTCAGTTAACTAACATAGTGTTGACCAAATAAACCATTTATCATTTAGCTGGTCATGTGATTTCAAAATGGTGGCTCCATGTTATGACTGGAATCTTCATTTCATGTAAGTCTACATGATTATAAACCTATTTTATGGGAACAATTTTTACTGTTGAAAAAAGTGACTATATTTACCTTATGTATTGTCGCTTGTGTGCTTTCCTCTCCAAACATCAGTGATGTGAGTGCACTTGTTTTCATGTGAGTTCATGTCCTGTAACATGCCCTCCGAGATCCCAGCACCTCACACTCCTCCCCAGTGCTGTTTAACATGGCTCACACTCTGCCTCATTCCCTTCCTTGTTGTTTAATCGGGAAGAGAGTCTGTAATTAAAAATCAAGAGAAGCCACAGTCGAGAGTCATAATCACCATTATTATCATTAGTGTAGAGAAAGTACTCTTAAATTTCAAGTGCCACAGACCTCCGTCTGTTCAATTAGTTTGAAGTAGTGTGTGTGCATGTACGTGCAGTGTGTGTATTCTTGTGTGTTTGCAAATGTCTGGCATGTGTAACATTTGGAAGACAGACACGTCTTTTAAAATCCAACCTCATCTTTGTAATCAGTGTGTTTATGGGTTTAAGTCAGTATACGTGTGTGTACAAACTACGCAAAAACATGCATTCCCTGGAAGATATTACTGCATCTCCAATCTGTCGCAGTGAGAGATGATTGTTAAATGCACCAGCAGTTTTTAATATGTGTAGGTCACGTGTCATTTGCCCTCTGTGTTCTCTCATATACTGAATTAAGGCCTAACTCCACACATCTTTATGATTTCACTCGCTTCTGGATGTGGTATGAGGCATATCTGACATGCCTGTGATTTCCCATGTGCCCAATGACTGTTTGTTTCCTGTCACACTTCCATTCTGCTTATCGGGCCGTGTGAAACTGTGGCTTCTTGAACAGCTGTATTAAAGCAAGTGGTTATGCGTGTAAAAAAAAAGATTATGACTATTTCATTTTCTCAAAATGAAATGCATTGTCAGTGAATGAAACATCAAGTTATAACTCATTTAAATTGTAAGTCGTTCTTACTTTTATGTTTTCCCATATGCCTGGGAAATTGATGTCTTCTGCCACGGGATGTCAGGTAAAATAGGCCAGATAAGGTTTGGAATGTTGTTATTGTTCTTTCAGACAGCCGTGCCAAATCTGTAAGGGCGGGTGTGTATACCAAAATATTCATCCAGAAATAGACCTCTATACTGTATACAATGAATTAATGATGAATTATAAATGTTTTCAGCATTCTGCAACAAATATTTTTCGGACTTTCTAGACTATTTTAAGTTGTAAAGTGAGCAGGATATATTAAAATGAAGCCCATGGATTCGGCAGAAATGTAAAACCTCAATCCAGACCACGGCTGCATTCCACTCCAAATTTGTATGCCCTTCACTCGCAGACTTCCCTTCATCTCGTGGACCTGGATGTGTGTCAATGCTTACGTTGCACGAGTGGCCACTACTGGCAGAATCTGTGCATAAAGTTAAAATGGAATGCACTAAGTTGTTGGAGAATATCTAAAATCACATACGTAAATGAGCTGTTGGAGAAAAAATTAAATTACAAAAAACAGTGAAAATTATTCTCCTCTCTCATGGGGATCAGTCCTTCGATGCCCATACACATAGGTATTTAGACCTGGTCCCCTTTGTTTACTATGACGATGATAGCTTCTGCATATTTTTCTGGGCTAACTTGTTCACGCCTGCCCATAGAGGAACCTCAAGGGAACTTCCAGAAATACATGGGTGTTTTTGCAGTGTGGATCCAACCACACCATCGAGGAGAGTGAGAAGAGAAACAGTGACCCAGCCGCAACCATCAGCCCAGCTATAGACCAGCCTGAGTCCACCGCAGACGCAGAGCCGTAGCCCATCATGATAATGGTGCCAGCGAGCAAAGATCGTCCCGAAGCTGAAGCCCAACAAATCCTCTGATCAGGTGTGTGAGCTGGCAACAAAGTCTGTTTCTGATGACATTTTGGTGGAGTTTGAGGGGATGACATGGAGCCCCACCCCCCAAAAGCGGCAGAAGAAGAAGCGTTGATCGACTGAGAGAGTGTGTGCTTCCTGCCTGTTTTGTTTCCCAGCACCGAGCGTGTTTTTGCACCCAGCACCAAATTTTTTTCAATTTGTGTTCCAGCCCTGCCTCCCACTCCCGCCTAATCTGCATGGGTTGTTTCTGAAACTTATGTCTGTCCTGTATCATCCAAGAAAACCTTTTGTGAACCCCTGCCTACACTGGTCAGTCCTTCAGCCCTACCTGCACTGTGTCACTCCCTTTGTCTCTACCTGATCTACCCATCGTGGATCCGCCTCAGACTGTTAGCTCGCCAGTCCAGCCCTGGAGTGTCGACCTACTAGCTCGCCCTAGAACCTCCAGACCCATAACTCCACCTCGACCTGTCGAGCAGTTGGCTCTGCCTTGACTCCTCGCTCTCTCGTCTCCACCCGGGACTGTCGTACCTACGACTCCACGGGGCTTCTTCGTCCTTCCAGCTCTGCCTTGGTCAGTCGTTGCTCTTCCTGCGTCATGGAGTTCTGGGTCATCAGCTGCGCTTCATCCCTACACCCCTATCGGCTCAGGTGGGCTCCTCTTTCCCTCAAGCTCTGACTTGGCCCTCAGTTGTTCTGCCTTTGTTTTCGGCACCCTGCCTCCACCTCAGTTGCTCATCGCTGCGGCTGCACCCTGCCCTCCAGGACCTTCTGTGTCACTCGGTCCCTTTTTATCGTCTTCGCCTGGGTCTCCACAGCCAGCAGCTCCATCTCAGTCAGTCAACCCCCTTGGTTCCTGCTGCCAAGCCTCTACCATGGCTCCTCTCTCCCTCGAATCTGCTGTAGGCCTGCATCCTGGCTCTCCTGCTGGGGGTTTGGCCCTGGCCCCTCCTGTCTTCATCTACGTCCTGGCTCCTCCCACCTTTGTCTCTGCCCTAGCCCTGCCTGTCCTGTGTTCCTTCTCTGTGTCTCCCGCGTAAGCCCCCTCCCACCCTCCTCTGTTGTTTCCTGTTTTTTTTTTTTTGAGTTAGTTTCTTTGGTTATTCATTGTCTGATTATTGTTTGCACCTGGTGTTCGTTTGGTTAATTAATTATGTTCTGTGTCAGTTCTCTCAGTGTGTACAGCATTTGTTCTGTTTCTAGTGTTTTGTGTACAGCATTTTGAGTTCTGTTAAAAATACAATGCTGTGAATACATCCGTTCCCTCACCTTTAGGGACTGTTCGTTTTTTATTTAAGGGGCCACCGGAGGAGATTTGAGATCTGTAGTCAAAAAAGACTTGACCCTCCCTTCGCCAGCAATATTTTTTTTCTATGACCCTCCAAAATGATTGAGAAAAAGGCATGACCCTCCCCGATCATTTATTGATTACTTCTGTACTGGTTTGCGTTTGGCAAAGATGTTCAGATAGCCATTGTTTTTTTTACAACCATGACAAACGACTAAACTCCTGCTTTCTCATCTTACTAGGGCTGTAACGATAGACCAAACCTACAATTCGGTTCGTATCACGATTTTTGATTTGAAAAAAAAAATCATGTTTTCGGTGCTGGTGCAGTGGTGACGCGTTCATGTAAAATGTAAGGGTGGCGCTGCCAATAAAGTATCTTAAAGCTGCCACAAAGAACCGGCAAAAGTAATGATTATGAATATGTCAAATATAGCAATTAGCAAGGAGACATTTTGTTTATTAATAAACAAGTCTTTGTCAGTGTTCGCTGCAAATATAAAGGTGACGATGCTGACTCCCGATCTTCTCAGTAGTGAATGCGCCAGAGAGAAATGCACATTTCATACGGATTACATAAGCAGAGAGCAGTAGTCTGTTTTCTTTCGTTTTGAATTGTTCTGTTAAAAAGTAGACATTTCAAGCTTTCTATATATTTATCAGGTCTGTGAGGCAAGTACCTTATACGCTGTGTTTCGGTTCATTTATTAGACAAGAGTCCAGTTCACGCGCCGGCGCCTCCGTGTCATGATGATCTATTTTCTACTATATTTACTTCTTATTTATTAAATCCAGGCAATTGGTTGATGAAACATTGGTTAAAATTTAGATACAATTAATAAAAAACGAAATTCACTTTAAAGAAAGGCTTTGTGCTTTCTGTTAGGTCTCTGTGAAAGTTTTGAAGTCACTTTCAGAGCGGTCATGTCCGTAACGGAGAACTGTCACGTCCGTAACATTTTTTTTTCCCTCATAAATGCGAACACGAAAAAAATAAAAATAATATTTTATGTTATGTGGAGGCCGACCCTTCTTCATCCGGTGGGTAGTATTACTTTTGTTTTGCGCAGCGTAGCTCATAGAATTACTTTTTGCCACCTAAAAGTTAAAGATTTTTTGTGTCACATCACATGTGTATTTCCCTCATATTAAATATAAAACGTGTATAAATGTGTAGACTGATATTTTTCTAATGTATGGACTCCTTTATTAAGGGAGTATGGATATATAAACAGACGTTTCAGTATTAAATGCATTTTCTGAGAATTTATATTTCAAGTTTTGACTGCAAATGTCACGTCAATAACGCTGGAATTGCCCAATTTTAAAGAATTTATTTGGTGTAGGTCTACGTATTTTATTATGTTAACTTCAAATAATACTAATAGTAATTTAAAAATGTGGTAGCCCTACGTCTAATACATCACACTCCACTGTTATGGTGGCAATTTCAGTAGATTTACTCACTAACATTGTTGTGGAAACACAACAAGAATGGAAACTAAAATATGGTAGTATCGTGCTACAGCGTACATTATATCAGTTCTGGCGCCTCAGTCCCAATACAGTAAAACTCGACGTATATTCACATCACATGTTAATGCAGCGGTAGAGTTACACTCACAGGACACTGCACTTATTCGTAATCACAAAAGTTCATTATTTGCTCGTGCTTTAAAGCTTTGCCGGGTAAACATTTCATTGGCGTTCTGTTCTAATGCTCTTTTTCTGAGCGCTTACTGAAGTGCGCGCGCACTGTCAAACAGCGCCAAACTGGATTTTTCTTGGGTCAAACCCATCTGATAGCGATGGGGGGCCGAGACCGAGAGAGCTACATGGAGCTACATGGAAAAAATATGCACCAAACAAGCCACTTTGAAATTTTGCTGTTTTCATGAATGCAAAAGTTGGGTGACCCTCCCCCAAGACTATAACAAGTTGGATGACCCTCCCCTCAACAAAGAATAAAAAGACATGACCCTCCCCTATTTTCCTCCGGTGGCCCTTTCCATAAATACCGAACGGTCCCTTACTGAAACTGTTCATAACATAAATAGCCATTTGTTTTATACATATTTTTTTCCAACATAAAATTATCAAATGGGCATGAATGGAAACACAAAGAGCAATCTGGGAAATGTGGTGAAACATTATTAACTAAATAAAAATTAAAATTAAAAAAGGCAAATTTTGCCTCAATTCCCCCCTATGTATACTAAAAATGACACAGTGTTTTTCTTCATTTGAGAAAATTAGAGGAAGTTCTCTTTTCACCCTCCAGGCTGTATTATGCAGTAAAGTTTGAGTGTAAAAAAAAGAGTTAAAAGGCCACCAAAAAACAAATATAAATCAATAAATTGTGTGTAATTTTATGTCAGAAGTATTGACCCTGCTTTGTTAAATATGTTTGGCACAATCATGGATTTGAATTTTGAGGATTTTTGCTGCCCAGCTCTTGCCAATTAATGAAAAAGAAGACCTTAACTAACCCACATTCTATAATTGAGAATCCTCTCATTCCGTTCCAATGTACTCGAAGGGTATCAAATGGTCTTATGCATTTCAGGCTCTTACTTTTCACAGAGACTAGAGCAGACTCCTGATCAGGTAAAATTTGTAGCCGTGATAAGTCTGAACTAATTTAAAGACTTGGAAGAAGAAGTTTTATGAACTACCTAACCTGACTTGCCCAGTTTAGCACACTCCATTTTAGAGACTGTGTTTACAATGACATTTTCACAGTGTTTGTACACACACTGACACATGGATATCCCCTTCACAAAGGACTCATAGGCTGGCGTTGGCAATGTTCTCTCCGGACTTTGGTTCTTCATATTGATTGTATCTGCTGAATTAGCATTTCACCTCACTTTTTCCTCCACAGAGAGTGTGATTGCCAATACCTCTCACAGGTCTAAAAACAAACTGAAGTAGCGATACAAATCAGCTACTCAAATTAAGGTAAGGAAAGGTATGCAAGGGAGATAATCTCTTCATACTATAGAATCAGAAAGGAATTTATGTATGTTATAAAGACTAGTGTAATGATGCTTAAAATTCAGCTTTGTCATCACAGTAATACATTACATTTAACACATTAAGATAAAAAAAACAATAATTTTAAATTGTAATACTAATTGTTTTACTGTATTTAAAAAAAGAAAAGAAATGCAGCCTTGGTGAGCATAAAAGACTTTTCAAAAATATTTTTTGTTTTAATAATTTTCCAAACTTTTGACATGCAATCACGGCAACATGGAGCATAATGGTGGAAAACATGAGTGAACTGGACAATGAGAGTTATCATTGACTTGAGATGGATGGTAATGGAAAGTATTTGTCTTTTTGTATTTGGTGCAAGAGAAAGTGGATGACAGATGCGGGATAGCTGATGGAAGCATAACTGGTGAACTGGTGCAAGCACAACTGGTGAACTGGTGCGAGGTGTGTGCATAAGCATAGACATCATATAGAGACTAGATGCCCTATTGGCCGCTGTGGCGCAAGAAATGCGGCCGCCATCTTAAACCGGTCATACTCCTATTTGCGTTGCATAGCAGCAGTAGATGCCAGAGCACTGTGCAGCATATTCCTGCTCAAATCGGTGGACCATCACTCGGGGATTACTTTTCACAAGTAAGATTTAACATTTAACATTACCGTACTATTGTTTGTATTTTGTGAGTAAAATATTCAATGTGTCCTGTATCGTAGCTACGTGTATGACCTTTGCAGCAAAAAACCCCGCGTAAAAATCAGTTCGGTATTCAGTGAGATATGATTAATTAAATGCGCTGACAGCTCATTGCACCTGCCAAACAGATTACACTGAGCGGAACGGGTGACCGGTTTAAGATGGGGGCCCCGCGGATGAGGATGATACCGCCAATAGGCAGTAGCGGTCGATAGGGCGTCTATCTATATGATGTCTATGTGCATAAGTAGCAGAACTGTAGATGAGGGAGATGCAGAGCAGGTGTGTGATTAGTAATTACGTGCAGGTGAGTGCCAGGAAGGATAATGGGGAATGTAGTGCAGATACTGTGACTGGGTACAGAGCAGCGGCCTCGTTTATAACCGTTGTGTACGCACAAAACAGGCCCTGAAAGAGGTGTACACCACATCCGACGCTTAAGTTCTGATTTATAAAAACAAACTTGCCGGGAAAATTTGCGCATCACGCAGACTCTGACCCATGCGTACGAACATTTTGGAGACGGAACCGTTTGACACTTAAATTACATGAAATCATAACTGAGAAGTTACAACATTTTTTATATTCTAATAAATAGAAATATTTGAAGTGGATGCAATGCTTTTGAACACTTTTCCTGTGGCATGTTGTGTTTTAATGTTTTAACTACAGAGAGGATTCCTTACCATGATAATAGCAGATTGTCTGAGAAAATATTTGCGTGCAAATAATGCAAATTAAGGCCTATTTGTTTCCATTAAAAATATAAATCAATTAAAAATATTTGGCCAGTGGAAAAGATTGAGAAAAACTTTAACTGAAATGTATTTTATACTATTTGTTTTATTTATTCAAAAACAAGGCAAGGATATGATTTTTAGCAATTTAATGTGACGTACATCCGTATCTCATATTTTCCTAATGTCTTGTACCGTTAAATATGGTATCACGTGGATGAATATGCATATGCAAATGATATGCAGATGAGGATATCCATAGTAAATCTAGGCGTTGTAAGCTCCATATACGGTTATTTCGGGGAGGAGACGCGTTGGAGATGCATGTGCGCACAATGACTGGGATTTATGAAAGGAATTTAGCGCAGGTTCTGGCGTACACACGGTTCCCTTTCGAGGGAACTCGCAATGCGTCAACGACGTTTTGGGAACGCCCCCAGCGTGAATGCGTCTGAAGCATCCATGTCAACTATTCCAATGGAAAGAATGAGCGTCACGGGCGGGTGACGTCATGACCAGGAAGAGATAAAAGCGCATCCGGTGCAAACCGGTATTAGCTTCTATTGCCTCAGCAAGCGATCTGTGTCTCTGTCTGTTATATTTACTGTTGTTTGTATTTATATTGGAAAGTATGGCGAAACAGCTTTACAGACTCTGTGCTTCTCCCTGCCCGCGTTATTTGACAGGTGGGGACACACACGAGCTTTGTGTAGTTTGTTTGGGAGTGGAGCATGCGGTATCAGCCTTTGAGGGGGCTGATTGCCAGCATTGCGAGATTCTTCCTCTCCGCATGCTCCGCTCTAGCCTGGCGCTTTTTGAGGAAAGTGGCGAGGCTCACGATCCTTAGGGTGCAGGACCTGCTGCTGCCGAGGCAGCACGGAGAATGCATTCCTGAGGATCGCAAAAGGATCTTTCAGAGGTGTTGGAGACGGGTCCCCGGAACTTACCTCCTTCCTTATCTGGAGGATCCTGTGCTCTCCCTCCTGTGTCGGAAGCCCGCACTGCGGTTCCTTCTGCCAGGGGAGAGAGCCCGATACTTCAGTGCTCTAGCTCTGAGGAGTTAGATGTGCTGGACGTCGAAAGTGTAAGCACACACATGGGGTAAAAAGATTTGCCACCTATTTCCCCAGCATATGAGCAGCTGGTGGAAGTGATTACTCGCGCTGTTGATAAATTAAATATTGATTGGCCAGCCGAGAAAAGAGACGCTCGTCCTAAAAGCAAACTAGATGAGCGTTTTCAACCTTCCAATATTTCACTTCCACCACGAGGCCTTCCTTTTTCCCCTGATCTGCACGCAGTGAGCTGTCCAGATCTTGGAATAAGCCATACTCGTCACGAGTGTTCAGTCCCCAAGATCATATTTATTTGGGAATAAGGCGATTGAATGAGTATGGTTATGAGTCGATGCCCCGGGCTGAACAGACGCTCGCGAGCTATCTGTCACCCGGTCCAGCATCTTCTCTGAAGGCCTCAGCTTTGCCCACGAAGCCATTAAAGACAACATCAACTTTAGTGGGCAAAGCATATACGGCAGCGGGTCAGGCTGGAGCATGCCTTCACACTATGGCTGTGCTTCAGGCATACCAGGCTGACTTGCTGGGGGATTTAGACAGGAGTGAGGGAGTGGGGCCCGATGAGGTTCGCGAACTACGCCTGGCCACAGATCTGTCTCTCAGAGCTACAAAGGAGACTGCTAGAGCAATTGGGCGGTCTATGGCAGCCCTTGTAGCTACTGAGAGACACCTCTGGTTAAATCTCGCTGAGATTAAGGAGAAGGATAAAACCTTCCTCCTTGTTGCTCCAGTAGATCCTTCTGGTCTCTTCAGTGATGCAGTGAGCGCCTAAGAAACAGGAGGCTAAGAAACAATCTGAGGCATTTAAAAAAATTCTCCCTCGCCGTGTCTTACCCCCTGGGGCTGCTGGGCGTGAGCAGAAAGAGAGTGTTGCGTCTCGTGCACCTCCACAGAAACACTGGAAACAGTCGCAACACTCTCAGCCAAAGTCTTCGAAGCCTAAGCCGGATCTGAAGACCGTTCTTCAGGATAAGAAGGCTTCGGCCCAAAAGAAAAGGTCCTGACGTCCCTGGCGTCAGACCTGTGAGGGCAGCCCCAACCGGGAGACCGCTGCGCCCCGAAGCACCGAGGGTGGCGAGGTTGGCAGAACGGCCCCGTGAGGACACCGAGATGGAACGGGCACCGTATTCTGAGGTGTGTACCGATCCATCTCGATGTCCTCACGGGGCCGTTCTGCCAACCCCGTCCCATTTTAGATCTTGGGGCTGGATGCTATGGTGCAGACGTGGCCGAGGCTACGTCTGTACGCATTTCCCCCTGTTGTTCTGCTCCCAGGAGTTCTGGAGAGAATCCGCCAGGATGGAATAAGCCTACTGCTAGTAGCACCACGCTGGCCGAGCCGAATTTGGTTTGCGGACCTCATTCATCTTCTCGACGGCCCTCCCTTGGGGTGGGTTTGGCCTCTGAGGGAGCCCAACTCAGAGAGAGTGGTCTCTCAACTGAGGTTGTTGAGACCATTCTAAGCTCCAGAGCTCCTGCTATGAGGAAACTTTATGCGCTAAAATGGAGAGTTTTTTCTTCTTGGTGTCACCAACGCCAGTGGGATCCGGTTAACTGTTCAGTAAACACAGTACTCGAGTTTCTACAAGAGCGTTTTACATCAGGCCTATGTCCATCCACGCTCAAGGTGGCGGCCTTTGCAGCTTTCCACGCCCTGGTGGGTGGTACATCTCTGGGTCGAGACCCCCTGATTACTCGTTTCCTTCATGGCACCTTGAGGCTGAGGCCTGCAACTCGCACTAGGGTGCCGGCCTGGGACCTTGCAATAGTTTTGGAAGGCCTGTCTAGGGCTCCATTTGAGTAAATGTAAAAACTTTCTTACTTTTAAGACCATCTTTCTGCTAGCTATTTCGTCCCTCAAAAGAGTCGGAGACCTTCAGGTCCTTTTGGTTTCCCCCACTTGCCTTGAGTTTGCACCGGGATGGTCAAGGCATTCTTATATCCAAAACAGGTATACGTCCCTAAGGTGCCGACCATGATTCTGAGGCCTATTGTGCTGCAGGCTTTCTGTCCTCCTCCTTTTACATCTGCAGACCAGTAAATCTGAACCTCTTGTGTCCCGTGCGAGCACTGGACACTTATGTTCATCGGACTTCTCAGTGGAAAAACTCCGATCAGTTATTTGTTTGTTTTGGATCACCCAAGAAAGGTCTTCCTGCTTCTAAACAGGCGGTTAGTAGGTGGATAGTCAAGGCTATTTCACTTGCTTACGAGTACGGTGACCAGCCGTGCCCTTTGGCGGTCAGGGCTCACTCTACTAGGGGTATGGCTGCCTCTAAAGCCTTATTATTTGGGGTTTCTCTCCAAGACGTTTGTGATGCAGCGGGCTGGTCCTCACCGCTCACATCGCTCAGGTTTTACAGCTTGGACCTGGATGCTGCCCCAGGTTCTCAGGTACTTAGTGCTTAGCGTACAACAGACTGACACACAGGTACTTGAAAGTTTGGCAATTTGGGTATTCTCGTTCCCAAAGCATCGTTGACGCATCACGAGTTCCCTCGAAAGGGAACGTCTCAGGTTACGACTGTAAACATAGTTCCCTGAGAAAGGGAACGAGACGATGCGTCACCCTGCCATACTTCCTGCATCCCTGTGATCGGCTTGGTTCGGCAATTTTCGAAGCTAATGCCGGTTTGCACCGGATGCTCTTTTATCTCTTCCTGGTACTGATGTCACCCGCCCGTGATGCTCATTCTTTCCATTGGACTAGTTGACATAGATGCTTCAGACGCATTCACGCTGGGGGCGTTCCCAAAGCGTCGTTGACGCATCGTCTCGTTCCCTTTCTCATGGAACTATGGTTACAGTCGTAACCTGAGACGTTTAATAAGTCTGATTTTTTTTGGTGTATGCCATTTTTGGCTTTCGGGCGCACGCACAGTTTTATAAATGAGACCCCTGGTGACCGTGAGAGACAGATATATACAGTATGCAGTATACACACACACAAAATAAAAAAAAAACTTTTTTATGAATGGTATATAGTTATAGCAAGGTCAGTTCAGGAGATGCAATCTATGTAAATTCACCAGGTTGGTAAATTCATCAAACCAACCCAAATAATTTGTGCTTAATCTGTTTGCTGTAGACCACAGTCTTTAATTAATCCCTCTCCAAGAACATCCACACCTTCATACATGATTTGACTCACTCCTGACCGCTCTTCAAACATTACACTGAACCAGTCAAACTGACCTGGCAGTTTTAATGAATGGATTTACTCAACTTTTTCACAAAGAGGCAGGATGCATTTTGCGAGTTATAAATGAGAGAAGGCTGAGAAAAACTGACTGATCTGAGATCAGTATAATAGGGGCACAGCCTCTGGTGCTCTAGAAACATAACATGGCAGAGTCAAGTTTGGTAACTTAAGAATGTGACAGTTTCAGCTATAAGAGTAGCAGTTTATACATAGTATGTGTGCACTTGGTGTCAAAACAATACTACAGCATGTGGAATGCTTCTTACAGCTATTTATTTTATTACAGTCAGGTTATGTATTGATTGATAATTATTAAGAGAAACATCTTAAACAAAGACAAAAACTCTGCTTTGTTATTTTACAGATGACTACTGAATCCTAATATAGACTATGGATTCTGAAGCCATTTCTTTAACCCTTTAAGTGTAACCCCCCCCTACTCTGCTTTGTTATTTTACAGATGACTACTGAATCCTAATATAGACTATGGATTCTGAAGCCATTTCTTTAACCCTTTAAGTGTAACCCCCCCACCCCCCACCCCCTACTCTGGTAGTTTTATTTTACAGATGACTACTGAATCCTAATATAGACTATGGATTCTGAAGCCATTTCTTTAACCCTTTAAGTGTAACCCCCCGCCCCCCCTACTCTGGTAGTTTTATTTTACAGATGACTACTGAATCCTAATATAGACTATGGATTCTGAAGCCATTTTTTTAACCCTTTAAGTGTAACCCCCCCCCCCCCCCCAACACTCTGGTAGTTTTATTTTACAGATGACTACTGAATCCTAATATAGACTATGGATTCTGAAGCCATTTCTTTAACCCTTTAAGTGTAACCCCCCCCCCCTACTCTGGTAGTTTTATTTTACAGATGACTACTGAATCCTAATATAGACTATGGATTCTGAAGCCATTTCTTTAACCCTTTAAGTGTAACCCCCCCCCCCCCTACTCTGCTTTGTTATTTTACAGATGACTACTGAATCCTAATATAGACTATGGATTCTGAAGCCATTTCTTTAACCTTTTAAGTGTAACCCCCCCCCACCCCCTACTCTGGTAGTTTTATTTTACAGATGACTACTGAATCCTAATATAGACTATGGATTCTGAAGCCATTTCTTTAACCCTTTAAGTGTAACCCCCACCCCCCCCCCCCCCCCCCCCCCCCCCAAGATCAGTTGATGTATGCAGAAGTTATAACACTTCGTGTTTCTCTTTTCTCGCCATAAATTCATTTCCTCGCCACGGCCAAACCGTTCGAGATATCAAAAATCCGTCCGCAATTTAGCATCGTCTATGTGTTGACCTCAAGCTGACCGAGTTTGGCGGTAAACGGATTCAATCTCTAGGAGAAGTACTTCAAATTCCAGAGCAAGCGTTCTCCAAACAACCCATAATAGCCGACTTCCTGTTGGGCTGGCGTAAAACTTGACCGAGGGAAAGTTGTTCGGCCCGATGAGATCTATCTGTGTACTGAGTTTCATATTAATTCATGCAAGCGTGTTTGATCTATGGACCAAGTTTTGGGGACCGCGTTCAAGGGGGCGCTGTTGAGCCCCCCTGCCACGCTTCAGCCCGGCCCTGATGGCCGTGGGCTCTGACCTGTGTGCAAAGTTTCAAGAGTTTTCAAGCACGTTAAGGGCCCCAAAAGCCCCTGAAACCTTGAACACCATTAAAATAATTGTCAAATTCCCCAAACCCCCCACACACAGAGACAGAGGGAGAGGGAGGGAGAAAATTTCTCCTGAAAATCACCTTCAAACCAAAATATCTGACTTTGTGTTGTTCGGAGCTAATGACTGTCAATTAGAAAGTTGTCCGGCTCGAGGAGAACAATATACATACCGATTTTTGTTACTGTAGGTAAAACTAATACCCCATTTTTGACTAAAGGTGGCGCTACTGAGTCCCTCACCACGCCCGTTTCTGAAACTTTGCACATGTCTACTAGCTAATAATTGGGATGTGTCTGTCGAGTTTCATGCAATTTCAAGCATGCTAAGAGTCTCAAAAGCATCAAAAAAGAATATTACAGTTTGATGCGTTGCCATGGCAACATTATCTTAGATATTAAATAATCCTTTCACAGGTCTACATCTGGCGTGTGTTTACATTATACAGATAAAGTTTGAAGCAAATCGGGTAAAAATAAGAAGGTGATTGGAAAGGTAAAACTTAGAGCGCGAAAGTTGTTCAGCCCGATGAGATCTATAAGTGTACTGAGTTTCAGATTATTACATGCAAGCGTGTTTGATATATGGACAAGTGTTCAAACCCCATTCCAGGGGGTGCTGTCGAGCCCCCCTGCCACGCCCGGGTACCAGCTCCAGCCCGGCCCTGATGGCCGCGGGTTCTGACCCGTGTGCAAAGTTTCAAGAGTTTTCGAGCACGTTAAGGGCCCCAAAAGTGCCCAAAAGGTAGTAAAATAATAATAATGCAGAAGAATAATAATAATCCTAAGGAAAACAATAGGGCCTTCGCCCTTTCAGGGCTTGGGCCCTAACTACCCACCGGATGAAGAAGGGTCGTCCTCCACATAACATAAAATATTCTTTTTATTTTATTTTTCGTGTTCGCATTTATGAGGAAAAAAAAAAAATGTTACGGACGTGACACTTCTCCGTTACGGACATGACCGCTCTGAAAGTGACTTTAAAACTTTCACAGAGACCTCAAACAGAAAGCACAAAGCCTTTCTTTAAAGTGAATTTCGTTTTTTATTAATTGTATCTTAATTTTAATCAGTTTCATTAACCAATTCCCTGGATTTAATAAATAAGAAGTAAATATAGAAAATAGATCATCATGACACGGAGGCGCCGGCGATCATTTTGGAGGGTCATAGAAAAAATTATTGCTGGTGAAGGGAGGGTCAAGTCCTTTTTGACTACAGATCTCAAATCTCCTTCCGTGGCCCCTTAAATAAAAAAAAACTAACAGTTTTTTTTGGTTGATATCTCAAAAAAATAGCTTTCAGTAAGATTTTGTTTGGGCGCAGTACCAAACTTTTTCACTAGATGACAGCCAGACTCCATTACTGCCCATATAAGGGCGCCTCCATTTCCATATGTGGTTTGAGTGATCTGAACCATTATTTCCACAATTTTCATACAATTTAGTTTGGCAGATTTTGATATGAATTCAACCTCTAAGAAACACATAAAAAAAGAACACGTATGCCTATGTGCGTTATAGCTCGCTGCCACCTCACAAATGGTGAATCTATTATTTTTTTCTTTATATTTAAAACATTTTCAGACCTTTTTTTTTCTAAAATAATTGAATGGATGCTATCTTTTGAACTCTTGGCATGAAAACAAACTGAGGTTTCTACCCTTCTTTCATGATTGTTCATGTTTATTGCTATTTCAAAATGAAAATCAGTCACCAAATACTCATCAACTAGAGATTTGTAGCTTTCAAATGATATATAGTTTGTCAAGATTAGTTTAGGTTTAGTATAGGATATTACTGTTTTAAAAATGTAATGGCTTTGCCCACCGGTGGGCCTATTTGACATACTAAAATAAAAAGCATGGATAGTCAGTTAAAATAGTCACTTGCTAAAAAAAAAGGGAAGTGAGCCATCTAAAAGAGGCATACTGGCATTTTTTTTTTATTGCAAACTAACATTGTTATACATATAACATAAAAGAACTGAGTGACAGCAGTATGACATCAGCTAGTGGTTTATGTTGTAATACACTGGAGACAGCCCATGTTATTTCCAGCTTAGATGCATCCACTTAGCTGCCATGACTGGTCCATACCATACTCCTTCTGTGAAAGTTTTCAGGTTTCAGGCTATTTCCAATAAATTGCTTCAGCAATATCTGTATCTATTTTGCAAAGGTACTTGCTCTGTATATCTGTATTATTTTGAGTGGCTATACACTGTAGTGCCCCTGGAACAGACAAAAGTTAATTGCTGCTCTTGACATCATTTGTTGTCAATGGACTGCAGAGAGGAATTTGGACAGATGGTCAAGTGGAGCACAGTCCCTGTTAAGTGTTTCAGCATGGCCAACATGGACAAAAAGTACATTTGCTAATTAATTTTAGGCAAGATGCCCAGATATCTTTATATGATCCATCTATGTATTCTTGTATGTTGTTGGATTGATATTAGCACATAACTGGAATATTCTTTCTTAAACAAAACTAGGCCAACAACATCCAAACTGTTTTATATATTTGAACATTACAATCTGCACACAGCATATTGTGTTGTTTTTATGATTGTTTTTATTACTATAACTATCTCGTAACAAACCCTGCAATTTTGTACATGCTTATTTTTGCACATATGACTACTCTATATCTACTATATTTGATCTACTATTTATTTAATGCCCAGTATGTAGCTGACCAGGTTGTATTCTGTATAACTATGTGACAAATAAATAAATCTTGAATCTTGAATATCATATTCCTTTTTTTTTTTAAATCAGCATAAACATGTGATTATAGGAACTGAAAAAAACGTTTTCCATAGATGACATTAATGTTTATCGCTCTGTGACTCACATCTGCTTTAATCTAAGTTTAACTTTAACTTTAACCAGTTTTTCAACCATTTTTATCCAGCTCACATATTTAATCACTGCATTAACATGTCCCTTCATTTGTCTCTCATGTTAACTATTTTTCCTACTGTACCAACACAAAACTTTCAATTTGATTAACATGAGCCACTACCTGAGATGTAACTCCCATACAGTGTTTGTTGTAATCTTTGTATTTGACTAATGGATGAGGCTATGTCACTTCTGACCTTTACACGCAAATACCCATTAGCACCAAAGACTGATGTGTCAAGCAGAGAGTGTTATAAAAAGTTTACCTTAAAGGTCAATTATTTATATTTCTCACAAGTGTAGAATATGCATGGTATAACAAACAGAACACCAAACTGTGGCAAAGAACAACAGTATATCTCATTCCAGAGGAGTTTATCTAAAAATAGAACTGAGTATAACTGCACAGCCTAGCATGTCTCAGACTGACAGCACAGTTTTTCAACATGATGGAGTGCTGTAGATTAAATCTATGCTGTTTGTTTATTCAAAGACTGATGGCCTTGTAATCATTTAGGGCTATGTCAATATCACACATCATGTCAGTGTAATGTGTATGTTTACCAATATTGATAAGCAGCCAATAAAAAGAAGCTTGAAGGACGTATAATAACCCACACTATGGGAACCATCTACTGCATGCAATGTGCGGTTCCAGAGAAAGAAGTGTAAATGACATGCGAGTGCTTATGTTAAAAGAATACAAATTAATCACTCATGTTTTGCGAATATATATGCCATGTTATCATAAAATGGTCAAATTATCTGACATAAAAACATTTTTATGTATTTTATATATACAGTATATACTGTGGTACTTTATTTGGTGGACTTTTTTTTAAGAAATAATAAAATATTATGTCCAAATAGATAATAAGTTAAGCGAAGAATTGCATTGTTTTAATGAGGATTTTTTTCTTTATTACGACATGTACACACTTTTTTTATTTATTTATGTCCTCCAAATATATAAAAAATAATTGTATTTCAGAAATTTTTATTTATTCATAGAAGAGGTGTATTCAAGTCATTGTATGTATGAATTACATTTATATTGCAATTTAGTGACAAATAAATAGAAAAGTAAATATCAAATAAAAAATGTGCTGCTCACCCAGTAGTTTGCTCAGGTAGATACAGTATGTACTAATAGAAAAAGAAAATGTGGGTGATTTAACCCTCTGGGGTCGGCAATCACGCCGGCGTGATCTGCTCGCTTTTTTTCTTATCAGTGCAAAAGAGATTCAAAATACTCGGTTTATTTTGATCTTACATTTAAGTGTTATACATCATTAGATCCTGTTAAGTTTCTATTTTTTTTTTGTGGATACTCACAATAAAAACAAAGTGTTGTGCTTTTCACCAAATAAAGAAAAACAAACATGATGCGAGTTCTGCGTTCTCTCTGTCAGTGAAGTCCATTCTGAAACGCGTCCTAAGATTAACTGTAACTCCGCGATTACTTGTCACACAGGCACGAGAGATTTTTCTTTATGAAGCTTGAAATCTCTTCTTTTAAATGAAGTAATTTATATAAAAAAACAAATATTCTCAGTTTATGCAATCTGTATGAAAAGAGAGTGCTGTCAGTATTTTTTTCCACAGCTCATTACACTTCATTACGCGTTAATCTGACACGCCCACGGAGGACGCGCGCTATTCAAACGCAAATGTCGAGGCAAGCCATGACAATGCCCACATCAGCCGTTCCACCGCGGTGGTAAAATGTGTGGTGTATTTGCTGCCTTTTACCGCTAAGAGGCGCTACAATCATAAAAGTGTTCGTTTATTCCGGTTTATTCTCCCTAATGCGTAATCTGCTGCCACACCGCGCTGATTCAGAGCGATTGAAAGCTGGTAGCAGATGAATTCAACAAGTGAAACGTAGCTAAAATAATTCATAATCACAATACTGAAATTAGGCTACTGAAATGTAATTGAATAAATAACACCGAAAACACCTCAGACCCCAGAGGGTTAGTAGCCCTGCCCTACTACAAAGGCTTTGAGTGCACGATTTGAGTGCCTGGATGTGGAATTTTATCTCTTGTATGCGATAGGATCCTACGGAAGCGTATTGCATTCACTTGAAAAAAAAAAGTACTCTGTTTTTCTGAATTAACGAGTTAATTATCTCAGAATTACGAGATAATTTTTCATGGAAAAAAGTTTTTGCTCTGTTTTTCTGAATTAACGAGTTAATTATCTCAGAATTACGAGATAATTTTTCATGGAAAAAAAGTTTTTGCTCTGTTTTTCTGAATTAACGAGTTAATTTTTCATGAAAAAAAAAAGTTTTTGCTCTGTTTTTCTGAATTAACGAGTTAATTTTTCATGAAAAAAAAAAGTTTTTGCTCTGTTTTTCTGAATTAACGAGTTAATTTTTCATGAAAAAAAAAAGGTTTTGCTCTGTTTTTCTGAATTAACGAGATCCTTCAAATCCTACCAGGAGCTCTTTTTTAGCTGGATTGCATGGAAGTAAACATGTCCCGCCTTTCAAATGTAATCCGGTTTTATTTTACTTTGGGTTTGAGACATTGGGAGATACTGCTGTCTTTAAGTAATATAAATGGCATTGTTATTAGTGCGTCAACATTGCGCAGACACCTCAAGACTTTGCGCCTGTTCAGACGAAAAGAACATTCTGATCTGCTGGACATTGCTGTGTTTCTCCAGGATCAGTTGAACCGATATGGTATGCTTCACGGATATAAGATGATGCATCTGAAATGCATTCAGGCTGGCTACGTGGTGACACAAGAGACAATCAGGCAATTGTTGAAAATACTGGATCCCCATGGAGTGCAACTGAGGCGCCGGAATCGTCTTCGGAGACGTTTGTATCGTAATCCAGGCCCGAACTTTTTATGGCATGTTGATTCATATGATAAACTCAAACCATATGGGATCTGCATCAATGGTGCAATCGACGGGTTTTCACGAATGGTGATATGGCTACATGCATACTCTACAAGTAGTGATCCCAAGGTCATCGCTGGATACTTTATTGATGCGGTGTTATCAAGGAATGGGACAGCCACTCGAATTCGCTCAGACTTAGGGACAGAGAACTGTTACATTGAACAGATGCAGATGTTCATAAGACATGATCATACGGATGATTTTTCGAGAAATTGCTATTTGTATGGCTCAAGCAATCATAACCAACGGATAGAGCAGTGGTGGGGATTTTTGAGGAAACAGCATGCACAGTTCTGGATCAACCTATTTCAAGATCTAAAAGATTCTGACGACTTCTCCGGTGACTTCCTAGACAAAAGTCTAATACAGTTCACATGTCTTGAAATAATAGAGGTAAGAAATGCGCTTTAGACATGTATATTGTGTTTTGTTATTCAGCTACAGATTTTGTCCATACGCCAAAATGTTGTGACATGCAGCATAATTATAATAATAATATAATAATTACATAATAACAATATAATAACATAATTATCTAATTTCATAGGTCTAACAACTGTTCCATAACAGAAGCAAATGGTCGATAACCATTAGCCTAGTTATTTAATTAGATTATTAAATTAATTTGTAGATCACAATTTTTCCTACATATAGTTGACTTTTTAAGAGATAACTGGATCTCAGTATAAGTAGTTAGAATTAGCAGCAGCCTACATCTACAACAATAAAATCAAATGCAACACAAACATTAATGCAGCTGTAATATTAATCCTGTTATATTGATGTTGCACAAACTGCTATTAATATTAACCCAAAAACATCATAATAGTAAAACACTGACTAGGAAAATTTACCGCAATATGAGTAGCATACTTTTATTCATTACATTCTGGTACTTTTATGTACATTTTGGTGAAAGAAAATTGTTTCTCTGCATTAGTGGGACACAGTATGTGGGGATGACTCACTTATCTGACCCTGATCATATAACACAAATCTTAACATACAGAGATTTATTGTTTTCAAATATAGAATTTAACATGCATGAAACGGTTTGAGAAACGGTTCTACTGTATCATACTGGACCATAAGCATTTATTTTGCCTGCAGGTGGTATTGCAACGGTGTGGACTAATTTTCTTACTTTCCCACTCTTTTTCTTTATATTTAGAGAGAACTGCAGGATGTTGTTCACCTCTGGAATACTCACAGAATTCGCCCATCCAGAAATGCTGTGTCTCCAAGTGGACGTCCAGTGATGATGTACACCCTACCCCAACTTTTTGGTGCTAGGGAGTACCTTAAAGAGGCATCCCAACAGAAGATACAGGCTTGTAGGGAGGAATGTCGTGAGAGAGGACCATATCCCTGTGATAATACAGTGTTTGACATTTGTTGCCTTGCAATGGCAGAAAACAGTCTTCATCCACCAACCTCTCCAGAGGAAGCCATTGATCTTTACATGTTCTTACGTGCTTACATACGTACCCAAATTTAATAATCACAAGTTATTCTACTGGATCAAATGACTGAATGTGAGCACCCACTCATAGCCAAAAAAACAACAGAATTGCAGTCTGGACGATATACCATGACACTCACTGTAAATGTTTGACAGAAGTACTGTGTTTAAGCAATCAATAATAGACAACTCTTTCATAATTGACATTTCCCAACTGAGCTCCATATCATCTCTTTTTATTCATCATTATGTAAAAAGTACATCTCAACCACACAACTGGGAACAATCCTGTAACTGCAAATGAAAGGTATCACATGTTGTCAAAAATGGCACATTTGTCCTTATGATGGAACTATTTCGTATCACCAGATGTGGTCTGACACACTTTGGGCTCATTGTAAACAGGGCAACCATGATGTTTGGATGGCCTTTAAATCAAACATATTATTGTATCTTGTTATTGTGTGTATGGACTTTTACACAATTATTTGGCATCATATAAATACATGGTAAACCAGTGCAGTACAAAAAATTTTCTCCCCAGTGTGATTTACTGTGTATGTAGGAAATAGTCCTATTTGGTAAATTTGGTAATGTAGAGATGACGGTTTAAATATGTTGTCTAAAGAGTGCTGGTGAATGCAAGAACTGCAGTGCAGTTGTCAAAACTCAGTAATTCTACTGTGTGAGACAAGATCCATGTGTGTTATCTGCAGTAAAGACCGATTTGTTTGAAAACATCTGTACAAAACTAGAGAGAAACCTGTGCTTTTTATTTGTAAAAGGCAGAACACCTTCTAATGTACAGTACTGTATGTTAGAACAGATTTCCAAACACTGCCAATAATATTAAGATTTAACATGAGCTGACATTACCTCAGGGTCCAAGTTAATTATAATTTCTCAATGAAAATGCAACTTTACAAGAACATTTCTTTTAAATTGTCTGAAAAAGTATGCTCCTAAACTGCTAACAGAAATGCTGGCTTACATAAAAGTACATTTAAAATATTGGTACATGTATCTAAATCACTTAAAAATGAAAATGTATCCACATGCATTTATAACTTTGTGTAAAAGACTTACAATTGTTTTTTGGTTAAGTGGACCTTAAAGTATATTAACAAAATGTTCAGCCACTAAATATGTTTCTACAGGCAGTTTAAAGGGATACTCCACTTTTTTTGGAAATAGGCTCATTTTACAACTCCCCCAGAGTTAAACTGTTGAGTTTTACCGTTTTTGAATCCATTCAGCCGATCTCCGGTTCTGGCGGTACCGCTTTTAGCATAGCTTAGCATACATCATTGAAGTGGACAAGACCATTAGCATTTAAAAAAAAAAAAAATGACCAAAGAGTTTCGATATTTTTCCTATTTAAAACTTGGCTCTTCTGTAGTTACATCGTGCACTAAGACCGACGGAAAATGTAAAGTTGCGATTTTCTAGGCTGATATGGCTAGGAACTATACTCTCATTCCTGCGTAATAATCAAGAAACTTCACTGCCGTACCATGAGAGCAGCAGGCGTAATGATATGAGGCAGCGCCTGAAAATAGTTCCGTTGTGTTGACGGAAGGTGGCCTATTTGTCATATCATTACGCCTGCTGCTCTCATGGTAGTTTAACATTACCTAAATTAGCCTACCAACTGCAGTTGATGGTGTAACTTAAGTTAACGTAGTTAGTAAAAAATATGCCCGTAACATTAACGTTAGGCTACATGTTTATAAACAGCTAACGTATTCTAACCTCGTTTTACATGTCGTCAAGCGAACAGTTAACTTAGCAGACATCATTTGGCATTAACAGTAACAATAATACTATAGTAACTATAATAACTTAGCTATCTTACCTGCACTGAACCCATGTAGGCCTGGCACTATTGTTGTTGTTGGAGGGTCAGGCTGATTAGCATCAGTAACTGTGGACGTTGGTGAGAGCTTCTCGCAGGATTTTGAGCGATCTCGTTAATTCAGAAAAACAGAGCAAAAAAAAAAAAATTTCATGAAAAATTATCTCGTAATTCTGAGATAATTAACTCGTTAATTCAGAAAAACAGAGCAAAAACTTTTTTCCATGAAAATTTATCTCGTAATTCTGAGATAATTAACTCGTTAATTCAGAAAAACAGAGCAAAAACTTTTTTTCCATGAAAAATTATCTCGTAATTCTGAGATAATTAACTCGTTAATTCAGAAAAACAGAGCAAAAACTTTTTTCCATGAAAAATTATCTCGTAATTCTGAGATAATTAACTCGTTAATTCAGAAAAACAGAGTAGATTTTTTTTTCTCAAGTGAATGCAATACGCTTCCGTAGGATCCACCTACAATTGTTAAAGAATATACAGCACTGTGAAAATGTCTTAGAAACATTAGAACTTTCACCCCAAAACAACGGTTTTAAGCCAGTTATTAATATATTTAGCTGTAGTGTGAAAGTAGGAAATATCAGTTTACATTTCCAAACATTCCTTTTGCCATTAATTGTAATAATCCAGTGAGATTTTTGTATGCAAGGAGTCTGACAACAGCCGGTATGCTCCACACAGATATCTGATCTTACTATAATCGAGTCCATCTGGGATTACATGAGGAAACAGAAAAATATGAGAGGCAGACTAATTCCAGAATAACTGCGGCAACGTCTCCAAGACGCTTGAGGAAATCGACCAAAACACACTACTGTGAAAAGTTTTAGGCACTTGATGCTGCATGCTGAAAATGCTGTAAAGTGAGGATGCTTTCAAAAATAATTTCATAAATAGATTTTATTTATCAATTAACTTTTATTAACTTAATCAAACCAATATTTGGTGTGACCACCTTTAGCATTAGCGTACACTTATAGTTTTCAGGGAGATAGGTTTCTTCAAGCATCTTAGAGACGTTCTTCTGGATTTAGTCTGTCTCAGTTTTTTCTATTTCTTCATGTAATCACAGACAGACTTGGACCCCGTTTACACCTGGTATTAAAATGAGATCTGTATCAAGATAAGTTATCCGGATAATAAGTGTTCTGATCTTACCTTTGCGTTTACACCTTGTATTTTTAATGCGTTCTCGTTATCCACATTGAGTTCGGATCTCTGTCCTCCAGAAAAAAAATGACGTTTGGCAGGTACGAATGCCATCACGTCGTACGGATTGCGTTTACACCTAGTAAAGATCCGAACACAATGCGAGCCAGACTACCTCCAGATGTGGTCAGGCAGATCCGATCACAATCCGATCACAACGTATTTACACCTTGCATTAACATGCGTTTTTTATTATCCGGATAACTTATCTGGATACAGATCGCATTTTAATACCAGGTGTAAATGGGGTCCTGATGATGGTGAGATCAGATCTTCGTGTGGAGCATACCGGCTGTTTTCAGAGTCCTTGTGCATACCAAAATTTCACTGGATTATTACAATTAATGGCAAAAGCAATGTTTGGATATGTAAACTGATATTTCTTACTGACACACTACAGCAAAATATATATGGGGGTGAAAATACTTACATGCGTAAGACTTTTGCACAGTACTGTATGTATTAAAATAAATAAAAATAAAACCCTTAGACTGCCATTTCAAAATAGAGTCCTCCTGTAGTATAGGGAAAGACCACAATGCACCCCCTTTGGACGTGCATTCTCATTCTGTCCATGAAGTGCACACCTTGTCTGGCTGGGCATTTGATGTGACTGTGACACAACAGGCAGCCAGTACAATAGATAGAGTTGAAAGTGGGGCTACTTTCTGCTACACCCAATTAGATCTGGAATCCATAGCCTCATTAGCTGCCCCATGCTGGAGGAAACCACACTCCCCAAACATGCCTCTGCTCCTACGAGGCTCTCTCACTTTACATTGCGCTTCCAATTACCTTGTGAAATGTGGATGGAGTGCAGGCCTGGCGTGTGTATCTAGGTGTCTGCTTCTGTGTGATAACCCTCAATGATGCTGTATGTGGATTTTAGCAAGAGCAAAAACCAGGCTGAAATACAACTAGGCATTTAAATGTCTAAAAATGCAGAACCTGATTTCACCAAGTGCATCTTTGTTGATCCTGAAACAACATTCCAATGATCTAATCAGGTTTTGCACAAACACGAGGAGTCCATGCCAGCTTGAGTGTGTGCTGCAAAAGGGGAATCGAACACTAAGGAAATTATTTATTTACTTTTATAATTCAATTAGGGTTAAAGGCATGTTCACTATCACTAGCAGTGTTGGGGAAGTTACTTTTAAAAAGTAGTGTTTTCTCGTTACTCGTTACTTCTTAAAAAAGTAATCCGTTACTTTACTTAGTTACCCCCTTTGGAAAGTAACTTTTTATGTTACTCGTTACTTTTACGTTACTTTTATGTTGCTTGACTTTGGGCAGAACCCAATATCTGTTCCTAAATGTGTAGGCCTACATAAAATTCTACCATGAACTCTACTTGATTCTATAGTTATATTCGTTTGAATATGTGTGCGCAGGTTTGTAATTTCCCTACCAACCATGCCTAAACAAACTACTTGTCTTGCCTATAAATTTGATACAGAATTTGATTTATCACTTCGGGGTACGCGAACCGGATTTTCAACAACGCTTTATCTGTAGAGTGGGAAAGGGATCCTCCATAGGGAGAGGATAGTTGACACTTCAGCACTGCATTGTCATCGGGTCCAGGCGAATCTCCTTCGTCAGATCTGGATCCGGCCTGGATCCGGCATGCTGCAGGAAAACCTCGGGATAAACAAAGACACTAAAGTTAGCGTAGATGCCATTCTTCTTATGATGTAACGAGTACATCTGGATTTAAGGGAAGTGTTCCCAGTTCCGGCTGACCTAATCTATGCAGCCTAACATTGAATTATAGAAGTCGATAATGTATTATGTGTATGCCAGGCAGTGTTGGGGAAGTTACTTTTAAAAAGTAGTGTTTTCTCGTTACTCGTTACTTCTTAAAAAAGTAATCCGTTACTTTACTTAGTTACCCCCTTTGGAAAGTAACTTTTTATGTTACTCGTTACTTTTACGTTACTTTTATGTTGCTTGACTTTGGGCAGAACCCAATATCTGTTCCTAAATGTGTAGGCCTACATACAATTCTACCATGAACTCTACTTATTGAAAAACTAGAAAAAAAGATAGAAAAATTTTTGAGATAGAAAAAAAATATATATTTATTTAAATAACATTTGAAAAACCTGTATAAACTGAACACCAAAGCACAATATTAACTATTGAGCGGTGGTGACGCGTTCATGAAAAATGTCACAAAGAACCGGCAAAAGAAATGATTATGAATATCGAATATCAAATATAGCAAGGAGACATTTCAATTGTTTATTAATAAACAAGTGTTTTCTTTGTCAGTCAGCGTCGGCTGCAAAGATAAAGTTGACGATGCTGACTCGCAATCTTCACAGTAGTGAACGCGCCAGAGAGAAATGCACATTTCATATGGATTACATAAGCAGAGAGTCTGTTTTCTCTCGTTTTGAATAGTTTTGTTTTAAAGTACACATTTCAAGCTTTCTATATATTTCTCAGATCTTTGAGGCAAGTAGCTTGCGCTAAGTTTAGGTTCATTTATGAGACGAGCTCAGTCCACGCGCCGGCACGGAGCTCCTGAGAAATCCTGATTATATTGCCTGCTATATTTACTGCTTATTTATTAAAGACAATTGTTTGATGAAACACTGATTAAAATTAAGATACAATTAATACAAAACGAAATTCACTTTAAAGAAAGGCTTTCTACAAAAACAAACTTAATGAAGTGGTCAAAATCATGTCTGCCCACTCCATTTGTCTCCCGATTGCACATCTTATGCTCTTACTCATGCTTTTCACTTTTCATATAATCAACATTGATGAAATTAAAAAATAAATTATTTTATTTAAACATAAATATGAAACTAAATCGTTTTCTTTAATGACTAGGCTACAACACGCAGGTCTATACAGAGAAATTTAATATCGGAGCGGGATTTGAGCGAACGCCGTCTTACTGTAAGCATGTGGGGGTAGAGGTACGATTTTCGAGCAATCATCGAATATTATTTTGCTTGATATGCCAATCCTTAATATTTGGTGTTTTAAATGCCTGTTTGAGGTCTCTGTGAAAGATTTAAAGCAGTATTTTAGTGCCGCTTTCAGAGCGGTCAAGTCCGAAGAACTGTTACGTCCATATTGTTTCTTTCCTCATACACGAAAAATTCAATACAATTAATATTTTATGTTCTGTGGAGAGCCAACCCTTCTTCATCCGGTGGGAGTATTACTTTTGGTTTGCGCAGTGTAATTCACAGAATTGATTGCTCTGCTACCAGCCTCTGTCACGTACCATGTGGAGCTTGTGACTATTGCAAGCGCACAGCTGAGGAGACACTGTTGCTGTCAAATCTGTCCATGGGAAAAGTAACGTTGTGCGGAATAGAAAAAGGAACTACGTTTCGTTACCAAATTCTCAGTAGTAACGCGTTACACTACTTTTTACCCGAAAAAGTAGTTACGTTACTGTAACGCGTTACTTTGTAATGCGTTACACACAACACTGATCACTAGTGATTTTCAAAGAATCCTGATTTTGCCGAGTTAGATGCGTTCCTGGGTCAAAATATTTAGTTGATCCTGGAACAACATTCCTGTCCGGAAATGTTATCCTAACCATGTCCCTACCTATGCACGTAACTCCATACCCATAAGTTATCCCTAAAATCAGAAGGAAATGATAGGTGTATTACACTGATGTAGAAGCATCTAACCCTGGTTGTAAACCTAAACTTGACACAAACTCTAAACTGTCCTTTAAATCTGAGCTTGGTTTCTAAAAAGCATCCTGTTTGCTTCAATAGAAGCAAGGAGACTGACCTTTTGTACAAATTAGATTAATATTGCACAGATTTTATTATTTGATTAATGACAACAACATTTTAGATTTGTTTTCTTTTTAATTTTACATAATGGTTCTTTTCTTTTCTTTTTTAATCTTAAAACATTTAATATGCATCCATATTTTCAATTTGTTCTCAAATTAGACTGAAATCCACTGTATCATATAACAGACTTATTGCTAAACAGTCAACTCATCCTTGGCCCCTTTCCTCCCTCGGCTCCACCTGGGTCCATCGTCCTTACGGCTCCACGGGGCTCTCTCGTTCCTCTGGCTCTGCCTTAGTCAGATGTCTCTCTGTCTGCGCCACAGACTTCCGGGCCTTCAGCTTCACTTCGTCCCACCACACCTTCGGCTCTGTCGGGCTCCGTCTTCCCTCCGCCTCCGCCTTGGTCCTCAGTCCCACCAGCTCTACCTCAGTCACCTGGCACCCTGGCTCAACCTTGGATGCTTGTCGCTGCAGCTCCGACTTGGTCTCCAGATCCATCAGTGTCGCATTGTCTCATCGGGTCTTCAGCTCCGCCTGGGTCTCCACCTCCATATGTCATCCCCCTGGTTAAACCTCCAATATGGCTTCTCCCTCCTTCAACTCTGCTGTAGGCCTTTGTCCTGGCTGTGGTCTGGGTCCCCACCTGGCTCCTTCTGCTTTCCTCTCCTCTCTGGCTCCTCCCACTGTCATCGCCTCCCTGGTTTCTCTTGCCGGCATTTCCAGTTTCCTCTAATGTCAGGGTTATGTCTGTGTCTGTTTTGTTTTTATTGTGTTTGCTCTCGGTTTGCCTGTGTTCTTTGGTCATTAGTTTCTGATTTATCCCGCAATTGTTTCTGTTCTGGTTAAATAACTCTCCCTGTGCATTAGTTCTTTTTTCGGTATTGTTTATGGTTTTACATGGTTGTGTTCTCCTGAGTTTCTCTCTGGATTTATTATTAACCCCTTAGCCCTTTATGAGAATGGGGGTTAAAATGCACTATTCAAACTTAAATGGTTTGGAATATAGACCTAAGTTTGGTCTTGTTTTAAAGGAAACAGTCAGCAGATTATTGCTGAAGTGAAAACACTTCAAAAAATGAAAGTATGAAAAAGTTATGGAAGTTTAAATTTACATTAAATCAAATATACTGCCCTATATATTTTTTATTTTATATAAAATATATATTTTACAAAATATGTTTTACTCTAAAATTACTATAAAATCAAAGCCATATATCTAACCAAGTTATGTTCCAAATTTGAAGTTGATATCACAAAAATTGAGATTTTGTTTAGGCGTAGTACCAAAAATAGCCTCCGGGTGACATACATGCCATTGAATTTAGTTGTATACATTCTGCCTTAACAAGCACACCTACTCCAGGCAGAAATAGCAAAGCTGCTGTGCAAAGGGGCTATAGAACGGGTGCCGCCTTCTCTGAGCAAGTCAGGCTTTTACAGCAGTTATTTTCTCGTACCCAAGAAGGACGGAGCTTTCAGGCCCATCCTAGATCTGAGACAGTTGAACTAAGTGCTTGCAAAAAGACCGTTCAAAATGCTTATGACCAGAAAAATCCTCGCGCAAGTTCGCCCGAGGGACTGGTTTATTTCTCTAGATCTGAAGGATGCCTATTTTCAGATTCAGATAATACCCCGTCACAGGCAATTTTTGAGATTCGCCTTCGACGGTCAGGTATATCAATACACCGTCCTGCCGTTCAGCCTGTCTCTAGCACCCCGTACATTTACGAAGTGCATGGACGCGGCGCTCGCCCCCTTGAGAAGTCAGGGGCTGCGAATTATGAACTATCTGGACGATTGGCTGATACTAGCACAGTCAGAGACGGAACTGCTCTCTCACAGAACAGTGCTTCTCAGTCACCTGGAAAACTTGGGACTCTCGGTCAATTGAACCAAGAGCTCACTAATGCCCAGCCAGTCGATTTCCTTTCTAGGAATAGAACTGGACTCGGTGACCATGATGGCTCGTTTATCGACACAGCGCGCGCGCGCTGTGTTCGACACCTAGCCGCATCCTTCCAGAAGGGCAGCTTTTTCCCTTTGAAAACTTTTCAGAGGATGCTGGGCTGTATGGCATCAGCTGCAGCAGTGCTTCAGGGGAACCCAGGGGAATGGTCCCTGCATCCCCAAACAGTCCAGAAACTGTGGCGCCTTTTCGGCAGAGCGGAAGTCGACCTATTTGCGTCAAGAGACAACGCTCATTGCCCGATGTTCTTTTCGAAGGACGAGGACGCGCTGGCCCAGGTTTGGCCCACTTTCCTACAAAGAGCTGTTGGATAAAGGGAGGTCCCCATCCACGCTCAAAGTATATGTCGCGGCCGTGGCAGCGTTCACAGAGTTGACGCGCGGCCGGTCGCTGGGAAAAGATGAGCTGGTCATCCGCTTCCTTAGATGAGCTAGAAGGATGAATCCGCCGCGCCCCCCGTCGGTTCCTATGTGGGATCTTTCCTTGGTCCTCGAGGCCCTGAAAGTCTTCCCCTTTGAGCCACTGGACTCCAGCGCTGTCATCAGTCAAACGTGTGGGGGACCTGCACACGCTGTCTGTCAGTGCGACGTGTCTTGAGTTCGGGCCGAATGACTCTAAAGTCATCCTCAAACCTAGACATGGCTATGTTCCTAAAGTGATGGGCACTCCTTTCAGAGCGCAAGTCATTTCGCTGTCGGCTCTGCCAGCATCCGACAGCGAGAGCGATGTGAATCTCCTTTGCCCAGTCAGGGCGCTGAGGCTCTACACTGTGCGCTCCGCCTCGTTCAGGCGTTCAAAACAGCTTTTCGTTTCGTTTGGCGGGCGCACCAAGGGTATCGCCGCCTCGAAGCAAAGCCTGTCCAGATGGATAGTGGACGCTATAGCAGTTGCTTACGTGTCAAAAGATCCGCAATGCCCTCTGGGCATCAGGGCTCATTCCACAAGAGGCATGGCCTTATCGTGGGCGTGGTCCAGCGGGATTTCTATCCACGACATATGTGTAGTGGCGGGCTGGAGCTCCCCCTCTACCTTTGTCAGGTTTTATAACCTAGAAGTCCCCGCCCTGCAGGCTAAACTTCTGTCAGTGTAAGTGGGATGTGCGTTCTGCCCAGATCTTCATGCTCAGGCCACTCTCACGCGACTTAGCTCTCCTGGTTGAGCTGCGCCAGTAGGGTACGTGCTATATGCTTATACAGACCAGCGCGCTGCTCTGTATTCCCTATGTGTGCTTGTGTACAAGTGATGGCCCACGTGGCTGGCCACCTTATTTCTCCGCTTATTGGGTTCCCCGAAAAGCTCGGGGACTCATGGTTGGATGCTTGGCGCGCAAGGCGTTGACAAAGAGTTCCCGTAGCGTAAGCTAACTTACGCAATACGAGAGTGATACTCGGTTACTAACGTAACCTCAGTTCTCTCTAGAGAGGGAACGAGTATTGCGTAACCGGCCGTGCTCACGCCACGAGCGACTTCGCTTCAGTCGACGAAAACCAGGGAAATCAGCCTACAGCCCCTACTTTTATACGTCACGCCGGGCTCACTGGTAGGCTGCTGCAGTTGCCGCAGGGCAGCCAATGATACGCAAGATAGCCTGCTCTAGGTCTGCTAGCTGCTGCACTGCGTTGACAATAAATACAAGGATTTGTTTTTTATAAGGAAATTATAAGGATAATTTTTTGGCTTCAATATCTCAAGAAGATGAATATTTCCCTCTCTAGAGAGAACCGAGGTTACGTTAGTAACCGAGTATCGTTTTATTATGAACTTTTAGCAAGAAAACCAAAGTTTCAATTATTAAAGGTGTGTGCGTTGACTTTTTGTGACAAAGGTCAGAACTCCTGTTATGATGCAGATCGTTTTGAGGTGCAATCTTGTCAGAAAATCATCAGTTACTCTTCCCACATAATTTGTAGCAAAAAACAGCAGTCAAATATCTATTTAGCAGTCTGTCATAAATAGATTAGGATTTAATAGTAATATAGCGAAGTAAAGTTAGGCCTCCCGTATACAGGATGGTACTGTTTATTTTTCTCTCTGGATTTATTATTAAATACTGTTTATTTCTCTGAATCTCCGGGCGTCATAATTGCAGGCAAACATAACAGCTGCTCTAGGAAAGTTAACAGTTAATGTGCATTGAAAAACCAAACAAAACCAAACAAACAAACAAAAAACATCTAATTGACAAGTATGCCTAGTAGTAGTTGTTATATATTAAGCCATAATTATTTAATGATGTTAATTCCCAGCCTTACACTTTTCTCAAGGTTTCATAAAAAAGAAAAACTCGCAAATCACTATACAAATCACGTAGGAATAAACAATATGGCCTACTGCACTTGCAATTGAACAAGAGTATAATTCAAATTAGTCAATGTGACCAGCAGTTGTATTGTCACATGTACTTCACAGACTTATCCACGTGTTTATTTTTTTCTTGTTTATTTGCTTTTTATTTGAGAAGAACAATTTTACAAAGAAAGTAATAATGAATATAAATAATTTTAATGTCAATGATTCAAATAAGATGATCCCCTTGTGAGGGAACCCCTTTTTAAAGGCAGCCATACATTTTTATATCCTAATAGCCTACTCATTATTCTGAAAATAGTGATATCATAAATACAACATAGTTTGCAAATAAATAAATAAATAAATAATATTCATATTTAGTATACATTGTGTATTTTTTTCTCTCTAAAGACAATTCTATGTCATAGACTGTAAAAAAAGATGGACGACGCCCCTTTGCTCTTTTCCATTGGAGAGAACTGAAGCCGCCAGTGTCCCGATATGGCGCTGACATATTGGAATTTGAATTTGCGCAGTAGCGTTTTCGGGACCAGTCATGTGCAGTAGTGAGCAGGAAGTAAAGCCGCGAAATCAAGGCCCCGCCCTCACTCTCGCTGAATCAATCGCAAGCACACGCCCTGCACTTTTCTTAAGTGGCCTTTGTCTGCTCCGTTCCTCTCCAATGATGTCTGCTGATTGCAGTACCTCGTTAAAATAAGGTAAATACAACTACTAACCACATAGTCAACATTATGAAAAAAAGTCAGTTGTTGTTTCAGTGACTACTTCGCACAGAGAACCTGTCAATCACAGCTGTCAATCATGATGTCACAGCACCGTTTTTATAGCATCAAATAACTAACTAAAAACAAACAAACTTATTTTAAAAACAAACACTTGAAATATTACATCAACGTGATAGAAACTACAGTAAATGACAGAAGATTTCTTTAGAAAAAAGATATGCGAAGTGTAATTTAATTGTTTAGTTGGTCTCGCGTTCCGCTGAATAACACGGGGAGGCGGGGTTTATGACCTATACTAGGACCGGTCACTGGGGGGCGATCGAGATGTTTTGGCTTCACTTTTGAGGGCTTGTGCAGCACGCTTGTTCTATGTCATCATAGGCGGCGCTAGGGAGGGGCTAGCAGGTGCTTCAGCACCCCCAAGAAAGACCAAAGCACCCCGATAGCATCCCCAACCCCAAAAATAATATCTGGAAGCAATTATATTTAGGCTGTAAAGAAAACAGTTAATTAATAAAAATCAATGCTTTCGTAGTATTCTAATTAATAAATAATAAAATAATTTAAGACAACAAATTAAATAAAAACATTTTACTCATTACGCATATGCGACGTGACGTCTGACATGTCAGGTCACATGAATTGTATATGCTGCCGCGCTTTTCATTCATACTGTATTAGAATTGTATTTAGAAAGATGGAGCGTTTCCTTCTGCCAAGTAAGCGATCTCGTAATTCTAATTTAGTTAGTGAAAATGAGAACATTAATTTACCTCAGCCCGAGGTTGACAACGTTTCAGAATCGGATGTTAATTGTACGGAGTCTGACATGGAGTCCGTTGATGCGTTTGCCTCACATGCAGAAACGGCAGCTAGCACAACTGCAAGTTCCATTCAAATTAGCATCACAAAGACAAGTGTTAAAGGGCCTATGGATTTAAGCCAGAAACTAGATGAAGGACCAAGACGCCCTGTCCGTAAATACCCAGCCCAGATGTTTGGAAACCAGCAAAGAAGCTTCCATTCTGGATGGTTTGACCAATTTGACTGGCTGGAGTATTCTGTTGATAAGGATGCAGCATTCTGCTTTTCATGCAGACATTTTGCAGCTGCGGTTGGCCATGGTTTCCGTCTAGAGCCATCGTTCACAATTTCTGGATTCCAGAACTGGCGTCAAGCACAACAGAGTTTTAAAGCACATCATGTTAGTGCTGCACACAAGTTTTCTATGGAGGCATGGTGTGAATTTAAACAGAGGATGCAAGATGGATCAAAAATCCTGAACATTATTAATAAGGGACATTCTAAAGTGGTCGAAGAAAATCGGCACTACATGAAGGCTGTGGTGGAGAGTTTGCGCTACACGGCATGTCAAGGCATTGCTCAGCGTGGCCACAGAGAGGATGAGCACTCAGCGAACAGGGGAAACTTTGTCGAACTCCTAAATGTCATCAGCATGTTTGACCAAACTGTTGCCAAGAAGATAACTGAAAATCCATCAAATGCAAAATATACTCACCACGAAGTGCAAAATGAGATCATCGCTATTATGGCTGATATGGTAAGAAAACAGATCAGTAATGAATTGGAGGATGCTGGTTATTTTGCCTTAATTGTAGACGAGAGTAAAGACATTAGCAAAAAAGAACAGATTTCGGTAGTAGTCCGCTACTTGCATGCCGGGAATGTTATGGAGGAGTTTTTAAACTTTACACCAGCTGATGGATTGGATGCAGATTCACTTCTACAGTGTATTAAATTAACTCTCAGTCATTGCAACATTGATGTCAACGCCTGCATTGGTCAGTGCTATGATGGAGCTGCGGTGATGTCGGAGTGTAACAACGGGGTGCAGGAAAAGTTACAAAAAGAGGTGCCTCACGCATTATATGTGCACTGTCATGCACATAGACTTAATCTTGTTCTAGTGGACTGTGTACGAAATATCCAGCCTGCTGCTGAGTTTTTCGAGATTGTGCAAATGCTCTACAATTTTTTTTCTGGTTTAGTGGTCCATGACATTTTCAAGAAAAAACAGAAGGAGCTTGAACCATCTGAACAGCCAGTTGAGTTGAAGAAACTTAGTGAAACACGTTGGGCATGTCAGCACTCTGCATTGTTGGCTATTAAAAAATCACTCCCTGCCATTCTGGCCACTTTGCAGGATGTTCGATTACAAACAAATGCGAGGCGAAAAACAGATGTCAGGGCAATGCAGGGGGTTATCAACCAACAGTTTGTATTGCGCCTTATTTTATTTGAGGACATTTTCCGGATCACCAAATTTGCTTCAGACCAGTTGCAGTCACCCAATGGACATCTCATCAGCAAGTGATCTGATTCAATCTGTCGTCACAGCACTATCTGAAAAACGTTCCGAGGAATATTGGAGCCATATTCAAAACCGTGCAAATGAACTGTGTGCCAAGATTGGCCTAGCATCGGGGAGCATACCATCACAAAGGAGAGATGCCCGACAACAAAGCCAGCGACTGAAGGACTTTATCGTTGAGGCCCCTATACAGCGCGCTCACAACTCTGATAAGAATCTGCGCACCGACTGCCTTTATCAAGTTGTTGACAGACTGGTCAGTGAATTGACGAGACGCTTCTCTAAAGATGCCGACGATGTAATGATGGGGGTCTCAGCTCTCAGCCCACAACACAAGTCATTCGACAAGAATTTTGGCATTTTTGCCAAACAAAATTATTAAATTTATCTAGCCTAAATGTTTGCGCTCATTGCATTTTTACAATGGGGTAATGTTGTTAAGAATTTACACAACATGAGGCTTGATTTAAATTGTTCAATTAAATTGAAAAAAGTTGCACAAATAAATACAATAGAATAAAGATACAAATAAAGAGAAAAGTTTTTGAATAGGTCTAACAGTATTCATAGACAGAAACTGAATAAAGTAATCAAATGGAAAATAACACTGGATAGTATTTTAGTCCTGAATAAATTAAATACATATGCTATTAGATTCCTTTCACTTAAAGCTCTCTTTTGTTGTTTTGACGACAAAATTAATGATCGACACATATAGTTGCTGTCACTTTAAGAGCTAGTGCACGGATTCTGTGTTCATTATATTGGCATGCGTTTTATGCTTATTAAAGACAAAACCGACTATGTTTAGAGTATACTCACGAAGACCGAAATTGACACAGTTTTGCGTGTTAAGTAAGGGATAATCCACGGCTAGCCATGCATTAAAGGATTTTAATGCACGACGTAGAGGCGAAAAACCACCCGACGCGAAGCGGATACCTCCCCCAGACAGCAAGCCAACATTGAATAAACATTGTTTTTCCATCTGAATCATCATTATGGTTGATATGGTTCGCTGAAGGCGAAGCACTGCTACTTGGGCGGAGTGATAACCGCAGCACCTGAGACGCGCTCTCTGCTCCTCACCACAGCTCGTCTCAGGTGCTGCGGTTATCACTCCGCCCAAGTAGCAGTGCTTCGCCTTCAGAGAATATAGTTCCCAGTATTTATACGGTTAAAATATGTCTGTGTCTCATGTGACTTTGTTCTTTGTACACTCTGTGACTATACAAATCACAACATGTAAATAGGAAAATGTTTGCGTTATTTTGTCACTTATTTGGATTAGTATGCTAGCTGCAACCATTTACATCCAGTCTTTGTGCTAAGCTAGGCTAGCGGTGGGTGCGTCAAACAGACTTATAGCACGCACGGAGATGAAAAAGGTATGTATATGGACTTATCTAACTCTGGGGGATAAGGTGAATAGGCTAAAGTCCCAAAAAGTCGGAGTGTTCCTTTAAGTAAAGGCTCGTTAGTTCTAGCACTCCGTCCGCTTTAAATAAAGTAGAGCCATCGGATTGCTTTTATTTGAATGAATTATCACATTTATTTAAATTCATTATTAAAAGAGAGAGACAGAGAACTAGAGAGAGAGAGAGAGAGAGAGAGAGAGAGAGAGAGAGAGAGAGAGAGAGAGAGAGAGAGAGAGATGCGTGCGCGAGTTACCTATGAGCGTCTCTTCTTTAAAGTCTAATCCCCTCGTTGCTTAAAGATGAACTGAACTGAAATTTGAAAAACGGTGATATAACAGATCTATTGTATTTATTATCATTGGTACAATTATTAAAATGGCAGAATTTGTTAAAAGGGATAAAACTGTACGTTGAAAATGTTGTTTTTGTTACACGGGCGCCGCCATGTTGGATTTCAACATTCGGCTATGTCACTGGCATGGTAGGCTACTCCGTTGCCAACCAACACCAGCAGAGCAGCCATAGCATGTAAATAGTCTGAGGCTAGCTGACATGGCTGGGGAATACAGAAACCAACAGGTCTAGCGGGGGTTCATACTGTATTGCCCCTGGCTGTGTAATGAAATGTATAGGGCTAAGGCAGCTGGGGTTACGATACATTTTCACAGGCTACCTTTGACAAGGAAACCAGCCCTCAAGTCATGGCTAGCTGCCTTAAAGGGTACTTATCATGCTTTTAAATGGTTCCTTTTTACATATAAATCATACATTTGTGGTCTATATAAAGCAGAACTGCAATGCTTGGGTCTGAATTCCTCATTATTATAGCTCCACAGACCCCTTTTCTACCCCTTTTCTGATGTGCGTCTGAGATCAACTCGTTTTGGTGCGGTCTCTTTAAATCCAGCTCGCAGAGGTGACACTCGGTTCAACTCCACCCCGTTCGGCCATTTTTGTAGTTTGATAGCAGATATACGATTATCTAGCGGAACAGAAACTTTTTATTCACACGTTATTAACAAAATGTCAACAACGGAAGACTTGTCCATCAAGCCTTACATGTTCGAGCCAGAGTCGGAGCGAGATGAAAATAAAGACAACGAACCTGCAGAATAACGTCTTATATGGATGTATCGCAATGGCGTGTTACTGTATTTACAGTAAGTTCTCCATCCATGCCCACTACTACAATACTGCATGATTTACAACGACTATTTAATACTCACAAAACAAAATATAAGTTATATTATAAACAATTAAAGAAAAGTCGATTATTTCTCTTGTTAAAACAAGCACACTAACAAGACAACTGCTAAACCATGACCACCGTGTTTTAAGAAAGTAGTACTTTATTTTTATTAACGTTATTTACAGCTTACTGAAGTGCTTTGTTCGTCGTCTCCAAAGATAGAAGGAACTGACCCCTCAATCAGACGAAGTCTATCGGCAAATCCTTCTTTATACTGGCGGAGGTTGCTGAAGTCACGTTAGTTATCCTTGAAGTGCTTCGCGCACACAAACATGACTTTACCCACAGATGTGGGTACATTTCCGTGAAAAATAAAACTCAAACAGGCACTTCAAAGAGCTTCTGATGCTGGGAGACGGTGTAATGAAGCGTGTGGGACATCCAACAACCGAACATTTTGACGTACCCTCTCGTAACTTCTGCATCCTTGAACTTGGACTACAAAATTGCAGCGAGAAATAAAAATGGCGGATTGCTCAAAGTGTTTGGCCGGAAGTCGATGTCCTTATTTGGCAGTTCCGCTGCAAATACCGTGACGTAATAGTTAACAAAACGTCATAGATTACAGAAAAATCTAAACCGGTTGAAAAATTTGACCAAAACAGAATATAAAGATATCAACGAAGTTCCTGAAGAGACTAATTTCAACTTTTCTGTACTTATAAACACTCCAAATATACAACAAAAGGCATTTAAGGGCTAAAAAAGTAGATTTAGCATGATATGTCCCCTTTAAAACTGTCTAGCCCTCCGACAGCCCCTGGATTTCGAGTCTGTAGTGAGCATTTTTAGTGACAGACTATTTAGTAGGCCTCTCGCGATAGTCAATAAATAAATCGCACGACAAAAAAAAATTAGCTCGATAATTTTTCCGGCCGCGATAATTTCCATTTGCATGCTTGTTTGTTTTCCTCGTCTCTCTCTCTCTCTCTCTCTCTACCAAAGAGACTGGATGACAACTCTCGGTTCCTTAGCGTAGGAAGAGTGAACTAGAGTTTATTCTGCCCGAGCGGTATTTCCCGACACTATCCTTGAGACGTGCACTCCCAACGCAATAGAGTGCGGCCGCGCGGGACTAGATCTGATGGCCGAGACTCCGAGTGCGAGCGCGGGCGGTTATGCACTCACTCTGTGTGTGCGGGTTATAAATAAAACGATTCGCGGGACTCCCGCGAACTAGAAATATCTATGAATAAAACATAAAAACGAATAGATTTTTATTCATCTGTTGCAGAAAAGCAACAAGAACAACTAAAACAAAATAGAAACGATTTACAGGCAGTGGCGGTTCTAGCCCATTTCAACTGGGGGGGCCAAGCTGGGGCCAGTTGTACTGTTAGAGGGGCCAGTTACATTTAGACCTTATTGTTGTCATATCATTTTCTGCACTGCTGCAGGCATTAACAGGCAAAATACCGTGTTTATAATCATTCAACAATGTATTTGCATTTCCATTATATTTTTACATTTGCATTACATATTCAGTATTAGTCACAGTAACTGTAATAGACATGATGTCCTTCTTTCTCTTCATTTTGAGAACTATAGAGCAAAAGCAATGGGGACCAAGAAGCTTATTAATTCATTTACTGAAAATAACTGACTTGATATGTCTAACCGTTTACAGGGTTCCTGCACACTTTTTAAAGTCAAATTTAAGGCTTTTTAAGACCTAAAGAAATCAAAATTAATACCGTACATTAGGGGTGTGCAATATTGACAAAAATATATTTCAATATTTTTAACATTTTGTTAATAATTAGATAATATTTTACTGATTGTGTTTTTGTGCTGGTACCATGGCTGGTTTATGCCTGTTGTTGACAGCTGACTCACGAAGATATTAATATTTTTCATATTCTATGCAGTGGTCAGTTCACAGCAGTGACAGAAATGCATTTTTTAATTAAGGGGCAATATTTGCCACCTTAAATTGATTTCCAGGGGCATTTTCACCTATATATGGACATCTTTTCTAAACTTATTTAGAGTTATGCATCACCTTTTATGTCAAATACTAACATTCAAATTATACAGTAATTATACTTATTTATACAATAATACTTAGGCCTAATTATACAATAATTATACAGTACCACTGTTACCAGTCAAATTAATTAATTCAATCAAAATCCATCTTTGCAGTGCAGAGGTGACACAGAAGTGGCATTAATATATTTACACTCCATTTACAATTGCATAAATAAAGCTATGAGATTTTTTTTAAATCAATATTTAAAAATGAAATTATTTCTAATTTTAACGTTTTAATTAAAGGATACTTTAAATATGAAACTAAAACCGCCAGTAGGCGGCGGCAAGTCCCTGTAAAAGGGATTCATTCATTCAAACGATTTGTTCAAACGGCTGATTTATTCGGGAAAGAAGCAAGTGATTCGTTCAAAACGCGGATTGCAGTCAATAAATCATCGCTGTGTCGCATTGAGACTCACTACGGTTTCATTATGAAATTCTAGTCGGCGAAATAAAGGGAAAACAAACAATATTGACAATATTGTGTCTAAAAAGTAACTCCCAATGTTAACTTATTGTTAATTTAACTGTTGTATAACATAAATATCACAGTTGCAATTGTGCACGGGAAAACGGCACTCTTGCTGAAGTGATATTCTAATATAAGAACATAATATGATATAAATATAAGACAAAAACTAATTTGGGGACATAGCCTATATGAACTGCACACAGCAGTGAAAGGACGATAGACAAATGCTATGTTAGCTCACAGTGCCTCGTACATAGTTAAAACAATGATTACAATATCATAATAGACAATACACATCGCACACCCCATACGCATTACGCACATAAAGAATGAACTTACAACTGAACTGACATTTACCAACTTTCTTCTTCTCTCCTCTCTCGCGTGCAGGAGACAGGCGTTATTCTGCCGCGATTCCCGCGAATGTGATGCGAATTGTCACGTGAAAATGCAAATCCACAAAGATAGAAAAAAATACAACGATAACAAAAAACAGTTTTGTAAAAATTATTTCAAACTCCACATTTAGGGGGGCCACAAGGGGGGCCAAGCTTTTTGTCACAGGGGCACGGGCCCCCCTGGCCCCCCCTCTAGAACCGCCACTGTTTACAGGCCAGAGTTTCTATTCATAACATTCTATTCATAACAACGCTATAACATCGCGTTGAGTGATGTAGCCAATCACAGTTATATGTGTTGCTTCTGATGGGCCATTGCGTTCAAGAAATCATTTAAGATAGACTCCCTTTTTGGTATTTATTCAAGTGCATTTTTTGTAACAGAGACTGTTCTCTGCAACAGATTGACTCCGGTGCAGTGTCCATGCTCCGGCAGCTCACACACCCACACCAGTCACTTCGCCCCAAACGATCGTGTGCTGTAGGCTATGTGGAGCCTGAAACTGATCCTCCATGTGGTGGTGGTAGTCAGAAACTACTGGACTGTCCCTCACAGGTTCAAATGCGTAACCCATGCCGTTAAAAGTGCTCATTTTCGTCTGTGTATTAGGACCTGCAGCTGTTGCCTATGCACCTTTGCGTGTCCTACCATGCCAGTGACGTCATCGAAACTGCCAGCGTAACAAGCGCAATTTTTGTGTTGCTTAAAAAAAGCTATATTGATATTTTTAATTAAAATTTTTAGTGTAATTTACTTTTAATTGTCATAAACAACACGTTTTCAACGTCGATTTTTTTTCAGTTCAGTTCATCTTTAAGCATAGGCCTATAGCTAACTTAATGATACAATTATTTATGAATGATAGGCAACACTGACAGTGACAAGGCAATCTTTATTTGAACTAATCATGTCATTTATTTAAATGAATTAGCTGTATGTCAAACCAAACTTTTCTTACACGGATGATGAACACTGGTGTCTTTTCTATGGTGTTCACTGGTGTTGATCGCGAGATATATAGGCCTACCTCACGAAGTGATGCATGCTTGGCTAAAAAACATGTCTCTCATCTTTCCGGGATGCAATGTGTTTTCCAATGTTTCCGGAGCCATCCGTGCTTTTTTCAAACGTGGGATGACACAACATATGTATCATCTTAAAGCTTAGAATCTCAGCTTTTTAAAGCATCTAACCAATTCGATCAACTCTGAACGAGTGCTGAGTAGTCCCTCTAACTCTGACGGCACCGCCCGCGGGGGCCTAGCCTCGTGAGACCATCCTGATCTCGCGAGCTTTCAAGGTTTCACTCGCAGATCAGTCTGGATACTTTCCGTTAAAGAAAATTTGGGAGCAGTTCACCAAACGAACGTCCAATCAGCGTTGGCTTTGAGGCGGGTTGAGGTGTGACGCAACGAGAAGCGCGACAGTTCAGTCTAAAGAACATGTCGGCTTCAGCGGATGAAACTAGCATCAGCGTGGCTATCGAGCAAGTTTTATCGGAATTACAGAGTATTTCTTCACTGAAAGAAGAGCAAAACACTGCTCTGGAGGCTTTTCTCAGAGGAAAAGATACGTCATATGCTTCGTTGATCTGATTGGTTGATTTGGCCCGTCTATCACCAACATAGGCCAATCAGCTAACCAGTATTTTCGCCCCTTACCAAAACTACTTCAACGGAAGGTTTCCAGATGGATATGCGGAGCAAATCCATCTGGCGGAGTCAGGTTAGCGGGGGCCACCTGGCTGCGAAAAAAATAATTATCATATTTTTCAAAAATATTGCCTTGATTAACACAAAATAGGTGTCATTTGAAAGCTTAGAGTCTGAACTTTACAGTGAATGTAGCCAATTTGAACATCTCCTAAGTATTGCTTAGTTATTTGCTGATAAATAGAATTTATTTTTTTCATAATCTATAAAATACTTTTTTGTACTATGTACTGCAATGTGCCAAAAACATAATACAGCTCATGAAACATTCACAGATCGTTGAAAATGGCACATCATTTTTTACAGCATACTATTACAATTAAAATGAGCCCAAAATGAACATAATCTATTGCGTTTATGACAAGATATTCTCCATGGAGGAACAATTTTAAAAATGCCCATTAGGGGGCGTCAAGAACTGAACAAAAAGCCTGTCTTGGTTCCAAATGCTGTAACTTTTGATTCCTTTATCCAATCACCACAAACTTTTATCCAGATGCAGCTCACATGTAGAGGGACTTCACCAAAAAAGAATGTTCCACCTACCTTATTTCCTTCCTGAGGTATTATATGTCAAATAAGAAAGATATGCAAAATCATAATAAAAATTATATTTATTTGTTGTCTTTTATCAGCAGTTTCTCGGCAGGAAAATGTCCAAATGTAATGTAATTTATATTTTCAAAAAAATTGAAAAGTGTTCTATCAAACAATACCTACCTTTTGACTCTCCTTGCTATAGTTTTGGAGTTATGAGTCTTTAGTTTTGTGTGTCACTCAGAAAACAACAATTTTTTATTGCCTTTCAAATGTGTGAGGACTAAACAAAAAGGCTACCTTTGTTCAGAATGCTGTAACTTTTGAATACTTTATGCAATCACCACAAAATTTGATCCAGATGCAGGTCACCTGTAGAGGGACTTCACCAAAAAAGATTTTTTGAGCTACCATATTTCCTTCCAGAGTTATTCCATGTCAAACAAGAAATATATGCAAAATCATAATAAAATTATATATATTTTTGTCTTTTATCAGCAGTTTCTCAGCAGGAGAATGTCCAAATGTAATGTAATTTATATTTTCAAAAAATTTGAAAAGTGTTCTATCAAACAATACCTCCCTTTTGACTCTCCTTGTTACAGTTTTGGAGTTATGAGTCTTTACTTTTATGTGTGTCTCTCAGACAAAACAACTCAAAAATGGCTTCAGTGCTTAACAGGTTAAACAAAACAGTCAAAGAATAAGTACAGCAATATAGAACAGAATGAGGTTCAAACAAACAATATTATTGAATAGAGTATTTTCTATAGAATGTTAAGATAACAAGTGAATATTAACGTGAACATAAATAAGAAGAAAATAATAAATTATAACCCTGAGCTTGGCTTTTGGGATTAACTTTGGTTCTCTCTACAGCCTGGGTATTTTCGGCATCAGTATGATTGTTTTATTTATTATTATGCATGTTGAAGCAATTCTTGATTTATGGTTATTATTTACTGAGGGATGTGCATCCATATTGACCAGTATGTCCAGCTAATCAACATTTTAAATTCAATATAGCCTATAAATCAATATTCAATCAATGTCAAATTGTCAATAAATGCTTTCTATCTTGCATAATTAGTGCAGTTGTTTAGAGACTAGATAATCAGTGTCTTGTTTTAAACGTATAATGTGTACTTTGATTGCGAGTGCCATCATTCACGTGCATGTATTGTACAGTATGTCTCGTCTCCACATATTTCTGCTTGAAAAATGTGCGTTTCATTTCGTGCACGCGCATATGAACGCACGATAACACACGCGACGCGGTTATGTTTTCTTAGCTGCAGTAAACAAACACCGTTGCAATTTGTCGTTTATCAAAAACAAACGTAATAAATAATTGTATTTTACTCTCACTTTTGTCAGGCACAAAGTGATGCAAGAGATGCACTGCCTGCCCAGCTAGGTTAGCAAGACCGAAAAACATCAAACTTTGCTGACATCAAACTTAGAGAGGAGAGAACACAAGTTTACCTGATTGTTGTTCCCGCAATTCACTCTCATGGGTTTTTTCTTCTTCCTCTTTTCGTGACCAGAAGGATAGTTTCGCTTTATTTTGTCATGGATGTTATACACATTAATTGACGCGCTATGACACGAGATGAAGGCGGGGTCTTACGCACCGGTCGCATGCAGTCTATGGTCGCGTGCAGAGCTGCAGCCACGTAAACAGTTGAGCTGAGTGCCCGAATGGAAGTGAATGAGGCTTTGCGAATTTTTTTCTATTTTTTTTATTTTTATCTAGGCCTACGTGAAATTCTGCATCCATTGTACGATTTTTTTTTGTTTTTGTTTTTTTCGGAAGGGCAACCTGAGTCGAGAAGGGCATATGGGCAGTTGCCCGGGCAACCTGAGCAACCCCCCTGTGCACGTCCCTGGAAATAATCATTTATTTATAAAAAATTACTAGATATCTCTATAATGTCAACTAAATAACCGTCCGAAATGAATTACAACCACAATCTCATTACCTAAAAAAACATTTAAAAACCTTATTCAAAAACATTTTTTAATTATATTATTTACATTAAGTTGAGGTAATTGTGAACAATGTGTCTTTTTGGGCAATATGTCACATTTTCAATAGAAATTGACAAATTGAATATGTGTCCGAGAAGTCGCTGTCATCTAAGTTACCCATAGCAAATACACCCCTCAAGGAAGAGTGTGTTTTCCAAATCACATGACCTGCTCCACATGATGTCATTTCCTCCTGAAGAGAAAACTAGCAAGACTCCAATGTATGTTCTCCCTCCACATTTTCAGTTATTTCACCTAAAGTAGTGCTTGGGGCAAATGTGTACTTATCATATGTCAACAATGTTACTACAATGAATTCATAAATAACTTCAATTTGAATTTTTGAATTGAATTTCAATTTTACTCCTCTCCGTAAAATGCCATGTGGTGTCTGGTGCTAGGCAACCATTTTGATTGTATCCCTAAAAACAGCAAAAATGTCAACTAGGTTACCAGTCACCTATGTTACTCTGCAAAGGTAACTTAGTTGACCAAGAGTAACATAGTTGACATTCATGACATGTTCTTATATTTTTCAGGAGTTAATTTAATATTCTAATTGTACAGTAACTATAAAATACTTTGCAATAAATATTATAAAAGTAAACTTGTTTTCAGGCAAATGCCACGATTATCTGCTGCAGAAAAGCAGCACCGAATTCGCCATTATAGCAGGTTCTCCTACGTTAGGCGACCAGACCCAATCAGTGTGTCAAGCCCTAGCCACACGGATTCTAGCCTGGCAAGCTATCCCCGATGTGTCGAGTTGGGTCATAAACACTATAAAGCGAGGTTACTCGCTCCAATTCGCTCGCAGACCCCCGAAATTTCAGGCGGTTCTCGAGACTTCGGTGAGAAGCAACGTGGGTCACGTGCTTCGCACCGAAGTACAGAATCTATTAGCAAAAGGGGCGATAGAATTAGTCCCCCCGCGCTAAAAAATATGGGTTTTTACAGCCGCTGTTTTCTGATTCCGAAAAAAAGATGGCGGTCTCAGACCCATTCTAGATTTGAGAGATTTGAACAAAGCTCTCATGAGACGGCCGTTCAAAATGTTAACGATCAAACATATCCTCATATCCCCTTAGTGACTGGATCCCCCTTGGATCTACCACCAAAGCAGACAAAAAGCTGTTCTGATTGTCTAAAAGACCCAGAACGCTCCCGATAGATTCTCAGCGCTCAGACAGGGCAGAGAAGATTAACCTCTCCATCCTCTGCAGAAGGAGGGAGGGCTGATAATGTCACCACTTGTGCTCTGAACAGTGTTGAGAGCACTTTAGGAACGCAACCATGTCTGGGCTTGAGGAGGACTCTGGAGTCATCTGGACCCAACTCCAAACATGCGGGGCTCACAGAGAGCGCCTGCAGATCTCCCACTCGCTTGATAGATGCCAACGCCATAAGGAGAGCGGTCTTCAGCGAGAGGGTTTTTAGATCAACCGATTGGAGCACATTCTGGACGCCCGGGATATGCGCTGCTCTCAGAGAGCTCAGGTTGGTTTGTGCCCATATAGAGGAGGTCTCTCGCCATCGCATGCAGGTTCCCTGACCTGATGCCCCCCTGGCGATTCATGTAGGCCACCACTGACGTATTGTCTGTGCGGACTAAGACGTGGTGACCTCTGAGGTTCGACAGAAATGCCTTCAGGGCCAACCCAACTGCTTTCATCTCCAGACAGTTGATATGTAAGCTCTGCTCCGTGCTCGACCAGAGGCCGTATGCAGGCATGCCCTCGTGCAGCGCTCCCCAACCCAGGTTGGACGCATCTGTAAGAACAAATTTCCTCCTGGAAATTGTTCCCATTGTCACCCCCACGTGGTGCCAGTTCTGAGCCCGCCGGAGAATGCGCGTGTAAGCTGCCTGACTGCCATGCATGAGTTGGCACACGGCGTGTCAGCCAATGTTGCATCGGGCGCATGCGCAGTAATCCCATGCGGAGTACTGACGATGCTGCTGCCATGAGACCAAGCAGTTTCTGAAATTTCTTCAGTGGCGCGCGCTCGCGCAACCTGGAGTCATAGCGCGCTGTCATAGCTCTCGAGTCTAAAACTGTGCCCAGAAAGATCACGCTCTGGCTGGGGGTTGGTTTGCTTTTTGAAACATTGATTGTGAAACCCAGGCATTTTAGATGGCCGAGAATCAAATCCCTGTGAGCTAATAGCTTGATTCTCGACTGTGCCAGCACCAGCCAGTCGTCGAGATAATTTAACACGCGCACTCCCTGATGTCTCAGAGCGCGCTGCATCCACACACTTCGTGAATCTAGGGGGTGCCAACGATAGACCGAACGGCAGAACGGTGTATTGATAAGCCCGGCACTCGAAGGCGAATCTCAAGAATGGCCTGTGACGAGGATTTATTTGAATGTGAAAGCAAGCATCTTTCAGATCCATTGTGACAAACCAATCCCCCTGGGCGCACTTGCGCGAGGATATGTCTGATCGTTAACATTTTGAACGGCCGTCTCATGAGAGCTTTGTTCAAATGTCTCAAATCTAGAATGGGTCTGAGACCGCCATCTTTTTTCGGAATCAGAAAATAGCGGCTGTAAAAACCCATATTTTTTAGCGCGGGGGGGACTAATTCTATCGCCCCTTTTGCTAATAGATTCTGTACTTCGGTGCGAAGCACGTGACCCACGTTGCTTCTCACCGAAGTCTCGAGAACCGCCTGAAATTTCGGGGGTCTGCGAGCGAATTGGAGCGAGTAACCTCGCTTTATAGTGTTTATGACCCAACTCGACACATCGGGGATAGCTTGCCAGGCTATAACCCGTGTGGCTTGGGCTTGACACACTGATTGGGGCTGGTCGCCTAATGTAGGGGGACCTGATACCCTTATATTGTGATTTGTGCACACATTGAGTATTGGACTGACTGTACAAGCATTTGATATATGTGCTTGTTAATAAAGTTGTGATTGATCCTTGTAAACTGATGTGCGTCTGTATTTCTCCTTTATGTCATGAAATATTCAACAGGTCTTGATTAAATGCAATAAAAGATTAGCTAACATATAATAATTGATATAGTTTAGGATTGTTTTTGTTGAATACATCATCCTACTTTGTCATGTCCAGTCAACTATGTTACTTTTGTCAACTATGATGCTGGGCTGTCAATTAAGTTACCATTATGTTTTTTTTTTTTTATATATGTATTTCAATGGTTCCCTAATCTCCAAGTAAATATTTAGAAACTGAGTAGCTGTCAAATATATACCTCAGCATAATTTCATCAAGAAAATTATCATGAATCAAGCAGTTTGGAAACAAAATATACAGACCGGTTACTTCAGTACTTGAATTTTGGGGTTTCAATTGAACAAAATTTGTATTTTCTTAATTAATTGGGTATTTTAATTGAAAAGGTAGGTAAATAGACACATATTCTTCCAAGAGTAATGATTTTTTTTAAATGTCTGCCATTTACTTAAAGTTAAAACTTATAGGTTTTGTCCGTAACATAGTTGACCAAATAATGAGTAAACTTCTTGTTTTTAAAACTAAATATCTGAAATCAATTATGCCTGAGCTTGGCAAAGACTAAAAACAAAATATTTCAGGGATGATTTATCAGGGAAGATAATAATATTTTGTAAATAAATATATTTTTTTCCAGAATTATTCAAACTCAAAATCTCCCACAATTATATATTGACCCATATATATATATATATATATATATATATATATATATATATATATACACTCACCGGCCACTTTATTAGGTACCCCATGCTAGTAACGGGTTGGACCCCCTTTTGCCTTCAGAACTGCCTCAATTCTTCGTGGCATAGATTCAACAAGGTGCTGGAAGCATTCCTCAGGGAGTTTGGTCCATATTGACATGATGGCATCACACAGTTGCCGCAGATTTGTCGGCTGCACATCCATGATGCGAATCTCCCGTTCCACCACATCCCAAAGATGCTCTATTGGGTTGAGATCTGGTGACTGTGGAGGCCATTTTAGTACAGTGAACTCATTGTCATGTTCAAGAAACCAATTTGAAATGATTAGAGCTTTGTGACATGGTGGAAGTAGCCATCAGAGGATGGGTACATGGTGGCCATAAAGGGATGGACATGGTCAGAAACAATGCTCAGGTAGGCCGTGGCATTTAAACGATGCCCAATTGGCACTAAGGGGCCTAAAGTGTGCCAGGAAAACATCCCCCACACCATTACACCACCACCACCAGCCTGCACAGTGGTAACAAGGCATGATGGTTCCATGTTCTCATTCTGTTTACGCCAAATTCTGACTCTAACATCTGAATGTCTCAACAGAAATCGAGACTCATCAGACCAGGCAACATTTTTCCAGTCTTCAACTGTTCAATTTTGGTGAGCTCTTGCAAATTGTAGCCTCTTTTTCCTATTTGTAGTGGAGATGAGTGGTACCCGGTGGAGTCTTCTGCTGTTGTAGCCCATCCGCCTCAAGGTTGTGCGTGTTGTGGCTTCACAAATGCTTTGCTGCATACCTCGGTTGTAACGAGTGGTTATTTCGGTCACTGTTGCCCTTCTATCAGCTCGAACCAGTCTGGCCCTTCTCCTCTGACCTCTGGCATCAACAAGGCATTTCCACCCACAGAACTGCCGCTCACTGGATGTTTTTTCTTTTTCGGACCATTCTCTGTAAACCCTAGAGATGGTTGTGCGTGAAAATCCCAGTAAATTAGCAGTTTCTGAAATACTCAGACCAGCCCTTCTGGCACCAACAATCATGCCACGTTCAAAGTCACTCAAATCAACTTTCTTCCCCATACTGATGCTCGGTTTGAACTGCAGGAGATTGTCTTGACCATGTCTACATGCCTAAATGCACTGAGTTGCCGCCATGTGATTGGCTGCTTAGAAATTAAGTGTTAACGAGCAGTTGGACAGGTGTACCTAATAAAGTGGCCGGTGAGTGTATATATATATATATATATATATATTAGTGCTGGGCAACGGTTAAAATTTTTTATCGCGATTAATCGCATGATTTTCTTGCGATTAATCGCGATTAATCGCATTGTTACGCGCAAAGTTGAATAATGAATTCTAAAGTAGTGTATTTCGCACTTTTGATTTAAATGTACTGCTACAAAAGTGCAATAACATGTGGTTTGCAAAAACTTTAAACAAATAAGGTGCTTTTATACCAGCAGTATTCCCTTTACACAGTATCAATAAAATATTTCTTGTAAATCTCAACTTAAACATTAATCAAATATTTAAACAAAGCTATTTGCCACTGCCAGGGCATTACCTGTTAAAACGAGTCCAGGTTTCTTGTTTTTTTTTTCTTTTTCTGAACATGTATCTTATCAGGGAGCAGCAGAAACCGTCTAGTCAAAGGGTCATGATCACTACTACAGATATAAATCGACCAATGTTACTTCTCTGATAGCAGCTTAGGTTTGGTCATGGCATGCCATGGTTTCCCCACATAATATTACATTAAACAGAGGTGAGGTTAAGTGGTCGAGCACAGGTGGCAGCGACAAGCGGGTGCGTTCCTGTGAAACTGTTGCGGTCATGCTCGCCTCACGCACGCGCCCGCGCGTTGCCGAAGTTGAATTATCTAACTTTTTGTACACGACGCGCAGGAAGAGAGACTGATCCTCGGCTCGCTGTTTGTGAGTTTCCAGAATCTAAATAGTTATCAGGACATCAACAGGAGGAAATTCACATGGCAGAGCATCCCCGCTAAACTAAACGCAGGCCTATCAGGTAAAGTTATGTATAATTTTAATTTAAGTTAAAAAGGCTACAGCTGCGTAGCGCACAGAAGCCGTTGCCTTGGTTACTATCCATAGAGCGCCTGTCATTCACTCGCGGAGCGCTGTCTCCCTTTCTGTTCACCTGAGAGAACCTGCCAAAGCCTCTCCACTGCTTGTTTGGGTGGGTTATTTGCTGGCTGACCAACATACATCCCACCCCTCCTGTGATCATGGGTTGACTGTAGTAGGCCTATGTGTATTCAGAGCCAGTGAGCAACGGACTTTCAAAATAATAATAAAAATAAAAAAAATGCGTTAACGCGCGATAAAAAAAATTTGTCGGCATTAATTAATAAATGCGTTAACGCGATAATAACGCGTTAACTTGCCCAGCACTAATATATATATATATATATATATATATATATATATATATATATATATAGTAGCCTAGCTAGCCTATATATATATAATTGCGCAGCCTATTTACTGTAGTAGCCTATATAATTGCGCAGCTCCCCCTGTCAATGATCTAGCACCCCCTCAGCACCTGCATTAAAAATTATCTGGCGCCGCCCCTGTATGTCATAGACCTCTACTGCGTCCCAATGTGCATACTATGCCCTAAAATAGACCAATTTCCAGCCGACGTCACAGTTGCGTCACAGCGCTAGCTGGTGGCAGAACAAAGGGAAAACTGGAGGCGGCAAATACAAACCAGCACAGATTCGGCTACAAAATAAGGATCTTAAATTATTCTTCTTATTATTAAATGTCATCTTGTTGTGTTGTTGGGTGCAAGAATCAATGAAAAATTAATATGCTTTATCTGCAACTTTTTATTTCTAGAAAATATTCACCTCATTAAAATTGCACCGTAATGCCACTCTTTACATTGTCGTCTTCATGGTGCTGGCTAGGCAGAACTGCGGATCGTACCACACAACTTGTACATGACCATTCAGCACATAGTTATAGGCATCTAAAGATTTATATGCCCTCCGTTTCTCTATCAGGTAGGTGTAGAAGTCAGGACACTCAACCGGAGGTAGCGTTAACGTTAATCCTGTCAGATCGTCCAGCGTGTAGGCTACAGCCCAGCTAACACAAATACGTAACTGTTACGTAACTGCAACGTAATCTGGTGACCAAACTTTCGTCGTGGCGACGTAATTAGTTACGTAGTGGCAACCGGAAAAGTGAAATTCCCAGATACGTTGTTACAACGTAACTTTGCAACGTTGTCAGTAAGTAACTGCGACGTTGTGGCAACGTCGTGTATCATTAGTCGTGTGATGGTAACCAGTTGGTCATTTTAGTTTTAATTAATATGGGCGGACAAGCAGTGGTCTAATTTAACTTGTCCTCATTTGCCCAAAACTATTTTTTAAACTTTTCAACGACATACGAAAGATACAGACTCAGTATTTGGTTAATTCAGTTCATTTACTATAGAACAAAGCACAAACAACAGCAAAAACAGTGTACAAACAGGTTTATAAGCATTTAAATGAAGAAGGTTTTATATTAATATAATTAAAATACTGTTTTTCTATTTTAATATACTTTAAAATATAATTTAATCCTGTGATGCAAAGCTGAATTTTCAGAATCATTAATCCAGTCTTCAGTGTTACATGATATAATATTATACACAGGAATAAATTACACTACTATATTTTCACATAGAAAACATTATGATAATAATGTGTTTTTTTTTGTCAAATAAATGCAAGCTTGATAAGCAGAATAGTAATGTTTCCAAACTTTTGACCAGTACTGTATATGATTTTATACAAAATAAATAGTAGTTAATAAGATTGACACTGTATTATATCTAGTATTATTGAAGCAAAACAGAGTCCCTCCCTATAACAGTGCAATTTGTAGATTTATAACAGTGCAATTTGTAGATTTTAAGTCTTCGAGAAAATGTTTTATGAGTTGCAAACCTCTTTTTCTTTCCTTTATCTCTCACAAACACAACACATCAGTTACACCTTTTTAAATTCTTCATTGCAGGTGCACAAATCCTATTCTACAAATTACCAAACTCATAGGGTCATATTTTTGTTGATAAACAGTAACATTTTGGCCAATTATGCACATTTCTTGGTGTATAATTTTGTGAATCATCTATACTGTTTGGCTATTCTCATGTGGTCACACTTCACTTTTTATTCACAGTCACATATGCTAAAACCCCCTGTGTGGCCGCGCCTTAAATGTCAGCATACATTTCTTACTTTGTGATTTGAAAAAAATAAAAGTATTTGTGCACCTCCAATGAAGAATTTGAAAAGCTGTAACTGCAGTGTTTTTTGTGAAAGAGAAAAAAGTTTGAAACTTCTATAAAAAAATTAAAAAACTTTCTCTCTGTGACTTTAAATGTACTGATGTCTGACTACTTTACACCTACAGATTCCACTGTCACAGGTGCTCAGTTTTGCTATAATAAAACCTATACAGAACATAGTAGTAATCAGCCATCCATGCAAAAGCAGAGGTCGGTGTGGTGTTCAGGTACATCAGTCCAGGCCAACATCTCACGCCTTGATGCCTTCCGCTGCGGATCCCAGAAAACCTGCAATACAAACATAGTACAGTTCAAAATCTATCATACATACATCTCATCTGGTATCACAAATTATCATTCCAGGTTCAATTAAAAATTAGGGTTAGGTTAAATGCTCAATATTAGGGCTGCACAATATTGACAACCTTAAATAAAATATTTTGTTTATCTGCTGCTATATATATTGCGATATAAAAACAAATTTCAAGAGATTATTTATTTAGAGGAGTGAATTGCATTGAAAATTATAAACAAATTACAAGCATGGATAAATTCAATAGAAGAAAAATACAACTGAAATAAGCAGTGCATGATGTTTTTTAGGAAAATCTAACTTATCAGGTACGGAAATTGAATTATCGAATGTAAAATAAGTCTTCACTGAGGTACAGCCTCTCCCTACTCTTACAAAATTACAAACAACCAGCCTGAAAAACACATGTTGTATGAAGACTGTTTATAACACCCCTCCTAATCCTCACAGAATTTGCAAGACAATGTCTATAATAAATAGTGTGTGTAATTTCTTCAGTACCGTCAGCAGAACCGATAATGTCTGGGCTTATGCGGTCTTCCTTAATTTGGCCCCAGGGCCCGTTTAATGTTTAATACCGGGTTTCGGAACCTATCCCTACATATGGATGAAGGCCTGTTGTGTTCTGTCTCTTGGTTTGTGATAGTGGCAGGCAGCTATTGTGAAACTCACCTTCGTCATGTACTGAGTGTTGATGGCATCAAGATCTCGTCCTGAAGAATCACAGGGTCAAAGATATCTCATCTGGTAACAAGAGCATAGCCATAACTTTAAAAACTCTAATGATATCTTTACCCCCTGATATTGTATTGCGGATATACATTCAAACATTTTAAAGGCTAAGAGTATGAGCCATGAGTAAACTGGACAGATATCTGTGAAAAATAACTTGCGTGCCTAAAGTTGTCGACTCCCTGAATTCAGCATTTAAAAGTAAAAAGAATTTCAGTATTTACCAGTAAAAAATACCTTTGAGTTGGACAGTATGGTGTCTGTCTCATTGGCCAACATAATTAAAAACACACCTAGAGAAAAAAAATAAAAAAATAATATATATATATACCAATGACCATGATATCCTGTTATCATAATAGTTAAATGAATTATCACTATTCAATTCAATTCAATTCAAATTTATTTGTATAGCGCTTTTCACAATACATATTGTTTCAAAGCAGCTTTACAGAAAGTACATTTCAGAAATGTACATAGAATAATATAGTTAGTTAATCATCATGTATTAATTTAGGGCATAACATATCGCCGGCGTTGAGTCGTCTCTTCACAGGCGTCGAGTCGTCTCTTCATAGGCGTTTAGTCATCTCATCGCAGGTGTTGGAGCGTCTGAAGTCTCCGTGAGAGGCTGGATACAAACTGGAGCTGACGAACGCTATTTACCTCGGGACTAGCGTCCCGAGATAACAGCAGAAAAGCAGATGGGAAATAATTAGCGTAGCTGCTGTTCATAATATTAATGCAGTCGATCTGATTCAACAGTGGTATAAAAGGTAAGCATTATGTGAATGCTTGGCTGAAGAGATGCGTCTTTAATCTAGTTTTGAACTGGGAGAGCGAGTCTGAGCCACGAACAGTATCAGGAAGGCTATTCCAGAGTTTAGGAGCTAAATGTGAGAACGCCCTCCCTCCTTTAGTGGACTTAGATATCCTAGGAATGACCAGAAGCCTCGAATTTCGGGATCTTAAAGAACGCGATGGATTGTAGGGCGATAGAAGGTCCAGGAGCTAGAATACACAGGAGCTAAACCATTTAGGGCTTTATAGGTCAGTAATAGTACTTTGTAATTGATACGGAACTTGATAGGTAACCAGTGCAGAGATGATAGAATCGGTGTTATATGATGATATTTTCTTGACCTAGTAAGAACTCTAGCGGCTGCATTTTGCACTAACTGTAGCTTGTTTATTGAGGATGCAGGACAACCAGCTAATAAAGCATTACAATAATCTAGTCTCGAGGTCATGAATGCATGAACTAACTTTTCTGCATCAGAAACAGATAGCATGTTACGTAATTTAGCAATGTTTCTAAGGTGGAAAAAGGCTGTTCTTGTAACATACGAAATATGATTTTCGAAAGACAAGTTGCGGTCTAGTATAACACCCAGGTCTTTTACTGTAGTCGATAGGGTAACAGGACATCCTTCTATATTAAAGTTGTATTGTAAGAGATTTTGTGGGTAGTTTTTTGGACCAATAAGTAATACCTCAGTTTTATCTGGATTTAGTAGCAGGAAATTACACGTCATCCAGCATTTTATATCTTTAAGACATTCTGTCAATTTAGATAAGTTAGTGTTTTCATCTGGTCGTGATGAAATATATAATTGAGTGTCATCAGCATAGCAGTGGAAATTAATTCCATGTTTTCTTATAATATTACCAAGTGGCAGCATATATATTGAGAATAGCAGAGGGCCTAACACCGATCCTTGCGGCACTCCATAGTCTACTGACGTTATCTTCGATTTTTCCCCATTTAAACAGACAAAATGGTAACGGTCCGATAAGTACGATCTGAACCAGCTTAATGCCTGTCCCTGAACACCAGTGTAGATTTGTAGTCGATCCAAGAGTATTTTATGATCGATAGTGTCAAACGCAGCACTAAGATCGAGTAGAACTAATACTGAGATACAGCCTTGGTCAGAAGCTAAAAGTAAATCATTTGTAATTTTAACTAGCGCAGTTTCTGTGCTATGATGCGGTCTGAATCCGGACTGAAATTTTTCATATATCTCATTTTCTTGCAAGAAAGAACACAATTGAGCGGACACAGTCTTTTCTAGTATTTTAGACATAAATGGAAGATTTGAAATGGGTCTGTAATTTGCTAAGTTATTTTGATCTAATTGCGGTTTCTTAATAAGAGGTTTTATTACTGCCAGCTTGAATATTTTTGGAACATGACCTAAAAATAAAGACGAGTTAATAATATTAAGAAGAGGCTCTTCCACTACAGGTAACACTTCTTTCAGAAGTTTAGTGGGTATTGGATCTAATAAACATGTTGTTGGTTTAGATGCAATGATAAGTTTATTTAGCTCTTCCTGTCCTACAGTTGTAAAGCGGTGTAGTTGTTCTTGAGGGACGATAATTGAGGCTGAATCACAAGACACCATAGAGGATTGTACATTTACAATTGTATTTCGGATGCTTTCTATTTTCTCATTGAAGTAATTCATAAAATCATTACAGCTATACTGTAACGGAATATTTTGCTCTGGTGATGTCTGTTTATTTGTTAGTCTAGCCACGGTGTTAAATAAAAACCTTGGATTATTTTGGTTATTTTCTATTAGTTTGCGGAGATGCTCTGCCCTGGCTGCTTTTAGAGCCTTTTTATAACGTGACACACTGTCTTTCCACGCGATTCTAAAGACCTCTAAATTAGTTTGTTTCCATTTACGCTCTAAGTTACGAGTTTCTCTCTTGATAGCATGTGTAGTACTATTGTACCATGGTGCTTTAGTTTTCTCTCTAACCTTTTTCAATCTAATTGGTGCAACAATATCTAATGTACTAGAGAAAATGGTGCTCAAACCAGGGTTCTTGCAGGTTTCAGTTTGTTACATTTAAGACCTTTTTAAGACCTTTTAAGACCATTATGTGTGAAGTTTAAGACCAACACGACACATAAATTGAAACATTAGAATGATCCCAGAAATTCTTAAACATATTTTAAGTTTGTAAAATACACACACTGACTGATGTCTATGGAAGCGGCAATAATAATCCTTTCCATTATAATAAGACGACACGTTTTATTCATATCAGATACACATTGTGTAAGTAGCTTTACATTTTACACTATTCTTCTCCCAGTTCTCCGGCCACTTTCATGTATTTCGTGAGAAGTTGAGGAATTGACGTGTTGTAAACTAACATGGCGCCGCCCATCGCACAAACAGCTCAACTAACGCGATCGTTATGAAGGTGTTTAAACAACAAAACACATCCACTTGCACATATTTGACAATCGGAATATCAGTGTTTCATGTTATAGCTAATACATTTGTGAATATTTTGAATAGAAAAGGGAAAATGACATCAAAGCAGATCATCATTCATTCAGCACTGTGTTGTGGTTGCGCTGTGTCACGTGACAAGCAATGACGCGTCACCATGGAAACATTAAAGTGACAGGTTCTAAATAACGGTCGCCTAGAAAAACTCACGCTGGGGATCAGTTAGAATATTTTAAACTTACGTGTGAAAGGGTTAAATACAAAAACAACAAACAAAAATAAACACAAATTAACAATGGTAAATTATTTAATGTATTTATTCTTTTTAGTAAACTGTTGTTTTTTTGTTAGAAACTCACGCTTACGGATGACGTGGTCGTTGAGCGCCCTCAGGCGACCGTTATGATTACATTCAAATGACTACACAATTTACAGATGATTATTGATTAACGAATATTTTTAAATCATCCACCAAATTATCATCTCTTTCTTGCAGTTTAATGAGTAAACAACGAACATCAAGACATACGGTCCGCTAATGGTGTTAATTAGATCTCTCTTGATGAAGTCCGCTATACCAAATCTTGTTAAACACACACTTCCCAATGATCTTTGAAAACTACGCGCTCAACGACAACCCTGACTTAACGTTGCACGAATTCGGCGGGCAGGTAGCTAGTGAATCAACTTCCTTCACTTTATTGGCGGCGCGGGTTACATAACGCCACCTATTACAGGAGTTATACCTGCAGTGATCACGCAATGGGATTATCATCATCACGTAGCCTACTAGAAAACAAACAAAACAACCAACGTTTTATTTTCGGCGGACAACGCTTGACCACAATTAACAAAATGAACGGAGGTAAGAATTTTAAGACTTAGGTAAATTAAATTTAAGACCTAAACTTGTGTTTTTTAGACTTTTTGAGGCCTTAAATTTCACTTTCTGAATTTAAGTCTTTTTTAGACTTTTTAAGACTCCGCGGGAACCCTGTCAAACTGCTGGTCATTTCCTCTAGTTCATCTGTTTGTTTGGGTTCACTGAGCAGCTGAGATAGATCAGGGAAGCTATTTGTGAATCTATCTATAGTGGTCGGAAGGATTGTTCTGCCTGGTCTATAACGTGGCGCAACATGACAAATTTCAGCAGTGCGTATTATACAAGTTACCATGTGATGATCGGTGAGATCGTCACTTTGCGGTATAATATCTATATCGGTTAGATTGGTTCCATATGATATAATTAAATCTAGTGTATGATTTAGACGATGAGTGGGACCACTGACATTCTGCTTGACCCCAAAGGAGTTTAATAAATCTGTAAACGCAGTCCCTAACGCATCGTTTGTGTTATCTACGTGTATGTTAAAATCTCCAACAATTATTGCTTTATCGGCATTGACCAATAGATCTGAGAGAAAGTCTGCAAACTCTTTTAGGAAATCAGTGTAGGACCCTGGAGGTCTATATACAGTAGCCAAGGCTAGAGATAATAGGGATTTCTTTCTTACATCTAAGAGCGTAACATTTAGCACAAGTACTTCAAACGAATTAAACCTGTGACCTGTTTTCTGAGTAACATTAAGAATATCTCTATAGATTGTTGCAACACCGCCGCCACGACCGATCAGACGGGGCTCATGTTTATAACAATATCCTGGCGGAGTAGACTCATTTAGACCGAAATACTCATTTGGTTTAAGCCAGGTTTAGTAAGGCAAAGTACATCGAAGCTATTATCTGTGACCATTTCATTTACAATAACCGCCTTAGGTGTGAGCGATCTAATGTTTAGAAGACCTAGTTTTAGAAATTGTTTTTGTTCACTGATATTTAGATTTTCTGGTTTAATTACAATAAGATTTTTCCTAGATCCTACACTAGATTTATTGTTTGGCCTCACTACACGAGGAATAGACACAGTTTCTATATAATGTTCTACACTACTTATATCAATTAAGTTGGGACAGCAAAGACTGTGAATTGGACTTTGACTTACTAGTCAGATGGTGTGCAACGTCTTGGAGATGTTGTCCGACAGCACAGCCGCTCCGATTCTGCTGGGGTGCAGGCCATCAGCACGGTAGAGCCTAGGTCGCTCCCAGAACAGATTCCAATTATTTACAAAGAGCAGTTTCTGTTCATTACACCATGACATTAACCATTCATTTAGAGCAAATAGTCTACTGAACCTTTCTTGTCCTAGTCGGTACGTGGGAAGCGGTCCAGACACGATGATCGTTGCCTCAGGCGCTGTGCTGCGTACCGCCTCGATCAGGCTCCTGTAGTCCTTCTTCAGAACCTCCGTCTGCCGCAGCCTGATGTCGTTCGTTCCCGCATGGAGGACAACGGCTCCGACGCGCTCGTCACCGTTCAGAATCTCGGGAACCTGTGCGGCGACATCAAGAACACGAGCACCAGGAAAGCAGTGAGTGCGCACCTTACCCTTACCTGAGGTAGCGCGGACATGACGGACCATGGAAGTGCCGATGATCACGGCGTCGTCGCGTTCCGACTCGTGAAGAGGGGAGAAGCGGTTCCGGGTGGAGATCTCGAAGACCGGGAGGGGCGGAGAGGTTCTTGCTCTGGTCCTGGCTCGTGTCTTCCGCTGTGGGATCACCCAGGGTCCATGGTGTTGTGTAGGTGCCGGAGTGAATGAAGCCAGAGATGATCGCGTCCTCCTGGGCAGAGAAACGCACGGAGTAGAGGAAGTCGGAGTCAAAAAGTTACTAACCACTGACTTGTGAGCATCGGCGCGTGACGTTTCAAGCGCTGATCGCCGATCCCGCAGCTCGGCTTGCCTCTCCAGCAGACCACGGATCTGTTTCTCCACCGATTCCAGTTCCAATCGCACCGACATCAGCTCGAATGTGTCCTCACCTGCACTCAGAGGTAACGTTAGACACACATCCGATATGTTCGCCATTATAACAGATGAACAGTAAATTAACAGTGATACTACCAATATCACTACTAATTTAGGACTGGAATGCTGGATATAACCTGTATCCTTTCAGTGAAACGGGTGTAAAATCAGACGGTCAATAGGCGCGAGCCCACGCGTGAAATGCTAGCGGGCTAAAGGCTAGTAGCCGAGATTCGCAAAGTTGGATCTAAGTAGCGATATCAAAGCAATCCGATTGTTTTTTTTTATAGGGAATAGTATCGAGGATAGGTTCACACGATATAAAAATAGAAAGTGCTTGTTAATAAATGAGTGGTAAAGAAGAAAATCAAGGATTAATGAATCAATTCGACGGAGCTCTAAACACAAACCAACTATGACCATTATAACATTATATTTGCCGCCTGCGGCCTATTATTTAGCTGATTATTTAGCCTACAGGCTTCTCAAGGACAATGTCAGTGAACAAAACTGGGGTTAATGCATTTAAAGTGTGAGACTTCATTCAAAAGCATAAATCCTACAGACCCACAACTATTGAACAGTATGTTTGAGGTTTTGCTTAATAGTCGAGTTCATAGCCGTGGAGGTTGTCTTGGACAGGGGGTGCAGCAGGCCATCAGCATGATGATCTTCTAGAAAATAACATGCAATGTGTCACAGAGCCAACAATGTTACATAGAATTTACAATAGAACAAAGGGTTTATTACAAGGAAGCAAGCTAGAGCAGAGATGAAATGCAGAAAAAATCTTAAGGTAATATATTGTGCAATAAATACATATGAAATTATTATCATGATTAAACAATAATTCCCCCTTTCTATCTTTGTAAGTGACGTCATTAACAGTACGTTACAGTGAATTATTTCAGGTTAAATAAATTAGCTTACTTCCAATCACCCATTGACAAATTACCAGCAAAACAAAACTATCAAAACCTGTTATCAACACAAAAATGTGGTTAAAAACCCAAACTTATGTAAAACAAGAGCTCAATTGTAACGTAAACTTACCGGTAACTTAAGTTAGCTCTTCTGAAAACGGTTGAGATGCTAACGGACTATTTCCGTTAAGACACAAAACCATTTCTATAAAGTAAATATTCAACAGAAGTGTATCAGTTACACGTAAGAAAGATGTCAGGAACGTTTGTATGTATTATTTGTGTGATTTTGGTAACTAAACTTACCTGAAAGCAGTGGAAACAACAGTGAGAAACGCTAGTTTTGCTGTTTGTCAGTTGATGAGGTTTCCTCGTTTCCATCTGCTCTCGCGCGCTCCTGTCTTTGAATCAGATAGCTTTGAATGCGACTCAATGTTTACGCGCACGTACGCCCATTGAAACCATAGAACACGTAAAAAAGGCACGCAGCATTTAAATAAACATCTAGAATTATAACATTTAACAATTTAAAATACCATTAATTTTAAATAATAAATTTAAAACTCATTGTGTAGTTCTATGACCCATTCACTTCACAATTATGCTTTATTTTTTTATACCATTTTGCTTTTATTTTTATTGTAAAGCAATTTCAAGACATCTGTATTATATATATAGGCTATATATATATGTAAGCAATAAGGTACGAGAGGCTGTGCTGTATCGTGAATAAGTAACGGCTGGAGGGCGTTGTTAGGCACGACGCGAAGCGGAGTGCCTGCAACCCCTTCAGCCGTTACTTATTCACGATACAGCACTTGCCTCGAGTACCTTATTGCTTTTATAAAACGGTTGCCACACAATAAAAATATTAAAGCCGAAAAATATGTATCTATGCAACTTTCATGAAGTAAAATCACTAAAAGCCTGCCTTCCGCTGGAAAAAATAGTCCCGGAACGTGAACAGCAACAGAAGTTACATATATTATTTCGCCAATAGATGGCGGCAAAGACTGTCTTTATGAGTGAGTGAGTGAGTGAGTGAGTCTGTAGAGAAGGCTTTTGAAAGGACTCGAACTTGTGATCACGGAGAAGACAGACGCAACTGACAGATGACTAACGTTATGCACGGAAAACCCCATGACTGTTAAAAGGACAAAATATGCAGCGGACATTCAAACGCATTTTTTTATTATGAATATAGGACTGACCTGAAGGAAAATGCTACGTCTACTGTAAATGCAGGTACACTCGCTTACTCGATCTCTCACAATGCTCTGCTCTAGCTTTAAATGAACAATATCAATGAGATGAAACATCTGTTTAAGTTGCTAAGAGTGGTTGCTAGGGGTGTTGTGTAGTGATACATAGAACCGTTGGGTGAAGCGGTCATAGCCGTGTTTTATCGTGAATAAAGCACAGCTATTGACCAATCAGAATCAAGGATTGGAACTAACCGTTTTATAAATATATATATTACATTAAAAGAGAATATGAATTAAGCACTATCTTTATATAAATTAAAGATGGTAATGAAATTACGGGCCCGTGACGTTGCAGTTTCGTTGCCAGTAAGTCATAAAATTACCAAGTTATTACGATTAGAGTACGTATCTGCGACGTTGTTGGTTATTTTATAACCTTAGGAGGACGTACTGACGATGTTGTGGTTTGGTCATATGATGGTAATGAAATTACGGGCATGCAACGTTGTAGTTACGTTGCCAGTAAGTCATAAAATTACCAAGTAATTACGATTAGAGTACGTATCTGCGACGTTGTTGGTTATTTTATAACCTTAGGAGGACGTACTGACGATGTTGTGGTTTGGTCATATGATGGTAATGAAATTACGGGCATGCGACGTTGTAGTTACGTTGCCAGTAAGTCATAAAATTACCAAGTAATTACGATTAGAGTACGTATCTGCGACGTTGTTGGTTATCTTATAACCTTAGGAGACCGTACTGACGACGTTGTCAGTTGGTAATTTGATGGTAATAAAATTACAGACATGCGACGTCGAGACGGTAAGTCATGAAATTACCAAAAAGTACGAATAGATTACGTAACTGCGACGTCGTGTGTTAGCTGGGAGTACGGGTCGGCCAATCTGGTTCTGTCCGTTAAAATTAACTTTTGCAAATAACAATCGCGGTCCTGGATAGTGAGTGGCCTTGCACATTTAGATAAAATCGGATTTTCTCCAGTGATTGTTAAAAACAAGCTAACAAAACTTGCAGACTTTACGTTAGTGAAGCGGCCAGAGGGATCGTTCTGCCACCACCTAAGCTCCGCCCACATAAAAACGTCACCATGTTTACCAACTGAAAATTGGTCTATAGTATTGACAATTACTAATGTCACATACTATTTAGGATGGATAGTATGCTTGCACATTGGGACGCAGCTATAGTGTATATATCTATGGTTCTATGTAAACCGCTTCAAAGTGCGCTTTGAAAAACTACATTTCCCATAAACCTTTGCAACAGGAATGGCGAGTTATAAAGTTGCCCTGGGTTGTTACTCTAAAGTGGATCTTATAAAGAGAAAGGGACAAGATAGAAATACATTTGTTTAGTCAAAACGCATAAATGTGACTTTCAAATATATCGAGCAAGATTTGAACTGAAGTTCTTCTGAATTTTGTGGTGTTGTTGTGTTTTTTTTTTAATGTTGTAACTTCGATTGTCCAGCAGTTTTCGTGTCTGTGTCTCTCCTGAGTCAATGAAGTTTCGTGTCCACATAGTAGAGCAAACGTATCGATTAAAACATGTCTTTTAAACCAGTAACACACGTGCTTTTTGATATGGACGGATTATTATTAGGTGGGTGAGAATCTTGTTAAAAAAAAATATTTTTCTTTTACTAAATCAGCGCTTGTCTTTTTGTTTGCGTTCAACAAAATCAGAAAGACAGTCATCGAGTATGTTTCTGAGAGTTTAAACGATTTTTTATATTTATGTAATCAAAATGTCCCACTGTGTCAGTAGCACATTTTATAATAGCCTACTTACACATTTGATTTGGCAGGTTACCACTCTGAAACAAAATGATATAGCCTAATAATACTCATCAGTTTCTTTATTATAATAAGTCAATAATTGATTGCCTTTTTGTACCGTTCCATCAATTTGCTCTGCACTATTGCATGTTTTTATTTGTATATCTCTTGTAGATACAGAGAGGTTGTACTCAGTGTCATACCAGGAGGTCTGTGACAGGTTCAATAAGCAGTATACCTGGGAAGTGAAGTCCTCTGTGATGGGAAAAAAGGCTTTGGAGGCTGCCAGGATCATAAGAGACAAAATTGAACTCCCCATGACCCCTGAAGAGCTCCTGGAGGAGACTAGAAAAATTCAGGAGCGATTATTCCCCACAGCCTCTCTGTTGCCAGGTAATTGTTTATGTAAGATTGGAACTGGAAGTTGATTTTGACACAAAAGGTGACAGAGAGATGCATCACCTAGTTTAGAGCATATTTTCCTCAAAGTCACTTAGAATAAAATAAGCTGTTTCAAGGTCAGGTCATACTGCATGGTTATTCATTTTGGGGTGTGTTCATACTTGTAATTAGATTCTCTTGGCTTTATTTGGTCCGGACCTTAGTCCTGGTTCACACTGTCATTTTTAATACCGAACCTAAAGATAAAAAACAAAAAACAGCTTTTATGATGTATTGTGTGACGGAACTTACCAAAGGCTGCGTTTACACTTGGCATTAACATGCAACCTGTATCCGGATGTTGTCCACATACACATTGAAAAGACAAGTGTTAATGCACTTCTGATTGGAATGTTATCCGATCAGCGTGTCCAGGTTCGAGGTACGCATTCTGATCGGATCTCAGTGTAATGTAAACGCAATCCAGCCATCATGTCTGCATTCACAGGTGGACGTCATCTAAATCCTCGCCCAGTCTCCCCACGTGGCTGTCAGAAAATAATAGCCACACACAGTTTAGACAAGAAATTAAACTTATTTGAACCTTACAATAAACGTCAATCTTTAAAACAGTTTATTTAGACTTACATGATACTATGTATGTCATTTTTCATTTTAATTGTGCAACATTATCTGAACAAGGCGATCGCCTGTACAATCACAGTCAGTCATGAGATCTTAATGAAGTGCTGCACGCTGCTTTGCCAGAGGAATAATCGGAATCGGATTTTTAAAATGTTTAATGTTTTTATTGTTTCAGAATGTTTATCAAAACGCTATAACCTTAAACCCAGATAATCGATAATGTGACTTGTTTAACATGATCAACCCAGTTATTTTTGTATGATCAACTCTGGAAGTATTCCTTCGTTCAAAAAACTTAATTTGATCTAAGACTGGAGATTGCATAGGAAAGTGAGTGAGTGAAAGCAATTGGGACATTGTTTAATTTGTATATTCTTTACTCTTAATCTGGCGTCGTACCTCAGACCTAATTTAATTATTATGCAGGAAACAGAAATCCGATTGGTTATCCAGATATAGAGGCTACTTAATGTGAACAAATGTAAACGGCCCATGTCCTGATTGGCTAATGATCCGATCTGCTTGATCGGATCATGGTGATCGCAGCCAGAGATGCCTTCGGTCTGTTTTGTGTTCATATTTCAGTCGAACCGCACCAGAGTTTGTTGTTTGGTGCGAATCAGGGTTCGGATGGCAGCTTTCACACTTATTCAAATGAACCACATCAACAGAGCAACCACAGTTTGTTCTTATCTAACCAATCCTGCCAAGTGTGAACACGCCATAAGTGACAATTTTCTGATGTTTTTTCAGGTGTAGCAAAGATTGTCAACCATCTACACAAGCATGGCATTCCTATTGCTGTTGGCACAAGCTCAGCAGGTCTGACCTTTGAGATGAAGACTAGCCGTCATAAAGAGTTCTTCAGCCTCTTCAGTCACATTGTCCTTGGAGATGATCCTGAAGTAAAAAATGGCAAGCCACACCCTGACATTTTTGTGGTGTGTGCCAAGAGATTCTCTCCCCCTGCCAACGCTGAACAGGTAGGGGTGAAGCTACACTGACACTACACTATTCTATTCTATTCTATTCTATTCTATTCTATTCTATTCTATTCTATTCTATTCTATTGTTTGTTGGCTGTCACCTCTTTTTGACAGTATATAATCAAGTACAAACAGTAGGAACTATTGAAAAGGTAATTCCAAGAGTGTAATTTTGTACATGAAGAGCATACCTAAACAGTTTGCTGGCATTCTAAAGTATGATGATATGCGTAATTAAAGGCTCAGGCTTCCTAACTATAGAACACATTTTCTGCCAATATTAAAGTGAAAAGGCAAAAGTGAAAAAGAAACTGCAAGTTTTACAAAGATTTTTATTAATGCTCGCGCAATAATAGTGACACAATTCAAATTAAAATGTAAAGTTTAGTTTTTATTTTATTTCACAGTTATTGTTTTCATTTTCATTTTCAAACTCAACCTGAATGCAAATTATAGTGGGTGAACACCACAAGCCAGACTGTCCAAGCGTCAAACCCATTCCTCAGCCTGAGTCGCAGGCATCTTCAGTTGCCAGAGAATCTGTTCAGCGTAAGTAGGCCATGTCCCTAACTTAGACTAAGACCACAATTGATAAGGCTCATTCATTTATTAGCCTATTTTGTGATGTTAACCCCTTGACCCCTTTTCTTTGATGAAACAGTTACATTATTTGAAACAGATATTATACATTACTGTTCAAAAGTTTGGGTCAGTAAGATTTTCTTTTTGAAAGAAATGAATACCTTTATTAAGCAAGGACACATTAAAATTGTTTAAAAGTGACAGTAAAGACATTTATGATGTTACAAAAGATTTCTCTTTCAAATAAATGCTGTTCTTTTGAAATTTATATTCATCAAATAATACTTTAAAACGTATCAAGGTATCAAGCAGAATTAATATTACCACTTGACCAATCACATTAGCCTCCTGAGACCCGAGAGTTTGCCTGGTGTGCATTTTATAATTGTTCTAGCTATTTGGGATAAGTAGGACCTAATAAATATAATAACTAAAATTTGTTTTTGTACAGGAAGTAGTTTTTGCAGAAAATGATGTCCTCATGTGAGGACAGTCGGTCTATGATTTACCATATGATGTCCTCGTATGAGGACACAGTACTAGCAATAATAAATAAAAAACTTGTGGTTGTAATTCAAGAATGCTTTGGAATATAGACATATGGTTGGTCTTGTTTTTAAGAAGACATTTGCCAGATTATTGTAGAAGTGAAATAAATTATGAAAGTGAAACATAAAAAAAGTTATATAAGTTTGAGTTTATGAAAATATAGAATGTAAAAATATAATTATTTATATTTTATATAAAATATGTATATTATAAAATATATTTTACTCTAAAACTGCTAGAAAATTAAAGCCAAAAATCTAAACAAGTTGTGTTCCAAATTTTAGGTTGATATCTCAAAAAATGGGCTTTCAGTAAGATGTTATTTGGGCGTAGTACCAAACTTTTTCACTAGATGGACAGCCAGCTTCCTTACTGACCATATAAGGGTGTCTCCATTTTCATATGTTTTGAGTGATCTGAACCATGTCTTTCCATAATTTCACACAATTTATTAAGTATACATCCTATTCAGAAATAGTATGGGTGTTTTGGCAGTATTTGATTTGATTTCAACCTCTAATAAACATAAAAAGAGCACATATGTGCGTTATAGCTCGCTGCCGCATCACAAATCGAGAATTCATAATATTGTTCTTTATATTCTAAAAATTTTCAGACCTTTTTTTCTCATAACATTTAATTAGTGTTATCTTTTGAACTCTTGGCATGAAAACAAACTGAGGTTTCTACCAATCTTTCATGATTTTTCATGTTTTTTTTCTATTTCAAAATAAAGGCCTAAACACGCCTAATGAATATGAAATATTCTTGTTGCAAATTGATAAATTACTGCTATTCTGTAATTTATTTTAAAAAACAGCGACCAAATATGAAAACTAGAGATTGTAAGCATTCAAATGATATTTAGTTTGTCAATATTACATTAGGTTTTTACTAAGATATTATTGTTCTAAATATATATGGGCAAACGTCCCACGTGGGACGGTGACAGTTAAGGGGATAATGTAATATAGTCCCAATGTCCTCAAACGAGTACTTCATATTTACTGATGTCCTAGAGTGCTACTATTACTAAAATATGTCAAATTTTAATCCCCAAATGATGATAGAGACAGTATTGTACATAAATACATTTGTTTCATTCATATAATTTGAATAGATTTTTTACCTGGGTCATTTTTCTTTCGGGAACTGGTGTAGAAGTATTATGGTTAGGGTTAGGGTCATTTTCTTCTCACTGACATTGGTGTAATGTTGTGATATCACTACAAGATGGTGTGGGCAGTGCCCCTAAATGTGGCCAACATGTCTAAGATTTACAAATTTGACTATCATTGTGTCAAGAGGCAAAAATGTAATGTCCTTAAATGAGGCCGCAGGGTCTCAGGAGGTTAGGGGGCAAGTAAATATACACATAATATAATATATTTAAAATTAATTAGTAAACTAGTCAAATTTGTTGGCCTTTGTTTGACATTGCCCCAAGCGGTGTGTGCTGTGTATTTTAAACAAACAAAGGTGAACTTATTTCCTCTGTTTAGATTTTCAGTTGTTTAAAATAATTGGATGATGATCCTTCCTTCTTCTTTTAACTTGTCCTGCAAGTCAGCAACTACTTCCATATAAGACTTTAAAGTTAAACCCAACTGTGAGATGAGAGAATAAGCAAACCATTGAACCCAGTTTTTGATCTTAGTCAGACCTAAAATCAAAATCTCGATTGCAATTGAACATTTTACCTCGATTACGATTAATGAACAATTATGTTGTTTTGTGCTGTTTTTTTTTTTTTGCCCTCATAGTTCACTGACAAGGTTTGTACTGTAAATATGCACAGCTATTAAACGTGGGTTATTTTTTCTAATGAAAGAGTGCATTACTTATCTTTGTGATTTTAAATTAATTGAAGGAAACACACTTTGATGTTGGCTTTTGTGAAAACCTGAAACCTTGAACTGGGCCTCAAACTCAGCCCGCCTTTTGCAGAGCTACTGCAAATGTCATAGCGCTGCCCACAGTGCTATTGCCCCGACATAACAGCTCACTTTCAGCAGTTATTTTGTCAATGGGTCATAACATTTCTTACAGATTTCTGCTCAGATACAGATATATTAGCACAGTACAGTACATTTATTTGAATGCATTAATGAGAGAGCGATTGCCTGTTTGAATTAGTCATACTGTCTCTCTATTAATTGTGAAGCTGTGGGTTACTTCAAAAGTACTGTAGCAAAATATATGCTATAACTGTTGAGTTTCTAGGCTACTTTAGTGATAAATTACATGACAGCGTTGACAATGAGTTTCTGCGCTCCTGAATGTTTCTCTGTGCGCGATCTTCACATGATGTGCGAGCTATTATCTGTATGAATGTACGTTTGCCACTATGTATCATTAGTTCAATATAATGATACACATCCAATGGTCTACATCGCTTGAATGTTCAAACTGGCAAGCCTCAAAACACATACAACTGACAAACTTTAGTGTGGACGCAAGCGAAGGTGATCTGGCTTCAGGGCTTGCGCGGTCTGTATATGTGTAGCAGCGCATAAGATTGGCGATTAACTTACCTGTTACCTGTGTAAAACATGCAATTACCCTAGCAATACAGAGCATCCAGATTATATACAAAGATAACTGCTCCTTAATCTATTCATGTGCCTGCAAACTGCACTTGATGTGCGAGCTACTGTGAGATCACTCTGTGTTTGAGTTCTCCTCCATATTGATTCTATGCTGCTGACTGGACTGGGTGGAGTCACTGAATAGTAGTAGGCTATGTTTTTAAGCGGAAAGTATAAAAAAAACCCCGAAATAACTGACATGGAAAAATTACATCGGTTAGAGGTTTTGCATTTCGTTTTTGATTACTTTTCGATTAATCGTTCAGCACTACATGTATACCAAAGTGCTGGGAATTTGTGAACTACGAAACCGAAAGTTTGAGTTCTCCATGTCTTACATGCCTTGTAGATGGTAGTATTAAAATGCAAATGATAGTGTCATTAATTAATTCGGAAATCTGTATAATAAACAGTTTAAAGCCGCTTGTCTGTTCGGTAAGTGGCAAGCTTCTCATTTTTGTTCTTTATCTACCTTACATGACGCTTGCTGACAAAGTCTAGGAAATAATCAACCACAAATGGGGATTAACTAGATGCATGTTTCATTTTATTCTGCCATGAAACCCCTCCCTTTAAAATGGTACAAATAAGCATGTAAAGGTGCCAGGATAAAGATACAGGACTATGAATTGACTTGTTTCTTTTGTCCTTGAGGGACTGATATTTGCTCCTTCAGGAAGGAGTTTCTTTATTTTTATTTTGTTCTTGGATCAACTTCCAGCACTATAAAGCCATTAATAAGAGAGTGAATGAGGACTTGAGCTCAAAATGGAAAACACAGAGGGCGTACTAGAAGACCATCTGCCTGTTTATGTATGCTGCAGAAGTATTCAGTATATGTTTTTCTCTGTGATTATTTTTTATAAAAGCACAAAAGGACCATTTTTTTAATACAAAATTGGGAAACTATTCAGCAATTTATTTATTTTTCATATCACTTCCCCAACCCAACCACCAATCCTCACAAAATATTAAACACTACAGAAAGTGAAGGGGTTACAATGTTACAAAATGCTACATTTTGTAACATTGTTTTTCTTGTGGATCTGGGATCTGGTTGGTTTGGTTCAAGGCGTTTTGTTGTTTGTTTTGGATGAAGGTTCTTTATTGAATAACTTAAACAAAAATAAAACTTTTGTTGTCCCTGTGGTGTACATGAATTAGAAAATACATAGCTACACCATTGTTCAACTACTTTCCATGGTTTTCCAGATAGAATTTGTTCACAATTCAGGAATTGTCTATGGTACCCTGCCCTTGCTATTTGAGATGGACACCCAGGTGGATGTGAGTTTGGAAAGTTCTGATTTAGAGTGTGTACCAGCTTCACATACCATTGTTAGGGGTATAATGATTCATTTGTTGTTGATGCATTGATGAAAAAATGCAGTTTGACAGGATCAAAAGCATAAAACATCCAATATTACAATCACAATCATTAATCAATTTAAAATACAAAAAAGATAAGAAAAAAATAACAAAGTAACAAAGCATATTAAAAAATGGGTTTCTTGTGTGAACTACTGATACAGTATGTCATCGTGCTTCAACTCAAACCAGTTTTGGTGCTTGTAGCATTAATGCTCTAGGAGGAGATAAAGTTAATATAATAATTTTAGTCTCGGAAGAATAATAATAAGAAGAGGTTTTAGTATAACAGTAATAATAATAATATTAATATTTTTTTTATTTGTTAGCATTTGCATTTTGCTTTAAAGAGAAACTTTTACTGGAAAATCAGGGAAAAATGTTTCTTTGCTAAAATGACTTGACGCCTCAGACACTTTAAGCAGGGTATAGGGCAAGCCAGACCTACATCAAGATGTTAGGTCTAGGAACTCACAATTGGCATACCTCAATCCGAGGGGCGGGATAAATGGTTGTCTTTCAATATCCCTCGGCAACGCAATAGGATAGCGCTACAACCAACCAGAGCAACGAACGGCTGTGGCTGAGTGAGTCCCATGCGTTTCCCACCAGCGGAGCTAGTTGATATATTAAACGTTTCCCGTATCCGATCGTCAAAACTCCGAACACATCTTCCTTTTTTAAGAATGACTTAATTGACGTTCTCTTAACTCCAAATCCTCCAGAGTCGCGGCCAAATCCGATTCGAAAGACCGCTGTTCGCCAGCAGCATCTTCTTTGTTTTCAAGTAACGTTAGCAGGGAAATCACCTTTGGAAATCACGCGGAACCGTCACATCTCTTCCGTCATTGTTAAGCCCGCCCACCAACTCTATACACGATGTGATTGGCCTGACCAGAGTTTGGTTTTTCCAGCTCGAAAAGCCAACGGAGAGTTGCTAGACCACACTTTGCTGCAAAATAATTTTTGCTGCCGCTAGGGTGCGTCTAGATTTCTAGGCTAGGCCTACCCCTTTCATAGGCTAAATTCTGGTAAAGCTGCTGTGCTGTATTAAGGATTGTAATATGATGGTCATAAATTTAGTTCGTAGGCCTATTAGCATACTTGTAGGTCTTTAGTGTTAATGGGGTAGCTCACACAAATATGAACATTCTGTTATCATTTGTTCTAGGGATAGACATTTTTCAAAAATATTTCATTTGAATATTTGGGTTCATTAAAAACAATATTCGAAAACAATATTCAAATATTTATTTATTTAAATTAAGTTTAATGAGAAAGACGTTATTTTTTAATCATTAAGTTTTTGTCACCATTACTGAACAAGCTTATGATTGGTCAATACACAACAAGCTTACATTTATATTTTGAGGTTTTCTTTTAGTTTAAACAAAAATATAGAGAACAAACGCATTTAAGCTTAAGCAAAGCAAACAACAACAACAAAAATAAAAGCTAATAAAGCAGACTGCGCCAATTATCGTACAGAACATACATATGCACTCGATAACCATTATCATGTTTATATTGTTTCACATGTTCATATTGAGAAAAACAAGAATCCACATGCTTGATTGAAAGTTGGCTCATCAGTCGGATAACAATAAGGTCGGCTGCAGAGAAAACAAGCTCCACCGACACAGATGCTGCAGGGACACAAAGATAATGGTGTGTTTAGTGAAGTTTCTTACAGCACTTTTTGTTTTCTGTTCTTAAACCCGTCTCCCTCTACGAAACTTAAAGGAGGCATGAATGCAGTGATGGACAGCTGTCTTTCCTCATTCGACTAGTCGGTAACGATGGTTTGGTGTTTGGATTTCATGTGATTTCTTATTGTGATTGTGATATTTTGATTACTTCACCACAGCTCATTCTCCGGTCTCGTTTGTATGAAGAGGACTATCTCCCCTGTCTCCAGCCATCTCCCTTTCTCCATTCTCTCCAGCGATCTCCATTCTCTCCAGTGTTTCTCCTCCAGCGTCTCCATGTCTACCGTGATCCCTGTGTTCTACGTCCACATCTTCCATCCAGTCTTCCACCGAACTCCACACCTGTAAGAAGAACCATTCTATTCGTCACCAGCACTCCCCTCTCCATAGAATCATTGCACTTACCACTTACCTGCATTCAGTTCATCCGCTCAGTTGTTGTCTCAATAAACTCCCTGTTAACTTCAATCTCCTTCTCTTGAGTCTGATTCCGTAACAGAAGACCGTACCTATACAGACTTCTTTCCATCTCCCAGGACCTCTGTCCGATCGAGGCATACACAGAGGAGTTCCTCAACCTCATTCACCAGGTGTCCTGGAACGAAGCAACCCTCAAATCCATCTTTTGGATTGGTCTGGATGAACATCCTGTGGTTGAGTGGATCGTCCTACAGCCTGGAAGAAGCAGATTCAGAGCCTCGTCCCAAGATGGCCGCCGCCGTTCCAGAGCGCTCTGCCAAGATGGCCGCGCCTGAGCCCTCGTCTAAGATGGCCGCCGCTCTTGAGGCTCAAGCCAAGATGGCCGCCACCCAGCTTGAATCTCCAGTCCTCGTCCTGAGTCCTGAAGTAACTCCAGTCTTTGTCCTCGTCCTGAGCCCAGAAGTGACTCCAGTCTCCGTCCTTGTCCAGAGTCCAGTGGGGGTTTCAGTCTCCGTCCTTGTCCAGAGTCTAGTGGGGGCTCCAGTACCTGCACCAGCATTGCCCTGGAGGCTTCCACCTCTTCGTCAGCCTCCAGGGCGCCCACCCTCCCACCCCTGGGATGTTACACGGCTCAAGGGCGCGCCTTCCGGGAGGGGGGCTACTGTCACAGATCTGCACAACTCCCTGATCATTTTAATCTCCTTCTCTTCAGTCTGATTCCTACACAGGCTGCTGGCATTCCGTCCTTTGGATGTATAGATTCAAGAACTATCAAAAGAAAAAGAAGAAATAGATCATTTTAATGAGAGGGTTTATTTACTGTACAAGTAGGGCTGGGTATCGTAACAAAATTTTCGATACCGATACCTTGACTTCGATACCGATTCCTGAACGATACTTTTTTCGATACCAATTTTATGAAATCCGTTTTAACAATATTACATAATCTAAAAAAAACCTTTTAATTTTTCAGTTTGTTGACTTTTTTACACTCATATTTGAGTCTGTTAAAAAGCACCAATGTTAAAGTTTTATATGTTTCCTAATCATTTAACAACATGTAGCCTATTCTTTACTTCAATGAGCTCATTGTTTCTGCCTTAATGCATTGTTTAACAATGAAACTGAGTGAAAATTAATTGAAATGCATTACACATAGTCGCCTCTGATAACAGATCACTCTAAATTGTAATTTAGACACATGCATTTTCTGTAAAGCTGCTTTGAAACGATATGTACTACATATGTATTATAAAAATGCTATACAAATAAATGTGAATTGAATTAAATATAGGCTACTGGGGGCCGGGATATATGCCTCGCGCTCAGCACGCATAAAGCTTGCCGCAAAGCACTGGCAAAAGAAAAAAATGTGTCGGGAAAAAATAGCAAGGAGATATTTTAATTGTTTATTAATAAACAAGTGTCTACTGAGTGTGTTGGCTGCAAAGATGAATATGGCGATGCTGACTCGTCATTCCTGCAGTAGTGAACACACGCGCGCGCTATATGGATTACATAATCAAACTATTTATTTCTAATTGTTTCGTTTAAAAGTAGACATATTTTGACCGTCTATAGGCCTATTTGTCATGTCTGTGAGGCAAGTATCCTATACGCCAAGTTTCGGTTCATTTGTGACGCGCTCCAGTTCTTGCAGTCGAAGACGGATAAACTTTCTACTCTCAAGTGTATTCTGTGCGCTGTTAAGTGCCTTATCAGATTTATCGTGTTGCCGGTCTTGGCAGCAATTATCTTGTCGAAAATATTGCATCGTGTGCTTTTGGCATCGAGTCTGGTACATAGGTACACTACCGTTCAAAAGTTTGGGGTCGGTACGATTTTAAATACTTTTAAAAGAATTCTCTTCTGCTAACCATGGCTGCGCTTATTTGATTAAAAATACAACAAAAATCGGTTATAGTATTAAATATTATTCCAGTGTAAATCAGCTGTTTTCTGTGTGAATATATAGTAAAGTGTAATTTATTCCTGTGATCAAAGCTGAATTTTCAGCATCACCAGTGTCAGTGTCTTCAGTGTCAAATGATCCTTCACAAATCAGTATAATATGAGGATTTGATGCTCAAGAAACATTTATTATTATTATCAATGTTGAAACAGTTGCTGGTCTGTCAGTTGTACAGTTTTTTTTTTTTTTTTTTTTGGATTCTTCGATGAATAGGAAGTTCAAAAGAACAGCATTTGTTTGAAATAGAATCTTTAGTAACATTATAAATGTCTTTACTGTCCTTGATAAATAAAAGTATTGATTTCTTTCCTCCAAAAAATAAAAATAAAATTCTCACTGACCCCAAACTTTTGAACGGTAGTGTAGGTACACGTCTGATCTTTTCCACATATTTTCTATCTGGACGGTAGGGACGCTCACACACACACACACACACACACTACAGCCTCACGTGCGACGAGCCACGTCTCTGGACAGCCGCGTAAACTAGTGTTTTACCGCCACAGCCGACCATGCTGCATGCATGTTTCACTAACATTGACGAGATTAACCCCTTAGGTATCGAAATTTGGTACCGAAAAACAAGACATGTTTCGATACTCGGTAGTATCGAGGCAATTCGGTTGGTACCTAAAAAGTATCGAACTCGATACCCAGCCCTATGTACAAGTTACCCGAGAACTCAAGTATGCTTATGTGACACTAGTGATTGATCATAAAAACAATGATCAGTCATCATTATCATGCATTTCGTAACTTTTAACCAAATTCAAAGTTCAGTAATGGGCAACTGCTATAAGCAAATGTGTCAAAGGGAAGTTCATTTTTAGCTTTGTTTGTGAATTTTTTTTAGACAACAGTTTTCTTTAAGAATACACATGGTGACTTTCAGTTTGATACAGCAACAGTGCTCAACAGCCTGTGGAGGCTCACAGTATATGTTCTTCAGCACAGCTGAATGAGAGACTATAAGGGTCTTGAGACAATGTCTTTAAAGTCCCCCTGTAGTCAATTATTATATCCCTTAAAGGGCATATTGCAGGTAAGAGGACCCAACGAGTCAGTGTATAGAAAAATAATGTAGGAACTATATTTTCTTTAAAATATACTTATAAATACGCTACAGAAGCTTCTGGGGTCGTTTTTGTGAAAAATTTTCTTCCGCGTCTGAAAATGGGCGTAACGGGCGGGAGAGCGGTCGATTCAGACAACAGGAAAACAATGGATCGCAATGACATTTCGGACGCTGAGGAAATACTTACTCGTATGACGGACCACAGCCGTACAGTTATGAGCCTGCTATGCTGCCAAGAGAGCAGGGACAGGCCAGGATTAATGTTAGACAGTACGGTCAGAGACAAATTGAGTTGTGGTGTGAGGAGAACCAATGGAGAACAGGGCAGGTGTCTTGGTGAGAGACGTGCATATAGATATACACATTCGCTAACGATATACACTGTGCTCACAATATTGTATAAGATTATTACCATCGTATATCAGGCCAGCAGACTTTAGTATGTTTAGGGTAGATTTATACTATTAAATGTATAAAAACTAAACTTGAGTATATTTCTATTGTAAAAACATACTCAAGTAGGCTACATTTTTAATACATATTTTTCACCTGGGTTATAAACAGAAAATTAAAGATTTGAATATTTAAACAACCTAGTCATTTTGTTTTTCAATTACTATTTTCTTCTTTTCAGGGCATGACTACCTATATCACACTATTTGATGCCATTGGTACAGTATAAGACGATCAATATTCTTGCTTCGGCATCCCATGTTGAACTCCATCATATCGCCGGGATGATAATCCTTCGATTTGAAGTGAACGCTACACACGACCGTGTTTCTCAAAGGCGATGCGGAAGAGAAATCCCGTCTCTTCACCTGCACAAACCGCACGAGGCACGAAAGATATATAATAGCACCGTCCTTTTTCTTGTTATGGAAACCTGTGGACTCGATGTCCTGACAGGCCGGAGTTTTTGCAACCTCCACAAACACAATAATTTACCATGACGATGATAAATTAAAATACAAAAACTACCGAAAACACACTGACTGACGGCCGCTCTCACTGAAGCTTACTCTGCACTTTTTACGAGCAGTCCAAGAAACGCTCACTTTATCTACTAAATTAGTGCCCTTGTGTCGTTTTAAAACATTTTAAATCCTGCATTAACTTTTCATACAAGGTTATATATTAATTTCGATTTTTTTATACCTGCAATATGCTCTTTAAAGGTGCCATATGTAAAAATTGAGGTAAAAATATCCAACAAATGAGCTACACGTATCAAAAGAATGAGAAGAAATAAATGCAATGATGTCATTAAAAAAATGACAAGTTATAGTGCTGCCGAGATATAAACCTTAATTAGCATGCTAATTTACTAGCCCCGGCCCGGCCGGTGTCATAATACCAGTTTCGGCCATGGGAGGCGGTATGCGGGCAACATACATAACCACCAGCCAAACTCCAATACACGAATAACTCGCACGGCTTGTGGGCGAACTGCGGTCTTACGATCGTGTCAATTGATTTGATTAATATGCGCGAGGGAGAGCAGGAGGACAGCGCTCGTGTTGTTTGAAGACGTGAGAGTGCGCGCGCGCGGCCGGGGCGCTCTCTCTCTCTCTGCTCGTTATGCGTCCTGTCAAGCGCAGCAGTCATTCTATTCTACATCACTCACCGATCAAAATAGGCTTTGGTGGGACAAAGCGGATGATTTGACGGTTTTAGAAGATTAACAACCCGAAACTAAAAAACAGACTAGAGTAGGCCAACTTTCTGGAGGTATACTGCCCCCATCTGGTATGGAATATGTGGATTTTGAATTGATTTTTTTACACAAGGCACCTTTAAAACTCATCTTTGATCACAAAAATGTAAACATATATATTTACATATTTAAACTTTTTTTTCTTGTGAGAATACATAATTCATGTCTTAAAATAGCTTGATTGTAACTCTACACCCTTGCTTCATTTTGTATATACCTATACATACACAGATACATGAATATGCAAATTAGCCCCGCCTCCACTCAATCACACAAGCCTTGTTGTGTTTGTCTGTATGGACTGCCTGCCTGTGTTTGGCCTGCCTGTGTTTGACCTTGCCTGTACTTTGGATTATGTCTTTGAATTACCCTGTTCAATAAGTATGGATCCTCAACATTCTTGTCTCGGAGCAGTTCGTGGGAGATATATTGCTAATGTCTGTGTGACAAATATTCGCTGAGTTTTGTTTAAGTTTAGAGACGTTCTCCATAAAAAGCTAAATGTTTTCTTTTTATTGTAAGTGGACACATACAAAAGTAGGACACATACAAAAAAAATGTTTTATCTGTATGACCATAAATGGCGGAGCATTTTAAGTCTATTGTGCTGCTATGTGAAGAAATTTGTGAGGCTGCTATGTGAAGCGTTTGTCGACCCCAGGGGGTTAATTCGTCAGTAAAAAAAAAACAAAAAACACTGATTTAAACATCACTGTGTAATGCTCTAAGAGGTGCAATGGTTGATTTTGTTTACTTTTGTTTAAAGCTCTTTTCACAAGAATTAATATATGAAGGTTGTGATTACCTGTGCCCTCATGCCTACAGCCAAATCACTACATTAACTATATTTATCTTTTAGCCCTGATAGGCTGAATAAACTGTTCTTGTTGCACGATTGCTTAGCCTCCATTAATAATTGGATGGCAGACAACTTTTTACAACTAAATTCAGACAAAACTGAGGTGCTGATTTTTGCTCCAGATAACATGACTCCAAAGATTAGGCAGGCCGTTGGGGCTCAACCATCCTCGGACGGTAATGTGGTGCGAAATTTGGGTGTCATTTTTGATAAATCGATGAGTTTTAGCAGTCATGTTAAATCTGTGGTTCGTTCCTGTTTTTTTCATCTTAGGAACATCGCTAGGATTAGATCGGTTGTTTCTAAAGAAGAGATGGAGATGCTTGTTCATGCTTTTATTTCCTCTCGCCTGGATTATTGCAATGTACTGTACACTTGCTTAAACAAATCCTCCATGGACAAACTGCAAGTTGTACAGAATGCTGCTGCAAGACTTTTGTCACAGGTGAGGGGCGGGCGCCAGCGGGCCGCCCACCCCCTCGAACCGAACCGAAACACCACCCGAGGAGCGTGCCGTGGAACATATGAGGCAGACACAGCGTTTAAAATCAATTTATCTTCTTTATTAAATAAAAACAACTTAAAAGTCTCTTTCGTTCATAGAACAGCTCAGCAGTCAGCAGACTCACTTCAGGTGAATGATTCACAGGGTCACTTTCGTTCATGGAACAGCACAGCAATCAGCAGACTCACTTCAGGAGAATGATTCAATTCACAGGGTCTCTTTCGTTCATAGAACAGCTCAGCAGTCAGCAGACTCACTTCAGGTGAATGATTCACAGGGTCACTTTCGTTCATAGAACAGCACAGCAATCAGCAGACTCACTTCAGGAGAATGATTCAATTCACAGGGTCTCTTTCGTTCATAGAACAGCACGGCAGTCAGCAGACTCACTTCAGGTGAATGATTCACAGGGTCACTTTCGTTCATAGAACAGCTCAGCAGTCAGCAGACTCACTTCAGGAGAATGATTCAATTCACAGGGTCTCTTTCGTTCATAGAACAGCTCAGCAGTCAGCAGACTCACTTCAGGTGAATGATTCACAGGGTCACTTTCGTTCATAGAACAGCACAGCAATCAGCAGACTCACTTCAGGAGAATGATTCAATTCACAGGGTCTCTTTCGTTCATAGAACAGCACGGCAGTCAGCAGACTCACTTCAGGTGAATGATTCACAGGGTCACTTTCGTTCATAGAACAGCACAGCAGTCAGCAGACTCACTTCAGGAGAATGATTCAATTCACAGGGTCTCTTTCGTTCATAGAACAGCACGGCAGTCAGCAGACTCACTTCAGGTGAATGATTCACAGGGTCACTTTCGTTCATAGAACAGCTCAGCAGTCAGCAGACTCACTTCAGGAGAATGATTCAATTCACAGGGTCTCTTTCGTTCATAGAACAGCACGGCAGTCAGCAGACTCACTTCAGGTGAATGATTCACAGGGTCTCTTTCTCAGGGCTCGAGCAGAGGGAGAGTTAAAAACATGGATGATCATAACGGCAGTTTCGGGCAGAGAGGAATGAACATATTTCACCGTTTCCGCATTCTCTTCTCAGCTTCTCCTCTTCAAGGCTCGGGTAGAGAGAGAATTGTAAACGTGCTGAGACTGCGAGTGGACAGCAACAACACCATTCCCACACTCGCATATTCACCAATACACTGCAAGATTTCACTCGTGCTCGCAATAGAACTGCAATTCAACAGACTCACTGTGCAATCAGGGCTTACACCCGCAATCCCGCCGAAATCTCGTTCTCTCTCACTCTCTCCGTCTCTCCGCCTCTTTCTCGCTCTCCCGCTCTCTCTCACAGCCTCCCCCGCTGCTTCGGCCTCGGCCTCGGCCTCGGCTTCGGCCACTCGGCCTGCTGCGTGCACGCTCCGTTTTGGTTCCCGTCTCCTGCCCTCTTCACGCTAACATGGCCTTTTTATAATCCACGTCGTGGATACGTGTCCCAATCACCGTTAACTCTCCTCCTCTCGCCCAGCTGATGCTCGTCTCCTCTTTAGCAGCTGCGCCCGGACGCATTACATGGGTGCAACCCCGGAACCATCTCAGTGTCCCACTAAATCCGCTCCCCCCGGAAACATTTCCCAGGACGAAAGTTCCTCCTTGTTCGTCACCCCGTGACACTTTTGTCAAGTACCAACAGGAGATCACATATCACACCTGTGCTTAAGGCTCTTCATTGGCTCCCAATTAGTTTTAGAGTGCAGTTTAAAATTTTAACCATTACTTACAGAGCCTTCCATGGTCAAGCTGCCTCTTACATACAGGACCTATTGCACATATACACTCCTGGTTGCTCTTTGAGGTCTTCAGGCCAAGACCTTTTTACCGTTCCTAAAACACATCTTAAAACAAGAGGTGATCGTGCTTTCTGTGTGGTGCCTCCAAGGCTCTGGAACTCTCTTCCATTAGCCTTGAGAGCCCTGGACTCTGTAGAAACTTTTAGTAAACACCTTAAGACACATCTTTTTAGACAAGCGTTTAACTAGCCATATGGTTTTGTTGTTATGTGTGTTGTGGTTATTATATGTTTTATTATTTTTGTTTTTACTGTGAAGCACTTTGTGACCCTTCTTGTCTGTGAAAAGTGCTATATAAATAAAGTTTTACTTACTAACATGCTAACATTCTGAACAAGAAAACTATTGCTTGTGTGATATTGCTTTCAGTGCCCATATTATACTTCCCCTCCTTACAATAGTGAAGACAAAATCAAAATGGGTCTAGAGTGCTTGAGACATCACAGTAGAGTATTCAAGCAAGTATTATGAAACATCCTTATCTATTCCTTATCCTTATCTGTTATAATAGCTTCATTGGTCCCAGATAGACTTAGCTGATGGTTGATATCAACAGCTTTATCCTTTGATAGGTCTTTGAGTAATTTCCCAAACATATGAAGGAGAGAAGCCCATGCAGTCTTGGCTGAGAAATGGCTAGTATGCCATCCCTTCTTATAAGTGAAGGAACTTTTCTGAAAGGTACATCGTCCAGCCAACTGGGTCTTAAATTGATTAAAGGGGTCGTGGATAGAAAAAATCTCTAATTTTGGATATATAAGAGGTTATCATACTATTAGAATATCCTTTAAATTTTAGAACTGAAAACGTACTTGTTAGTCAAAAAACAGCTAAGAAAACCAAGAGAACGACTCGTTTTGGAATGGGCCTATTCGCAAATGACAAGGAGTAGGTAAATAACATTCGTGGCGCGAACACTGGATCGAGGAATTTAGCAATAAATATGCCTTTTGATGAGTGCAAAATTCAGTGCCAGGTTGTGTAAAAACACAGTCGCTGCATAACGACTTCTGACGTTGGATTTGCAGAGACTGTAATAAAAAAAAAAATGCTGTGCCTTCTATATTGGATTCGACATGAATGGCGCAACACACTTATGTGAGTAAAAAAGTTTTTACTGTGTCACTATTGTTAAATATCTTTTGATATTGCTACGTGTCTAACCAGAATCACCAGTGACCAGTGATGTATGATATGTAATGATTCATGTGATATGGGTGGTGATATGGGTGGTAGTGATGGCGCAGTGGATAAGACACATGCCTTTGGTGTGAGAGACCCGGGTTGGAATCCACTGTGAGACACCAATGTGTCCCTGAGCAAGACACTTAACCCCTAGTTGCTCCAGAGGCGTGCGACCTCTGACATATATAGCAATTGTAAGTCGCTTTGGATAAAAGCGTCAGCTAAATGAATAAATGTAAATGTACAGTCAGATGTTCTTTGCCTCAAAATCGTTTATTGCTTATGTGTCAGTAAATAAAACCAGTGACTAAACGGTCAACTTCACATTGTTTCTCTTAGTAGGATTAAAATAATCTGTTATTTAAACTGTGATTAAATTATGCACTCACCTAAATGATTATTAGGTACACCTGTTCAATTTCTCATTAATGCAATTATCTAATCAACCAATCACATGGCAGTTGCTTCAATGTATTAAGGGGTGTGGTCCTGGTCAAGACAATCTCCTGAACTCCAAACTGAATGTCAGAATGGGAAAGAAAGGTGATTTAAGCAATTTTGAGCGTGGCATGGTTGTTGGTGCCAGACGGGCCGGTCTGAGTATTTCCCAATCTGCTCAGTTACTGGGATTTTCACGCACAACCATTTCTAGGGTTTACAAAGAATGGTGTGAAAATGGGAAAAACATCCAGTATGTGGCAGTCCTGTGGGCGAAAATGCCTTGTTGATGCTAGAGGTCAGAGGAGAATGGGCCGACTGATTCAAGTTGATAGAAGAGCAACTTTGACTGAAATAACCACTCGTTACAACTGAGGTATGCACCAAAGCATTTGTGAAGCCACAACACGCACAACCTTGAGGCGGATGGGCTACAACAGCAGAAGACCCCACCGGGTACCACTCATCTCCACTACAAATAGGAAAAAGAGGCTACAATTTGCAAGAGCTCACCAAAATTGGACAGTTGAAGACTGGAAAAATGTTGCCTGGTCTGATGAGTCTCGATTTCTGTTGAGACATTCAGATGGTAGAGTCAGAATTTGGCGTAAACAGAATGAGAACATGGATCCATCATGTCTTGTTCCCACTGTGCAGGCTGGTGGTGGTGGTGTAAGCATTGGTGAGCATTGTTTCTGACCATGTCCATCCCTTTATGGCCACCATGTACCCATCCTCTGATGGCTACTTCCAGCAGGATAATGCACCATGTCACAAAGCTCGAATCATTTCAAATTGGTTTCTTGAGTTCACTGTACTAAAATGGCCCCCACAGTCACCAGATCTCAACCCAATAGAGCATCTTTGGGATGTAGTGGAACGGGAGCTTCGTGCCCTGGATATGCATCCCACAAATCTCCATCAACTGCAAGATGCTATCCTATCAATATGGGCTAACATTTCTAAAGAATGCTTTCAGCACCTTGTTGAATCAATGCCACGTAGAATTAAGGCTGTTCTGAAGGCGAAAGGGGGTCAAACACAGTATTAGTATGGTGTTCCTAATAATCCTTTAGGTGAGTGTATATAGAAAGCAATCAAAGAACTCTCACTTTACAATCCCTGAAGCTGTCAATCACACAGCGCGAGTGACTGAGTTCTTGACTGTCGCCAAGACTCCCATAATAATCAACAAATCTCTTATCACAAATCTCTACATCGTGTTTGTACTGTTAGCTATGATGAACGCATTTTTGAGTGCAGAAATCGAGATGCAGTGACAAGATCACTGCATTCATCAACATGAAGTTGTCTGTGATCGGCTACAATGCTAATCACTGCAACCTTTCATGCCACAATCTAAATATAATGCTATAGATCTAAATAAAATGCATTAATCATGATTAGTTAACCTTGAGAGCTCTAATAATAAAAACATGCTAAGGGTTTACGTGAGAGTTCCAAATGCAATACTTAATTATTTAATATACAAAGATGTAAGCTAATCATAATAGTGGGTGTTTACACTGAGTCTCACAGCAAACACGCCCCTTCAAACAGAGCGTTTAAATCAGAGGGCTAAAATCAGGATAGGAAAAATGCCTTTTATTTCTAAATTATGACAATTTTTGATTAAAAAATCATACTAACATTCTAAGTGTACCCCAGGAAACATAAAATAATAAAATAATGCAGTTCAGGACCCCTTTAAAACCGTCATCTCTCTTGGTAAGATATGAAAGTGCCGCTGAGAGGGAATCGACAGAGTGATCAAGGGAATAACAAATTATGCTGCATCACACGCCTGCCTTGAAGTGAACTGTGAGCTCCAACTTTCAGTCTGATTGTGTGCGTATATAAAAGGAAGAGAGGAGTGGAACAATGAAACAGCAATGGAAGAAGATGGGCATTCAGAATGAGGAAGGATCCAAGAGACTGAGGCCCTGTTTACACGAAAACGATTCCGGGTGAAAACGTAATAATATTTTATCGGATGTGCCCTTCGTTTACACGACGACGGCGTTTTTGGGGCTTAAAAACGCAAAAAAGTGAAACCACCCTCCAAAGTGGAAATCTTAAAAACGCTCCACGGTCGCGTTTCCGTCTAAACGGGTAAAAACGCAAATCTGCTCATGGCGGCTCTCGTCGCGTACGCATTTACGTCACAGGCATGCGCCAGTACAGGAAAATAACAACCAACATGTCGGATTATTTCCATACGTCGGACCTTCAAGTTGCCCTAGCAGCTCTGATAAACGTCCAAGAGTCTTTTCAATTTCGCGCTACTAGGGAGAGAAGTAGAAGGAAGGTTGTACGCAGGCGCACGGACTTGTTGTTGTTGTGTGGCAGTGCTTCACATTGCCACCTAGCCGCCTGGAGTGCATACTACATCGCATTTCTAACACTTTTGCGTATCCATATGCACGCAGATTTCCCCCCCATAACGCTCGTCTAAACGCAGAATAAAAAGTGAAAACGAAACGCCACTTTTGCGTTTTCTCTTCAGATCGTTTCCGTGTAAACATGGCCTGAGAAAAGGACATAGAAAAAGTGAAGGAGAGTGACCATTCAGCACTTAGCATGTTTGCAGCATCACTGCTTCTTTGCATGCACCATGCATTTCTTATCCTTTTCAAAAAAATAGTTGCAGAAAATATATATATATATTTATTTATATATTTATTTATTTATTTATATATATATATATTGCAGAAGCATCTGTTTCTTTCTTTTTTTTTGTCTCTTTTTCAATATCACCATGATACATTTATATTAAAGAGATCATTCATCATGTATTCACTCTCATGTAATTCCAAACGCGTATCATTTTCTTTAAACTGTAGATCACGAAAGATGTCAGATCAACTTTACGCACCATATTTTGAATATATGCATAGCCTCTGTGCTGGAAATTAACGCAATGCTTGTCAAAGATACATTTAGAGGTGTCACAGTACACTGTTACATTTAGTAAATATTGATATCATGTTAATACTACAGATAATATTGTAAATAATCAAGGTCCAGTAACTGGTTCCCACTCCAATATAGTAGGCGGTGGTATTGCACCTTAAGACTGGTTGCCACCTATAGTAAAGCGGAAAAAATAAGATGCAGTGTGTTGCTACAACTGCTACACAAAATGTTGTCAGAGAACATGGCAGGCGAAAGCTAGACACTCTATTTTTACCAAAAAAGTTAACCCACTGTAAATCATATGTTTGTGTATGAAACTTGAGAGCCCCTGGTTACCATTCCTTTAATTATATAGAAAGTAGGGGTGGGAATCTCTAGGCACCTCACGATTCGATTCGATTACGATTCAGAGGGCTGCGATTCGATGCTAAATCGATTATCAGAATCTTTTTTTTTGTGTGTGTGTGACTATAAATACTTTGCTTTAAAAGTACAAAGTAATGACCCATAAAGAATTAACGTACAATATATTTTATTAACATTGCAAAGAACCAACAGGAAAATACATGTGTGTCTGAACTAGCAGCAGCATATTTGTAGTAAATTAATAATATAACAACGACCGGTAACGTTACAGCCGAGTGTTTTTCCTCTTTGGCTGGAAACGTGTCATTTGGCTTCTCATATGTGTCTTGTTTCCGAAATATTTTAGTTTTACTCTACAAAGCTTACAACTAGTGTGGCTCTTGTCCAGCTCCTTTCCCCCTTCAACTTCAGAAGCCAAAATATTTCCACACGTCAGCTTTTAACGAGGAGGGTGTTTGGATTTGGCGCTCAGCCATCGCGTCCGCGTCTCTGTGATGTGCACGCCACAGACGGTCCGGCCACTGCACTTCCGCGCTTCAGAGTTCCGTCTTTCGCGTTCCGTCAATTTTACGTTATTATAAATATATATATAAAAAAAATTGTTTTTTTTTTTTAAATCGATTTTTGACAATTGTGAATCGATTCAGAATCGTCCACGTCCGCATCGCGATGCATCTAAGAATCGATTTTTTCCCCCACCCCTAATAGAAAGAGCAGCATGAACATTCTGCCAAGCTCACATAGGTTTTGAGCGAAATTAAGCTGAATAAATCATGACAGGATTTTATTTTTTGAATGAACTACCCATTTAACTTTTTTATTATGCATTTAAAAGACAACTGATTAATTATGTGCCATGTATTTTCACACTAAATGAAATGTCCTTGGGGCAAAGTGAAAAAGCTCTATAAGAAATGCCAGAGTGGCACCTCTTTGTTAAGGCAGTTGCTAGTGATAATGTAGCTGTCGTTTTAGGAGGTCAGCGGTTCAGGAGTTGCTCTTGAATTATCTTTCAACCTTTAAAACCTCTGAAAAGACATTGAAATTCAAAGAACTAGCATCATTACTTTGTGCTATCATCTCACGTGGACGCTTGCAAAGGTGAATACCCTCTGAAAGATGCTGCTGATTTAAAACATTATATCTGTGACCAAAGCTCGAGGGCGTAGTAGGTAACAAAAGTTACCAGAACCAAACCAACATGATTCATGTTATTTCAGAACACTGACATCTGAGAAAAGGTCTGTGTATCAATGAGAAAAATATTCCAAGCAGGGATGTCTGTCTGTGATTGCAGACTGTTCATCAGCCTGCACCAGAATACTTTCAATAATATATGTGGGTTCCTGCTCTTCAAAGGGAACCTCAGATCAAAAATTAATCCCTCTCCATTGTGCATGTATTGGCCTTGGACATGGTCAATATATAGTTTCCCTTTGAAAAAAAAAAAATGTGCGTTTTGCTTTGGTGTTTAGATTTTTTTTTTCTTCTTCTCAGTATCGAACTCAGTAAGTCTCGAGCACATGGAAACACATGTATTTCCCGTAGCAAGAAGATCAGGCCTAAAGGTTACTACATGATAAGGGCCATTAATCAGCTGAACCTTTTTAAGTTCATGCTAGCTAAGAGCAGATTAGCATTAGAGGGCGACTTTAAAGGCGTCTTTCGGATCTCCATCCATTGCATGCACGTGATGATGTGAGGAAGGCCAGCATGACATGAATACTGAGTAGTCTTTCCAGAGGCATGGAAGCCCTCTCATCCATGTGACTAATGTATGTATGCCCAGTCATCTGTCTCAATTGTGACCAAAGGCAAGGAAGTGGACCACCTCTTTCTAGAAGGGTCAGGCATTTTGCATCCCTCAGTGCTGAGCAGTGCACTTAAGGGAGTGGAGCTTTATAAAAGGTGGGTTCAGTCCCATGGCTTAGACTAATAAAAGATAGAGGAACTGAACTTCATGTTCTTGTGTGAATATGAGGGAAGTCACATTCTACCATCGTCTATCATAATGACAGAAAAAGAGTGAAGTGATCCGGCATATTTGAGTTGGAGCAGGACAAAAGATATACAGATTATTTTTGTATTGTATTGAAACATTGTGAATTTGTACGTTTGTAAGACTAGAGAATTAGGGATCTGCATAGTTTTAAAACTGACTATAGTTGGCCGGGTTGTCTCAATGACTAGTCGATTAGTCTTAATAAAGCCCTGTATAATTGGCCCTATTTTCTTTGGCAACATTTACAGTTGCCAAAAGTTGCACTCTTGCACAAAACGGTTAAACAGGTTCAGTAGACCACTCAAAAGGGGTATAATTACAAGGCACAAAATTTCCAAGAGGAAACTGTCTAAGAGGTACTGTACAGTAGGTACCGAGACAGAAAAATTCACACTAGTGCGGTAAAGTATTACACACGTTCGAATAAAAAAAAGAGAGAGAAAATTGAGAGTTGTAAAACCCATTATATACCGTATGACATTTTGAAACCTTTAAGGTAATGCAATGATTGTATGATATTGTCTCAAAGACAAGGCAGTTTAAAATGTTTCATGTCAGACTGTATGATAATTTGTAGCCAAGATGGTCGCACACTTGAGTCACAATGAGCTTGTTTGAATTGTTTTCATTGTCATTTTGCCAGCACGGGTCACAAATTATTGGTATTGGCGATAGGCTTTTCTGTTTGGTCAATGTGTCAGAAGCAGGACTTTTATTTTGACATCGCTCAGAACCCCAGCATCTGACCACACAGCTCTCCCATTCTCCATCATTCTTATTAATTTACCTTCTCTTTTTAACTGTCTAATACATTATTAGATTTAACTGTTAAACAAAGAAAGTGAATGGTATGAAAAAGTATTAAAGCATTTGCTTTTATATTATTAGTAATAGAAATGCAAACACTTTAATACTTTATAATACTAAGTAAAATAATATAATGCTCCCACACTCCACCCCCCACCCTCGATGACAAACACACCTACGTATTTTATTTTTGTTTATTGGAAACTTGCCAGTACAAATACTGTATATAACCAACCAAATACATCTTTATTCACCTGTTTCCATGATCATTTGATAACTGGGCTAAGCAAAGAAACACACATATGCAACAAATGCCCCTTAATACATTTTAACATGCTCATTACTCAATATATTTAATCATACTTGGTGGCAGTTTTTTAGAGTACTGTTTTTCACTCTGTGCGATGGTGCCCTTGATGAATTCATTACCAAAAAAGTTATTTGTGTCTCGTGAAGAGAAAAAAAAACAGACTGCAAATAAATTACCAACATAGGCAGAGTGTGTGTAAGGCTGCATAATGGTGTGCTCACACCGAACGGGAATTTAATTATTTGCGCGAGTAGATTACATACAAAGTCAATGCAAAGACGCGAATAGACACATCATTCGCGCCGGGCGTCGCGAATGACGTGAATTGGGCGACGCGTTTGCCGCGAACGTCTTCCACGCAAGTTGAAAAATTTTAACTCGAGCGGAAGATTCGCATGACGCTTTGTTGCGCAAGCCAATCAACGAAGAGCTAATTGAAACGTCCGGTCTATCTGTTGTCGAAAATGGAGGAGATGATAATTGTTGCCGTCTGTGGGTACCCTGAAATATACGATACTACGTCGTATGCTTACAGAGACCGGGCAAAAAAGGAAAGGAGAAGACGGTGAAATTCACCGAGTTGAGTCCGCCTCTGGATAGTGCTGTGAACCCAGACACGTTTGGCTTTCCTCCGTATTTGGGACTTCCACAACAAGTACAGGGCAGCAATATCTTTTATTTCAGACATGACGGAAACGTATGCCAGAAAGAAATTGTGGTGTTGGTTTTTTATTCGCGAGTGACACGGACGCGCGAATGGGTTCAAAATGTTCAAGCGTCTAACTAGACGCGATAGACGCGTATTTGACTCTCTATTCGCGTTCGGTGTGAACACACCATAAGGCTTAGCCTTCCACTGGCCACGGACTTTAGACTAGCATGGAATTTCTTTCACCCTAACCACTGACTGCTGTTGCTTCTGATTGCTTTTAGAGGAAAATACTTTCTCCATAACAGTAGCATATTGGCGAAACAGATTTGAAAACAATCCATTGTTTATCTTTGTTTGTGCTCTGAATAACATCAGGTTTCTATTTCTCAGGTTTTGCAGCATTGAGCAATGTAGCCAGTCAACCATATCTGTTAAATTGAACGCAATGGCTAAGATGTTAAAGTTAGAACTGTTTTGAGGGGTGAGTGTATTCTGAGTTCTGCACGTGACAAAGTGACGTCACTTTGCACAGGCCCCTCCCACGACTGTTGACGGACACTGCAATTTCAGCATAGACCCGCCCTGAGTGAGCTGTACACAGTCCGCCATTGTTTCGACGCTGGAGCAGGTGTAGACAAGAAGGTCTCCTAAGTGATTGAGGTGTTTTGTTGTTGGATGTAAGAATGAACATAGCAGTCGTCATTTACTCCTGAGCCACTGAAGACGCAGTGGATTACTTTTGTTTTTGAAGGGAATGCGCCCCCCAAATCTACCTAAATGCGTTTGTTTGCGCAAATCATTTTACATCAGACTGCTTTGTGAATGAGGGTCAGTACAAATCAGGCTTTACTAAAACGTTGTTACTCAAGGAAAATAAAATAAAATTGTGCCTTTTTTTCCCTTGAAGGAGCCAATGGCTCCTTATTTAATTACATTATTTTCTCTAGCGCTCTGGCTGGAGGGACAGGCTCTATTGTGTCCTTCGCCAAGAATCTCTGCACACTGGACAGGGGCGTCTTTGCCTGCCACTGAGGCAAAAAGGATGCCACTGAACTTGGGCGGGTGCCTGGTGAACTGAATCGCATAGTCGAGTCAGACTGTTCTGAAGAGCCAGTGCAACGGTGTAAGGAGCATTAACTATGCTTCCAAGCCCTGTGCAAGTGGCACCAGCGGGACAATCGCTGTTGACATACCTGCGGCTGAGCGGCGACGAGGAGCGTTGGACGGCACTTTGGGAAGTATCACGTCTCCACCCTGTGGTCGAGCCTGTGGGTGCACCTTTCTCTGTGTACCCAGATTGGAAGCGGTCTGTGACAGGTGAGAAAGCTTCGCTTCCTCATGACGCTTCAACTGACTCGAGTGGGGATTTGTGTATCGCGGCTGAACTTGAGGAGTTGGCACACTCCCCACCAACATGTTCAGACTGTGAACTGTGTGACCTATAGAGACCTACTAGAGAAGAGCGGATCTGTTCCTTTCACCTTTTTGGGACTGTCGTGTCTCGGGCAGACGTCAAAATCAAAAGAAACAAAGTATTCTCCTCCCAGCCCTCCACCGGGGGAAGGAGCGGACTAGACACCTTCTCCTGGAAAAGCACAGCTCCCGCTATCCCTGTTTTGCTTCAAAAGCCGGCTCAAAATTTCTCGGCTCTCGACCTGATGAAGGGGCAGCATCACTCTTCTGTGGGAAGCTCGACTCTGCAGCCTCGCTATGGACTCAGACTACTGCAGAGTTGATGTGGCTGCCCCAGGCGGATGCCTTATGCGACGAGCAGACAAAGCATGGTACCTCTGTGGCCTGTAGGTGGAATCAGCCATCAAATTAGGATATTTTACTTTAATTTTATGTTTTTTGTTTGTCAGTCGTTGCTATCAGTCATTTTTTAATATTTATTTTTAATAATAATTCAGGAAATACCTCTAAAATAACATTGTTTTTCTGTAAAACGTAAAATGTAAATTTATGTAAAAGTTTTTGCACTTCATTTAAATTAGGATATTTTACTTTAATTTTATGGTTTTGTTTGGCAGCCATTGCTGCCAGTCATTTGACCAATATTATTATTTTTTTTTTTTACAGTGTGGCAGAAAATCATGCTTTCTGCAATTTAGAAATTGTGTATGATCACATCGCAATTTTATTAATATTTCGATTAATCACACAGCCCTAGTCCTATTTGTTTTAAATGTGAGCAGTTAGAGCTGTCAGAGTGTGACCTTTATTTTTTTCACACTACCTGAACATTGTCGGCGACTAAGGCCCTGTCCCATTTCTCCCCCCTTAAAACTTCCACTTGGTTTTGAGTGCCCTCGAAAGTAAAGTCCCCTCAACGAGGGAAGTGGAGTTGAAGATCTTTCCCTATGAAATGGGACACCACTATATGCAAATTAGCGCGGCAATCCTCACTACGTCACGCGCAGCAAACCTCACTACGTCACGCGCAGCGTCGACGTGTCTACTACTACTACTATTTTCATTCAGAAAATGCCGGTTCCAGCTGTTGTGTTGCCTGTTGTGTGGGCTGTGTTCGTTTATCTACGTCTGATGAATCAACAGAGAAGACATGTGGAATATAGAAGACGCATTCGCCGTCTTCTTTGCCTTGAGGATTTATTTCAGGTATGTCCGATTTGTTTAAATATTTTGACGTTATATGTTTACGTTACCTCAGCTGTTGATGATTTAACGCTAGACCAAATAGAATTAACTTACCTGTTGTTTGTGTCGATAATAACACGACCTACACATTCAGGTCGTATAGTTAAATATAGGGGTGCGGGAAGTGGTTTTAGGTTGGGAATGCTGATACAATAAAAAGTATCATAGATTCATACACTTTTGAGTGGCTGCCGACGATCTTTTTCTATGAACACAATATTACGTAACACTGCGCTTATGTTAAAAAAAACGTAATTTAACATAAACACTTTTTATATAGCCCACAAAGTGTTTATTACAAATAAAAAAAAAATGCTAAAAATGTTATTGTTGTAAATGTCACCAATCTACACTGACTGTGGAATGTGTAATGCAAAACATGTTTTTTATTAGGCTACTTGTTGTTCATTGTTTTCCAGAGTGACCGTCCAGTGACATACTGCAGTTTGAATACCGTTGTGCCCATCCTACGCCTGTGGTTTAATGTGGAGTTAGAGATCAAACAGGATTTCAGGTTAAATAGGCAGGCCATGCATGCCCTGCAGCACCTGATGCAGAGAGAGCAGGACCATGGATGGGGCACTGAATTTGAAGTCCTGATATATGTCTATTGGCTTGCCCATGGACTTTCCTACCGTGTGGTGTCACGAGTTTTCAGTGTGCCCAAATCCACTGTTCACAGAATTATTCACAAGGTGGCACAGTTCATTTGGGACAATCTACATAGAGCCATCATCTTTCCGAAGCCTGCATACCTGGACACTGTGGGTGATGGATTTGCCCAGTGTTCTGGAACGCCCGTCCTCAACAAAGCTGTAGGTGCTATTGATGGCTGTCACATAAGAATCAAGCCCCCATCAGTTCATCGCCTGGACTATTTAAATTACAAAGGGTTTTACTCCATAAACATGCAAGCCATCTGCGACTCTGCTGGAAAGTTCCTGGATATTTTTGTAGGCTATCCAGGTTCTGTACACGACACACGCATTTTGAAAAACAGTTACTTTTATCTGGCCAGAAATTATCCACCCAATGGATACTTTATCCTGGGAGATGGCGGATATCCTTGTTTGGAGACACCAATCTGCCTCATCACTCCATATAGGGAACCTGTGAATGGCCCAGTGCAAAGGAAATTTAATTACCACCAATCAAGGGCACGTTCCATTGTAGAGAGGGCCTTTGGCGTTATGAAGACTCGTTGGAGGTCCACACTTTTCAGGGCCCTGGAGGTCAGTCCTACATTTGCACCCCAGGTCATAGCATCCTGTGCTTTCCTGCACAATGTTTGCATTGACAATGGAGATGTCCTGGAACCAGACAATGATGTGACAGTGGACATCCTGGACCCAGAACCTCACCTACAAGAAGCTCCTGAGGCACATGAAACACCAGGAAATGCCACAAGGGACAGACTTGCGGCCTTGATCAGCGCACAAGACCCTCATTAGAAAATTCTGATAAAAATTGTAAATAGTTCAACTCTCTGAGTGTGTTATTTTAAATGCACATGTTCTTTTGGGCAGTTATTGTGTGGACATATGGTTCATTTTAACTTTAGTTCTATTAAACTTAATTATATTTTGAAAACATGTTGGTGATGGTTTCTTTTGTAATGATCTAGACAACGCCCAAAAAATATTGAACATTTTAATGACATCTTAACACAACACAACATAACTATTGTTGGGGCATTTTGTCCACAAGTTTTTCAAAGAGGGTTAAAAACCTCTCAGTTTGGGCCTCTGTTTCTTTGTGCCTTTCCTGCTCCTTAACAGATTCACTCTGAAGAAAATCCAGAATGAGATTATTTCCTCTCTTCCTCTTAGAGGAGCTCGGAGTAGCGGGAGTGGTGGGTGGACGAGTAGTAACTGGAGTGGTGGGACAAGTGGTGGTTGGTGTAGTGGGACGAACTGGGGTGGTGGGATGAAGAGTAGATCCAGGCTCAGAGATGTCTTCCTCGATGGGTTCGTGATCAGGTGCGACAATGGCCTGGGGGGGGGGGGAGGTACAAGTATTGCACCAATTACAGGCTATTTTTGAAAATGTGACAGTTCCTACTTCTATCAACTTACCATTAGCAATAAAGTGGGGTCCTCTACCGGCTTGAAAGAGGCCACAATCACAGGAGGATCTATCGCTGGCCTTCCCCCCAAAGCGGCATGCATCGCCTCGAAGTATCGCCAGTTGGAGACCGTTTTTTCGCCGCTTTCTGTACCTGAGCCTGTCTTTGGTGTTTTCAGGTCCTACAATAAAAAAAAACGATTAAAAAAAAAATCCAAAATCGTTCCGCCCTAGTGTAAAGGATGTAAGATGTAGGTGATGAAGACATGAATCAGATCTCTATCCAAAGAATTACCTTGTAACGTTTCTTTAGATTCTCCCACTTCTTGCCTGCCTTCTCTCCTGTAATCCTTCCTTCCAGGCCCAGGTCTTTCACTGCTTTCCTATAAACATACAAATATGAGAATAGTTGTCAAAATGCATTGTAGCTGCCTGGGGGCTAGAACATTATCAGACATTGATATTATTATCAGTTATTGAATTGTACAATCTGGTCACTTACTCCCATAACAGTTTAGAGGCAAATTTTTTTTTTGTAAACTTCTCCTCATTCTCAGTCCAGAACCTGATGAGGCCAAAGGTCTGCTCGACAGTCCCTGAAATAAGAGACCAGTTGCCGCTTAGTAAATTGCTAATTAACAGGAGATAACTAAACAGATTTTTGGTCAATACAATCTGAGGAGTGTGAATACATGCACATAACTATCCCAGTTATGATCAGGATATAAGTATCCATAATAATATGCTAGAAATCTAATCAAATGTAAAATAACACAGCATAGTTTATTATAGATAGATTAATGCTTATTAAAGCTAAAGTTATTCATTCTTAAACATCTTATTTTCTCTTTGCCTTTAGTTGTTTTATTCACTTTAAAGGTGTAATCATTAGCAGGTTTATTAGATGCTGCCACTTTAAGACCGAATGCAGATCTAATAATACACATTTTCTCCCATTTAAGACATCAACTGTGTTTAAGTGAATCTCTAAACCGGTTATTTTGCCATATATTTGTGTGTATTTGATCGTTTAGAAGCGCACACAAAACCCAAAGTATAGTTTGTTTGTCTAGTTGCAATCCGTTTCCGAGCGCGCGCGCGCCTCCATGGGAACCGGAGCAACGTCTCTTGCGCGGATCATTGTGCTGTTAGTAGCTGTTTTTACCACCAACAACGTCCCGCAATTTAGGAAAACAGCAGACGCTGCACTTTACAACAATCACCGATTGTGCTCAGTGCTGATCCTGACGTTAAGTTTGGGTTTAGAGAGAAATGACAGCGCGCTGTGAAGGGAAAGATGATGCGCTAGAAGAGCGCGGCTAACGTTAGTTTTTAATAATTTTGCCTCACATATCTTTTTATAATCCTTAGAAGCCAAAATCGAAAATAAAATTTGATTAACCACCCAGATCAGATGTATATTTGATTGGCAGACTCTTTTGAAGCACTCGACAGATATCATATGAACATCGTCAGATAGCTTCGTGAAATATTTTCTAACATTAGTGTTCAAAACTCAACAGTCCATTGGATGTGCATCAAACTAACATATTCCAACATTTTTCGAAATTTTAACATGCTTATTTGCGAAAATATACTTACAATTCAGTTGCTCCTTTCCAGCGGTGTCCGCCATCTTATTTGAAAAATTTGGCCGGCTCGCTGAGTTCGCAAGGTATCCTGGGTAATTTCATCTTCCACTTTGTTTTAAGCCTGCATCGGACCGCACTATTTTTTGAGGGTTGATTTTAAGGGGAGAATAGCACTCCCCCTTGCTCTTTAGAGTATTGGGACACCCTACCCCTACACGAGAACGCGCAAAAACAAGGGTTAGGGCAGAAATCTAGGGTAAGGGGAGGTATTGGGACAGGGCCTAAGAGTCATTGCCAAGACCATTAATTCGCCATTGGCGTACAAACATGTCACAGAAGGCACTCAAAGACAATTTTGCCCTTCGACGAGAAATCCTTTACAATCACACAAATTTGTCTCAGTGGTAAAATCATGGCCAAAATCGTACAGTGTGAGTTTAAGGTAAATTAAGATTAACATTTTGATTTGATCAGTCTCGCTAATTGACTAATCAGTTGTAGGATTACTAGTCGGCCATCGTGATCCATCTCTAATTAGAACAAATTTGCATGAAAAGTGTATCTGTCTTTTCAATTTTGGTAAGTAAAATTTTTAAATTATTGAGCTAAGAATGAAAACAAATGTGTATTGTATTGTACACTTTGCAAATTGTATTGTTTACAGATAAATCTTAAGTCTTAAGACTTGCTGAAGTCAGTAATATTGCATTTTAGTGTGTGTGTGTGTGTGTGTGTGTTTATTTGCTTATGTCTGTGTGTCAGACAGATACTGGGATCTTCCTTAACCAAGCAGTGCTTCACAATCCCTCTTAGCACTTTATCAAACCACAGCTTTGTGCTGAGAGTAGACAGTGCTGAGTTCAAGACCTCATGAAAAGTGTGAGTGGGCTGAAGAAGTGGTGTGTGTGAGTTTATTGAGGTGCTTTGCTGTATCGATCATCCACCCAAGTCCCTCTGAAGAACATGCCAACTGGGTGTTGAGAAATGCAGTTTAAGATTAAGCCAAATATATCATCCGACGACGGGCCCCAGTCGTTTGCTGAATCTCTTGAAATATGTAGAGATATGTCTATGGAGAAATTAAGTTAGTGTTTTTTGAATAGACGTTGTCATCAAGCACAGAACTTGTGAAAGCCTATTTAAACTGTAGTCTATAAAAACAAAAATGCTGACCAAGATGCCTTTCTGACCTCTGAGGGTTCTATTAAAAATGTTTTTTTCATATTTGGTAGAACAGGCCATTTGAGTCCAAGGCAGTGATGGGTGAAGATTGCATTTATCCAATGATGTTTGAGTTTTACAGTGAAAAGGTAGCCATGGTGTTTTGGTCATCTTGGACCAAATAAAGTGCTCTGTGTCAAGCGTGGGTGTTATCCCGTAAGCGGGGGTGTATTGTTATCAGTCAATTACACGTCATCTCTTGTTCGGGCCAGCCACAGGCCCTCTGATCATTTAGAAGATGCTGTCAGCAATCTGTCAAAGTCTCATCAGAACTTTAACACCCTTATTTACTGGTACGTTCACAAGTACCTATAGTCGCGTGGCATTTGTACAGTCATCAGGCTCACATGCTCAGCCACTTGATGAGAACACGCTTCTCTCTCCTGTTGTCATCTCTGCCTTGTCATGTCTGAGGTTTGGTTCTATATCAGAGCAGATGGACTTGGACTAATGATCACAGCCTTATGAAACTTGCGCCGAGCCATTAAATGGTGTTTACTTGTCATGCGCGTTGTTTAGCATGACACTTGGGCATACTACAGTATAGCCCCTCGGTCGGGAGGGGGACAAACCCCCCCAACCCCCCCTCCCCCACACACACACTGCCCCACCCCATCCCATCCTCCTAGAATCCAATGTAGTAAAATTTTCCTTGATGGACCGACTGACCATGAAAAACCTCTTCACTAAGAAAAAGCTACACCCGCATGGGCAGGGTATTGATACGCATTGATTCACATGCTCTTGATTTAATTACAATTTTGCACCCATCAGTCCATTAAAATATTCCATGCATCCATTAAAATGTTCCATCCATACGTCAATCCATTTAAATATTTCATCCATCTGTCCATCCATACAAAATTCCATCAGTACATGTACACTACTGTTCCATCCACATTCCATCCATCTGTCCACCCATTAAACAATTCATATTATGAAATAAATGTTTTTCTCTAATGCACGTTGGCCACAATTATTGGTACCCCTAGAAATTATTATGAGTAAAATATCTCTGAAGTATATTCAATAAGTGAATATTAAGTGACAAGACATTTAGCCTAATTATGGTGTCCCATACTCAGAATGTGTGCTCTGCATTTCACCCATCCAAGTGCGCACACACACAGCCGTGAGTATTGAACATAGACACACCATGAACACACACCCGGAGCGGGGGGCAGCCATTTTTTTGCTGCGGCTCTGTACACTCACTCCCCCTACCTACATTTCCTGCCGGCCCCTTCATATTTACAATTTTTTAGCACACCAGGGTGACTAAGAACATGAAATTATCCAGCCATGACTTCCTGTTTCACAATAATATAAATATGACGGAACACTACCGTTCACACTATCAGGGCAATAATTAAGAAGTTCCAGTCCACAGGAAATGTTACAAATCTGCTTGGAAGATGACGTGTTTCTATATTGTCTTAATGCATGGCGAGGAGGATCGTTTGAGTGGTCAAAGACTCTCCAAGGATCAAAGCTGGAGAACTGCAGAAAATAATGGAATCTTGAGGTCAGAAAGTCTAATAATAATACACTGAACAAAATTATAAACGCAACCCTTTTGTTTTTGCCCCCATTTTTCATGAGCTGAACTCAAATATCTAAGACTTTCTATGTACACAAAAGGCCTATTTCTCTCAAATATTGTTCACAAATCTGTCTAAATCTGTGTTAGTGAGCACTTCTCTTTTGCTGAGATAATCCATCCACCTCACAGGTGTGGCATATCAAGATGCTGATTAGACAGAATGATTATTGCACAGGTGTGCCTTAGGCTGGCAATAAAATGTATTGGGGAGGGTCCGGGGGGACTTTTAAAAATATATATATTTTTTTTTTATAAAAGATAAAACGATTAACAATGCAGTCTTTTTGCAAGCTTGTTCATATTTACCAAGGGTGCCAATAATTCTGACCACGACTGTATTCCCTCATGGTTACATCATGCCATGCGCATATGAGCTGTGTTGTGCTTCATAGACATACTTCCCTCTGTGGGATCTCACAATAATAGGTAATTTAATAAGACATGTTATAGTCTGTCAGTTTAATTTAAGTCTGTGTGTGTGTGGTAGCTTGTGAGCTTGAGAAACACATCAGTTATGTGTCTTCCCTTTATAACACGTGATGTTAGTCACTGTGATGTTGCTTAGCTGAGATGGTCATCTGGCCCCTGACATTTCCCAGAGCGCTGGACTGTAGATGGACTCCACTGTGTCAGGTCATCTTTGCATCATCCTAGAATTCATGTCTCGTCATTAAGTGTGGCACGTTTGCGTATGCGTGCATAACATTTTTGCCATCCTGTAGAAGGGCCAAATATCATCTCTTATGTCACCCTTGCCACTTGTTCATAACCCACCATGCTTTTTATTTGAAATTAAACAAGTAAACATCTAGCCTACCTGCTGGGATATCTCAGTTTACTAAATCATTTAATTTTTTTGTTATTTGTTATCTGTGGGAGGTAACTATTATTAGCAATGGCTTTGTTGTGAAAGGACCACTCACAGTCCTTCCCCATCAATGTCCATTACTGTTATAACTCTTTGTGGTGGTGAGTACAACGTCAACTCACATTAAAAACAATGAGATGTGAGTTGGCTTGCATCTGCTGAGAGAGATCCAAAAGCCCATAGTCCAACAGGTTTTTATCATTTATGGCCTTGGACATTTTAGTGATTTTTTTTTTCCTGTTGTACAGCAGCAGACATCAGTGCATCCTAAATGTTTTTTTTTTTGTATGTAATTGGACCTGGGTTGAAGCCCGGATTTCTGTTTTGTGCTTCTGCGTTCATGTTGCCGTACTCAATATCACAATCAAAAAGACAAAACACAAAAAAGCAAAAGCCATTTTTACATAAATGTAAAAAACTCCCCAGGTCTTGTGTTGACCATAATTTTTTGTAAAAATGTAGGGCTGATGCCCCTCAGCCACCTGCCCACAAAAAAAAACTTAGTTCTGCACAAATCACATATTTGCGTATTTTTTATTCAAAACGGTAAGTTTGTCGCACTGATAATATTTTTACCTGCAAAAACCTTTTTACCTACAGCTTTATTATAAAAGGTAAAATTATTTGTATAGTTTTTTGTGCGTGTGTGTTTTTTTTGTTTTTAGAAGTTTTTATTTTGATATTGAACTGCTTATGGATATAGATGTACACACACAGTAACTGTTCTCATACATAACATAACTTGCGGTTGAGCACGAGTTATCCAAACCAGGAAGGAAGTATCGCAACTGAGCGATTCAGCCAAGATCAGTGATCAGTAAAGTCTGTTTCGCTAATCAGTTTGACTGAATCATTAAAAAGAACAGCACAAATCAAGCAATGTATTTGGCAGTTGGACTGCACATTTTTGAGAACAGTGTAATATAATGTTTTGTTGACTAGTTAAAGTTAATACATAATTATTACATAATAAAAATAGCTATGTTTTTGCCGCGCACCTCCGCTCCCGAATCGCTCTGCCGCAAATGCTAATTGACAGATTTGTGGAGGTGTCTGATGTATGATTTATGACGGAAAGGGTATATCATGGATGGTGTCACTCTTTCAGTTCTATCTTTATTTTCAATCATTTTCTTTCTCATCCAATTGCTTATTTGCACCAAGTCTAAGTTTGGCTTATATTTTATTTATTTATTTGAGACTTTTTTCTTCTTCTTCTTCTTCTTCTGATGTTACTGTAATACATTTCAAATAAAATTGGTAACAAAAAATCTATGTTCTAACATTCCATATGCTCTGAGGTGAGAAGCAAATCCGACTGTAAAACGCTGATTCACTCTCTTAATTAGAGGTGTTTGAGACAGTCGTCTCACCCTCTCATCCCCAGCTGTCTGCTCAAGTGACGTGTGAATCTTAAGCCTTCTCATACTAGCTATGACTAATTACTGAATCTCTCTTGTGTTAGATGTCCTGGACCATTTCTAATCCAACAAGATGCTCAGTTCAAATTGCTGACAGCGAAAAAAATCCAGCATTTGTGCTATGCTTAGCTTTTGTCCTCCAGTTTTGTTTTGTTTTGTTTTTCCCCCTTTATGTTCACTAAAAATGCGTGCCTTAGTAATTATGGGTCATTTGCTGGGCTCTTTGCTCAATTATAAGTAATTGTGCCCGGTACAAGGGAATTAGCTAAGCTTTACTCTCCAAAGTAAGCCCCGTGCTTCCGCTGGTCTTTGTGTGCACTTTCACTCATCATACAACTGGCTTAGTGACATCAGTCAATTAGGGCCATTCATGGGATCTCTAGTGCCTTTTTTGTTATTTGTTCGTCCACTCCATGTGATGAGTGGACAAAAAATTGGAGTCTCTGTTCTTGAGAGTTAATTATATGTACTGGGTGGCTCTTAAGCAAACATTCTGACTCTCTGATGGCTTTTATGACTCTATGTCACACGGGTGGAATAATGGTGAAGCGAGAATGGAAGGATCTTTAATTAATAATAAAAAGGAAACAAAATACAAACAAAACCTCCCTGTGGGGGAAAAACAACGCAGGCATCACAATACATCAGAAACTATGGCAGGACACAGGAACACAAGGATACAGTAGATGACAAACCAGCACAGGACTGCAAACACAGGGAGAATAAATAGGGAAGCAAACAAAAGGGGGTAAATAGGGAAGGCAGGTGGGGCAAATGAATCAATAATCAGATAACAAGATTGGAAGGGCTAGACAATGACAGGAGAGCACATGGCACAAGGCAACACATGACAAGCCATGTGCTCACACCAAACAGGACTATAACACAAGCACATGACAAACCGGGAGTGTCAGAGCTCTGTCACCAAACCAAGATATAAACTAGACAGAAGTGACAGAACCCTGACACTCTAGATAGTAGGGATGCACCGAAATTTCGTCTGACGAAAATGGCATTTTTGTTTTTTGGGTCGAAAAAGAAAAACGTCTGAAAATATATGCTGCCCCTCCCCTCAGTGTTCAGCGCTCAGGTTTCACTCTCTCTCTAGCCATCATCACAGCACGGTGTGACGCTCAGTTGCTCACGGCCCATGCAAACGTCGGCTCATTGGAAAAGTCTGCTCAAATAACGCGCGGACATACAATTTATATTTGTATACTTGTTTCTGTTTGCAATAGCCCTACTGTGCTGTAACATGGGGTGTTATAGCTGTGGCAACACTGGTAATGATGCTTCCCTCTCGTTCACTGATCCAATTTATGTCCAATTTAAGGGTTACTTTCAATAAAAGTGTGATTTTTATTTTATTGGCTTGTATTTTTTATTCAGTATCATTACAATTATTTAATTTCCTTTTTAAAAAAAGTCGAATAGCAATTCAGTTATAAAAAAATATAATTAAAAAATTTTAAAAAGCATTTTTGGTTTCATCCAGTATTTTCGGTTTCGGCCCAAAATTTTCATTTCGGTGCATCCCTACTACATAGACCAACATGTGAGATAACTTGCTTACCTGGTTGATTGCATGGAAGCGCATATCCCCCCTTGTTTCAAAATCTACTGAGACCATGTCAAAGGAAAATACACATTTTGTGTTTTTCTGTAAGTAAACATTGTGCATTTAATGGTTGTGTAATTTTGTGTACATCTCATTTGTTATCATTAAATTGTATTCGTTATCAGCATTAAATCGATCATTGGCCGCCTTGATTTGTAGATATCAGCATCTGACTTTGACAAACCAATGCTGACCGACCACACATGTTAACCAGGAAAATATTGAAATATAGATTGCCTGTAAAGCCTGAGATGCCTGACCTTTATACGTATAATTTGATTACTTTATCGTTTAATTGGTCTCAAGATTTTAAAGGTCACCTGTTGGTCTAGTTGTAACAAGATTTTTGCATTTTTTGCAGCTGTATATCAGCAGCAAGAACACACTTGTCTGCATTCTGTTTAATGATTTCATGAAAACTGATAGCAAGCCAGCAAAAGCAATAGAGAATTGTAGTGTCCATCTGACAGAGCCGTCTGCGTGATCCATGACTGATAACAACCATAAGGACTGCTCAACAAAACTATAACAAATTCCAGCATCATTAGAATATCCACTACCAACACGAAAACTCCTGCTCAAGTATACGTGAGACATTACTGTTTTAAGCTGTGTCATATGGTGGTGTTTACAAATTGTCAGTGTTAAATGGTCCCTATGACAGAGTGGAAGGATGATGGTTTGTGACATTGTGGGCTGATATTTGGCTACTTCCTGCCCACGATGTGGTTCATTGAACTTGATTTTGTTGTGGTTTCGTTGAACTTGGATGCTATGAATGAATGACTGAGAGGACCAAAGGGAGAGATCTAGATCAAGAGACAGATTGCCTGACATTTAGAACTTCTGAAATGCACTTGACAGCAGTTGTCAAACTCTTTAACAAATCACTGAAGCTTTTATTCAAACATTAACCCTAATACCTCCTTTGCCCTGTACAAAGTTGTCTGTATAAGAATAAGAAAATCATTTTAAACTGATGATAGACTCGTGAAAATATGGCTCCGTAATATCCTACTAAGTAGTAGGAGAAGATGAGGGAACATAACAATGTTCCTTTACTTTTAAATTGTAACATATTTAGATATAAGTGTAATAAGTTTAGGATGATGATGCATTTGCCAGTGTATTATAAAGGGAAATATTGGCCCGAGGGGCATCTTACCCTAACCTACCGTAGTGTACTATTGCATTTCTAGTATTCTATTTTTCCATCTTCTGCTTTTAGATCTTCTCTCTACACAGTTATTCAATATTCTGGGTTCAAATCTCTCTGAACATTTGTGTGTTTTAATTGATTAGTCTGTTCTGGTTCTGCCTTCACAGTGTCTGGTTTTTGAAGACGCTCCAAATGGAGTAAAGGCGGGTCTGGCAGCTGGAATGCAGGTGGTGATGATCCCAGATGATAACCTGGACCACAGCCTCACCCAGGAGGCCACCTTGCTGCTCAGAAGCATGGAAGAGTTCAGACCAGAACTCTTCGGTCTTCCAGCCTACCCATAAGGACAGTAATCACAGCAGTGATTTAAATTCCACCATATCCTGTCAATTTAAAAAATAAAAATAAAAATTGGAATCAGGCTGCAGTGTATCTTCTGCAATCAAAAACAGGAGAAACTAATCTCTACCATTATTTCTGTCAGCCATGTATTTGCTGTTCAGTTCAGGGACAAAACAGAATGCTGATTGTTTCGTGTTTTTTTGTTTTTGTTTTTTTAAGCCAATCTTATTCCTTTGACCACTTGAATGACACATAGGTAAATTTTGATTATGCTGCTCAATTAGCCTCTGTTGAACCATTAGGCCATATTGACATTTTGCATTTCAACCAATTACAGGGTGTCATTTTTCTTTCTTTCTTTCTTTCTTTCTTTCTTTCTTTCTTTCTTTCTTTCTTTCTTTCTTTCTTTCTTTCTTTCTTTCTTTCTTTCTTTCTTTCTTTCTTTCTTTCTTTCTTTCTTTCTTTCTTTCTTTTTTCATCTAATTCAAACGCAGTTGGTACTGTTTCGAGCGTCTCTGTGTATAAATCTCAAATTCGATGCAAGCTCACAACTTTCCTGTCATGGTTTAAATTTACTGTAAGTGACGGTTTAACAATCCCGCTCGACCAGTCGTGTTTTCTAGCGTTACCTTTCCTCCTTGCAAAGGTCTATTAAAATACCAAAGAGATTTTTGGAGTTTGAGCCATGTGGCGTAATCCAATAAAGGGGATGCGAGACCGCAGTCGTCTTTCATCTTCTTCCAATGTCCGCCCTCACAGAGCTGGAGTTAGCATGTTCACTCACTTCAGCGCTGTCCAACATCTCAGAGAGTTCAAGCATGTCTTCTTTCAGCCTTCCCCTCCGGTAAGAAGAAAAGGGTTTTTGCCATCATCCGCATATGCCATGTCCTTTCATCCATAAAGATGGGGTAATCTGGAAAGCTTTTCCTTCTTTAGGACTTTTCACTCCATGAAGGTCTTTTACATGTCATTTCACACCTGAAGGATCTAAGGCTCAGGGTGTGAGCGTCTGGAGCATGTGTTAGTGTGCGTACTACTGCACCAGTGTTAAAAATTAACACTTTTTTTTTCTTGGTAAAGAGCGATATTTCCTCTGGTAAAATGGATTTTTATGGGCATTTTTACCTCTATAAAAGTAAAGGCTATGAAGGTTTTTTTTGTTTTTCGTTTTTTTTAAACATAAAACATTACATATAATACAAATAAAAGTATTTCCCATTTGTCAAATTCTTCAGTTGAATTCAAAAATAAAACCTGTCATCTACCATAAGTAATTTAAAATAATTTCCCGTTACCTGTTTGAGATTATACAGCTCTCTACTTTTCAAACAGATCATTAAAAAGGCCTAAAACCGAATATCACAAAATATACTAAATGTTTAAAGGCAGGTAAAAAGTCACTGTGTTATATGGGGCACTTTTGCCTCCTAATTTCTGACCCTGGTACATGTACATTTCTGTGTATTGGAAGCACTTTTGTGTGCATTCATTTAAATGCGTTGCCATGGAGAATATTTGTATGGTGTTTCAATAATGCCATTATGTTGGTGATTGTTTGATTGATTGGATGAGATTTGAAGCAGGACTTGTAGTGCCAATTGTGAGCACACTGTGTGTGGATACAGACTGTGTACCTCCATTGTAATGAAGCATACAGTACTTGAAATAAGCATACTTTGTGCATTTTTTTCTCTATCTTTTGTCAATGTCTAGCTGATCAAATTAGACGACTTGTTCTCATTGATCCCTTGAGATTTCAATAGCATATGATGACTCATGCACGTTGGAGTATGACATGCAACTAATAAATCTGAGCTAAAAGAAGAAATAAACACTGTAGCATGTTCTTTCTCTGTTATTGCATTTATTATTTTAATGTGACCATCTTAAAAACACATTTAAAAGTATTAAAATTTGCTTTTCTAAATTTAAGGCTGTAAATTATTACTTTTGATTAAATATTACAGTACAGTCCATTTGACCAATTGATTTAAAATCACTGTCAGTAAGTGTGCACAAATGCCCTTGCTTGGCATTTTATATTGGTAAATATGACTGTGTGTATTGATATATTTGTAGACATATATCAAAAAGATTAAATGTTATTCTTAAATAAATAATTTATTAAAAAATAAACCATTGATTTTTGAACTCGAATTTTACTGTATTCTTGTATTGATCCAAATTATGGTTTACAATTCATTTTGGCAAAAGCAAATTATCTTCAGAAGACAAATCAGTATTTTATTGGTACTTAGCCCTTTACTATTCAATTTTATCACCGGCCTCATTTATAAAATGTTGGGCAGAAATCATCGTATGTCTCAAATGTGAGACATGTAGGAAGTTTTACGTCCTACATTTCTCAAATGTGCGTACATGTGATTCAATAAATGTGTGGTCAAAAAACTTGCGTACACCTCTCTTCCAAATGTGAAATTTATAAATCGCAAATGATTTCGAAATTGTAAGCATTTGAATGATTTCAGATCTCCGCCTTGTAAACGGTGCCTAATTAATGTAATTAACATAAAGAATTCAGGTCAACTTTCAAATCATTTACTTGATAATGGCGAGTGGTAAGAATTGCTTAGATTTCCAAATTCCTGCAGTAATCCGAGCAAACACAGAACGTTCCCCTAACGTTCCCGTATGGTTCCCATTTGGTTATTTTTTGGGAACCAAACGAGAACGTTCTAGGAACGTTCCCTGTAGGTTCTTTTTAGGTTCTATTTTATAAGGGAACGTTCCCAGAACGTTCCCTGTAGGGTTTTTTTAGGTTTCATTTTCCGAATAGGTTCCCGGAACGTTCCCCTAACCTTAAGGGGACGTTCTATTTACGTTAAGAAAACTTTCCTGGAGAACCAATAGGGAACATTCTGGGAACGTTCCCAGAACGTTCTGGGAACCAAAAACTAACGTTCCCAGAACATAAAATTGTTAGCTGGGAAAAAGTGCATAAGTTTGCTTAGACCCTGACATGGTGATAATTACTTTTCCACTGTTTTTATAAATATGAACATTGGTGTGGATTTTAGCTACACACACTCTAAGCTCAAATTTGTGCATACACACATTTTATAAACGAGGCCCCACATTACAGTGCTTGAAGCTGTTTCCCCTCACAGTTTATTTGTCTTTCTTATTATTTCTTACTTTGCAAATGTAAGATTGTTCTTAAATTCTCATTTAATTTGCGTTAAAATGTCCTTACTGTCTTCCGTTAAACATTCATGATATACCCTGCGTTCATCTGTGATTAGAAAAAAAAAGCACTGTACAACATAAACGCTGCAACAACCTGCATATGCAGTGTTTCTACATGTACAGACTTGACCTTGCAGGCTTTAAAATACCGGCCTCATTTATAAAATGTTGCGTAGAAACTGTCTTACATGGGAATACTTACATTTACATTTATTCATTTAGCAGACGCTTTTATTTGAAAAGATGTTGCACCCCTGGAAAAGGGGAAAATAGACATAAATAAATGAGACGACACGAACTCCTTGTAGTCTGTGCATCAAGCTGTATTGGCTGTGACGCAAAACATATTTTGTGTCCGCTACTGCCTGCAGCCTTTGGTTTCCCCCTAGTGGACATTTCCTGACTTACACTTAATTTCTTTTACCAACAAAACAATAATAAATTCACATAACATGGCTGCGTTCCAGTCCAAAATTGTCATGCCCTTCACTTGCTAACTTCCCTCCGTCTTGTTCACTCGGATGTACGTCATTGCTTACGTTGCACGAGTGCCCACTACTGGTGGAAACTGCGGAAGTGTGAAAAAGGCTTATTGGCTGAATTGGAACGTCCTAAGCCCTTGATCACTTGGAATCAGCCATGGAGTTGATTTATTTACATTTTTTTTTTTCCTTTAAGAATTTTTTTAATGCAGCATCCAAATCTAGGTGTGTTTGTGTTGTTTTAAATTAAATATATATATATATATATATATATATATATATATATATATATATATATATATATATATATATATATATATATATATATATATATAATTAATATATCAGAGTTGTTTGTGGTGGTGGTGATTACGAGATCTGCGGTGACGTCACAATCATGTTGCATTGTGGTATATGGAGCTGCCTGAAGTGTACATAAAGTAGACTCGCTCCCTCGGACAAAATCAAGGGAACAAGTGTCTGTCCATATAAACTTCCCTTGTCCACTTCACGAAGTGGAACGCACTTCAAAATGGCGGCAGGGATTCCCCCGAGGGGAAGTGCTTAGGGAAGTTCGCAAGTGCGTGTTTAAAACTGGAACGCAGCCTAGATTGTCTGTGCATCAAGCTGTATTGGCTGTGACGCAAAACATATTTTGTGTCCGCTACCGCCTGCAGCCTTTGGTTTCCCCCTAGTGGACATTTCCTGACTTACACTTCATTTCTTTTTTTCTTTTACCAACAAAACAATAATAAATTCACATACCATATTGTTTAGTATTGCATTAATCATATTGATTTTGTTTAATCACACTACACTACACTACATGAGAAACATCGCAAGCATGACAAACATCATACATTTATGCAAGTGTATCTCAGATTGAATTGTTTAAATGAATACCACATGACTTAATGATGGCAGTGCTGAGCCAATCCAAACCAGGACGGAAGCACCTGGGACTGAAAGAGCACTCGTGAGTGTCCTCCCCAATGCATGGACTGATTCCCATGTCATTTTGCATAATCTAAGAACATACTTTAAATTATAGGCTAGTGTTTTTCCTACGGGCAAACCGTTTGTATTTTTATTAACAGGTCCCTCACACTCCTCACAACACTACATAATTTAAGTGACCTACAAAGTCAGTGCTTCGAGGAGTTCATTTATGTCTGACTGGAACTTGAAATGAAAGCCAAAAAAAATCAAAATATTCACATTATGTAATAACATAAATCCATAGTGCCACTGTGCACTGGTGTAGAAGCTGTTGCATTTGTTTATGCACAGCATACCAGACGGAGAGGGGGAGATGCCTTAAGCTGGCCACTGGCCATATCCTCAGTTTATGTAAAAATGAGCCACCTCTGCCTGACCGGAGCACTGGAAAATCCATCCTGGGATTACTTTGATTGGTCAGGAATGTGGCTGTCACCTGACCGCCTGTAGGCAGAGTATAATATTCAGGTCTGTAGGGAGGTCAGTCTGCATTATTTGAGGCTGGTTTAAATGGCCAGGGAAACAAGGGGTCAAAGCAAAATGACAGATAGAGTTAGAGAGAGAGAGAGACGGAAAATGCATGGTTAGTAAAGATGGAAAAGGAAAGCTCAAAGAGAAGATAGCAAAAGCAGAGTGATAAGGAAAGGAAAGAGGGAATGGAGCTGGAAAGAATGCAGGAGTGGTGACAGTGAGGAAAAAGAGCAGCGAGCAGAAACCAGGAGAGATGGCTCTTTTCACACGTTCTCTTCATCTATTCACTGCAATGCCAGAGGGGTAGAGTGTGTGGACTACATGCATCCTCAATGTCAGTCTTTGTCAGGATTTTATCAACACTCAGGGAACCGGCTCACGTAGACCAGCAGAACATGCTCTTCCAAGATATTCTTGGTATAGATGACCTCATTGCAAACATAAAAGCCTTTTTTATCCTCTTAGAGACTGTCAAGCCCTATTGGACAATAAATTCTACAATACAAAAAAAAACGGATAAGACTGACAGTCCTTGATGATCTAAAACTGCCATTCAGAAATGACACTATGGCCCAGTTTCACAGGCAGGGCTTAGATTAAGCCAGGATTAGTGCTTAGCTCAATTAGGGCATTTAAGTAGCTTTTATAAACGTGCCTTAGGAAGAAAAAAAAAGAAATCTTCAGACAAAACAATGGCACTGACATATTTCAAGGCATGTCAGTGCAAGTTGCTTTCAGTTAAAACAGCACAAACATGCATTTTAGTCTGGGACTATAGGCTTGAGCCTTGTCTGTGAAACCAGGGGTATAGGTTCTACTACGAAATAAAACTATAGGGGCTCTTGAGATTTAAAGGCCTCTCAGTGTACCACATTAATTAAAATTAATTTCATATGTATGTTTCTCATTTAGCATTGGGGTTAATTATAGTTAAATAACTCCATGCTAAGTATCCACAAATAGTGTTATTATGCCAGTATATGACTTGAAGAAAATAGTCAGTTTTAAAAAATTATAAATATAAATTATCAAATTTTAATACATCAACAAAAAATAGTGTATGATAAATATTAATAGTAGCTATAACACAATATATATCTTATTTTTAATATATTTTAATAATAATTACATTTTGTTTTGTTTTGAAACAGAGAACATGTTTGAATGTTTGTTTCCAGGTTTAAATTACACTTTGAATCCAAGATTTTCAATGTGGTCTCCAACCCACTTTGAATATCCAGAAGGAACGATGACATATACTTACACAAGCTTCCTATCTCTCATAAACAGACTTGTATATGAAAAATTGCAAGCAAAAATTGAGATCACCAAGATCAGATTGCAACAATTCTCAACTGATCAGATATTTTGTCACACAACATTGTGTCACAAGTGCGAAGCAAAGCATCATGCAATATGGAAGGAAAGAAAATGCTCACAGGCTTTGGATAATCTGCCTAAATAAATATATTGCTTTGCAATTTTGCTGGAAGTGAAAAGCAGCCACAGAGAAATCAGACATGAGGTTGCAGCATCCTTTATTCACACATGCTTGATGAGAGAATGAATTATATTATAAATTATATTACAACTGCTGGTGGTGAAGCAGAAATGATGGTGAAAAGACAAAAAAAAAAGACGCATTTAGATATGCAGGAAGATTTCAGCAACAATCCTGCTGCCTAAGATTGAACTATTGTTTTTAGCGAATTAGTTATTTCTCCTACGAGGAGAAAGCAGAATCTCTATAAAGGTTAAAATCAGTATTTTATGAAGTTATTTTTGCTTATTGAGAGCTGAATCATAAAATCTTAATTTAGTTCTACACAAAAAAGGGTGATCACTGTTATTTGATATTTAGAGGTGTTGTTGTTTCTTCAGCATCCCATTGCTTGTAGGCAACAACACAAGTTTGATGCCATTTAATGTCCTCGAGGTTTGTCCTTCTAAAGCTATTAAGTATAGGCTTATATATGGAATTTGCCATATGAATGAGAAACATGCATGAGGTTGGTATAAGCAGTTACTCACTCTCCATGTCTTTCACACACAGTTTTTCTGTCTCTGTCTCGCTTCCACTACACGGCATACAACCAAAATAACTTTCTCTCCATCACCAGAAAGCCTGTCTAAGATATGACACTTTTTCTTGCTCAGCCAGCAAAAGAGCTGATGGTGCGCTTAAAAATACAGATGTACATTTGGGTCTGCATTTGGGTCTGCTTTCCTTTTCTTACTGTACATGTGAGCAGGTCAGAACTGCTCTACTCGTTTGTGCTTCATATTTATCACTTCTTGTTGAAAGCTGTTTGATAACGTAGTCAAGCCAAAGGCTAATCATAACAATTACCATTATGAGTCTGACATCGGATACATTGACTTCCTGGTTCAAACATGTATGGCTGAATTAAACAAATATGTATATGTGCCATTATGTAGCGTTTACTACAGTTGACTAAGTGGATCAGGTAGTCCCGGGCTAGTGTGTTTGAGTGAAGGTGGGGCTAATTTGCATATTCATGGCTCCATGTATTAAATCAAGCAAGGCTGTAGTTACATTTAAGCTATTTTAAGGCATGAAGAAGTTATTCGGGAAGAAAGAAAAAAAATGTTTAAGCATTTAAACTTTTAAATATGTCATTCTGCAGGGGGCTTTAATACTTTTAAAGCCACTTTTAATACTTTAATACTTTTAAAAACTTTTTTATATGACAATGAATTCACATAGTTCATATAATGCATTATTTTATGAATTTAATTTAACTTTTTGTATCAAGACTTATCTTTAAATTAACCAATTCACTACAACATTCCTCTAGAACATATGCTTATCCTATTAATTTTAATGTAAAAATATATATTATGATCAATAGGATTTTTTTTATGTTTTTGAACAAACTCTTATGTTTACCAAGGCTGCATTTATTTAATAAAAATGTTTAATAAACGGTGAGATATTTTTACATTTTTTCAGGATTCTTTGATGAATGGAAAGTTAGAAAGAACAGCATTTATTTGAAACAGAAAACATTATGAAAGTCTTTACTCTCATTTTTAGTCAATTTAATGCACCCTCGCTGAATACAATTCTTCTTTTCTTTTTTTAAATCTACTAACACCAAACTTTGATGGCTTTGTTGCTGTTGGGTCTTGTTGCCTGCTGAGATATCAATAGATTGTCGACCATGGGAGAGTGTTGTTGAACAGGGTTGGCAAACTGTCTAGGCTTTTAAAACAATGGTCCTTCTTGCTGACAGCCATTTTACAAGTTTGTATGTGCATGTTTTTCTATCCCTCTGTGTCTCTGTGTGTGTGTGTGTGTGTGTGTGTGTGTGTGTGTGTGTGTGTGTGTGTGTGTGTGTGTGTGTGTGTGTGTGTGTGTGCGCGCGTGCGTGCGTGCGTGCGTGTGGTGTGTGTGTGTGTGTGTGTGTGTGTGTGCAACCTTCTGTTATCAAACGGATATTGAGCTGAGCCTATTCATGTGATACTCTTATTTATACTTTTCAGCTAATAGTACTGATAAAGCACATTAGTATCTTGGATTGGAATCAATTTTTTTTCTGTCATCAAAGCCACGGTACACATTGTGTTTCTCAAAGGGAATATCTTGATGAATTTGATTTTCATGCAGAATATTTTATTTGAAAATTCTTGTCTTAAAAACGCCAGGCTTTATTGAGTTTGCCTTATGATTGTGTGTATGTGAGCAAGGGTGATGTCAAGACTAATCAGTGGGGGTGTTTACAACGGGGTGTGTTACGAATGTATATCAGCACTCATGCTTGAGAAATGAATTTAAACTAGCCTGTTAATCAATGTCATGAAAAAGAGAGCAGGAAACGGATGTGGTGGAACCGATGATGGACGAACACACAGACACGCACACCAGTCAAATAATAAATTGATGCCATTCAGGGTTCAAAAGCATACAGTTTTTAGTTTGCACACTAAGTTATTGTACCAGCAAACATTATGTATAATTAAAGTTTATTTCAGACACAACAATTTAAGGGAGAATTTGTTTTAGAGAGCTTTTCTGTCAATCACACATATGCACACAGACATCAACTACGCAGAATGCTAAAATGATTCAGAATTTCTGGAAAAATTTGCATCTCTGTTTACAAATATATCACACATGACCAACCAAGCCCAATGCTACAATTACACACCATTTGGATGTGGTGTTGGCCATGTAATGCTTCGAAACGACTGGAATAAATGAGTAAAAGGTTAAAACGGACAATTTCCCCTCACTAAGGGAGGATGTAACCAATTTATTATTATAAATCTTTATAGAAAAACAAAACAAAAAACACTACAGATTATAGAGAGAAAAAGGTGGCACTGAGTTGAGTCACTGTCCGAGGTGCTGAAACCGCACATTGTAAATGATGGTCTTCTGGCTCTGTCCAAATGCTGATCAAACGAACATTGCACTCCACCAAATGGCCATTGGAGCCTTGGTCTGTGCAGTTTCAGTTGTTGTATCTAGGGCTGTCACAATATCGGATTTTCCCTACATGATCATCATGGCCAAAATAATGAACAATAATGATATTATTGTAATATATATAAAGAAATTAAAATAATGCTATCAGACAAATTTGTCTTTAACTCATACGAGTGTATAGAAATGGAGAAAGAGTTAAACTACAAAAGTATAAAAAATAACCTACTGTCAATCAGCACTTCCTGCAGACTTATGGATTCCTGTCTTTTTTTTATAGAATCCAAAAAACTGATGAGCTAACTTTTATGCTGGTATATTTTTTTCGGGTGGGGATAGAGTGTCTCACTTTCGTATTTTTGTGCGGCACTAGTAGCTACACACTGGCTGCATCTGAAATTGCATACTTCCCTAATATAAAACCATGAGGCCACAAGAGAGGAATAGCAGTGAAGCGACACAACTGACACTGGTAGGTCACATGATAATCAGAACATGGTGAATGTTGTGCGTCCGTTTTTAGTGGACACAAAGTAATTACTTATTCAAAATAAGTACCTACTCAAGAGGTTGTGTGATTTCGGATGCAGCCACTGTGTTTTCCTCTTCTTTTTTATCATGGGTGGTAGTCAAGATTAAGGTGCAATACTGCCACTATGTTGGAGTCTCAAACACTTTGATTTTACATTATTACATTGTCTAGTATTAACATGATATCAATGATTTAATTTTTTTAATATGATTATTATCTATACCGGTAAACTGCAATACCCCTATACATTAGATGCTGTTAGAAACTGTTTCTACAGGCAGATTAGAGATCACTGTGATATAAAGTTTAAAAAAATAATTAGTCACACTAGTGATATATATAGTAAATTTGCAAATATGAGACATAAAGTCTCATTGTGAGATATAATGCCACATTATAGAGATACTTGTTCCCTTTGTGAGTAATAAAGTTGCATTTGTAAGATATAAAGTCACAGCTGGTAGATGCAAAGAGATGCTTTTCCCTCCTAGTTTCTGGTAACTGTAAAATAGGAAATAGTCACACTGTGAAATATAAAGTCGCAAGTGCAAGATACCATTGCAATGGCTATTTGTAGATGTAAGGAAGTGACGTGTTTGGCCCTCAGACGTTTCCGGTTAGTTAGCGCGCACATTCGAAACAACGGCGGAAGGCGCGTTATTTACTGTTTATTTACGGCAATTGTGCGATAATTTTCTTATTCATGCGAATAAAACATGTCAAAATTAAAATTAGGAGCATGTTGTTCAGTGGTTGGATGTTCTCTCAGGCCCGGTACTATCTTGCTCTCGGAAATCAAAGCTTTACGATTTTCGAAAAACGCGCCTGGATTGCAGCAGTGAAGCGAGAATAATGTATACTAAGCAACTAGCAATATACAGTGTGTACACATTTCGATTCTGGTAAGTAAAATACTTATTGTTTTCATTGGATTATTTGTATTTCTCTACTTTAACTGTTTAAGTATGATGCAGCATAATTTAAGCTAGCACTGTGGGTCCGACCGTAATTGTTTACATATTATGCACCTAGCATTTTGACGTGTGTGTAGTGAAAAAAGGTTAAGTTTTTATTTCCTTTTTTTCTAAATGTTCTGTGGGCTGTAATTAAGTATGTTAGGAGTTAACATTTGTTGTCAAGCTGTCTAGTCAGTTGACAACTGCATAATGGTGTGCAACAGCTAACTGCAGTAGTTTACAAAAGGTAAAGGTAAACATTTTTTCATCACTTATTAAGCTTGGCTAATGTTAATTCCAACATTTACTGATGTATTACAATAATAGCATTGTTTTTTTAAATATTGTGCATTAACCAGATTAAGTTAAATAATTGTGTTTCTACTTTTGTCTTCAATAGGAAAGCCATCATCTGTAATTTAAGACGCTTAACACTGCTACAGGGAGACAGGAAGACAGCTGATCATCCTGCAGTGCCAAAACCACATGTGACCATATTGTGTGCATAATTATTAGACACGTTAATTTTCTGATCATATTTTGTTTCCCAGACACATTTTTACCAATTCCAAAACACATTAATCTTGATAACTACTATTCATTTTGTATTTAATACAAGTGATATATAATTGTTTATGAAGGCTGGAAATGAAAACACCTTATTCAGGTGGATAATAATGGATAATTATTAGGCATGTTTTCTTTTACAGATAAAATAAGCCAAAAAAAAAAGAGATTTAACTCAGACTGAAAAGTCACAAATTATTAAATGCCCATGAGAAGGATGCAACACTAGGAATTGCAGTTAAGGCATGACCATTGAACAGTGAAATGTTCATTGGGTCAGACGAAAACAGGTGGAGAAGAAAAGACGCATGTTAACTGTAAAATAATTACGGTGAAGAATTAAGCGTGAAACCATCAGGAACCCTTTAGTCTCCAGCGCAGCCATTTTCCAGAACTGCTAGCTACCTGGAGTCTTCAGAAGAGCAAGATATCAGGATCTCAGAGACTTAGGTTAGGTAAAGAATCCTAAAAAAATGACGCCCTCTTAATAAGAATTACAAGCTGAAGTTAGTAAAATACATGAAGACTGTTTTTTTATGGCTTTATAGACAAACAGATTGAGAGTGACTCTTGAAGGACTAGCACCACATCCTCTTGTACCACTGTTTGAAGAATTCATCTTCCAGAATCTGGCAGTAAGTTTTGGGAGTTAATTTTGTCTGATTTGCAGAGATATACTAAAATATAAGGCGTTTTTCATTTCCAGCCTTCATAAACAATTATATATCACTTGTAAATGATTAAATACAAAATGAATAGTAGTTATTAAGATTAATGTGGTTTGGAATTGGTAAAATGTGCCTGAAAAAAAACGTGCCTAATAATTCTGCACACACTGATGTGTTGGAGAACTTGAGGATTGATATTGCCCCCCTTTGTTCAGGGACTCATAACTCCATTTCTTTTTGTCAAAAAAAAAAAAAAAAAATCTGTGAAATGTGTTTTATGTTGTGGTTTCAGTTGTTGAAGCATTTTGTGTTCATACAAGTATTTACAAATAATAAGAAATTTGCTGGAAATAAAAGCTGTTGAAAGTGAGAGGATGTTTCTTTTGTTTATGTATTTATAAATTAATGCAGTAGTCAACATTTGAAGTGGACCTAACCCTTTCATCAAAGTTATACATTAATATTGAACAAAACCCGTTCTTGTCTTAGGATAACTTTGATTAACTTTTTTGATCCACTTCAAATGTTGACTACTACAGGCGAAACTTGGAAAATTAGAATATCGAGCAAAAGTTCATTTATTTCAGTAATTCAACTTAAAAGGTGTCAATAATATTGTGAAAACCTTTGTCAAGACAGATGTCATCCACATTGTACGAATAAATGTTCCCAACCTTTACGCTAAGAAATTAATTGTAAGCATCCAGACTGCGATATGCTTTTATCGCATCTCCAATGTACACGCAAGCAGCCGCAACACGCAATCAGATGAGCCGTTAGATAAAAAGTTAACGCATCAAAGTCTTATTTAAAGGGTCCGATGATTTCAATCATCATTTATTTTCAGTTTTTGGAAATACTTTAACTTTAATACTTTAACTTTAAGTTTTTTAAATACTTTATACTTTTTGCTGGACTTAAAAAGTACGAGCTTGTTTTCACCTATGGCAGGTTTTCACAGATCTGTGGTTTTAAAATGGCGCCACCGGAAATGATTCAGGGCCAGACATGCGCAGTAGCATTCCAACGCATTTGTTATTGTTTACATCCTTGAAATGGTCTATAAGGTCTTTTTGTGAGATATAATGTCACATTAGTAACTTTGTGAGTAATAAAGTCGCATTTGCGAGATATATAAAGTCATATTGCCAGAAATAAAGCCACAACTGGCAGATATAAAGTGATATGGCAACATATAAAGTCACATTGGAGATATAAAGTGACAATTACGAGATATAAGGTGAGACCATGGATTGTGTGAAGTCACAATTACTGTACCTTTATATTATCCAAAACGGGCTTACATAGGAAGTATTTAATAGATCAAAGGAAGTTTTACTAAAGAGTGCTCTACAAATGTCACAGTCATCGTCTGCACCACTCTGTCTTTGTCTGCACTACACTTCCCAGAATCCTTCTTGTCTTCACACCTGCACTCACTCCCTCATTTACCCACACCTGTTCATCGTTATCATCATCCTTGTCACCTGTGCTCACCTCATCATTGTTGATTTGTGTCTGTATTTAGTTTCCCTCTGTTCAGTTAGTCCTGTTCGGTCCTTGGATACTTTACGATGTGTTAATGTTTCGGTGTTTTGTGTATGTTAACCTTCTGCCCGTCATCCCTGTAACTGTGTTTGGATTTATTAGTAAATGTTTGAATTGGAGCCTTTTGACTCTGTCTCTTCTTCACCCCGCACCACATCCGTGACAACAAATATGTCATCCATTATAAACACACCATTTTGAAATCCTTAGAAGTTTTGTTTTCATTGCATTGGAGGACCTCTCAGAGGTCCAATGAGCTGTTCTACAAAATTGCTTTTTCAGTGTTTGATGAATGAGCAAAAAAAAAAAAAAAAAACTACCAGTCTGCCTGTCAGGATCATCATTCAACAGTCACTATGCCTGTTTCCTTTACATAGCCTACTACATTTCCCATAATCCTCCCTGGTCATCGCCTGTACACCCTTCTCAACTGCCTGTGACCCACAGGACTCCCTCTCCGGTTGGACTCTTTGGTGCGGGGTCGCGCCTTCGGGGAGGGGGGAGTAATGTAAGTGTTATGTTTGTTTTTCCTTTGTGTTTTTAGATTTTTGTCTTCTGTGTTATTCCTTTGAACCAATTTTCCCCATGAATTTCATTCATTAATTCCATTCACCTGTGCCTTGTCAATCACCTCTTTAATTATCTTGTTTGCTCCTTCGTTTGCCTTGTACATAAGCCCTCAGTTTCAGTCTGGTCCTTATCCTGTATTGATGTTCTTTTGAGAAATGTAGTGTGTAAAGGAAACAGGCATGGTGACTGGTGATCCTGACACTGCCATAATGTTGTGTATTATTCGGTTTTGTCAAAAGTGAGGTGAAATTTACATTTGTGAAAATTGGAATAAATCTCGTTCTGGCTATTTATGTCCTATTCATTCAGTTATACCTGCAAAACGCATGTAATAACTGTTATTTATCAGTCAGCCCAAAATGAGTGGATAAACAAAGGAGAAGAAATAGAAGTGGGAAGAAAAATACAATGAAATAATTTAGAAGGTGGGGAGACAAAGAAGGAGACCACATCTAATTTGCTTGTTTTGTTGAGAGTTATTGCTTTGCTTTTGTGAACACAGTCCTCTTGTGGTAGCTTTTCAGCAAGCGGCCTTACATATTTGCAGGATAAAAGAATAAATTACATCAGGAACACAGAGGCAAACAAATCCATCTACGAGCTATTGATAAACACAGATTTGAGAATACTGGAAGGTGGATATATTAAGTGTCTCTTATGGGTGAATGCAGACAGGAAAGGGAATGTGAGGGGGCAGAGATAGAAAAGGAAGTCTTAAGTAGCTTTTACATGCATGATTCACAATTAAGCTCTGCCATGTCACAGTCAACCAGAGCATCTGGTGAGGAAGGTATTTCAACAGTTATAAACAAAACCGCAAATCCTTTCATTCCCCCTACAGTAAATCGACTGACTCTAATTCAGTAGCAACAATCACCCTTTCAAAGTTTATCAGGGTAGAGACGTACTTGTAATCCATTTAAAATTAAAGGTGCAGTGTGTAGATTTTAGCGGCATCTAGCGGTTCGGTTGCGAGTTGCACTAATGGCTCAGCCCACTGCTCACCCCTCCCTTTCGAAGAAGCTACGGTTGCTAAAACGGGACAAACATATCGTCGTCTGAGACAGCAGAGAATTGCCAGAGTAAGCCAAGAGTGTGTAACATTGTCACTGCTTCTGTACCACAGTCCATTATAAACCACATCATGGATAAAGTTTACAAAGCCATAGTCAGGTGAGGATCAAGGGTCTTAATATATAATATAATAATAGTAATCAGCTGATTGTCTCACGAACGTAACCAGCACATTTCTCCCCACATAGCAAACCCATAATACAGCGAGGGAGAAGAACCACATGAAACTATCCAACTACATATTTTTTCTAACAGGGTAGTAAAAGTTTAGCTGGCTAATATGAGCTGTTATGCTGTAGGACTGTGGCTGAGCTGGTTAAAGCGTAAAGCATTGTTTATACTCGACGCGTCCGCATGATCGCAAAGGTGCGCGCGGCAAAAATGACGTGATTGTAACAGTGCGCGCGCCTCCGCATCCACTAGACACCATTTACTACACACACATTAATAAATAATAATTAATAAAAATATTGTTTTTTTTCTTTGGTTTTGAAAACTCTTCGCGATCGACTTAAAATGCTTCCAAGATTGACTTGTCGATCGACGGGTTGGTGACTCCTATAACGTTACTGTTTTACGGTCAATAGTACTAATCAGCTGATTGTTAAAGCCATAACACAGCGAGGGAGAAGAACTAAGTTACATGAAACAATCCAACATATTTTACACCACGGACAAGGGAAAAGTCACTACTCACGGTGTCTATGGCTAGCTTCTAGCTTTCTGCGGCTTCTCTTTCCAAGGTAGTGACGAAACGTAGTTTCGGTAGTGTAGCGCTGTTTGTTCGCTGTCGGCTACGGTAGAAACATGACGTCACAATATGTCGACCTTCATAGAAGGGGGTGCCCGCGGTTATGTAGATATAAATGTCTCATTCTAAGGTAATAAAAACATAACGGTTCATTGAGTAAGGTCTTTATACACCACTGAACACATAGTTATGGATCTTATATTGCATTTCTGTCAATAGATTCTCAGAAATATTGCACATTCTCAGAAATATTGCACATTGCTTCTGAAGGATGAAGCGACATACACTGAAAAGAATATTGCCATTGACACAGAGATTTGTTTGATTCATGGGTTAATGACATGCTTATTCTCTTGTTTGCATCTTTGAATTTAAGCAAAAATATACTAAAAATGCAATTCATACATACAATGATTTAAATAAACCTCTTATATGATGAATATGGTTTTAATTTTTGAATATAAATCCCTTTAGTTATTTTTTGGGGTCAAGGTAATACACTAATGAAATGCTTGTAAAGAGAATATTATTAGTGGCATAATCTTGTATTATTTCTTAGGTGAGAAAAAAAGAAGCAGTGACTTTAAAATTACTTTTGTTTGATAAATCAATGTTATATGGTGTGACCAGCAAAAAAGGTGGTGTAAGACACATGGAGGGAAAATGAATATAACATATTTGTCTTCATTTTTATAATTAGACTAAAATAAAATAAAAACTTCAACTACAACTAATAATAATAATTATTATCATCATCAACATTATTAATAATAATAATAATAATAGTAATATCAACATCAGAGAACTGTGAACATGTGTATTTCTCAATTTTAAATATTAATTAGTTGGCTGGCTGAACAATTTGGGAAGCCCTCACAGGTATCCATGGTATATGGAAAATATGTAAACTTTTTACATTATATTTTTTGAGCCATTAAAGTGAAACCTTTCTTGCAAATGTTTTTAGACAAATATGAAACCAAAATGAACACTAAGATTACACTTGCATGCACCTTATTCTGTCATTGATCCACATTTTTAATTTTAAAAGGAATTGCGAGAAAAATGAGAGTAGGTGATGTATATACCCTTGCTCTTGCTTGCGCATTTATAAATAGGCAGTCAAGCATTCTTCACAAAAACAACTTGGGTTCAGTGAAGTTACAAATGTACTTTTCTATTCTATTTCAGAACATTTTGTAAAAGCAGGAAAACAGTTCTTGTAGCACCTTTGAATAAATTGGTTTGTCTGAATTAAAAACTGTGTAGGAGATGCCATCGCTTGTGCTAAAAGTTGAAAAGTTTAAACAGGTAACAGGAAGGCTTTGGTAAATAAATGCATGCTGTGTTGCTGTGACAGTCCCCAAAGACTGTCCCTCAAGTTGTTAGTCGTATAGCGATTTGAAGGAACAAAAACACACGGAAAGTACTTTGAAAGTCTCCAAGGAAGCTGAGCACCATTGATGTTGTTCCATTCTTGACCTCACAGCTTCCTGATCCGGTATGGGAGCACTCACAGGGACCCAAAAAAACGGAACTATCACAGGGATAAATTAGCAATGTCCCATGTGGCTCGAGACAAAAAGAGTGGCATTTTTACAGAGACCCTTTGTTCTGCAGAAAGTCAAAAGAAGCCATGTGGATCCACTCTCCTTCATTTCCCCCATCAGAATACATGTGCATTCTGCGAACAAGGGATGAGGAGGAGTGGAGGGAGATTAGAGACTCTCCACGCTGATTCTCTCTTCTTCCAGCAGGAGCAGCTATCAAATCACAGGCCATGGACAGAACGTTTTTTAATGAGCCATCAGACATATTAAGACTGATAAAAAAAGAGCCATATCCTTTAATTTCCCTTCATTAATTAGACGGAAGCCAGACTCATCAAAGGCAGTCGGGGAGTCTCCTCATGGTGGGAACGGTGAAATGGGGAAAGAGGAGATTTGGTTCCAAGGCGCTTCAAAATTCCCCCTGGGACATATTATATTCCCCACACATGAGAAGAAAGAGGGAGAGACAGGAGGAGGAAGAGCAGTGGACGGACAGACAGGTTCTGAATGCTTGGGGCCTGATGTAATAGCATTCAGTTACATCTCCTGGAAATATTCTTAAAAATAGAATTTCCTCTGAGCTTACATAATGCACCAAATAAAGAGGCCAATATTCTTACAAAAAGTGAACAGGTAATGAAATATGTGTACCAAGCCTATAAATAGTTTATTTGACATTGCTGTATGTTAACATATTGAATAGTAGCAGATGCACATTTCTTTTTTAGTTTTGGGGCAGGTGACACTTTCTAACAGGCATACCAGGTTCCCATACTCTCGCAGGGCTGAAGAAATAGGACATTGTTGTTTTGTGTTATCTACTTTGGTGTGTTCTAAATGTGAGTGTTTTTTGTTGTAGTAGCAGGACATCAGGAAACTGAAGCCCTTCTTTGAGTGTGAATACCTTCTGGCATGTCTTGAAAGAAAACACGGGTTATGACAGGCGAGTATCCTTAATAAAAAAGAAAAGGTCTTTTGATCATCTAGCATGTGCCGAACTCTTTGTATTCATGTTGGTGTCAAATAGTGAAAAACGTTATTCCATTTTCAAGAAAAGTTTAAATGTAATGACATATTTTCCTTGCATCTTACTGTGTATTCAAATGATTATTTTCAAAACGTTTTAAATATGGTTTCAAGGTAAAATGTATATCATATATATCATTATCATTGTCAAACCACGTGATATTTTACACCTTGAACTAACCTTGCCTTGTCCTAAAAAGGTCAAATTATCTGACTTACTGAGAGAATGAATGGCCTTGACAATAAATACATTATTGTTGTTATTTTTGTATAGTGTTTTCTAGTGTACTATAATACACTGATGATGGTGAGTTATCCTTTTTTTTTCCCTGGTTGCACATGATTTATTTTTTTAATATTAATAAGCAGTGAAGCATTTTCATTTAAATATTGTTAAAATAATACAAATGATGACCTACTTAAAGTCCCTGTAAAGTCAAAATTAAGTATGTGTTCTGAGTTTGTCACACCACAGAAAAATGTGTTATTAGTCACCCAGCCAAATTTGAATGATAAAAAAAGCCAGCAAGTACATAAAATAAGCTATCAAAATCTTGAAAAAATGAGCAGTAGTCTCTGCTCTCAAATGCTGGGGGCGTGTCCGCTGGCTGCGCTGAAACCACTCCCACTCGCGGGAAAGCTGCCGTCGCCACACTGAACTCTACAGCCGGAATGGATGCTCGCACGGTGGGCACGCACTGCCGATGATGGCACCAGTTGTCGGCGCGACGGGAGGATGAAGGTCGAGGCGGGAGTCGGTTCGGCCCCATTCACCAGTAACAGCGGATTATCAGTGAATCCCAGTTGTCTCCGACGAAAGTTTATAAAACTATCCCGTGTAAAATGATCACTTACAGAGGCGGGTTTTGGCGGTGATCCTCAGCTCTCCATCAAGGTGGCTCTTCACAAAATTAATCCACTTCTTCTTGATCTAATCGTTTTTCGGAAATGTAAATAAGGACACCGGTCTGTTTTGTACGTGATCCGGTGATCGCATCCAGGTAGTACGCATTTCCGTGACGAAGGCATAGCTACCTAGCAATCTGTAGGCTGTTACTAATAATAGTACTGACTACTGACAGTAACTCGCGAATGAGCGGCAAACTGATGTGAATGTTGTTCGGAGCGGCCAGCCTCAGCGGCTCCAGTGCGTCATCAAGTAGGGGCGTGTCTAGGAGCTCAGGGGCTCCAGTGCGTCATCAAGTAGGGGCGTGTCTAGGAGCTCAGGGGCTCCAGTGCGTCATCAAGTAGGGGCGTGTCTAGGAGCTCAGGGGCTCCAGTGCGTCATCAAGTAGGGGCGTGTCTAGGAGCTCAGGGGCTCCAGTGCGTCATCAAGTTGGGGCGTGTCTAGGAGCTCAGGGGCTCCAGTGCGTCATCAAGTAGGGGCGTGTCTAGGAGCTCAGGGGCTCCAGTGCGTCATCAAGTAGGGGCGTGTCTAGGAGCTCAGGGGCTCCAGTGCGTCATCGAGCCCCGTTTTAGCCCCGCCAGAAAATCCAGAAAATGGCAATTGTGAAAAACTGTTTAACTCCACAATTCAGCACTTTACAGTTCACAGTCTTTGTAATATGTTTAAGCAATACATTTCTAACATTTATAATGTGTTTAGAATTTTTTTTTTAAATTGCCTTTACAGGGACTTTAATGAGGTTTTCCTTTTTTTAAGAATTGCATACTTTTTAATTTATTATCAGGACAGTTGTATCATCCTATTTTTGACATCCACCAAAACATATCCAATTTAATTTTAATTTAAAAAGATAATTATTAAAGGGGTCATATAATGCCATTTTTGTACAAGCTAATATGATTCTTTAGGGTCTAAATTAAAAGTTTGTAATATACTTTAATTAAAAATTCTCATTAGTATTGTAAGAAAACACTTATTTTACCTGGTCAAAAACAGCTCTGTTTTCAGCACGCCGTTTCAGTGCATATGACTTTAAATGATAATGAGCTTTGCTCACCCCGCCTCTCTGTTCTGCGCATACACCGTTTGTAACACAATAACACAATAACCACGCGTTGTTCATTATAAACGTGGGATTATGAATTATATTGAGAACGTTGTACATAGAAAACATGCTGTAATGTACCCTGAGTGTAAACCGACGCATTCATCGTGAAGCGTGCAGCTGGCGATTTGCAAAGATTAATATAAATATTAATATAAAGATTAATAAAACGTTACACTCACTTTAGTTCTTCTGAAGGTTCAGCAGGAAGACGAATAGGTTCCGATCCTTTATTCAGGTGCAGCTTCTCAGCAAAACCAGCTTTACACTGATCCTCGTTTATAAAGCAGTCCACTGAGAAATGATTCGGCAAACATGAGAGCATTGACGTTGCTCGTGGGGAATATTCCCTTCGAAAACAAACTCAGCCACTGCGTCTACAGCGGTTCGGATTTAGGAACATTAAAATGACTGCTGTGTTCGTTATTACACCCAAGAACAGAACACCACAATCGCTTAGACGCCATTCTGCTCATAGACAGTGTTCCAGCATATCAACAATGATCGCGCCGATCCGCGCGGACTATGATTGACAGGACGAGCGAGGGCGGGTCTGTGTTAAATCACTGCTGTCAATCAACAATCGCGGGAGGGGCGTCCGTTTTATTGACGTCACAAAAACGAACGGCTCAATTTGAGGCAGGGGAAAACATATAAGGAGATTAAAACAAAAACACTGGATGGATTTTTATCATTATATGATGGTTGTGTACAGGCACTGCCAACACACATTTCAGTACAATCAAATTGTAAAAAAAGCATGTACCATTATATGACCCCTTTAAAGAGGTGGATTAAACTTTCATGTATGGATTGCATTTTAATGTTTTTTTTTTTTTTTTTTTAAATTAATAGATGTGAACTTGCAGGATCTGGCGCTGATGGTACAACTGAGTCCTTGACAGTATGTTACTGATTACTAACAGCGAAAATTGTAGTTCCCTATCAGTCAGTCACATTTGAAGTTACGTCAGAACTGACCTGATGAATTATCTTGTCTGAGAGCCCAATCACCTTCGAGTGTAAACTAAACGAGCCAATGCACACTGGTGTGCGAGATTTGTGTCTACCGGATGTCTATCGCTGCATCAGAGGGTGAGCTACAGTCCTCCACGGATGAAGACTCGGCTGCCTTGCCCCTTTCGGGGAGAGTAGCGTTGTTTCAGTCTGACCCAGAGCTGACCTCTATGCTTTCCTGGGTCGCTGAGAACGTTGGGCTCGAGTGGAGGCCACCACAGTGTCACGAACGTTAGAGGCTGGATGATCGGTGTCTCAGGGTGGCCGACGCTGACCAACAGCATCCCACCCCACTGCCCTTCTTCCCATAAGTGCATGAAGAGGTTACCAGAACGTGGAAGGCACCTTTTTCTGCCCGAAATCGAGCTGGTTTCCAGGAACGTCATCTATGGCTGAACCTGGGGGAGAGGGAGGGAGGGAGGGAGACTCCCCGATCTCCCAGGCTGGCCTCTTCGGCGTCTCCACCCCGCCGCCGGCTGCAGCATTTTTGGTCAACGAATCGTGCCTGGAATTCTATGTGTCCACAAGACTTTTGACTAATGGATGTTGACGCCTAGAGTTTTTGCTTCAAAATGATCTGAAAATCATCCTGCCTAATCATTCACATAAAACAATAGATTGTTTTAAATTGTGAAAAACATTTTTTTGTTAGGAAAGGCAATATGCATGGAGGCGTGAACGGCCCAACCCCCTCATGTATAATTACGTGGTTCTCACCTGAGAAGACAAAGACCCGCATAATGAGCCTTTGTATGTATATATATGTAGCCTATATATGTATATATATACACACACACACACACACAAACACACATATATATATATATATATATATAATCAAAATATAAATGAAAGTCAAAAGCACATTTTTAGTCATACCTGGAAACAAATCCTGTTCAAATAGGTTATATGGGCCATTCTATAGAATTGGTTCAAAGTTAGAGTTGGAAACATCTTGAAAAGAAAATTGGGTAACACTACAATACGGATGCACTAATATGCATTAATTCATGTTTAACTAATGCATAGATAATCATGAGTTAATGTATTATTCATGAAGAACTAAACCATTAATTAATGATTACTGCATCAGCAACTAATAAAGAGTCTATATGATTCATAGATTAAGTAATACATGAATTGCTATTAATTCAATGTGTCATTGTGTATTAATTCCTTAATAACATATTTTATTAACTAATAGTGTGAACTAATGTGTTAATTACCACAATTAGTCAAAGCTATGCACTTCAACTTCCAGTTGTCTGCTTTAATTAATCATTAGCTAATGATTTGCAAAGGTATCATTATGTTATGACTTTACTTGTTGAGGCACATCATTATTAACTAGTCATTTAGTAATTGTAGTAATTTACACATGAATTTGCACTAACAATGAAGTAATTAATCATGTATTAATGCATATTAGTGTACCTGTATTATCTGGAAGTTGAAATACAAGGCTTTGGCTCATTCTGGTAATTAACATATTAATTAACACTATTAGTTCAAAAAATTAGTTATTAGGGAATGTTACGTATCCTGATGGTATGGAGGTATGAGGTAGACGTACATAATTAATTTAAACACTTTCCTACAGTTTTGATCTCTGGGGAGTATTGTAGGCGAATTAATCAATGACAGCAAGTTACTGCAAACAGGTGGTTCGCTTTATTTTCAACACACACACAAAGGATAAATGGAAAACAAACAAATCAACTTATTTACAACTATATACAACTTAAGAAAAATAATTGAAAAAAAAACATAATATTAAGGACAAGCCACAGAGAGAGAAAGAAAACGAGCGGTGCTAAACAAACAAAAATAACAAAACAAAAACACTCACTAACTAATCCCCACTCTCTAAACTCACTGAAAACAAAACAGAAAATAAAGATTTCTTCAGCGCCAAAACGCCATAACTAAAACTTCACTAACTAACCAAACAAAAATTACATATAGTAGCACACACTCCTTCCCTAGTGTGTCTAACAATGGTACTTCTACATGTATGTACAACGTAGGTCACGTGACGTACTTCCCTTTTCTCTTCTCTCCGGGCTGGTGTCAGTTTGAGATCAGGTAAGACAGTCCTCAGTGAGCAACACAATCCCACTAGGAAAACAAGCAAGCGAACAAGGGGGTAATCCATCGACAAGTTGAAGCCGGCCGGGTGCCGCCATGCTGTAGCAGAACTTCACTTGCGTTAGCATTTCCATTGACTCCCATTCATTTTGGCGTCACTTTCACAGCGAATAACTTTACATCTGAGGCGTTTAAAGACTCCATTTGTCCATTATTTATTTCTAAAGAAACACGACAATGTAAAAAGGGCTCCATTACCTTCTATGTTACATTATGGCCCCGTAGAAACAGATTTAGTAAAAATAGGCTAACGATTGCGTCATAACCACTCGACTCTCTGTCGCGCTGTACAGAAATTACCGTACAGACAGGAGGAGAAGCTCGCAGGCAATCGGGGGGACGTCCCGTAAAGGGAGAAGCCCATAGATAATGAGTCCATAAAAGCAACGGAATACTTACTCCTGCTCACTCACGCCAAATAACTCTTTGCTCAAGTTCCCCGTCTCTGCAAGATTAACGTTGGCAATTTTCACGCACAGCTACTAGAAGATTTACGTCTGTCAGACAGGTTGCTCACGTCATCAAGCTTAGTTTGAGTCGGTTTGAGTCTGCGCGTCAGGAACGGAAGTGCTCAAAAATCGCTAAAAATGGGCTTCAACTGTCTCAACTGAGTTCCAATGAGATGGCTCTGTCCACTTCTTATACTGTCTATGCAAGCGAACCACCACAAAGTCAGTACTTCTCAGCAACAACAATAGCACAAGCCACAAACACTCCAAGCTCCTCCTCTTCCGTTCTCCAGAGTGCCTTTTATCAGACCCACAGCCGATGATTGGTTGTCTCCGACCAATAGCAGCACCTAAAAACTCAAGGATAGCAGAGAGCGGGAAAACAGGAAGAAACCAACAACAGAGGGAAGAAACGCAGCAACCAATAAACAAAAAGGGGAGGAAAGAAACTAGCACGTAACAGGGAATTAATTCACAATTACATATTTAATTAATAACAATTCATGTATGAACTAATACATTAACCATACAGACTCTTAATTAGTTCCTAATATGGTAATCATTAATGAATAGCTTAGATAATCATTAGTTACACACAGAGGTGGAAAGTAACGAATTACATTTACTCGAGTTATGTAATTGAGTAGTTTTTTTGTGTACTTCTACTTTTTTAAGTAGTTTTTAAAATCTGTACTTTTACTTTTACTTAAGTATGTTTTCTTTGAAGTATTGTACTTCGCTACATTTGAAAGGAGATGGAGCACGGTAATTCGAAAATACTACAGGTTTTCTACTGATACAAAGCTTAATGCTAAATCCTAAAGTGACCCTTTAATTTAACTGTCATTTTAACTGATGATAATAATAATAATAATACTCATAATTTAATAATACAGTTTATTTATTTAATAATTGATTAATACTGTAAACCGTGATATTTTCTGAGACATTATCATACTGTGAAAATCTCATACCATAACAAGCCTACACGGGAGAGTCCCCCACCCACGCTGTTAAAAAAGTTACTCAGTAACTTTTACTCTGAGTAAATTTTAAATGAGCTACTTTTTACTTTTACTTGAGTAGATTTTTAGACCAGTACTTTTACTTGTACTTAAGTAAAATTTAATTGAAGTAGTAGTACTTTTACTTGAGTAGAATATTGTATTACTCTTTCCACCTCTGGTTACACATTAATTCAGTATTACCTGTGCATTAGTTAAGCATGAATTAATGCTTATTAGTGCACCCGTATTGTAAAGTGTTACCGAAAATGGTCTTTTTCCATAAATCTCTTATAAAGTATTATTTTTTAAAGTAGGCCAATACATTTTATCATACATATTTCAAACTTAAGGATTCATTATTTTGATATAGCCTAGCTTGCATTGGAACAAACACTATAACAGTTGATTAGTTTATTTTTGACAAAACATACTATATATTTAACAAATGAGCAGAAACTGTCTAACAAAAGCTTATTTGATGTCTATTTTAGAGTAAAAACTTTATAATCTATCCAAAACTCAACGAAATGTTGTCATTACAGATGCTATTCTATATCGTGATTAGAACAAATCTCAGTAGGCTATAGCAATAATAGTTTGGATGTGTTCATGTAAAAATAATGTTTACTAATGTAGGAGCGAGAGTGAATGAACGCACAGATGCGATGTACATCCATAGTAAAACAACATCGCGTGGGCGTCTGTGCCATTCATACATTCACACACAGACACGCAATTCATATTTAAACAGTCTTTGTGCAGTTTACAGACACTATTCAATAACGCGATTAGAACAAAGCACTAAAGCAACATTAATGTGAATAATAGGCTATTTAATCATGTAATCAATAAAAAGTACTGCTTATGAGCATTTTACAACATAAAATAGTCTTATTACAAGTACTTAATTTTTGGAATCTGATTACGTAATCCAGATTACATATAATATGTTACTTCCAATCACTATGTAATTGAACTTTCTTAAATAATAATGCTTGTGATTCAGGAATCGTAAATAAAGACAGACACTCTTAAAAATAAAGGTTATTTATTGGCATTGATGGTTTCACAAAGAACCTTTAACATCCATAAAACCAAAAAAGGTTATTTATAGTGGAAATTAAAATATTATTCACACTAAGGGAAAACAAGGGTTCTTGTTTCACTGTTGTTTCACTAACAAATCACTGAAAGGTTGGAAGAACCAAAAGATGGTTGTAATGCAGGTCTTTACTGGGGGATGTTTAGACGATGATGCACTTACTATACTGGAGGAAATGTTTATGGCACATTTCTGACACCACGGCAAAAATACAATTCAGCTAAAACTGAAAAGACCACAAGTGCTCTGTTAAGGCTAGACTGACTCAGGGTGATCGAAGATTTGACAAGAAAACATTCACTTAGAATGAGACAAAAAAAGAGATCTGCTATAATGCAACAGTGCCTCGGGTCAGATTTCTGTTAGGAAATACTGTTAGGAGACTGAGCAACAATATAGAGTCCGTCCTTCTCAATGTCTTCCTCTTCCAAAATAAATAAAATAAGTACATATAATAATAATAATAATAATAATAATCAATTTCATCTCAGTACAGAACAATTTGTCCTTAAAACTCCACTCTAGCTGTGTGTGAATACATCTGTCTTATTGAACTTTTGTGGGAATGGAAGCAAACCGACACACACCAGCAGGCTTCTATTGCATCTGCATGAATTAGCGCTTTCATTTGTCAGGCAGGTAAAACACAAGCAGAAGAGAGCAAGCAGAAGAGCAAGAGACAGGCCTTGTTGACTTGCTGAAATATGTTGCCAACCTTTCCTCATGAATTCTAAATCAGCATGAATTAATTCATGTCCAAAGCGCACCACAAATAGAAATTCCTCAGCAGGAGTAAGAGCTCTCTCAGCTCCTATACAGGTGGTATTTTTCAATGTCGGCTCACCTCGGCAGGACATGTTGGCTCTCACATTTTGGAGTAAATATTGTTGTACAGCTATATTTAGGCAAACAGTAGGATTGTGTCTATATATTTACCATCAGGGGTCTAATCTAGGTTCAGCTTTCCTCTGTCTATTTTAATCACAATCAGTTGGACATAAATGGCATACATTACAATAAATTACAAACCATCTGGGGGCTTTATTGTCACATAAGCTAAAGCTGGCCTTTAGGTGCACATGTATGCTGAGAAGGAGGAGGGTAGTGAATGATATCCTGGGTCACTAAAGACACTGAAGGTATGAGCTTAAGGGATAAAGCGATCGAGTCTCTGCAGAACATTTGGACTAAACTGCTCAATGGATTATTTTTACAATCTCTTTATGAACTTTTTAAGCATTAAAGTGGTAGTTGCGTAGCTGTCAATTGAGAGTACAGAAAGCTTTCAGATTTCATCAAAAAGATCTTCTTTTGTGTTCTGAAGATGAACGCAAGTCTTACGGGTTTGGAACAACATGAGAGTGAGTAATTAATGACAGAATTAACATTTTTGGGTGTACTATCCCTTTAAGTTCTGTTATGCGTTGCAACAAAGTCCTTAATAACCATTAGTAACCAAATAAAGTGGGTACTGACCCATCTTTAATGGATAAGAGTTTTGTAAATCCCATTTAGACCATTTAGGAGACTTCTCGACATGTACACAACAGGAACCAGCAGCTAACTACAGCGTTTGAGGGCGGGTCAAGTTGTTCTCGGGCGGACAATGTACATAGATGGGCATTAGGCAGATGTGTAACCCAGTGACGTGTAGTCATAACGGAAGTGGGATTCAAATTCCTGATGACCCGTTTAGGTTCAGAGTCAATTCTTTCTTTAAGAGACAATAACTTCATTTATCCTGCACTTTTGGCTTCACAACTTTGCAGATTGTTTACATTCACAGACAGCTACATCACACATTGCATTGAAGGGAATATTTGAAAATGCATAACAGGAGCACTTTAACCCACAAAGACCCAAATATAGAAGAAAAAAAACTGTAAACAAATATTCACCTTTTAATAAAAAAAAATAGTTTTTTACATTTTGATAAGTTTTTAGGGAAATGTTTGAATATTGCAACGTTGGACCTGTTGGGTAGCAGAATTTCAGGAATTTCACTCACCGTCTGAATGTACATATAAGGGTTAATTTGCAGGGTGTACTGCTTATAACAGTAGCCTATATGCATACACCAATAATCACACAATATTAATAATTGGACAAGTAATTTTTATGAAAAATAATTTATTATAAAACAATATGTTCAGATTGTATTTACAAAACCTGATGAACTGAATGAAAACTTTGGCATCTTCTGACACAAACCTTCGGAAATACTCAAGTGGTGTGTAATGGCAGGGAGACGGCAACATTAATGATATCCTGACCTGAAAAGTCAGTGTTGGGACTGATACAATCCTTTATCAGCCAGTGATACTTGTCACAGGGCATGGTCTGTGTTCTTGAATGACTTGATTTTGTTGGCATGTCCACATAATCATCAGATGGGTGGTCAAAGGGTTGTTAATTTTCCTTTTCCAGTTCAGGCATCTCCACATTCCTTTTCATCGCTTGTATCAGAATCCATTTCAAAATCACTCTTCCTATTTTGGATGGCATCAATGACATCATACACTTTGTAGATAATATAGTCTTTCCTGGCTGGTGGCATTTAAAAAAAAGTTTATTTTTCCCATATCCAAATCATACTTACACATTTTAAAGAATTCAATTCACACATTCCACAGAATTCACACAATACAGTCTCGCAATATTATTGACCTCTACTTATCGTGCTAATAGCACTTGGTCCCCCACATTCCAGAACATTATCACCTGTCCCTCATCCAGCAAGTAGATATTTGGGCAAACAAAGCCCAGAAATGAAAACAGGACCAGTTACGTATATTTAATAAATTATAAGATACAGATAGGTTGAAATATTGCTACACAAGAAATCATTTATTACTTAATTCCACTTGAACTTATTTAATAATAATTAAATTTGGATTAAAACTCAAAATTGTAATAAAGAAGACATTTAGAACTTGGAAATGATCAAAAACATTATGTTTCTATTAGTATTTCTTTCACATCGAACAGGTGAGAAGTAAAATTCATCCATGTAATGTGGAAGGTGCACTGGAAATTTTAAAATGTTGCTACCCCCTTCACCCAGTGTTGCAAAATAACAACATTGACATTACGAGCTCAAAATCGAATATGATTCAAGCATTTAACAGTACCTTCTGCATGACCTAGAGATATTACTAATTACTAAATATTTTTGCCATTTTACTTAATTGAATGTTGATTTATTCAGTCCAGTAAAACAAGATAATGTGCTTCAAGGTGTGACGTAGAGGCGGAGACGGTCGAATCCATTTGCAGATATTTATTAAAGGTGATGACAGACTGAGAACAAGCCAACAGAAACTCAAAAGTAGTCAAGGGAAATCCAGAATCGAAGTCAAACTCGCAAAGGTCAGAGGCAGGCGGCAAAGGTTCACACAATGAATTCAGAGTCCAAGTTCAAACACAAGAGAACAAGTCCAGGCACAGAGAAACACGAGATACAAACTGAGACAGGGTTTGGGTAAAACAATACTTCACAAATGGGCACAGAACAGAACAGTCCAGATAAAGGGTGGCTGAGGGTGCACAGGTGAGACTGATGAAAGCATGATGAGGAGATTAGGGAAATGAAGTCCTAATATGCAGGAGAGAAGGATCTAGTGAAACCAGGAGGAGGCGTTGTCGTGCGTTCCGTGACAGAGCCCACCCTGCGAGCGGCTCCGGAAAGCGAGGACCTGGTCCTCGTCCACGGGGTCTTGGAGCAGGTAGGTCTGGGTGGTCCTGGTGGAATGCAGCAGTTAATGTGGGATCCAATATGTCCTGAGACTTGACCCAGGAGCGTTCCTCAGGACCGTACCCCTCCCAGTCAATGAGATATTGTAGAACCCCGCCGTGACGTCTGGAGCTCAGGATCTCTCGCACCCGGAAAGCCTCCGCACCGTCCACTTCAATGGGGGAGCCTGAACAGCAGCGACCTCCTCCCGGTTCCTCTCACTCCTGGGGGCAATAGCGGGTCTGAAAAGGGACACATGAAAGTTGGGTGAGATCTTGTACTGAGCAGGGAGTGACAAACAAAAAGAAACAGGAGTATTTTGAATGGTCCAATGAAACGAGGAGAGAGCTTCTTGCATGGGAGCTTGAGACGAAGATCTCGAGCGGAAAGCCACACCCACTGGCCAGGTTGGTATCTGGGACCCTCACGCCTCCTTCGATCCGCCTGATGCTGATAACGGCGAACGGCGCGCTGCAACTGGACGTGAGCAGCATCCCAGGTGGCCTCGCTACGCCGGAGCCAGGCATCTACCGCTGGGAGGTCGGAAGGTTCCCCGGTCCACGGGAATAGGGGAGGCTGAAAAACTAGAACACATCGAAAGGGTGTTAAACCAGTGGCAGGCTTTATCAGAGAATTCTGGGCATACTCCGCCCAGGCCAGAAAACGACTCCAATCCCATTGATTCTGGTGGCAGTAAGTTCTCAGGAAACCTGGCCATTGGCCTGAGGATGGTAACCAGAGGTTAAGCTGACATTGATGTTTAGCTTTGCACATAATTCTCTCCAGACACGGGAAGTAAATTGGGGACCGCGGTCAGTTACAATGTCATCGGGCAGGCCAAACAGACGGAAAACCTGATTGAATAACGCCTCTGCAGTCTGTAAGGCCGTGGGTAGACCGGTTAAAGGAATGAAGCGGCAGGACTTGGAGAAACGATCCACCACGGAGAGGATGGTGGTGAATCCTTGAGATGGAGGTAGATCCGTTACAAAATCCACAGCGATGTGAGACCAGGGACGCTGTGGGACTGGCAGAGGTTGCAGCAATCCTGCGGGCTTGAGATGGGAGGATTTCACAGTATTACAGACAGAGCATTGGTGAACAAATTTGATAACGTCAGACTGAAGAGAAGCCCACCAAAAGCGGTTTGAGACCAACTGAATAGTAGTGGTAATACCTGGATGACCTGCGCTGGGAGTGCAGTGAACCCATTGAAGCACACGGTGGCGGAGATCTGGTGGAACAAAGAGACGATCAGCAGGACATGCTGGTGGAGCGGGATGACGACTCAGTGCAGTGGTGATCTCGGAGATAATGTCCCATTGTACGGGAGCCACGATGAGAGCAGTGGGAATAATGGGTTCAGGCTTGGCTTCGATGGCTGGATCATCGAACTGGCGGGAGAGAGCGTCAGCTTTGACGTTCTGGCAGCCTGGTCTGTAAGTAATCCTGAAATCAAATCTTGAGAAAAACAGTGACCAGCGAGCCTGGCGGGAATTCAGACGTTTAGCTGACCTGATATACTCCAGATTCCTATGATCCGTGAGCACTGTGAACGGTTGACGGGTTCCCTCCAGCCAGTGCCTCCACTCCTCAAAGGCGGTCTTCATGGCCAGAAGCTCGCGATCACCCACGTTATAATTTCTTTCTGCAGAATTGAGTTAGCGAGAATAGAAGGCACAAGGAAACATCTTAGCTGGCTCACCATGCCGTTGTGATAACACTGCCCCCACACCTGTGCTAGACGCATCCACTTCCACGATGAATTCCTTTTCTGGATCAGGGTGATGGAGAATAGGAGTAGACGTAAACCGTTCCTTGAGTCGAGCAAAGGCCTCGGTACAAACCGCTGTCCACTTGAAACATCTACCTCCCCCTCGAAGCAGAGATGTGAGAGGAGCTGCAATCACACTGAAATTGCGGATAAATCTGCGGTAAAAGTTAGAGAAGCCCAGGAAGCGCCGTAGCTCTTTAACCGAGGATGGTTGGGGCCAGTTAATCACTGCTCTGACCTTGTTGTCATCCAAAAGGACACCGTCCGCACTGATGACATAACCCAGGAAGGAGATGCGTGTCTGATGAAATTCGCACTTGGAAAGCTTGGCATAGAGTTGATTCTCAATCAGGCGCCTGAGAACTGCACGAACATCTTGAACATGCTCCTCAAGGGAATCAGAGAAAATCAGAATATCATCAATGTACACAATAACTTTACGATGCAACATGTCCCGGAAAGTCTCGTTAACAAAAGCCTGGAAAACGGAAGGACTATTGGACAGGCCGAAAGGCATTACCCTGTATTCATAGTGCCCGGTTGTAGTCGAAAACGCGGTCTTCCATTCATCTCCACTCCGTATGCGAATCAGGTTGTATGCATTCCTTAGATCCAGCTTGGTAAAATAGCGAGCAGTGCGGAGCATCTCCAAAGCTGCTGGGACTAGAGGAAGAGGATAGCGATACTTGACTGTTACCTCGTTAAGACCACGATAATCTATGCACGGCCGAAGACCCCCATCCTTCTTCTTGACGAAAAAGAATCCAGCGGAGGCCGGGGATGTCGAGGCAGTAATGAAACCCTTTGCCAGCTGTTCGTCAATGTACGCCTTCATAGCCTCAGTCTCGGGTTGTGACAGCGGGTAAACTCTTCCGCGTGGAATTACCGCCCCTGGTAAAAACTCGATAGCACAGTCACCAGCGCGATGAGCAGGAAGTTGAGAAGCCTCAGTCTCGCTGAAAGCTAGAGAGAGATCATGATATTCAGAGGGAATTTTCAGAAAATCCACTCCCTTAAGGGAAGTGTTGTGAAGTTCAGTACCTTGGACAGCTGCCCTGCAATTGATCTGGCAAAATTCGGACCACCGGGAGATTTTCCCCTCCGACCATGAAATTTGGGGGTTATGTCTCTCCACCCATGGAAGTCCTAGAATTACTGGATGTCCGGGTGAGTGAATTGTGTAGAATTGGATGATCTCAGTGTGCTGTTTCCCGAAGCCAAGCGTGAGGGGTTGGGTGATGTACTGAACCTCTCCAGACCCTAGAGGGCGTCCATCCAGGGCTTCTACCGTGACACCGGACTCACATGCGAGGAGAGAAACACGATGAGTTTTGGCAAAAGTGAGATCGATAAAGTTTCCTGCTGCTCCCGAGTCAATCAGGGCTTTTAGGTTAAACTCTTGTCCGTTAATCTTTAAAAAACTCTCCACAGTAAACAGTTTAGAAGAGGAATTAGAACTCACCACCGTCAAATTCTTGAGAGCTGGATTCACCGGACAGGTGGCCCGCAGATGTCCTGCTTCTCCACAGTACATACAGAGATGATTACGGCGTCTCCTCTCCCGTTCCGCCGTGGAGAGGCGTGTGTAGCCAATCTGCATATGTTCTGACTCCGCTCTGGGAAATGTACACTCAAGAAGGCTGGATCTGAGATCTGAGCGCGTAACAAATTGTCCAGGCGGATAGCAAGCTCCATAATTTGATTCAGGGTTTTACCGTCGTCGCGACATGCCAGTTCTCCTTGGAGGTTTGGGTTAAGTCCCTGGCGATAGATGAGCTTAAGAGGTTCCTCCCTCCATCCAGTTTGGGCAGCCAGGGTACGGAAAGAGAGCGTGTAGTCGGCTGCAGTCGAATTTCCCTGGCATAACGTGAGCAGCAGTTCACCTGGATCCTTTCCTCCCGCTGAGTGTTCAAACACCTCTCTAAATTGAGTCAGAAATTCATTATAAGATGGGAAGGAGAGCTGACCGCCATACCAGAGTGCAGTTGCCCATTCCAGAGCTCGACCCGTGAGTAGGGAACAGATGAAGGACACGCGGCTTCCATCAGTGGAGAAGGACTGTGGCCGTTGGTCGAAATACAAACTGCACTGCAACAGAAAGCCCTTACAAGCAGAGGATGAGCCATCAAATTTTTCCGGGAGAGATAAATTGGGTAGAGAAGAGTTGTTACTCACAACAGGTGGTGCCGCTGGATCAGCAGGTTGAACCGCAGTCGCGTCTGGCTGCGATAGGGTTTGAACCGTTCTTGCGAGCTTCTCTGTGAGAGCGGTTAATTTTACCAGCTGTTGCTAATGGGCAGTGAGAACATTAGCTTGATTAGATACCTCAGAGGTGAGTCGATTGAAATCTGCTGGATCCTGATGTGGTGAAGTATTCTGTGACGTAGAGGCGGAGACGGTCGAATCCATTTGCAGATATTTATTAAAGGTGATGACAGACTGAGAACAAGCCAACAGAAACTCAAAAGTAGTCTAGGGAAATCCAGAATCGAAGTCAAACTCGCAAAGGTCAGAGGCAGGCGGCAAAGGTTCACACAATGAATTCAGAGTCCAAGTTCAAACACAAGAGAACAAGTCCAGGCACAGAGAAACACGAGATACAAACTGAGACAGGGTTTGGGTAAAACAATACTTCACAAATGGGCACAGAACAGAACAGTCCAGATAAAGGGTGGCTGAGGGTGCACAGGTGAGACTGATGAAAGCATGATGAGGAGATTAGGGAAATGAAGTCCTAATATGCAGGAGAGAGGGATCTAGTGAAACCAGGAGGAGGCGTTGTCGTGCGTTCCGTGACGCAAGGCAAGTTTGGAGGTTGTGGCCAGGGGAACAGGCTTATTCACAAACTCTTCCATCCAACCGCATTGCAAGGCAGAACAATATGTTAGTTGTGTAAATGTGGTCTTTGAGAGAAAATTATTTTAGTAGAGCTAAAATGTATGTTGTAATATTAAAACAGTGGGCCTTACAGTGTTAAGACTAGAATTTGAGAGGCTTGAAACATACTTTAAATAAAAATAATTAGTTTTAAATACAGGATTAAGTTTGAGGATGATCCTCACAAAACTTTTAAAATTAAAAGTCCTATGGAAAAATACGCACCTTCAGGGAATATAAAACACTCCCCAGACATACAGAAGTGTGCTTGTGCAAGTAGCTATCAGCATGCAGAGAGGACACATACACGGTTTGTTTCACATTAATAATAACGGACTCGTTTGTGCCCAATGTACGACTCCTGTATGTCACTGTTATTACTCTTTACCTTGTTTACAATCGTCATCCATCAAAATTTTACAACAATGGTTTGCTTTATCCAGCCCCTATACAGACATGTCCGGACTCGAGAAGTGGCTTGTTAGGGGTGATAACATAATCGCCCATTTCAGATAAGATTTCAGGACGCGGATTGGCTAAATTTTGTCATATCGTGAACATGTTCACAGCAATTGGCTAAACTGCTACATAAACCCACCTCCTGTGCAAGTTGGTATAACTACAGACCCGGAGATCTCCAAAATGGGGCGTGAACTCCAAAAGTGGGCAGAACCTCCAAAATGGGGCGGGGTCTCCACCCGCAGAGACTTTCACCATTGGCTCTGGCTTCAGCCAATAGTCAAAGAGCTCATGGCATTCGGCATTCGGACTGGAGTTTACCTCCCGCTAGCCATCTCAGCGCAGCACGTGGGGAAGTTTTTACTCTATCACTGTTTTCTAAGCAAAGGGGGTGTCCCGGGGCTCGAGATTTGCAGAGAAGGAAGGGGTAGTGACGCTGAGTGAAACTAAAAAGGCCCCATTGTCCGGTGAGGTCCGGATCTGCCCAGCTCGGCGATCTCATATCGCATAATCGTATTAACTACCTTGCATCCATTTCACTGGTTAAGGTTAGGCTCAGGTGTAGGGTAGGTTTAGGGGTTAGAATTTGTTGTAGCATACAATTGTGTAGGAAATCAGCACTGTAGAATTGGCTGTGGGGCGGTGTTTGCACTAAACTGGATTGGTGGAAAAAAACGTGCATGCGTCCTCGCCCTATTTTGGAGCTCCCAGCCCGTTTTGGAGTTCCCATTTGGAGATCTCCAGGCTACAGTTATACCCTTCTCCTGTGGCCAAGTTCTCTATCACCCCACAGCTGAATTTGAGACATGCAGACAGGCAGAAATAACATAGGAAAAGCATATATATTGCAGAGATGATTCAATCAAATCACATGATACAAATATCAATGTATTTAATTTATAATAATAATAATTATGATTTTGTGTGTGTGGCTCAGGGAGGGCGGCGCCCTAGCGCCCTCTGTTGGCCAGCTGCCACTGCCAGCGTAATCCGTCCCATCACAAAAAAGCTAGACTAAAATTAAAATACTATAGCTAAATATAGTGTTAGCAACAAAAATTCAGCAAGAACAATCAAAGTAGCAGCTATTAAACAAGGAAAGTGTTAATGAGTATGAAGCTTTTTAGTTTGAATAATTTACTGATTAATTTCAATCTGCAAGTCACAGGGACAAAATCTATTTTGTTTAGTTGTCTGTTCATAATAGTTTTTGTGAATTAATCCTTGTGGTGAAATAAGTTTGTATTACCTTAACAAGGAAGCTGCTGTAATGACACTTGGCAAGTGTCTGAACTACCACATCTTTTTTTTTTTTTTTTTCACTGGAGAGAAATATTTGCGTAATTGCTTGTGGCATTGAAATACTGTCACAATCTAGAAATTATGTTGCTTTGATAGGGCACAGTGAGAGAGCTTTGAATGGCTTTGGGCTAATTGAAATGCCTAATTGTTGCAATGACCTGGCAGCCCTTTTATGTTGTATATGGGTGCATAGCCACCCGACTGTCAAACAAGACTTAGACAGTAGCTATGCTTCCATCAAAAGTTGTGAATTTAACTTATGCGCAAAATGGGAATATTGCATAAAACATTTGCGAATAAAGCAGCGTTTCCATCCAGTGAGCCGAGGAGAACAAAACCATCACTTCCTGATAAACGGGCGCAAAATATCGCTAAGAAAAATGGAAGTTGCTGCAGTAGGCGAAGCCATTGTAATAATTTTCGTATGTAATAATTTACTTGCACCTCTGATCATGCAAACAAAACGCAATAAACACGATCATGTTATCTTGCTTTGGGATGCTTGCCTGCTGTTTGGGAACACAGTCGTGTAAGACAGTTCTGGAAGATTATACCGAACCACTTTGAGGACTGACTTTGCTCAGGCATTTCAGAATGACCAAAACAGCATTTCAGATGCTGTGCAACAAGATCGGTTTACTGGTTAGTCCAGTTATGCAGTCCCATTGCGCAATCACATTACTTTTTGATGCGCATAGAGGAATCTATTCAGTAAATGTGTTTCCATCGTATTTTATGCTCATGTTTTATTATCGTATAAAAAATGTATTAGCACCCAATTGACCGGAAATACTATTAACATTTTACATTGCTCGGGTTAAGTTAGGCAGGTCATTCCACCATCATGGTACAGTCAAGGTAAAGGTCAGTGAAAGTGAATGTGTGCCTCTTTAGGATGTTACCACAAGAAGGCACCACTTGCAAAACACAAACTTCTGGAGGGTACATTATTAATATAAATCTCATGAAGCAATATCACGAGAGTTTTATACAACAGTTTAAGTCAAAATTTCAATACCAAGCAACAGTAGTGGTGTTTCGTTCATGAATGATTGTATTTTTGAACAACTTGATTGAGTTAATTATTCAATGACTCATTCATAAAGACAAAGTAATTTATTTAGTTCCTGAATGAAACAGGGTTTTGAACTAATTGTTTAAATTAATAATTCAATGACTTGTTTCATTCCTGCATGAATCAGCGTTTTGAAAAGCATTTTTTTTTATTGAATGGTTCAATGACTCGTTACTTTTTCTTTCTGATTTAATCATTCCCTGCATCCCAATGTGCATAGATTTTTGAAGTGTAGATCCGTGCACACTCTAACGTCTAATATTGCCCACAACCCACTGTGCTTTGGAGAAGGATTTGGTTTAATACTACAAACACAAATAAAAAGTGTTAAAAAACTACAAACAGAGGATGTGCACAACCGACAGTCAAGTAGAGAGGTTTAGATAAAGGGGTCTGAGTGACTAAGAATAATTTACAATTAACCTAATAAAAAATATTTATTTAAAGTTATCCATGTTATATTTCATCTGCAACAACAATGTGAACTTTTATAAAGATACTTGACTTTTATTCCTCTACACATCCAAAAATATATAATTTTCTTCACAAAAAGAATACATACTTTTACAAGTAGGTGAATTGGGATGCAAGTGTTTTTGAACAGTTTGCTTGAATTAATGATTCAATGACTCACTCGTAAGATTAACTTGCTGCCATCTATTAGTGTAATGATATAACTGTCACAGAAAACAATCACACCTATTGACCAAACTGATAGTGTGTGTGTGTGTGTGTGTGTGTCTGTGTCTATAATTAAATAACAGCTGTTTTGTGGACTGGAAAGCCACCATGTACAGTGATCACAAAATAGGTTTCAACGCTGTTTGGTTCTCATGTCAGTGGAAATGTGACCTGGTTTGCAATAGGTTCAGAGACCACCCCGACTGACCCTTTCATAAATAATCAAATTCCTCCCTTGTCCCTAAACGGTCCTAATGTGATTTTTTTCTTTTCTTTTCATGAACAGAAAATATGTTATCTGTCTCAGCTTCGGAACGCTGGTCTCCATTTCACCCCCTCATACGGTACATTTCCGAATTCCTACTACTGGTAATATTTAACCCGTTCGCACGTACGATCACACCGGTGTGATCAGTCTAGGCTGGTCCCTGGAGCGTACGTTCACACCGGTGTGATTAGAACGGTCAGTGCATCAGACACGTTTTTATTCATACCAGATACACATTGTGTAAGTAACTTTAAAGTTGACTCTATTCTTCTCCCAGTTCACCGGCCACTTACTTTCATGTATTTCGGGAGAAGTGGATGAATTCAAGTGTTGTAAATCCAACAGATCCGATTCTCTGAACTGTGGCACAAACTAACATGGCGGCGCCCATCACGCATACCGCTCAACTAACGTGATCGTTATAAAGGTGTTTAAACAACAAACCAGATCCACTTGCATATATTTGAAAATCAGAATATCAGTTCAGACTACGTCAAACGTGAACGACTGAAAGGGATCACGCTTAGGGAGCCTGTCATCTTCGAGTACTGTTAAAACAAGCCAATGCACACTGGCATCCCTCACTCCTCTTTCGCACCGCAGCCGGTGGAGCTCCCCGATGAGCTGGTCCCTCTGGAGTGGACCGACCAGCCGTTTCATTTAGCCGTTTCGTTTCATTTTCGCTGTCCATCGCAGCATCGGAGGGTTGGACTCTGGAAATGATGACTCGGCTGCGCTACCTCCCTCTGGGAGAGTAGCGTTGCCCGAGGCAGATCCAGAGATGGTTGCAGGTCTGGCGATGTCCACCTTAGTGGTCCAGGAGTGCCATCTCTGGCTCAACCTGGCAGACATGAGGGAAGCGGACAAGGTTCGGTTCCTGGACTCCCCCATATCCCAGGTTGGGTTGTTTGGTGACGCGGTAGAGAACTTTGCCTAACAGTTCTCTGCCGCCCCGAAGCAGATGATGGCCTTCCGGCACATCCTGCCCCGGCGGCCTGCTGATGCCTCCACCAGTCCGATTGGGTCTTCAGGTCAACAGGGAAAAGAGTAAACTCGCCTACGGGCTGAGGATCTCTTTTTCCAGTATGGCGATGGACTCGGTCCAACAAGTCTTTCAGGAGGCACGTGTCTGGTCGGTGCTATACAGAAGTGAGAAAGGGTCCCACTGAAACTGTTCAGGGCATATGGTAGATGCAGCCGCAATAGCACGGCTTCCTCCATATGAAGACTGCTTCAGTACTGGCTTCATGGCCGAGTCCCGGGGAGGCCATGGTAGAGCAGCACGCTCCGTGTGACAATCACCTGGCCTGCTGCCAAACTCTCAGACCATGATCTAGACCTTTGTTTCTCCGGGCCAGCTGCCCCTAGAACCAGTGTCCGCAAAACGCCGGCTGGGGCCTTTGCGCTACGCTTCCCTCGCATGTTGCAACTCGCCCGCCACCTCCTCTTATGGGTTCAGAAGCTTCTGCGGTCGCTTCATTCCACTTCCGTTTCAGGCCTGCTCAATCATGCCGCCGACAAGGCCTCATGACAGCTTCTGGCCCAGGGAGAGTGGAGACTCCATCCCCAGGAGTCCAGCTGTTCTCGGACCACTTCGGGGCCGCACAGTTACATCTGTTTGCCTTTCCGGGCTCGTCCCATTGCCAATTGTTTAACTCCCTGTCCGAGCGGACATCCCTCGGCACGGAGACACTGGCTCACAGCTGGTCCCGGGGCCTCCGCAGAAAAGCATTTCCCCAGTGAGCCTTCTTGCACAGCACTGTACTAAGTCAGGGTGGAGAAGGAGCAGGTCTTGCTAGTTGCCCCTTATTGGCCCAACCGGACCTAGTTTCCCTGAACTTTTGCTCCTCTCGACAGCCCTTCCTGACTCATTCCTCTGAGTAAATTCTCAGGCACGGAGCATGATGGCACCCGCGTCCAGACCTCTGGTAACTCCATGTCTGGTCCCAAAAGGACAGGACGCGGAGGTTCTGCGCGGTCTACCACAAACATGTTGTAGACACCATCACTTCTGCGAGAGAACCCTCTATCGAGGCATGCTTACGCCCTGGAGTGTAACCTGTTCGTTGAGTTGAGTCTTCTCTCCGTGAGGAGACGCCGAAGGTGTTTGATCACTTCTGTGCTTTCTTTCCTGCAAGATGGGCTGGAGTAGGGCTGTCTCCCTCCACCCTCAAAATGTTTGTTGCCTCTACATTGTCACACATCATGATGCAGTGGATACAAATCCATGGGAAGCACGACTTGGTCATCAGGTTTCTGAGGGAAGCAAGGTAACTGAATCGCCTTGCGCCCCCTCTTTACCCTCTTGGGAAATCTCTGGTGCAACTGCACTGCAGAGACCTCCCCTTGAGCCACTTCAGGCAGCTGAATTAAAACCTGTTTTTAAAAGAACAGCTTGCTCTGCCATCGCTGACCGGTTGAGTCTCCCCCTGTTATAGGCTGGAGCCACCCCAGTGACATTCCATATGTTGTACTGCCCGGTAACGCGCAGTCCATATGTGTATCCTCCACATGTTACCTCCCTGCGGGCTGGATGTGGCTTCCGTAGCGTCCCTCCTTCCATCGAAAGGGCACACTTTCCCAGTGGTCTTGTGGAACAGCAGTGACTTCCCTGGCCTAAGCCCTGTCCCATCTCCGCCTCAATAATGCGGGGGGATCAGCAGGCTTTTGTCTAGGCACTGGAAGGTGGCAGTACTAGTGGCGTTTTCAATGGTGATCCCATTCAGTCGATGTCGACTACGTCGAACGTGAACGACTGAAAGGGAATGTCTCGGTTGCGTTTGCAACCCTCGTTCCCTGAAGGAGGGAACAGAGACGTAGTCCCTTCGCCACTATTGCTGAACCACCCCTCGGAGCGTGTGATGCAAAGCTCGCACGCCAATGTGCATTGGCGAAAATGAGTACAGTACTCGAAAATGACAGGCTCCCTAAGCGTGATCCCATTCGGTCGACGTCAACTACGTCTCCGTTCCCTCCTTCAGGGAACGAGGGTTGCATACGCAACCAAGATGATATTTCATGCTGTAGCTAACAAATTTGTGAATATTTTGAATAAAAAAGGAAAAATTACATAAAAGCAGATAATCATTCATTCAGCACTGTTGTGGCTGTGGTGTGTCACATGACAAGCAATGACGCGTCACCATGGAAACCATAAAGTGACACGTTCTAAATAACGGTCGTCTTGAAAAACTCACGCTGGGGGGTCAGCCAGAATATTTTAAATTTACGTGTGAAAGGGTTCATTGAAAACCTTATTAAATTTTAAAGCCTCCGTTTGGTACAATGCAAGGATGTCTTTTTGTGTAAAGCTACCAATTGTGCATATTTGAAGGCTGAGTCTGCCTAGAGGTGCTTCTGATGTATGTCCTTCATGAAAACTGTTTCAGGTTTAACTTTACCTGAATATCATATAATTTATCAAGCCAAACAATGAAAAGCACTACACTGGTCTCAGGCTAGTATTTCAGTTTGACAAGGACAGATTGATGAGATGTGTGTTGCCAATTGCTGCTCGCATCAAATTCAAGGCACTGATGTTTGCCTACAGAACAAACACTGGCTTTGCACCCCTATATCTTAACTCATTACTTCAGACCTATGTGCCATCCAGAAACTTGCGTTCAGCAAGTGAATGGCACCTTGTGATACCATCCCAAAGAGGCACAAAATCACTTTTACAGACCTTTACCTAGACTGTTCAAAGCTGGTGGAATGACCTGCCTATCTCAACCCAAGCTGCTAAGTCTTTAGCCATCTTCAAGAATCTACTAAAGACGCATCTCTTTCGCCAACATTTGACTCAATAATACTAAAACTTACTATTATATCTATTATACTGAAAAAATCATTGCTACATGTTCTGGAGTGGTCTAGCTTAAACTGGTCACAACATTTTAATATTGTTGCCCTATTGTTAATTTGACTGCTTCTATAGCTCTCTTAGATTTGGTCAATTTGGTAAGTCAATTTGGATTAAAGTGTCTGCTAAATGATTAAATGTAAATGTGTGTGGATGTTAAATGCACAATTAATGTGATACAAGCATTTTCTCATCTTGGCTGGGACTGTAAATGCTTCTAATAAAAACACTGTGGTATATTAATTATTAAATTAAATTATTTTTAATGACTACATTTTTAATGGGAGTCACACAATGACAATTAGTTGGTGTTAGTAAGCAAATAATATACACTTTTAAATCCATTAACAACAATTGTAATGAACTTATAAAATAGCATACTGAAATAAATTATGATTTCTCACTGAGTGGAAAATGTTACAGATTGTATCAGTATATGCATTGTAAAAAGTATAAAGATGATTGTATTATCCTTATCCTTTTATTATCCCCAAAGTAGACAAAACCTGACACACACATGCACATGTCGTTTTTGTGTCTGTATTTACATATTGTATTTTTTGCTATTTTTTGTCTTTATTTTTTTCTTATTTCTCTTTTTCTATTGCTATATATATATATCTAATTATATGTAAACAAATATATATAATTATCATTATCTTATTTTATTATCATTACTTTATTTTAAAATGTTTTAGATATAGTCACAGCAGAGAAAAATGGAAATTCCCATTAAATTGCCAAATAAACAAACATACCCTTCAATGATTTGTGAAGTCAGTGGACATATTTCCATTTGGATCACCTGGACTAAAAGAAAATAATTTTCTTAAAATGCATGTCTTGTTTTCCAGTAAAAATATCTAAACATCCTCAAAACAAGATACAATTAGATGTTAAATCTTATTTTAAATTAACAACATTTTGAGAAGTTAATATGCTAAAAAGAAAAAACTTGCAAAAGTGGTAAGAAAAATGAATGTTAAATAAAAGAAAAAATAATTCTAAAGGTAAAATGTGTTTATTTGACTTTTCCCATTGGCAACATTGTTTTAAGCCCCTCTATATTTCAGAAAAATCATTTTGCTTCTCAAATAAATGTTTTACGGATGATTAGATATTTTTTATTAAAAAATTAATAAATACTATATTTATTTATTCATCACACATGTTGAATTTGTTGTCAGAAAAGAAAGAAAGAAAGAAAGAAAGAAAGAAAGAAAGAAAGAAAGAAAGAAAGAAAGAAAGAAAGAAAGAAAGAAAGAAAGAAAGAAAGATAGGGTCATAAAAAATCTAAGTCAAAAACAGCTTTTAAAGATATTTCCTAGTTAACACCATGCATCAGAGGATTAAAATAAAACATCAAATTCCTTGTTTAAATATCTAAGCAAATCAATCTAAGATTTAACAAACCAATTTAAATCCCTTTAAATACATGAATAAATATACACATCAAAAAGTTATGTTTTCGCCAGCAGCCTATTTGCACAGTTATTTGCAGATAGAGTCCAGTGGGGAGTAATGGATACCCACTGTGTGATAGCAAACATCTCCCCACGTTCCTGTTCACACAGTTTTTTTCATCCACATGCACAAATCAATGGCTTCCTTTCTGTCTGTAAAGAGCAATCTCTCTGCTAGTTTGAAACATGACATGAATTCTTACTATCATACATGATTTGCTCTCATCTAGAGTTACAGACATGTACATGACTTACTAGGTGCATTTATTATCTAGTAAGTCTGCTTGCAGCATCTCACCACATGTGGCCTGTTAGGTCAGGCAAGGCGACGTGCTCCACAGAGAGAGGATCAGATCCTGCAGGCTCGGGAAGCATCAAAGCCTCGGCTGGTCGACCCTAGAGTTTCCCTCTGAGCCCCTGAGCCAGAGATAAGACAGACTTCATAACAACAGCAAATCATGAGTCTTGGATAGAGGATAGAGGATGGTGAAAGTACAAAAAATATGATGCTTTATGAAAACTCAAAGCCGTAAGAGCATGAACTGGAGAAGGGGGCAAATGATGATCAATGATGCACTGCGATTTCAGTTTCTGATTATTGATTGTAAGGAATGCAATTTTCATTGATTGTGGAGAAATTAAAGGCCAACTTTCCAAAGTAAATTTCCTTCAATCTAGCAATTTATATAAATGTTTTGACTATATCTGATTCTTTTCTTTCTTTTTTAACTTAGCTTTTCCAGAATTAAAATGCATACATTTTGTATCAGTCTGCTGGAACATAAAGTTGCGATAACCATGCTGCTACATGGAGTTGCTGAATGAGAATAAAATATTTTTCACTTATTAATTCAGTGTTGTCAGAACAACCAGTCACTTCAGCGTCATTACTTGAATGAGCTATACCATTTTGTGGTTCCTTATTTTTTATTTCTTTTTTTTTTGTGGTATCATCAGTTTCAGAACTCACATCTTAAATTTGTCATCATGTAAAATGTAATAAATAAAAAATAAAAATTACATGACATTTCAAATGTGGACATTTATGTAAAGTGTAATGTAAATTTCAATAATTCTGTCTGGACAATTGAACAAGAAACAAAGCAGAGTATTATTAGTAAGAATTCTTGCTCTGTTAGACTGTCTTGAACTGATACCACCCTTGGCGTTTAGGTCGAGGCTTGTGGCTGATTCTGTGATCTCCTGCTGTTTAATGTCCCCAATTGCCATGTTTTCTTTCTTCATCTAGAGAAAAAGAGTGAAAGCCAAAGATGGAGACTTCTTGATGCATAGCTCATTTACCCCTTCTAAAATGAACATACAGATAAAAAAAAAATGTTGAGGAAAGAAGAGGAGAAAAATATTGAGAAACACCACATTATCACACTGCCCTTACAGAGCCTATCCACAACACATTACATAAGAACTCAGAATGTCAGAATGTGCTGATTTGTGCCAATGGCGAAGCAATGCTGATCTAACCACAATGTCATGCACAGGAATAGCCAGAGGTTTGAGTATATTATAATTTATGTGATGCCACATCAGCCATACTCAGATTTGCCTCAATGGAAACTGGTTATATCTGATTGGACGAGTTGATATCAGACTAAACAATGGCAGAACAAAACATTCTCTGCAATCTGATCTTTCAGAAGAACGAATGTTTCGTTCTAAATGAACAACATTAAGACACTTAAGTTTTAAATGTCTTTTTTCATCCTTGTTGCAGTTTCTCAGCTTAAACCCATTCTGCCTACTGTGCAACTCACATTTCTGGTTGCGGAAAATATTGAAGGCCAAAAATAACTCGAGGACATGTTCTTGCAGCGGCTGGAGCATTTACAGCCTCAGCAAAAAGATTGCATGTGATTCTGTGCCCCCATGTTTGCTAGTCTGCTCAACAACCATATAAAACAGTAAAAGACCTGCCAATAGATAATACAAGACTAAAGAGTGATGAAACTAACACAGTCTCATCCCAAGACGTCATATGACTGACGCTTTTGACCATACGTCAACATCCGACGTTTTAGGGTACCCTTTAACGTCAGTTAGATGATGATCCTAGGGCGTCATCTAACTGACGCTTTACCTTTAGCGTCAGTTAGATGACGCGGGTAGGTTTAGGTCTGGGGTAGGGTTAGGATTAGATAGCGTCATCTAACTGACGTTAAAGGGTACCCTAAAACGTCGGATGTTGACGTATGGTCAAAAGCGTCAGTCATGTGACGTCTTGGGATGAGACTGGGCCGATGAAACAGAGAAGCAGCCTCACTACTTCCTGATATCAAAAACATGGTAAAAGATCAAATGTTATGGAGCAAAATGAGTCGGAATGCGCGCAGGCTAATTACGAGCTACAGACAAAACAAGTAAAATATGTCCATTTTGGTCGAATTTTAGGTTTTCACAAAAATGAGTTAATTAAGCCCTCATCTAGCGATCCCAATGCTCCAAACAGAAATCTAAAAGTATCTTTATTTGTATGTTTTCTGAGAGGACTACCTTTCATTTGAAAATTTAGCGTTCATCAGTAGCCTATACCTCCCATTAAAAATGTCGTTTTTCTCTGCTCGCTTCTTGATGACTGGCGCTTAATTCCCCTTAGCACAATTTTTGTATTGTTTTAAAGCACAGCATTCCAACTTTGTGAATAGTCATAGTGAATTCCCTATGGCATGGGTCTGAACCAATGAGATGTGATTTTCAAACTCATGCTGATGTGAACAAAACGATCTTACTCGCGCTGACTGACAGATCCGAAGCGTGTGCACGGTCCAGATAGCACGCATTCCCGATATACACACATAGGCCTACACAGAATTACAGTTTTTCAAAATATCTGTCTTGGCGAGTATTCACGCCAACATTATCTGTTATGTTGTAGGCTATGTGAAAGTTTAGTTAACATTATAACATTATATTAGATAAGTGCGGTACAGTAGGTCTTATATAGGCTGTCTGTTTCATTAATGTTAATCAAACAATTGTGGTTTCATGGGAAAAAAAAGCTGAATATATATTTTTCCTATAGATATTTGCTTTTGACTTGGTGTGTGTTAAATTTGGTGTTATTACCAGGGAGGTTAAGGTATGGTTGCTAGGTGATTTTGTTTTGGAACCCTCAGAAACATTTTTACTCGATTTTTTCTCAAAATTGACTTTGTTGACTCAAACAGGTGTAGCTCATTCATTTTTGGTCTGATTCCAAAAAAAGCATACACCATTTTGAAGGTTTCATAGGGAATGAGAAAATTTGCTCATTGCAACTCATTTTGGCAGCACGGGTCACATATTTTAAGATATGTCAGTGCAAGTTGCTTTCAGTTAAAACAGCTCAAACATGCATTTTAGTCTGGGACTAGCTTTGCTGTGAAACCTGGGGCATGTGTATGCACGATTAATCATTAAAAGATCTTGATTCAAACACATGCGATCTTATTTGTTATTAAATGACAATGATTCCACCATGCCTATTAAACCTTTGAAATTACGATCACACCGGAATATTTAAACCTGTTTTTAAATATTTAAACCATTTAAAGTTGTTCCAAAATAGCCCTGGGGGTCCCACTTTATATTAAGTTGCCCTAATACCTGTGAACTTACATGTTAACTACATGTTTACATAGTATTTAATTACAGTGCAAGTACACATTGGTACATAGCCTAGTATCTACAGCTGTAATATTTGTGTAACTACATATGTGTAAGTACACATGTGTAACAGGAATTATGTAACTATATTTTGTAACAACAATATGTATTTACACAAGTTGTTTCACTTCCACATGCAGTCTTAAATACTGCAGTAACCAGTTTGGAATACACTGAAACTTTATGGAAACTTTTACTTACACATACCATTCCGTAGGTTGTAACATATGTGTAGTTACACAAATATTACAGCTGTAGATACTATGTACCAATGTGTACTTACACTGTAGTTAAATACTATGTACACATGTAGTTACCAGGTAAGTTCACAGGTATTAGGGCCACTTAATATAAAGTGGGACCCTTTTTTATACTTAAAATGCATTGTTGTTAAGATTAGTTATTTATTTCGGTGAATGTTATCGGTGATGGTATCAGCCAATACTGCTTCCAGTGATCGGTAATCAGTGATTAGCCCCAAAAATCCTAATCGGAGCACCCTTAGATTTGAGTACTTCTATAGGATGGAATATAATAATATTGTATCAGTTAATTAAATATATGTTCTCAAACCTAAAATGTTGCAACCATATTTTTACAGTAAAGTTCTCTCAAGCTCTTTGAGCCATAGATATGGGTGTTTTGTAACGGCTTTAGTAGTGGAATGATTTGCAGATGAATGCAGTGCAGTCTGAATACTGTATACCTCTCTAAAGGTCAGCAGGATTGTGAGAGAATGGGAGCGGCGTCTCTCTGAGAGGCATATCATGCTGTCTGTTCCTCTGGGTAGAGCTTGTCCTTTCAAGCTGATTTAGGAACGGCTTCCCCTGAGTAAATCTTACCTTCATAGTGAGAGGAGAACAAGAACAACAGGTTTTGGATCAGAGACAGCGTGAATAGGAAACTTCAACCGACTTATTTCATGTGCTGTCAGAGCACCAACCTGATTTTGTATGACGCTGAAAATAAGGTTGAAGACAGCTGGGATCAAGAACACAAATGCTAGGGGCTACAGTACTCTTTTTGCATTGCTGTGTAAGTGTTCATGTAAAAATGGAGCTAGAGCTGTAGGAATGTACACATTAAAATGCAGACATTTGTGGCCCACAAAACTCATCCCTGTGTGCAGAGATTTGTTAAGATACATTTCCACTGGGAATTCTCAGAGTGCAAAACAGAAAGCCCATTGGTGTTCATTAAGCCTGACAGAGAATAGCTTTGCTTGACACTCTCTGCTAGAATATTAAATTGCAAGTGCAACATTGGAATAGGGAAGAACAGGGTGGCTCTAGCTGAATTTAGCTCTTTTTGGGAGAAAGTTTTTTTTTTTAAATTAATAATTGTTTCTGCACTATTTGTGAAGGACCAGTCTCGATGAGCGCTGTGCTTGAGCATGGCGTAGTGTGCCGCCCCATTACAGCAGGCCTGCTTGTACAGCATCAATTAGCCTAACATGCTTTTAGTATTAGCACTAAGTTGTAATGTGCATTATCCAGCACTTGGGGATCTGATCTGTATAATATTTATATTTTGAAATTTCAGTGTGGGGTCAAAAGTGTCATGGTGATACACCTATACTGATAGCATAATGAAGAAAATAAAATAAAATAAAATAAAAAAACCTCATAAAAATGTATATGCTTGGAAAGAAAGCTTTTTTATTATGATTATGTTTTATTATTGTTTCTTACAAATAGAGAAAGAAAGAGGACGCTAAGATCAGAATTTTTAGAGCCATTACATTCAAACCTTCCAAAAATATATAGTGTAAACGGTGTAAATGGTATAAACAATAACAACAACAAAATAAACCAACATCAATAAAAACAATAAAAAAAACATTTCTAAGAAAGGGTGCCCACAGATTGTTGTATTTTTATCAGTAGATGAATTTAGGACTGTAGCTTTGATATTTGACCATTATTTATGATTCAAATGGTTACAGAGTGAACAACATCCATTAGGGCTTTTAGTCCAAAATTGAGCATATTTAAAGATTAGATTTTTAAATTTGCAAATAGAAAACTGCACATGTCGGCCACTATTCCTCCAGTGGAAACTGCATACAAGTGAAAAGTGCTCAAACAATATGCTGTACTACAGTGTCGCAATAACTCATTTCTTCACTGTCACGCCTTGTTAGCAGCCTCTGCAATCCCAGCAATGTGCGTAATTCATCAATACTTAGTCCAAAGAGGCACGGACAGCAATTATACCAAGGCATGTGTATGGTCCTGAACTAAATTACATCTGCAAAGCACAGAGATCCCTGTCAGTGTATTGTCGTTGGAGCTGAAGGATGTAGCGAGAGCTGCTGTACCAGTGACATCTCTCGCGGAGCCTTTAAAATGTCATTCACATCCTCAGATATGACTCTGATGCGTCACCATGGCAAAACCTTTGTTCCAGAACGCAACATTTTATCAGCACCTTGCAAAGCCAAGGACATGTTGCTGTGGTATAACAAAAATGGAGCAGGGGATTGAAAATGACATGGTGCTTTATGAATGTAATACACTTCTCTCTCTCTCTCAGTCACACACATACACTTGCTCTCCATAACTGGCCACATTACAGTACATTTCTAACTACTTTTGGACAAAGATGCATCGGCGGTGTCTGATGTCATAAATCAGTGTGTAGTGGTGGACAGCCATTTCAAATGAATTGAATTGAAATTTCTATTCAATTTGATTCAATCTTCAATTAGTTAAATTCTTCAATTTGAATTGAGGTAGTAAACAGGATGCAGAATTTCAATCGTAATTTGATTTTAGGAAGTATAATTAAAGTGGAATTATGAATGGAATTTATTCATTCAACTGCTGTAAGTGTAGTTTTTATTATTAAAGTCGACTTTTAACCCGCTTTGGATTGTTAAAATCTCGGTAGTATGTAAATTAAAATGTTTACTCGTTCTCTTATACATGGACTGAGAAATTTATGTTTATTTGTCAGCAAAACGCGTCATCCAGAGGACTTTTGACAGCATCAGGTCTTTCGTGAAAATATCAGATTATACTTTCACATTTTTGAATTCCCCCCCAAGGTCAGTCGGATCAACAGAGGGTAATTAACAGAACATTGTAAGGTTAGGCTTATCACTGAAAATTGTATCATATTGTATCATATGTTTATTAGTATAACGATAAATATTGAACACTATGCCAACAACTTTCTTACCTGTATGTGACGGTGTTTTCTCTTTGAATTCTTGCACCCAGGAACAATATAAGTCAAATATTGTGTCAAAAAATTTGCTATGAAGTATTTCCTACTAAATCAAGGTGGTACTTGACTCTGGTTAACCATATCCATAGCAGAGTGGTGTGATGGCACTGGATGGCAACATGCCTAGTGCATTATGAGTGTTGAAGTTGTCCTACCTATTTGGCAAAAGGGAAGGCCTTTTTGCTCTATTTTCTCTGGTCAAGTACCACTGATTTCATTTTTTTCTCATTTTTTTCTTTTTTTTTGCATTTCTACTGTATAGGCTGTCAAGTGTTATTGAAAGCCCATTTTTCCAGCAGTGAAGTATCCCTTTATTTTATTTTTTCCCGATTTATTAATTATATTTATTTTGTAAAATTATTTTAAATTACACTTGACATTTCTGTCCCCCTCACTTCTGAAATGATGGCTAAGCCCCGATTATAAATGTAATCCATAAGAATCTAACAGTTTATACGATTTAAATGTGGTGGACATTTTTTGTTTAAATTTAAGATGGCTGTGATATTTTATTTTTACAATATTGAACTTTGTTTAAAGAAAAATGGGTAACACTTTATTTTACAGTGACCTTGTTACATATGTTACATGTACCACAGTAAAAACAGTAAATTATGCATAATTGCATGTAACTAACCCTCAACCAAACCCTAATCCTACCCTAACCCTAGTAAGTACAAGTTGTTAATTAATATTACTGAGTACTTAAATGTATAATTACACTGTAACAATGACTCCTTAAAATAAAGTGCAAGCGAAATATGTCTAATCAGTTCAGAAAAAAATATCAGTGATTAAATATGTACAATTAGCCAAATTGAATTATATAATAGTTTATGGACAGTCATAACCCGGTTGTGAGACTGTTGAGATACTTTGAATTGCAATTAGGTAAATTCCAATTCCTGTCATTCCACTTTAAATTTCAACTCAACAAGACAACCACTTCTTAAGTTCAGACATACTATAGAGTTTTATTATCAAAGATTCAGGTGCTACCATGAAGCTTCATGTCTACGAATCACTCTGTTCTACAGACTAAGTCTTTGTTTGAAGATGTTGTTTACACTAGCTGATAAGTCAGATTTATGAGGAGAGAAGGCAAAGATGGTGGACTAAAACCACAGTGATGTCAGGGGGCACATGAGACAGTTTCACTTCATAAAGCAGATTGTTTTTGTAATTTAATTGAAGTGTTAATGCTACACCAAACAAATATGGTTGTTAGTTTATGTAAATTGAGGGGTGCTGGCTGAAGGCTGCATGCAAGCTGCAGGAATTAATTTTCAAACTACAGGGTGGCACATGATCAACAGCAATCAAATACCAATTAGATTTCACTGCAGTACATACAGCTTAGTTAACCATGGCAGTATTGAAAATGTACAGGTTTTTATGGGGTGTAGAATTGATAGAATTTAGTCTGTTTCTCTATGTTTAACAGTAAATTATGGCACAACACCAAAGTAATGGATTTGATAGGTTTATCTTGGAAGTCACCATGTGTCTATGCAGTGGACAATGATTTTTATTTTATGAACTAAAATAATCCCAAATATTCCTATTTTTCTTCTCACTAATGGAAATACTTTTGACTGCTGTGGATTGTGCTCCCTCAGCAGTCCGCAAAGTACATATCCTAAGAATAGAGCACATTTTGTTGAACACTGACATTTGTTAAAAGCATTAGAGGCCCAAATTCCAAGTTTTTATCCTGTTCTGAGAACTACGTAAATGATAAATAAGTATAGACTCAAAGATAAAATGAAATTTCATGAACGTTTATTTTTATTTTTAATGATGATTTTGGCCTGTCACACCAACAAGGTAATGATGTCCCTCACGGTCGACTGCCGCCACACACCATAAAACAACATAACATAAAATCAGGCCTGTTCCTCTCTCGCTCTTCACTGTCATCGCTCCTCCTTTATGCCTCCGCTCCTCCGTGAGAGATACGAGACCGGTGCGTCTCACAGGTGTCGCTCATCATTAATCACGCCACCAGCCTCGCGCCACTCTCTCATGGCACTTGGTCTCGTCCTGCTCGCCACACATGACAGTTACAACAATTTCAAATCAACCATTCAAAAGATTACGCAAACTATAAATATCCACATTCAAATCTTTAAAAAAAGTTGCTATGACAACGTGATTAGTTTAGATCTTCTAATATTCACACTACAATGAGCAGCGTTGCCGCTCATCACACATGTATTTGGTTGTATAAATATGGAAGCGGATGTACGCACCACTTTTCTTTCGCTTCGGAGCTGTAGCAAATTAGCTCTATGAAATATTAATTATCAATCATAACTTGTTATAATTGATTATGAATATTTGGATCAGTTAATCGGGTTAACTTGATGTAGCTACATTAACATTACAACCAATTACTCGTTTCATCCAGTGAATACTCAATATTGGTTATTAATTGATTGATACAAATGTACATTTACGGGGCATGGGAAATGCCTTTCTTACTGTACTATTCAGAGCCTGTAGCCAGAAATCTATGATTAGTGACTCCAGATATGAGCTTGAGACATTGACAACTTTACGTGTGATATGAACAAGACTTTATTAACTAGACTAAACATTTAAACTACTCTAACATACACATACATACAGCATACAGTTTACCAAGGGAAAGAGAGCTGAAGCAGAATACAGGAAAGCAAGAAGTTATAGCATTGTTTGAAGTTCAGCAGATCAACAGCCTGAGCAAACCATCAGTTTAGTTCTAACACACCCTTCTTAAAAATGGGTAAGGAATGTATCAAATAATGAGACTAAGTTTGATATTTGCATGTTTCGCCCATTTGTTGCAATTTGTTGAGGCTCTAGTTGATCTTTGCTGATATGGTCTTGATGAGAGAGAACCAGTTGGAGTCAGAGGATCTTTGGTGAATGGAAAGACAAGGCCGCAGCCTGGCACAAGCTTGGGGGTCCTTGGGGACTTCTAGTTCAGCATCATCTTCACATTAGGACTTCTCATGAAGGACCAAGAGAGTAAGAGAGCAAGAGAGCAAGAGGCTAAGAGAGCAAGAGAGCTAAGAGAGCTAATCTTGTGATCAGTGATTTTTAAAGCGTGAAGATGTCACACCCTCTGGAAGTGCGTGAGCCAATACGAAGCTGTCCCTTGGGGGTGGGGGAGTTTTTACGACCCTTTGTGTTCTAGCATGGCATTTGCATGTTTAATTTGATTGGGTGTTTACAAAAAGAATCTTCAATATTCTTATAATACTAATGCATCATAAAGTTTGCAAAATGTAATGTAAATGAACAAATGGGGGACGAAGATGGGAGTTTATAGAGACTAAACATGCTACACATATGATTTTGGTTAACCATAGTATGAAAGTACCAAAATAGTTTAGAAGAGAGAATGAAGACATAGGCCAAACCAGAGAAAAGGAAAATCATGAGATGGACAATTAGATACATGTTAATACATTTATCACATGGTTTTATATAAACCATGTAACAGGACACCGGGTTCTGCCAGTGGGTAGGCTTCATTTGTGATGTTAGTTTTTGGACAAAGTTTCACAGACCTTTGTTGGGAGAGTGAGTTTGCTGGATTATTCATTAAATATAATGAATAATTTGTGTGTGTCTGATTGGTCCAAACGCTACAGAGCCGATCAGATGTCGATGTCTCTGAAGAGTGTTGGAGTGTTTTTCAACGAGCGAGTGTGTCGGTGCTTCTTCTGGAAGTCTTTCCCGGTGCTGGTGTGTTACAGCACGAGTGCAGCAGTGATCAACTGCTGTTTTAACAACATTCTTTGTGTTTGTTTGTTCTGACGGTTGGTTAGAGGGCGAAGAGGGTGAGTGCTTCACTGGTACAGGCTGCACCATCTCCTGTCAGTGTTGCCACGGTCCTTCCATGTCCACTGGTTGAGAGCACTATTTCCTGAAAGAGCAACACGGGTATGCCTGCGTCTTTTTCAAGATTCCATTCCACCCGTGCGTTTCTGGATGTGGTCGTTCCCTGTCCCCAGCTGACGGTCACAATAGATGCATAACGTGTTTGGGCTTACACCACGCTGAAGCAGCTTTTGTGGATGGTTCAAGTTCCCATTGCGGAAACATGACTATCTTGGTGTTGAGATCGAGACTCACCTTCATTCGTGAAGGTGGAGTCCCCATTCCCATGCCCCGTTCTAGCGTCCCCTCTGGCCAATCCCAGAGGAGGTCCCTCTGTAGTGGACCGACCAGCCGTTTCGTTCGGGGCTCCTCCTGAGGACAGGATGTCGATCGCTGCATCGGATGGGGAGCTGGACTCTGGAGATGACGATTCAGGGACGATTTCACTCTGGAGCTGTCTCCTTCTGGGAGAGTAGCATTGCCCGAGTTGGATCCAGAAATGTCAGCTATGCTGAAAAGGGCCGATGAGATGGTCGGGCTCGCGTGGAACCCTACACCGTGTCCCGAAACATCTCGGTTGGATGATTGGTTTCTCGGGGCGGGCCAGGCTGGTCCTCAGCCCGCCGCCCCAGTGCCATTCTTTCCAGAGGTGCATGAGGAGGTTACTAGGTCGTGGACGGCACCTTTTTCTGCCAGAAACCGCCTTAGTACCTCCTCCCCCCTCACTACCCTTGATAGAGGAGTGGTGAAGGGTTATGAGGCTATCCCTCCAGTGGAGCTGTCTGTCGCGATGCAGCTGTGTCCGGCGACCGCTACCTCTTGGAAGGGTGATCCTCGTCTCCCTTCTCGGGCCAGTAAGTTCTCGTCCGTTCTCACGGGCAAGGCTTACAAAGCCTGTGGGCAAGCCGCTTCCTCCCTGCATGCCATGGCGTTGCTGCAGGTCCACCAGGCCAAGGCACTCATGGACATGCACGAGGGTAGTCCAGACCATGAGCTCATGGGTGAGCTCCGCACCGCAACCGACCTTTTCCTCCGGGGTACAAAGGTTGCGCCTCGTGCGCTCGGTCTGGCGATGTCCACCCTAGTGGTCCAGGAGCGTCATCTCTGGCTCAACCTGGCCGATATGAGGGAGACCGACAAGTCTTGGTTCCTGGACTCCCCTATTTCCCAGGTTGGACTCTTCGGCGACACGGTGGAGAACTTTTCCCAACAGTTCTCCACCGCAAAAAAGCAGACGGAGGCGAGCCGGCACATCCTGCCCCGGCGGCCCGCTACTTCCTCCACCTGTCAGCCGGTGGCAGATCCTCCGCCTGCTCATTGCCGGGGGGCGTTCCCCTGCCGCCACCTCCCCTCCCGCTAGGCCACAGCAGCAGCCTTCACCCAGGCCTCAGCATGGAGCCGGCCGCAGGCAGGGCACCCAGCCCGCCTCAGGTGCTGCCAAGCCAGGTGGCAAGCGCAAGTGCAAGCGTCCCTGAGACGGGCCACCCAGGGATGGAGGAATGAGCTCTTCGGGAGATGGTGACGAACCACTCCCTCCCCCCTGCGGCGAGCCTGTGTCTTTCCCTTGGCAGAGCCCGCTCTGCCATCTCTGACCGGTGTTGTCTCCCCCCTCCTTAGGCCGGAGCCACCCCAGTGACACTTCATATGTTGTACTGCCCGGAAACGCCCAGTCCATGTAACCTCCACATGATAGCTCCCTACGGGCAGGATGTGGCTTCCGCAGCGTCTCCCTTTCCAATGAAAGGGCACGCTTTCCCAGTGTTATCCAAATCTGTCATGAGTGGGTCATGCGGAACAGCAGTGGACATCCCTGGCCTAAGCCCTGTCCCATCTCCACCTCAATAAATGCGGGGGAATCAGGAGGTTTCCGCTAGGCACTGGAAGGTGGCAGCACTAGGTGGCGTTTTAATTGGGATCCCAATCAGTACAGTACGTCCGACTACGTCGAACTTGCCCGGACTGAAAGGGAACATCTCGGTTACGTAAGTAACCCTCTTCCCTGAAGGAGGGAATGGAGACGTAGTTCCATCGCCACTAGTGCTGGATCACCGCTGACCCTGGGCTCCGCTCGGCTCCTCAGCAAAAAACAAGTGGTGCGTGTCTCGCACCACAATCTCGCACGACAATGTGCATTGGCTCGTTTTTTCAATACACAAAGATGACAGGCTCCCTAAGCGTGCAAGATTGTGGTGCGAGACACGCACCACTTGTTTTTTGCTGAGGAGCCGAGCGGAGCCCGGGGTCAGCGGTGATCCAGCAAAAAACAAGTGGTGCGTGTCTCGCAACACAATCTCGCACGCCAATGTGCATTGGCTCGTTTTTTCAATACTCAAAGATGACAGGCTCCCTAAGCGTGATCCCAATCAGTACGGTACGTCCGACTATGTCTCCGTTCCCTCCTTCAGGGAACGAGGGTTACAAACGTAACCGAGACGTTGTATGGAATAAAACATGGAAAATATTACTGATGTAGTTTAAAGCTTCCTAATTTGTATGTTCTAAAATGTTTTCTGAGAAATGTGTACAGCCATCCTATTTTTCCATAAAATCACACACTGTATTTCTCATTAGGATAGATTGTTACCTTCAATTATTCACACTTTCATGTTATTGACATAGCAACAGATATAATTTGTTGTACTGAAATATTTAAAGGATATGTAATATATTATCACTGTACATATCTTATGGTTAGATCATCAGTCCAATAATGTTTTCTTTCATTTTGGAGTTTTTGTTGGTCATGTGTTTCTGAATAATATTTGGCTTTGGGCAAAGTTCAGCTCTCTAATATATTAGACTATTTTCTAGTAGTTAATTAGTGATGTGAAGACAGCAGAGCTGATTGTGTTCTACTTATAGCAGTGAGCATGAGCACACAGAAGAGTCATTTAAACAATGACTTTTGGGCAAAACCTAGTCTACTTTTGGCTGCCACTGAAGAAATATGAGGACACTTCACTTTGACTAAGAGGTATTATACAATTTTGAAGTTGAAAAGTGGTACAATGGAAACTTTATGCAAGGGAATTTTTCTTTTTCTTGCACCTCAGATCACTTAAAATTGCATTTAAACCATTTCACTGAGAAAAAAAAAACAGCTTCACTGTCTTCTCCTATCCTTCAGACGAATACGAGTAGCAGAGGAGCTGGTATTTGACCTGAAATAGATTTTAATTTGTGATTTATGCTGAACAGCTGCAAGCCTCACAGTATGGACTGTAAGGAAATAGATGATATTAGCCTAGGGGCATTCGATAACTAATTTAACCCTGGGCACTAATGCTGAGTCTGACAGATCAATCTAGAATGTGTTAGATTATTTGATGCTTATGATTCATTAAATGGAACTGACAGCATTAACAGACTCAATCAAACATCAAAAGGCACAGAAGTTAATTTTAGCTCATTATCGTGAATTCCCTCCAAAAAAAAAAAAATGGTTTGGTGGTCTTAGTTAGTCTTGGACACCCCTGGTCTCGGTGGTCTTTTCAAGGTGTTCAGCTGATCTAGCTAGTAAACCATCTGCTACCAGTCTTCCAAAACCAACATCTTTCGGTTGAATATAGATGCTGTTTCTTCTTCTTCATCATGCAGGGTTTAGGCCAAATTTCTTCCAAATTCATATTACAGAGGATGCCATTCGTAGATACTGACTCAAGTGAGTATTATGTAAGATACTTCTTGGGGAATGTAAATTTAGGACGTGTGAAATGTGCTACTGTATTTATCTCAAACTTTGCTATCATTTCCTTAAATTCATCTGTGACAAATTTGCGACAATACGGTTTCGGGAAACTGTCTTGACTAGCTAGTTGATTTCTTCAACGATGCCTCGTATTATGCTAGCTATGAAGCAGGCTACGTCATTGTACGGAAAGCACACCCCCAATTGGTTGATTGGAATGTTGTTGGATCCACAAAGATGAAAATCCAGGAACATATTGCACTTGGTGAAATCAGGTTCTGCATTATGTACACAGTCACAGACACTGTTTGTTGATAGCTAAAAACTCAAACATTGTTTCTAGTCTCAGTCTCTTTAGACATTTATATTTATCTGCAGACAATGACGAGAACACAGTTGAGAGTGAGGGGAAAAGAGCAACATTTTTCTTGTATAGTTTTCCCTCAAGTTTTTCTTATAGAGCTGTCACTGTAATAGTTATGAGTTCTAACACTTCACTTTTTATCCACTGACTGAGGAATAAATTGTATAAATTAAGCATGTGTCAGTATATGTCATGAGTTATATATCATGTTAAACTTGAATTTAAATTTTTGTCCTGTATATATTTCACATTTGTAAACAGACACTTACTGTTACTGTCACCTTAATCAGTTAGTGATTATGTATAACATATAGGTCTATGCATTATTTCTAACTGGTTGAACTGGAGGTGTTACAACCTGCTTCGGTCTTCCCTATTTGGATTATGGAAGGCCTAAAGTACTGAAGCTACGTCAACATTCTACACAAGATAAATACCTATTTATTTTCCAGCATGTTTTCTTTCTTGGTAAACACATCTCTTTATATCTTACCATATTGGCTAAAATATGGTTAAATTTTGGGAGGGTCACCATGGAGAAAACAATAATTGCTTCCCATCAAATGGTCTGAATTTCTGTAATTAAATGGTTGTCAATATTTCATATTTTACAAGAGGCACACTGCCAACCACTGACCTTGCTCTTTTCCATGCAAGTCATTGCTTTTCTTATCTCAAGTGCAATAGGTTACAATGTTTGAAAAATAACTCTCTTGTACAATTGAACAAATCCATTATTGTCAGGAAACAAACAAATTACATAAAATTGCCATAATGAGATACAAGAATGTTTTGCTGTCTAGAAAAAGGGAGGTTGTTTTCAGTCCTGCTGCGCAGCATGCTGCAATCTGTAAGCGCTGATTCGCAAATCGATTGCAGGGCGCGGATAGCTTTTTGATTAAGAACCTCAATATCTTTCTCTCTCTCTCTTTCTCTTTCTCTCTATCTATTTCTCCTTCTTTCTCCCCATGCTTTTACTTTTTCTTACTATTTTCTTTCTTTCCTCTGCTCCTTCTCTTTCTTTCTCAAACTCTCTTTCAGTCTACCTTCCTAATCTTTCCTTCCACTCCTGTAAGAGGAAGTTGTCCTCGCAGACAAGGAGTATTGCTCTTGTGAGCACTGCTGTCTGGAGAAATGCATGGGTTTGTGATGTAGGGAATGCACTGAGCACAGTGTTATAGATGGGCTGCAGGTCGCCTATTGATCGGACCCAAAAACTCATCAAGTCATTCCAAGAAAATGTCCCATGGATTCAACATCCTGGACATCAGTATAGAGCACGTCCCTCTCTCCTTTAACTGATGAGTCTGTCCCATCCTATTGGAGGCCGAAGTTGCAGTCTAACATTCCCATATGTGTCTTAATGAGATGCTAATATTTTACATCTGACAGAGTGGCCCTGAATTGACCCTTTGCTAACCCCCACCTCGAACACATTACTGAGTGAGCAATCCTACTTTATATGCTGCCATCCACCGTTTCTCAGACTATCTTTTCTAATGTAAGTCTTTGAGGGATCTGTGAGTTTTTATAGTGTTAAATGCAATTTTATGTAAATTCTAAATGATAAAACTCTTTAATGTGGTAAAACAAATATTTAGAAATACATGCTGTGAATTAAACAGCCCTCTTTCAAACATATAACATCATAAGGCCACTACATGGTCTCCAAGGTAAATTAATGTAAATAATTAAACACCATTTCATTTACTTATTGATTCAGGTAATTGTAATGTCAATAGTGACTAAGTGACAAAGTTCACAGTAATGTGTTGTAGAAACAGTTCCCTTTCAAGGGAACTTCGAGCTGCGTTTGAGACGCGGTGGGAACGCTCTGCGCGATTGCGTCATGAAGCACGTGTAAAATCAGTCCAATGGAAGCCCGATACGTCATGGGTGACGTCATAGACCAGGAAACTATAAAGCACCCTTGAAAACAGACCGCGACAGCTTCTGTTGTCTTCAGCAAGCGCTCTCTGTGATTCTGTCCTTGTCTATTTATTGTTGTTTGTCAAGCCCAATATATATATCAGTATCTATCATTATGGCGAACAAAGCAATATTATAGACGTTGTGTTGTTCCCTGCCCTCGTTACATCACGGTTGGGGACACACATCAGCTTTTTGTTGCTGTTTGGGAGTGGAGCATGCAACAGTCATTTCTCGAGGGATCTGACTGTGCATTGCGAGAAGCTGTCCGTGAGGACGCTCCGCTCCCGCCGGGCGTTCTTCGAGGAGGACGGTTCGGTTCGCGTTCCCCGAGCGGGTCTCTCTGTTGCCGAGGCTCGGAGACGGCTCGTATTTCGGGGTTCGAAAACGGATCTGACAGCGGAGGTTGGGACGGGCTCCGCCCTTTCTCAGCTTTCACATGCCAGATCTAGTGTGCTGCGATTTCCAGTTCCGAGGAATTGGTATCGTTAGTGTTTTGTTTAAAAAGAAAGAGAACAAAACAAATACAAATCTTTATAAAAAGGCAGATGTTTGAGTTTTCAATGAATACATTTTCCAGCTCATAACTCTGTTGAATAAAGAGGAGCTTTTTTGAAGAAAAAAAGGAGGTTTTATCTAGTGCTGTTGCCAGTTAAATATTTACTGGCCAGCTGAACATTATGAGATTGACAATAAAGAAGAGTTTGTTAGATGAACTGTATCTTAAAACAGGAAAACTCTGTATCTCAGCCTCCTCGTCGGGGACTGTGGTTTTTCCCTATCTCCACACTGAGGTGTCGAGATCGTGGAATAAACCGGTTTGTATTTTATGTGTTTAATCCCCAGATGTCTGACTATAGTAATGTTTGGGTATTAAGTATCATAGTATGACATTGCCTCGGGTTAAAGAGACGCTTGCGAGCTTTCTCTCTCCCGAGTCGGCGTTATCGTTATTAACCCCGACGTTACCCACCAGCCATCTTAATAATGAATACATTTTTATTAGGCAGCGCTGGTGGGTAGAGTATATAAGGACATGGATGAATGTGAGGGGCGACTCTCTGAGGAGGGTCGCAGCGCTGCCAGTTCGGTTGTTTCCTGCTGGTGGCCGCAGAGTGATATATATGTATATATATATAAGTTTTTTCTGATATAAAGATAAAGGAAAATAAAGATATAATTATGTCTGTTCTTCTGGACGCTCCGCTTTCAAGAAAACTAAGAAATAAACCATTCAGCGGCGTTCCAGAGGTTTCTTCCTCACCAATCTAATGTTCCTGAGACGGCCTATTAAGCTCCTCTCAGCACAAAGTGCAAAACAGAGCGTCGCCATTCGGGCTCCTCCGCAATTGAGTGGTACCTGGGTGGCGGTCGCAGTCTAGCCAGTTAGAGACATGCAAGATCTGAGGACTGTTTTATCTCTAAAATAGCTTTGACAAAGAAGAAGCCCTGACACCGAGGCGATCAGGCTTCTAAGGGTGGTCCCCTCTGGGGTAGGGACGGTTTTGAGAAATCGTTTCTCCTCAGCGCCCTTTGGGGTGCGACTCTCTGAGGAGGGTCGCAGTACTGCCAGTTCGGTTTCCCTGCCGGTTCGCCGTTTCAGGGCACCAAGGTGTCAGTGTCCCCAAACGAGCCTTCAAATAAGAAAAAAGAAGAGCAGTCAGTTCGGTTTCCCTGCCGGTTCGCCGTTTCAGAGCGCCGAAGTGCCTGCTTTTTTCAACGATCCTCCGAGGAGGGTCGTAGGAACTAAGCTAGTTAGAGGTAGGCAAGATCTGAGGACTGTCATCATCTCTAATAAAGCTTAGACAAGAAGTCCTGTCGCAAGAAAACGAGGCTATCAGGCTTCGGAGGGCTCCTCCGGGGCAGGGACGGTTTTGAGAAATCGTTTCTCCTCGGCGACCTCTGGGGTGCGACTCTCTGAGGAGGGTCGCAGCGCTTCCAGTTCGGTTGTTCCCTGCCGGTTCGCCGTTCAGGGCACCGAGGTGTCAGCGTCCCCATACGATCCTCCTCCGAGGATCGTAGAGCGGTCAGTTCGGTTGTTCCCTGCCGGTTCGCCGCTTCAGGGCACCGTAGTGACTGTTCAACCAAGGGACGGTTTTGAGAAATCGTTTTTCCTCTGGGGTGCAACTCTCTGAGGAGGGTTGCAGCGCTGCCAGTTCGGTTGTTCCCTGCCGGTTCGCCGTTCAGGGCACCGAGGTGTCAGCATCCCCATACGATCCTCCGAGGAGGGTCGTAGAATGGTCAGTTCGGTTGTTCCCTGCCGGTTCGCCGCTTCAGGGCGCCGTAGTGACTGTTCAAACAAATCCAGAGGCCAGTCTTGAGAGACTGGTTCCCCTAGTAAATTTCTGGCAGCGTGGAAACTACTGCCACATATTTCTCAGTGGGTCCTGCACACTATAGAAAAGGGTTTCAGAATTCAGTTCGGTTCTCGTTCGCCCAGATTTCTAGGGGTCCTCCTCTCATTGGTGGACCCCGAGCAGGCTTTGGTTATGGAGCAGGAAGTACTGTCACTTCTGCAAAAGGAGCTGTAGAAGGGGTTCCTCCTCCCAGCAGACAGCCATTACTTCATTGTTTCCGAAAGAGGATGAGGGGGGTTCCCGAGGTTTGCTTTCGGGGGCGAAGCATACCATTATCGGGTTCTTCCATTCGGCCTAGGTTTATTACCCCACACCTTTACAGTATGCGTGGATGCAGCTCTGGCTCTTCTGAGACTCCAGGGCATTCACGTATTATACTACATCAATGATTGGTTGTTCCTAGCTCAATCTGAGTTTATGGCAGTTCGGCATCGAGATGTCGTTCTGTCTCATTAAGGATGTTGGGGTTGCCTCTCAACGCCAAGAAGAGTGTGCTCTGAGGACCACTTTTCTAGGTGTAGCAATTCTTACAGCCGTAATGGGGTATATCTAGGCCAGTCACTCACTGTGAAACAGTTTCAGACGGGTGGGTCTCATGGCAGTTGCGTCCAACATATTACTTTTGGCCTTCTGTTCATGAGACCCCTGCAGTGGTGGCTCAGGACCAAGGGGTTTTCTCCGAGGGGAAATACGTTTTCGCATGATCAAGGTCCCGCGGCTATGCCTTCGTGCTTCGGTCATGTGGAAGAACCTTGGTTCCTCGCCCAGGCCCAGTGTTGGGGGCTTCTTGTCGACGCATATTGCTATCGACGGATGCTTCCCTCACAAGTGGGGGCGATCATGAGTGGTTGCTCGGCGAATGGCGGACAACACACTGATGGTCTCGTATATCAGAGCAGATATCCTGTTGAGGCAGGGGCTGAGGCCCAGGGGATTGGAGACTTCACCCCGAGGTGGTGGAGCTTTTTAGGGAGAACTTTGGTCTAACTAAAGTCAAGTCGACCTTTCACATCGTTTGTACAATGCATTGCTCTATATGGTTCCCCCTCACGCAGCCAGCTCTTCTCGGACTGGATGCGATGGTGCAGGTGTGGCCGAGGCTGCACCTGTACGCATTTCCCCCGATATCTATGCTCCCGGAGGTTCTGGAGAGGGTTCGCCGGGAAGGGGCTCATCTGCTACTAGTAGCCCCATACTGGCCGACTCGAGTTTGGTTCTCGGACTTTGTCTCTTCTGGACGGCTCTCCCATGGAGATTCCGTTCAGGAGGGACCTGCTGTCCCAGGCAGGGGGCACGATATTTCACCCTCGACCGGAGTTGTGGAAACTGTGGGCCTGGCCTCTGAGGGGGCCAGGCTCATAGAATCCAGTCTCTCGACTGAGGTCGTTGAGACATTCTCCATTCCAGAGCTCCTTCCACGAGAAGACTGTATGCACTGAAATGGAAATTATTCTCCACCTGGTGTGGTGAGCGTCAGTTAGATCCTGTTAACTGCCCTGTTGGTTCAGTTCTCGATTTTCTGCAAGACCGTTTCTTTGCTGGATTATCTCCTTCCACCTTAAAAGTTTATGTGGCGGCTATTTCGGCCTATCATACCCCTCTGGGGGGTACTTCTATTGGGAGAGATCCTCTGATTACTCGTTTTCTCCGTGGTACATTGAGGTTGAGATCTGCACTGCACTCTAGAGCACCGGCTTGGGATTTAGCCATTGTACTTGAGGGTCTGGCTCTGGCTCCCTTCGAGCTTATTGAAGAGGTTTCAGAAAAATTCCTCACTTTGAAAGCTTTATTTCTCCTTGCTATTTCATCTATCAAGAGAATTGGAGATTTGCATGCCCTGTCGGTTGCTCCGTCATGTCTGGAATTTGCACCTGGTATGGTGAAAGCATTTCTATACCCTAGACCGGGTTATATTCCTAAGGTCCCAGTTAATGTTGGGGGCCCAATAGTGCTGCAGGCCTTTTATCCTCCACCTTTTAATACCCCAGATCAGGAACAATTGAACCTGTTATGTCCAGTTCGGGCATTGGATACCTACGTTCACAGAGCTGCCCTGTGGCGTAAGTCAGAGCAATTATTTGTATGTTTTGGGTCACTCAGAAGAGGGTGCCCTGCATCTAAACAGGTTATGAGCAAATGGATAGTCGAGGCTATTTCATTGGCTTATGAAGCGGCCGGTCAGCCTTCACCTATGGCTGTACGGGCCCATTCTACTAGGAGTATGGCGGCCTCTACGGCCTTAATTTCGGGTGTTTCCCTTCCTGATATTTGTAATGCGGCAGGATGGTCCTCTCCGCATACTTTTGTCAGGTTTTATGACCTTGACCTCTCCACTCCAGGGGCGAGGTTGCTTGCTTCTTAGTGTGCGCAAGGACTTCACACAGAACGGGCATTTGTCACTATGGCGTAGTGGGTATGGGGTTCCCACCGCGTCTCAAACGCAGCTCGAAGTTCCCTTGAAAGGGAACGTCTCAGGTTACGTATGTAACCCTGGTTCCCTGAGAGGGAACGAGACGCTGCGTTTGCCTGCCATACTTCCTGCATACCCTGATCGACTTGCTTCAGACTTTTTCAGAAGCTGTCGCGGTCTGTTTTCAAGGGTGCTTTATAGTTTCCTGGTCTATGACGTCACCCATGACGTATCGGGCTTCTATTGGACTGATTTTACACGTGCTTCATGACGCAATCACGCAGAGCGTTCCCACCGCGTCTCAAACGCAGCGTCTCGTTCCCTCTCAAGGAACCAGGGTTACATACGTAACCTGAGACGTTCTGTATACCTTACACTAATGTTAGCACTTTGAAATGTGGCTTTTCTCTTTTCAGTTGACTATGTATAGTCCAGTCATTTTAAGCCAAAATGGCTAGAACAAATTCAAGGCGACCAAGCACATGTGCTGCTCTCAGTGAGCGCAGATTGTGCTGAGCCCAGACCAGGAGGCGTTACGTCAGCCTGTAAAGGTTTCGGGATCTGACGCCGCCTGACGATTTATGTAGGCTACCACTGACATGTTGTCCGAGCGGACCAGGACGTGGTGACCTTTTATTCGGGGAAAAAAGGGGCCTCAGCGCGCTGTCGACTGCCATCATTTCTAGACAGTTTATGTGTAGGAGCTTCTCTCGTTCTGACCATTGGCTGAAGAACGGTCTGCCCTCGTGCAGCCTTCCCCATCCCGAGGTGGAGGCGTCTGTGGACACCACCTGCACACTTGAGGAAGTCCCCAGGTTTACACCTGACTGGTAACCGTCGGTCGCTCTCCAAGGTTTCAGAGCTGCGACGCATTTCTAATCGACCTTGAGGCGAAACAGACCGGAAGCCCAAGCTCGAGGCGGTACTCGTGCTTTTAGCCATAACTGCAGTGGCCGCATGCGAAGCAGACCCAGCTGGAGTACTGATGATGCTGAGGCCAGGAGACCCAGCATTTTCTGAAACCTCTTGAGCGGGACTAAAGTGCCGCAGCGGAAGGATTTCGTGATGCACTGAATGTTCAGTCTGCACTCTGGCGACAGTCGCGCTGTCATAGATCGAGCTAGAATCAGCCAATCGTCCAAATAGTTCAAAACTCGCATGCCCCGAAGTCTCAGGGGTGCGAGAGCCGCGTCCATGCACATTGTAAATGTACGGGGTGCAAGAGACAGGCCGAACGGTAGGACTGTGTATTGATATACCTGGCCCTCGAAGGCGAATCTCAAGAATCGCCTGTGACGTGACGCTACTTGTATCTGGAAATAAGCGTCCTTCAGATCTATTTACATAAACCAGTCCCCTTGGCAAATTTGCGCGAGGATTTTCCTGGTTGTGAGCATTCTGAACTGGCGTTTCATAAGCGCTCTGTTCAGCTGCCTTAGATCTAGAATGGGTCTGAGACCCCCGTCTTTTTGCGGTACCAGAAAATATCTGCTGTACAGGCCCCTTTCGCTCTGAGCTTGAGATAACGGCTCAATTGCCCCTTTGCTCAATAGTGAAGCTATTTCGGCTTGAAGTAGATGGGCTACTTCAGTTTTTACCGTAGATTCGACGCACGCCGTGCAGCGGCGGGGACGTCGAGTGAACTGCAGCGAATAGCCTCTTTTTGTAGTGTTCAGCACCCATTCTGATACCCCGGGAAGCTGTGCCCACGCGTTTGCATGAATAGCTAGGGGTAGAATGAGATCTGGGCTCTGGTCGCGACATAGTGGCGACAAGGGAGCTCTGGTGTGCTGTAACGCAAACACTGTGCTTGCAGTGACTGAGGCGGGGGCGCGCCGATCGCGGCGGGCAGCCTGGCCGCGCTCGATACCCTTATAGCAGTTTGCTGAGAGAGAGCGAGCGGGGGGAGCCCCGTGGGGCTTAACATGTCTGTGCGTGAATGTGGGCGCGGGACAGCGGGCACATTTACTGCACTGAAAACACCGTCGGCCTGAGCTGACTGTATGTGTGTTGGTTTCGTTTTTACAGAAACCATGGGACATGCGGTGTGTAGTGTTTGTGGGCACTGAGTCGTGGGCACATTCACTATATTTAATGCACAATCGAAATGAGTGCGAGCCCTGTATTGTGGCAGGCAGTGTCTGTGTGTAGAAATTAACACTGGGTTGTGGGCATTTTTATTACACTCATAACACCATCAGCCGTGGCCGGAGCACCAGAAATTACACTCTTTATGTAATTCATATGGGTCGCCGTAAAAACGGCGTTTGTGTGCAGGCAAGCGGGCCGTGGTACTGACTTGTTCACTGCAGAATACACTGGAACAGTCGCATTTCCTGGAACTGAACGAGCGAAAAGTTTCAGTGAAAGTCTGGCCGCGGCGAGACTTGAACACCGTCGTTTTCCTAGGAGGACTAGGAAGACTTTGGAGCCTCGGGCTTGATCTCAATCTTTGGCCGGGGCCCGCACAGCGGGGGGCAGCGGCCAGCAGAGCGAGAGCATGGTCTCTGTTCCCAGGCCTGGCGGTGCTGTGAAGCGGCGGGGGGCTGCGGCTGCGGCTGGGAGCTTCGAGCAGACGGCTGTTTAGGGCGGCCTGCAGCGGAGCTAGAGTGCTTCAGAGCCTGTGACGTCTTTTGAACCTCTATGAATCTTTCCGCGAAATCTTTGACGGAAGATCCGAAAAGGCCAGTCGGGGAGATGGGCGCGCCGAGGAACACAGAGCGCTCCGAGTCCGGCATCTCCGACAGCGTCAGCCATAGATGTCTCTCAGTGAGAGAAGCCATGGTCCGCCCAATGGCCTGTGCAGCAGATTTCGTGGCGCGAAGAGCCAGGTCTGTAGCGCTCCGTAAATCCGGCACGTTGATAGCTTCCGGGCCTTCCTCGTCTAGTTTTCGGAGAAGGTCGGCCTGAAGTATCTGCAGTATGGCCATCGAGTGAAGTCCCGACACAGCCTGCCCAGCGGCGGTGTAAGCGCGGGAGTGCATGGCTTAAGTGGTGCGGCAAGCCTTAGATGGCAGCGCCGTCTTAGCTCGCCGTCCAGCAGAGGGTGGGCAAAGATGGGCCGCTACGGCTTCTTCCACGGGAGGAAGCGAGTGGTAACCTCTGTCTTTCGCACCGTCCACCACGGAGAATGCTACAGGGACAGAGGAACGCACTCAGGGCTGAGAAGGGGGCGTTCTAGGACTTCGTGACTTCTTCGTGAAGCTCAGGAAGTAAAGGCGTGGGTCTGGAAGGCGGTGGGGCGCGGTCCCTTTGAAGGAAGCACCCATCCAGTCGGTTGTGGGCAGGCTGCGTGGGCGCCTCCCACTCGAGGCCGAGGCTCGAGCGAGCTTTCGCGGGCTAGAGAAGGCTCAGGGACCCGTTGAGTACGGCGCTTTAGCCGCGCGGTACGGTAGCGGGTGGAAGTGCAGACTCAGAGAAGGATGCCAGGCGAGTCCTCAGAGTCACCATAGGCAATAGCTCGCAGTGAGGGCAGCCGCCGTCGGCGAGCGCGAGAGCTGCATGATCCTCTCCCAGGCAGGAAACACAAATCACATGGCGTTCCCCGTCGCTAAATGTGGGGCTCGGCACGAGCCACAGGAGGATGGCATCTTTAAAAAGACGCAAGCTCTTTTAGAGAGTAAAAAGTGTGAGTCGCAGCGGCGAACACACACTTATGCAGAGTGTAAAGGATATAGACGCGGATAGTAGGGGTGTAACAATACATCGATATGGATCGATGCATCGATCAAACGTCTAACAATACGATGCATCGATACCACACATAAAATATCGATGTACGGTACCTTTATTTTGACACACTCCACATCCTCCCGTAACTTTTTTCCACTGAAATAGACGCCTGACAAGATTGACTGAACCCTTTGTCACAAAAGCCAGTATTTTCCACTGTCATCGGGAGTTCATGTTTTACAGCAGAAACAACAAGCCCCGAAAAGTCTGTTTTAGCAAATCAGTACGCAGTATTCAGGTCAGGTGACAAGGCTGCTTGTCACTTTGAAAAGACGCGCTAGCTGAGAGGAGTTTTGTCAAAGCTGACTAAAAGTGATCGAGGATGGATTTCAGCGAACTTGATGAACCCGTGATATCTTCTTCAGGGCGTAAAAGTAAAATAAAACCTGAAACTTTGTCACGGAATCTTTTATTTAACGTTACAAAGATTAACCAAGTGTTTTATTATGTATCATAGCAAATACTTGGCTTTGTTTAACTCTGAAACATGAAATGTGAAGTTATCTGCTTTTGCCACATATATATATATATATATATATATATATATAAATCCTTTCAATGAACTTTAATATAACAGAAGAGTTCATTTGCAAAAACAGATAACTCATTTTCATATATCATGTTTTTTTTTAAACTTGTAACAAACAACTTGTAAATGTCCGAATTGGGAGAGGGTGTGCGAGTTTAAATAAACTTTCTTGTTATATATATTTGGATGTATGGTGAGTTAATAAACGTAACTGGTTGTGTACACTTGGCACATAATATCTAAATATCGATTAATCGATCGATATAGCCCTGAATCGAATCAAATCGTAATCGAATCGTAGAATTTTTTGAGGTATCGGCAAATATCGTATCGCTGGCTGAGAGAATCGATATCGTATCGTATCGTGATTAAGTGTCCGATTTACACCCCTACCGGATAGCGTAGCAGGAACGGCGACTGAAGGCGGCGACATGAAGGCCAGCGGCTTGAGGTGCAGAGGCTCGTCCCGCAGAAGGCTTTTTCGACGGCGGGGCTTCTCACTCCGGATCCAGCGATGCGTAAGCTTCGCTGAAGAGATGAAAAATCAGTGATATCAGCCCATCGAGCTATATTTATAGGGCTAGGCCATGCCCGCTTCGGTGGGAAGGTGACGCAGTGGGCGCGAAGCGCCCCCATTGGATCGTCACCAAAGGGCCTCTCTCGATAGGCTGCTGCAATTGCCGCAGGTCAGCCAATAGGCACGTGAGCCGCCTTGCCTATGTCTGCATGCTACCGCAACGCGTTTTACATTATTTTTGGCTTCAATATCTCGAGGAAAAGAGGTTTTCCCCTAGCGTAAGATATTACGCAGTACGAGAGAACCTCTCGTAAGAGAACTCAACTGACTTAGTATCCTCAATATGCCCTGAGTAAGGGAAAAAAAAGCCCAGAAGAATCCCATTAGGGAAAAGTTTAGAAAAAGACCCAATTATAGCCTATTCATATGCCTATTCATTCTTTTTTCTCACGTGAATAGGGTAAACATTTTTACATTTAGATATAATCCTGAAAATTACTGAGTTGATTACTTTCATCAAGACAAACAAAAAATGTATTACAAGTTTTTTTTTAATTGTTTGTTAACATGGGCAAACGGTGCATAATCTAATTGCGTATGTGCTAATTTGCATAAATAACACAACATATCTAAACATTGGGTATAGCCAGGTGAAAATGTCTTGTAGAATCTTGTTGACATCTTACAGTAAAAGACTATAGAGGCAAACAAATATCACCATAAGGGGTAGATAAGGTCCACTCAACTGTCACTAAGCTGTCACTCAGGTAAGAAATATTTCCTTTTGTTTCTCCTACATGGATTAATTTGATTGTTTGATCCAGCCACTTTTTATTTTACCTACCTTGTGTCTTCTGCATTATCCTTACCTGTGTCTCCTGTTCTTCCCTCAGACTCATCCCCCAGAAACAGTCCCACGGACCCAGCCCCAAACCCCATCTCTGCAATAATAATTAATAATGGCTGGTTTCTAGAGTACTTCTTCCTGCCTCTATGTATTAATGCTCATGGGTAGCCTAAATAAGTATTTTACTGTTATATAACAACAAGATTCAACAAGATTTTTTTTTTCTTACTCAGGACATATTGAGGATACAAAATCAGTTGAGTTTGCTTCTGTTGCAATTTGTTCTACCTTTTTTCATGAAATGACTGGACTAATAATGATTAGTAGTCACTGCAGGCATTCTATAAAAGCTATAACTAATTACTTTTTACACATTTTTACCAATTACTAAGTAACTGTCAGGTGTGGTAGTGGTGAAATGAGCGATGACTCATGTGCAGAAATGATGGGCCTTTAATGATTATAAAAAAAAAAAACAGACAACAAAATCTACCCCGAGGGGGAAAACAAGACAGACTTGACTTGGTGATGTGATGTGCTGTGTTTGACTTGACTTGACTTGACTTGACTTGACTTAAACACACAGTGTACATACGACGACGAACCAGCACAGGACTGAAAACACAAGGAGAATAAATAGGGAGAGCAAACCAAAGCAGGTAACGAGGGAGGACAGGTGGGGCAAATAAATCAATAATCAGGCAACAAGATGGGAGGGGCTAGACAATCGACAGGAGAGGACATGGCACAAGGAAACAAATGACAAGCCATGTGCTCACACAAAACGAAACATGAACACGCAGCCAATGAGAACACGCATAAGCCACGTGTTCACACAAAACATGACAACATGAAAGCACACAGCTAGTGCAAACACAAGCTGCGTGCTACACAGCACAAGACAAAACATGACATAAAACTACATGAAACAAGGCACACAGACAAGACAAAACAGGAGTGTCAGGGCTCTGTCACAAAACCAAGAAATAGACTAGACAGAAGTGACAGAACCCTGAAACATGCCCAACACTGTCCATAACATATGCTTTACATGACCACACACACACACACACACACAAAAATGTTGGGTTCCCTTTCGTTGTCACTCCGAGTTCCGTCGGATGACGACGAATGGGGTTTCGCTTAGAAAGCCTATCGACTTCGAGTATACAAAAACGAGCCAATGGCAAAGAAATGCCATGGGTCTGCGGAATTTGCCTAGCGTAACTCCGCCTCACCTCGTGGGTATTTAAGGAGAACACTCCAGCAAATGTTGGCATGTTTTCGCTTCGGAGAAAAGAGTATCTCTTCACTCCACAGCCATTTCTGACTTCACTCTACGAGACGAGCCACTCTCTCCGGTGTTGGTGTGACGGCGATCTGCAGCGAGTACACATTGCCTGCTGATCTGTGCAGTGATCTGCCAATGAGTGTGTTTCTCCCTGCTCGCTTCAACATCGCGAAGTTTTTTTCTCCTCTCATAAAAGAGCTTGCACGCGTTTTTTTTTAAAGACGGCTCGCCCGTGCATTTCTGGTTGCGGTCGACTCATTTCCGATTTTGATGGGCACATTCTCTGCTCTGTGTGCTTGGGCTTGATCACGCTAGAGCAGCGTTTGTGGATGACTCACGTTCTCCCCGCAGGGAACGTGACCATCGCGTCATTACGGTCGAGACTCAATGATCTCGTTAGAGAGAGAGTCCCCTCATCCACACCCCGATCTAACACTCTCCACGTGAGGTGCTACTTCGGCTGGTGGCCAGGGTGACTCACAGTGTGAGTGTGGAACAAATCCGCCGACTGTTTGTCCGTGGACCACGCCCCCCTCTTCAGTGACGCAACCCCGCGAGTGTTCAGGGGATTCCCCGGGTCTATTTTCGGATGCCCCGCGGGTTTCCCTTGATGCTCCAGAATCGGATCAGTTGTCCATCGCAGCATCACAGGGCTGGCTAGAATCTTCAGGAAGTGAAGATTCGACAGTGCTGCCACTTTCGGGTGTGCATATGGCATTTGTCGAGTCAGATCCTGAGATGACGGCCATGCTTTCCCGGGCCGCTGCGAGCATCGGACTAGAGTGGAACCTTTCACCCTGTCCGAGCGCTCGCTGCTGGACGATTGGTTTTGGGTGTGGCCGCTGACTCCTGTTGGCGTCCACTCCAATGCCTTTCTTTCCGGATGTGCATCAGGAGATCTCGAAATCCTCGAAGACCCCCATGTCTTCCAGCGATCCCTCGTTGATCTCCTCCGCCCTTCCTTCCCTCGACGGGGCCGCTGCCCATGGGTACACTGGGGTCCCCCCGGTTGAACGCTCTGTTGCGATGCTACTGTGTCCTCTGAGTGCTTCCTCTCAGCGCGATCCTAAGCACCCGTCCAAAGCCTGTAGTTTTTCGTCTACACTTGTGGCGAATTCCTATAGCGCTACAGGACAGGCAGCCGCCTCACTGCATGCCATGGCCATTCTGCTGGTCTACCAGACCCAGATGCTCACGGACATGCACGAGGGCGGGACTGACCCAGGGCTCTTCAATGAGCTGCGCGCCGCCACTGACCTTGCTCTCCGAGCGCCGAAAGTGGCCGTACGCTCCCTGGGTCAGGTGATGTCCACCATTCTGTGGCTGAACCTGTCTGATGTGCAGGATGTTGGGCGGACCCATCTGCTTGACACCCCCATTTCCCAGGTCGGCCTCTTCGGCGGTGCGGTTGAGGGCTTTGCCCAACAGTTCTCAACCGCCCACGAGCAGACTGAGGCTTATTCTGCCCCGACTGCCCCGCCGTCCGAGCAGATCCCTTGGTCTGCCCACCGCCAAAGGCGCCCTCCTGCGTTCACCCGGGCTGGCTCTGGAAGCCGCAGGGGGACGCCACAGCCCTCTCCAGCCCCGCCCCCCGCTATACGCCGGGTTAAGCGGCACTCTTGAGATGGGCTGCTCAGAGATGGGACTCAGTTCTTTCCAGGAGCTGGTAGCAGGGCCACTCCTTTCCCTGGTGGAGGGCTGGGGAAGAATCCTTATTCCAGAAAGAACTGACTCTCCCGTCTCTGAGCACGCAGAGTTCTCGGACGACACGGTGCGCCGCCCCCGGGCCGTGCACCCCTCGTCCTCCTCTGTCCCAGAGCCGGATGACAGTGCGCGCCGTCCCCCGACCGTGCCGCTCTTATTCTCCTCTGTCGCCAGACCCCTGGCAGAGCAGACCCCCGTGGAACGTTCGTCCTTCCCTGGTCTCCTCTGTCAGGACGCGGTCTATGACTGTACCCCCACACCGGGCCGCTATGCCGTCCACGTCTGGGTCAGCCATACCGCCTCGCTGCTCCACCGACGGGAAGTCTGTGGTTCGCATGACCCCGCTGGTACAGTCCTTGGGAGCCTGGCTAGAGCTTCCCAACCTGTCCCGCGCGAACGATCAGGCTCGGCTACGGGGGAGGGGAGCTTCAGGGGAGTCCGCTCCACTTTGGTCGGTGGCAATGCCCCTATCATGAGAGCGGAGGTTGCCACCCTGCTGGCGAAGGGTGCGATCGAGACTGTCCCTCCAGCCGAAATGAGGACCGGCTTCTACAGCCCGTACTTCATTGTCCCGAAGAAAACCGGTGGGTTACGGCCAATCCTGGACCTGTGCGTTCTGAACCGCTCCCTTCACAGGCTGCCGTTCAAGATGCTCACCGCCAAACGCGTTTTCGAATGTGTGCGGCACCAGGATTGGTTTGCAGCGATCGACCTGAAGGACGCCTACTTTCATGTCTCCATTCTCCCTCGACACAGACCGTTCCTGCGGTTTGCTTTCGAGGGGCAGGCATATCAGTACGCAGTTCTCCCATTCGGGCTAGCCCTGTCTCCTCGCGTCTTCACGAAGGTCGTCGAGGCAGCCCTTGTTCCCCTCCGGGAACACGGGGTTCGCATTCTGAATTATCTCGATGACTGGCTAATTCTAGCTCACTCTCGAGATCAGCTTTGCGAACACAGGGACTTGGTGCTCCGCCACGTAGCCCGTCTGGGCCTTCGGGTCAACTGGGAGAAGAGCAAACTTTGCCCCGTGCAGAGGATCTCTTTTCTCGGTATGGAGATCGACTCGGTCGCCATGTCCGCGCAGCTTACGAGCGAGCGCGCGCAGTCACTGCTGACTTGCCTGAGACAGTTCGAGGGCAAGAGTGCGGTTCCACTGAAACTTTTTCAGAGGCTGTGCAATGGACGTGCTGCCGCGGGCTCCTGGACAGGACCCCACCGCCTATGGCACGTCAATTGCCTCGAGATGCTGGCTGTGCAGCTCGCCCTGCGCCGCTTCCGAGCCGTGCTCAGGGGCCAGCATGTACTAGTCCGTTCAGACAATACTGCGACCGTTGCGTACATCAACCGTCAAGGTGGTCTGCGCTCCCGCCGTATGTCGCAACTCGCCCGCCACCTCCTCTTATGGAGTCAGAAGCATCTGAGGTCGCTTCGTGCCATTTATATCCCCGGAGCCCTGAACTGTGCAGCCAACGAGCTCTCACGGCTTCAGCCCCTCCCGGGAGATTGGCGACTCCATCCCCAGTCGGTTCAGCTGATTTGGGACCAGTTCGGGGACGCACAGATAGATCTGTTTGCCTCTCACGACTCGACCCATTGCGCCCTGTATTATTCCCTGACCGAGGGCACGCTCGGCACGGATGCACTGGCGCACAGCTGGCCGCGGATATGCGTTTCCCCCAGTGAGCCTTCTTGCGCAATTCCTGCGCAAGGTCAGGGAGGACGAGGAGCAGGTCATTCTGGTCGCGCCGTACTGGCCCACCCGGACCTGGTTCTCGGAACTCATACTCCTCGCGACAGCACCTCCGTGGCCGATTCCCCTGAGGAAGGACCTCCTCTCTCAGGGACGGGGCACCCTATGGCACCCTCGTCCCGATCTTTGGAACCTCCACGTGTGGCTCCTGGACGGGACGAGGCAGGTTTGAGTACCCTACCACCAGCGGTGGTGGCTACCATCACTTCCGCTAGAGCGTCGTCCACGTGACACGTCTATGCGTTGAAGTGGAACCTCTTCGTCAACTGGTGCTCTTCTCACCGAGAAGACCCCCGGAGATGTTCGATCAGTGTCGTGCTTTCCTTTCTTCAAGAAGGGTTGGAGCGAAGGCTGTCTCCCTCGAACCCTCAAGGTCTATGTCGCCGCTATTGCCGCACAGCATGATCTTATAGAAGGTAAGTCGGTGGGGAAGCACGACCTGATCGTCAGGTTCCTGAGAGGAGCGAGGAGACTGAATCCTCCTCGGCCTCCTCTCGTACCCTCTTGGGACCTCGCAGTGGTCTTAACTGCCCTGCGCAGCGCTCCCTTGAGCCTTTGCAGTCGGTCGAGCTTAACTTCCTGTCAATAAAGACAGCGCTTCTGACTGCATTGGCCTCCATCAAGAGGGTAGGGGACCTGCATGCATTCTCCGTTGACGAAGCGTGCTTGGAATTCGGGCCGGCTTACACTCACGTGATCCTGAGACCCCGGCCTGGATATGTGCCCAAGGTTCCTACCACTCCCTTCCGGGACCAGGTGGTGAACCTGCAAGCGCTGCCCCGGAGGAGGCAGACCCAGCCTTGGCACTGCTCTTTCCAGTACGTGCTCTTCGCATCTATGTAGACAGAACGCAGTGTTTCAGGACCTCAGACCAGCTCTTTGTCTGTTATGGTGGGAAGCTGAAGGGAAAGGCTCTCTCCAAGCAAAGGTTGTCTCACTGGATAGTGGACGCCATTGCTTTGGCATACCAGCAGCAAGGTCAACCGTGCCCCCTTGGTGTGACCGCACACTCCACCCGGAGTGTGGCGTCCTCTTGGGCTCTAGCGCATGGCGCCTCGCTAACAGACATCTGCAGAGCTGCAGGCTGGGCGACACCTAACACATTCGCCAGATTCTACAATCTCCGAGTGGAGCCAGTGTCCTCTCATGTACTCGCTTCAACCAGCTAGTACCGGACCCGCTCATGTGTCTTCGCTTGCTCGCCATTCCACTCCACGGACTGGATACGTGCGATATTCTCCTCAGGTGAGCTTCCCCGAAAGCCCTGAGTTCCTCCAGCACTGCTGACGCTGGCGCCAGTGTCTATTGCCTGCGCGTCGGCTAGGTGCCTTCCGTGTGCATGGTACCTCCTCTGAGCTACCCCCACATGTGTATTTCCACTGTAAGCCTCTCTGAGCATGTGTCTTTCCCTTAGCAAGCCACCTTGCCACCCCTGGGGTTGAAATATTCCACCTGCGGCTGGACACCCCAGTGATTCCCCATATGCATCCCTCGGGTCATATGTGTATTCTTAAGTCCCCCCCTCTGGGTTGGCAGTAATTGCATATTCCCCCAAATCTGGGATATGCTCCCCAGTGTACCTTGGTATTCCTGTGCTAAATAGGAGTCCTTCGTCCGTGCTAGTCTCACGACAGGGATCACAGATTTACGCAGGGCACTGGAAGACAGCGAGAAGGTGGCGTGATTAGACTGGATCTCCATTCGTCGTCATCCGACGGAACTCGGAGTGACAACGAAAGGGAACGTCTCGGTTACGGATGTAACCCTCGTTCCCTGAGTAGGGAACGGAGACGTTCCGTCTTCCTGCCACTTTCCGCTGTACTGCGGGGATCGCCTGAGCTCAGTCTTGGCTCCTCAGCGAAGAAACATGCCTATTTGCTGGAGCGTTCTCCTTAAATACCCACGAGGTGAGGCGGAGTTACGCTAGGCAAATTCCGCAGACACATGGCATTTCTTTGCCATTGGCTCGTTTTTGTATACTCGAAGTCGATAGGCTTTCTAAGCGAAACCCCATTCGTCGTCATCCGACGGAACGTCTCCGTTCCCTACTCAGGGAACGAGGGTTACATCCGTAACCGAGACGTTTTCATGTTTTATGGGGACATTCCATTGACATAATGATTTTCACCCATCACAGATTTTTACCCTACCCATCACTATTTAAAAAAAAAAAAAAGATATATATAAACTCTTTTCCTCATAGGGACCTAAAAAAATTCCCCACAAGATCAAAATTAATTTACTGATATTACTTTTGATATTACATTTGGTCCCCATCACCTAGGGAATACCAGTTACACCACACACATACACACACACTGCCCCAGCAAGTAAGCTTGTCAGAGTTTGTTCTATCCCCTCCACACTGTGAGATGGAAGGGAACAGAATGTGAGTCAGAATGCTGTCTGTTGCTCCACAGACCTTCCCCCCAAATTTCTGTCCTTCAAAGGGCAGATTAGAAGATTCATACTGTGCACATTTGGAATTATTCCTGAACCCAAGACCTCAGTGTGCAAATCCAAACCCTGGCACTTGTATGGGTCAAAAAGACACTCTCTGAGCATGTCACATTTTTCTGTCTGTTATGATATTTAGTCCATGGGGTTTCAGCAGTAGCTGTCCCATTGTGCTGATCTGAGACCAGTCTTCTAAGCTCTTTAATAACCTTTCAGTCTGGAATCCCCAAGCAACGAGGAGGATGGTCCTGGATAAGATGAAAGGGCAACTTGTACCTAGAGCAACAAAAGACTATGGTCTGTCATGTTCATGAGAGGACAATATATCATGAGATCAACATCGATGGAAGCCGATGTTGATCTCACAGTCCTTTTCATTTCCGCTGTGACAGAATTAATTTACTGTATACATTTCTATATTGTCTGGCTAGATAACATGGCAGAAGACCAGTGTAGTTTAAAGACCATCGCGGTTCTGATGAATGAGCATTATTGTATTTGTGGAATTCTGGTTCGGTCAAGGTTGATCAGTGCATAGATGACGATAGAATTGTATTTTAAGTCAGCTCTGACTTGCTTTAGTATTTTGTATAGATTAAAGCATTTGTTTAGACTAAATGCATTTGGGTTAGGCCAGTGGCGAAACGAGCCAAGACCGGGCTCTTATGCAGGATTATCAAAGTGGGCCCCCCTACTACAGCCTGACTACAGCACGTAACGACGCAATGTCCACGAGTAGGCTGCCATGAATAGGACAGGATAGAATCATTGAGAAACAGCATATAAGAGATGAGATGACTGACAAAATCAGGAGTAAAAAAAAAAACACTGGTGAATGCGCACCATACTCATGAAAAAACACTGCTGGTGACGGCGCACCATAACACATGAAAAAGCTGCTACTACCAACGGTCGCTTCAGGTGCTTCACTCTCTTGCTCCAGCTCAATCTCGATCTCACCCTCCTGTGCTATCTTTTTAAAGAAGCTTCCTATTTTTGGTAATTTACTCATTAATTTCTCCAATTCCTCTTTTTGTGTTCACTTTTGAAAGCCACTTTTATGTTTGTAATTTGACGACGACTCCATATCGATATTGTCTGTCTCAAGTTCAAAGTTTTTACTGTTTTGCACGCAATACGCATGTTCACTTACCATATCCGGGATTCGAATTGGGACCCGGGGATTCCCCAGTCCCAATTCTCATGAAATGGCGTTTGTATGACACGCCAATTCGTATTTCCATTTTTGGCGTGCTATCAACACCCATAATCGCTTTTCAGCGTGTTTATCAACGCCTTTGACTTAACGTTATATTACTGTATTATGTATAAATATATGACCTACCCCAACCCCGTCCCTAAACCTACCCGTCACTGGGGTTAATACCATTTATGAGTCTTCTCCTACCATCCTAGGAAAAGAAATATCGCTCCACAGATATAGATATAGATTTTGCTTCGTTTCGCTCGGACATTTAACGGCGTACACATACACGCGGAATCACTCGGACATTTAATGGCGTAGACATACACGCAAAAGATTTCGGCGTGGACATACACGCGGATAGCTCAAAATGCGTATAGATAACACGCCACTTGAATTGAAAGTGGCGTGTATGTTTACGCAAAGTCATGATGTCATGTTGCAATTCGAAACAAAGTACACCAAAATCCATCATTGTTCGTTTCAAACATTAAATGACCAGTAAAATATGTTGTTGTCATTATTTATTCAAATAAATTTGCGATAAGGTAAAATGCGATCAGACTAAAAGTAGTAAAATGCGATAGGGGGCCCCGGCTGTCAATCAATATCTTCCAGTCACGAGGACCCCTGATTGGTCTGGGCCCATAAGCAACCGTGTACCCTGCTTACCGATAGTTACGCCTGTGGGTTAGGCATTTATATTAAGTCTAAATGTGTATGGTATAAATATAAACAGAACAACAGAGACAGAGGGATCTATCTATCTATCATATAAATTGCTATTTCTATTCAGTAATGACACAATAATTTAATATAAAATGACAGTAAAGAGTGTTTATAATGTTACAAAAGATTTCTACTACAAATAATAGTTATATTTAATTAATATTATATAAATATTATATTTAATATTATTTTACAATATTGATGTTTTTTTACTGACCCCAAACTTTTAAATTGCATCCGAAAGTGAGAACAGGAGAGTGAGAAAGAGAGAACGAGAGAGTGAGAGATCTATTGAGATGCTGTACCTTGGGTTTGCTGAAACCATTTTTCTAGCTGGTGGTGTCAGCCCTGAGAGCACCTATCACCCTCCGAACAACCTTGTGCTTGACCTGCAACATTTTTTTCTAGCTCCTCCTTCACTGCCTGGTACATCTTGCACTCATCTGGCTTGTTGTTTTCATCACTTTCTATGGAGCTTCCCATTTAGACTTCAGGCTGTGTCCCACGTACTTTAGGTGATCCATCTCATTGACCTCTTTGTTTCTAATCAGTGAATGCTGTTAATGTTGCATTAGGAGCTGGAGGCCTCCTTGTACGGTCTGCACTTTAGGTATTTTTCTCTATTGATCTAGTGCTTCCATGAATGTATACATGATGTATGCAATGCATAGATGTTTGCATTTCATCCTTTATTGGCCTTGACACCATAAATCCTGCCACTTGTTCTTTTCAACTTGTATGCAGCTTCTTGATACTTCAGGTGCAATGCACATTTCTTTCTGTTGGCAGAATTTTTGTCTTAATGTCGACTTCTTTCAGTTATTCTCTTGTTCAGATTACTATGGTAAGATGACTGGCAGGGCATATAAATTGTTCCTGTAGCTCAAAAAGTAGAGCGTAGTGTTAGCAACATCAGGGTCATGGGTTTGACTCCAAGGGAATGCATAAACTGATAAAATGTATAGGTCTATCTTGAATTGCAATGGATAAAAACACTTGACATGTAGTCTTGAGCCTATCCATTAGTGAAGCTGTGCCTGAAGGGTTTCGTGTCTATCCAGATCAGAATTGGCTTGCAGCCCTAACACCTTGTGAAGTCGCCATTTGGTGATCTTGATTTGGCCTTTAGGATCATTAATTCCTGATGAAGGTCCGAAGTGTTTTCTTAACCTTATTGTAACGAAGCAGGCAAGAATGAAGCGGAGAGATGAATCCAATTGCAAGCACATTTAATAATAAAACAAACAAAAGAAACTCAGACTAGGACCACAGAAAAAAGCAACCATTACAACATTAAGAACTCACAAGGACTGAACTAAAACACAGGGCTTAAATACAGAGGACCGGGTGAGTGAAACAAGACACAGCTGGGCAATTAACTAAGAACACAGGTGGAAAACATGAACACAAACGAGGAGCGGGAAAACTAGAAAGGACTAAACCAAATACACAATAATGGGGGGAACACAAGACAGACAGGAACAAGACATGAACCCACATCGTGACATAGCCCCCCCCCCTATGGGCGGCTCCCGACGCCCATCAAAACAAAAAAAATAGTTCAGGAGGGTGGTGACGCGGAGGTGGTCCCGGGGGAGGGATGGAGGGCCAGGCCCGCACAGGGGAACGGGACCAGGACATAGTCATGGTGGACCTGGGCCATGGAGCGTGGGCAGACCAGGCTGTGCAGGCGACCAGGGTGGAGCAGGCAGTTCAGGCGGCCACGGTGGAGAAGACCCTCCGGGCGGCCAGGGCGGTGAAGACCCTTCGGGCGGCCAGGGCGGTGAAGACCCCTCGGGCGGCCAGGGCGGTGAAGACCCCTCGGGCGGCCACGGCGGTGAAGACCCCTCGGGCGGCCACGGCGGTGAAGACCCCTCGGGCGGCCACGGCGGTGAAGACCCTTCGGGCGGCCAGGGCGGTGAAGACCCTTCGGGCGGCCAGGGCGGTGAAGACCCTTCGGGCGGCCGCGGCGGTGAAGACCCCTCGGGCGGCCGCGGCGGTGAAGACCCCTCGGGCGGCCACGGCGGTGAAGACCCCTCGGGCGGCCACGGCGGTGAAGACCCCTCGGGCGGCCACGGCGGTGAAGACCCCTCGGGCGGCCATGGCGGAGTAGACCCTTCGGGCGGCCATGGCGGTGCGGCCTTCACGGTCCCATCCAGGGTCCTACTGCACCCCCCCAAAATTTTCTTAGGGGCAGCCATGGGGTCATCAACAGGAACAGACACCGGCGCAGGATCAGCGGGCTCTGGCGCAGGATCAGCGGGCGCAGGATCAGCGGGCTCTGGCGCAGGATCAGCGGGCTCTGGCGCAGGATCAGCGGGCTCTGGCGCAGGATCAGCGGGCTCTGGCGCAAGTGTGTGCGCAGCCCACACACACCACATGGCTGTGGCCATAATGGCCAGTGTTGCGGTCACTGTGGGCTCAGGCAGCGCACGCGTGGCGTGAACAGTCTCTGGCTGGGCAGACGTGATCTGGGCAGTCTCTGGCTGGACGTGGCTGACGTGAAGCTCTGGCTGGACGTGGCTGACGTGAAGCTCTGGCTGGACGTGGCTGACGTGAAGCTCTGGCTGGACGTGGCTGACGTGAAGCTCTGGGCTGGACGGAACCAGCGGCGAATGGGGCCCTGGGCTAGACATCACCAACCCAGGGTCGAAGAGTGGCCAGCGTGGAGAGTGGTGTCGGGGCTCCTCTCGACCACCTCCTCTACTGAGGCCTCCACGTGTACCACGAAACTTGACCAACCGGGTCCCCTCAAAAGAGTGGCCTCTCCTCCGCTCGGTGGCTGGAGAAGAGACACTGGCGAACATGCTGCTGGATTCAGTGTTGGCGAGTTCTTCTGTAACGAAGCAGGCAGGAATGAAGCGGAGAGATGAATCCAATTGCAAGCACATTTAATAAAACAAACAAACAAAAGAAACTCAGACTAGGACCACAGAAAAAAGCAACCATTACAACATTAAGAACTCACAAGGACTGAACTAAAACACAGGGCTTAAATACAGAGGACCGGGTGAGTGAAACAAGACACAGCTGGGCAATTAACTAAGAACACAGGTGGAAAACATGAACACAAACGAGGAGCGGGAAAACTAGAAAGGACTAAACCAAATACACAATAATGGGGGGAACACAAGACAGACAGGAACAAGACATGAACCCACATCGTGACACTTATAGTGCCAGGCCTTCAAGGATCTGTGTGGCATGAGTCACTTGCTTCCCTTTAGTTAATCTGGGCTGAGGTTAATTTGGTTTGTCTGGTTTTGGGGACTTGAGTTCCTGCTCTTGCTACCATTAGCTAGTGCTTCGAGCCATGTGGTGTCTTTCTCTATTTCTCTTAAAAAATGTTCTTGTGCATTCAATGCAATATCAATTACTGTTTCTGTTTTCAAACTATCAATTTTTCTCCATCCCAAAAATAGTTCAGACTTTTGCCATGATATTTTTCTTTATTATTAATGTCATTTGCAGTTATTGCACTGAGAAATGGTGCCTCTGAGTGAAAATAGTTGTAGAGTTGTTATGCTTCTTCTGTAAATGGCCTATTATAACTAATGTTTAAGCAGAGATTTATATAAATAGCTATGTACATTTTATGTATTTAAAAGTTAAATTTGTATTTGCATTATTTTGATCACAGCTGTCTAAAGTTACGAAAAATATTCCGTACATTACCTTTATGAAGGGGATATAGAATTGTGAAATCATGATAATTCAATTTTGAACAATATTTTAGACTTAATTCTTTTAAAAAGGTTTCTTAAAAATACCTTTTTTACACTTGAATTAAAATGATGACAGTGAGAAATAAAATTACGTTTATATTAACTGCTTTGAGGCTCAGCTGAGTTAAACAGCTACAGAATAATTTTGCCATAAAGCACAGGATGAAAACCTATTTTTATGTTCACATGCAATCGTTTATGCATGCACATGTCTTCATGTACAGTGTGACTACCATGCGCAGATAATGTTTTTTTTTTTTTTTTTGCCTGGGAGAATAATCTTGCATTTAAGATGCAAGTGTGTTTATGCTTTTGGTGTGGGTGCATTTTCAGTGGGGTCTTTGTCAGGTATATGCGGAGCCAGAATCACCACATCTGTAAGCAGGTCAGTCTCGGAAGCTCCCCTTGAGGAAACCTGAAAGAGTTCTATACCACCTCTAATGATCCAGCACCATTTTTTTCAAGAAAGTGGAACCTACTCTCCTGACCTCAAAAAATAAGAAGCAAATACAAAATCTCAATTAGACAACTGGCACACAATAGCCTGCTATATATTCCCTAAAATCAATCATAATATCAAAATAAATGCTATCACCAAAATAGTATTTGCATCACCTTCAAGATAATAATTTGGTTATAAGTTATAACCATCTCATTTGCCAATGTAAGTTAATATTGTTGTTATATATTTGCTAGAAGGCAAAACAAATATGCACCCATGTGAAATGAGAATAGCAAATATTAATGCTTCACTGTGGAAGTGTTACACAAGAATGTTTTATTTATTTTCATCTGATATGCCTGATTGAACTGTGTCAACAAATTCACATGAGAGTCAGTGAAAAAATATGTTGTGTCAAAATTGTTAAACATGCAAACTATGATACGCAGTTAAATAGGCATGGAGTTACTATCTTTCCCAGCCTTTTTTTCTGAATTCATAGCTCATTCACTGACCATCTTTAAATATCTTATTAAATCATCAATAAGCAGATAGACAGACTGATAGAAAAGGAAAGTGTAAAGCAGGGATGCAATTATTCATACCATTATAAGAGGCACTTTTGAACACAAATAATTTCATCAGTCTGTAAATTATTAATGGCTCTCAGGTCAAACCACATCATCCTTATCCATCAACACGTTCCGTTTTGACATTGATCTTTTCCCCCCTTTGCCTTCCGTATCTGTTGCCTCTGAAGGACAGGAACACTCCAGTGCTTATTTTAGCTGATCTCTGAATATGAAGATCCTTTAGAATTGGACCACTCAATCTGTCCATCAGCCCTTGAGAGACTGGCAGATGTCACAGAGGATTCATATCAAAGTTTGTGCATGGAAGTGCAATGTGGAGTGCTTCTGTCTGATCTGGGAAGATTGAGACCCTGTGGTCAGTGTCTGGGCAAGGATGTTCTGTGTGGGAAAGATTGTATCCTCAGTGTGTCATTTTGCACCTTACATAGCCCTTTTTTAACTCCTCATGCCCGTGTGAGTGACTGTGAGGTGATCTATCACTCACACCTCAGAGTCACAGACATATTATACTTTATTTCATTTTATTAAAAAAGCTTAAACCCCCCCCACCCCCCCACATTTTTCAATTACCCTGATACAGAGAGCTGTTGAAACCTTATAATGTTAAATGGTGAACAGGACAAAGATACAAAAGACAACCGATGTGATCTTTCATAATAAGGCTGTGACATTTCATCAAATTACATTCTGCTGTCTCATTTTACAATAATGGCATTTTCTTGAAATTGAAACTTGAAAATCATCTCATCAAGGCATATCAATGACTTGTCACATAGTTTTTACAATTTACCTCTTGTTAAATTCATACAGAAAATTGTTGAGGAATTTGTTCTCAGAAAACAAATATTGTAGAAATGTATCAGGTCAGAGGAAGTTAATAAATGATTATTTAGTCATGCATACATCAATATTTAACTGCCACATTAATATTCATTGTAGACTAAGAATCCATATTTATCATATATGTATTAGAGATAGGGGAGTAATTTATCTTAAAATCATACACAAGAACATGCTTAACTTCATCTCTCGCTCAATCATCTTAAAAAAAGAAACAAAAAAAATCTTTATATAAATATTAGAATTTTTGATTTTTATTATTCTACCTATTTTCTTACTGGCCCCATTCAAAACTAAACAATGATGTTGTGTATTTAAACTCTCACCCTTGAACCTTGCTTAGTTAGATGCTCTCTAACAGTGCACTTTTTTTCTCTATACCACAGCCAAATGTAATGCGTAATATAAAATCAATACATACTGTGCTAAATGTCAAATACAGAACATACATTATTAAAGAACAGTCGTCTCAGTCTCTCTCTTACTCTTATTCCTTCTGACAGGCACACTTCAGGTGTAAAAGCTGATATGCCATTCCATACTGCCCATAGCACTTGGCCAGCTCTCAGCAGCCATTGATGCGGGTGTCAAGTCCGATACATCACAGGCTTTCCACTAGAGACGTGGCAATTGTTACGTGACTGCGGGATGTGGCCAGATTAAATGTGTAACTAAGTTTGGGGTCAGCGGGCACTAGACAGATCCCTGCTATTAGACCAAGAGGAGGGAGACAGTGAGGGAAAATGAGCTGCATTGACTCTTCAGCACGAGAAGTGAGACAATCTGAGAAATGAGAGACGTGGAAAAGTTTCTCAGAAGGGAAGAAGCTGAATGCTGTTGCTGGGTTTCTCAAATGTAATAGTCAGAGAGTGGACGAATGGGTTGGAGCCTTAGCACTGACTTGGAAACTAGTGAGAGTGTTTTGTCATAAGATTTATGAATTTATGAACTCAGATTTATGAAAACCAGTTTTTTACTGGTTGTTGTATTGAAACAATCTCTTTGAAAAGTCTTTTTCAGTCTCAGCCAGAGGCTGAAAATATTTATTTCCTCAGGCTTTCGCTGGGGAGACAAAACTATAAAGTATATGGTATATTATTATCTTTTAAAAGTACTGTTTTTTTTTAAACAGATATGAAGAATAGGGAGTAAACAGTGGCAGGGATCTACTCACATTAAACTCGCGTGGGCCCTCGGCTGCCATATAAATCCATTTGTTGCCCTGAGGCAACAAGCTTCATCTGTGCCGGGAGTTTGAACGCCTGGAGAAATGAGCGTCCATGGTCTTTGATCTAAGTCTCTCGTGCATGATTGTATCTTTGCAATCCAATGCACTTTGGCATGCTCTGTAAATTACACTATAGCCACAGCACCAAAGTGCATCAGCCACTTTTGGCAATTGTACCTTTTTTACACAAATTACATAACGAATCCCGTTTTTAATCTAAACATCCAATTACAGCCGCAATCAGTAATAATAATAATACTAAAATCATAAAAAGTTGATAAATGACAGAAGCTTTTCTGAGAAATAGAGATAGCCCTCCTGAAAATGACAGTCTTCCTTGTCATCCTATAAAGTTTAATGCCGAACTCTGTCTGCTCATAGTAAATGTAATGTTCAGTGTCTGTTTGCCAGAAAAAGGGATCAGGGGAATTTATTTTTATGGCCCCCTTCAGAAAGTGAACTATAAGTAATGTTGCACCTACATGTCAACTAACTCTCTTTATAGTATGAATAGATTATTAGTAGACTGTCTGCTTAAAATATGCTAACATTTAGTGTCATGGTCATCCAACAGACATTTATACTGACAAAAAGTCACTTTTCAAGTACATGTCAACGTATTCTACAAACCCTAACGCTTATTATACGAAACCTACCCTTAACAGTTTACTGATACTCTACTAACACTCTAATGCAAGTTATTTGACATTTAGGTGCAACGTTACTAATAGTCAACAGAATGTTTAAAGTGGACAATCAAAATAAAGTGTAACCTGGATCAGCAATATTTCTGTATGTAAAGGGATTTTTTGTGTGTATGTTTAAGATACTCACTATATATATATATATATATATATATATATATATATATATATATATATATATATATGCTTGTATCCAGCCTACCAGACAAGAATATGCGAGCATGCGGGGAGCATTTATTTAGAAAGTTGCAGTTAAGTATGATCACGTTAGCAGGAAAAATGGTCCATTGTCAGTATATATGATGGACAGCTCACAAAGAAATCACTTTCAAACCAAGCAGCTTTCCATTGGTCAACACTGCAAATTTGTATGACCAATGAAATCAATGTCGGGAAACTGTCTCCCTCACACGAAAATCACGACTGTGTGGGTTCCTATTGAAATTACTGGATTTGACAAAATAAAAACTTGCTGAACAATGGTAAATGTGATTGCACCTTTAGAGTTTCTCATGCAGAGAATTTTGTGCTTTTAAACAGTATGTTGAAAGTCAGAGCATCTGTAAATTTTCCCACTTCATGAATGTTTGGAGTGGGGTTTCTCTCTACAGGAAGAGAAACATGGAAAACCTAGTGTGGAGCTCGAGCTAAGTGATAACAGAACAGTTTGAGTGGAGGACGGAAAATCATGTAACTCTGCTCCACTGATAACGTACACTGTTCCAGACTGCTTTCCAATCTGTACATTGCTGTACATTTTTAATGCTTGGCTTCTTTTGTAACTATTTTCATTGGCAAATGAGAAGTATAGAAAATAAATGGCATTTTTTGTTTGAAAAGTAAACTACTGTACATGATATTAACTGGTTAAGTGTGGCATCATGACCATACTTCCATGTTGATATTCAGTACAACAGCACACACATCTTAACATAGATCTTAATATACATCGAAACAACTTAACCACAAACACCCAGCAATTATAAAGGTAATAGCAGCTGTTTAAAGGGTGATAAAGTGAATGCGGCAATCTATTGGTTGTGGGCATTGTAAATTTCATTCAGTGCAGTCCAATGGCAACTAGAGAGAGAGAGAGAGAGAGAGAGAGAGAGAGAGAGAGAGAGAGAGAGAGAGAGAGAGAGAGAGAGAGAGAGAGAGAGAGAGAGAGAGAGACGCCTGATACAGCCTCAGTCTCTTTCCCTTTAATCTCTTTTTTTCAGTCAGTGCTGCCTCTTTCTATGGAGACAATCAGATTATCTACAATTTACTGTTTCTCCGCAGTGATTTCAACGCATTACCTTAATCTATGTGGGTCATTTACATCAGATATGTTGCCGCGTCTCTGTTGAACAGTCTCCGGTGAGCCACCTCTCTTTCGGACGGCAGCATCACGTTGGATTTTAACAGGGGCAGAACGGAGTTAGATTTTTTCCCTTGTGTGGCACATACATTTTGACCGTACCCCAGGTAGTCGGGCGTCAGGACAGAAGCCGTACAATGCAGATACTGCAAAGGTAAGACACACGAGCAGCCGTGGAAGTTAAAGTAGCCCATCTCTATTTTTACACAGTTGAACTGTCTGACGCCGCGTACACGGTTATTTCCCGCTGCTTCACAAGATTTTCCCCCTCTTTCTCTCGCTCTCTGAAAGCTTCATCCATCCGGACTATGCAACGATTTTGCTTTTGAGTGTTTAATTCGCGCCGGCTACACGCGCTGCATGATTTGCATGAAAAGGGCTGACCGTACAACCTGTTTCAGTAGTTTTTTGGGCAATAGTACATTTTGCATTTCGATTTTTTCGTCATCGAAATAATAAGTAGCCTATGATCATTAAAACCCTTATATTCTGCTTTCCGATATTAGTGGTATCCACATTTAGAGTTGAAAAGCAAGTATAGCCTTCTGCACGAAAGAGTCTTTCATATGCGTCATGGGAAATGGGCAAAATGTACGCACTTGGACAGTCAGCATATGAGGGGAAATGGCTTTAGAAGGGGAATCGTGTGGCAGAACTAAGTGTTTCAGTAGGCTATAGCACTACTTACCTGTGGCTAACCAAAGCTCGGTACAGTGAGATATGCTTCATGATTGTTTTCCTCACTAGTGCACATCCATGTGTGTTAATCAGACACTCGGCTAAAGATGTGGTGGCGATAAATCGTTCGATATTTCGTTTCTCGAGAGTCATAATATTCGATCAAGCTTTGAAAAAGGCGAGGTTAGACTACTTAAAACACATAATATAGTCGCGATAAAATACAATATCAGTCTGAGATGGGACACTTAAGGTGCGCCCTGATTGAAGAAGATTTAGTTTAGCGATATGGTTTGTTTTGTTACTTAACTCTGGCCTATAGCTTTGCTGTTGGCTACAGAAGAACTACATTCTCCTCAAAAGATGCGGTGACTCCGGACTTTCATCACAGGGACCACTGTTTCAGTCCAAGCTATTCCGCTTATGCAGCGGTGAGCCACAAGGTGGTACTGTGGACATCTCCATGCGTGTTTGGGCGACGGAGTTGGCCGCCTCTCGAACATTCGCACTGTACAACATTTTAACCTTCACTACTGTCAGGATGCGCGGGTGAAATAATGTTCATACTTAAGGATGTGCAAACAGCTTCAATCATTCTAATTACGTTAATTAACTTTATGCAGGCCTATGTAATTGTGTCCGTAGACCCGAATAGTTTGACCTGTAACTTAGGCTACTAATAAAAGTTTTGAACAAATTTTTTATTTGTATACATTTTTGTATAGGCCTACAATTTACCACGTGGGGCAACTTTCTTATCTATAGTAGTATGGGATCTTGGTGTTACGTTTTATTAAGTTTTGGGCAGATATATTTAGCAGATTTAGGTGGTAATAGGATGTTGATATGAAGAGGCCCGGACTGATCATGAGCTTGAGAACCTTTTTTTTTTCACTGTTGATTTAATTAAGCTACAAATAGAATGCGATTAAGCTACCTTTGAGTGTTTAATCACATGAATTGAATATTCTAATTTAAAAATAGGCTGCTGCTTTTAAGAGCAATATTTATTCTGGTCCTAGTCGTTTAGAGGTGCAGTTCAGTATACGTTTCTCTTTCTCTCTCACTAGCTCATAGGATCAGTGGTTTGTCTTTGAATACATTTTCACTCTCTCTCTTTGCTTACTGGGGTTCCTGTCCACACTCAGTCAACTGACAGAAATATAGAAAGAGAGAATACAGCTTGAGAAAACAAATTCCAGCTGACTTGCTAGTCCAGACGCCATGTTGAATAAGTCATAGCAGGTGCATTTGCAGCGGAATCGCCCCACGTTTATCCGAAGTTCACCCAAAGGTCACAGCGGTTTCTATGCTTTATTTCTTGGTCTATCGTTTGGACCGAATCAATACACTATCTCCTTTGCATCATGAGTCACTATTTGAACAGTGCAATTGTTAGAGCCTCCTTCAAAAAGATCATTTATTATAATTAAAATGCAGAGAGAGACCCGGCACCTTCATTGAGATTCGCGTGAGTTATCTTCAGTGATCACACAGGCAGCGATTCTATTTTCTCTCCGTTTATTCTCCTTGGTGTCTTTCCTTCTTTTTATTTTTCAGACTCACCCAAAAAAAGTATTAAAATTCCAACCAATCACCTTTATCTAAATGTAACTTAGACAGATGTGGCCGTGGGGAAAATTATGATTTTAAAATGTTATGCATTTAATACTAGAATAGGGGGAATACTCATTTTTATAATAAGTAAATTGAGATCATCACTAAACTGGTTGAATATTTAAAAATGTTATTTACTGTATTTATTCATTTACTTACGTTACCATTTAAAACAAAACATCACATTTTCTTGATGCAATGAAGGAAGAGTTCACCCCAAATTAAACTCTCTTTTTGATGCTCAAAAATTGTATGACTTTCTTTCTTCTGTGGAGCGTAAAAGAAGATATTTTGAAATATGTCACTTTGAGTGTTGTTATTATTATCATTATTATTATTTCCACCAGACAATGAGGTCCAATGTTGTTTTGGACTCCAATGACTCTTTTATTGTGTGGACAAAAACTCTTCAGAACAATAAGGAGTTAACCAAAGGAACCTTTCTTTTTGGTTGAACTATCCATTTGGGCTGATAGCCAGTATAGACACATATATTCTTTGTACTTGTTTGTTGCAATAGGGTATTTTGGCAGAAAGTGCCTTCAAACTGAGCCTCTTGAATTTAAGCATTGCTTGAGGATGTAGCAATATTGGTGTAAAGTTATTGAATAAATCCCTCTTGGCTGATCTAGCTTGGACACCAGACGAAGAGTGCATACAAACTGGTGGATGTTACATGGCTTTTTGTCTGCGTTGGAAATTAAATTGCTGGCCAGACATTCAGACCCATCTGCTTTGGAGGACAAATATGTACGTGAAAGGTTTTCTGAAAGCCCAACTCAATGTCAGGATATTTGATGATCAACGGCAAAGAAAACAAGGGTTTTTAAATTAGTAGGACTACAGAGCAACAAAGGCCTCTTGATGGATAATGGTCTTAATTCTTAATCGTTTACCAGTCTATTAAAATGTGATTAATTTTTTTAGAACACTTTCTTTTTTTTTGTATCTCTTCATAATGAAGCCACTGCAGCATGTACAACACAAGCCTTGATGTCTGGGCTAAATTATGGTTTTAATAAAAAAATAAAAAAAATAGAGTAGACTTCAAACCCCAAGGTGTCATGAGATGGGTTTTTCTCAGACTACCAATACAGATCTTTTAAAGCATGTCATGTGTAATGTGTACAGGGACTCAATCCTTATGAAATTCTTACTCCTTCATTATATTCTGCCTTAGAGGAATATCACCTTTCAAATGCTCTTAAATCCCTGTAAATGTTAAGCAGAATAATATTTTACAGTCATTTACCATACCAGGGGATGTTTTCTGCATTGTATAAAGGAGATAATGCTTCTTTGTTGTTTGTTTTCTTGTGCTTTCATGTTTTCTCTTGTGACTGTCAGTGCTTTAAAACATCCTGCTGTTGTAAAGCGTTCTGTTATGAAGTGGAGAAGTAGAGATAACCCTAATCCTTTTGTAATTTAGCATTGCTCAACACCAATTTAAGTTAATGTGACTGTCTCAATGAGTCTATTATATCATCACTGCATTGTTCGCACAATTAACTTTCCATGGGTTATGCTATCTACTATCTGATCTCTGCTGAAATTGCTTTTTGATATGAGGAAATGAAAAAGTTGTATTAATCAATCTTAGATTCTTGAAGAATTATTTAGAAAGGCTTTGAAAATTACAATGTAGATAACGCTGGGTGTGACATCTGTTGAACACACCATATTTTGAAACTGTTGGCAAAATGATGCCTTTTTATATGTTGAGGATTTCAATTTAAATAAGAGGTACTGATCCAAGAACAATCTCATAAGAAGCTTCCCCACTTCGGTTTCACTGACAGAGCTATTAATGGAGGGATCAGAGCGAACAAAAGAGTTCATCAGTTGTAGTTTTACTCAGGACTTAAGTCATTAAAGTTTCCCTCCAGAGGCTCCAAGGAGTACAGCTCAGTAATTTGAGGCAAATGTGCATGAACAATCCATAAGATGATCTTGAACCTTATATAAAGCTAAACAAATCAGAGCTGTGGTGTGTGTTGTACAACTGTGTTGAAGTTCAAGAGTATCAAAAGCACCAACCGATGAGGATCTTCTCAATTCTTTTCACACCCACTCTCTTCCTCTTTCTTGTATGTGGATGAAATGCATAGAGCATTCATTATTCAAATTCTCTCGCTGGGTAGCATTTCTTTTGCGTTATCTGCTCTCAGCTTTGTGTGCTTCTTCTGTTTGTTCATTCAGGTGGAAAGATTATCGTTTTTTCAGACAATAAATGTGATGCAGACATATCGTTTTACTATTCGCATATATTTAAATCAGTGGCAAATTTGTATTCACATCTACTCCAATATATGTCTCTAAGGAAATTTATTTTGAATGCTTTTTGATTTATTCCAGAGGATCTTCCTGGAAAGATTCCTGAAAACAGTGACCTTTAGTGTTTCCACAGCAAGAGGCGTCTCAAACCAATGTTTTTCTTGTCATTTATTCTTCTGTAATCCTGTACGAATGGTTTCCTATTGCTAAATTCCCAAATTTGTACTTGAACAACATATCAGAGTCAAAGGATAATGGATAAATCTGTTTAGATTTGTGTAGATGACTCAGCCAGAGACATGATGAATTCTACTCTCTGGGCATGCTCATTGCCTTTATATATCAGGCTATTATTGATGATGATTCTGAAGAGTATTCTGTAGCTCAAACAGCTGAACATGGTGGTAGTGCAATGCAAATGTCATGGGTTCGAATCCCAGGAAATGCCTGGACTGATAACATGTTTGCTTTGAATGCAATGTAAGTTGCTTTGGATAAAGGTTTCTTTCAAATACATAAATGTAAATATGACAAAAAACAACACACATCCATATTTCAGGATTTGGAATATCAGAATGAAAACTAATAGCATTCATTACTGGATCAAGCCATCAAAATACTTCAAAGTCTCAGATTGGTCTTTCCTACATTAAATGGATAGTTCACCCCACAATTAATAATTGATTCACCCTCAAGTTGTTCCAAACCTGTATGATTTTTTTTCTGAACACAAAAGAAGATATTTTGAAAATGGTTTACCAAACAGTTGATGGGCACCATTGACTTCCATAGTATGGGAAATAAATGTTATGGAAGTCAATTGAGTCCCATCAACTGTTTGGTTACCAGCATTCTTCGAAATATCTTATTTTGTGTTCAGCAGAAGAAAGAAATTCACACAGGTTTGGAACAACTTTGCATTTTTGGGTGAACTATCCATTTAAGTAATGAGAAGGAGAATAATGTATAGATTGGACAGAATTGTAGTTCTAAAAAAATAACTGCTCAATCATACAACATGTTTCAGTCACAGATAAACAGTTTCTAGGCAAATAGATCAATATATTCCAAGCATACGTTTTCAGTACAACTAACCTCATACATAAATAGATATAATATATTTTGTGTTTACGCAACAATTCAATGCTGACAGTTATTTGAGCCTATCAATTTACCAGACCACTTACTTTATAAATCGTGGCCCAGTCAATGGAAACCTAGAGTCATATTTCATTGTTTGAATCTAGAGTATAATGATGTCTAAGTGTTAGCATTTATTTGTTATTTGAGTCTATTCATGTATTTTTTTTCCCTCTTTCAGTGCAAGGTTACCTTGGCATCTCTGATGCTTAATGCAAAGCATACACATTAATAAAGGAAATGGAATTCCTTTGTTTTTGTTTATGACAATGAATGAAAATTTACGGGCTGTTCTTTTTTTCACACAGGCAAACCAATAAAGGAGGAATTGAAAGGAGGGAGTAATTACACCAGAGGACAGCTCAGGGAAGAAGAGCCACATTTTGTTTCTCGTCAAAAGGATAGCAGTTAAAGAACGACAGAAATACAACTGAGATCCAGAATCGCCCTCATGGCTAGGGGGAATGCCGTGATTGTTGATTTGATTGGTGGGAGTGCTGTCAATCATCTGTCCGTTGCAGCCTGAAGGCCGGTTTCACCTTGGCTGTGGGAGAAGGGAGGAGTGGAGGACTGTGAATTCAAATAACTCTGCCAACCGCAGCTGGACCATGTCACGGCTCAGAGGAACTCCATGGATAACACTCACCATGGTTCGTCCGCTGGCTACTCTCCGTCTTTTTTCCTGGATTGTGCTTGCGGCTGCTTGGCTAGCCATTACACAGGGCCAGCAGCAACCCATTGTCACGACAAACTACGGCAAGCTAAGAGGCTTGAAAACATCTCTGCCCAATGAGATTTTAGGGCCTGTGGAACAGTATCTGGGGATTCCCTATGCCCTCCCGCCCACGGGAGAGAGAAGGTTTCAACCCCCTGAGCCCCCCATGTCCTGGCCTGGGATTCGAAATGCCACACAGTTTGCTCCCGTTTGTCCTCAGTTTCTGGAAGATCGGTTTTTACTCAATGATATGTTACCTGTATGGTTCACCGCCAACTTGGATACCGTTGTAACCTACGTACAAGATCAAAGCGAAGACTGCCTATACTTAAACATTTATGTTCCCACCGAGGATGGTATGTAATTTCATTACCATAACATAATGTGATGTTTGTCTTTAATTTTTTCTTCTCAACAAGTTTCATCATTGTTTGTTTGCTAATTAGGTTGTAGAAATGACATCTTTTTAGTTGTGATAGACCATCTCGGTTGTTTTACAGCACCGTCTGTTTAGTTAGCATCATCACAATGCGACCTTTGAAGATTTTCCAAACTCAGCAAGTTGAGAATTCCCAAATGGCTTTTTGTGTGTTTGTTGCTGAAACTCTGAAATTAGATTTGACCATATTTTTTTTTTAGTAAGATACCCCATCACATTTAGGTTATTGAGCAAGCTCATGACTATCAATTCAAAGTAAACATTTTTTTTCTCAAAATCTGGCTAGTATACAATTTTATTTCTTTTGGGAAAAATTTTGACCATGAATGTTTTGGATGGTGTATATCCACTTATGTATTTTTTAATTGATGTTATTTAAATTTAAATTATTTTAATAATTTACAGATATCACTCAATTGTTTGTCCTATAGGCTTCAGCTGCATGATGGTGAGTTAAATTTAGCTTGAACACTAGATTGACATTAAAAAAGTAAGAAACGGGATTAACTTGCAACTGAAGTCACTCACGGAGGTTAATTAGCCATATTTGTATCATCAAATGATATATATATATATATATATATATTTTTTTTTTTCATTACTATAACATCATGATGATAAGATATTTAGTCAGGGATGTGATTAGTCAGTCATTTGGGGAGGGAAGCTATGAATCTTGCTCTTTATTACATTTATTACTTTGTTACATTACTCTTTATTTATAAATATAACCTTTGATAAACAGAAGTATGTATTGGAACCTGAATTCTGAAATCTATATTGAAATTTGGAATAACTGGAATAATTAGGAATATTATCCATGATTCTGACCTGAAATCAAAGTTACTATATTCCTTCCTATGTATTCATGACTAGGGCTGCAACAAACGATTATTTTGATAATCGATCAATCTAACGATTATTAGAACGATTAATCGACTAATCGTCGATTATTCCGCAGACTAATCAGTAAGTTTGGAACGATTATTCAGCTTTTCCAATTAGTTAAAACATTGAGTTATACATATTCTAACTATAATATAAAAAAATAAAATCACTTCAGCTTTTGAAATAGTTGTTTTAATGAACTTTGAGCCAAATAAACAGGTCATTCTCTTTAAGTTTTCAGATTTCGGTCCAACTCAAATCACACACAAATGCTCTCTAAGCATTGTTTAATAGGCCCACTGCTTTTCTTAGAACTGAAACAGAAAAAGGGACATTTACTTCAGGACACAAAGAATGGTAAAATATTAAAGGGTCATGAAACCCCCCTCTATCAGCTCAAGTCTAGCTCATAATCTTTTTGAAAAATGCAACTTAAATGGGCGTGGATGGCTGTGAGAAGAAGGGAGGGAGTGGGTGTGGCACGGCAGGGGAGAGGGGGAACTGTCATCAGCCAGCAGTGTTGCCAGATGTACGATAATTATCGTATTTGTACAATAATTTTGACCTCTGTACAATGTACGATCAATAATGAACAATAATCTCAGAGTTTTCAGTCGTTCGTCCAAACACACATCCTACCGCTTCTCTCTCTGACCCCGAATCATTTCGCAGGCTCGCCTGCCTGCACGTACACACACACACAACACGGTGTCGCCCGGCCCGCACGTCAACACTACACATTCACAAGTCTCCCGCATTAAGCATACAATTGATATATTATCGAAATATCTAAAATGTTCATAACGACCGCTTATTTAACAAAAGGCAAGTAAAATGACCAGGGTTACATTTTAGACACACACTCTGAAGGGATAGAAAAGTCCTCAGGACTTGGTACCGCATTACTCGCAAGACGTAACTTGCATTGGTCATCGACAAGGCCGAAGTCCACCATTCTCCAATTCTCGAAGCTCTCTCGGGTAAAATGTTTGCGGCACTTGCGTCCCATGATGGTCTCTCTCCTTTACTACGCGATATCACAGTTTGACATGTCTGTGGAAAGATCCACGTGGTGTCATGAATAAGTAAGAGACCGTGTCTTCTCATAGGATATAAAAACTCAGTCTCATTAATAATTATGAGAGACCGATGAGTCATCAACGCACTACACTGTGCACTGCCACGTCACAGCCTGCGATGAAGATTTTAAACCCGGAAGACGAAAATAGCTGGAAAAAACTCAAATTTAACCATTTTCGCCCTACTATTAAATCTAACAGATGCTAACATTGTCTTCAATGTTGTTCAACACACATACCTCTGTTAAAATCTCAGAAAATTTGGTTTAGGGTTTCATGACCCTTTAATCTGCAAACAATTATTATAAGAATAAAATTACAATCTTTTTTTACATGACAATTGAGCTGACAGAGATGTTCTCATTCACCTTTTAATTTATAGTATGATAAAGTAACTGCCATGATATTCTTCCTATATCATAGGAAGGATATAACATCTCGTTTTGTAAGTCTTCATGATTATTGAACAAAATACAGGCAAGTGATAAGACTATAATAATACCTAATATACTAATAGTGTTACAATAATAAAAACAGCCCTGACTCCTAAGCTCGATCAAGCTTTATTCTATGCAAAATAAGTCATCACATTACTGTAATTATATTACTATTGATAATATTATTACTATTATTAGTAGTATTGCATTCTCTAATAAAGAGAGATTTACCGCTGGTTAGTAAGCTGGAGAACACTCACTTCTCACCGGCTCCTCTTTTGCCGGGATGTTTCCTCTTGCACACGTGCATGTTGTGCTCCCGTGAAAAGCAAGTTCCGCCTTGCATGTATTGAACACGACAGCATTCTTGATTTGAAGTTTTGTGAAACTTTCCCAAACCTAAACCTTGCTAGTTCGGATTCGTTTGCACTGTCATAATTCGCGCTGTGTTTTCTTCTACCGCAATAGCATTTGTAAGGGCTGCACTACACTCTAGCGCTACAGCGCCGTAGCGGTCAAATCACGGGATTGCAGGCCCTTACATTAGGTCACGTGAGATCAAACGACTACTCGACAACAAAGATATTTGTCGACAAATATTTATTGTCGACGTTGTCGACAACGTCGACTAATCGTTGCAGCCCTATTCATGACTGTTGCAATGCAGTAAATTTCCAACAGAATGTGTCAGAAAATGTTGACATCTCACAGTTGTGCTTTAAAAAAGTCCCTCCTGTGATGTTGAAATTCAATCCTCCTTTGTGTCATACTGAAGATGGTCATCCCCTGTTAGCTTTCAAACGCTTACCGCCCATTATGCCTTGGCTCTCCAAATTGCCCTTTTCAAAATCCTGTGTAATATGGGAACATCCTGGTATTTTTGACTCAAAGAGGGACATGCTCTGAAGTTGTCCCACTGTTGAAAGAGGATGCCAGATATAAAAAAAGCCCTTTTGTGCCATATCAAAAGAAAAAAGCATGATGTTCAGGGCTAGAATTGGAAAACCTGGATCACCTCTTCCTGATCTGTAGAAAACAGGCTAGAGACATAAATTCTCTGTTTTAGTTTCCTGCATCTTTTGTTAGCTATACGCACAAAAGAGACTACAGTCTGTTAGTGACAGAGTCAGCTTTATCTTTCAGTGTTACGAGTGAAGGCTGTGGAGGTGGCATCCTGTTTTGTTGTGAATTAATCACAATGAATGCCTCAGCCTAAAGGGACGGTCTTGGTGAAGAAACAATGCAGGCTCCCTTCCATTCTTTAATTGGGAAAGCTAACCAATTTTTTTTCTATTAGACTATTCAAAAAACCCATTCAGAGAAAAGGAAAGAAGTTGAAAAGAGGCAGTCATGACAAATCAGTGCTTGTTACCCTCATTGTTTATCTCAATGGGTGGACTTCTTTAACAAATGAAATCCAGTCTTGTTTTAAAGGTAATTGAGATCTACATGTAGATTGCAAATGGGTAACTGACACCTATGATCATGTACTGTAATTAATCCCACTCCCTGCTGCACAGCCTATCAGCCTATATATAAATTATATGACCAGACAATTGTATGCCAGACAATATTTGACACACTTTTTACTCGTGCGGATACATTATTTATTAATTGTAAATAATTTATTTAGAGATTTATTTTGGGATAAAAAAAATTTTAAAAATAAAAACACGAAACAATTACAAAGTAAAACAATTATAATAGCAATATATAGCCACAGTGATATGGTAAAATATTAATATGTTACTAGAAATACTAGTCATATTAATTATTAGTCTTAGTCTTATGTCCTACTTCACATGGATGTGCAAAACTTGATTCCATCATTTGAGAATATTACAAATAACTTCAAAGCAACACAATCTATCCTTTTTTTACCAAAGAGTTCAAATTTTGTCAAATGTGCTTATTTGATAAGTAAAAAGTGAAGAATCATAAGTATTTCTTATTTATATAAAGCCGTAACATATATATATATATATATATAAATATATATACATATATATATATTTTTTTTTTATCGCAAAACTTTATTTTCACCTTGAAGTTGTTTTTTGAATCCTAGACTTTCAATCTCATCTCATTCTCTTTCACGCCACTAAATATATCTCAGAATACAGTACATCTGAGAAACTGCTGATCTCCTGGGATTGCCACACACAACAGTCTCTTGAGTTTTGAGAGTACGAAAAAGAAAGGACGAAAGAAAAACATCAGATGAGCAGCAGTTGGTGGTGATGCTGGTGAAATTGCTTCGTTAATGAGAGGGTTTGGAGGAGAATGGCTAGAACGGTTCAAGCTGTCAGGAAGGTGGCAATAACTAAAATAACAAGGTATTACAACAGTGCTATTCCGAAAAACATCTCTGAATGCACACTTTGAACCTTTAACTGTTTGGCGGCAACAGCAGGCAAACACAATATGTTCCTCTGTCAGCCAAGAACAGGAGGCTGAAGCTACAGTGGGCATATGCTTGCCAAACTGGACATTAGATGATTGAAAAAAAAAAACCATCCCTTTGTCTGATGAATCATGATTTCTGATGCGATGCAGATGGTAGAGTCATAATTTGGTTAACCACATGAATCCATGGATCCATCCTGCTCTTTATCAACTGCTGCTGGTGGTTAAAATGACATGGGGAATATTTTTTTGGCACACTTGAGGTCCCTTATTGTCTTTTGAGCATCATTTATTCCACGTTCAACCTGCTGTGTTCTGCAACCTTGTTGACTGTGTGCATCTCTTTATGGCAAGAGTCTACCCATTTTCCGAGTCTCCAGCAGGATAACATGCCATGTCACAAAGACTGGTGATGTCATTGAGTTTAGTGTTCAATGGTCTCCTGGGAACGGCATGAATGTGAAGCTGACGAATTTGGAGCGAATGCGTGATGCTCTCATGTCAGTTTGGACCATAATCTTAGATTGTTTTTACAACCTTGTTGAATCCATTCCATGAAAGGTTCACCTAATGTGGCCAATGTGAATAATATAATTAAAATGCCTCTAATTGTGATTGCTGTCTTATTTGAAATTTGTTGAGGATCTAAAACATGAATGAAATTACATTTAGCAAAAAAAAAATTTAAGGTGAATCTTTGAGGTACCTGTAATACAATCACACATGATCATCTCTCATTTTGTGCCCCCATTGTGGCTATTAATTTGTTGCTGTCAATCACCTCTGAATAATTGGCCATTTCTTTTGGTTAATGTGTTTTGTGTGAAACCTTTATTTGAGCTGTGCGGATAGTATCGACCGCTGGGTAATGATGAGATGTCCTTTTATGTTCAGCCAAAAAAAGTGTTCAAAGCTAGTTTAACTTAGTTCTTCATATTCTTCAGGTTGAATTATTAATGAATAAAATGTAATGAGCTTCTGAACTAAGGGATTAATAAATGTGCTTCGTACATGCTAAAAATACAGATTCAACCTGTGCTCAGGAGAAGAAGAAAAAGTAGATTAATACACAGGATGATTTGGAAGTGTCAAACCTGGGCATACAGTGTTGGAGGGTTTCCCTGTGAATTTTTGTGGTATGCATATCATTAGTGTGGTGTGTCAATGTCCAACACTCTTCCTGAGCACATTCCTGTTTTATTAATTATTAATTAGTTACATTTTAAATCAAGTTAGTTTTTTGTTCAATAAAAGGTTACTGCATTGGATTTAAATATAGAGTTACAGAATAAGTATACAAAAATATGTAAAAATAGAGATATATATCTAAATAACACCAAAGTATGTAAATTATTGTTTTATTAATTCTGAACAATCAAATGTAAATAGCATACAATTAATATCAAATGTATTTTTTCTATATATTATGACATTTACATGTGAAATACAGTTAAATAATTGTAATATTGTAATATCAAACTACATTTTCATAAAATTGGAAACTAAAACCATAAAATAGAATTCCAAAAATAACATTCCATTACTTGTACTATATAAATATTGCATCATGCAGAATCCATTGTGCCATGTTTCCAAATGTAATTTCATTCATGTTTTAAATCATCAACAAATTCCAATTAGACGGCATGGTGCTAGAAACTTTCCATGGAGATTATGGTCCAAACAGACATGAGAGCATCCCACATTCGCTCCAAATTTGTCACCTGCACATTCATGCCGTTTCCAGGAGACCATTTGAAACTAAACTCAATGACATGGCATGTTTTCCCGTTGGAATGAACAATCAGAAAATGGGCAGACAGTGGCCATAAAGAGATAGACACGGTCAGCAAGGGTTGCAGATCACAGCAGGTTGAATGTGGAATTTAAATGATGTTCAAATGGCATTAACACTAAAAAAAGTGAGAGAGAACGGCAGGAAGTGTGTTATGCTATTATCATGGCAACCAAATACATTGCAAGCTGATTTGAAAATATATTCTATGAATGAAAGAATGTGCAAATCAGCTTGCAACGACAAATATTAATTTCCTTCCGTGTTATTTCATCCCACTGAGAATGAAGAATGATACCAGAGACAGCAGGAATAGGGGTTTCAACATTTCATATCGGAAGAATGGACTATTCACCATTTAAAACATTCTGTTGGCATTGGTAGACCTATTCAGGAAAAACCTTGAATAGCACTGAAAATCCTTCTGTGACACAAAAGTAGGATTTCCAGTTATGAAATGGGACATGTCTTATTTTGTGTGGTATCTTTCATTTGGTTGACAGCATTTCAAAATCATAGATATGAATATTTAGCTGTTAAAAATGCTTTTGCGACCTCTGAATGAAATTCTCCTCAGTCTTGACATTAATTAAATAATTTTATGTAAGCACATCAAGCTAATCTGTCTAAGCCAATGCAACCATAACATCACTTATACGGTCATTTATGTAAGGCTAATGCTGAAAGACTCTAGCGTAGTGAATACACATTTCTAGAATATTTTGTGTACTTTAAGCACTAGTTAGAGTCGCCTTCGGGTAATTTTCTGTGCACCTTTTTTTTTTTTTTTAGGTTATATTAAGAAGGTATTTCAGGGTATTATGTATTTGACCCAACTCATATTTTAATGTTCATTCCTATTTTTTGTAGGTATATTGTGTTTTAGTAGTATTAGAATTAGAATAGTATGTTGACATGTGATACAATGTAAAAACTAACTATTAGAATGGACACCTCTAACTATTTTGCTGGCCATAGGTTTGTTGTAGTTGTAGTTCACCATATTCTGTTGGCATTGGTAGACCTATTCAGGAAAAATCTTGAATAGCACTGACAATCCTTCTGTGACAAAAGTAGGTTCCCTTTCGAGGGAACTTAACACTGCGTCGAGAATCGACTCTTTGGGGACGCTCCCTTAGCGTGCGCCTCTGAAGTATGAATGAAACTATTCCAATCCTGATTGGTGTTGCGTCATGACGTAACATGTGACGGCATAACCGGATGCATAAAAGCTACGCCGGAACAAACACAAACTAGCTTTCGCTCTTCAGCAAGCGCTCTGTGTTGAAAACTGTCTGTCTTATTTGGTGTTGTTTGTCTCAGAAAGTATTGTTATTATGGCCAGCGAACAATTTAAAGCTTGTGTGCATCCTTGCCCTCGTTTCATCACGGGTGGGGACACACATGCTTTATGTGTGAATTGTTTGGGAGCGCAGCATGCACGGGCAGCTCTCGAGGGAGCTGCTTGTGTAGACTGTGAAGCACTTCCCATTAGAGTGCTGCGCTCCCGGCTGGCGTGCTTTGATGAGCACGGTCAGGCTCGCGTTCCCCATGGTTCTGGTCCCGCGTCCGTTGAGGCGGCGCGGCGATTGAGATCGTGGGGTTCGCAGCGGGATCTTGTGGATGAGATTGAGACTGCTGAGGCACCTTCTCACTCTTCATCCGAGGATCTCGTAGCCCCTGAGAGTGGTGCAGGAGCCTGCATCGCGGCTTCTCCTGCCCATGATCAGTTCCCGATGCTTGAGCTCTCTGCTTCCGAGGAAGTAGATGTGCTCAGCATTGATGCGGATGACCGTGATCTAGGCGCGCCAGTTCACGGCCAAGGTTATGAGGAGCTGGTGGAGGTTGTGACTCGTGCTGTGGCCAGACTTAACATCAGCTGGCCACATGATGAGCAGGGAACGCAAGTGAGAAGCAAGCTTGATGAGCGTTTCCTGCAGCACAGATCACAACCTCAGCGCCGGGGTTTGCCGTTTTTCCCCGATCTCCACAAAGAGATCTCGAGATCGTGGGATAAACCGCACTCGTCCCGTGTCTCCAATCCCAGTATGGTGGATTATAGTAATGTTATGGGGGCACGGGATATGGGTTATGGGAAGATGCCTAAAGTGGAAGAGGCTTTAGCGGGTTATCTTTCTCCTGAGTCGGCATCTTCCCTAAAAACCCCGGCGTTGCCTAGTAAGCCCTGCAGAGATACATCTGCATTAATAGGCAGGGCTTACATGGCGGCAGGTCGGGCTGGTTCATGTCTGCACTCTATGGCACTCTTGCAGGCATACCAGGCCGACCTCCTGAAAGATTTAGATGAGGGGGAGGGGCCAACTCCTGAGGATATTGCGGAGTTAAGGAGAGCCACAGATCTGTCTCTTCGGGCCACAAAAGAGACGGCCCGCGCCATTGGCCGCTCTATGGCAGCTATGGTGGCCACGGAGAGACATCTGTGGCTAAATTTATCTGGCATGAAGGAAAAAGATAGATCCTTTCTGCTGGATGCGCCGCTTTCGCCTTCTGGCCTGTTCGGCGACGCCGTTACATCGGTCGTCGACAGGTTTCAGGAGGCGAAGAAACAATCTGCGGCGTTCCAGCAGTACCTCCCCCGTAAGGCAAAATCTAAATCGAGTAGGGTGGGGCCAAAAGATCAGCCCCAGCCATCAGCCGGCTCCTCACACCGAGCAGAGCAGAGAGAGAGCGTTTCCTCTAGAGCCCCTCCTCCTGGAGCTTGGCAACAGAGGAAACACTCTCAAAAATCGAAGTCCTCCAACCAGAAGGGCGACCTGAGGGACGTCATTCAGGCTAGGAGGGCTTCGGGGAAGAGGTCCTAACCGAAGTGGTAGGACCTCTGAGGGCTGTCCCCTCCGCTGTAGGGCAACCGAGGTTGTTCTCGCAGCGGAGCCCTCTAGTAAACGATGTATGTTGCCCGCCGTCAACGACGCTTCGGGCCGCATCTCTTTCCAGCGAAAATATTCTAATAAAGAAAAAGCATCAATTATGGTCACAAAAGCCGTATCGACTACACCCTGCCGGTATTCCGCTTCAGGGAGTCGAGAAAGATGCTCGAAAAACACCAGAGGCCAGTCTCGAGAGGCTGGTACCCCTAGTAGATTTTGTAGAGGCATGGTATCATCTTCCCAACATATCTGCATGGGTCCTGCATATAATAAAATCAGGGTACAGACTGCAGTTCGCGCGCTGCCCCCCCAGGTTTTCGGGGGTAGTGCAGACTACAGTGGTTCCAGAGCAGGCTCAGGTGATGGAACAAGAGGTACAGACTCTGCTGCTAAAGGAAGCCATAGAACGTGTTCTTCCTTTGGACAGGGAGTCCGGGTTTTACAGCCGGTACTTTATAATTCCAAAGAAGGATGGGGGGTTAAGGCCAATTTTAGATCTCAGGGTTTTGAACCGGTCTCTGAGGAGGTTCAGGTTCAAAATGCTAACCATTCCTGCAATCGTGAGTCAGATCAGATCCGAGGACTGGTTTGTCACGATAGATCTAAAAGACGCTTATTTTATTTTCTCCATCCTTCCATGTCACAGGAGATACCTGAGGTTCGCTTTCGGGGGCGAAGCTTACCAATATCGGCTTCTTCCGTTCGGCCTAGCACTCTCTCCCCGCACATTCACCAAATGTATGGATGTAGCCCTTGCTCCACTGAGACTTCAAGGCATTCGTATATTGAATTATCTCGACGACTGGCTCATTCTGGCTCAGTCTCGGGAGATGGCAGTTCGGCATCGAGATGTCGTCCTTGGCCACATTCAGAAATTGGGGTTGAGACTCAATACAAAGAAGAGTGTGCTAGAACCATCCCAGTGCACGATGTTTTTGGGAGTCGTGTGGAACTCGATTACGATGCAGGCACGAATGTCTCCCGCACGTATCGAGTCAATTCTGGGGATGGTATCCAGGTTAAAGCTAGGCCAAGCCATCACTGTAAAGCAATTTCAAAGAATGCTGGGCCTCATGGCAGCGGCATCCAACATCATTCCTTTGGGCCTTCTACACATGAGGCCCCTTCAGTGGTGGTTAAAAACCAAGGGGTTTTCTCCCAAGGGAAATCCGTTTCGTATGATCAGAGTAACGCGCAGATGCCTTCGTTCTCTACAAATATGGAATAAACCTTGGTTCCTGTCCCAAGGGCCAGTGTTGGGAGTGTCTTGTCGCCGGAAAACCGTTTCGACAGACGCCTCCCTCACTGGCTGGGGCGCGGTCATGGACGGCCGCTTTGCCAGGGGTCTGTGGCAGGACCATCATCATTCTTGGCATATAAATTGCCTGGAGATGATGGCTGTGTTCAGGGCTCTGAGGAGCTTCCTCCCAGACATCAAAGGTCACCATGTATTAGTACGATCAGACAATACGTCAGTGGTAGCCTATCTGAACCGACAAGGGGGACTCAGATCGCGCCCTCTGTGCAGACTGGCGCATCAGATTATTCTTTGGTCCCAGGGGAAAATACTGTCTATCAGAGCAATGTATATTCCGGGGGTTCAGAATCAGGGAGCAGACATCCTGTCGAGGCAGGGGCTGAGGCCCGGGGAATGGAGACTTCACCCAGAGGTGGTGAAGTTAATATGGGAGAGGTTTGGACCGATGGAAGTGGACCTGTTTGCGTCTCGAGAGACGTCCCACTGTCCACTTTGGTTCTCCCTCTCACATCCAGCCCCACTGGGGTTGGATGCCATGGTACAGGCCTGGCCGAGGCTTCGCCTGTACGCTTTTCCCCCGATCGCTCTGCTTCCGGGAGTCCTGGAGAGGGTCCGTCGGGAGGGCATCAGTTTACTTCTGGTTGCCCCAAGGTGGCCGACCCGAGTATGGTTTTCAGACATAATATCACTCCTGATAGCTCCGCCATGGCAGATTCCTCTGAGGAGGGATCTGTTGTCTCAAGCGGAGGGCACAGTCTTCCACCCTCACCCAGAGCTGTGGAAGCTGTGGGTCTGGCCTCTGAGGGGGTTCAGTACCTAGATGCTGGTCTATCAGCCGGAGTGGTTGAAACCATACTTAGTTCTAGGGCTCCATCTACTAGGAGATTATATGGCCTCAAGTGGAATGTTTTTTCCGCTTGGTGTAGAGAACAGGAGTTAGATCCAGTTAACTGCCCAGTGGCTTCAGTTCTGGAGTTTCTTCAAAATCGTTTCTCTGCGGGTCTCTCCCCTTCCACACTTAAGGTGTACGTGGCTGCCATTGCGGCTTTCCATGCACCATTGAGTGAGGGGCCTCTGGGAGGCACCAGTTGGTCATTCGGTTTCTCCGTGGTACTCGGAGGATGAGACCGACAACCAGGTCCAGGGTTCCTACCTGGGACCTGGCAATAGTTCTTGAAGGGTTATCCCTGGCCCCCTTCGAACCTTTGCAGTCGGCTTCGCCTAAGGACTTAACGCTAAAAGTGGTATTTCTCTTGGCTATTACCTCACTTAAGAGGGTGGGAGATCTCCAAGCCCTGGCAGTGACACCAGCTTGCTTGGAGTTTGCCCCTGGCAGAGTAAAAGCTTTTTTGCACCCGAGTCCGGGCTATGTGCCTAAAGTTCCATCTAATACGGCTCGGTCTACAGTCCTTCAGGCATTCCATCCTCCACCTCATGTGTCGGCAGAAGAAGAGAAGCTTCATTTGCTCTGCCCCGTCAGAGCTTTGAGCGTGTACCTTGAGAGGTCCTCTTCTTGGAGAAGGTCGGACCAATTATTAGTATGTTTTGGGTCACCTAAGAAGGGGCTCCCGGCATCCAAGCAGACTATTAGTAATTGGATTGTTCAAGCTATTACTGAGGCTTACAAGGTGCGCAACTTGCATTCACCTTTAGCCGTGAGGGCTCATTCAACTAGAGGCATGGCTTCCTCTAGGGCCCTTCTTTCGAGTGTACCCCTACAGGAGATCTGTGAGGCAGCCGGTTGGGCTACTCCACATACTTTTATTAGGTTCTACAGTCTCCACCTTCCTAGTACGCCTGGTGCACACGTGCTCAGTCCTCGCTGAGTGCCTAGACAGTTTCACTCCGGGACAGGCCTATTTCGGTGCGTGGCCTAGTGGGCACTCGTTCCCCAAAGAGTCGATTCTCGACGCAGTGTTAAGTTCCCTCGAAAGGGAACGTCTCGGGTTATGACTATAACCCTTGTTCCCTGAGAAGGGAACGAGACACTGCGTCGTTCTGCCACGCCCCTTAAGGCCTGAGAGCGGCTTGCTTCATCGCTAGGCTAGTTTGTGTTTGTTCCGGCGTAGCTTTTATGCATCCGGTTATGCCGTCACATGTTACGTCATGACGCAACACCAATCAGGATTGGAATAGTTTCATTCATACTTCAGAGGCGCACGCTAAGGGAGCGTCCCCAAAGAGTCGATTCTCGACGCAGTGTCTCGTTCCCTTCTCAGGGAACAAGGGTTATAGTCATAACCCGAGACGATTTCCAGTTATGAAATTGGGAATGTCTTGTTTTGTGTGGAATCTTTTATTTGGTCGACAGCATTTCAAAATTATAGATATTAACATTTAGCTGTTAAAATTGCTTTTGCGACCTCTGAATGAAATTCTCTGTCTTGACATTAATTAAATATATATATATTTTTTTTTCTCCTGATGACTGGCATCAGGTTGAGCCTGGCACTGGTGGCTACTATTTAGGACTGGGGTGGTCTAAACTGAGGTTGGACCCACTCCTGAAAAGCTAGGTGCAGCTTGCTTTACTACGCAACCTCAGGGCGTTCCATTTAGCGTCAATGTGCCAATATCTAGTTTATTCATCAACTCTAGAGGGCGCAGGCACATCATTACCACATGGCTCAAGCTGATTGGCCTCTGTTGATCCTGCTGCCAATGTGATTTAAATCATCTGGTTCATTGTTTTTTGTAAGCTAGCCCTGCAGCGCATTATCAGAGTTCCTCTGAAACCTTCCACCTGCCTAGATCTGCCATTGTTGTGTCTATTTATGGATCAGCAGCATATCTTATGTGCTAACAGTATGTCTGTATATCTAATAGCAGTAGCAAGTCCATACTTGCTCAACAGCAGCAACAACAGCGTATAGCAGACCTAGTCTGCCAAGAGCAAATACATTAACATTGCCATATTCAATAACATGCTAAAACTATTCAGAGTTTTCATGATTTAATTTTTAAGCATATAACTCTTCAGTCTGGCTGTGGAAATCAGGTTAATGTGTAAAATATCTGTGAAAGGAGTGTTGGTGCTCCAGGTTTAGCTAAGAGCACAAAACGTCAGTTGGTGAATGTGTCCGAGCGATTACACAGCAGTGTGTAGGGCTGCGGGCAGTGGATCTCCAGCCCGTTCTCATCCTTTGGCGTCATACATGTGACGCTTTGGACATTTCGTTGAAATCGTACGCACATGGCATCCTTTAGCGTGAATATGAGACGCAGATCCCAAGGCGTCATAACCGTACCCTACCCCAGACCTAAACCTACCCATAACAGTGCGTGTTATATTGACGCTAAAGGATGCCATGTGCGTAAGATTTCGACGAAATGTCATATGGCGTCACCTATATGACGCCAAAGGATGAGAATGCGTTGGGATCTCCCTCCTCTGGTAGGACGTCAGATGAGTGGAAAGACCGGGGTACGTGTATGTGGAGCCATAGAACCATAACTTCACCGCTGGGTGACACAACATGTGGGGTCATGTGTTCATAGACACATTCATACACACTCGCATCTCAAATATATATATATATATATATATATATAAATATTTTTTTACCCAATTACACATATATATGCACATGTGCATGGGACCTCTTTTGTATATTTTTATCTGCATTGCCCATTTACATGGCTCTGATGTACTAAGATCAAGTGTGCTAAATCACTTGTACAGTCAAACAGATTGAGTGTAAGCTTTATGGGCATATTGCTGGTGATGTACTAATAACAATTGCACACAAAGCCAAATGTGCGAATAAATTGGACTCATAATTAAACAATGGCGCATGCAATAATGCCAAATGTTATCCTTGCATGCAAGTTTTGAGTATGACATTTTATGATTGTCACATACATGCCAAATAATTGAATGTGATACAGTACTTGTGTATGACAATCTTATATCAGTTTTAGAAAGGTTGTGGAGATGAATACAATATAGCCTGAATTCACAAAATAATAACAAACTGGAATCGACTTGCAGTCTTCCAGATGGGTGCAATTTAATCTATTTGCATGGTTCTGTATTTTGGCCTTTTTATGGAGACTATATAGATTACATATTTAGTGTGCATCAAAATGTTTTATTACTGATATACAACAGTTCTGGCTAAACTATATTAGTAGATAAGCTTTGGGATATTTTTCATGCAATCAACGTTTTACATGTTTTAATACAGAAAAACTTTAATAATGCAGGGCTTATATTGGGTGCAAAGGCATTTTTGTGGACCTTTAATAATGCATTATTACTTAATCAGTTTAATTATTAGCAAATCTTTAATAATTGATCATTTGATTCACATAATTAATAAGCATGGCCCATCATCAATTTCTTTTCCACCAGGTACATATTGACATAGACAGTTAGCCTTCAACTTAATTACTGAGCCACCAGGGCACTACAGGTGCAAAACCCTTGGGCTTGCTTTATTAAAAATCTGCCTTATATCTTCCTTTAATGAGGAGGTTATAAACAAAAAAATGAGAGAGACTTGTCTTATTCAAGGCACAGTCCTGCGCCGTAACTATGAGGTGACATATCTCATCCAGTATTTAGATTTAATGAATAATATGGGTATTATTCTTCTTTAACTTTTCATCTTCTGGAATCTTGTATATTTAGTTATGTCCTTGACACAATCCCTTGTCACTAGAAATGGCACGTCATTTTAAATTGTGCAACACAAACAAACTGCCTCCTTTACATGTCAATTAAATTCCCTGAGGACCTGAAGTTGACGGAAATATCATAGTTAGCAATTGCATGCTTGGTTTAATATTTCAGTGACAAAATAAGAAGTATTATTACTATTAATTTCAATCAGTAATACTTCAGCCCATGATACCTAGCTAGAAGTCACAGCAAGATTATACCACTTCATAATATTTATGTTAAGTAAGTCATTAAAGGAGCTGTATGTAAGATTGTGGCCAAAACTAGTACTGCAATCACTGTCAAATTACTGTAGAGTGGTGTATCCCCTCCCCCTCCTCCCTGACTCGAGGTTGCCAGATCGGCTGCAGGATCCAGCAGGAACGTGACGAGCTGCAGCTGTGGTAACTAGAGCAGAGCTGGCAACCCGGATGCCGCAACACTACTGACTTTGTGATTGGTCGATAGGTGGAGGGTGGAGCATCAGACCAAAACACAACATGACAACATCAACATCAGTTGAGGGCTGCAACTGCACTTTTTAAATGACAATATCCTGGCCGGACTACTGTTGTCAGTGATATAAGTATTTGAAATGTACATGATTTCTTAATGTCTAGTGACATTTCAGGGCCATTTTATGATTAATTGAAATAAATTTCTTACATACAGCTCCTTTAACAAACTTTTGATGCTGGCAGATCAGTTCATGAATGTCACAATATAATCTGAAAATGTATAAATCAAAATATGAATGTAGACTAAATTAAGTAATGAACTTAAGTATTGTAATTTTTAATATTAGTTCAGAAGTGTTGCCAGATGACATTTGACAATTATCTTATATATAATTAATGCCATGTACAGACTTGTTATGATTGAACTCTCTGTTTGATTCAAATGAAAAATTAATTTGACAGCATTACATCTTTTATGCTGAACATTTTACGTTTGCATTGTGAATCTACTTTACAATTAACATTTACAGATTATTTATATTTAACATATTATTTTGAACTTCTTAAATGAAATCAATATTTGGCAGGATTTAGGCAGCACTGCATTACATTTATTCTCTCAATTTACTGAATACAAATAAGTGAAAACTGGATATTTCTAATAATTAAATTCAACATTATTTATGTCAGTCTGGCATTTTTTGTTTCTTAAAAACAATTCTTAAAAATCAAAGTAACCTCACATTTAAAGTTTTAGCTTTAAACATGAATGACAAACCAATACGGGAGTGAAATGAATATATTATATTCATTTATGTACAGTTCTTGAATTATGCATTTGGTTATTTTTGTTCAGTGTCGGTTCAAGTTTTAAGTTTGCACCATAAAACCCTGTGAACAAACATGAAGAAAAGGTGAAAATAAGAGGCCAAATTCAACTCATAGTGGTATTTACTCCTATGGTTTGCTCACATACAGGCAGTATAAATCCAGTGAGAAACGATTTGGTGCAGAATTATCTGTTATGAGCCCCAAATATCTCTGTGATTTAAACTAGTTTACTGTAATAACAATAACTGTAACCATTGAGATTATGTGTATATTGAATAATGTAATGTTAGCACAGTCCTGTATATTGTATTAAATGTATAGCATAAGTAAGGGAATATTATACATTTTTGACATTAAGTTATTGTAGTTTTTTGCATTTTTATTTTTACAGAATGTTTTTAGGCTACTGTTTTACAAATGCCATAGATTTATATTAAATTGCCTAAAGTTTCCTAATGTTGTTTTGGAGTCTCCTATAACTTACATGCATCAAAGGTCAACAAACTGTTTCATTTCCTCAAAATATACATTTGAACATCACCACATTTTTCAATGATTCTCAAACAACTCATCAGATGAATCAATCTCTCTAAATTCCTCCTTTCCACGAGCTACTCTGCTCTGATTGGCCAGACAGCTCAGTCTACCACGTACAGCGCGCTTGTCGAAAAAAAAACCCTCCCATATAGCCATAACTGAACGCCAGCTCAGCGATTCTACACCATAAACTAAAGACAGTAATGAATAGTGATGGGAAACCGAGGCTTTCTGAAGCATTTGAGGCTTTCATCAAATAGTGCCAAAAAAAGGTTCATTACTCAAAGCTTTTAACACAATGCGCATTAGCGACATCTGGGGGTCAGACTTGTTTTCTCCACCATATCTAACAAATCACAGGAGAGCAGAAAAAGCATGTGACCGAACAAAGCTTCGGAAGTCCTTGACATACAAGTGTGGGATCAATACAGTTCTATCTAATCTCATCTAAATTAATTTGTGCCAATGAAACCACAACTCATGTCATGTGTAGCCCAGTCAACGGATTCACATATTGATCAATTATATAAATTATATAAATAAAATAAATATATATAGATAATTAGGAAGAACTAGTTATTCAACCCGAACCTCCATAGCAAGGACGACTCAAGATGTTGCAACTGTAATTCCTCACCATCAGCATTAACAAGTGCATGTCCATCAACAAACCGATTATTTTACTTATACTTATACCAAGTATTTTTCTAATTTATTGCGGTGAACATGAGGGAACTGTATCAATAACAGTGCATACATTAGCCGAGCTCTAGCGTGAATGACTGTAACATAAACGTTGGTAAAACAAATCTTGCTCCATGCTTAATCTTTACTCAACAGTATACTTTTTAGCATGGTAGTGAGGAACCATGCATGGTTTCAGTTACCATGATCCACAAACATATAGATACAATGAAAGAAAAATGGTGACCTTCAATAAGTGCAAATAGTTGCTGTCGGGCGGAAACCTTGTATGTCCAAAACAAACCGCTACTTTTCAGCGAATGTAAAAAACACAATATTTTTTAGATAATGAAACACCGTGTTGACAAAGTTTATATTGTGGCTTTATTTGGTCAGACACTTTCATAAAGTTTCAAAGTTTAGTGTAGCTTTGTGGACACTTCTGTCATTTGGCCAAAATCTAATGTTATAAAGATGAAGTGCTACGCACAGGCTATTTAAGACAGCACTGGCTATACTAGACTAAGACACTCTTCCCCTCTCCCCAAACACATAAAAAAAGTGCATTAAATATATATATACTGTATATATGTATGTGTGTGTGTGTATGTGTCTGTGTGTGTGTGTGTGTGTGTGTGTGTGTGTGTGTGTGTGTGTTTCTTGAGTAAAGAAAATGGTGTACTATATAGAAAACATTTTCTTTATTTAGGCTATCCTTGCATTGGATTACCTTTAAACATGCAGAGACAGTCCAAAATGTGTGCAGCTCTTATGGGGTTTTACCGACAGTTTGAAGTTGCTTTTCATTGATTAAATATTTGCAATAACCACAGACAGACATAAATGGTGATCAATAGTAATGATTTATGAAAACAAAGACAAAATATGGAGATATGAGGTTTCTGCCTGACAGCGACTAAATAAATACAACCTAGGCTGTGACTAAATAAATTCAACGTAGGCTGCGACTAAATAAATACAAAGTAGACAGCGACTAAATAAATACAGCGTAGGCTGCGACTAAATAAATACAGCGTAGGCTGCGACTAAATAAATACAACGTAAGCTGCGACTAAATAAATACAGCGTAGGCTGCGACTAAATAAATACAGCGTAGGCTGCGACTAAATAAATACAGCGTAAGCTGCGACTAAATAAATACAACGTAAGCTGCGACTAAATAAATTCAACGTAGGCTGCGACTAAATAAATACAACGTAAGCTGCGACTAAATAAATTCAACGTAGGCTGCGACTAAATAAATACAAAGTAGGCTGTAAAGTGTTACAAGGGCTTAGAGTGTTACAAAATATGTAAATGTTTACCTATTAAATTTTACACATTTGTTAGTTTACACATTTTACAGACGTTCACGATGGCTGAGCGAGCTCAATGCACTGCAACAAAACACAGCACATGTTGTCAAACTGATGAAGATGTTTTCTTAATTTGCATGTGTTTTCTTCAGTTGCAGTGCGCCGAGCTCTCTCTGCCTCCGTAGATGTTACTGTTGTTAATATAAGTGAATTTACATCTACTCATATTAACCCATTCCCAACCCCTATCTGTGTAGAATTTGGCTCAGATAGCAAAGCTGTCATTTGTTATTCTGAAGCCATACAATGTTCATTTTTGTGGCTGCAGGGAACACATAAAGCTGCACCATAGCAGAGCTTTGTATAATACAAGCCTCTTTAGGAGGATGGTACAAAAGAAGTCGTTACTCAGAAAGAACCATGTAAAAGGATCTCTGGAGTTTGCCAAAATTCATAACAGTGATGCAGTGGTGATGGGAAAGATTTAGAGTCTAGGACAGAGCTGTTTAGCTAGAAGTCAAATAGATCTGTGTGGTGCAAACCTAACAATACACACTACATCTACAATGAAATATGGCGGTGGAAGCATCATGCTGTAGGGCTACTTTTCATCAGCAGGAACAAAACATCTTATTACAAGAAGGAAAAATGAAAGACATAATGCAGAGAAATGATGCAAGAGAATATCATTCAATTTGATATAACATTGAACTTTGATAGTTCTTCTTAGAGCAAAACAATGATTCCAACACAATGTCACATAACCTAAATAAAATATCTAAATGTGGGGATTGACATGTGCTAACACATTTTGAGTACCTAAATACAATTTTACTGTAGGATTTGTAATTTTGTAAAAGCACAAACTTTGTGAAATCGTATCTCTGCAGGAAAGCAACTCTCTCTCTCTCTCTTTCAATACTTGACATTTACTGTTAGGGTCATAATTCATATAGGAAAGGAGAGTGAAAATGCATACTAGCAAAGTAGCTAATCATTGGGCATCCAACTGTATCATGCCAGGAAATCATGTTCTTAAATTCAGCACTATTTTCACAGGTTTTATTTATTCATCATTTTTTAGCTAAAAAATAAATATAAATAATAAAAAATCCAATCAGCTGAAAAAAGTACTGTGGTGCATTATTAAAACACAAACTAAGACAAAAAGAAAAGAAAAAAAAGACAGAAGAAGTGTATAATTATTCAATATCTGTACCGTAATCACCGCTTGGCAAAGTTATTACATGTAATGTTCTACAGTCCAACCTCATAATCCCTGTGGTGTAATGCTTATGACCCAGCATGGTGGGTGTGTTGTTCACACTCTAGTGATTTACATGCTACTTGCTTTTGTTTATACAGCTTGACATCCCACAATCCTCTGCTAACAGAAGAAATATTGGAACCTGCATGATCTCTCAGTGTGAGCCAATGCTAACACACAGTGCTGTATATGTAATGAGCCAAGGTCATTTACAGAAACAACTCAACTCATTTTGCATTTGATAAAATATTGCTAAAAGTTTTTTTTTAATATTTTTGTGGCATAGACACTTTATAATTCCCCCTCATTTGCACACCAAAATGGAAGACTCATAAGTATTGTTTTTATGTTATAATAGGAAAATAATATTTGTAATTATCTAAAAAAAGTACAGTATTTATTAATTTAGAAAGCCCCAACGATTAATACTCAATGTGTTAAAGTAGTTGTTCTACCAGATTTATATAATCATTTTCGTTTATTTAAGCTGCTGTTTTAAAATCTGTTCCCCCATTTATCCTCTTTACCTTTCCCCTGTTGTTGACAGTGGGAGCCAACACAGTCAAAGGCGATGATTTCACCAATAATGAGGGTGGCGAAAATAAAGGTATTTTCCCCCCGTCTTTTCCCCATTTTTTTTTTAAGACAAACAAGATTCTAGCCTGAAGCTTGCATGAAAGCATTTTTTTTTCTGTAATGAATTCTTTAATTTAATTTAACTTTGTTCTTAACTTTTTTGGCCATTGAAGCGCACCATCATAAAGCACACCTTGGACCCCTTTTTGACACCTCTTTCTTCTTTGGAGATTCCTAGCACAGAGCTGAAGGGCTGTGTGAAAAGGCTACCATTTGCCTGTGCAGAAAATTCAATAACATCCATAAAATAACACTTGTTCTCACATAAACATTACCTTCTCCCAGTGCTGCAAAGTGAAAGACGGTTGACGAAAGCCTGCATGCTTTTTTTCCTCTTCTCCGTAAAGAAATTATTAAACAGTCATGTTTTTTCTCAGTTTTGCTATTGTTTTTCCTTCATTGCCCGGTGAAGCATGAACACTAACCTGTGTTGTTTTGACAGTGGAAATCTGTTCATTTGTAACTCCTAGATGCTGGGTTGGAGAAACTCTTCTCACTGTAATACTAATAGCTTGCTCTTTTGCATCCCATTAGACTTGGACAAATAGCACTTTAAAACATGATGCATTGTAATGCTGAGAAAGGGTAGAGCCGTGTGAATGAAAGCAGTGAAGTATGTCATATACGTCGTATAAGCAACATAGAGCATATGGTAATTTAATTGATATATATTGGGCACAGGATGTGTTGTTCTCTTCAGGTTGCTCTTGACACGTCTGATAAATTGCTGCAGTGGATCTCACTGTTGTTTGTGGCTGGCAAGGAGTCAGCTGTCATGATCTCTGAGTGATGTGTACGATCATTGATTGCTGCTGTCCAGACATGTTGTACTTTTTGATTGCCCTCTGATACCTGTATTATGGAAGAGAGCAAACATGTGTCTGTAGATAGCTGGGGCAATACTACAAGAAACATTTTCGAAGATCCTATTTTTGCTCTTTTTCCTGAATACTATTGCTCACAAATCTTGTTGAAATATGCTGTTACTCCTTCTGTGACCTGTGTAATCACATAATGTTAACAGTAAAATCTGTAGAGTGACAGTGTGACATTGGTCCACCAAATTAGTAAATACAATTACAAAATGTACTTTTTGTCTAAGTTGAGTTAACTGAAAGGGATGGTACACCCAAAAATAAAATTTTATGTCACAATTCACTCACTTTCATGTCATTTTAAACTTTCTTTCTTCTTAAGAACACACACACACACACACACACATGATGTTTTATTAACAAAGTTCGGGAGGAACACGTTCAAATTATCTATCCAATCATCACGTCATTTCAATAATCATCATTCCAATCATCACGTCATTCCAACCTGTTGTCAACAATCAGTAATCAACATGTCTAATCAGCAAATGAGTGGAGACCTATACACAGTCGACTCACCTATGTTCCTCGAGAGTTTTCAGCATCCCTCTTCCACCCCGTCTCCTCACACTCGCCTGGTAACTTTCCTAACTAGAAATACGGGGGTAGTACTCTGGGTTCGGGCCAAATTCTGAGCTCGGAGCCCTGTCCTCCGACAGCACGCCAAATATGCATTCTACTTTACTCTGATCTGATTATTTGTAAGTGTGAACTCATGAAACACACGTTTTTGATTCCATTGACTTTCATTATATGGAGAAGAAAAAAAAAGAGACATTGTGATATTTCTCAAAACATCTTTATATTCAGGTTTGGAACAACATACGTAAGTAAATTAAATGAGTAAATGAATGACCACATTTTCATTTTTGGGTGAACATTCCTTTTAACTTAGCTTTCTAAAGATTATAATGTCCTCATGTGCTGTATAACTCAAACTTGTTACGGTGTTAAGGAATTATTAACTGATTTAGAAAGAAAATATATTTAGAAAAAAAAAAAGTTTCTCATCTGGTGACAAATATTGAACTGGTAATTAAATAAAAATGTATAATAATAAAAGTATAAACTATATTATAAATAGCCTTGGACTTTGGACTGAGTTGTATTATATTCAACATATTAAAGGGTTAGTTCACCCAAAAATGAAAATTCTGTCAGTAATTACTCACCCTCATGTTGTTCCAACTCCATAAGACTTTCGTTCATCTTCGGAACACAAATTAAGAGATTTTTGATTAAATCTGAAAGCTGGATAACTCCTCCAGCCTTCTTAAGGGATCGAAACTGGCCGGCCCAAAAGTTTTGAAAGACATCGTTAACATTAGGGATGGCCCGATACCATTTTTTTTCAAACCGATACGAGTACGAGTATTTACATTTGTGTACTTGCCGATACCGATATTTCTACCGCAAAAGTAATAGGCTCCCAGAAAAGAAGACGACTATTTTAGAACACAGGTTAGAAGACTGTTTTAATTTCTTCTCTGCTTGTTTTAACAAGTCTAAAAATAAATAAAAAATATAGCTGCGAGCAGCGATTACGGGCCCAAGCCGGTGGCACCGCAACACCGGTGCCTTTAGTTACCTAAAGGCACCGGAGTGGCGGTGCCACCGGCTTTGGCCCTTCATCGCTGCTCGCAGCTATATTTATATATATATATACAATATATATGTATATATATATATATATAAACAAGCCGGTGGCACCGCCATCCTGGTGCCTTTAGGGTTACTGTGCATGACGGGCAATAACTTAACCCCGCTTTGACTGTTGAGAAGATGTGTACTGTAGAGCTTGCATTGGTGTGGGCTCTGCAAAAGTGTGCATTGAGGGCACATATCATATGCGTGATCAACCTTCTGAAACCTAAAATGAAAAATGAGACACCCTACGGTCTCATGGACTTAATGGACACATGAAATAAGTAAGTTATGAAAGTTAAATCAATTGTGCCAAGACAGAATATTACTTGCCTGATCTGATTAGAAAAAAAGTTTGTTTGTGTGTGTGTGTGTGTGTGTGTGAAACGTGATTGAACAATGTAGACATAAAAACATACTCCGTCCTTTTGTTCATACAGGACATTATTCAAACTGTAAAGTGTTTACTTATATTTGTGAACAATCGCAATAAAACACAACATTGTGCTTTTGTCAAACTGTAGACTACAGCTGTCACCCAACCAAAATCTCTTTTTTATTTTATACAGAAATAAATAATCTATCTTTCAGATGAGAATAAAGTTAGTGTTAGTTCAAATTTTAAGGAAAACTCTGAAATATAGCACATTCATTTAAAATTCATTCAGGTTCAATTACCAAACATACAAATCTTAATGTAATTTAAAGCAAACAATACATTTAAAATATATGGGTTGTATGCCTATTTTTTTTATATAAAAAGATATATATCCAAAAAGACAAGGCCTAAACTTTAACAAGGGTTAAACAATCACTGTAACAGACACAATCATACACACACAGACACAGACACAGACACAGACACACACACAAGTCAAATCACTTACATTTTATATGCAATATTGACTTTTTTCTGTTTCAGCAGTGAAAATAGTTAAACAAAGATCACAGCAGAACCATCGAGCATCTCACAGCAACGTGTTTTCTCATTACTGAATGATTCAGCATTTTGAACGAATCGGTTGACTCAAAGATTCAATGACCAATCCATAATCTGTCTCATTCATGAATGACTCAGCCGTTCGAACGAATCGTTCGAACAAATGAATCAATGACTCGCTCATTAAGACGGTCGCCTGGCGACACCTAATGACGGTTTAGTGATATGTTTAAAAGTATCATTCTTTCAAACGATTGTTAATTAAGTCATATTTGAAACATAAGCTATATATATATACACACACATATATATACACAAAAATAAAATAAAAACACATTTGAAGCGTGTTTGCTTACTAAATTGTGAGCAGAACGAAAGTTGCAGCAAATATCAGCAACAGGAGTCAAATTTCATTAATCACGAGAGTGAAGAGCTGACTGAAAAGATGATGACGGAATAGGCTATTTTATGTAAAAGCGCCTATTTAAGCGAATCTGTCATTGTACTCTTTTGTTGTTGTGTTTTCCGTGAAAAATAATAGACTATTGAACTCACAATTCAAGCAATTGGCCCCCGATATTGCACTAATTTTAAAGTGACACTAAAAAGTATGCGGCTGCAGTGGCATTCATTACGGTGCGCGTCCATGGCGACGAGCGAGCAAAACAGAGCGAACGTTTTTTCATTTCTACTTCCATAGAAATTCATTCGAGCGCACTGCGAGCGCCACCACTATAAATGTCCTTACTTTACTATCACTTTAACTTAGCGATATAAAAGCCCCCAGCGGTGTTACACGTCAAATAACCGGTGAGAAAAAATTCTCGGAGTCACATAGCAGCTACCTATATTTAAATACAACAGGCCTACCTGATTTTGAACACAAGAGAGCAGTATAGCCCTATGTATTATTTGATATATTTATTTTTTAACTGAATAGTGCATCCTGGCTGTTTTTAAACTTGTACATTATTCTTAAATTGAAAACAAGAATAAAATGGGTTTAGTTCTGATATTTGTATAATTTTATCTAGAAATAAATGGTGTATAATTACATTTTTAGAAGATATGAGGCTTTTAGTGTTTTTTTTTTTTTACATGACTTTAATCCCTCGCCATAGCAAAACAATTAGAGATATTCAATAGATATTCACAATTATGCTTCTTTAATGTATTTTCATCATGTTGAAAAAGTTTGGTGGGAATAAAATAAACCACTTAAGAGGAGTGGGTAAAAATGTAGAGCCTGGTTTTGCAAAACATCCACATTAAGACCAAAATAGCCCACTTCCTGTTGGGCTGGCTTAAAGTTGTTTGGCCCGATGAGATCTATATGAGTACCGAGTTTCATAATATTACATGCAAGTGTGTTTGATTTATGGACCAAATTTTCTGACGAAGTTTATGGACCAAGTTAATTTAATTAATAAACTAATTATATAAAACTATTTTCAATGCACTACAATTCAACTGGTTATATGCCTTTACTTATTAATACAACTTATTTAAAAAATACAAGGCGTAAGACATTTATTTTCTTTTTTAATGCAGGCCAAACCACACAGCAGTCAAATGGTTAATCTAGCCCCCCTCCCCCTCCCCACACTCACAGACACACACACACACAGAGACGTAGGCTCAGAGAGAGAGAGAGACATAAAATGACCATTTTCAAACCAAAATATCTGACTTCCTGTTGGTTGGAGCTATTGAGTGTAAATTAGAAAGTTGTCTGGCTCGAGGAGAACAATACACACACCGATTTTTATTACTGTAGATAAAATTAATCCCCCCACTTTTGACAAAAGGTGGCGCTACTGAGTCCCTGCACCATGCCCGTTTCTGAAACTTTGCACATGTCTACTGGCTAATAAATCTGATCTGTCTGTCGAGTTTCATGCAATTTCAAGCAATTTCAGGCATGCTAAGTCTCAAAAGCATAAAAAAAGAATATTCAAATTTGATGCGTTGCCATGGCAACAGTATCTAAGATATCAAGAATCCATTCACAGGTCTACATCTGGGGTGTGTTTACATTATAGTAGTGAAGTTTGAAGCAAATCGGGTAAAAATAAGAGGGTGATTTCAAAGCATTTTGAAAGTGACACACTTCCTGCTGCCAGTTGGTGGCGCTATAACTTTGACTCACAATAGTCACATCCATGTGATCGGCCTCTTACAGCAAACACACTGCTGAAGTTTCATCAAGATCAGTTAATGTATGAAGAAGTTATAACACACTTCCTGTTTCCATTATTCGCCAAAAATTCGTTTCCTCGCCACGGCCACACCGTTCGAGATATCAAAAATCCGTTCGCAATTTGGGATCTTCAATGTCTTCACTTCATGTACACCGAGTTTGGAGACGAACGGCGGAATTCCCTAGGAGAAGTGTTTCAAATTCCTGAGCATGCGTTTCCAAACAACCCTAAATAGCCGACTTCCTGTTGGGCTGGCGTAAAAAGTAAGAGCATGAAGGATATATGAACCGATGAGATCTATATGTGTACCAAGTTTCAAATTATTACATGAAAGCGTGTTTGATTTATAGACCCAGTTTTCGGACCGCGTTCCAGGGGGCGCTGTCGAGCCCCCCTGCCACGCCCGGGTACCATCTTCAGCCCGGCCCTGATGGCCGCGGGTTCTGACCCGTGTGCAAAGTTTCAAGAGTTTTCGAGCACGTTAAGGCCCCCAAAAGTGCCCGAAAGGTTGATAGAAAAAGAATAATAATAATAAATATAGCTGCGAGCAGCGATTACGGGCCCAAGCCGGTGGCACCGCCACCCCGGTGCCTTTAGTTACCTAAAGGCACCGGGGTGGCGGTGCCGCCGGCTTTGGCCCTATATATATAAAAAGCCGGTGGCACCGCCACCCTGGTGCCTTTAGGGTTATTGTGCACGACGTGACACAAAATATCAAAATATCTGCTCGCTATCTGCCGAATGGCTCTGGTAGTTCCGCTTCAGCACTGATGATGTTGTAGAAATAGTGCGCTCTGGTTGGTCTGGATTATTGGGGATTTTTTATTTTATACAGAAATAAGTTATTTATAATTCAGATGAGAATAAAGTTAGTGTTGATTAAAATGAAGGAAAACAAATATATTGATCTGAAATATAGCACATTAATTTTATATTTATTTAGGTTCAATTACCAAACATACAATCTTAATTTAATTTAAAGCAAACAATACATTTAAAATATATGGGTTGAATGCACATTTTGTAATAAAACAAATATATATATCTAAAAAGGCCTTAAAGGGTTAAACTCTTGTCACTGTAACAGACACAATCTCTCTCTCTCTCACACACACACACACACACACGCGCACACACACACACACACACACACACACACACACACACACACACACACACACACACACATCAAGTCACTTACATTTTAGATGCAATATTGACTTTTTTTAAGTTTTAGCAGTGAAAATAGTTAAACAAAGATCACAGCAGAACCATTGCGCATCTCACAGCAACGTGTTTTCTCATTACTGAATGATTCAGCATTTTGAACGAATTGGTTGACTCAAAGATTCAATGACCAATCCATAAACATCTGTCTCATTCATGAATGACAACAATTCGTTCGAATGAATGAATCAATGACTCGCTCATTAAGACGGTCGCCTGGCGAGACCTAATGATGATTTAGTGTTATGTTTAAAAGTATCATTCTTTCCAACGATTTTTAATTGACTCATATTGAAAACAATCTCATAACATTATTTAATGCATTGTTATTTTTCTGTATAAACGATTTAATTTGATTAGCCCTACCTAGGGTACCAGCCAATAAAAAATTTTTTGATTTATTGATCAAATTTACAAATTAAAAATAAAAGATGAAGCATACATTTAATAAGACTGGACTGGGGTGCCCTGTATATATTACAATATGCAGATTTAAATATACCATTGCCCCCCACCGTCAGTTTGATGTGTGTGTTTGTGTGTGTTTGTGTGCGTGCGTGTGTGTGTGTGTGTGTTGTGTGTGTGTGTGTGTGTGTGTGTGTGTGTGTGTGTGTGTGTGTGTGTGTGTGTGTGTTTAATAAAATCATTTAGTCACTACAATTAAAACCTGAACGTGTTTGCTTACTAAATTGTGAGCTGAACGAAAGTTGCAGCAAAGATCAGCAACCGGAGTCAAATTTCATTAATCACAAGAGTGAGAGCACGCGCGCGCACACACACACACACACACACACACACACACACACACACACACACACACACACACACACACACACACACACACTCCAGCATTGCAATCTTGACATCGCAGCCTGTTCATTATGCTGCGTTATGCTGCATCACACGGGCATTCATAACGGTGCGGGTCCACGACGATGAGCGAGCAGAACAGAGCGAACGTTTTTTAGTTCATTCCTACTTCCAAAGGAATTCCCTCGAGCTGCTTTTATGATACACTCAAAATATTCAACAAGCAATCATTTAAATTCAATGATATTCAGAACAGAACAAGAATAAAAAAAACTATAAACAATAAAATAACCGAAATAATTTAAAGCGAAAGTGAAAGTAAGCTGTGTTGGGCTCACATTACTCTCTCATTCGAATCAAATTGTTTTAACATTTGCGATGTATTTGGATGCTAAACTATTCTTTATTATAGGCTTTGTACTTCACTCACGTTCCAATATCGACAGAAAAAACATCCACATTCAGACCAAAATAGACGACTTCCTGTTGGGCTGGCTTAAAACTTAGAGCACGAAAGTTGTTTGGCCCGATGAGGTGTATATGTGTACCGAGTTTCATATTATTACATGCAAGTGTGTTTGATTTATGGACCAAACATTCAGACCAAGTTTATGGACAGAGTTAATTTAATTAATAAACTAATTATATAAAACTATTGTCTATGCACTACAATTAAACTGGTTAAACGCCTTTACTTTATTAATAAAACTTATTTAAAAAATACAAGGCTTAAGACATTTATTTTCTTTTTTAATGCAGGCCAAACCACACAGCAGTGAAATGGTTAATCTAGCCCCCCTCCCCCTTCCCCTACACACACACACACACACACACACACACACACAAAACAGGCACAGACACAGAGATATGGCAAGCCATTTTAACATTTAACAGCTAGACTGGATATGTGTTGCAGATATCTGTAATTCAGTATTGCCTAGTCAAAAAGAACATTTCAGATATCCGCAACTACATTTTTCCTATCCATAATTGTCATTTCAGATATCCACAAAGACATTCTTCCTAGGACAAATGACATCACTTTTGCCATTCATTTGTATGGGGTTTATCAATACAGATATCTACAATTCAGTTGGAGATATCCACTATGTGACTTACGGATATCTGCAACTGAATTGTAGATATCTGTAATTCCAGTTTGAGATATCTACAATTTGATTCTGACTAGTCATAACTCCAGTTCAAGATATCTTTAATTAACCTAAATTCAAGATATCTACATGTTCCTTTTCAGATATCTTAACCTGTTAAGCTTCAAGCCCATTTTTGAAAAATCCCCAGATATGGCATTCCCAAACTGAAACAGATACAGTTCATGAACCCTTTGTACTAAAAGCACAAGTAAGATCTCATTTGAAAGCTGACACCTGGAAGTTTATTGTAAATGTAGAATTAATTATTGTCATAATGAAAAAAAATAGTTATAAATAGCTTCAAAGTTTTGTAAAGTTATTATACATTTATTTTTATGAAACATCTTCATGAAAATAAAATTGAAGTTGGCATTGTAGCAATCTAGAAATGCACTGCAGCTAAAGCCACATGTCTAACCATGTTATATTTAAAATCTGAAGATGATAAGTCTAAAACTCTGTATTTAGTTCAATGTTTTTCAAGATCATGTCATTTGACTTTATTTTGATTAGACTGGTGTTTATTGTCATCTTATAAGCATCTATTCAGTCTATTGCCTCTATTGTTTTGTGATGCAAAAACGAGTCCCATTCAGTCTCAGGCTCCCCTGCACATATTCACACCTCTCCAGCCTGTTTATTGCTCTAAATATGCTTTTCTTTTGTCTGCATTATAATCACTAACGACTAGCAATTCACAGTTTCAATCCCTCATTTATTTTATAAAAGTTCTCACTTCACAGTGAAACTGTATCAAATGCCCTTTTTGAAAAACGAAACATTTCAGTAAGCATTCTTATTTAGAAAAAAAATCATAAAAATTACATCGAAGTTAGGTAGCAGGTGCTCAGTACTAGCTAGCATGTTAGCTTAGCACACCCTCAATACACGACAATTTATGAGAATAAAACTATGTTTGTGCTCCAACTTACTTTATAGCGCAAGTCGAGTGTTTTAAATAACTTTCTGTAATCTGATTTGGCTTCAGATAAAAAAATCAGATAGAAAATATATTATTTTATTGTATTCTGCACAATTTGAAAGTCTATCTCGATTAGCATTACATTATACATATAATCTATTATTATGAAAATACCTGACATGACTCGAAGAACACAGGTAAATCAAATATCATTGCAATCATGTTTATTGTCTTCAAAACATCTTTATCTGCACTTTACAGCGATCTCGGATAGCTTTGTTTATGTATCAGGACTTCCTGAATGTCACATGATTATGGCTCTTCTTCATGTGATCCATATATGGACTTTACTGTGCAACAGCGCCCCAGACTTCAGTATGAATGGATAACACAGTAAATCAGAGTATACAGCGCTCAAAATGATTACATCGACGCATTTGGGTATAAATTCAATAAATATTATTCCTGTCTATAGAAGTCTGATGTAAACCTATGAGAATCTATCAATATTTCTCCAAATCTGCACATGTTTGAGCTAAAAGCCCTGAGGGACGTTGTTTTGTGAATCGCTGTCATGACGATCGCACGGGAGTTTTTTTCTGAATGAGAGCAGCTGACGCTCATAATTCATATTAAAGGTAACGACTCATTTTTTTATTTCATAACTCCTGACACAAATTAAGACATATAACTGTCACTATAAGTTTCACAGAATACAATAGTGGTCAAATACTGAAACTTGAGTCTTATATCGTTTTAATGATGTATAGTTTGTCAAGTTAATCACATTAAATATGATAGTAACTTTGAACTATTTAAAAAAAAAAACGCTTCAGAGCGCCCACGCACTGGTGACGGTTAACAGGTTAAATTAAGTTTTGACTAGGCGAAATTACGTTGTAGATATCTGTAACTGGAATTATGACTAGTCAAAATGGCGTTGTAGATATCTCAAACTGGAGTTAGGGATAGTCATAATTGAATTGTAGATATTTATTATCAAGTTATAGATATCTTGAAATTAATTTGGATTGTCATTTAAGATGTGTGACGAGTTGAATGTCGTTTTCAATGACGTCATTGCAGATATCTGTAATTCAGTTTTGCCTAGTCAAAACCGAATTACAGATATCTCTATCTGTCGTTTCGACTAGTCACAATTACGTTACAGATATCTTAAATGATAATACAAACTATCCAAAATGTAATTACGACTAGTCAGAAAGACGTTGTTGATATCTACAATGTTAATTCCGGATAGTCAAACTTAGCTTTTAAATATTAAAAGGGCTTGCCATACAGAGATGTAGGCTCAGAGAGAGGCTCACCATATTCAAACCAAAATATCTGACTTCGTGTTGTTCGGAGCTAATGACTGTCAATTAGAAAGTTGTCCGGCTCGAGGAGAACAATATGCATACCGATTTTTGTAACTGTAGATAAAACTAATCCCCCCACTTTTGACAAAAGGTGGCGCTACTGAGCCCTCACCACGCCCGTTTCTGAAACTTTGCACATGTCTACTGGCTAATAAATGTAATGTGTCTGTCGAGTTTTATGAAATTTCAAGCATGCTAAGAGTCTCAAAAGCATCAAACAAAAATATTAAAGTTCGATGCGTTGCCACGGCAACAGTATCTAAGGTATCAATAATCTTTTCACAGGTCTACATCTGCCGTGTGTTTACATTATACACATAAAGTTTGAAGCAAATCGGGTAAAAATAAGAGGGTTATTTCAAAGCATTTTGAAAGTGACACACTTCCTGCTGCCAGTTGGTGGCGCTATAACTTTGACTCACAATAGTCACATCCATATGACCGGCCTCTTATAACGAACACACTGCTGAAGTTTCACCAAGATCAGTTCATGTATAAAGAAGTTATAACACACTTCCTGTTTCTCTTTTCGCGCCATAATTTCGTTTCCTCGCCACGGCAAAACCGTTCGAGATATCAAAAATCCCCTGGCAATTTTTCATCCTCAATGTCTTGACTTCATGCTGACCGAGTTTCGTGCCGTGTGTTTGAATTCTCTAGGAGGAGTATTTCAAATTCCATTGCATGCGTTTTCCAAACAACCCTAAATAGCCGACTTCCTGTTGGGCTGGGGTAAAAAGTAAGAGTATGAAGTATATATGAACCGATGAGATCTATATGTGTACCGAGTTTCATATTATTACATGCAAGCGTGTTGGATTTATGGACCAAGTGTTCAAACCCCGTTCCAGGGGGCGCTGTCGAGCCCCCCTGCCACCCCCGGGTACCAGCTTCAGCCCGGCCCTGATGGCCGCAGATTCTGATCCATGTGGAAAGTTTCAAGAGTTTTCGAGCACGTTAAGGGCCCCAAAAGTGCCCGAATAGTCGATAGAACATTTTTTAAAAATGTATCCTAAGGAAAACAATAGGGCCTTCGCCCTTTCAGGGCTTGGGCCCTAATAATAAATAATCCTTAGGAAAACAATAGGGCCTTCGCCTTTTCAAGGCTTGGGCCCTAATAAATAATCCTTAGGAAAACAATAGGGCCTTCGCCTTTTCAAGGCTTGGGCCCTAATTAGTAAAATAATAAATGTATTAACACACAAACCACTGTTAATTTAACATAAAAGCAAGCAGCTACTGCGTGCATGGTCTGGCATGACTGAATGCGCGCAAAGTGCGCTCCCTTAATAAATCCTAAAAGCTGACAGTTCATCGCGATCTCACACATCTCTGTTATTATCAATGAAGCTGACTGCACAATCAATCTTTCATAATATCCACACTTTGTTTGTTATAATTAGAGGATTTGCCAGCATACAGAATTCAGCACTGAACAAAAAAGTCCGTTTTGAGCGGTGAGGGGAGTCTATCTGAAATGCTTCTGATTGGCCATTGCGTTCAAGAAATCAACACATATGTCTGTGATTGGCTACATCGCTCAACGCTGTAACCATGTTATGAATAGAAACTCTGGCCTGTAAATCGTTTCTATTTTGTTGTAGTTGTTCTTGTTGCTTTTCTGCAAGAGATGAATAAAAATCTTTTAGTTTTTATGTTTTATTCATAGATATTTCTAGTTTGCGGGAGTCCCGCGAATCGTTTTATTCTCCCGCACCCGCACACACAGAGTGAGTGCATTACCGCCCGCGCGCGCGCTCGGCCATCAGATCTATGATGCGTCTTCAGATGTTTAATTAGATTGCTGGTGTTAAACGATGTACTTTCTTTCCCTCCTCTCGACACCTTAGCTGAACATAACTCACAGTCTGCCTTGCTGTTGTCATCATCCCTTATATTGAAATGAGCCCAAACCGCCGACATTATACTTTCCTATGCCTCAGTTCACCTCGACAAAGCACTCGCGGCGGCCAGTTTCGTTTTGCAAAATGTACGTGGTATCGGTGCGTGGTATCGGCGAATTTTTATGAGTACGAGTACGAGTATATTAGGACAGTATCGGCCCGATCCCCGATGCCAGTATCGGTATCGGGCCATCCCTAGTTAACATAGTCCAAGTGACTACAGTGGCTCAATCTTAAGTTTATCAAGCGACGAGAATACTTTTTGTGCGCAAAAAAACAAACAAAAATAACGACTTTATTCAACTAATCATTTCCTTCTCTGTGGGCCATGATATTTCATATCAAGTGATATTGCGCAAAGCTTCTAGGTTGCACGTCACACGTATAGGCTCACTATTGGCCGACGCTGGTCATGTGTGTGATGCGTGACGTACAAACAAGAAGCTTTGCGTAGTTTCACTACGTGAAATATCACGGCCGAACAGAGAAGGAAATGATTAGTTGAATAAAGTCGTTATTTTTGTTTGTTTTTTTGCGCACAAAAAGTATTCTCGTCGCTTGATAAACTTAAGATTTAGCCACTGTAGTCACTCGGACTATTTTAACGATGTCTTTCATAACTTTTGGGCCGGTCAGTTTCGATCCCGTAAGAAGCCTATGGAGGAGTGAGCCAGCTCTCAGATTTAATCAAAAATATCTTAATTTGTGTTCCGAAGATGAACGAAAGTCTTACGGGGTTGGAACAACATGAGGGTGAGTAATTACTGACAGAATTTTTGGGTGAACTAACCCTTTAACATACTCCTAGTTAATCGCTGCATTTTTAAATCAGGCTACTTTAAAAAGTCTTGAGTCTTGTAAGTACCTCCACCAAATACTTCTTGTGCTGAAGAGACGAAGATGGTGTTTTCAGAAGGGCAGGATCGATGCTCTCCGTCTGTTTGAACATCTGCAGTGGCGATGAATTACTCTTCCTGGCTCCCTTAAGGTTGTACCTATGCCATACGACTCCCCTGCAAAATCACCCTACAGCAATGCACCAGCCTCCGCAATTCCCTGACACCTTTAAAACTCACCCAGTAAGACTCTTTAAATGCATAAAAATGAAAGAGAAAGCTGCTCTCTCTGTCTGTAGTCCCGTTAAAAGGATGACACTCTTTAGATTAGGTCTGTACAGAGAAAAAAAGCTTTTGTTTTGAAATGAATGAGTGAAAGAATATTACTTGTCAACCATGCCTTAATTGGTTAACATGGGCTCTGAATGGAGGGCCTACGGCATTGCTTTAACAGCTTTATTAAAGGTTGATGTTGAAAGCTTACATTTGAGACCCAGTAGCAGTACATGAATATCAAATACGGTACATGTCCAGAAGCCACAGTTGACTTCAGCTTGATGTGAGGCCAATAATCGGCATACAATTGTCTTTAATGATATATTACAGCCAAGTTTTTGCTTGCGTGCCTACCCTGTATTGCTGTGCATTACAAATCTGTGTTACAGCTGAACAGACTGACTGAACAGCTCAGCATTGTACAGACTGCATGGTCTTTAACAGCCATCTTACCCTACTAACACTTGAATAGATTATCCAGAAATAAAGATTCTGTCATTATTTTCTTACCTTTCGAAAACCAGTTTGACTTTGTTTCTTATTTTTTTTTATATGTTAAGAAAATAATATATTTTATAACTTCTGTATACATAGTGCTTTTGTGTCCATTGTGAAGCCTGAACGCTCGGTAGAAGCTTTGTGGAAAAGAGTGAATAGTACATTCTGCAAAATATTACCTTATGTGTTGCACAGAAGTCATACAGGTTTAGGAAGACATGAGGGTGAGTCAATTATGACAGAATTTTCTTTTTTGGGTGAACTATTTCTTTAATAAGAACTGTTGAGTCTAATGAAGAATTCAGCTCTTTCTCTCTCTTTCTTGCTCTGTATAAAGATGAGTAATGTGTGCAGTGCTGTGCAGCACATGAGGGAATATATTATCCTCCTCGGCCTGTCCTGGCAATGATGAATGTCCAGGGTGTGTGCACTGCGGAGTCACCCCCACTCACTCTCTCCTTTCGTTCCTTCCTCCCTCCCCTTTCTCTCTATCTCTCTGACACTCTCTCTATCGTTCTCTTTTATTTTATTTCTGTCTTTCATGTTCTCTCATTGTCTTTACCTGCCTTTCCTTGTCACAGCACAGTTCAACAGATAAAACCAGAAAGGGAACTTTTATAACGCAAGTGGGCCTTGAGATTTCACGTAGTGGAACTGCGCAAAGCTTCTGTGTTGTACGTCACACGTAAGCTCACTATTGGCCGACGCTGGTCATGTGTGTGATGTACAACCTAGAAGCTTTGCGCAGTTCCACTACGTGAAATCTCAAGGCCCACAGGGAAGGAAATGAGTAGTTGAATAAAGTTGTTATTTTTGTTTGTTTTTTGTGCACAAAAAGTATTCTCGTCGCTTGATAAATTTAAGATTGAGCCACTGTAGTCACTCTGACTATTTTAACGATGTCTTTCATAACTTTTCGGCCGGCCAGTTTCGATCGCTTAAAGGGTTAATTCGCCCATTTAAGACATGAAGTTGTATGCAATCCTTACCAGCACTATAGTGCATACACACTGACCCACTCTGTTGTCACCTCCCTGGTCAGAGTTCTGGCCGCTGGAAGTTTTTCAATAAAGTACTCCCGGTTATTTTCCGGGGTCACAAAACTGTGCGTTTTTACGTGAAAAAATGATTTGCATTTCAAAGCTTGATTAATTTACCACACAAAAAACACGCCGGTCAAAATTCATACCTCAGTTTTAATCGGCACTATTTTCGATCCATTTCTATCAATCCGCGCTGCTGTCAACGTCAACAGTGCGCACGTTCCGATCGCGTGATTTTTTTTCCCCAAACCACTTCAGCGGAAATCCCGCCCTGCAGCTGATTCTAAAGTTGTCATTGGTCATGTCAATCACTGTACAGATTGCCTACACCAAACACTGATCCCTAAACCTACCCATCACTGTAACCTAAACCAATGAAATCGGCTGCAGGGCGGGATTTCGTGGTTTGGGGGGAAAAAATCACGCGTTCCGATCAGCTGTTCCATAGTGTTTACACAATCGATTGACAACGACGTAAAAAGTATTAAATTAACAATGGTGCGAACTTGTAAATTCCCAGGCTGTGACCACAAAGATGTGCCGGGATCAAAGTTCAGATTCCATCGTTTTCCTGTTTCGAATATAACTATGAGACAGCTTTGGCTGGTTGCCATCGGCTACTCTGCGGGAGCTAAAATATCCAGAATAAAGGATTTTTTCGTGTGTGTAGTGCTCACTTCAGCGAAGACGATTACATCCCCAACCAAGGCGGAAAGGGAAATTAAAGAGTTTTGCTGTACCAGTACCACGGGTAAGCTCTATTTACTAGCTTTATGATCCCATGTCTAAACTGTACGGTAAACAAGCTGATGTTTAGACTCCATTATAAAACACGTGAAAAGATGTCTAATATAAAAACAGTATATAGGGATATTGGTTCAATTTGCTGAGAAAACTATTTGATTGAACACACACACAATTGAGGTTTTGTGTTGCAAACATTGTCGTTGTGCTAAAATTACTTTCATCATCTGATCCGTCTGACATTGTGCTAAAATTGGTTTCATCATCAGAAGTTTCGCAGTCAGACATGTGGCGCTATCAACAGCTGATCTGAACGTGCGCACTGTTGATGTTGACAGCAGCGCGGATTGATAGAAATGGATCGAAAATTTTGCCGATTAAAGACCCGCTCCGATGAAAATAATGTTTTTCTATGTGTTAACATGTTCTTGTGGCATTTTTCTGATGTTAGAGGACATAGCTTGAGAAAAATCAGCTCAAAGTTGTATTTCTGAGTATTTCTACATTCAAATGGCTGTGAATCAGTAGCAGACGCTAAAATGCCGGCTAAAATCGACTGGAGTTCTGACGTAGTAACTCCACTGGGCGTCTCCACACGCGACGTCTTGGAGTGAAATAATGATCGGTGATCGGTGATAACTTTGATTAACTTTGGATAATAATAATTAACGTGTATATAATACTGTTGCCCCACCGGTATTGGGGATGTAAGCTAGCGGGAGAGACAGAGCTCTCAGCAACGGGCAGGGGGAGGGTCGTCTCCGTGCCAACGGCTCCGCCCACAACGCAGAGGCGAATTGCTAATGAGCTACTGCCGCTCTGCTGAAGCGAAGTCCCAGAAAACGGCACAGGTTTTGTGATTTTGGCTAAAAATTGCATAATCACAATTTAAAGACCACTGGGAATGTTTAAAAATAGCTCAAAATATGATCGGAGTGGGACTTTAAAACTGAGGTATGAATTTTGACCGGCGTGTTTTTTGTGTGGTAAATTAATCAAGCTTTAAAATGTAAATCATTTTTTCACGTAAAAACGCACAGTATTGTGGCCCCGGAAAATAACCGGGAGTACTTCATTGAAAAACTTCCAGCGGCCAGAACTCTGACCAGGGAGGTGACAACAGAGTGGGTCAGTGTGTATGCACTATAGTGCTGGTAAGGATTGCATACAACTTCATGTCTTAAATGGGCGAACTAACCCTTTAAGAAGCCTATGGAGGAGTGATCCAGCTCTCAGATTTAATCAAAAATATCTTAATTTGTGTTCGAGAGCAAGATGAACGAAAGTCTTACGGGGTTGGAACAACATGAGGGTGAGTAATTACTGACAGAATTTTCATTTTTGGGTGAACTAACCCTTTAACTTTTTGAATGGGTCGTTGAATCACTGACTCACCTGATTTATTCAAAAACAGTGAATCATTCAAGAACGAAACACTGTAGATACTGTAGGGTTCTGGGAGATGCAACATTTCTTCTTTGTTTGGAACTATTTTTACTGGCAAAAAAGAGCAAAAACAGTCAAAATTGACAATTTTGTGTCCAAAAATAGTCAATTCATATAATCAACTTATTGTTTATTGAACTGTTGTATAAAATGAATATCACATTTTGTAATCGTGCTGATAGCCTATTTGAGAAAATAGCACTCTTGCTCATGTGCTATTGCTTAAATATATTATGTTATTAACACAACATACAAGAACTCATACAAGAGCAAATTAATATCTTGAATTTTTTTATAAATTTTGGTGGCAATTCCGACCTTGCACAATGCTATTTTACGTCAACGCCAGACTAGCTTGCTTGTTGTTAAGTTTAACAAGTTAGGCTGGCTGTATTGTTTTAATAGTGGTTTAATTTCACAGCGGTGACAAACAGTGACAAAATTTAGGGCAAGCACAATTGTTAACTGGCTGTCACCACTAAAGGCAGGTCCGGGAGACGTGGATGCTGCTCGCCTGCTCTGCAGAGTGCTTTGGTGCTTTGGTGAGTGGGAGGGGCTTGTGTGGTCTCGCAGAATTATGAAGAATAAGTTATCGGGCACACGGTGAGAATTGATTGAAAAAATATAATTAATTCAACAGGTCAAATTTAAACAAAACATTCTGTAAAAACTGGGCACTTATCTTGTTAGAGGCCAAAAGGTTCATGTGCTTGAGCACCACTTAAGGTCTACAGTATCTGTGCAAGTGCTTGTTTAGAAGGATGTCTTCAGCGATTATGTTGCATCTTGCCAACTCTGTCTCATGGTTCTCACACGTGGCACCAAAATAATGTTGTGAGGTTTTGGTTGCATGTTACTTAAAGGGATAGTTCACTTTGAAATAAATTTTTGGTATGTTTTAGCTTACCTCAAGGGCATCCAAGATGTAGGTGTCTTTGTTTCCGCAGTAGTTTCAATTTTGATATTTTTAGGTCAAACCGTTCTTGTCTGTCAGTCATATAATGCAGGTCCATGGTCACCACCTCAAAGAGCATGCACAGAGAAGTCCAAATTAAACATGATTTAATGACTCGTAAATGTAAGTACACATTGATGGCCTAAGACACGAAACGAGCGGTTTGTGTAAGAAAACGAACAGTATTTATATCGTTTTTACCACAGCCACGTCCAAGTGATCTGAGGGCGCGGGCGCTTCGGTCTGTGCGTTACAAGAGGTAAAAACGATATAAATACTGTTCGTTTTCTCACACAAACTGCTCGTTTCGTGTCTTAGGCATTCAATGTGTACTTACATTTACGAGTCATTAAATCATGTTTAATTTGGACTTCTCTGTGCATGCTCTTTGAGGTGGTGACCATAGACCTGCAAGACTGACAAACAAGAACGGTATGACCTAAAAATATCAAAATTGAAACTACTGCGGAAACGAAGACACCTACATCTTGGATGCCGTTGAGGTAAGCTAAAACATATCAAAAATTAATTTCAAAGTGAACTATCCCTTTAAGGTTAGTATGGCAGATGACCCTTACACGCCTTTAACCATGGGGCACCAGCTAAGTTAATTTACCTTAACAGTAAAGAACAATCAAGGAGAACTGTTGAATAAATACAAATTATGTAAATTGGAGGGAGCTGTCAGGTAAGCTTGTTTCTGCCACAGAATAAAAAAAATAAAGATAATTGTCACTTTTATCTCACAATTCTGACTTTTTTCCTCACAATTGTTTAATATAAACTCAAATTTCTGACTTTTTTCCTCACAATTGTTTAATATAAACTAAAAATTCTGACTTTTTTTCCTCACAATTGTTTAATATAAACTCAAACTTCTGACTTTTTTCTCAGAATTGCAAGATATAAATTCGCAATTGCGAGTTATAATGTCAGAATTGTGAGGTATACACTCTTAAGCATTTCATTATGACTCGCAATTCTGACTTATTTTCTTGCAATTCTGACTTTTTTCTCGCATTTGCGAGTTTAAACCTTGCAATTCTGACTTCTTTTATTCAGAATTGTGAGATATAAACTTACAATTTGCAAGTTATAAAGTCCAATTCTGATGGAAAAAAGACTGACTCAATTGTGACTTTATATCACACAATTTTGACTTCATAACTCGCAATTGTGAGTTTATATTATGCAATTCTGAGAAAAAAAGTCAGAATTGCTAGATGTAAAAAGTCGCAATTACCTTTTTTATGTTTGATTCAGTGGCGGAAACAAGCTTCCATAGTCAGATGACCAATATGAAGCATTTGTGACATATCGGATAATTTGTAGAGCCTCTTACTGTATTATTACTATTACTACTGTGTCAACACAAGGAAGACAGCAGTGTAATAAAATACATTTTATTAACACAAATATTATTCCTGGTATTCATTTAGTAGTTGTGTTAGTTACTGGATAATGAAATAAAGTGCATAAGATGCATACAATCAACATGATTAAGTTGTGGCAGAGTTAAGTTGTCTAATAGAACAAAAAATAAACTGTTGTTTCTCTAAAACTAATAAGGGAAACAACGTTATTCCACATTAAAGCTGCAGTCCGTAGCTTTTTTTGGGTTAAAAATTATCCAAAATACATATTTGAGAAAATACATAACCAGACAGTGTTCAAAACTATCTGCTTGCCTTAGCTCGATTCAAAGCGGTAAGCTTGTAATAATGTTTTTAATTCCAGTGGTACTGGTGGATTTCCGCGGGAGATTCGAGCATGTCTTTGCGTCATTACGTCACATCTGTACACATAAAGAGGGAGTCTCGGGTAGTAGGCTATATTGAGTGTGAGGATGCTGGAGGTGGAGATTTATAGCCTTTTCTCACAGCACTTGATATAATTAAACTTCTCAATTTGATGGCGGGTCCAGAAAGGTTCTAACGACAATCACCAGTGACAACAGATTCACCTGTTGTAAAATGCAAAAGACTTCGTTCGGACTTCGGAGTGGCTACGGAAAAAAAGAGACTGCAACCGGACCCATGCGAAAACAAGGACACATATCGGAAGGACATAGTCACGCAATGCTGACATTGTTAACATTAACAATTTGAGAACAAAGTATAATTTGCACGGTTTTGCGTGATATGATAAGCGATTGTTAGATTTAATCAGCGCGATTTACTGCAATGTCAGAACCAGAACAAAAGTGGATGTTTCTTACTTGTTCAGATGACATTTTCCGGTGAAAATTCTTATGTTGGTCATACTTCCAAAAATAATAATCTGTGATTCTGAATGCCAGTATCCACACCGGCACGGTGACTGACAGACACACTCTCCTCAAACATTGTGTTCATCTTCGCTGTGTCGTGTCAAAGTACAACTCACGTAAAGTTGATAATTCCGCGAATAACTGCAATTGCAGATTTCGAACAGAGATAGCGACAAAGAGGAAAAAACTGCGGACTGCAGCTTTAAACAAATAAATAAAATATTATTTGTTATTTACTGACATCCGCTATCCAACCTCTATGTCTATATGGATTACTTGTATGATTTCTTTATGAATTTTGGAAAATTTTCTGTGGACTTGCAATACTAAAAGTTATAAAAGTTAGACTAAAAGTTTTAGTTAAAGTCCACACAACAGTAAAAGTTGTATGAAATGATCAGCTTTTCATTAGACATCTCATATAGATTGTCATGACAATGTACAAGCTAAAAGTGTGGCCCAAATTGAATAGCACTGCATTAACAACCTGAGTGTGAACGTTCTGTGAATGGCCCGGAAATCTTTCCTCTTCATCATTCTCAAGAGCCCAAATGTTTGCCAACTTTGCAAATTTCCAATGCCAGTTGATTTTCAACACACCTGGGATGCAAAATGTGCATAGATGTGCTTCCTTCTCAGCTACAGTAAAAGCCCATCCAATATGTCTCCTTGATCTATGAGTTTGCTGTGAAGAGCCTTAAGATGTGTATCGCATCTACTCTACTCTAGACAAGTTCATGGCAGCACTCCATTCTCGTAATGTGTTTCTGGATTGTTCTCCTTCCAATAGCTGTGGAGATGAATGAATTAAATTGTTTTCTTGGAAAGAGCCCATGAAATCAGTACCTAAACTACTTCTACTGGCTCAAGTTTGCCAGTTTAGATTCACCATAATAGAGGTTTCCAATTTTGTGGGTGGTATGCTCTTGCCTGCGTTGGTAGTAATGGGTTTGCTTGCGATTTCGGGTCATAGGTAATCCTAGACCAGTGTAAAAGGGTAAAACATCAACACAAAGCTTGTGTAACATCTCCACTAAACTAGAATCCTGTGCGCAGCTATTAGTCTACCTGGTTGAGAGGCAGAATGTTAGACAGGAGGTTCTGCCCTTGGTGATGGTCCAGCGCAATAAAGGCGCTGCAACGCTGAAAGTTGTACACCAGCAAAGAGCTGCAAAATAGATGCACTCGCATTAGTGCACTGCCTGGCGCCCACTCAGAACCCGACCGAGATTAATCACCTGTCACGACGGGTTGTTTTCCACCTCTCCCTCTCTTTCTCTCTCTCTCACTGTTCCCCTCTCTCTTGTTCTCTCTGTTTTCCTTTGCGGGGAGAACGATACACAGACTTGCCGTTAATTCTGCTCGCCTGCCCACAGGCGCTGTAGGATTGTGCCAGCTCTGCAGCAGACCACGCTGTGTGTGTGTGTGTGTGTGTGTGTGTGTGTGTGTGTGTGTGTTTGTGTCTATGTGTTTGTGTTTGTGCACCACCTCTACGCAGTTAATGAAGCCATATGCAACAGAAACCAATAATCAAAGTACAGTGAGGTGGCTTTGGCTGAATACCAATTACTTACGCTGTCCCCTGTTGGACTCCACTCCAGTCTGAGAAGCCAACCAGGGCGTTCCTAATGCAGATATACCACTCCCACTGAGAGGAGGCTGTTTGCAGTGAGTATGTTTACAGAGGTGGATGCTAACAGACGCAGGCACACATACCGAATGTCATAACCCCTTTTTGATGCCATTAGCTCTCATTCCATCAGCTGTTTTGAGCGGGCTGAGGAAACTCTCCTCTTTATTATTATTATTATTATTATTCTTTGAGGAAGCTTTGAATCAATTGTGAGTTGTTAAGTATATAAATGGGTGTTTCTTCAACTGTGCACAGTTAAGCAGTGAAAAAACACAACTGAATAAGTGTAACACCATGGTGTTGAATTAGAAAATGAATTACAAAAAAATGGTAATATTATTAACTAGTTGCTTATTAGCATGCATATTACTAGGGTATTGGCTGTTTATTAGTACTTATAAAGCACATATTAATACCTTATTCTGCAAGACCATAGTCTACATCCCTTAATCCTACCCAATACCTTTAATTAACAACTACCTTACTAACTATCAATAAGCAGTAATTAGGAGTTTGTTGAGGCAAAAGTCATAGTTAATAGTGAGAATTTGACTCTTATCTAAAGTGTGACCAAAAAATATACATCAACCGTTTTACATCACCATCAACCGCTGCGAAAAAAAAAGCGTCCTAAATTGAAGAGAAACATTTGTATCTTTTGCTGTTTACAGCTTCCATTAGTATACATTCATTGATATTAATGTTCAGCCAATGCAGTAAGCACAATCGTCTAAACTCTCAGTGTGTTTTTATTGTGACTAAACACAGGGACACATCTGCATCTACATTTGCTGTCCTGTTCAAGACCAGTAAATATCTGATGTGAAAAATCTATAGTCTGGGTAAGCCTGCCTGCAATTTGTGAATTGCTATCAAAGACTTCCTCATCCTTGGGCTTCATGTCTCCTGTTTTATAATCAGCCTCCTACACATGTACTAATCAGGGGCTTTAATCAGAACAAGAGAACCCCACAAATAACCAACTCATCTGCAGCAATTACGGACTTCCCTGTGCATGAGCCACATCTTGAGGTGAATCTTGCTGAGGTGGGATTAGTTTCAATGAAAATGCGGCTTGATAATGGTATAAAGAAGCAATTTAATTTGAAACATTTGTCTGATCTTCTCATTTGGGATCGTACTATTGGATTTTCTTGTCAAAGTGTAAAGCATATGTATTCTACTGATGTTCGTTTACTGAGAAGAACTGTCACTATTAGTTGGACAAAAAAAGGTTGTTCAGTCATCCCACAGATATAACATGTTTAGTATGTCCAGATGATTTTTGTTTTTTCTACTTGCAGACATCCATGATGAGAATGGGCTGAGACCTGTGATGGTGTACATCCATGGTGGGTCCTACATGGAAGGAACAGGAAATATGATTGACGGCAGCATTCTGGCCAGCTATGGAAATGTCATCGTGGTGACCCTGAATTATAGGCTGGGAGTGCTGGGTAAGTCGTTCATTTTTCATTAAATGCTGGATGGTTTTGATTACAGAATATCTTTATGGCCTCCTGTTTTATATTCAGCCTCCTACACATGTAATAAAGATATACACATGGTTTAAAGAGGAACATGATCTTGGAATAGCTGAGGGTCATAGGCTTAAAAGTCACAGAATTTAAAATAAAGATTTCAAAAAGATCTGAATGGAATGTTGTGTAATAGTTTTTAGTTTAATTTAATTCTTCAGTTATGGTCATACAATGCAAACATAGCATTTATGATTTACTTATAATTATTTTTCCTGTTGGATTCGAATTCAGTTTCTTGGCCGGTTGTGCTTCAGTGTTATTTTAGTATTATTGATATACTATTACAGTTTTTATTAATATTTTGAATTAGCTTTTATTTTTATATTCTCAGTTTTTATTTAAATTTTGGTTTAAGTCCTTGTTGCTCTGTGCTTTTGTAATTTTCATTATTTCTGTTTAGCTTAATTTTTTTTTTTCGGTCTTTCTTACTTTTAGGAAATTAAGTACTGCTACTTAAACTTATTTTATTTAAATGATACATTCAGGCATCTAATACTTATATTTTACTTAATTTCAGCTTTATTTAAATTAATAGAAATTATTTTTAATAATTGACCTCATAAACATAATGATTCTCTCCCATAAAATAGTAGCAAATTTAGTACTTTCTAAAAGTGAGAGGTGAATGTTGCTACACCGCTGGCCATTACATTTCAGAATTTGTACTGTCTAATAAGTTTTAAAGTCCACTTTGGATTTCACACTCTTCTTTCATCTTTCGTTGCAGGACAGTTGTGCCTCAGTAAGATGTAGGATGATTAAATTTTGTTTAAGAATCTAGGCTGTGGTGGGTAAATATTAAAAAGGGATCATTCACAGTCTTCCTTCGGCATAACTTCGGCTGTTCTTACAACTCGTTATCAGCTACAGCTCTCTCTGAGGCTGGTTATATTTAGATGTGTTGGAGCCAAGGGGAAAAGGTATAGGAAAAGGCCTACTGGAAAAGTATGCACTGCGGGAAAAGACAGCAGTTGGGGGAAGCAAAGAAAGTGGCAGAGAGACCGGGGATAGGAGTGAGAGAGTGCAAGCGAGGCCTTTGTTAAACGTGTTTCTGCTTCTCTGCCTGTCATCGCTCAGCATGAAGGTGATGGAGATAGCCTGGCTGTCTCTGGCTTTATATGGAGAACAGTTTGAAGCGTGGTGGCAGTAAAAAGCAGAGCCCTATAGAGAGAGGGCAAAGTGAGATTGGAACATGTTCCCAAGCATATAAAATTGCAGGATCGTGTCCCGTTTGTACCCCCTCTTCACAGAGCGATAGCTCTTTCTCCACAACAAAAGTAATATTTTAACACCTCTGAGGTATCTTGGTGGCAGCGTGTGTGTGTGTGTGTGTGTGTGTGTGTGTGTGTGTGGCACTGCACAGACTGCTCTCTAGTTGGCCCATGCCCAGTTCGCCACCAGTGAGACATATTTCTTCTCAGCTGTTTTTAGACCTAGTGTTGTAATAGCTTTATCTAGCTTTTAGACACATGCTCACTGATTAGCCAAGGGTGAGAAGAGCATTCCGGTGTGAAAATACTATTTGCAGAAAGCCATGCACTCCTCTCTGGAATTAACTTGTTAGAGAGTAAAAATTGCTGCTGAACATATGTAAACATATTTGAGATAGACACAGCGACCTGTTATGCATTATGTGGTTGCATAACAGGGTTGTTAGTGTGATAATCATGCGGGAATCATTACGACTGCATGGGTATTCAGCTATAATCATTTTGTATAGGCTACATGGGCATTCATGTGTCAAATTCTTCTGTCAAATTTGCATCTGTAACTGCGTGTGTGTTTTCATAGTAATTGCACCATCTGCAGTGGGGCACATGTGGCCTGCCAATGATCCAATAGAAGCTGTAAGAATGAACTGAGATGTGTTACTGGCACATGTGACTCTCTCTCTCTCTCTCTCTCTTACATGGCAACATCAGCAGACTGCCGATGTGTTTCATAATACAGCAGAACAATTCTGTTTCTGCACTTAACATGTCATTACAGTGCATTGTGGGAAACTCAATTCTAATTTGGCATAATGAGGCATTTATGTATGCACAGGGGCGGACTGGCCATCTGGAGCACCGGGACTTTTCCCGGTGGGCCGCTGGCCAATGTGGGCCGGCCCGGTACACATATAAAAAATATATATATATATATAAAAAATGACGGAAATCATAATATTACATTTCTTTTCTACGCAAATGGATGAGGGAATCGATCGCGCGGCCGCGGACAACAAGGAGTGTGTTTCGTGCGCATGCATGTGAGTGTATTGCCCATGCCCTCCCTCCCTGTTAAATTTAATCTACTCCAGATTGCGTATCTTGAAACACGCCCTCTTTCACGTCCTGGAAACACACCAAGCCAACGCCGATGAACTAGCGCAGAATCAGATGAAAGCCGACTTTGTTGTCGCCTCGCATCGCCCCGTCGCCTGTGTCGCGGGAAAAAAGCTGCACTTGAACACACCGAGAGAACTACAGCCTACTGTTAGCTAGAATGCGCGTTCTGCGCCTGCGTGTAAATGAGACAACTGTCTATTTCTGCAGATATATTCGTCTATATTCGTCATTCAAAAAGAGAAACCGACGCAGCCGGCTGCAGATACACACCGTAAACAAAGCAATGCGTGCTTACCGTTCTGAATATCAATCCTGCTAAACACTTTCTTTATTCCCCTCCTCTCATGTTAATATTTAAATATTCGCCAAGGAACACTCAGGTAATATGACATAAATTAGAACAGCCTCTATCAATGCCGTTTTGACTTCTTTGCTCTCGGTTTTGCTATTATTCTCGTGCAGTGCACTGACTCGTTCACTAAGCTGAACAGCCAATCAGAGCTCCCTCTTTCACTGACATGAATCGGCCGAAAAAAAAGAGACACCCCTCGCTGCCATAGACATAATGTCTATGCTCGCTGCAGCCTGTAGCACGATGACGTAGCTGGATGGTCCAATACGTATTGGATGGAGGTGTGTTTTGCTGACGTCATATACGCATGCGCAGTGTCGATCTCTGGATTATAATTCGCATGCGCTGGTTTTAAGTGACATGTATGCTCAATATTGTACTGATATGATGTTCTAACCTGTGTAGTATAGTACTGCTAAATAGTAATTATTGATAAATAAGTAATTATTTATATAAATCGGATGCTTATCCGAGTTTCACACATAGGCTATGCAAAATAGTTAATTTTACAACATTTTAAATCACATGATTTTAAACCTTAATTTGATAGATTAATAGCATGTCCTCAGCACCGCAAGTTTTTTTTTTTTATTTTTTTTTTAAGCCATTTTATTTTATTCAGGTCACATTTGCTGTGGAGTGGAAGCTAAAATGAATCAAGTAGCCTAATTGTCTTTGTAATTTTAAAGGTACAATACAATAAAGTCTGTACACATTGTAAAATACCAGTACACATTCAAGGGAAAATGCAAAAATAATAACAGCATCAAGAAAATAAATCTTGTCAGATGTAAAAAAAAAAAGAAAAAAAAGTGCTTGATATTTTGCCCGGTAAGAGTTCCTTCTTTAATGGCTATAGCCTACTCATTTTTCCACAGTGATCTGTAGCCTACGGTTCCTCTTAATTTGCTGTTCAGTGTCTACAATACATATGGTAGGCTATAAGCTTGTTTTCGCCACAGAGTGAGAAATAAAAAAGGTAACTTTTTATCTACTCTGACTCTTTATCTCAGAATTGAAGTCGCAATTGCGTGTTATTAAGTCAGAATTATGAGATATAAACTCGCAATTGCGAGGCTACTTGAAATTCTAGCTTTATAATACGCAAATTGGAGATATAGGCTAAAGTCAGAAGTCGCAATTGTGTGTTATAAAGTCAGAATTGTGAGAGAACTATTCTGAGGTAAAATTTGACTTTATAACTCGCAATTGCGAATTTATATTCGCAATTGCGAATATAATTTTTGGCCCCAGTCCGCCCCTGTGTATGCAGCACTAAATGAAGAATCACAATGGCTACATTCACACAGCATAAGGCCCCGATCAGACAGAACGCGTTTTTTTTTTAGTAAGAGGCGTCGTAATGTTTAATCGTTTTCTATTGGTATTGAGCGTTTTGCTCGCTTTTTATGCGCCCCGAGCGCCTCGCGTTTTAGCCACCTGCTGCGTCTTGTGTTTTTGTTGGAGCGCTCTGAGCGCCTGAAGTTGAAAAAAAAATCAACTCAGCAGAAAAGTGCCCGACGTCATTCGCATTTTTTTTTCCAATTGACAATTTTTTTCAATTGTCCAATAGAATGAATGGACGCCATCCGTTGTTGTGACGGAAGTTTACAGTTGCTTGGAACGTCCTGAGACTGCAATGATGGAGGAGAAACTTGTGGTGTCTGTCGCAGGTTACACGGAGCTGTATGACATCACGAACCGCAACTACCACAATGTTAACAAAAAGCAGCAGGCCTGGTGGCAAGTTAGTGTGGCAATAGAGATGTTTACAGTTTACTTAATAGCAAACCAAAGATTCTAGAGCGCTCATGCTATAATCTTTGATTAGACTGACAGGACAGCTGATTCGGTGGTTGCTTAGCAACAGAAAAAACACACCACACTGCTCTTTTCTAAACTAAAAAAAATGAACCAAAAAAAAAAAAAAAGGCCTGTTTTTTAAATTGAAAAAACGTATTCTGTCTGATTCTAAGTCTCTAAGCCAGTTTTTGAGTGCGAAATACAGTTATGTTCACACACAATTTGGTTTTGAATGAGAGTGGCAACTGCATTCAAATCGACTCTCGGATTACATAATTTGTATCCCTATAGTTCAACCAAAAAATAAAAATGTATCATCATTTACTCACCCTCATGTTGTTACAACCTGTATGACATTTTTTTTTTTTTTTTTGGAACACAGAAGAAGATATTTTGAAGAACGTTGGTGACAGTTTTGGTAACCTTTGACTTCTATTTTTTTCAAAATATCAGACAGTCAGAAAGAAAGAAAGTCATACAGGTTTGGAAAGACAAACCAAACCTAAATTTAAAAATCATCCAAATGTTTTTTTTTTTTTTTTTTTTTTTTTTTTAGTGACCTATCCATTTAAATATTTCAAGATTCTTGTTCTGGCCATCTCTTTAAAAATTAGCACTATCAGAGCTATGAGGTTGATCATTGAAAACACAAAGGGAAAATGTTTATTTTGACACATAGCTTTGATTTTATAATGTATTATGTCACTTATTTATTTTTCAAATAAAGACAGGGGGTGATTCTTTCTTGAATAAAAGTTCAAAAGAACAGCATTCATTTGAAATAGATTTTTTCTTGTAAGTGTTTTCCATATGTTGTATACTGTAGACCTAGACACAGGGATCGTTAATTATTTAATTATAACGTCTTTGTGGTTAGGATGGTGGACAAGATTTTTTTAGGGGATGAAATTGTGCCTGTGTGTGTGTGTGTGTGTGTCTATTACTAATATTAAATAGTATTGTTTTGATTTTGTTTAATAAGAAGCCAGCATCTTTGACTTATGCCATTGTCACTATCTTTGCAGGCATTATTCACGACTGTAAGTATAAACAGGGCAATTTGAAATTAACATCTGTTGAAAAAATACGGCTTTCATTCCAAAACCGTGACACTGTCAATGTAGACAATCAGATTAAAGCTGTACAACTGATTTCTTGCTGTGCCAGTGAGAACCTCTAGTAGACATGCAAACCTTGAGAACTAACCTTGTTGCTTCTTGAGATTTTTCAGTCTATAACCCTGCAGAGAGTCCAGCAGAATTGCACTTTTGCTTTTATTAAACAAGGTATTAAAAACCCCTTCCTAAATCACCCCCTCAGTCGTTTAACAGACAGTAGCTTACACTAATAAACCCCTCTGCAGTGGCTCAATCTCCACGGAGCCTTTACCCTATTCACTTCTGTCTCTGTCAGGCTGTCTCCCGCCACTGCCTGGAAGGCTCCTACGGTTTACTGGAGGCCTGTGAGTAAAGTCTCCACAGCAGGGCAAGGACAGGCACAGCCCAGGGGAGGAAGGCCGATTGGACTAAAATGGCTTTATGAGGGACGAAGTGAAATAGAGAGATTAGGAGCGACAGGCAATGAGAAACAGAGGGCTTTTTGGGTCACATTTTAAGCAAAAGCAATATAACGCCACACTAATATTGGTGAGAATGTGCTTGAGTGTCTTTGGGCAAGTCATGCTGTCCTCAACTGCCGAAAGACAGAGATGTTTGTTGTTGTCTCGTGGTAGCTCTAATGACTGCTTTCTTTTACACAAAAACAGAGAGGAGAGGTGATGTAAGGTAACGGCAGGAGAGTTCAGTGGAGGACTGGTCCAGGTAAATGTGTTGAGACTTGAGAGTGGACAGGAGTGAGGTATCAGAGACTATTGAGTAGATTAAAGATAGCATGTCAACATAAGGAGATGAAGGGCTGAATCTACATGCAGAAGAGGCTGCCAAGGAAGTTAAGAGGAGAGTCGACATGGGAAATTGGGAATAGAACAGAGAAACTGTTTTGTGTGGCACGGAGGGGTGTGGAAAATAAATTGTAAAAGACATTGGAGCTGTGGTCTAACGATAGAGACATTGTTGAACTACAGAGAAGTAGTTCAGCCTGAATTGTGCCATGTAAAGACGGGCAGAACCAAATTAAAATATTCATACTTTTGTTACTAATGTTGCATTGAGATGATCATCCCATTTAAATATGGCTCTAACGTAGTTTTAAATGACTCCTTTTACTTTTTATTTAGCATGGAAAGTAATGGTATTTTAAGCTTAAATGTAAAAAAAAAAACGTATAATACCTAATAGTAGTACTATTAATGATAATTGTATTACTATTAACAAATAGTTGTAATGTAGACATTTACATAGCAGTCGGGATAATAATGGTAATAAGAAAGATATTTTTTTCTATTAATTGTACTAATTTTGCATGGTACATTGGCAGCTAATATGACACATAATAATGTTCCTGTAGACCCTCATGACTGTGTGTCAATGTAAAAAAAAAAATAATAATAATTTAAATGTCAGATAATTTGACCTTTTCATGATGAGGCAAGGATAGTTCAGGTTGTAAAATTTCCTCAACTCATAAAAACCTTAATGATATTTATGAATAAATCATTATATGAATATTTATGAATGAATGATATTTCATGATTTTTTCAGAAGTTTCTTGGGGGAACGTAAAATATTTTCTAGAGAACGCAGAATCGTTATTATTTCCTCCTATCTCATACTAATTTCCTTCACCACATACAGTACTATTAGGGGCTCTGTATTTCTCTACTCTATTGATCAATATATATATATATATATATATGTTTGTTTGTTTGTTAATCACACAAAGGACAGGATGGATGAGGAAGGAGGTTTAGGTTGAGAAACTGAGGTGACTTTTAAAGGAGTCTTCAAAGCGTGACACATGAAGCACATACAGTGCTGGTTAACATCTTCCCATTACAATCAGCTTAGAACACAAATAATAAGCAAACAAGCTCCTTCGAATGGACCTGATGCCCAAGGCGGGTGAGAGAGCTGATTTGTCTGTACCAAAAGAATAAAAACAAAACCTAATTATAGACAGATCAAGCCCCAGCTGATATTTCCCTTTTAACACATACACACCTCTAATGGCTTTTAGAAACGCAAACCTCTAGGATTTATATAAATGAACACAATCCTCTCAGGATGATGCAAGCCCTGTTGTAGTGATTATTCAGACATTTTGAATCACCGTGGCCCCGTGAGAGGGTCTGGCAACTCAGATAAGGAAGGCTGCCTTGAGACCCTTGTTGAAATTCCTCCATTTTGGAATTTTACCTTGTAGCACACTAATCTTTCCAACATTAAATAAGCTTACTGCATTTTTTTTTTTTAAATAAAATGATTGTTGATATGGAATTTAAGTCCTTTTTCTTTAGTCATTGCTCATAAACATTTAGCTTTTACAATAGCTTTTGTCTTTAGAACCTTTAAAGAACACAGACTGAAATGTTCAGCCTCTAGTTTGCCCTTATAAAGTTTGGATGTCTATGCTTAGCTTCTCTCGTAAAAGGTCATTGTTGTCATATTAATTTGTAAAGCCAATATTATAATGGGCTCTGAAGTATTATTTTGATCACATTCAACAAGAGAGTTTTTTTCTTTCTTAATTATTTTAAAATTCATTTTTTCCTGTGATGGCAAAGCTGAATTTTCAGTCTTTATGTACTCCAGTCTTCAGTGTCACATGAACCTTCAGAAATCATTCTAAAATGCTGATTTGATGCTCACATAACAGTTCTTCTTATTATTATTATTAATGTTGAAAACAGTTGTCGCTTAATATTTTTTGTGCACAATTTCTTTTTTTTTACACAATTCTTTTAAGAAAAGAAAGTTCGAAAGAACTGTATTTAGAAAAAAAATGTAACAATGTAGCTGTTCCTGCCACTTTAAACTGAATTTCCACTTTTATTTGAATTGTGTCATTGCTGAATAAAAGTATTAATTTGTTTTAAAAAAATATTTTATACAGTAGTGTAGTTAAACTACTTTTAATTATGAATTTGAAAGTCTTAAGTTTAGAGGTTTATGGGTCTTGTAAATGGGTGAATGGATAGAGGAATAGATGAATAGAATGCCATTTTCTGTGTTGAATGTCTTTGAATGCAATTCAGTAAATTCCAAATCACAATGCAGTTATTGGAAGCTTTCTGTGTTGCACTAGCCTGGATGCCAGCCGAACTTAGCCCCACCCACAACATTTGAGGATGGGAAGTTCGGTCTGGACTTGATCCGTTGAGAAGCAAGTATGCCCGAACCAAAGCTGTTCGGACCAATCAAATTGTCAGGGCGGGCTTTATATGATGATGGACAGCTGATCAACAGTAACGTAACCATCCACGTCACCAAAGAGCGCATGGTTTGAATTCGTTTACAACAAAGGTGGCTGCCGCTGGAGAATTGACATGTGTAGATTCAGCCATTGCGCCTGTTATAGAAGATGTAGACATCGCATTCATTTTAAAAGAGGAACATACCGCGATCAAGGCATTTGTCGATCAGAAAGATGTTTTTGCCGTCCTTCCTACGGGATTCAGTCTATCCAATTGAGTGCAGAGGCATTTTTTCCCCTGGTTCAGTTGAAACACGCCCCATAATCACAGCCCAATAGAGCAGTATCAGACTCATATTCTGACTAGAATCTGAGTAGGATGACGTCAGGCTAGTGTTGCACTGCTAATTCGATTCAAATTACTCTTGGATTGCAAGTGAACCAGTTCTTACATTCTGAGTTTTGTCCAGTCCTGCAATAACTACATCAGAAACTCAATCAAACAAATGTGTGTTGTTGTTTACAGACCTGCAGACATCAGTAAACATTCCTCCTCCTCAGATATGTGCAGTCTGTCATCATCATATCTCCACATAGAAATAGGGAGCTCAGTTTGACCTCAGAGTGGACCTTCTTCAAGAACCAGATGTACTGGAGAGATCTGGCCTTATTTTTCCCCATAACTCCAGATGGCCTGGTCCCTTTGAGAGGAGGAGACCTCACTGTGTTGATTGGTTAATCCTATAAAAACTGTCTAAAGTGCTGTGGATGGCAGCTTGTCGCTCTGGGATGCAGTGCGCTGGGGCACAAGAGGGCAAAGGGTTAATATGAATCTGGCTGCTGCCTCTCTGACTGGTGCAAGCCTCGTGTTCAGTCACGCTTACCCTGTTTTGAGCTGCTGTGCCGGGGGAGAATGCGGAACTCTTTGCCCTGCATACGTTCGGATGCTAATGTGTTGTTTGCTTGTTTTTGTTTTGAGCTGCGGTGCAGCAGTGCCACGGGATGGAGGATGTAATTGCAGAGGACATTAAATCTTGAAATTACAATCGTATCGAGAGTGTTCACAAAAAATAACTAGGGAGAAAGATAATGAGGCAGAACAGGAAAAGTCATGTAAACATGCAACGACATGACCTTGACATGAACAATTTAGGGACATTAAATTGTTTTGTTTGTGTCAGTTCTTGGGGCAAGTGCACTGGAACCGGTGACAAGGTTAAAGAGGGCTTTCACCTGCAAGCTACATGCAGCCAGTTAAAAATTGGTTTTCTTTGTCCGATTCTCCATCCATTGACCACTTTGTTTGTTTGAGTGGTCAAATATATGGTTGTGTGGTGTAAAAAGCAATACATTTGCTAACGTTCAAAGGTTTTGGGTCAGAAAATCGTGGGATCATAGGCAGTGATTATTTATTTATTTATTTATTTGAAAGTCATTAATACTTATATTCAGCAAGGATGCATTAAATCAATCAAATGTGACAGTACAGACATTTACATATTTACAAACAAAGCCAAATAAATTATTTACTTTTGAAATGTCTATACATCAACAAATCCTGAAAAGAAAAAAAGCGTATATCTTGGTTTTCACAAAAACAAAAAACAAACAAAAAAACAGGCACTAAAGGTATAATTTTCAGGATAGGAAGCAAATGATGGATGTAAGTTTCTATCCAATAAGAGCAAACAGTTGCCTGCCAAAAAAAAAAAAGCACATACTATTGTATCATTATGAAGTCATGTTGTTCTTTTTTCTTTCTGAGACTCAACACGAAAAAAAGAGTGTGTTGGCACCAGCCCAGAGGACCACGTTCCTGGGATTGGTGTGGGATTCGGTCAGGATGCGGGCACAATTGTCTCCTGCACGGATCGAGTCCATCCTGGCCACGGTGACCAGGATAAAGCTAGGCCAGGCCATCACTGTCAAACATTTTCAGAGAGTGTTAGGGCTCATGGCAGCAGCATCCAACATTATTCCATTCGGTCTCCTGCACATGAGGCCCCTGCAGTGGTGGCTAAAAACCAAGGGGTTTTCCCCGAGGGGAAACCCATTTCGCATGATCAGGGTTACGCGCAGGTGCCTTCGTTCCCTATCTATGTGGAAGAAAACTTGGTCTCTGTCCCAAGGTCCCGTGCTGGGAGCGTCATGTCGCCAGAAAGCCGTTTCGACAGACGCCTCCCTCACGGGCTGGGGCGCGGTCATTGACGGCCGCTTTATGAGAGGTCTATGGCAGGACCATCATTCCTCCTGGCACATAAACTGCTTGGAAATGTTGGCGGTGTTCCAAACTCTGAGGAGCTTCCTGCCGGACCTCAAGGTTCATCACATCCTCGTGAGGATGGACAATATGTCGGTGGTGGCCTATATAAACCATCAGGGGGGTCTGAGGTCTCGCCCTCTAAGCAGACTGGCGCTTCAGATTCTCTTGTGGTCTCAAGGGAAATTGTTGTCTCTCAGAGCAACATACATCCCGGGGGCTCAAAATCAGGGAGTAGACATCCTGTCGAGGCAGGGGCTGAGGCCCGGGGAATGGAGACTCCATATCGAGGTGGTGGAGTCAATATGTCAGAGGTTCGGCCCAGTGGAAGTGGATCTATTCGCGTCTCGAGAGACGACTCACTGTCCACTGTCCGCTGGGGTTGGATGCCATGGTACAGACGTGGCCGAAGCTGCGTCTGTATGCATTTCCCCCGATCGCTCTGCTCAAGGGAGTTCTAGAGAGGGTCCGTCGAGACGGGATCAGTCTATTGTTGATAGCCCCGTTGTGGCCGGTCCAAGTATGGTTCTAAGACATAATATCACTCCTGGACTATGGAAAATGTGGGTCTGGTCCCTGAGGGGGCACAGTACAGAGAGGCCGGCCTGTCAGCAGGAGTAGTAGAGACCATACTTAGCTCTAGAGCTCCCTCCACGAGGAAATTGTACGGCCTAAAATGGAATGTTTTCACCGTATGGTGTAGAGAGCGTGAGGTGGAACCAGTTAACTGCCCAGTGGCTTCAGTGCTGGAGTTCCTCCAAGATCGCCTCTCGGCTAGTGTTACCCCGTCCACACTCAAGGTGTACATGGCTGCCATTGCAGCTTTCCATGCTCCTCTGGGTGATGGGCCTCTGGGGAGGCAGCAGTTGGTCGTACGTTTCCGCCCCCCTTCGAACCTCTGGAGTCGGCTGAGGCCAAGAACCTGTCCCTTAAGGTGGCCTTTTTGTTAGCCATTACTTCTCTGAGGAGGGTAGGAGATCTCCAGGCGCTCTCTATTTCCAATGGGTGCCTGGAGTTTGCTCCAGGCGACATCAAGGCCATCTTACATCCTAGGCCGGGCTATTTGCTTAACCCTCTGGGGCCTAAGGTGTTTTTGGGGTCCTTGAGATGTTTTGACATGCCCTGACATTTGTCCTTTTTTCAGTTGCTTATAAACATATTAATGGCACAGGTGAAATTACACTCTATTTAGCACAAACAGGGCTACCATAATATGTGAGCAACATGTATGTACATGTTTGTATTTTTGAGAGAATAGTGTTTATGCATGGTTATTGAGAAAAAAAACTAAAAATGTAAGTTTCTAAAATAAGCCACAATACACATATTAAATATGTGTCCACAAGACTTTTGACTAATGGATCTTGTCGCCTAGAGTTTTTGCTTCAAAATGATCTTAAAATCATCCTGCCTAATCATTCACATAAAACAATAGATTGTTTTGAATTGTGAAAAAAAAATTTTTGTTTGGAAAGGCAATATGCGAATGGGCGTGAACGGCCCAACCCCTCATGAATAATTAGGTGGTTATCACCTGAGAAGACAAAGACCCGCATAATGAGCCTTTCATTCAGGTGTGTCACACAAGAAAGAATGCAAGGACAATATATATATATATACACACACACACACACACACACACACACACACACACACACACACACACACACACACAGACACACACATATATATATATAATCAAAATATAAATTAATATAAATAAAGTCAAAAGCACATTTTTAGTCATACCTGGAAACAAATCCTGTTCAAATAGGTTATATGGGCCATTCTATAGAATTGGTTCAAAGTTAGAGTTGGAAACATCTTGAAAAGAAAATTGTCTTTTTCCATAAATCTCTTATAAAGTATTATTTTTTAAAGTAGGCCAATACATTTTATCATACGTATTTCAAAGTTAAGGATTCATTATTTTGATATAGCCTAGCTTGCATTGGAACAAACACTATAACAGTTGATTAGTTTATTTTGGACAAAACATACCTATATATTTAACATATGAGCAGAAACTGTCTAACAAAAGCTTATTTGATGTCTATTTTAGAGTAAAAACTTTATAATCTATCCAAAACTAGTCAACGAAATGTTGTCATTACAGACACTATTCTATATCGCGATTAGAACAAATCTCAGTAATGGTAAAATGGTAAATGGACTGCATTTATATAGCGCTTTCACAGAACCAATGGCCACCAAAGCGCTTTACATTGCCTCACATTCACCCAGACGGCGGTGTCTGCCATGCAAGGTGCCATCCAGCTCGTCGGGAGCAGCTGGGGTTAGGTGTCTTGCTCATGGACACCTTGACACTTGGTCAGGTGGAACCGGGGATTGAACCAGCAACCTTCTGGTTTGTAGACAACCTACATGAACCACTGAGCCACTGCCACCCCAGTAGGCTATAGCAATATAGTTTGGATGTGTTCATGTAAAAATAACATGTACTAATGTAGGAGCGAGAGTGAATTAACACACAGACAACTTACTACATCAGCTGAATCCGTCGAAATGAAACTACCAGCACTTCTGAGGTAACTTTTCCAGGATTATTACGATTGTATTATTCCTCACAGCGCAGCAAGACGAGGTAAAGTACAAGATTCTTATTAAACTGGATGTTTTATCCAGCTGATGTGGGCGTTTTCATGGCTTGCCTCAACATTTGCGTTTGCATTTGCGTTTTTGCGTCAATGGGCATGGTCACATTAACACGTAATACGCTATAATTAGCTTAAAGGAAAAAGACTGACATCTCTCTCTTTTCATACAGATCACATAAACTGAGAATATTTTTTATATATATATAAATTACTTAATTTAAAAGAAGAGAATTTCAGCTTCAAAAAGAAAAATCTTTCGTGCCTGTGTGACAAGTAGTTACTTAGTTACAGTTCATTTTCGGACGCGTTTCAGAATGAACTTCACTGACAGAGAGAAGGCAAAATTCGCATCAAGTTTATTTTTCTTTATTTGACAAAAAGCAGAACACTTTGTTTTTATTGTGAATATCCACAAAAAAATAGACTCTTAACAGGATCTAATGATGTACAACACTTATATGTAAGATCAAAATCAAAAGAGTAATTTGAGTCTCTTTTGCACTGATAAGGAAAAAAGTGAGCTCGTCGCGCCGGCATGATAGCCGACCCCAGAGGGTTAAAGTGCCATCCAATGTGGCACGGCTATACGGTTCTACTTTTCATCCACCACCTCACGCGACGGCGCATGACGAGAGACTTCATCTGGTCTGCCCTGTCAGAGCGCTTAAATTATATATTCAGAGGTCCTCTTCAGGGCGGAAGTCAGACCAGTTGCTGGTGTGTTTCCGCCCAAGAAGGGGCTTCCCGCTTTCAAACAGACCGTTAGCAACTGGATCGTCCAAGTTATATCTAAGGTGCGCAATTTGCCTTCACCTTTGGCCGTGAGGGCTCACTCTACCAGAGGCATGGCGTCCTCTAGAGCCCTCCACTCAGGGGCCCCGATCCACGAAGTCTGCGATGCAGAGGGTTGGGCCACCCCTCACACATTTATTAGGTTCTACAGCCTGGACATTCCATCGACAACTAAGTGTGCCTGTGCGCAGCTTCACACTGAGACAGGCAAGGCTCGTTGTGGTATAGTGGGTACTCGTTCCCCCAAAGTGTCGTTCGACGCAGTTCGAGTTCCCTGAGAAAGGGAACCAGAACTGCGTCCCTCCGCCATGCCTTCCCCTGCCTGGGAGCGCTTGCTTCATCACAGAAGCTATCTCTCTTGTGTGCCGGCGTCCTTTTGTAGCTTCCGCTTATGCCGCCACACGTTACGTCATCACGCAACACCAATCAGGATTGGCTTAGTGCAGGGGTCGGCAACCCAAAATGTTGAAAGAGCCATATTGGACCCCCCAAAAAAAAAAAAAAATCTGTCTGGAGCCGCAAAAAAATTAAAAGCTTTATATAAGCCTTATAATGAAATCAACACATGCTGTAAGTGTTATATTAGCTTTATTAGTATCAAAATGATAAGTAGGCTACAACTTAGAGCTTAGATCGGGCCCAAAAAATCAAGCCCGGCCCGGCCCGACACATTAAACGTAATTATGAGCCTGAGCCCGATTTTAACCCGACCATTTTTTAATGCGTGGGTCGTTATAACTGACGTTCTCAACTTTCTTTCTCCCGCCCGCAACATTTATGTTTTGTCCCGCTCCCGCCCGCAAATACACTTTTTTCTGTACCTCCAAATACTTTCAAGTTGGCCTACGTGTCGCCACCATACATCCTCCTGATAAATTATTTGTTATTAAAACATTAAAACACAAACCACTGTTAATTTAACATAAAAGCAAGCAGTTTACTGCGTGCATGGTTTGCCATGACTGAATGCACGCAAAGTGCGCTCTCTTAATAATTCCTAAAAAGCTGACAGTTCATCGCGGTCTCACACATCTCTGTTATTATCAATGAAGCTGACTGCACAATGAATCTTTCATAATATCCACACTTTGTTCGTTATAATTAAAGGATTTGCCAGCATACAGAATTCAGCACTGAACAAAAACGTCAGTTTTGAGCGGTGAGGGGAGTCTATCTTAAATGCTTCTGATTGGCCATTGCGTTCAAGAAATCAACACATATGTCTGTGATTGGCTATATCGCTCAACGCTGCAAACACGTTATGAATAGAAATTCTGGCCTGTAAATCGTTTCTATTTTGTTTTAGTAGAGTGAGTGCATTACCGCACGCGCCCGCACTCGCACTCGGCCATCAAATCTAGTCCCGCGCCGCACTCTATTGCGTTGGGAGTGCTCAGCTATCTTTCTCTTTTTCCCCTTGGGATCCATGGCCCATGACACACCCGCCGGTTTGTTTGTTTGTTTGTCAGCCACCGGTCTAGCATCACGCCGATCTGACAGACACGTGTGTCACAGTCTATGACGTAAATTCTTCGTTGACAGAAATGTTTAAATTAAATATTTATTATGCACATTTTTACAACGTTGAAAAACTTTAAGAATATTTGTCATGTTTTTCCTCCTACAGAAATTATATTAAAACAAAAAACATTTTTTCCATTTTCAAATTTTTGAAAAAGCTCCAGGGAGCCACTAGGGCGGCGCTCAAGAGCCGCATGCGGCTCTAGAGCCGCGGGTTGCCGACCTATGGCTTAGTGTCATTCATACTTCAGAGGCTTCCCCCAAAGTGTCGTTCGACGCAGTTCTCGTTCCCTTTCTCAGGGAACAAGTGTTACATACGTAACCCGAGACGTTTGTCAAACAAATATTTTATCCTTTATCTTTACACAAAGTAGTAAGAATGACAGACAATCTGCATTAATGGACAGTTTTAGGCAATAGTGGCCCACAGCTGCTTAGCAGAAGGATTTTTGTAAGACAGTAATAACGTGAGTTAGCCAGTTAGATGGAAACTTTGCAGAACGTTTACATTCACAGCTATATTACACACTGCATGAAAGGGAAAATTCGAAAGACCATAATGGGGCACTTTGCCAGCAAAGATTCTCGAATGGAGCTCCAAAATAAAGTATTTGCTCTGCATCACATGATAGCAGCTGACTTGTGAATCATTACATAGATGCCACCCCAATCCCCCCGGAGGGGATCTATGTCATCTATGCAGTGCACTCAAAGATACTCATTATGACTACACTAACCTCTAGCAGTAGAGGTAAGTTAGCAGATTCAGTGAAAGTGCCAAATTTATATTTATGCTATGCATACTTTGTGAAGCCTATGTAAAGTGTCTTACTATACAGCATTGATTCGGATGTTATAAAACTTACAGATAAATAGAACATGAAAGAGACTGAGGGAACAGGTGATAGGATGTCAGCTTACTGAGAAAGGACCAGAAACAGGAAATCAAAATGCAAAACCCATTTAAATGCATCAGATCATCATTGTCATGTTTCTTGTCACATTTGTATCACGCATGATACTGTCATTACCCACAACCCCAATATCAACACATGGGTTTGATAGCTTGAACTTATCCAAACATCTGCACTAGTATGCAGAAAATGTATAGTGCATGAACAGCAACAGCAGCATGGGCTAGAAACAATCTGACTGAAAGAAAATGCCTTTGTGTCATGGTGATGATGAAAATGTAACTGCCTTGGCAATGCTGTTGCTTTGCTCAGCAAGGCTGTAATGTAAATACTTAATCTTTTCTAACTTTGCTCTAGCCGAAAGAAGGCCTGATCTTTATTCTCATGGGTTTTGAGTAGACATTATTAATGTTAGGGTTAATAATTAAATACTGTCTTATATATTCATTTATTTAAAAAAAGAGATGCAATTCATACATACAATGACTTGAATAAACATTGTCTATGATGAACATGTTCTGTACGATTTATAATGGTCCTTTACTATTGTTGTTTGTCAGACATGATCCCCCGATGTAAGCCATGTCACACTGTGGGATCTCAGTTCTCTTTAATGTCAGGCTGTTCAACAGTCAAGATTCATTCAAACGGATGCACGTAAGAAGACTCGTCCTGAGTATTACATCATCAGTCCATGACACCTTCGGTGATGGTGAGCTGCATTTACATGCGGGATTGAAATGATGGCTTGCAAACAAATACAGTCAGCATTAATTTTGATCATGGTTTATCCTGAAAAAAAAAATATGAAAAAACGAGGACAATGTATGTGGAGCAAGTGGTTCATTGTTGTCACGAATTGTTATCAGGTTCTGCGCTTGTATTGGTTTTTGATTTGATGGTTGTCGTAGGAGAAGTCTTCTGAAATTGCCGGAAACTGCCATTTATAGTTTTATCGCATTAATCGGTTAACATGTCAAACTAATAAAAACATGTACAAACTACAGATTTCGGCTTAGGATCAGAGGAATTGTTACGACTCCTCCAGTCTAATCTAAGGGCAAGAGGAGTAACATTAAAGAAAACTTAGCAAAACCGTGGAAATGATAGTGTGTGTCAAGAAACGATGAGCGAAACCAAACTGCCAATGAAAATAATGATATTTATTATACAAAAAGAAAAATATAATGAACAGCGAATGAATCATAAAGTAAAATAAGAACAATAAGGAAGCCAACAGCTCCCTACAATGTAAACAATTATATAAACAAAAACAACAAGAATAAATAAAATCAAAGAAAATAAGCAACAAGTTACCCTTAAGGAAAAGGGGACTATGGTGACGCCAAAATAATGAAAGAAACAAAAAGAAAACAATTCTAACTAAATTCAACCCTCTTACCTAGCTAAAGAAAAGGAAAGAAAAGAATTGTTTCTTCAGCGCCGAGCGCCGTGTTCTTCCCTACTCTAGCTCACAAAAACAAAACATACAAAAAGGTGGCGTTCACCTCTTACCTGATGTTTCTATACAAAGGTTAGTCTACATGTTTGTACAATGGAAGTCGTACGACATCTTACCTATCCCCCAGTCCTTGGAGCAACGGGTAACAAAAGAGCACCAGCTCTACACAAGTCGAAATCAAAACGTCATCCCAAAGTAATCAAACAAAGTAACAAAACAAACTTAAGAAACACAACTAACGTAAACAAATTAACAAAGCAAACGAGTCCCAAACGAAAACAAAAACAAATCACAATGGCACCAAAAGAACCGGAAACCAGAACGGGACTTTCGTCAGTCTGTTTCCAGCGTCTTTTTAAACTGGTAGTGAGGACGTCTCAGACAGCGGATAGGTCCACGTCACATCCCTTGACGATGATTGACAGTTTCCTGGACCAATCAGCAAGCGGAGAAGGATGACCTAAGAAACTGATAGCTAGAGAGAGAGAGAGAGAGAGAGAGAGCGAGAGAGCGAGAGAGCGAGAGAGAGCACGCAAGCAAAACAAAAAAGGAAATCTCTACGAACGTAACAGGAATATTTTAGAATTCACAGAATTTGTCTGACAGTCAAATCGTGCCAAAATAGTTGTGTGCACCCTGATTAGGATGTATTTTGAAGTGTTTTTTTTTTTGTTTTTTTTTTACATAAAGTCCATAAATGCCAGTGTGATATAACTGTCCTATGGAAGCTTGTTTCCGCCACTGAATAAAAAAAATAATAATAATAATAATTGCGACTTTTTATCTCACAATTGCGAGATATGAAGTCAGAATTGTGAGAAATAAAGTCGCAATTGCGAGATATAAAGTCGCAATTATGAGAAATAAAGTCGCAATTGCGAGATATAAAGTCGCAATTATGAGAAATAAAGTCGCAATTGCGAGAAAAAAAGACAGAATTGCGACTTTTTATCTCACAATTCAGACTTTTTTTCTCACAATTGCGAGTTTACATCTCGCAATTCTGACTTTATAACACATAATTGCGAGTTTATATCTCGAAATTCTGACATCTTTTCTCAGAATTGTGAGATATAAACTCGCAATTGCGAGTTATCAGGCCAATTCTAAGGGGGAAAAAAGACTAATTTTCCCCCCCTCAGAATAGTTTATATCTCACAATTCTGACTTTACAACACGCAATTTCGACTTTATATCACGCAATTCTGACTTTATATCTCGCAATTCTGACTTTATATCAATCAATTCTGACTTTATATCTCGCAATTCTGACTTTATAACACGCAATTGCGACTTTATATCATGCAATTCTGACTTTATAACCCGCAATTGCGACTTTTTATCAATCAATTCTGACTTTATATCTCGCAATTCTGACTTTATAACACGCAATTGCGATTTTATATCACGCAATTCTGACTTTATATCTCGCAATTGTGAGAAATAAAGACAGAATTGCGAGATGTAAACTCGCAATTGTGAGAAAAAAAGTCAGAATTGTGAGATAAAAAGTCGCAATTACCTTTTTTATTTTTCATTCTGTGGCGGAAACAAGCTTCCATACTGTCCTCTTTCATAATGAAGAAAAATAAATAAATTAGTTTGGCAGCATATTTTATTATTTTGTAAAATAAATTTTTCAAAAATATATAAAAAATTACAATTTTAATATTTGAAAATATTTTGTATAAAAAATCTAAGCCATATAGTATGGCCAATAAAATTGTGTGATTGAACCAAAAATGTAAAACAGGAAATTACATCATAGTGAGGTCCTCTGCAGACTCTTGAAATACTGTGTTATTTTACCTTTTTATGAGAAGTCAAGTTTAGTTTAGGATGTCATGTTAAGCTGTCATGTGGTAAGTAATTAATAAATTATATTTATATATAAAAATTCATGTTTTTAATATTGTTTCAAAGTAGTGATAAGGATATACACTCACATATTAAATGTGTAAAGAAAATATGTTGTTATTTATTACTTGATGGCTAACTGATGGTTACAACACTTGACATTGGTCACTTATCGTTGTCAGAATTGGTTATTCTCTCTTTCTTGTGAAAATACCTGCAATAATGTTAATTTTGCAAGTACACAGCTTGCCAGCCAAACAAGCAGTCCTAATAGCTGCTAAAGTGTGCCAAGTGTTAAATTAGTGCCAAGTGTTAAATAAACTGCATTTGTCTAGTTATGTGAAAAAAGATCCTCTTTGTTTTCCCAGAGAATGAGGGACAATAGCAACAGTGTAATGTAGTGCCAAATGTACTGTTGCACAATATTGCACATTTTCCCTTCCTATGAAAGCAAAAGTTTAGTTTGATAACCATGATATTCACAATGCAACACCCCCTCCCCCCCCCCCCCCTCCTCTCCCCCTCCTCTCCTTCCTAAAAACCCTGCAACTTCTCACTTCATTTACTTTTGAATGAGGACCAGGCTGTGTTAAGAGCTGTATCTCTCCACAGGATATCTTCTGTAGCTTCAGATGCCTACCACTTTTACATCAAAGGTTATTCCCTTTATCCAATACAGACACTTAAGCCTCTGTCAGAGGACATTACTTAAATGCTCTTATCAAGACATCCTCACAGTTGTACAGTACTGTAGTTGTTATGGAAATGAAGGTAGAGGGAACTGTGATGGGCTCAGCAGCACTATGGTCATTTGATCACACCATGCACTGAAAACATGCAATGTTGTGAGTGAGGGGAATTACTGGAACAATGTGACTTGATGAAATATGATTATTCACTTTGAATTAGGTGATATTACCATGAATTGTTCTAGCTGTACATATAAGGTTGTGACACTCCAAGGAGGCACTTATTATATTGTGTTGCTTAGTGAAATATATAGCTATTTCGGCGCATTAAGAATGTACTCTGAAGCAGATTTTTAAGAATTGGGAAATTACAGTGGCAGATTTTCATTTTGTCTCGATTTAAATTCTCCATTAGCCTATTGGCCTGATATGCATAAAGCAGATTAACATGGATTATGCTATTAGATGTATTGAGATATAAAGGGAGTGTTAATATGCAAAAATGCTGCTTAAACCAAATAGAAATGTTAAAAAAAAATGTCACAAGTAAAGCTGCTTCTTGATTTGCCGAAAGACGTGCATTTTTCACGATTCAAATTAGTTCTTGAGGTTAAAGGTTCCAAAGATACTGCTGTTTTCACTCTAATTAGAATGATTGTCATGACTGTCCCCTTTGACATCACTTACCTTATCAACATAATCATCATTTAGATCCCCTTCTTCCGATTCATTTCCTGTCTAACACTTATGGCTAATTTTAAATTATGCATACTGTTTTGATGTGGTGGTCTGATTAGGATTCCTGAAAAATGTTTTAAATATGCTGTTAACAGACATATAAAGGAACGTTAATGGCTTGACACTAATTACTGGATGATCCCTGCTGAGAATGATTTTAATTACATGAGCTTGTATCCGATGAAGGCCTTCACTATAAGTCAATATTCAGAATGTCAACATGAGCGGTGCATATAATAAGCTCCTCCAAATATACAAAATTTACAATGTGAAATGCAATGTGTTTAAATGACAGTTTAGAGATTACAGAGGGGGTCTGGAGTTTTAAGTTACTGAATAGAGAAACCCCGAAAAGTTTCCCTCTGAATTTAGTGCTGTTGTGTGGATTTTCCTGATCTTCTGCACAGCTGTTTCTTGATGTTGCTTATTTTGCAAGTGACAGATCAAAGGCTTTAGAAATTCTTAAATATGCATATTCACCGTATTAGTACACATCTAAAAGTGTAAACTACTCTAAATTAATCTTGATAGAGTATTTTATATCAGACTTTGATCAAAGACCATACTGTTAGATGAGCACTTGTTACTGTCTGTAATTGTACGTATGAGTTGATTTTTTGCCACAGCTGTTCTCCTGATAATGTTTAGAAGACACTAAGGAAATCCTGTAACAGCATGCCTTTCCCTATTTTGGCTTCATCCAAATGATACACATGATCACAATTTCATCCACCATGCTGTGATGAAAGACAAGAGATCTAATTTACAAGCAATGAGATTTTTTTTCTTGCAGGGACAATGCTTAGGGTCCCACCATGGCTCAGTTTGGCGTAGTGTTTAGTTAATCCATCTGCTGACTGTTTTTTAGGCCAAGGGCACTTTGTGGATCCTTCAGAATGAATGCTTGAATTACATTTGATACCAAGCTGTTCACTGAAGCAGGTATCTGCCCGAGGAGCTGAAACTGAGACCTGTCAGAGCAGATGTCGTCCTTCCATTGCAAATCTTAGATAAAGAAGGAAGGAAAACAGAATCTAGTGGAACGTAGAGCTTTCTAGCAACTCAAGCTGAAAGAGAGCAAAGTCTAAACCCTCCACGTCACAAATCCTTTACTCTCTTACTAGATTTTATAACATATGATGTCTGAACACTTAAAAAAGGAATTGATGCCATCAACGAGTTTTCTTCATGTGTCACGATGTATTTATATTTAAAGATCATTCATGTCTTGTGCTGTGCATACAGAGAAGCGTTTTAGGCAGTAGGAACTGACGCTTTGACATTTAACAGCTTCCATCTTAAAACTGATGCCATGTCTATGGATGTTTTGGGATCTTCAGAAAATGGGCACAGCATTTGAAAAACAAACACAAGTTAATTTACATCTTTTCTAAGGAAAAGGATTTTTTTTTAAGATTAAAGCTGGTTAAAGATTAAAGGGTCTCATTCACTGAGCATTTGTGCGTGGAATCTGCATACGAACGTTTTCATGTACAAACCATGATTCACCAATATCTTTTGTACTAAAATGTATTCTAAATTCATGCAAAAATGTAGGAACAACTGAAACTACATGTATGCAAATCACATGGTCTTATAATCAAGTTACATTTTTTTTTTAGATTTTTCATTTTTGATATATTATATCATACACAGGGAAATAATAATAAAATACTTTATATATAGAAAGACGGTGCACTACCATTACTTATGAATGGGAGAAAGTGCTACGCGTAATATGTCCTGCCTTCTAAAAAAAAGAAGCCAATCACTGTTAGTTCTTCTAAGCTCTGGTTGCTATAAAAGCAGTCGGTGTTCTCTTATTCAGTCAATCTATCTGAATCCAGCATGTTGAATGGTTTATTGGGGTGTTGGTTACGTTGATTAATAACCATTACTGGATGTAAATGTAAGCCACCTCATTTAAATTAGATTTCATAATGATTATATTTGTTATTTCAACCATTTTATAAAGTATGTTCATTTTTAAAAGAAATAACTCAATGTACAGTATTTGAGTTGAGCAGTTTTTCTTACGCAGCATGAATCTGCTGTTGCAGTTACTTCGCTTGCACACTGCATATACACGCAATATGAAACAGGTCTTATATAAGTGCACAAGAGAGAAGGAATATATACTCTATCTAATTAACAAGATGACATGTAAATTAATGTGCATATAGCTGTAGATTCCCCCTAATGCTTTAATAGAAAGGATGATTTGCATATTTGCCAATGAATTTTACAGTAAACAACTGTAAAGACTTTGATGTGGAATCATGTTCGTCATTTGTAGGATTATTAATCAGTTTTTTTTTTATCATGTCATCTATTCTGTGATCACTGACTTTGTGAATTCTAATTAATAATGAGCACAGATAAAATTGAAAGGACGACCAAAGGAAAATGATGTTCTTTGTAATAAGATCACAAAGACAAAGTCCCATACTCTAAGAAGAGTCATTTTAGACCTTGAGAGCATATGTGAAATGTTTTATTTGCCCTTAAATTTCTAAAAATGTAGCCTTTCATCCGTATTGTATTCATAGTAGTTACTGTAGCTCTCTAAACTGCAATTAGTCTGTTTCATTTGACTGAGCAAAATAAACGGGAGAAAACAGTTGTGTTGTCATGACAACAATGATTTATTTGTATGTATTCTCACTGAATAAAAGCATAATGCTCTTCATCCATGATTGTCAGGGTGCATTATGGAAGAAAACAATTTGTTTGATAATTTTTTTTTTTTTACAATGACTATAATGCACATACTCAATCCAGCTCTAACAGTAAAAAATAATCTTTCATTTAAAATTTCAACTGCCACATTTTAAACATGTTAGATGCTTGGATTTGGATCCATGGTGTTCCTCTTATTTTCATATCAGTGCTTACATTTAGTGTTAATACAACCTAGTTAATTTTAATTAGTTGTTCAGCATCCACGGTCATAGTGATGTGAAAAATGAGGCAAGTAGCAACAACACTGTCATTAAAGTGCCGAATGATGCTGCCGAGACGCATATTGAGTCTCAAGAGTCTACCCAGATGTTACAGCTGAGGGAATTCAATATATTATACAAAGAATACACATTTCTGCTATTGCCGTGGCTCACTGATAACATGTCTGCATCATTTGGTGCTTGTGTTTTGTGTGGATCTTGGGCTTTGTAAAGAACTCCAGCTTGTTGATGAAGAGGATTTGTTTGTGTTTTGACATGGTTATATATTTACTTAGTATTGATCTATCCCTAATGTGTCCTCTTCACTCCCTACCCAGGGCTGCATAAACCGCTTATATGACACAACAAAGAGTCTTAGCGGCCAAGTACTTTATACTAAGAACGAACTTTATCAAGGACCTTCTGCCAGACAAATGAATTAGAGACAAAAAGAGGCTAAATGCCATCACTAATTGGTGCCATCTTTTATATTAGTGGATCCATACTGGGCCATTAAAGTTGCTCTTTAGCTTAGCTTTTGGTGGAACAATAAAACTGTATTTCTTTGCAAAGCAACATGAAGCCAGCTGTTGATTTTTTTTTTACCCAGATAATCAAACCTTTTATATACTGTGTGTATATATATATATATATATATATATATATATATATATATATATATATATATATATATATATATATATATATATATATATATATATATATATATATATATATATATAATTATATATATATATTGTCATGGTGCAATGGATCACAGGAAGCAAATGCGAGTGAATGAATCTTTTATTGTCTCAGTCCACGGCAACAGCCAGCAATGGTGACGCAGGGACTGGATGGTCAACTCGGTGAGTGAAGACAGACGGTGCGAAGAATCCACGGTGAACGAAGAACACACTCTAGGCACGAAAACACTCCACGGAACACGACACGATCAGGAACAGGAACCAGACAGGGACACACCAAACAAAGATCTGACAAGGATGAGAGAACAGCGGTGAGTATAAGTAGTGGTGATGATCAACTGCAGCTGGTGATGTGATGATGAACAGCTGGAGCGGATCAGGTAATGCCATACAGACATGCCCCTCACACACGTGCGTTCATACAACAACGTAAACACGAGACAAGAAGGAACAGAGAAAATGTCTACCGTGACAGTACCCCTCCTCCTAAGAACGCCTCCTGGCGTTCTCAGACTCCCTTACCTGTCGATTGTAATCATCGATAAGAGAGTGATCCAGAATGTCTCTAGCAGGAACCCAACTTCTCTCCTCCGGACCGTAACCTTCCCAGTCCACCAAGTACTGGAACCCGCGTCCCCTCCGTCTAGAGTCCAGGATGCGATTGACCGAATAGGATGGTTCCCCATCTACGAGTCGCGGGGGTGGGGGAACCGGGACTGGCGGATTAATGCGAGCATAAAACACGGGTTTGACTTTGGATACATGGAACACGGGATGAATTCTCTTGTACGCAAGAGGAAGTTTAAGGCGGACTGCCACCGGACTAACAATCTTGGTGACAGCAAACGGGCCAATAAATTTGGGAGCAAGTTTATTCGAGACGGACCGGAGAGGAATGTTCTTGGTAGAAAGCCACACTTTGGAACCGACGACGTATACGGGAGGCCTCCGCCGGTGGCGATCGGCCTTGGCCTTGGTGCGAGCTCCCACTTGGAGTAGAGTCTCACGGGCTCTAGTCCAAGTGCGCTGACACCTCTGGACAAAGGCGTGAGCGGAGGGGACCGCGACTTCGGATTCCAGACTAGGAAACATTGGTGGCTGGTAACCTACACTACACTCAAACGGAGATAGGCCCGTAGATGACACTGGTAACGTATTGTGGGCGTACTCCACCATAGACAGTTGCTGACTCCAAGAGGAAGGGTTCTTGGAAACCATACATCGCAACATTCTTTCCACATCTTGGTTGGCTCTCTCAGTCTGACCATTGCTCTGGGGATGAAATCCAGAGGACAAACTAACAGTCGCCCCCAGTAATCTACAAAATTCTCGCCAAAATTTGGACACAAATTGGGGACCCCTGTCAGAAACCACGTCCATCGGGAGGCCATGTAACCGAAAGACGTGATCTACGACAGTTACCGCTGTCTCCTTAGCTGAAGGTAATTTGGGTAAGGGGATGAAATGTGCTGCCTTCGAGAATCGGTCCACCACAGTTAAAATCACTGTGTTACCCTGAGAGGGTGGGAGGGCGGTAATAAAATCTAGAGCGATATGGGACCAGGGTCTCGAAGGCACCGGCAGCGGCTGAAGTAACCCATCTGGAGGTCGATTGGAAGACTTACCAATGGCACAAACTGAGCAAGCCAAAACAAAATCGTGAACGTCGCGAGCCATACGTGGCCACCAAAACCGTTGCTTGACTGAAAAACCAGTGCGATTAACTCCTGGGTGACAAGCAACGTTGGAATTGTGACCCCACTGGATAACGTCTGACCGTAATCCCTCCGGCACAAACAAACGATTCGGTGGGCACCCGGGCGGAGGCGTTACCCCTTCTAAGGCTCTCTTGACCTTCGCTTCGACCTCCCATGTGAGTGTTGAGACAAATCTGGTCTCAGGTAAAATACACTCGGGAGTAGACGGGCGTTCGGAAAAATCAAATATGCGAGATAAAGAATCCGGCTTGATGTTCTTAGAACCCGGACGGTAAGATAGAGTAAAATCAAATCGACCGAAAAAAAGCGCCCACCGAGCCTGCCTGGAGTTCAATCTTTTGGCAGTTCTGATGTATTCTAGATTCTTGTGATCAGTCCAGACGATAAAAGGTACCCCCGACCCTTCTAACCAGTGTCGCCATTCTTCCAATGCCAACTTGACTGCCAACAACTCTCTGTTACCAATGTCATAATTGCGTTCGGCTGGGGATAATCGATGTGAAAAAAACGCGCAAGGATGCACCTTGTCGTCCACAGGTGAACGCTGGGATAACACTGCCCCTACCCCCACCTCTGACGCGTCGACCTCCACCACAAACTGACGTGAAGAATCAGGGGTTATAAGAATTGGAGCTGAAACAAAGCGGCTCTTCAGTTTAACGAACACAGCCTCGGCTGCTTCGGACCACCTGAACGCAGTTCGGGGGGAGGTCAAGGCAGTCAGAGGCGCGACTAGCTGGCTGAAATTGCGAATGAAACGCCGGTAAAAATTGGCAAACCCCAGAAACCTCAACAGGGCCTTGCGGGAATCTGGACTTGGCCAATCCACCACAGCCTTGATCTTCTCAGGGTCCATCCGCATTCCCTCGGACGACACGATGTAACCTAAAAAAGGAACAGACTGTGCATGAAAATCGCATTTCTCCGCCTTGACAAAAAGCCCATTCTCTAGCAGCCTCTGAAGCACTCGTCGGACGTGCTGCACATGCTCCTGGAGAGACGAAGAAAAAATCAATATGTCATCCAGGTAGACATATATGAACTGATCGATCATGTCTCGCAGCACGTCGTTGACCAGTGCCTGGAAAACTGCTGGGGAGTTGGACAGCCCGAACGGCATAACCAAATATTCAAAATGCCCCCTGGGGGTGTTAAAAGCAGTTTTCCATTCATCTCCCTCCCTGATGCGAACCAAATGATAAGCGTTACGTAAGTCCAATTTTGTGAAGACAGATGCTCCCTGCAACCTCTCGAAGGCTGAAGACATCAACGGCAAAGGATACGTATTCTTTACCGTGATGTTATTCAACCCTCGGTAGTCAATGCAAGGTCGCAAAGATCCATCCTTCTTCCCCACAAAAAAGAACCCCGCCCCCGCTGGAGAAGAGGAAGGGCGAATGAATTTGGCTACTAGAGAATCAGAAATATATTTCTCCATAGCCTCTCTTTCAGGAATCGAAAGTGAATATAACTTGCCTTTAGGCGGAGACTTACCTGGCAGTAAATCTATAGCACAGTCATAGGGACGATGCGGAGGGAGAGAAGCAGCACGAGACTTACTGAACACTTCCTTCAGATCCAGATACTCCGCGGGCACGTTAGACAAATCCCCTGTTTCCTCCTGCAACACAGAAACAGGTACAGACGAACAAGCAGACACAAGACAAGACTTATGGCATTCCTTATTCCACTCCAGCACAGCTTTATGAATCCAGTCCACACGGGGGTTATGTTTGATCAGCCAAGGATGTCCGAGAACAACAGGTGCCAAAGGTGAGTCCAAAATAAAAAAAGAAATAGTCTCGGTGTGATTGCCAGAAGTGATGAGCGTGATATCCTCAGTGGTGTGTGAAATGATGGGAAGTTCTTGACCAGTTAATGCATGAACAGAAATCCTGTGAGTGAGGGGTCGAAGGGGAATCTGGAAGGTGCGTGCGAAATTAGAATCCATAAAATTACCTTCCGCCCCGGAATCCAACAGTGCAGAACAGTCGTGCTGGTTGGTTGACCATCTCAGTCTTACCGAGAGGAGGGTGGAGGTAGATGTAGCTGGTGAGGTCTTCCTGGCGGAGATCCCACCCGACAGTAGCCTCATGTTTACTGTCGGGCTTGGCCTTTTACCGGGCAGTTGTATGCAAAGTGACCAGTCCCTCCACAGTAAAGGCAAAGGCCCTGGGATCTCCGCCTCTCCCTCTCCTCTCGGGAAAGCCGAGCTCGACCCACCTGCATGGGCTCGTGATCGTCGACAGGGCTGACCACGCCCCTGCCGCTGGACCGCCGGCCGTCGAAATCTCCGAGAGGGCGGGTGGAAGTTGTTCTGCGCTCGACTCTGGACAGTCGAGCGTCCACCCGCAGGGCAAGGTCGATTAGGCCATTGAGACTGGTGGGGAGATCCAGGGCATAGATCTCCTTCTGGACGTGGTCAGCCAGCCCATGCAGGAACATGTCCCACTGCGCCTCCTCGTTCCAGCCACACTCCGCCGCCAGGGTCCTGAACTGGATCGAGTAATCGGATACCGAGGATTCGCCCTGGCGGAGTTCAGCCAACGTCCTGGCCGCTTCTCTTCCGGACACCGCGCGATCGAAGACCTTCCTCATCTCCTCCGCGAGGGACTGGAACGAGGAACAGCATGGGTTCTGGTTCTCCCACACCGCCGTTCCCCAGAGTGCCGCTCTCCCAGTCAGCAGCGTCAATACAAATGCCACTTTCGTTTGTTCATTGAAAAAGGTGCGAGGCTGTAAAGCAAAGTGCATAGAGCACCGGGTTAAGAAAGCTCTGCAATGAGACGGCTCACCCGAATAAGCCTCCGGAACCGGCAGTCGAGGCTCCGACTGGGAGGGGCTTCCTGGTGGTGCGGGGGGAACGGCTGGTGTGGGGGGCGCAGCGGGGACACGTAGGCGCTGGATCTGCTGGGTGAGCTCAGACACCTGCGTCACCAAGGCTTGAACAGCGCGACCCGTGTCGCCGATCTCCTTCTCCTGGGAATTCATTCTCTGAATACTGTGATGTACAAATTCTTCTATGGACGGTGACGCACTCGCTGCTCCCATTTCGTGGTCAGATCTTTCTGTCATGGTGCAATGGATCACAGGAAGCAAATGCGAGTGAATGAATCTTTTATTGTCTCAGTCCACGGCAACAGCCAGCAATGGTGACGCAGGGACTGGATGGTCAACTCGGTGAGTGAAGACAGACGGTGCGAAGAATCCACGGTGAACGAAGAACACACTCTAGGCACGAAAACACTCCACGGAACACGACACGATCAGGAACAGGAACCAGACAGGGACACACCAAACAAAGATCTGACAAGGATGAGAGAACAGCGGTGAGTATAAGTAGTGGTGATGATCAACTGCAGCTGGTGATGTGATGATGAACAGCTGGAGCGGATCAGGTAATGCCATACAGACATGCCCCTCACACACGTGCGTTCATACAACAACGTAAACACGAGACAAGAAGGAACAGAGAAAATGTCTACCGTGACATATATACACTACCGTTCAAAAGTTTGGGGTCGGTACGATTTTAAATATTTTTAAAATAATTCTCTTCTGCTAACCATGGCTGCACTTATTTGATTAAAAATACAACAAAAATCAGTTATAGTATTAAATATTATTCCAGTGTAAATCAGCTGTTTTCTGTGTGAATATATAGTAAAGTGTAATTTATTCCTGTGATCAAAGCTGAATTTTCAGCATCACCAGTGTCAGTGTCTTCAGTGTCAAATGATCCTTCACAAATCAGTATAATATGAGGATTTGATGCTCAAGAAACATTTATTATTATTAGCAATGTTGAAACAGTTGTTGGTCTGTCAGTTGTACAGTTTTTTTTGTTTTGTTTTTTGGATTCTTTGATGAATAGGAAGTTCAAAAGAACAGCATTTGTTTGAAATATAATCTTTTGTAACATTATAAATGTCTTTACTGTCCTTGATAAATAAAAGTATTGATTTCTTTCCTCCAAAAAATAAAAATAAAATTCTCACTGACCCCAAACTTTTGAACGGTAGTGTATATATATATAACAGGTTTGATTATCTGGGTAAAAAAATCTTTATATTGATATATTGATCAATATATGAACTGAATTCTTACTTTTCAGAAGTACATTATACTATTTAATAGTATAGTAATATTTAATTAGCATTAACATTTACATTTTCAATAATATATTTTTATTTTGGTGTTTTGTATTAACCCTCTGGTTATCTTCGGGGTCTTTTTGACCCGCAAATGACTTTTGGTGAATTTTTAAAAAATGTTCTCTTTGTCCAAATGGTATGAAAACTTATACGCCTCTTAACACTGTCTAGATCTACCAAAAAAAATATATATTGGAATGATATCTGTTTTTATGTTAGCGTGAAAAAAATGCCAGCACTTGTTATCTTCGGGGTCCCTGGAGACAGAAATAAAGTGGCACACTTCCAACAATGCAAAAAAAAAATCCACAATGCACACACACACACACACTATGAGATACATTTGTAAGGCTATACTATGCATACTGCCTGCAGTGCACTGACGCATAAACACCTGCAGTGCACTGTAAACGAGACTGTATGTGATGACCACCAATTATTGTTCCTAGTTGTTCGATTTTTTCCCCATTCACTGTTTTTTTTAACTAAATTTTATTTTTTTACTGCTTTATTTGCTCATTTGTTATTGCTGTTCAGTTCATTGCATTTTGATGTTCATGTCATGTATTTTTACTCAATATGTAATATAACTGTTCATTTCTGAAATTTTTTGTTCTGTTCTGTTAGTAAAATTGTAGAATTCAAATTGTAGAATTATATTAAAAACAGATGATTGAAATAAATTATAAAATCTAAAGACTCCAACATTTGGAGTCTTGTTCAGGTTTGATTCTAATCATAATGTAACATTATTGAAAAACTTTTGTCTGTACAAAAAATGCTAAACTTTGACACGAAGTTTTTTTAGTGTGTTATAATTGTGATTTTATAATATTTAGATATGAATCCAACTGGAAAAAACTTGTGAAAAGATATGTAGTTTGGTTAATCACATAGCAAATAGCTTATAGTGGAGGTCTATGGCCATCTAGTGGTTAAAGTGAGTTTTTTTTTTATTTTAAAACTGCATTTTCCAAAAATCTTACATTAAATAATTTAAAATGATCCATGTTATCCCCATAAATGAAAGTTAGAAATCTGGGTCTTTTATAAAGTAAATTTGACACAAAATGCTGTTTTTTTTGTAAAAAAAGCCTATTTAAATAAATATTTATTTATTTATTTATAGAAATTTAAAAGATATAAAAAATCCTCCAAAAACTGCACAAATGTTGAGTAAAAACATTAATAAACAGACTAAAATTACATTTGTAAAAAAAAAAATATAGATTATTCTGTTACAAAATTAAATGTTATTGTCTGGGGTCCCTGGAGACCCCAAAGATAATGAGTGTAGACACAAATGAAGATAATCAGAGGGTTAAAGACCTTTGAATGTCTGTGTTGTATTTGACAACAGTTTTTTTATCAAATGAATTTATGAAACACTCATGAAGTGGAAATTCAGTCAAAAAGATTTGTATTTATTTTTTATTTTGCAGTTTAATAATCATAAACTCTAGTCCATATCACAATTTGAATTTTATTAACTGTACAGTCCTACTTTGGATTTATTAATCCAAAATGTATAATTCTGTGACACCTCACTACAGTACATTCCACTTCAATGACTGAATTCTGCCCGCATTTTCAGCATCACTGGAATCATAGGGCCCTCCATTTAACATCCTCTAACACCAGAGTAATAATGCTCATGGCATGTTAACATGTTATGTAACTTAAATGTCACTGTGCACCATCTTCACACTGCCTTTGTCACTGCCTGACTAATGCTTCATGTCAAAGGTGAAGGAGAAATGCATCATGCCCTCAGGATCTTCTGAGCCTTGAGGTGAAGACCACCTGTCTTAATGAGTACAACTGTCTCTGACATCCATCATCGACTCTGACAGAAAAGCATTTCCCAGGCGTGATGTTCATCTTGTGAGTGAAGGATAGTGGCCTGTAAGGGACAGCAGACTTCATCATGGACCTGTGTGGTTACCACTAAAGTGCTGAGGGACTGTACTCTCACCCCTGAAAGGGTCTAAGTGTATGATGGAGTGAACTGAAGATGCCTGAAGTTCAAAAATGAAAGTTATTTTGATAGTCTTTGGTCTTAAGGATTGGCTTAAAGGACTGGATATATATATATATATATATATATATATATATATATATATATATATATATATATATATATATATACACTCACCGGCCACTTTATTAGGTACCCAATGCTAGTAACGGGTTGGACCCCCTTTTGCCTTCAGAACTGCCTCAATTCTTCGTGGCATAGATTCAACAAGGTGCTGGAAGCATTCCTCAGGGAGTTTGGTCCATATTGACATGATGGCATCACACAGTTGCCGCAGATTTGTCGGCTGCACATCCATGATGCGAATCTCCCGTTCCACCACATCCCAAAGATGCTCTATTGGGTTGAGATCTGGTGACTGTGGAGGCCATTTTAGTACAGTGAACTCATTGTCATGTTCAAGAAACCAATTTGAAATGATTAGAGCTTTGTGACATGGTGGAAGTAGCCATCAGAGGATGGGTACATGGTGGCCATAAAGGGATGGACATGGTCAGAAACAATGCTCAGGTAGGCCGTGGCATTTAAACGATGCCCAATTGGCACTAAGGGGCCTAAAGTGTGCCAGGAAAACATCCCCCACACCATTACACCACCACCACCAGCCTGCACAGTGGTAACAAGGCATGATGGTTCCATGTTCTCATTCTGTTTACGCCAAATTCTGACTCTAACATCTGAATGTCTCAACAGAAATCGAGACTCATCAGACCAGGCAAGATTTTTCCAGTCTTCAACTGTTCAATTTTGGTGAGCTCTTGCAAATTGTAGCCTCTTTTTCCTATTTGTAGTGGAGATGAGTGGTACCCGGTGGAGTCTTCTGCTGTTGTAGCCCATCCGCCTCAAGGTTGTGCGTGTTGTGGCTTCACAAATGCTTTGCTGCATACCTCGGTTGTAACGAGTGGTTATTTCAGTCACTGTTGCCCTTCTATCAGCTCGAACCAGTCTGGCCATTCTCCTCTGACCTCTGGCATCAACAAGGCATTTCCGCCCACAGAACTGCCGCTCACTGGATGTTTTTTCTTTTTCGGACCATTCTCTGTAAACCCTAGAGATGGTTGTGCGTGAAAATCCCAGTAGATTAGCAGTTTCTGAAATACTCAGACCAGCCCTTCTGGCACCAACAATCATGCCACGTTCAAAGTCACTCAAATCAACTTTCTTCCCCATACTGATGCTCGGTTTGAACTGCAGGAGATTGTCTTGACCATGTCTACATGCCTAAATGCACTGAGTTGCCGCCATGTGATTGGCTGCTTAGAAATTAAGTGTTAACGAGCAGTTGGACAGGTGTACCTAATAAAGTGGCCGGTGAGTGTATATATATATATATATATATATATATATATAATTTCTTCCTTTCTTATTTCTTTCTTTCTTTATGTATGTATATAGCTTTTGTTATGTATATAATTTATACTAAATACATAATTACATAAAAAAATTGCATGAACAGCAGGATTTGATTAAATATTTGCTAAAAAATAATAAAATTAATCAGTGAGTATTGCTATACTAATACTTTGAAAACGTAGCTTGTAACTGGATATATAATACATATAATAAAAAGCACTTAGCTACAGGTTACTGGAAATGTATCTATTTTTAGTGTCACTGTAGTATTAGTTAGATAAACCCCAACTCTAGTTCTAATTTACTGTATACTGCAGCATTTTCTCTCTAGGCTCAGTCCTTATAGATCAGCATAGATCTGGCTGCTAGCAACAACCCTAGTTAATAATGCTGTACTCTATATGCAGACATTGGAGAATCTGGCCTGTTGTCTGCCAGCTCTTGCAGAGAGTTGGGTGTTAGTAAGAGCACAGTGTATTTGTCAGATGGCATGCGCACGTGGGCTTTGCTGCCCTGCGGATAGCGACCTGGAAGACCCTGATGGATCTGATTGCCATGCTTTTGGAGGACAGATGGCTTGTGTTGAGGTGATGTGTGTGTGTGTGTGTGTGTGTGTGTGTGTGTGTGTGTGTGTGTGTGTGTGTGTGTGTGTGTGTGTATATGCACTGACAACAGGGGGATTTAATTCTCTCTGACCCTGATCTCGGTTAAGCAGTCTCCACATTTTCCCCTGTCCGAGGTTGTTGGAATCCTAGGGATGACAATGTGTTCTTTTCTACTGTGATATATGTGTTTTTCTCCTCTGTTCAATCCCAGAGTATTTAAGGAGACCTCTTTTCCCTCTGTTCTTCCTTGGAGCTTCTGGTCAAGGGCAAATTCACATTTTATTAGACATTAAAACGAAAACGAAAAAAAAAAATCCCTCACACGTGTTTTGGGAAATCAGCTTTCACTGCAGAGTTTCATCTGTAGCTCTCTTGGCTCAGAGATACTGATGAAACCCGAGTATAAAGTTTTGATCAGAATTCACATTCATGCTTTGGGACAACATGCAGTGCAGGCCGTGTTTTATTTATGTGCAGGATGAGGAATCGGACTCGTGTCTGGATTTCTAACCGATCCTATGACAAGCGATGAGGGGAAGTATTTTGAGCTGGCTAATAGAGAAACTTCAAGAGAGAAATATAGATGTAGCTCAAACATGCACTACATTCCCCTTTCCTTTCCATCAGTGTCACATGTCTATTCTTCAGCTGAGCTGTCACTGTTCAACTGTAAAAACACTGGTGCCCTTCACCTGAGTGACCTGTCATTTTGAATGCCCTCCACCCCCCAGACACAGCCTTGATTCCTGTGTGACAGTTTAACGATACATCAGAGCAGGAAAGACCTTCATGAGCAGAGAGTGTCTGGACTCCATCACCCAAAGGGCCCTTCATCAGTCTCCCACTCACTGTTGATCCTTGTTCAGTCAAACTGAGTAGACTGGACACCTGTCTTAGTATGAAGTATGAGACAGACTGAAAGCAGACTAAAGATGATAGGTAGGGGCCTATGGGTAAGGATATGCTGTCTAACAGAAGACAAAAAGAGCAAAGACAATGAGAGAAATAGCAGGGCTTGACAATAAGGACTGCCCGATCGGGTCAGTGCTGCATCGTCACGAACGTTTATCATTTGCACGTGTAATTTAAGCTGTGCCAATTTCAATATTCAAGCGCAAGAAGGCGGGAAAGATAACCCAAATTCAGTAATCCTTGTGATATACGTTTTGTGTGAGTAACACACATCCAAAGTGCATGTCCAGAAATCCGCGTCTCAGACAGCACGCGAATACTTAAATTAAATCTCTTTCATGTCTTCTACACATCTTAAGCGGACATATTCACACAAACTTATAGCAAAATGAACAATAATGAACACCACTGACTTTTATTGTATGTCTAATGGAGGCTATCGTCTTCAGCGTCCTACTAGCATGCCCGCCTCACATGCCTGCGAGGTGATGCGGTTTGAATCCTGCTCAGAGTACCAGTTATATTGCTCCCGTGACCCAGGTGGGAGTGGGGTTTAGGTAGTTGCGTGTAAACGGAGGCCAGCTAGAAAGAGTTGTGCAGCTAAATCTCACTCCCCTGGTCTCAAGAGGCATACTAACAACTGATTATAGAGGTGGTGCTCTTTAGCATCCTTGATAGTGTGCCCTCATCCCATGTAGGTTGATGGCGATATGAATCCCGCTTATGGTGTGAGTAGGACCAGTTACATTGGTGTCGTGACCCGGACAGAAGTGCAGTTTAGGGAGGTGAGTGTAACAGGCCAACTGAGCTGTAATGGCGAACCTCACTTCCCTGGCCTCAAGAGGTGCACTAGGGACTGATGCTAAAAGGCTGCGGTCTTTAGCATCCTTGTTAGCTTGCCCCTCTCGTGAAATGCATAGGTTTGGAATTCCATTGGGGATGAGTAAGTGGTGACAGAATTTTCTTTGTTAAGTGAACTCTTTCAAGTATAATGAAAATTCGTTTTAATTCCCATGACACATGCAGACCCTGTTATTTTTGTATGCTTGTTGCCATTAAAATCATAATAGTTTTTTGTGAGCAGTTTGAAGTCAGAAAGAGTGCTACTGCTAAAGGTCTGTCTAAGATGCTCAATCCTGTTCAAGAATGTGTGTTTGAGCAGAATATAATGTTCAAGTTCTAACAACAGCTCTATTTCAAAACCAGCTGAGCTGCCAACCTAGGTGGCATTTAAGGCATAATAGGCTCTCTCCTGACTCAAATACTGTTTGAAACTGTAGGTAGCAAAAATTATGCTGCCTTTTAACATATAATTTTGGCCAGACTCTAAAGCGACATCACATGTATCTTCATGGATAAGGCAATTATGCCTTATATTCAAGATGAAAAGGAAAATAATAAGGGTATTTATTCAATACTAAAAATGTTCATAGAAAATAATAGATGCACCACATTTCACCCAAAATGTCTGTTTGCTCTGTATTTTTGCCAAAGTTATTGGATTAGCATCAACTAGGTGTGTGCGATATTGACAAAAAATTATATCTCGATATTTTCTGGGATTTTCTCAATAGCGATTATTAGACGATATTTTGCTGAGTGTATTTATTGTGTTGGTACTTTGGCAGGTTTAGGAATGTCATGGACAGCCGACTCCTAAAGTTTTTGCTATTCTTCATACTCTGTGGTGGTCAGTTCACAGCAGTGACAAAAAGATTTCAATTGATTTTGACCTAATATGGGCATTTTTACCTCTATAAAGCCATTTTTAAAACCTAATTATATGCATGCATCATGTTTTGTGTCTATTTCATAATTTGTTTCAAATTCATTTATAAAAATAAGACCCAATAGGGCTGTTACCAATCAAATGAAATCAGTATTGTAGATTTAAAAATCATGCTTTTCCCTATTATTGTTGAATCACGGAAGCTACACCAGTTACTTTGCCAAGAGATCTATTTATTATTTTTATATATGTCTCAGACATACGAGAGAAACAGGTATAGGAGATAAGGCTACATGAGAGGTGGTCTTCATTCCCAGATGTTTCTGTTCCCCATTTCTCTATCCCCTTGCCCCATTATGCCAGCTGTAAATGGTTTCTCAGTGTTTCTCCTTTTTCTCACCCCCTCATGCCTCAGTTGACCTCGTGCATGGCATTGGAGTGTTCCTGCTAGTGTTTGGGGATGCATGTATGGACTTAGACTTATAAAAATTTAAAAATCAAAAACAGATGGGTTTATAAAAAAAAAAAAAAAAATGATTGATGACCCATTATTTTATGCTTAAAGTGTTTTGTCACAAAACTGCCTCAGTTTCTCCTTCCTCTCGCCCCGTTATGCCTTTATGTTTCTCCTTCATCATTGAGATTCAACTGATTCTTTCAAAAAGCTGATTCACTCAGTAAGGAAACACCGCCGTGTGTGGCTTTGTTTCAAACTATTTTCATTGCCGAAATAGAGCAAAAACAGGCAATATTGTGTCTAAAATGTAAGTCAATTAATTTTAACTTCTTGTTTATTAAACTTGTATAAAATCAAAATCACATTTGTTATCATGCTGATATTTGGAGAAAAACTGCACTCTTGTGATATTTATTACTAAATGATAATAACGACTTAAATCACGCAGCACTCTAAATGCGCACCCGCACTAGTCTAATCTACAGTCTAGTCTAATCTACAAGACTACATCACGTAGAGTATATGCATGCACTCTCTGGGTGTGTGTGAGGGATGGGCTATACTCAATAATGTCAAATCGCACATTGTTAAAACAACAATTACGATATTAATCGCAGACAATATATACTACATTCCCCTAGCATTAACTATTTGGTTTCAACAGTAATTGTAAGTCGAATTTCTTGTATGCATGACATGGACATTGTTTGTGACCATTAAATGTTTCTCCACAACAGGAGCATTTCAGATTGGTCTCTTATGGAGATACATAATTTCAGTCTATAGACAGTAGACAGGGAGGTATTATCTCTTTATTTTGGAAGAGATAATACGTGTGTCAGCTCACTCATACAAACAAACAGGCTGAGTGAAATTTGTTGGTATACTGATGTTTGCTCGAGCAGTGGAAGTCATGTCAACAAGGGTGCTCTTCCTCACTCAGTGAGATGGAAACAAGGGTCAAAGGGTCAAAGCTAATGATAAGCCAACAATAAATCCAAACTCAGAGGCAGGGGACATTCTGTACGAGTTATTGGTCCAGATGTGATGCAACACATGATACAAGGTATCATTTCAAAGTTAGCCCTTCAAGGTCTAAGGGGTTTTAAGTCCGCCTGGCACTATGTAATTTTGCTGTTTGAGCATAAACAACATCTGCAAAGTTACAATGCTCAAAGTTCAAAGCAAAGGAAGATATTTGCTTTTAAATAAATCGTTTTTTAAGGACTACAACAAACGGCTGGTAGGGACTAACATTCCTCCCGGGTTAGTGACATCACTAACCCTAAAATTTACATAAACCCCGACCCCGGGAACACGCAGTCCATGTTGAGAAGAGGGAGAGTTGTTCTAGTAGAGCCAGTGGCGCCTCCAGAAAATTTTCATAGGGGTGGCCAGATGGGGCCACTTAAAATCTCGGGGTGGCACACCAAAACTATAAACCATAATTTCAGAATTTTATTCTACTGTTGTAGTAAACCGGCCTGTAGAAAACTATCAGAAAGACTTAAGGAAACTCCTACTGATATACTTTGGTTTATTGTGTTATATGCAATGTTAGCTTACTAATGATATTAGTAGGGCCCTACTAATATATATTATATTATATATAATGATATATATTTTATATATATATATATATATATATAAGGGCCCTTGCCTTTTTAAGTTATTATTTTGCAGTGTAAGATTACAGTTAACACCTTTAAATATTACATAAATGTACTATGATTTTTTTAATAAACTTAATGAGTGTATAAATCAACAGCAAAAAGTAATTCTTGAAAAAATCTGCACAGTAATTTTAATAAAATCTAAATATGTTAATAAAAACAAATTACTATTAGTCCTCTTATAAAATTCAATCAGGCAATCATACATTTCACAATTTTATATTTATATATTAATGTCAAGAATTCAGAAGTGCATATGAAGAGTTCAGATGCAAAACCCTCTAAATCCGTCAGACTTATTTTCTTTAAATGAGCATTTTTTATCAGGCTCCTATGTTCACGTCCAGTAGTTTCATTTTAAAGGTACTGATAAGGTTATTAGTCATTGAATAAAATAACTTTTTTTCAAAAATGTCACTTGAGTCAATTCAGTGATTTTTAACAAATTAGATTTTCTTTTGCGTCAAAAACAGCTAAATCCACTTGTGCTTTTTTCGCAAAAACCTCTAAATCCACCTCTTTGGGGCAAGACATAGTAAATAGCTGAAAAATCAATAAAAATGTAACTAGAAACACTGAAAAAGATTAGAGCACATTAATTTCAAAACTAAACAGTAGACACACCTCTTTACAGGGGGGCTGAATGAGATCTGCGATTATTTGCAAATCCCACCCCATTTCTCTGCAGTCACCTTTCTGCCCTGTCTGAATAAAGACAAAAGCCCCCCCTCCCCCCCCCCCCCCCCCCCGATTCACACAGTACAACCACATTAGCAAAAATAATTGGCGATTAAAATAGTTTAATAGTTTTAGTTTGTATAATCAAGTAGAACAGAGCAACATTCTTAAACATCAATATCTGTGCATTTTGTATAAGAAGCTTATAAGACTTAAATAATGTAAAGTAATATTATAATGTATATCTCAAGTATAATAAATCAAATTCCTTCAAAGTTACAGCACTGCACCAAGAACTGTTATGAGTGCATGCTACACTTGCGACCAAGCTATTTTCACTGTAAAGTTACCGATTTTCTTTTGCCTTGTAAATTAACGGGAAGAGTTTTGAGGTAGATAAACGACGTTCTCTTCTGCCTTTTGATGTCAGTAGGACAGGCTCCTCCATTTCATCGTACTCCATCTTAAAAATGTAAAAAATCTGAATCCAAAAACAAAACAATCTCCTCAGCCGTCTAAAAAAATCCATCTCCTCAGCGCACCGCTCTATTGAAACAGCCTGTACTGATTCGCGCGGCTCGCGCCTTCTGATTGGTTCTCGGGATGTAGTGGCTTTTGCTGCCAAAGGGAAGTGGCGTCTAGAGGCTTTTGCCGACAAACTGATATTTCTGAATGGGCTGAGGCTGAGATTTCGAGGATTTGAAGCAAATATATTTGTTGAACGTGTACTGTGTTCAGATAGCTTTCACTCAATGTCATTATCTCATTTTTGACGGAGGTGGCGTTTAGAGGCTTTTGCATCTGAACTCTTCATATATAGCCTACACTACAAAGAAATAATATACAATTAAATTATGCTTATTTCAACAGTATTGAGCAGGCTAGGTACACTGTAAGCCCTTACAGGTTGATTGAACTTAAAAAATTTATGGAAACTCATTGCCCTAAAAAAGTTAATTTTGTATTGTTGAAAAAACAGCATATTTTAAGTTTAATGTACTTAAGATTTCAAATGCATTTAATTGAAAACTTTAATGCAGTGCAATTGAAACTTTAGGTACATTAAACTTAAAATATGTTGTTTTTTCAACAATACAAAATTAACTTTTTTAGGGCAACGAGTTTCCATAAATGTTTTAAGTTCAATCAACCTGTAAAGGCTTACAGTTATGCACAGACAACATATGTGAAACCTACAATCTGTATGAATGTTGTGAGTAGACAGAACCCAAAACTTTAATTTAAATAGCTATTTACTGTAAATGATTTAATAAAGATACACCTGCATTACAAATAAGGACAAAGGATAACAATCATTTTTTTGAACTTACAATTTATTTGAATTCACTCAGTTTCAAAGACTGACAAAAACAAAGAAATATACTGGCACATGTTGGTATGAGTCTCCATCATCAGAAGCCTGGACAAGAGATTGGAGATTACTAAAATACATTTTAGCAGTGTACAGTTTTTTTCTAGATATTAATTTTATTGGACATTTTTTTGTTTAGTTGAATGCAAGCATATTTTTTTGTGAATTATATACACAATAAGAGTATGTTTTTCTTTTGTATACAAATCTTTGCATATGACATGAATTACTGATTAAACTAAAACGTTATGAGATTAACCTTAATTGCATTTTAGTGTTTCAAAGGTGTCATGACATTAATTTAGATTTCTCCTGAATGATTTAAAATTAAAACTTCCTCCTCATGGACACTCATTTCATTCAACATTTATGTCAAATATAACTGTTAACAATATAATTGTTTTTTTTTTTGTTTTTTTTATTGCTCTTACTAACATAAATGCACAGTAAGGTTTACATATTTCCAGCAGAAAATATGATAATAAACCTATGACAGTAAAAATGCATTGATAATACTTACAAAGCATGCTTTGAAGAACTCAGTTGGGTCATCACCAAGAAGTACTGGAAGCCCTCTCATGGCAACACATTGCATGTCAACGAGATCAGAGGTCTGAGGTGTGGTGGTTGCAGAGAAAACATTGTATCATTTGTCAACATGAAAGGAAGGCAATTTCTATGAATCATACTTTTGACTGTTACTTAACAGTCCTAAAGGGTTAGTTTACCCCCAAATTAAAATTCTGTCATTAATTACTCACCCTCATTTTGTTCCACACCTGTAAGACCTTTGTTCATCTTCAGAACACAAATTAAGATATTTTTGATGAAATCTGAGAGGTATCTGACTTGCTGAGGTATCTTGAGTTGCTGTATGAAAACGCTATAAGTGTATTTTAAGGCTATTGAAAGACTTAAAACTACATAAACATTCTTGATATAGCCATGGAAAAGGCTGGCTTCTTGCATAGCTCCCATGTTTAAGTCTGTAATGTTTTAACAAGTATCCCCTTTTGTCACAAGCAAATATGCAATACTTACATTTCCAGATCATCTTGATTAGCCTTGCTTTGAACTTGAATCTGCAGAGTAACAAAAAACATTAGATTGCTTTTTACATAAGAAAAAAATATATATCTTTTTTGATCTGTTATCTACAAAATTTATATCCAAAATAAAGTACTATCTAGCTATCCATTTATTTATTTAGCATGTCATGATACACTAGACTCGCATTAACTTAAATGTACTAGCTAACACCACGCTGATGAGCACGAGGTTGCATTTCTTTGGCTAGACTACACATGGGCTAGTATTTCTTGCGGGCAGTCGAATTTCAATTTAAGCTATTTGTTTAATACTTCACTCACAAAGAAATGTAAAAAAATCTAAAAGGTTAATGATAAAGTTGCGCTGTATTTAAGCCATGTTGAACATTTCTAATGTGGCAAACCGCCAAGATGCAAAAACACCATCGAAAAAAGATATCGTTTTACACAACAGACGACATTTTCGTTCATATATTTAATGAGAATTATTGATCAAAAAAGGTTAAGCATTAGATTTTAAATGTGACGATCCCAAAGAGCATGTCGTATCAGAACTAACTTATAAAAGTGTCGGTTGCGACTGATCGATACAACATGATGGCGAACGTTAACATGTAAACACAGCCTAAACTTCCATATAGTTTTACTGGCTAAATCTTATACATCTCATTTATCTATGTGTTATAACGTATTCGCTGTTTAAGACCAAAATGTACTACTACTCACCAGCAAACGTGCATGATGAAAGTCCAGATGAACAGATGAAAATGCGCGCTCCATCCACGTCAGTGACGTCAGTTCAAAGAGCCAATCAACATCTTCCTTGTATTGCGTTGCATTGACAACAGACTAAAATAAGCTAAGTTAAGTACATTCAATCTATACAATTCAATAGAATGAAAAGTATCATGCAAATCGTACAACAAACTAAAAACATGGAGTAATTGTGCAAACATTTTAGAGTTTATGTTTATTGTACCTAAGTAGTTTGAATTAAAACAATTTCAGGGATAACAGTGTATAACAAAATATATTGGCTTTTAATAATATTTCAGTGCGCAAACCGATGATAACATGAAAAACAGAGCGCACACCGCGTGTATGCGCATCGCGGGTGCAGAATGATGTGCTCAAAGCAACATGGTGACTCTGTGTGTGCAGCGGTGCAGCGCTGCGCTGCAAAGTGCGTATTTAAAAGTTCACGTCACAAAGCGAAGAAATGTCGAGCGCACAAATCCTAGTGCGATTTGTTCCTTTGTTTCAGTTTTATATTCCAGTTATTGTGCGTTTGATGCCGATTCAGTCCTTGTGATGTGTGAGTGATGATCTAGCAAGCACACGGTAGTGAGTCGTTTAAAAACAACAAACTCCAACAAAATAAAGTAATTTTATGCAAATCTACAGCCTTTTATCTACAGATCATGCATTATAATGTGAATATATAATTTGGAGAGAGTTTTACCGTGCATCCAAGAGGCGCGTGCACTGTTTTAATATGAATGGAGAATGATTGACAGCCGCAGAGGTATGGAAAACGAGTTTCCGTATACTTTAATGATGTAAATAGACTTCTGTCCCTCACATTAAGCTATGGAATGACTTCAGATGACTTTGTCACCCAAACTGACGTAAAAAAAAGCGTGAGGCGCCGAAAAGCGCGCTGTTTGCATCCCTGCTTGTCAAAACGTGGCAAAGACACATCAAAAAGCTGCTGTAACAGTAGCTATACTGTAACCATTTGGCACTTAAAAAGCACGTCACGACACATAATGCCCCGTCTTCTTTTACTAAAGTATATTTTTGACTTATTTATGAAATGCATAACTGATGCTACTAAAATTTATTCTGGCCGTTGGGGTGGCCAGTGGGGTGGCCAGGAGTCGGCCAGGGGTGGCCATGGCCACCCCTGGCCACCCCCTGGCGGCGCCATTGAGTAGAGCACATTTGTGAGTCTGCTCAAGCTGTCGCATCCATCTTTTCACATGCAATACAGTACGTAACACAAATGCAGTAGCATGTCACTCTGTAGGCATCTTACAACAGTTACCACACAAGCGATTTTATAGATTATCATGACAGAATATGCTAATTGAAAATAGTTAACTCCGCATCAGGAACATAAATTCATCAACTAACCATTCAGAAACGTCCTGTTGCATTCTACGTTGTCACTTCTTATTGAGTCTCTCCATCTTTGTCTGACTCCAGTTTAAACATAAAAGGCAGAACAGTTTCTGACATTTTAGCGCGTGCCTGCGTGAGGTAATCGGAGCTGCTAACACACACAAACTCTTGAAGCTCCGTCCTCTGTGCTGGGAGCAGTAGCTCTTTGGCATTTAAAGGGACACACACGAAACAACGTGTTTTTACTGACCCTCAAAAAGGGACAAATTTAACATGCTGTAAACAATTATCTGTGGGATATTTTGAGCTAAAACTTCACATACACACTCTGGGGTCAACAGAGACTTATTTTACATATTGTAAAAAAGGGGCATTATACCACCCCTTTATACATAACTTTTATAAGGCCAGTCATTTTTGACTGGGAACACCAAAGGTGTTACAAGCTTTTCAACACAGAAGGGAGAAGCCCTCAGTTTCTTCAGTTCTCTGTCTTGCATTAAAGGTTATGGTTTGTTGTGTTGTCTTTCTAGTCGTTTGGAGTTTATTAAAAGTATTGTTCTTTTGTCAATCTGCATCACAGATCTTCCTTGGGATTTAAACTGCACGGCAGCCGTGACAGTCACCTTAGTGAACAAAAATCTTACTGATCCCAAACTTTTGAACAATAATATATTGTTGCTGAACAAAAGACAGTAAATAGAACATTGAGGATTCATACAGGTATGCATTAGATGTCTTTTACCTTAGCCGTCTTGAGAATAACCACATTCAGTGTGAGAAAATAGAGTGAAAGGAAGAAAAAAAGAAAGAAAGAGAGTATGTTAAGAATATATCATGGTCCAGAAAAAGACATCATCCATCAGAATATGTCTATCTGACAATGGCAGAATGGCAGCAAGTGGAGCAGAAAGAGGACTCCATCAATTACCGCTGAGGTTTTTGCTGATAGATGGGGAATATTTTGTCCTCTACAACATCATGCCCCTGAAGCTTATCCAACTCTCACACAATGCTGCCAGAACTTAGTCTAATAGAGTCATATATTAAAGACTTACTTATTTGTGCCTCAGGGGCCAAAGATAAAACACCTACCCATGAGGGGTAAAGATTCAACATCTTGCAGTGGCTAATTTTATAACTGTCTATGGAAATAATTTCATAAATTTATGAATCCAATTACATTCGTACCACAAATTGGTTCAAGTGAGTGCAGTCTGAGGTCTAACCACCTCTTAACTCAGACATTCGCACACACACAAACATAACTTCCGCCTGAACTTGCATGAGAACTTATTAAGAGTTATGCACTGTACATTCCCTCAGCTTTAGGGCTATTTTTTACCTTAGGATCCTGCAAGCCTTGCAGTCCTTCTGTTAGGGGTGTCAAATAGATTCTAATTACCACAACAGAATTAAATGAACATACGCTAATGGATCATGGGAGGCATAGCCTGGCTCCAAGGATGTGTAACCAATTGCACTCTTCACGGTTCAGAGGGACTAGAGGAGCTGGAGGACTCACTTCACACCAGACCTTCTGTATGTATTACCTCACTATATCCTTTTAAACCCAATGAAAGTCTTTGAGGATTTTACTCAGAAAGAGAAAGAAAGGTAAATTGACAGGCATATGTCATGCTCTAAGTGGGGAAGGGCACTGCAGTCTGTAGTTTTTCTCTCTTCTGAAATGGCCTGGATCTGACTGCTCATAGGACTCTCTACTTAACACTACGGTATGGACACATATCATGTTCCTTCCCTTTCTATGAATTCCACAAAAAAAAAAAAAGAATTTCTGGAATGCCGTTTTTAGACTTATGGCATTTGAGTTTTCTCTCAAAGAGAATATTTTTCTAGAGTCACTTGAAGAAAGACACACACTGACTAAAATTATTTTTTTTAATGTGCTATTAAATATTTATATTGCATAAAGAATATTTTATTCATTTATTTATTTATCATTTTTGATAGCAATTTTTTATTTTTGCTGTCAAACTATGTATGACAGTTTCCAGAAAATTTAGAACATATCAATATCAAATACCAGTTATTGTCTTAATTGGACCACAATGGATGTGCAACTTAAAAAAAAAAAAAAAAGATTACCTCAAGCAGTAACAATGATAGATTTTTAATTCTTTCCCTGCCAGTGTAAAAAACCTTTATGTTTAGGCCCCCATTATATTTTATTGTATGAATATTTGAACATTTAATCTATCAAAAGAAAGAACAGGGCCTCTCCTTAAAACAATTAAAATAAAAAAAATCTAGCTTCATGCATTCTTTATTTTTATTTTACTTTATTATTAGCCACGTTGTGGAAAATTGTCTCTGGCTTCACAGTACATATGTATCACCACATAAATACACATAAGAAAAACATGCAATACAAAAAAAAAATAGTCACTAACATTTAAATTTTTTTACAGCACTGGGCACAAAGCATAATTGGTAAACGTTCCTTGTCGCTCATGGTTGCCTATAGTGTCTCCCTGATGGCAACAATTTAATCTCGCCATGAAGAGGGTGAGACCCATCCTCAACTATTTTTAAACATAAAATGTATGCTTGACTTTACGTCTATAGAGATCGTTCAAATGTCTCTGCGTCTTGCCAATTATCTTACTTGCCTCATTCACAATCCTAGAAAGCTTGGTTCTATTTACAATACTCAGGTTACCATACCACGAGGTCATATTAAAAATCAAGATGCTTTCATCCACATTTTAGACCATTTCTGAGAAAATCGCATTTTTGTCAAAGAATACGTCTTGATCGGATTCAGAACGATGATTAAAACAGACGGAGTAGATAACGTCCATAACTTTAGGCAGTTTTGATTTTTATGCTGTTTAATGTTTGATGATCACGTTATTGCATAAGCAATGCATCTATCGCTTGTTTCTGCTTATTTTTCGCATGTGTTTTGACCATGATTCTGCACTCTTTCAGAAGATGTGTAATAGTGCCCCCTACCATATAACAGTGAAAACATAGATTGCCGGAAAATTCGAGATGGTCCTCACTGCAGAACATGAAATCCACGGGGAGGAGTCGGATCCAGATCCAACTCCTCCCACCTTACATATACCTAAACCTACCCATCTCCGCCCCCTGATCCCTAAACACACCCCTAATCCCTAAACCCACCCCTAATCCTACCCATCTCCACCCCTCGGATCTTGATCCGACTCCTCCCTGTGGATCTTATGTACTGCATTGAGGTGCTACTGGAAAATTCTGTCAATGGCGGGGAAGCATTGTGTTATAAATTACGGAAAATCCCGCCAATAATCCCTCATGCAACTGTTCTTGTAAGTGTTAAACATACAATGGAGACGTAAGCACACAATGGTATTAAAAGAGAGAGAGAAAGAAAGGAAAGACTGTGGGACATTATAGACGGCCTGTGAAAGGCAGGAATCCTTGCTTATATGGACCTTGAATGACTTCAGGAGGGCAGTCAGCCAAGTACACTCATCTAAAATGCATGCAGTTCACTATATAGTGTACCAGGCTTTACGATTAATAATGTAATATGATCAGTGAACCGGGATTTCGTTTCATGGTACTTTGATGTTCAAGGTACTACTTTATTATATATCCCTTTACTACTTTGTTATATATCCCTTTGTCTATATATAATTGAGGAATATATACAGTAGTGTCCAAACGTCTGGCACCTATCAGGTGTGGCTGCAGAGAGCACACGACGGAACAAAGGAGTATCTAAAATAAACAGTCTTTAATAAATCCAACAAGAACACGCAGGAGATTTCAGGACTAAGAGTATTACACAACCACATAAAGACGATACTGGACAAATAATTTGAATGAGGGTTTAAATACACATAGATAATTAAGGTAACCAGAATGCATAACCCAATCAATAACCATGGAGACAAACTAGCAAAGGGAATACAAGCAAACAGGAACAGAACACAGTGAAAACGAAAGCAGATGATGCTTTGGATCATTTGCACATCATTCTGGAAAGGATGATCATCAGGTTTTACACAAACTTGTGGGGGCTATGCCTGCTCGAATGCTTCTGTCATTAAAGCAAATCATACAAAATATTAACATTATGAGACATTAAACCGAGGACCTGATTCTCTGTGGTCATTAAAAATCCCAGGATGTCCTTCGGAAAGAGCAGGGGTGTAACCCCACATCCTGGCCAAACCTCCCCATTGGCCTATATCCATCATCATGGCCTCTTAATTATTATACTGATTGGCTTCATCACTCTGTCTCCTCTCCACCAATAAACTAGTATGTGGTTGTGGTGTTTTGGCGCAGTATGGTTGCCGTTGCATCATCCAGATGGATGCTGCACATTGGTGGTGGTTGAGGCAATTCCCCATTCCAAATTTTCTTTACTTTGAGTGCCAAGAAAAATGCTGAATAAATGTAACAAATTATTATTATTGTTGTTGTTACTCAAACTATTATACTCATAATATAATTTGTAATGGAACTGAATTCATGTAGAAACAAGCAGCATAGAAGACTTTTCAATCCTTGTATCTTTTTATAAAGCAGGAAAAAGCAGAATATCTGTGGAGAAGTTAATTTACAGAACTGGTACATATTTCCTGCAAAATCATAAACGTTTATACAGCAGACAGACAGCAGCACTAGTGGTAGAGAAATAGACACTTTCTGAACTGCACAATTCTCACTAAACAAAGAACAGATGGTGCTTTCACTACACATCAGACAGACTCACTGATAATTACACATGCTCATTTTAATCACTGTGCCTCTGTTCCATGCAGTAGGTGTGCTGGAGCTCAATTTTTTCTGTTACACCATTCAACTGACATTTACATCTTCATAAAAACTTCTTTTTCTTTTTTTTTTAGACAATTATGTTTTACAGACAAATCTTTAATGGTCACGGTACACTCATAAATATGTTGGTCCAGATTAGTCTTGATGGAACATTGTGACAGAATGACTCAATAGCAACTGAGTCAGGGAAGATGGTGCTCTGTAATACTGAAATGTAAATAACAAAAAGGAAGGCTCAGAAACACTTGCGGCTAGACAATTACCATAAGTGGCGTAATTCTTTGTAAAACAAGCAACAGGAATGGTATAGCTTGTGCTTTTTTTTCTTGCAGAAAAATCTGAATTTCTCATTTTAGACAGAGAGTCATAAATTATTTAAATCATGCAGTCTGACATCCTGCAAGCGTATCATCAGAATAGGACCTCAGGCTGATGGCACAATTCTACATTAAGTCCAAAGTGACAGTCTGAATCCTGTTGTTTACTCAGAGCCAGTGGCGTAAACCATTTGATTAAAAAATGTATATAAACATTCACCAAATATTGTGCCAGACTGCAGTTTACGTAATCACAATGAGTGGGAAGAAGATTGGTCAGAGACTTCACTGTAAAAAAATATTGTATTTTTTGCTGTAAAAGACTGTAAAAATGTGACCGTAAAAACCTATTAATTGGTTAACAATTCATGTACTATATACGGAGAAAAACAGTAATAAAAAAACTTACATTACAGGAAAGCACTGTTAAAAGGGCAATTTCTTTAGGTAAAAAGAGCAAACCAACTTATAATTTTCAGTGAAAAACGTACTCGGTTACTAACGTAACCTCGGTTCTCTCTAGAGAGGGAACGAGTACTGCGTAATATCTTACGCTATGGGGGAAAACCTCTTTTCCACGAGATATTGAAGCCCAAAAATTATCCTTAATTTTGTATTAATGTAAAACGCTGTGCAGCAGCATGCAGACATAGGCAAGGCGGCTTGCGCGCCTATTGGCTGCCCTGCGGCAACAGCAGCAGCCTATCGAGAGAGGCGCTGCGTGACACCACATCCAATGGGGGCAATTCGCGCCCATTTTGTCACGTCCCGCAAGAAAGGGCGTGGTCTCGCCCTATAAATATAGCTCGATTAGGCTGGTACAACTGGTTTTCATCGCCGAAGCGAACCAGAGCTGTGTATGCACGGCAAGATACGCAGTACTCGTTCCCTCTCCAGAGAGAACCGAGGTTACGACTCGCATCCACCTCCTCAGCATGAACCGGGAGGGCGCACAGGGAAATGACCTGGGCCCTGACCCGTACCTGTGCCTTGGTTTGAATATGACTCTTGAGTCTTAGGCCCAAACTCCATACATGACGTGCTTACTGAAAGCGCTTGTAAGTCCCCTATGCGCTTCACTGAAGTGAGAGCCAAAAGAAACGCCGTTTTGAAAGACAGATGCTTCATGTCTGACAAATGGATTGGCTCGAACGGGGCACCTTTCATGGCTTCCAGAACCGTAGAAAGGTCCCACACCGGGACTGAAGGAGGTCTAGGAGGGTTCAGCCTCCGAGCTCCCTTGAGGAATCGCACGACCAGGTCGTTTTTCCCCTGTGACTGGCCAGACACAGGTTTTGCAAACGCTGTTATGGCCGCCACGTACACTTTGAGCGTGGATGGGGTCCTGCCCCTATCCAGCAGCTCTTGAAGGAAGGAAAGTACTTCCGTGACCCCGCAGTCTACGGGTGAAAAGCCCTGAGCTTGACACCAGGTAGAGAACACAGACCATTTCGCGGAGTAAAGCCGTCTAGTGGACGGGGCTCTCGCCTGTGTGATCGTGTTTAACACTCCCTCCGGGAGGTTAGCGGGTACCCGTTGATGGCCCATGCATGTAGGGACCATAGCTGCAGGCGAGGATGCCAAATCGAGGCCTTGGCCTGAGAGAGGAGGTCTCTCCTCAACGGTTTTGGCCACGGGGCAGTGCTGGTCAGCCGCATCAGGACTGGGAACCAAGCCTGGTTCGGCCAGAGCGGAGCCACAAGCAGCACTGGGCATCTGCTTTCCCTGATTCGTTCCAGCACTTGAGGCAGGAGCGAGACGGGAGGAAAAGCATAGAGGGGACAGCGGGGCCAGACGTGGGCCAGCGCGTCCTCACTCTTGGAGAAATATTTCGGGCAGTGAGCGTTCTCGTGGGACGCGAACAGGTCCACCTGCGCTTTGCCGAATGTCTCCCACAGCAGTTGGATCGTCTGCGGGTGCAGCGACCATTCCCCTGCTGGGACATTGTTTCCGGACAGTCTGTCTGGTCCCAGATTCAGGTGACCAGGCACATGCGCCGCTCTCAGTGAAAGCAGGTTGTGCTGAGCCCAGACCAGGAGGCGTTCCGTTAGCCTGTAAAGGTTTCGGGACTTGATGCCGCCCTGGTGATTTATGTATGCCACCACTGACATGTTGTCCGAACGGACCAAGACGTGGTGACCCTTTATCTGGGGACAGAAGCGCCGTAGCGCATTGTCGACTGCCATCATTTCCAGACAGTTTATATGTAGGAGTTTTTCCCGTTCTGACCACTGGCCAAAGAACGGTCTGCCCTCGAGCAGCGCTCCCCATCCCGAGGTGAAGGCGTCCATGGACACCACCTTCACACTCGAGGGAGTCCCTAGACTCACACCTGACTGATACCAGTCGGTTACTTTCCATGGTTCCAGAGCTGAAACGCATTCCAGATTGACCCGGAGGCGAAACCGGCCAGCGGTCCATGCCCGGGGAGGAACTCGCGCTTTCAGCCACAGCTGCAGTGGGCGCATGCGAAGCAGACCCAGCTGGAGCACTGAAGCTGCTGAGGCCATGAGGCCCAGCATTTTCTGAAACCTTTTGAGCTGGACTATCGAGCCGCGGCGGAAGGATTTCACGGCGCTGAATGTCCAGCTCGCGCTCTGGCGACAGGCGCGCTGTCATGGATAGCGAGTCCAGCAATGTTCCCAGAAAAGAGATTTCCTGGCTGGGAGACAGCGAACTTTTCGCCCAATTGACTGTGAGACCCAGATTCTCGAGATGCTCGAGTAATGTGGTCCTGTGTTCTATGAGCTCTGATTGTGATCGAGCTAGAATCAGCCAATCGTCCAAGTAGTTCAAAATTCGCATGCCCTGGAGTCTCAGGGGTGCGAGAGCCGCGTCCATGCACTTCGTAAATGTACGGGGTGCCAAGGACAGGCCGAACGGCAGGTCTTTGTATTGGTATGCCTGGCCCTCGAAGGCGAATCTCAAGAATCGCCTGTGACGCGACGCTATTTGTATTTGAAAATATGCGTCTTTCAGATCTATTGACATAAACCAGTCGTCCTGGCGAACTTGGGTGAGGATTTTCCTGGTTGTAATCATTGGCGCTTCGAGAGCGCTCTGTTCAGCTGTCGCAGATCTAGAATGGGTCTGAGACCCCCGTCTTTTTTCGGTACCAGAAAATACCTGCTGTAAAGACCCCCTTTGCTCTGAGCCTGAGATAAAGGTTCTATAGCCCCTTTGCTCAGTAGTTTCGCTATCTCGGCTCGAAGTAGATAAGATACTTCGTCTTTTACCGTCGTTTCGACTCGCGCCGCGCAACGGCGGGGGCGACGAGCGAACTGTAGCGAATAGCCTCTTATTATAGTCTTCAGCACCCATTCTGATACCCCGGGAAGCTTTGCCCATGCATCTGCATGAATAGCTAGAGGTAGAATGAAATCTGGGCTCTGGCCGCGGCATAACGGCGGCCGGAGAGCTCCGGTGTGCTGGGAAATAAACACTGTGTTTACAGTGTGCGAGGCGGGGGGGTGCGCTGATCACAGCGGGCAGCCCGGCTGCGCTCAGCTTCTCTCTGACATGTCGTAGAGAGAATGCGAGCGGGACGAGCCCCGTAGGGTTCGGCATGCCTGTGAGGGAATGTGGGCGCGGGGTAGCGGGCACACTCACTGCACTGATAATACTGTCGGCTCGCGCCGACTGAGAATGTGTTGGTTTCGTTTTTACAGAAACCGTGGGACATGCTTTGTGTAGTGTTTGTGGGCTCTGTGTTGTGGGCACGTACACTACATTTATTGCACAATCAACATGAGTCGATTTTATTTGTGCTAGCCCTGTATTGTGGCAGGCTGTGTCTGTGTGTGGGAATGGGCACTGAGACGTGGGCATTCTCACAACACTTATAACACCATCGGCCGTGGCCGGAATTCCAGAAAATACACTCTTTTTGGGATTTATCTGGGTCGCCGTAAAATTGCCGTTTGTGTGCAGGCAAGCGGGCTGTGGTACCGGCTTGTTTACTGCAAAATACATTGGAACAGTCACATTGTTTGGAACTGAACGAGCGAGAAGTTTCGGTAGAGTCTGGCCGCGGCGAGACTTAAACACCGTGGGCCTTAGCTGATTGTATGTGTGTCGGTTTCTTTTACAGAAAACGTGGCACATGCAGTGTGTAGTGTTTGTGGGCACTGGATTGTGGGCACATTCACTATATTTAATGCACAATTGACATGAGTCGAACTCATTTGTGCGAGCCCTGCACTGTGGCGGGCTGTGTCTGTGTGTAGAAATGAACACTGGGCTGTGGCATTTTTAATACACTCATAACACCATCGGCTGTGGCCGGAATACCAGAAAATATACTGCTTATATGATTTTTCTGGGTCGCCGTGGAAGCGGCATTTGTGTGCAGGCAAGCGGGCCATGGTACCGGCTTGTTTACTGCAAAATACACTGGAACAGTCGCATTTTCTCGGAACTGAACGAGTGAAAAGTTTGGGTGTAAGTCTGGCTGCGGCGAGACTAAATTTGTATCTACTGCGAGTGCTAGGATCGAACACAGGTCTCCCGTGCGAAGGCTTTGGGTTTCGCCACTGAGCCACAGGGGGAAACAACAAAAGCTTAAAATAGCCCGAGCAGATAAAGAGCGTCATCACAGTTGCGTGTGCGTCGGCGTTCGTTTGCAGGAGTGCGTGTTATACAACAGGCTCATTGCTGCAATATTTGACATTTCAGCCGCTCAAACTAAGAGGAGCTGAGAAATGTTTGATAAATGGAGATTGGCCCGGCCTCGGCGGGACTAAAACACACTCTTTCCTTATTTCGCCGGTGACGCACGCCCACGGGGGGCGTCGAGCAGATAAGAGAGCGTCATCACAATTCTGTGTGTGTCGGTGTTTGTTTCCAGGCGTGCGTGTTATACAACAGGCTCACTGCTGCAATATTGATATTTTCAGCCGCTCAAACTAAGAGGAGCTGAGAAATGTTTGAGAAATGGAGATTGGTCCGGCCTCAGCGGGACTAAAACACACTCTTTCCTCATTTCGCCGGTGACGCACGCCCACGGGGGGCGGGGGCGGGGTAGCTTTCTTATAACGTAAAGAAAGCCCGCCGCGGTTTTGATGCTGGCCCGTTTCCCTGACGACTCGCGGGCAGAAGGGGGGGAGGTCCACAGAGCTCGCCCCATCCTCACTGTCCGATGCCAGGATAGAGCAGCTGGTCTTCTCTACAGATGCAGCTATCTCGTCGTCATAATGGCGGAGGCGGCGGCGCGCGGCGGCCGTTGTCCGTCAGTGAGCGACTCGACTGAAGCTGGTGAAACTGGCGGGCGAACCGGCGAGCTTTCACGGGCTGGAGAAGGCTCGGGGACCCGCTGAGTACGGCGCTTTACGGCGCGGCACTACAGCAGGCGGGAGTGCAGACTCGGAGAAAAAATGCCAGGCGAGTCCTCAGAGTCACCATGGCAATAGCTCGCTCAGCGAGCGCGAGAGCTGCATGATCCTTACCCAGGCGGGAAACGCAGATGAAACGGTCCCCGTCGCTGAGTGCGGCTCGGCACGAGCCACAGGAACGAAGCATCTTTAAAAAGACGCTGCTCTTTTAGATAAAGAGAGAGAGAGTGTGAGTCGCGACAGCGAACACACACTCTCAGCAGAGTAAAAGGATATTGACGCCGGAAAGCGTAGCAGGTACGGTCGACTGAAGGCGGCGAGGTGAAGGCCAGCGGCTTCAGGTTCAAGGCTCGTCCCGCAGAAGGCTTGTGTCAACGGCGCGGCTTCTCACTCTGGATCCAGCGATGTGTGCAGCTTCGCTGAAGAGATGAAAATCAGTTGTACCAGCCTAATCGAGCTATATTTATAGGGCGAGACCACGCCCTTTCTGGCGGGACGTGACGAAATGGGCGCAAATTGCCCCCATTGGATGTGGTGTCACGCAGCGCCTCTCTCGATAGGCTGCTGCTGTTGCCGCAGGGCAGCCAATAGGCGCGCAAGCCGCCTTGCCTATGTCTGCATGCTGCTGCACAGCGTTTTACATTAATACAAAATTAAGGATAATTTTTTTGGCTTCAATATCTCGTGGAAAAGAGGTTTTCCCCCATAGCGTAAGATATTACGCAGTACGAGAGTACTCTCGTAAGAGAACTGTAAACTAACATTCTGAGAATTCCCTGTGTGACATTACATTTGATGTTTTTTTATTATTTTAAAGGGGTCCTATTATGCTTTTTCACTGTTTCAACTTTAGTTAGTCTGGAATGTTGCTTTTTGAGCATAAAAAAGATCTGCAAGGTTACAAAGCTCAAAGTCCACTCCAAATGGAGATATTTTATTTAACAGAATACACTTTCCAAGAACTACAACAATCGACTCGTTTGGACTACAACGTGTTTTTATTTTTTCGGGCTTTGTGAAGTCATAATGTTACTCATTTAAATAATCCACACCCATGGAATATGCAAAAAGGGGGACGAGACCTAACTGAGCTGCATTAGAGAATACAGTGTTGCAAGTTAAAGAGATGCTGTTTTGTCCACCCCTTTTCCAAAAATTATTTGTTTGACCTTCCTTAGGCTGACGAGAGTGGTTAAAATTGATTTTGACACTGTTCCTGAACATTATAACCCCAACATTTATCTGTGTGCTGCACATTTTAAGGAGAACAGCTTCCAGAGCCTATGTTGAGTACAATGCAGGCTACGCAGAAAAGCTTCTCCTGAAATGGAGCAGTTCACACTTTGTCAGGACAATCTGTTGTTTATGGTATTGTAAGTATGTCTTATTATTTGTAGCTGTGTTTTCTATTAACAGTTCCTATTCTATGTTTTATGTGGTTGCTATGATGTAAACAAAGGACAAAGCATTGCCTCCGATTCACTGATATGATGTGTCGATATAGTGTTTACTGTAGCTTTTGTAAGACTGTTCACCCCCTCTTTGGAAAATTAACCAAAATTGATCGATTACTGTTTGTGTTACCATAGTTTTCTGACAAATGTCATGAATAAATTGTGAACAACGTATCTAAAATGTCGTCATCATCATCATCATTGGTCGGGTCCCCTGGTATGGAGCTCGACAATATGTTTCCACAAATCTCTATTCTTGGCGATGCTGATGATCACTTTTGTTTCCTCTTCCCATTTCGACATGGGTGAGTGACTGACTGCTCTTCGCTGCGGGGAGAGCTATTTGATTCCGGGCTTTTTGACTTTTGTTGTACTCGTCGATATAGCTCTGGATTTTGTGTCTGAAAGTTAGGCGAGGGGCTCCTCACTTGTTCTTATCACTGACTTCTGAGTGATAGATGGAGTAGATGTGGGCTGGTTCGCTCTCTTCCATGCGAAGACAGTGGCCCACGAACTCTAGCTGTCACTTGCGGATGGTCACGCTGACTAGACGTTGTTTGGTCAGTCTGTAGAGTTCCTCATTTGTCATATGGGTGTCGGCTTGTCTAATTCCCAGCATTGTTCGGTAGCACTCTCTCGCAAACTCATCCAGTTCTTCCTCTAGAGCTTTCGTTAGAACCCATGTCTCGCAGCCATAAAGCAACACAGATAGGCAAGTTGAATTAAAGAGCAGAGACTTGAATTCTATTGTTGGCTTGGGTGGTGGTAGTCTAAAATGTATAAATGTATTTTTTTTTTAAAACATATAACTCTAAAATGTCTGTGAAATCCGTGCTTGCAAAGTCCGTGCAGGAAAGCTTTTCTGGACGGTCCTCTTGTCTGTTAACATTCTTAAGTCTGAATCAGGCTTGAATTGGTTTGAATTTGACACCATGCTTAATTTTTACATCTGAGTAGAGCTCGCGGTAATGGTAAGAGGCGTGACATTTCCCGAACACACGTGTAAGTAGTACCAATCACAACACACAGGGTCAGCTAACCAATCAATCACAGCACATGTCGTATTTCAGAAGGAGGAGCTTCATCGAAACCAGAACTAAATGGCACGTTCGGGCCAGATAGGGGAGAGAGGTGCTGTAATAATGTAAAATATGTGAATAATAATGTGTTTTTTGAACAATCAACCATGAAAGCATATTCCAGTACACCCCAAAAACAAAATCAAGACTTAATAGGGCCCCTTTAATAAGTAAGTTTCTTCTTTGTTTTTTTGTTTTGTTTGTTTTTTCTTATCAGTTATGTACATTAGGAGGGTTCTGTCACATCTTATGATGTTTAATTTATGTTTATTGCATTATTTTAGTGTCATGTTTGTTACCATGATGGTGTTTTGTATTTGTGTGTATGGCACTGTTTGCAACTTCTATATTTACCTCATCTTGTGATGAACTTTGATTGACCATGTGGTTTTCTCTCTACCACTAGTGTTATTATGGATGTGGTGGATGTCAGTATATGTTAAAAGTACAAAATAGATTTTAGTAGCAGAATGGCCTTGCTAATTCAGCAGAAAAGGTGTTGTTGGATATACTGGTTTAAAATGTTTTTTTATTTTTTTTATTACAGTTTTAAATTGTAAAAATTACAGGTTGTTCTGTAAATCTGTTTACTGTATTCGTTTACATAATTAGTCTGGCAACCACAGCTGCCATTTGTCTTGTGTAAAAATGACAGATTTTTTACAGTGTTGTTTTAACTTTGGCATTTTGAGTGTGAACTGTAATCCAGCTTTCATTGTACCAATGTCCTAATACATGTTGATTTCACTATATGTGCATTTTGAAAGCTTCCCCAAAGCTGTAAATAGCAGCTTGCTATGTTAAATACACCCACTGAGATATCTAATGCCTTTTTTTTTACACCAGTCCTTCCGTTTTCTTACGGTAGTCTGAGTAGTGTGGAAAAAATATGTGAGTATTAATGGTAATCCACTCAGCAATAATATCTGTGGCCACTGGCCAGAACATTATGAATGATTGTTTACCGTTTCTCTTGGCAGATCTGACATTAAATTTTTTTTTTCTTGCATTATGATTATGCTAAAGGTTTGAGAAGATTAAGATCCTTCATTTGAGCTGGAAGAAACAAGTATACATACAAATTAATGTACTATTTATTTATTTATTTGTTTATGATCTTGCGCATCTTTCTCCCAGTATCTGTGCAAAAAAAGATGGGCTTTGTTTACTTGTTAAGGCTTCAAATACACAGATAAAGAAACTATGCAGCAATGTCAAATAAACCCTTTAAGGCGCTTCTTTATCAAACAGACAAAAAAGGATTTCTGTAAAAGCCAAGTGTTTATCCCTTTGTTTGCTTCTACCAGACATGATTTACTCATGTACATCTGTGCTGAAACATAAATGCACATTGAACAGAGATATTATTTTTTATATATTTATGTAAGGAGCAATATGAATCTCAAAGTAACACATTGTCAGTGTTTTTATCAGTTTTATAACCCATTCGATCACAATCATAGTGGAATTAAAAAAGAATACATTGATTTAATGTGCTGTTCACTAATAGCAAACTATTGTCGACATGCGGCCAGTGAATTCTGAGATTTCAGAGAATTCAGTGAGATTCTTTGATAGTTTGGTAGTTTTCATAGTCTTTTTCCAATTATAGGTGGTGTAGTTCAGCAAAAAAGGAAAAAAAGGAAATAATACAATCATTCATAGTCATTGGTGGGATTTCTTTCTAAATGTCCTTGCAAAAATTTTCATATGCGTTTTTTCGTATTCGTCATTCGGTGGCTCTGAATTGTCAAAACACCTCTCAAAATGCTTGCTACGGATGCGAAAACCCCAGAAAATCGAACCCAATCAGATTTTTTTTTTTTTTTTACCTGACGAAAGTTTCAGAGGCAGTGTGCAAACGCGATTGACACAACATGAGGTCCTATTTATTTTTTAACATGCAAAAATTTCTGACAAAAATTCCGGACTCAGTGTGCAAGGACCTTAACACAAAATGATACATTTGGTAAAGTGCTGGGTGTTGTTATTGTCCATGCGATTACACTAAATTGGGACTAAAACTTTCAAGAGTCAAAAAAGACACAAAAGTACCATACAAGATTAATAAAGTTTTCTGAAGCCGTACAATAGCTTTGCATGACATTCAAATATTTCCCCCCAATTGACAGAATTTGTTTTCAAGGTTAAAGGGGGGCACTATTATGCATCTTCTAAAAGAGTACAGAATCTCTGGATCAAAACACAGGGGAAGAACAAGTAGAACCAAGCGATATAAGCGGTATAGGACTGTGAAAGCTTTGAGGGTGTTAACCCTTTAGGCACCAGAGGTTTTTTCCTAAAACATTCGATTTTGACATCTTAATTTTAAAAGGCTATATCTTAAAAGTGATAAAAGATAGAGACTTTCTGTAAATTAGAGAAATATTAAGGATGACCCAAAGTTTATGTAGGGATTACATTTTCCCATCTAATTAGCATATTATGACGTCATATGGTGGCGGCAATCTTGGATTATAGAATTTTCATGAAAAGTCACATGTTTAAATGATAAAATGCAGCACTTCTTTCCCCCCAAAATGTCCATCACCTTCTGTATGCTATATTGCACAATACTGAATGCTCAGGTATATAGTAAGTAGTAAACAAACTGTGTAAATCTATACTAATAAATGGTAGAAACAAACCGAATGCATGTAGTGGTTGGCCTTTTGCTGTAGAGATTTTCCATTTACTAAATACAGTAGACACTCTGATTCCATGTATGGGGCACATATATATTATTCATATGACATACAAACACAAGTAGACAAGACCTGTATAGTTCAAACGCTCACTCGCACAGATCATGAGTGAGATGATACGAGCAGCGCGGCCAGATCTGCCTCGCGCGCGCTGAGTGTGTACAGCTCAGACTACGGTCATTGTCATTGCGACTCCCCACCCTGCCTCCACGTTGTCTCCTAACTGTTCTATGAATACTTCGGCCTCGTCTAACATACCCAGTGGTATTAGACAAAGTCTCCACCACAATACTGTCGCCGCGATTGCGGAGAGGCTCTGAAAACATGGCTCACTCCCACACTAGCTCCGCTTTTGATCGCACTGATTCAATGCGCACTAACTCGAACATTTTGTATTAGAAACATGACGATTTTTTTGAGTCGGGGATGAAGTATGACATGTCTGCCATCCAGTGGAGGGGAGGTCGAACTAAATTTGACACCCAATTTGACAAAATCGGCCGTTTTATTCAGTGCCGCATCTTGTCGAGTAAACTCGACCGTGGCGCCTAGAGGGTTAATGGATACTATCTACTTCAGCTATGTTTTGATCATCGTTCTGAATCCCATTTGGATGTAGTCTATATGACAAAAAAAGTGATTTTGTTCAAAATATAGCATTTTTAATGAAATTACCCACATTTTAATGTTGATCAAAAATAATCCATGAAGTTAGAAGTGTATTGTTGTTTAAAAGCAGAAGTTATGTTCTTTCTTTTGACATATTGCTTGTTCAGACATTCATTCAACAAAATATTCTGGGGGCCATGACATCCATCCATCTTCTTCCGCTTATCCGGGGCCGGGTCGCGGGGGCAGCAGTCTAAGCAGAGATGCCCAGACTTCCCTCTCCCTGGACACTTCCTCCAGCTCTTCCGGGGGGACACCGAGGCGTTCCCAGGCCAGCCGGGAGACATAGTCTCTCCAGCGTGTCCTAGGTCTTCCCCGGGGTCTCCTCCCAGTGGGACGTGTCTGGAACACCTCCCCGGGAAGGCGTCCAGGAGGCATCCGAAACAGATGCCCGAGCCACCTCAGCTGACCCCTCTCGATGTGGAGGAGCAGCGGCTCTACTCTGAGCTCCTCTCGAGTGACCGAGCTTCTCACCCTATCTCTAAGGGATCGCCCAGCCACCCTGCGGAGAAAGCTCATTTCGGCCGCCTGTATCTGGAATCTTGTCCTTTCGGTCATGACCCAAAGCTCATGACCATAGGTGAGAGTAGGAACGTAGATTGACCGGTAAATCGAGAGCTTTGCCTTAAGGCTCAGCTCTTTCTTCACCACAACAGACCGGTACATCGACCGCATTACTGCAGAAGCTGCACCGATCCGTCTGTCAATCTCCCGTTCCATCCTTCCCTCACTCGTGAACAAAACCCCAAGATACTTAAACTCCTCCACTTGAGGAAGGATCTCTCCACCAACCTGAAGTGAGCAAGCCGCCCTTTTCCGACTGAGGACCATGGCCTCGGATTTGGAGGTGCTGATTCTCATCCCAGCCGCTTCACACTCGGCTGCAAACCGTCCCAGTGCATGCTGAAGGTCCTGGTGTGAGGGGGCCAACACGACAACATCATCCGCAAAGAGCAGAGACGAAATCGCGTGGTCCCCAAACCTGACACCCTCCGGCCCCTGGCTGCGCCTAGAAATTCTGTCCATAAAAATTATGAACAGAACCGGCAACAAAGGGCAGCCCTGCCGGAGTCCAACATGCACCGGGAAGAAGTCTGACTTACTACCGGCAATGCGAACCAAGCTCCTGCTTCGGTCATACAGGGACCGGACAGCCCTTAGCAAAGGACCCGGGACCCCATACTCCCGGAGCACCCTCCACAGGCCGCCTCGGGGGACACAGTCGAATGCCTTTTCCAAATCCACAAAGCACATGTGGACTGGTTGGGCAAACTCCCATGAACCCTCCAGCACCCTGTAGAGGGTATAGAGCTGGTCCAGTGTTCCACGGCCTGGACGAAAACCGCACTGTTCCTCCTGAATCCGAGGTTCCACTATCGGCCGTATTCTCCTCTCCAGTACCCTGGCATAGACTTTCCCAGGGAGGCTGAGAAGTGTGATCCCCCTGTAGTTGGAACACACCCTCCGGTCTCCCTTCTTAAAAAAAGGGAGCCATGACAGTTTTTTGAAAATGACCAAAAATGCTGGCGCTGGGTGGCAACTTAAAAGAAAAAAAAAAATCAGGCAGGGTGTCACGAATTGCGTGGAAGCAAAGGCGGTAGTCGGATCTAAATGCAGCAGTAGACTTTATTTAATACAGACTTGGGTATACTCGGAACAGGCAAGACACTCGTCGTACGTAAATGCATACAATAACTGACAAAGACAGGGCAGAAACACAGGGCTTAAATAATCAGAGACAAACGAGCAGACAGGATAACAAGGGGGCGTGGATAACAAGAAACACCTGGGATAACTAATGACAAGACACTAATGACACTAAACATGACAGGACACAAGACCCACATTATGACACAGGGAAAGAGTTAAAGTGATTGTTCACCCCAAAATTAATATCCTGTCATTATTTAGAACATTTTTCAAAATGAGTAAAAATATATTTTATATTATACAGAAGAAAAAAATACTGGTTCTGAATGACATAAGTGTGAGTAAATGAAAAGAGAATTTTCATTTTTGATGAACTATCCCTTTTCACTCCGAATCTGGGTTGGTAATCACTGTGACCGTATCATTGAGTCAGTGAATTGAACTTAAGAACCGTAACATTCCATTTTGTGAACTAATTAGTCAGACCTTTTTTGTGAACTGGATCAACTGATTCATTGATTCATCTGACTTAAAATAACTATTCATTCACAAAACAGTCTACTTCTCTCATAAACAACATAACTACATTCACTTTCACCACACTGAAAAAAGTATCCAAATATAGGCTTTTTTTATTTTCTTTTTTATTCACCTTTTGTGTTCCACAGTATAGTCAAACAAAATCTGGTCACTCTTATTTCCCTGAGAACACTTTTTGCAATAATTATCCCAATAAATATAATCTCAACTGGAGATTGAGGTCTAGTGTAAATGTACTGATAGAAGTTGGACTGAGATTAATGTCCCATCAGCCCTAATGGTGATCATTATAACCTGCAACTGTACCTTAGATATCCCGTACCAGACTTTATTACCGCTCTTCATATGTCATCCTGAAACAAAGACAGTGACCAATAAAGCCTTGAATAAACTTCTTGGTATTGTGTATGTGTGTGACCTGACCTCAATTGAGCTAATCCAGAACGCCTCTCTCACTTCTCCTTCTTAGTAAATGAACATTTCATCTGAGAGCCAAAGGGATTCCTGACAGTGAGCACAATTAGACACTATTACCATCAGCCTGTCAGAATACGGGCTTTCTTTTCCTTTATCCTTCCATTCTTTCCCCTCTTTTGCATATTTTGATATATGCTGCTGCTGAATGTACGCATTGAAGACAAAAGGAGGATTTAAGACATTAAAGACAAGTTTTGATGATTGTGGCTGTTATTATTCAGTCATTATTTTTAAGGATGTCATCATCACAGAGAAATTAAATCAATATACATTATTTTGCTCACAGTTATTCTCCTGAATATGATGTAGTTAAGATAGACAGCATTCAAGTTCTAGCATGTTTGTGTCTTGATTAAAGCTATGTTTATGAAACTCATAGTCATAAAGGTCACAGGTCATTGGCAAGCCACAAAGTAAAAAGAGCTATTGCATATTGCAAAAACTTTTCAATAAATGTGTACAAAGTTTTGAGCTCTCAGGTTTTTAAGATTTAGCTACAAGGTGTTTTCGATTCATGCTTCAGCTCCCAAAGTCATTAAAAATCTAAAGGACAAAAGAAATAGCTGGTTTTCGATATACTCGTATGTGTACAGAAATAAATATTTATTCAAAATAAATACAAACAGAGATTATGTACAGTCCCTTTTGTTTCCAAGTATGGCAGTAACATCCTATAACAGAAAACAAATATTATCTAATACATTCACATAGAATGTGTAACTTTTGATTCAGCCTCAATATTACTAATACTCTTATCCTTTCTCCTCCTCCTCCCCTGAGGTTTATCTGTATAGTTTATGGTTGCTTATATCCTCCATCCTCTTACAGGCCAGTATAAAAGGTACATAAAAGATTATGTGACTGTGTTACATTAAATTCCTGAGGTTTTAGTTTTGGCTGATTGCTTGAGCCAAAGCTGTTGTTGTTTATTTTTCACACAATTGTTTAATCCTTTGTTAACTTTGGTGTAGGAATCATTCAACCAAAAAAGGAAAATTCCATCATAATTTACTTAAATCCTGTATGATCTTCACTCTTTCGTGGAACAAGGAGATGAGTTTCTGTAGAATGTAAAATAATATATTTTGAAGAATGTTGGAAACAAAACAGTTTTGGGTCCCATTGACTTCAATTGTATGGACAAAAAAAGTCAATAGGAACTGAAAGTGTTACCAACATTCTTTAAAATATCTTCTTTTGTGTTATGCAGAAAAGGGAATGCATACACAGGTTTGGCACGACATGAGGGTGAGTAAATGATGACAGAATTTTCATTTTTGGGTTTAACGTCGGCTTTGTGTTCCACCAAATAAACAAGCACTATATCTTAAGACACTTTTTATTTTTTGTACTGCTCTTATCAAGTAAGCTACCTTCTCATGCTCTTAGGTTCCCTGTTTACTTTATTGCCCCCCTAGAAGTCATAACTGTCATTGCAGACATATTTGGGAATTGCTGCTAGAGTGTATTGTTCTGCTTACATCGCAGTGGTGACATCAGCGTGAGCTTCCTTTCCTTCCATACAACCTGCTGAGGTGTGTTTGGAATACAGTTGGAAGTGTTTTAGCGACAGCAGCTTGCTGTGAGTCTGGCAAGATCTTTTTATTACTGTCGCTCAGCCTTCTGATCTCTCCATAGTATTTGGAGAGGTGACCTACATTTCAGCGTGCAGTTCTCGCTGGCTTCACCATTTAATACAGCAAAGGATTAGTGAGGGTCTTACTTTGAACAACATACCGGGAACTGCATCAATCCTTGTTGAATGTTACGGAGTGTCTATCCAAACACTAATACAAAACTGTCCAGAACATGTGGCCAAGTATTAATGTAATACTTTGTAAAGGGGAAAAAAGAAAAGAAAAGAATGTCACATTAAGCTTTAGAATGAGCTCTATGCATCTCTTTCTCTTTCTCTCTCTCTCTCTCTCTCTCTCTCTCTCTCTCTCTCTCTCTCTCTCTCTCTCTCTCTCTCTCTCTCTCTCTCTCTCTCTATATATATATATATATATATATATATATATATAAACTACTAAGTCATTAATTATTATGTTATTTTCCTTTCCCCAACCTGGTTTTATCTCACGTAGGGCACCAAGTCAGGGACTGCCAGTGGGGCTCCTTCAGTGAACAGGTGCATGATGCGCTTGTTGAGCTTTATGTAATATTCAGTATTTCTGACCCTTTGAAAAGCTCCTGACTTTCTTATATCTGTGATGTCTGCAGCAAAACACATTGCAGAAGATACAAGTTCAATGAAAACATTTTTGGAGATCAACGAAAAAGTGCGGAATTTACATGCCAGTCGACTGTCCCATTCTTATTGTCAGCATTTTTATTGCAGTTTTCCATTGAATGCCTTGAATCACGGCTCACGGCTCATGCTGTGAAATACTGTTTTATTTTCTCAGTTCACTACAAATGTAATTTTTAAATGTTTCCTCACAAATCAAATGAAGACTTTAACATCTTTTTTGAAATCAATTAATCACCATCATGATTCATTTTTCTCCCTTTTTCCTTTGAACATTCCTTCTTTAATGACATTAATAGATAAAGTGACATTCTGTTCTGTCATATTACTGTGTAAGAACTATTTGGGAAAATATACCGTATATTTTAGTATACATGGTCAGACTTTAATCTAGTCACAATTAACTGCGTTTTAGATTAAAAAAAAATAATAATTTGACAATTGTTTGAACAAATTAGTTTATTACAATTTAAATTAGAAGACAAATTTTTTTTCTGCTGTCAAGAAAGTAATACAAATACTAGGCCTATTAATACTTTAGATTAAAACAATTATGGTGGGTTTATAAGTGAATTGTATTACAATTTAAACAGAAGACATTTTTTTTTCTGCTGTCAAGAAAGTAATACAAATACTAGGCCTATTAATACTTTAGATTAAAACAATTATGGTGGGTTTATAAGTTAATTGTGTTGTGGACTACTGTTTTGAAAGGAAGTCTGAACTGTTGTGTAATGACTTAACATTATGGAGAACAGAAGTTATGAGTAAACTAGATGGATGAAGTTCACTACTCCTGTCCCGTAGCTTTATTGCTGCTTACTAACTCCTGACAGATACCACAAATTAATTGAAAAAGAATATATATATAATTGATTGTCATCATTGTCATATTGATATAGTCATCAAGGAATTAATGTTGTATACGGTAACACTTTAGTTTAGGGTGCAATTCTCGCTATTTATATTTCACTATATTTAAAGTTGCTTATTAGCATGCATATTACTAGGATATTGACTGCATATTAGTGCTTATAAAGCACATAGTAATGCCTTATTCTGCATGACCATATTATCCCTTAATCCTACCCAATGCCTAAACTTATCAACTACCTTATAATCAGTAATTAGGAGTTTATTGACTCAAAAGTCATAGGTAATAGCTAGAATTGGACCCTAAAATAAATTATTAAATTATTGTATTAATCTTCAAGCATTTTCCTAAAAATTTTCCTTTTTTTATATACAAAAATAAATGGTATTTTTATGCTTGGTAGGATATTTTGAATTGTTAAAATAACTGCATCTCTTAGTACATCAAACTTTATTTCAGATGTTCAAATAAAATAACATTTTAATGATGTATCTCACTATCTCCTTTATGGTCCTTTTCAGTATTCATTCAGTCTAGTGAGAGCGTCCTTACCTATCCAGGCATTAAAGATGTCTGTTCAAAGATTCAGGCTTAGAGGTGGTCTTGAGTAACACATGAATAGACTGTTGTGAAATCAGGTTTAAAAATAAGAGAGACACAATAGTGGACAAGGTGCAGTGTGCACCAGGTGTGCCTCATCTTATTGCCAGCATCATTCCATTTTGTTGGCAAATTCACTGGAATCATGAAACTGAATGAGGGCTAGCTGTAGGATCATGATTGTATTGAGGAAGGATTCTTTACAATCTGCACGCTGACATACTGTATTTTCCAATTGTTTCTAGCAGAATATTTCTATAAAGGTGTACAGTAAGATGAATTCCTCTGATTTTCTTTTTTATCCTTTCCTCACTGTCATTATGACATTCTGTATTTGACCATTGGCTTGGGTTATCCAGTTGAGCTACAGTACCCATGCTGTTCAGGGCTTTGTAATCCCTCTACCACATCAAGCCCCTTCTGTGTAGGCATGACCAACTGGATCTGTCCCTCTATCAAAAAGCTACAGTGGCTAGTTTTGCTTCCCATGCTTCTCATCCTATTTGTCCAGAGCTGTCTGGGACCAGCCCCTAAGCGGGTCTACGAGGAAAGTGCCTTTGCCTGAGGCCAGGATCGGAGATCCAAGACTGGGCAAAGGAACAGAATTGAGACCCTTGAGGCTTTTCTGGGTCTCGCTAATGGGTTTAAGACAGTCAGCTAATTTGTCAACCTGTTTGTGATTTTGTACACATTGACAAGCCTGTTAAAAGAGGTTGGCATGCATACTGTAAGCCGATCAGAGAAATTTGGTTTATTTAAACGTCTTTGAGGAAATATCTGTTGCTGTATGTTGTCACTTTGATTTAGTGTCTCTTCAAATAAGGAGTGATTTTGTCAAACAAAGCCTAAAGACAAATCACCATTTAATTAGAAGGTCCTGCCCTTATTTAGCAATCCAAATTTTGATTAGAATCTATCTTTTATCCACACGGAGATTTCCGCAAAAATGCCATCAAGCCATAATTTTTATGTCATTTGAGTGAATTACCCTTAACCATGGAAATATAGGCACCTGTAGTGTTACAAATTTATTAAATGTTTAATTAGGTTCCAATACAATAGTATTTAAACTGTACACAGTGCTTTCCATTTTGAGGCATAGATGATGAGATTTAAAGAAGATTAAGTCAAGCCATCCTGCTTGCTGACATTAACCTTTTGTCACTTCTCAAAGTACAGCTGGGCCTTTTGTCTCTATGATAATGTTAAGGTTTGAGTGATCTAATCAGGTTGATTGGATCACCATCTATACATGACACTGTTATGCTGATGAGATCAGGACTGGGGAATTTCCGGTAACGAGCTGAATCCTGTACTTCATTTACATGCTTTGTTTCAGAGAGTCTCCACCTCTATGTAATCCCTCCCCCTTGAAAGGTATATAAACTACAATATATACTGCCTTAGTTAGACTTGACGATGAGTGCAGCTACCCACAGCTTGTGTTCTCAATAAAGAATCCTGCTGAAGATACAACCAAGTCTCCTGGTCTTCGCCTCTGAGTTTCCTACACTTTAGAAGAAAAAAGTTCACCACAGTTCCACATTCAACTTTGAATGAGCAGATAAATTGTATCAATTAACATGGAAGTAACCTCAGTATTTTCCATAAAGGCAGTCAAATAACCCTATTAGAGTCTAAAATGCAACCTTGAACTATCATCTGTTCCTTAACAGCATGTCTCTTGCACCCTAAGTGGTGTTTTTTTTTTATATATTCTTTCTTCACAATGATGACTTTAGTGAAAGGGTAGTGGGACAGATTGGGTCCAGAGGTAAATAATGAGACAATTTCGAGGGCAGCCATTAGTGCCCTTAACATGAAGTAACCGTGGCATGCCATTAAGGGTCTCTTTTTAGAATTCTGTGCTTGGCCTATTCAGATGTCAAGTGTGGTGATTCTTGTGTGTACATGTCTTTGTGAGGGGGAGGGAAGGTGTCAAGCGAAAGACAATTAGAATGAAAACAAGTTTTAATCAAATGGCCTACAGATCTCTGAGAAATAAAAGGTTATAAGGGAAAAAAAGAGAGGGAAAAAAAACTATTTTTTTATTAAAATAATGGATGAAAATATGCAATGCATTACTTGAAGGTAAACAAATTAAAAGCTTGTTGTTGTTTTTTTCCCCCTGAAAATAAATAATTATTATTTTGTATGTTTATTGTCTCACTAGGGTTCCTGAGTACAGGTGACCAGGCAGCCAAAGGAAATTATGGGCTATTGGACCAGATCCAAGCACTCCGGTGGATCAAAGAGAATATCCAGGCTTTCAAAGGCGACCCAAAAAGGGTGACTATATTTGGATCAGGAGCTGGGGCATCCTGTGTAAGCTTGCTGACCCTGTCACACTATTCAGAAGGTAAAAAGCATTTTGTAAGAAACTGATAATTAGACATAGTACAATGTTATCAAACCATTTTTTTTTATCAAACCATCAAACCCATTTCTGACCTGGAGCAAAAAAATTCAAATGGAAAATTGTGAGATAAAATAATAATGAAGTCACATTGTGAGATATAACGTCAGAATTTATGGGATAATGTACATCTGTCACCATTATTTAGTTCATGGACTTTTAGTTTGTATTCCTTCAGTTCCTGTTTTCCTTTGTTTATATTCCTGCACTTCCTGGTTGCTATGGATTTGGTCATTATGAGTTTGTTTGCTTCAGCTATGTTCAATTAATAATCTTGTTTGAGTTCCTATTTGAGGGTACGTTTACACGACAACGATACGCTTAAAACTGAGAAGTTTTTCCTTTGAGTTTTCTGCGTACAGACGGCATCATTGTCAAAACGATCCCCATTCACATGAATCTGCGAAAACGACTAAAAACCCTGTGTTCTGCTGCCAGACCATTAGATGGTGATGAAACATTATACTGTAGACTGAATGTAATATGCATGTGCATGACGTCATCGTTTCCACAGATTCGCGTTTTTTGTTGTTTAAATGGAGACGGAGACCGTTTTCAAAAACTTGCACTTTCAGGCACCCAAAACATTTACACGACAACGAAGTTCTACGTTTTTAGTAACAGCCCCTAAGATGTACCCTCATGCTCATTCTCTGTCTGGTCACGTTAATGGTAAGGTGTGTTTTCCTGCCCCGTATGTGGATTATCTGTGGATTATCATTAAAGTTTGCGCTTATACTTCATCATCTCCCTGCGTCTTCAGTCTGTCTACACACCGCCGTGAAAACATTCAGCTGGTTGTTATCACAAATAAATACATATTTTCTGGTAACACTTTACAATAAGGTCTCATTTGTTAACATTAGTTAATGCATTAACTAACATGAATTAACAATGAGCAATATATTCTTACAACCAGGGTTCTAAATTAAATTTTTGGATCACCAGCCAATGTGGCTGGTAACTTTCTAAAGTTACCAGCCATTTAGAATTTCCACTAGCCAAATTTTTTCCGGTGAAAATAAGAGAAATTATGAGTGCCACTGAATGCATTTGATCATTTTATTAACATTGTTGGCATGAAAAACACATATAAAGTACAATACAACACAGAAAGTGCAAACATTTCATTTCAAGTTTGGGATCTATCTATCTATCTATTAGGGATGTGCACGAATATTCGAATTTTCGATCCGTAATTAGAAAGACAAATTTCCACTTGTGGACAATAAAGGAACTAAACTAAACTAAACTAAACATTATTATTCAAAAAATAAAATACTATTCGATTTTTTTTTCGCAGTTATAATTAAATACACTGGGTGGAGCATTTAACAAGTGGATTGTATTTGACCACATAATGTCGTTGTCTGCCTCGCGAAGTTTGGAATTACTTCGATGAAAATGATAGCCTATTACAAAATGGAATTACTTTTAATCAATTATTAATTAAACTGAGTTATCATAATATCACCACCACAATGAGAAATCACATGAAATCCAAAGAAACAGCAGTCGACTGAGGAGGCAGCTGTCCATCACTGCATTAACGACTGGCAGCTGTACCCCGATATCTTCTGCTAGCAAAATGATTTTGAGATATGCTTCCTTTAAGTTTTGTTGAGGGATACAGGTTTAAGAACAGAAAACGTCTCAGATTACTACTGTAACCATAGTTCCCTGAGAAAGGGAACGAGACGATGCGTCATCGACGCTTTGGGAACGCCCCCAGCGTGAATGCGTCTGAGCATCAATGTCAACTAGTCCAATGGAAAGAATGAGCGTCACGGGCGGGTGACGTCATGACCAGGAAGGCATAAGAGCACATCCGGTGAAACGCGGCATTAGCTTCAAAAAGTCGAAGCAAGCCGATCACAGGGATGCAGGAAGTATGGCAGGGTGACGCATCGTCTCGTTCCCTTTCTCAGGGAACTATGGTTACAGTAGTAACCTGAGACGTTCCCTTTCGAGGTAACTCGCGATGCGTCATCGACGCTTTGGGAACGAGAATACCCAAAACGCCAGAATTCCAAGTACCTGAGTGTCAGTCTGTTGGAACTAAGCACTAAGCACCTGAGAACCTGGGGCAGCATCCAGGTCCAAACTGTAAAACCTGACGAATGTGAGCGGTGAGGACCAGCCTGCCGCATCACAAACGTCTTGGAGAGAAACCCCAAATAACAAGGCTTTAGAGGCCGCCATACCCTCGTAGAGTGAGCTCTGACCACCAAGGGACACGGATGGTCAGAGTACTCGTATGCAAGTGAAATAGCCTCGACTATCCACTAACTAACCGTCTGTTTAGAAGCAGGAAGACCCTTCTTAGGTGATCCAAAGCAAATAAATAACTGGTCGGACTTCCTCATTGAAGATGTCCGATGAACATAAGTATCCAGTGCTCGCACTGGACACAAGAGGTTCAGCCTTTCCTGGTCCGCAGATGTAAAAGGAGGAGGACAGAAAGCCTGCAGCACAATAGGCCTCGGAATCAAGGTCGGCACCTTAGGGACGTATCCCTGTTTCGGATATAAGAATGCCTTGACCATCCCCGGTGCAAACTCAAGGCAGGTGGGGGAAACCGAAAGGGCCTGAAGGTCTCCAACTCTCTTAAGGGAAGAAATAGCTAGCAGAAAGATAGTCTTGAGGGTAAGAAATTTCTCTGAAACCGAATCTAAGGGCGGAGCCCTAGACAGGCCTTCTAGTACTATAGCAAGATCCCAAGCTGGCACCTTAGTGCGAGTTGCAGGCCTCAGCCTCAATGTGCCACGAAGGAAACGTGTAATCAGGGGGTCTCGACCCAACGATGTACCCCCCACCAGGGCGTGGTAAGCCGCAATGGCCGCCACGTAGACCTTGAGCGTGGAAGGACATAGACCTGACGTAAAGCGCTCCTGCAGGAACTCGAGTACTGTGTTCACAGAACAGTTAACTGGATCCCACTGATGTCGGTGACACCATACAGAAAAAACTCTCCATTTAAGCGCATAAAGTTTCCTAGTAGCTGGAGCTCTGGAGCTTAGGATGGTCTCAGCAGCCTCAGCTGAGAGACCACTCTTTATGAGTTGGGCCCCCTCAGAGGCCAAACCCACAGGTTCCAAATCTCTGGACGAGGGTGAAATATTGTGCCCCCGGCCTGAGACAGAAGGTCTCTCCTGATCGGGATCTCCAAGGGAGGACCGTCTAAGAGATGGATCAGGTCCGCAAACCAGATCCGACTCGGCCAGCGTGGTGCTACAAGCAGTAGGGTTATTCCGTACTGGCGGACTCGATCCAGAACTCCTGGGAGCAGAGCAACAGGGGGAAATGCGTACAGACGTAGCCTCGGCCACGTCTGCACCATAGCATCCAGCCCCAGGGGGATGGCACTACAAAGTGCAGTAACTACATATTTGGTCAAAATTGAGTTTAGACTGAAAATGGGCTTCATAACACCTCCTTTGTCTTGTGACAAAAGCTCTTGGTCCAACTGGGTCCCGTTTTAGAGAAATCACTATGTCAAATTTGCAGTAACTACGAAATCCAACCTAATACCGAGGCTAACCGCAGTAAGTGTAGATACTACGTTCTGCCTGTGTTTACCTGGCTTTGACGCAGATACTGCGGTCTGCCTAGTAGCCCCATCCAAAACATTCCATCACACACACCACAAACACGATAGCTGCTAGAAATATATGGTAAAACTGACACAAATATCATGGCACAATCCCGAGGAAAAACCATGGTGGAAACTTTCTTTGAAACGCAAGTATCCAAACAACGGTAGGAAGATGGATAACATATGAACAACTAACCAGTCAAATAACATCTAAATCTATTAATTATCATAAGCCGGTTTAATAGCGAGCCGCTAGCATATTAAACCATTTTAGCCTACCTGCTCCCTTGAAGACTGTAACATCTATCCAGTCTGGAAATGCTGTCATAATCCAAATACGATCCCGTCACTGTTCTGTTTCTTGCCTTCATTTCTTCTTAAGCTATTTTCGTTTCAGGCAGCTAGTCCAATTGTTGTGAAGTTAACAAGATTACATTTAGTTAGTCGACTGGAGCAAAGTCACTGTTAGTTTAGCATTCTAGTGCTAGCCGATCTCCTGAGGAGAGCCGTGTAGCACCTGCAGCCGCAAGGACGGTCTTGAATTAAATGTCACTTTATCTTGGTTGTTTACTTCTCATTACACACGCTACATCACATGGTTTAGGTAAAATATCGCGTTGTTTAATTGATAGCCAATGAAGTTCAAGCTGAAAGTCATGGGTTGCGAAATAACCATCGAGATCAGTCGACTTTTTCCGTTCATATCTTCTACTCTCAATGATTACATTGGCAGTCACTTATTTTGACGTTAATAATTAACGGTTAGATCTAGGCTGGGATTTAATTGGATGAATTTGTTTTGGTATTTAATTAATGAATTTTCTATTAAAATGAAAATCCACAAACCAAAATACCATTGATTGTGTGTAAAATGTTAAGGATGTTTGGAAAAATTACAATGTTGATGACAAAAAAATGTTTAGGACTGCGATGTGACAGGGACATTAGGACAAAAAATTATTATTGAAGGTTACAAGCAATTTCAATACTCTCAACCTATTATAAACATCTATAAACAAACCACAAAACAGATTAAAAGACATAAGGAATACAAAAATGTGGAAGTCTGAACACATCTAAATTGTAGATACTGCACTTTGCTTTTGTAATAGTGCTCTAGTTGATCAAGGTAATTCAAAGGCAGAGTGCAGTATCTACATTTTTGGGGTCAAAGGTCATATCATTGGTCTTTTTTTATATATATATAATTTTCCTTCCTAAAAAGGTATTAATTGAAAGTATCAACACTATTGGACCTGCTACATGTTGGACTGGCCAGTATGAAAACTTTAGAGGCATTTTTCTCAGTTTCAATGGTGGCGTAGTTACTGCACTTAGCCTTTGTAGGGCAGTGTAAAGGTCTCATGTACAGCAGGCCAAAAGGTATCACGTTGGACGCTGCCGCCAAGAGACCCAACAGTCTCTCGAACTGTTTCACAGTGCGTGACTGGCCTAGCTTTAGCTCTTTGGTGGCTGTCAGGATAGCAGCTACACGAACGGGCGATAGAGTGGCCCGCATCGTCACTGAATCCCATACCACACCAAGGAAAGTGGTTCTCTGTACTGGAGAAAGAACACTCTTCTTGGCATTGAGCCTCAACCCCAACATCTGCATATGAGCGAGAACGACACCTCGGTGCCGAACCGCCAACTGCTCTGATTCCGCCAGAATCAGCCAGTCGTCGATGTAGTTCAGAATACGTATGCCCTGAAGCCTGAGAGGGGCTAGAGCTGCAGCCACGCATTTCGTGAACGTGCGGGGTGATAAAGCTAGACCGAAAGGAAGAACCCGATATTGGTATTCTTTGCCCCCGAAAGAAAACCTTAGGAACTTCCTGTGCTGAGGGAGGATGGAGATATGGAAGTAAGCGTCCTTCAGATCTATCGTGATAAACCAGTCCTCGGATCTGATTTGAGTCACCATCTGTTTGAGTGTCAGCATCTTGAACTTAAGTTTCTGTACTGAACGATTCAACAGACGAAGATCTAAAATGGGACGCAACCCCCCATCCTTTTTTGGAACAATGAAATAACGGCTGTAAAAACCCGACTCTCTGTCGGGTGAGAACACCTGTTCTATAGCTTCCTTTGCTAACAGGGCCTTTACCTCTTGCTCCATTACCAGAGCCTGCTCGGGATGCACCACTGTGGGCAGCACCCCGTTGTAACGAGGAGGACGAGAACCAAACTGGATTCTGTATCCTTTCTCTACAATCTGCAGGACCCAATGAGAAATATTCGGCAGAAGCTTCCACGCTGCCAGAAAATTTACTAAGGGAACCAGCCTCTCGAGGCACCGAGGGTGGCAGGGTTGGCAGAACGGGCTCGTGAGGACCCCGAAATGGAACGGGCACCGTATAATGAGGTGTACACCGCTCTATTTCGGTCGGGGCTGTCCTCACAGGCCTGATGCATGAACATCAGGACCTTTTTTTTTTTTTTTGAGCCGAAGTCTTCTTCGCCTGAAGAGCGGTCCTCAGATCCGGCTTCGACTTAGAAGACTTCGGCTGAGAGGGTTGCGTCTGTCTCCAGTTTCCACGTGGAGGTGCACGAGACGCAACACTCTCTTTCTGATGCACACGATATGATGAGCTTGATGGCTGGGGCTGCTCACGCCCAGCAGCCCCAGGGGGCTGGACACAGCGAGGGATAAACTTTTTGAAAGCGTCCGCTTGCTTTTTTGACTCCTGAAATCTCTCGACGACCGCGTGGACTGCGTCACCAAAGAGACCAGAAGGTTCAAGCGGAGCATCTAACAAAAAAGCACAATCTTTTTCTTTAATCTCCGAAAGATTCAACCATAAATGTCTCTCAGTAGCTACCAAAGCTGCCATAGACCGCCCAATTGCTCTGGCGGTCTCTTTAGTAGCCCTGAGAGAAAGATCGGTAGCCCGACGAAGTTCTCGAATATCGTCATGACTAACTCCCTCACTATTATTCAGATCCCCCAGCAGGTCAGCTTGATAAGCCTGAAGCACTGCCATAGTATGCAGACATGCTCCAGCTTGACCTGCTGCCGTATAAGCTTTGCCCACTAACACCGACGTGGCTTTGAGCGGTCTAGTGGGCAAAGCCGAGGCTTTCAGAGACGATGCGGGACCAGGGGAAAGATAGCTGGCTAAATTCTGTTCCGCCTGGGGCATCACCTCATAACTATACTCTTTCAGCCCTCTAATTCTTGAATAAATATTAACTTGAGGGCTGAAAAGTCGTGATGAGAATGGCTTATTCCATGATTTAGAAATCTCATTGTGAAGATCAGGAAAAAATGGAAGCCCTCGTGGTGGAGATGAAGCAGTAGAAGATAAAAAGCGCTCATCTAATTTACTCTCAGGACGAGCGCCCCTATTATCAGATGGCCATTCAATCTTTAATTTATCTACAGCCCGCGACATAACATCCACCAGCTCATCATATGCTGGGGAAATAAATTGTGAATCTCTTTCCCCCATGTGTGTGCTTTCACTCTCCAAACTCATAGCATCGACCTCCTCGGAGGAAGAGCAATGAAGTAATGGAGGGCTCTCTCCCCGGGCGGAAGAAATCGCAGAGCGTGCTTCCGACACCGGGGGGGGGGGGGGGGAGCGCTGGATCTTTCGGGTAAGGAAGGAGAAAGAGCCCTCGGACCCGTCTCCAACCCCTCCGAAAGATCCTTTTGCGATCCCCAGGAATGCATTCTCCGCGCTGCCTCGGCAGACGCGGGTCCTGATCCCTGCGGATTGCGAGCCTGCCCACTCTCTTTATCAAAGAGCATAGCTGCCAACTCTCACGCATTGGCCGTGAGACACCCGCATTTGATTGGTTTCACACGCTCACACGCCACACTCCCGATTTCTCACGCAGAAGTGTCAACCCGGGCGGTCAAATGCCTGGAAGATGAGTTTATCTATATATCTACCCGTTGAGCCACTCGTGATCGACTAGTTATACCGCAAATTCGTAAAAAATCTCCCGTTATCTAGAGCGAGCGTGCATGCGAGACAGAGATTGTGCTCCAAACCGCGTAGAGCGAGCGAGAGACCTTGCGCGAGCGAGACCGCCCCCCCCCCCCCCCCCCCGTCAACAAATCTCACTCGTCTCTACGACCCCCCCCCCCCCCCCCCCATCAACAAATCTCACTCGTCTCTACCACCACCAATCAACAAATCTCACTCGTCTCTACCCCCCCCCCCGTTCAACCCCCCCCCCGTCAACAAATCTCACGCCGAGCAAAACTCAAAGTTGGCAGGTATGAAAGAGTGACAGGCGAGAGCGGAGCATGCGAAGCGGTAGCATTTCACAATGCTGGCACTCAGCCCCCTCGAAGGTTGAGACCGCATGCTCCACTCCCAAACAAATGACACAAAGCTTGTGTGTGTCCCCACCCGTTAAATAACGCGAGCAGGGAGAAGCACACTGTTTGTACACTTGTTTAGTTTCCATCCTTTTCCGCAACAGACAACAGTAAATAGACAGAGACAAAATGACACAGATCGCTTGCTGAGACACAGAAGCTAATGCCAAGTTTCACCGGATGTGCTCTTATGCCTTCCTGGTCATGACGTCACCCGCCCGTGACGCTCATTCTTTCCATTGGACTAGTTGACATTGATGCTCAGACGCATTCACGCTGGGGGCGTTCCCAAAGCGTCGATGACACATCGCGAGTTCCCTCGAAAGGGAACGCAAAGTGCTGTTACTTCACTTTGCACACACACACACGCGTCTCTGCAACGTCTGTGTCAGCGCAGAGCGTTTTCTCACTGGAGCATGTGGATATTATTGTTTTTCTCAACATGAAGGTGAAACAATATAAACACGATAATCATATGCTGACTCGAGTATGTACGTTCTGTACGATAACTGCGCAGTCTGCTTCTTTTTTTCTTTTTCTTGCGTTTTCCCCGTTTGCGCTGCTTGAGCTTAAATGCTTTTGTTGTTTATATTTTTTGTTTACACATATTGTTTAATGTTTTCAACTAAACGAAAACCTTAAGATATATAGTAAGCTTGTTGTGTATATTGCCTAATGTATAAGCTTGTTCAGAAATAATGACAAAAACCTTAAACTTAAAAAAATAGCGTAGGCTATCTCTCGTTAAACGACATTTAAATTTAAACCCAGAAGTCTGTCCCAACCACCGCCGCATTTAGTTTAATCTTAACTTTTTACTTTAGCTACTTTACTAGCTCCCTCCTCTTTCAGTCTATGCTCCCTGCTCTGGCTCCGTTCGTTCTTCATCTTCCTTGTGTTTTCTGGTAGATGGACGCGTACGTTTCATACGTTCGTTTCCATGATCAATTCTCGCGCTGGTTTCACTGCAAACTGCGCGCAGCCAATGGGCGTATGAATCGTCATCACGTAGCATTACGGCACAGTGTTCATGGGAAATGTAGGAAGTACTGCCAGAGGGATAAATGACCGAGAACAGAGCCTGATGCATAACCGGCCAAACTGGCTAGTAAGTTTTTGTTAATTTAGAACCCTGCTTACAACATTTATTAACATTTCTAATGTTAGTAAATAACATTTTTTTCATGTTCATGTTAATTCACAGTGCATTAACTAATGTTAACAAATACAACATTTGATTATTATTATTACCTTTATTTAACCAGAAAGAAAACTCATTGAGATTAAAAATCTATTTTCCAAGAGCGTCCTGGCCAAGACAGGCAGCAGCACAGTTAACAAGGTTGATCTTGATCTGCTGACAAATGAAACTTTATTGTAAAGTGTTACCTATTTTCTTGTTGTCACGCCTGCCCACCTGAGTGCCTATGATAGCCACCAGATGGCACTTCTTCTGTCTTTATTATCTCATCATGGGCTGCATTTCCCATAACCCATTGCCCGGATTTCCACCTGTGTGCCATTACCCTTGTTAACTGCCTATGAGCCCTGTGTATTCATTCATTCATTGGAGTCTTGTTAGTGTCACACAGCATTTCTGAGCGCTCTCTGGTTTCCAGTGTAATGGTTCTGACCCAGTTTCCTGGATTTCCCTGTGGAATTTTCACAACATAAATAATGACAGGTACATAGAATATTGATTTGAGAAGAAGCCGGTTTAAAATTGTACCTGTTTATTACCTCATAATCCATTGCAGTGTACATAATAATCGTACTGAAAACAGGACGAACACTACAACATACAGAAGTCCTCCGGTTTCATTTATAGTAAATACTGTCATTAACCTCTCCTTGAACTGCCACCTTAACGTGGTGGAGGGTTTGAGTACCCGAACGATCCTAGGAGCTATGTTGTCCGGGGCTATATGCCCCTGGTAGGGTCTTCCAAGGCAAACAGGTCCTAGGGGACAGTCAGATTAAGAGCGGTTCATAAACCCCTTATTTTGCAAGGAAAAACTAGGACCGTGACGCAGCCGGGGCCCCACCCTGGAGCCAGGCCCGCATGCGAGCTCAGCCACCATGTGTTGGAGTTCACCCCGGTGAATGAGAGGGTCACTTCCCTGCGCCTTTGGGTCGGGGATAGGTCTCTCACTGTCGTGTGTGCCTACGGGCCGAATGGCAGTGCAGAGTACCCGGCCCTCTTGGAGTCTCTGTGAGGGGTGCTGGAAAGTGCTCCGACTGGGGACTCCGTCGTTTTACTGGGGGACTTCAAAGCCCACGTGGGCAGTGACAGTGACACCTGGAGAGGCGTGATTGGGAGGAACGGCCCCCCTGATCTCAACCCGAGCGGTGTTCTGTTATTGGACTTCTGTGCTAGTAACGGTTTGTCCATAACGGACACCATGTTCGAGCATAAGGGTGTCCATCAGTGCACGTGGCACCAGGACACCCTAGGCCGGAGGTCGATGATCGACTTTGTGGCTGATCACCACCTGGTGGTGAGTTGGATGGTGGGGGAGGAAGCTGAACCGACTCGGCAGACCCAAACGTTCTGTGAGGGTCTGTTGGGAACGTTTAGCCGAGTCCCCTGTCAGAGAGATCTTCAACTCCCACCTCCGGCGGAGCTTCGACCGGATCCCGAGGGAGTCTGGAGATATTGAGTCCGAATGGGCCATGTTCTTCACCTCCATTGTCAATGCGGCCGCTTGGAGCTGTGGCCGTAAGGTCTCCGGTGCCAGTCGAGGCGGCAATCCCCGAAACCGGTGGTGGACACTGGAAGTAAGGGATGCCGTCAAGCTGGAAGGTTCATGGGAGTTTGCTCAACCAATCCACATGTGCTTTGTGGATTTGGAGAAGGCATTTGACTCGCGGCATCCTGTGGAGGGTGCTCTGGGAGTATGGGGTCTGGGGCCCTTTGCTAAGGGCTGTCCGGTCCCTGTACGACCGGAGCAGTATTTTGGTTCGCATTGCCGGCAGAATGTCAGACTTGTTCCCGGTGCATGTTGGACTCCGACAGGGCTGCCCTGTGTCACCGGTTCTGTTCATAATTTTTATGGACAGAAATTCTAGGCGTAGCCAGGGGCCGGAGGGTGTCAGGTTTGAGGACCACACGATTTCGTCCCTGCTTTTTGCGGATTAAGTTGTCGTGTTGGCCCCATCATACCAGGACCTTCAGTATGCACTGGGACGGTTTGCAGCCGAGTGTAAAGCGGCTCGAATGAGAATCAGCACCTCCAAATCCGAGGCCATGGTTCTCAGTCTGAAAAGGGTGGTTTACCCACTTCAGGTTGGTGGAGAGTTCCTGCCTCAAGTGGAGGAGTTCAAGCATCTTGGGGTCTTGTTCACGAGTGAGGGAAGGATGGAACGGGAGAACGCTGCATTACACAGCGTATATTGACGATGGTCACAATCGGGGAATAACTGATCTTGGAATGTCATGGCTGATCAGTCAGAATAAAGCATTTCAGAGAGCCATTTAATAAGAGATATTAAGACCGTTTTGAACATTTGTTTCGAAACATGATGCGTTTTCTCTCGTAGTTTTGTTCATTTGAGATGACAATCAAATTCAGATCTGGATCAAACAGTTCTTCAGGTGATCTCAGCCCGACTGAAGACAAACTTTGGAGCGGTTCACATTTGTTGAGATAGCAGACTCAGCAGATGAAATAACCAATATCTTTATGCATGAACTCTTCTGTATTACAGACAACACTGTTTGTTTGTCTAGCGGAATGAATCAGATAAACTGGAGGTAAAATCTGTGCACTAGGACGTCATTGCAAATCAATCAATATGCACCTACAGTATTTATCTGAAAATACCATCTAATTGCTCTTCTGCTAAATAGGTGCAATGAAACATTAATTCATTTTTGGCCAGACGCATAAAAATAGACAGTATAAGTAATGATTTTTAGAAAAAAAAAGCCAAACTGTTGTCCCACTGTGAGAGAAACGCCCCAACATAAACAGAGCACTTATGACCAATGAGAGAGCCACATGTGACTTGCATTTACAAATTTTAGTCCAGGGTTGTCCAAACTGGCCTTATTTGTGGGTAAAGCCATTTGTGGTGTTGTCCGAAACCTTAGTGGACGTTATTGAGTGCACTCATTCAATCCCACGTTGCACCGCAATAACAGGTGTACAGCTGTTGTACTTTCAACGGCTGCTCCTTCAAGTGAACTTTAGTGGACTAAAGTAGGGAATAGTAATGGTATTAGGGCTCAATTTCGGATTCAGCCCTGGAATGTTTAGCTCCAACCCCAATTAAACACACCTGAACTGCTTATTGAGGTCTTACTAGGCATTCTAGAAAGTTCCAGGCAGGTGTGTTGAGGCAAGTTGGAGCTAAACACTGCAGGACAGTTGGTCTCCGGGACCGAGTTTGGACACTCCTGTTTTAGTCCATTTATGCATGTTGCCTTGTTAAAGAAAACCAAACCAAAACACACACACACACACACAAAACCCTTTTAATCCCTGCTTTGGAAAAAAAAAAACGAACAAACAAAGTTATGAAAATGTTCTAAATTGCAATTATCTTTTGGTAAAAGGTTCCATCTGTTAACATTAGTTAACTATATTAGTTGATATGAACTAACAATGAAAAACACGTATAAAGCATTTGGTAATCTTAGTTAATGTTAATTTGATCATTTACTAATACATCATAAAATAAAATGTCATATCTGTTCATATTAGTTAATGAACATGAGCTAACATGAACTGACAATGAACAGTTGAATTTTTATTAACAAACATTAACAATGAATAATAATTCTGTAACAAATGTATTACTCATTGTTAGTTAATCCAATCACTAACGTTAACTAATGAGACCTTTTTTAGTAAAGTGTTTCCATTTGTTTCTCTCGTTCTTTGAGGTAGAATCTTCTGTCCCAGTGTGCCTGGCCGCATGTCATTTTCATTGTAACAACAACCCCTACAAGGCATTCATCTGAAACTCAATTGTTCCACTATAAAAATAGATTTTACATTCAATGTCCAGCCTGGCTAGATAGCAGATGAAATCTAGTAATGGATCAAATGACCTCTGGCTACAGTTACTCTAGCACTAACACAACACCAAATAAGGAAATGCCATATTTGATCAAAATAACAGGACAAGATGTACAGTTCTCTCCCGGTGTTCCGGTCTAAAAGGTCGGCCATGATTTATGAATGAATTACATAATGTAAATTGTGAAATAAGCAAATGCTTTTATTTTCACTTGTTACTCCTGCTTTTCATCTGAGCCCTTTGTCTACAGATACATGCCAGGCATTCTACAGAGTATAATGGTGTACCATAAGAAAATACCTTGAGCTTTTTTATGTTTGCCATATGACATAGATGTTCATCCATTAGCATTTTTTGCAATGCATCTTGCAATATGCAATAAGTAAATATAACCAACTTTAATTGTATGCTTGATACTACTAAGAAGAAGAAGAAGAAGAAGAAGAAAATTAATTAAGAAAATTAATCATACATTCTTCAGGATATCAAACCATTTTCTGATCTACAAAATAGCGTATTTTAAAACAAAAAGAAAATGCAGATATTTCCTGTTTTTATTCTTCTCATTATGTTAGGATTCCACATGTACAGCTCAATGTGCATGACAAACCCATGATGCATCTGGGCTTGATTTGGACTTATTTTAACAGTTTAAAACATATTATAAGTATTTACTTTATGGGAAGGGTCTGCTAAGCCCCACTGTCTAGGCATTGATATTAATATTTTTAATGCCCAATATTTTTCAAAAAGCTCTAGACAGTCCTGACTTTTTTCCCTTGATATATTTTCATATTTTTGACATTATAAACTTGAGTGAAGGCTATTTTTCACTCAGTGTCAGTGCGTCAGAAGCCTTGGTTCAGCCTAGTGAGGTCCGTGCCCTGAGGTATTGCTATTTTCTAGGACACAATCTGTGTCAACGTGTTATGGCCACGCCTGGCTGAGCTGACAAAGGTACAGCTACAAGACACAGGCATATTAGTTGCCGTCTGACTGATATTACTTACCCATAACAATATGACGGGATAAAAATCCCAGGCCTCAGTACAAAGCATTATTTTCTACATGCTTTCATTTTCAAGTCCTTTTTTGGCAAGGTCCAACTGAAGTCTCCAATGAGACATTGTATTATAAAGTATGAAATAAACAAACACCTTGATATTTGTTTCTTCAATTTCATTATTGTTGTGATCATTGTTTTCCTTCAGTTCTCACTTTGAATAGTGTTGAAGGAATAGTTAAAAAATGAAAAAAATATGTAATTTACTCACCCTCATGTCATTTCAAACCCATGACACTTTTATTTACCTTTAAAATACAAATGAAGATATTTTTTATTAAACCTGATATATTTATGTTCCTTCCTTTAAAAGTCCTTTCACCCAGAACTATGCTTCAGAAATTTCATTAAAAGACATTGTAAAAGTAACCCATATGAATCAAGTAGTTTAATCCAATGTTTAATCAAGTAGATTAATCCAAAAATACATGATTGATTCATCATCAGATTTAATTTAGGCTTTTATTCACATAAAACATCAATCAATGCACATGCATAAAGCACATCTCATATGGAAGTGCAATCGTGCTTGTGCGACACATAAGAAACAAACCTCATTTGTTTCGCGCACGTGAACTAATTCAAATTTTTGGGCAAATTGTTTTTTTTTATATTAATTGCTGTTTCTTTCAATTTATTTTTATTTTCAGATTTGTTTCAGAAAGCCATCATCCAGAGTGGGACTGCTCTATCAAGCTGGGCCGTCAACTACCAGCCAGCCAAATACACCCGCATACTAGCTGAGAAGGTGGGCTGCAACATGCTAGATACTATAGATCTGGTGGAATGTCTGCAGAACAAAAACTACAAGGAGCTGATTGAACAGTACATCACACAGGCCAAGTACCACATTGCTTTTGGTCCAGTTATCGATGGTGACGTCATCCCCGATGACCCCCAAATTCTGATGGAGCAGGGAGAGTTCCTCAACTATGACATCATGCTTGGCGTCAACCAGGGTGAGGGTTTTAAATTTGTGGATGGCATCGTGGACAGTGAGGATGGTGTCTCTGCAAATGATTTTGACTTTGCTGTGTCTGATTTTGTGGACCACCTCTATGGTTATCCCGAGGGCAAGGATACGCTCCGAGAAACCATCAAGTTCATGTATACCGACTGGGCTGACAAGGAGAATCCGGAGACCAGACGAAAGACTCTGGTTGCACTCTTCACCGATCACCAATGGGTGGCACCAGCGGTAGCTACGGCAGACCTTCATGCTCAGTATGGATCTCCAACGTACTTTTATGCATTCTACCACCATTGTCAGAGTGAAATGAAACCTAGCTGGTCGGATTCAGCACATGGAGACGAGGTGCCTTATGTGTTTGGAATTCCCATGATTGGCCCTACTGATCTCTTTAACTGCAATTTTTCCAAAAACGATGTCATGCTTTCAGCGGTGGTAATGACTTACTGGACAAATTTCGCTAAAACGGGGTAAGTTAAACACTTTTTTTCCGCTCTGTTAATTAAATATATACACTGCATAACTGAACTAAGGCTCCAATCAAAAGTGTCAGATATTTGCAGGAAATTATTTGAAACCTTTTTCATTTGTTATCATGTCTTTCTTTTTCTTTTTTCATAAGAAGAAAAATATGAATGCATACATATATTGAAAATGGTATCTTTTTTTTTTTTTGCTGCTTTTCCTTAGCATTATAACTTTGTTCAGATGTCCATTAAGATCTCTTAAGATTCTTACTGTAAATAATTGTTGTTGTTAGCCACAGATCACAATCTTCAGAGGCCTTTGCAGTCTCCTCGCATATCACAATTTAAAGACTCATTATTGTCATTCAGATCATATTTTTAATGCTATCAGACCAGCTCTTAACTATCCTTGAGTTATGGGGTTCTTTCTATGCTTTCCTCCCATACGGCATCACTGTACTCAGTGCAAGCCCAATTCATCCCAAACCTCCTCCAGATATAAGTGACTGGGGCCTACTCACACTTTCAGGGCTCCATTCACAGTTTATAGGCAGAAGAGCCTCTGCTGTTTGGCACCACTCCAGCTGATACCTGTGTGTCAGGAGATAGATTGGCAGGCTCATCAGTACCTCACGTCAGGCTGCTCTCCCTTCACTGGCTAAGTGTTTCTCTCAGCGCGAGTACTTTAAAACAGAGGAGGAAAAACGAAAGCAATTTCAGCAGCACTTGGAGAATGCTCGCTTTGCAAGAGACACTCCAGCCTCTGGTAAACACTCCAGTGGTGATATCAGCCTCTCTGAGTGTTTCCAAAAAAACAGGGTGAATAAATACCGTGGAGGGAAATGTGCAGAACGTAATGTCTCATTTGTAGCCTTCCTTTGTTGCAATGACTGTCAAGCTCTGATGCTCAGACTGGAGAGAGCAACATGGGTCATTAATGAGGAAAATTAACATGCATTGGTACTCAGTGTTACGACCCGACTTAAAATTAAAACAAATAATGTCTAGGGTCAAAATATAAGGCAATAATAGTAAATATCAATACAACATCAAATCAATAAACTGTTGGAAATGAGGTTTGTAGAGTTGTGGAAATCATATGGGGACACAAACTCAAGAACCCACTCTTCAAATAAAGACAAAACAAAAATGAGAGACAACTAGACAAAATCCAGGAGCTCCTTAAATAGGTTGCCACAGGTGCAGCTGATTTTCATTAGGGCAATCCTGCCCACCAAGGAGGAGTTAGTCCTATAATTCTCACAAAAGAAACTGAAGTTAAAAAAACAGGGGCAGGGCCGTAACACGCAGGATGTCAAGTGGACACATATTTTTGCAATGCTGGCTTTGTGGATTTGATGTGTCGTATATGTTGTACACATACGTTTTATTACACCAACAACATCCTTTTTTTTCTGAGGAACACAAAATAAAACATTTTGAAAAAAGTTAACTTAAAGGTGCTATATGTAACTTTTCTTCTAAAATGAATCCTTTTTTTATTGCCTGTGTGTGAAGGGGTTGTAATCACACCAGTGTTGGGCAAGTTACTTTTAAAAAGTAATTAGTTACAGTTACTAGTTACTACTTCCAAAAAGTAACTAAATTAGTTACTCAGTTACAAATTTTAAAAGTAACTAGTTACTTAAGAAAGTAACTATTGCGTTACTTTCAAGTAAAATTAAATTTTAAATGCTCAAATGTGACCCCACCTCTACCCCTCTTTAACGGAACTTACAATACATGTGCACGTTCAATTATTTAGATAAATCTGAATATTATAATGAAATGGACACTTAATACAATACATTATTAACAGAAACATGAAACATTGTACACACATCTAAAAAAAAAAATGTTGCTGTGGGACAAAGTGAGACTAGCCTCCAATCAAATGCCATGTAGATATTATGTTTATATAGTGGATCAATGCAAATAACACAATAGATGTTTTGGAACTTTTGATATTTATTGCCCCGCAACAGGCCACAACTGGGCAAAATTAAATTAAGCTTGTTAAGCTCGTCGCCATACCTGTCTCTCGTTGACTGACTGGCTTGCTTGTGTTGTTCATTGTGTGTCCTGTCCTGTCCGACTATGCGTTATGATGGGTCGTTCGCAATTCATGAGCGTTAGCCGTTAGTGATGATGGATCGACTCGTTCGCGAATGAGCTTTTGATGGGTCGTTCGCGATTCGCCGGCTCTTTTAGGTGAACGTCGGGAGCTGGCTCGCATATCTGAAGAGCCGACTCTATTTTTACAAATTTAGCCTAAAGAAATTAAATAATTATGTAAAAAAAATTTAAATATTATAGTCAAAGTCATTTAAAGAGCCGTTTGTGAGCCAAAAGAGCCGGCTCTTTTCAGTGAGCTGAGTCAAAAGTGCCGAATGCCTACCACTATGCGTGCTTTCGAACACCCGCCCAACTCTACCTCTGATTGGCTTACAATGACATTTTACTCTACCTCAGTCGTCAGCATTTATGCGCTTGTCTCGTGCTCTGCCCACTAACCAAGGAAGAACAGTAAAAAAAGTATTTGCCTCTCGCTCAGAGATCTAGTTGGTCTGATGAAAAAAAAAACCCAGCTTCATCAGTTATAGTAACGCGCCGCATTTTTTGGCAGTAACGGGAACGGCGTTATTAAGATGAGAAGAGTAATCAATTAGATTACTCGTTACTGGAAAAAGTAATGCCGTTAGTAATGGCGTTATTTACAACGCCGTTATTCCCATCACTGAATCACACATTACAATGATCCACTTGTCGGGTTTTGCTATTATCTCTGAAGGCCAGTATTCCTATTTCTATGTGAAGTCTCCGGGTCGGATTTTCTGCGAAATCCATCGGATGTGACGTGCATGCGCGCTCCCGAGCCCCTCTCCTTTTTATATACAGTCTATGCGACGGCACTGCAGCTGACGACATGGAGTCTGATAACACCAAAAAACGACCTGCCTCCAGCACAACACAGACTACAACACAAACTCCACATAAATATAAAAAACAAAACAAAATGTATCTGCAAAAATGTATCTCGTCAGGCCAAACGTGAATCGGATCGACTTAGGACGAAAACATGGATCAACATCGGCAGAGCGTTTGAATTATGGAGAGACCTCCGCTATTTTTATTGTGGTAAATTTCAAGTTTTCAGATATGCTGAAATAATTGATGTTTTATTAACAAGGTTCGGGAGGAACACGTTCTAATGATCAAACAATCAAGTCATTCCAGCCAGCTGTCAGCAATCAGTAATCAACAGGTCCACTCAATCAGCACGAGTAAAGCCTATAAATATACTCAGTCGACTCACCCATATTCCTCTACAGTTTTCAGCATCCCTCCACCACCCCATCTCCTCACACTTGCCTAGTTATCTTCCTAAACAGAGATACGGGGGGAGTACTCTGGGTTCGGGCCCAATTTCCGAGCTCGGAGCCCTCCCCCCGGACAGCACGCCAAATAAGCATAACCATCTATTCTCTGATCATTTGTAAGTGTGAACTCGTGAAATAATGGTAAACTGTAATGAAATAGCAAGGTAAACTATAACATACATGAGACATGAAATGAATACAAAAGACTGTTCCAGGATAACAAAAAGTAGGTGCTTTAGGATGTAACTTTTATTTTATGTAGGCTACTAGATCTACTGTCTAACGTCACTCATCCCACTACTATCATATTGTTTATAATACACATTTCCAGACACGTTCAGTACAGTAATGTTACTTCATACGATCTTACTGTTACACTGAAATTGTTCAGTCTAGTTCACTTACCGTTTTCGTTATCATATTATACATTCACCTATGTTGACATTGCTGATTGTGAAAGATACACGAATAGTTAGTGAAATGCCTTATGCTATAACAACACATGTCGGCTAAATGCAGTCAATGTAACGTTATCATGGTACGAGCATGGAGCATTAGTTCAACGCCAAGCTGATAAAAGAAGCCTATTATTGTAACGTTGCAGTGGGAGTTTACATGAGTCTCCAGCATGTTGTGTGATGCTTTCTCCGGTCAGTTGAAAGTCTCAGTGTGGCCGGTACCATGAGTGCTCGCTCTTGAGTTCGAGCACGAGCAAGAGCACGAGCGCTCTTGTAAAAATTGGTTGCAATCTGAAACATCACCGATAGAGACCGCTAAAAAATACATATAGAACCTTTAACTGTTTTTGTCAAAAAAAAAAAAAAACTTTGGTATAGGCCTACTTATTTATTCCGTAGAACATAAAAGTCATACATATTTTAAACAACCTGAGAGGGTACATTTTAATGACATAATTTTAATTTTGGGATGAACCTTTCCTTGAAAGAAGGAAAAAACTAAAATGTCAGTTGAAAGAAACCCAATTTAGGTTGTTTTGCATCCCATGGCTCAATCAAACATGAGCAAACCCAACCAAGGGCTATTTTCACCTAGCATGTTGGGTTTAGCATTTTGACGCATTTAGATGACTGACATATCATCCTTGTTTATTGCGTTGCGTAAAATACTTACAGCACAGTAAAGACTTCATAGATTAAATAAATCTTTATTTCACAGAGTAAATGCACCAATTCTGCGGCACAGAGAACTGCTCTCTCCTTAAGATGATACAAAAAGCTCTGTAACTCAACAGCTGTGTTCTAGTAACTCCGCCGCTGGCTTGTTATGTCGGAGGGTGGGGGAGGAGTATATATTGTTCCAAATGTCAGTGAGATTGACCCAGCCACTTACCCGGCTGGGTAACACAAAACATACCCAACACTGGAAAAACATAACCCAAAGACTTGCCCTCAACCAAGTATTTGGGTTGAAATAATAGGCCATCATTGACAGTGAAACCTCAGAAGAGGTCTGTCTCCTGCTGGAGGCAGAATACTTCCACTGAGTGTTTTAGAGGAGTAATAAGATATAAGAGGTGATGTAAATGACTCTATATTTGCCACTTCCAGCCTGAATGCTTGTGCAATTCAGTTGTTTATTGTTACTGGTTAACATAGCAGTTAGCTTTACAAGCAATGAAATATATTGTCAATACTGTGCATTACATTACAAATGATGATAATGGCTCTACACAGATATTAGTTCCAGGAAGCATAAAAGAAAATGTGGAGATTCCCCGTTATATTTTGCACACACCATTAAGTGGATCTTTAAGTAAATGTATTTCTGCATCGTGGAATCACACCGTTTGCCAAATTCTGGCTGGGAGAGTCAAATCTGTTAATAAAAGTGAAAATCAATATGGATTCCAGGCATTACAGAAGTATACTCACTGGAAATGAAGCATAACATTCCCTGATGCTGTCTAAGCATACAGTGGATTTAACCATGGGAAAGGCTTTTGTATTCAAAAGGAAGTAACATTGGCTATAATGTGATCAATTTGAATATAAGCCTGTGAAGAGAGTATACTTCAGGCAATAATTAAATAATATGAGCACTGTTTTATTGAATATCAGCTTGGCTGTGATGCACAAGGCCGTGCAGTATGTAACGTTTTCGATGTCGCCAAGCAACACACAGACTGACAGCTTGTTTGGAATGCTGCAAACACAGACAAATGGAGTGATACAAACAGTGAAGCATCACAGTAATGTACTAAACATCAGAACTGTTGGTTGACCACATGTCCAGTCAGAACTGTTGTAAAACTGTTAGCTGTTACAACATTAAAAAAATGATGGGCTGAATAAAAAAAAAAAGTCTCTGCTTTCTAATTATACAATTATGTTCCCAACCTTTCAACTGTTAAAATAGTGGCTGTCAAAATGGCGGAAATCAATCAATAAATACATACAACTCAAAATAATCTGACTTTTTTAGACACAATTATGATATTTATAGACATCAATAACAGATTAAAAAAATATATATATATATATATATATATATATATATATATAAATATTCAAATAGAAAACAGTTATTTTAAATTGTAAAAATATTTCACAATATTACTGTTTTAGCTGTATTTTGGATCAAATAAATGAAGCCTTGGTGAGCAGAATAGACTTTTAAAACATTAAAAAAATATTACCGTTCTAATAATTTTGGCCGCCACTGTATATATATATATATATATATATATATAAGGTGTGAGGGTTGAGGAGACGAGGCGAGGACTCAATTGCAGGAAAATAGGGTTTTTAATAAGTATAAAAAATAAAACAAATACAAACAAAAACTACCCCGAGGGGGAAAACGAGACTGACTTGAACAACTTGACTTGACTTGAAAGTAGCACACAGCAGGAAAACACAGTGTAAATACGACAACGAACCAGCACAGGACAAATAAATCCATAATCAGGTAACAAGATGGGAGGTGCTAGACAATCTCTGTTACCTTAAATTATATGTTTATCTCTGTAAAGCTGCTTTGAAACAATCCATTGTTAAAAGCGCTATATAAATGAAGATGACTTGACTTGATTAGACATTCGACAGGAGAGCACATGGCACAAGGAAACACATGACAAGCCATGTGCTCACACCAAACGAGACATGAACACGCAGCTAATGAAAACCCTCATAAGCCACGTGTTCACACAAAACATGACAACAAGAAAGCACACATCCAGTGTAAAACACAAGCTGTGTGCTACACAGCACAAGACAAAACATGAAAGCACGCGGCCGATTAAAACACAACGCGTGATACACAGGACACAACAACACATGCAGACGGAAGAGCGCACGGCTCGAGCGAACTCGAAACTGCGCTCTCACGTAACAAGACAAAGCGCATGAGAACGAGCGCATTCCGTGTGCTCACAACAGAAAACAAACACGCGGAGCATGGATGTCTGAATCCCGACACAGAACTGAAACCAAACTAGACAGGCGTGTCGGGATCCAAACACCATGCCCCGCACATATAACAAGGCACGTAGACAAGTGAGTGCACGGCTCGAGCGCGCTCGAAACCGCGCACTCAGACAATGATGAGACAAAACCGGGAGTGTCAGAGCTCTGTCACAAAACCAAGAAATTAACTAGACCGAAGTGATAAAACCCTGACACTTATGGAGAGAGAGAGAGAGAGAGAGAGAGAGAGAGAGAGAGAGAGAGAGAGAGAGAGAGAGAGAGAGAGAGAGAGTGAGAGAGAGAGAGAGAGAGAGAGAGAGAGAGAGAGAATTTTTTTTTTTTGAATTTTGACAATCCTTTTTATTACACAAATATGACTATACAAAACATTCACAAAAAAAGGTCACATATTTTTCAATCTAATACAAAAAAACCTCACATCAACACTTCTGAAATAACCAGTTCATTATCAACTAATGAACACAGCACATTATCACAGCACCACTCAATTTCAAAAATATTCAATGTACTCATTAGTTTATAAAAATTAAACTCGATTACAAGTCGTGATTTTACCATTTTTTTAAAAGCTGATATAAGTTCTTGTTCTCCTTTCTGTTCAATTTTATTTCTCCTAGTTATATAAATGGCTAATTTTGCAATACCAACAATAAAATTAAGCAATTGACATTTGTATTTTTTCTTAATAGTATACATACAACCAAGAATAAAATCCTGCTTTGTAAAACATACCTCAAAAGATTCAAAAAGAAGCTCTAGAAGGCTAAACAAAAAAGAAAGTCTGTTACAAAACATAAAACAATGAAACACAGTCTCCCTTTCATTGCAAAAAGGACAATTCTCACTTACATTTGGGTTCAACATTGCCACAAAAGAATTTACTGCTATAGCCCCATGGAGTATCCTCCACTGAAGATCGCCAACTCTCTTAGGTAAGGGAGGTTTGTACAGAATCCTCCACACTGGTTTTGTTGTTTCAGTAATCTCTAAAGTGTCTCTCCATACAGTATCACTTCTATTCTTTAACCATTTTATATTCATCACTTTCACAATACTTCTGTACAATGCTTTCCCTTTAGCTTCAAAAAAATCAATTTGCACATCAATTTCCTTTTTCAACCAGGGATTAATATCGTTAAATGAAATAAGATCAGGTACAATACTTATATCTGGAAAGAAATCTTCGCAGTCTGGAAATATACATTTCTTATTATACTCTTCAAGTAAAGTTATTTCTTGTACATTCAAAGCCCCCTGCAGTTTATCTAAAAACCGTTTAATGTATCGTGCAGATTTTACCTTTAAAAAGGCTGAAACTGCTTCTACATCTTTAAAATCAGGACCTGCATTATTTATAATGTGTTTCAACTGTAGAGATCCACTTCTGTACAACAAATATTTTAGACCTGGTATTTCGTCCCCAGATACATCAAGACGTGCTCCACACACAATGGGCTCTTCCAGGAGCCAGTAAAGGGACATTAATGGTTCCATCCATTGAGGCTTAAACAGACTCCATATTTTAAAGAGACTTCGATAGAAAGCAGGAACTCCTCTAAAATCAAATTTTTTTGAATCCATTAAAAACAAAACATTGTCCAGGCCGAGTCCACTTATTCTGCGTAAAATGCATTGAGCCACTGGTCTCCATACCAGTCTTTCAGATCCCAGCATACATTTCTGCACAAACTGAAGACGATAAGCAGCACATCTACTTGCCAAATGCACTAGACCTTGGCCTCCATCCTCTTTAGCCAGAAACAAAACGCTTTGGGGGATCCAATGCAAATTGTCCCAAAAAAAGTTCACAGTTTCTGCTTGAATCTTTGGTAGGAGACCAACAGGAGGGTCAACGCATGCAAGTCTATGCCAGAGGGAAGAAGCCGCAAGATTGTTAATAATGAGTGTTCGTCCTTTAAAAGACAACTGAGGAAGCAGCCATTTCCATTTTTTTCAAACGTCCTGTTACTTTATCTGCCATTCCTTCCCAGTTCTTCTGCATGAAAACTTCATTGCCCAAGAAAACACCAAGATATTTTAACCCATCTTTTTGCCATACTAAGCCTCCTGGTAGAATGGGATTTCCTCCTTCCCATTTTCCAATCAATAAAGCATCACTTTTCCCCCAATTTACAGTTGCTGAAGAAATATCTTTAAAAGCATTAACAACTTCTTGTAACATTTCAACATCATTACTATCATTTACAAAAGCAATAACGTCATCAGCATATGCAGATAAATAAAAAGCATTATTACACTGTGGCAATGTTAGACCCTTTAACTTGTTTCGTAACATAGAAAGCAGTGGTTCTATAGCCAGCACATATAATAGCCCAGACATGGCACAGCCTTGTCTAACCCCTCTCTGTACTGTAAAGGGGGCACACAAACTACCATTAATTTTGATCACACTCTCAATTTCACAATACATTGTTCTGATCATACCAATAAAACTTGAATTAAACCCAAAAGCTTGTAAAGTATGCCACAAATAATGGTGTTCAACCCGATCAAATGCCTTCTCTTGGTCTAGAGAAATAAGGCCAATATTTATACCAAACAACTTTGAAACTTCTAAAACATCTCTTATTAGAGTTATATTATCAGAAATTGATCTATTTGGTACACAATATGTTTGATCGTAGTGTATCACCTTCCCTATTATTTTACTCAATCTTGTAGCCAAAGTTTTGGACAGGATTTTGTACTCTGAGCACAAAAGAGAAACAGGCCTCCAATTTTTTATATTTTGAAGATCACCTTTTTTGGGCAATAGAGTGATAACTGCCCTTCTGCAACTGAGCGGAAGAAACCCATTAATAAGGCTTTCATCAAACACTAATAAGAGATCTTCTCTTAAAATGGGCCAGAAAGTTTTATAGAATTCAATGGGTAACCCATCGATCCCGGGGGATTTCCCATTCTCCATACTCATCATTGCTGTATAAAGCTCTTGCTCTGTCAAAGGTTGTTGCAAACTTTCATTGCTCTCTTCATCAAGTTTTGGCAGACCTTCAAAAAAACTACTAAGTGTCATCTTTTCATTTATCAAATCAGCTGTATATAATTTTTTATAAAACTGTACAGCAACTTCTCTTATCTCAGAAGTTTTAGTTAGCTCCTGTCCTGTATCAGAGACCAAGGAATGAATTATTCTGCTTTGACTGTTTTTTTTCTCCATACTGAAGAAAAATTTGGAAGGTGCATCCATTTGTGTAACTTTCTGGAAACGTGAGCGAACCAGCGCTCCCTGTGCCTTAATGTCCAACAGGTTTGCAAATAAAGTTCTCTTTGATTTCAGAGCTTCAATGTGTTCTTTTTTGCCTGTAGATTCAGACAAACTGTACAAATCAACTATCTCAGTCTCTAAAATATTCAATGATCTAGTTATTTCTCTTGTTACATTAAGAGTGTATTGCTGGCAAAAACTTTTAATTTGTATTTTACCGCAATCCCACCATTGCTGTAAAGAGCTATATAAGTGCTTTTCTTGTTTAAAAACATCCCAGAAAAAAATAAAAGAATCTTTAAAATGTTGGTCATCAAGCAAAGATGCATTAAAATGCCAATAGGCACTGCTTGACTTCACATGGCAAACTAGGACAGAACAAAGAACTGCACTGTGGTCCGAAAAACCTACAGGATTAATTTGACAAGATTTAAAAATATTGAACTGGTGCTTAAAGCTATAAAACCGATCAAGACGTGCCAAAGACAATAAATTATCTTTACAATGAACCCATGTGTATTGTCTTAATTTGTTATGCATACATCTCCAAATATCACAAAGATCAAAAGTTTGAATGAGTTGCTTGATAACTCTTTGAGATGCAACATGTGGTTCTAAATGATTTCGATCTATTTTATCACTCTCGGTACAATTAAAATCTCCACCTAAAACTAAAACATCATCTGTATTTAGGCCTTTCAGAGTAGTGTTGACTAAATTTAAAAACAAAACTCTTTCCACTCCACTATTAGGAGCATAAATATTTTTAAAAAACCATAACAATTTTTTCAAATTTAACGATAACTTTTAAAAAACGACCTTTTTCAATTTCAACAAATTCATAAGATACTGGAGTCATATTTTTACTAAATAAAATTGCAACACCTCCACTAACAGAGGATTTATGACTAAGAAAAAGTTGTCCTCCCCACTCTCTTTTCCAATCCACCTCATTTCTTTGATCACTGTGCGTTTCTTGTACAAACATGACATCAACAGACTTCTGATTTATAAATTCATACAACATCATCCTCTTACGAACTTCTCTAGCTCCGTTTAAATTGAGAGTTCCAATTTTTAGCTGACTCATGGTTTTATTTAGGTTCAACAAGAAACTAAGATGAGAAAAAACAGAGAGTGTGCATACGGTCAAAAAAAACAAGCTTAGGGGATTAAACCATGGCATTCTTCTCATCTCTAGGAATTTGTTTTTTTAACTTGTTTACAAACTTCCGTAAACGGTACACTTCGAGATCTGAGAAAGCCCCGTCCTTTATCAAATATCTGGTGTCTTTCACAAATTGTGCACGATTAGGAAAATAATCCTCAATCTGCACGCCTTTTAGCCCTTTCGTTTCCTGAAGAAAAACACTAATGTCTTCAGCTTTGTACAAAACATTTACCGCTTCATTTTGGGAACAAACAGAAATCTCTGAACACACAGAAACGCTAGAATCAGAATCATCATCATCCGAAGCTATGATTTCATCTTCAGCTGCGTCACTTTTTTTTATTTGTTTACTGATTTTATCGTTGCGACTCATTCTTCTTTTAATTGGAGTTTTGAAAGTAGATTCAACTTCCATATCCAATTCACAGTCATTCAATCTCAGATTTTCCTGTACAATTTCTCTGTTTTGTTCTACAAACACCGACGATAATGTACTCAACCCTACCGCGTTCTCGGCCGCCAGAGACTCCGCCACAACACCTCCATCATCCGCAGGAGAACAGGACGCCCGCGCATCTGCGCTGTTCGCTCCCTCGAGCGGCTCGATCGGTGTAACCGCGGGAGTCGCCGCTGCACTTGTCTCAGACACGCTACTTTCATCGACAGCGCTCCCTGCTTTAGCTGCATCAATCAGCTCTGTGTTTTTGTTCACTTTATCTGGGCAATTACGACTGAGATGCCCAATTTTCGAACAACCAAAACATTTGATCGTCGTATCAGATGTTGCGAAGACAGCATAATCAAATCCTTCTATTTTAAATTTAAAAACCAGGTCAAGTTCATCTTCGCCATTCTTCAGAATCATAAACACCTGTCTCCTAAAAGACACGAGATGTTTTACTAAAGGCGATTTACATCCGAGCTGAATTTTTTTGATGGGGGAAACTATCTTTCCATAACGGGACAATTCCTGCACAATTATCTCATCTTTCACAAAAGGAGGGACGTTTGAAATCAATATTTTCTTGGCGGGAGTACTCAGAGGAAACACCGGCGTGAGTGAACCTTTGATTACGACACCTTTTTTATACTATTTCGTTCGCTTTCTCAGTAGTGCTAAAAAAAAGCACAAACGCATTATTCATTCGCGAAGCGGACACAATGTTTTCATGACCCACAACATCTCCTACAGCCAAACAAACATCTTCCACGTTAGCGTTTGAATCAATCTTCACTCCATGACGCCGAGTTAAATTTTCAAAAGCCATTGTGTTTGGATTCGCCATGCTTCCCAGCAAATGCTGGAAGCAGACTATCCTCACAAAAACAAAACAAAATACCTCAACAACAAACAAAAAAAAAAACACAAACAGAAAACACTTACAAGAAAAAAGAAAAAGTTTGAAAAAAGCACTCTTACCAGCCACAGTCGGCTACCACTCACTTCCACACTCACCACGCTCCGCCCACTCACTCCCAGCATGCACTCGAGAGAGAGAGAGAGAGAGAGAGAGAGAGAGAGAGAGAGAGCTTGAGTGATCGAATGGAATTCAAGCATAGGCCTAGTTCAGGTAGACCACTGATCGCTAAACAATATCAGCTGACCCTCAGCTGATTTGTTACTCCACCTACTCTAATCACCTATAGTATTTAAGGTCATTCAACGAATGCTCCGCAGTCTGTCGCACAGACATTTACACCCACCTCTACCCCTTCACCTCCTAGCATCTTCATAATAGAGCATTGGATTCTGTATATAAACTCTATTTACGTAATCATTGTATCTCCTTCTGTAACATATGCTAAGAAACATTTGGTTAGTAAAAAAGCTTGGGGGATTTGTGTCTCAAGGATGTATCACAAGCTCTCTAGTATGGCAGCTCGAGCACCTGAGCCTAAGCATCTCGCCAAATCCAAAGATTGTCAATAAATTTCATTCTCAAAGGGGTCCTGACTGAAATTTTGTAAAATGCAATAAAATCAGGAATCTGTGATTTGTTTACTCTCTTTAACCTTTATTTATCGGAAAAAAAAGTTCAAAGAAAAGCTTTTCAAAGTTTTCACTGACGTGAAAGTGTATTTTGTAAATAGAAACAAATTTTGATTTGGATGGCTGCTCCACACTCCAAAAAAGTTGTGTCACATCACCTTTCCTTTTAATTAGACTTTTTAAATGTTAAAAAAATTCGGATACTAATTCCCAATCTCACCTGATACAAGACAGCTGCTCAACAGTCTGTGGTCATCGTTGTCTAATTGTCCTTTTCATGATAGACCATACATTTTCATTAAGCGACAGATCTGGACCGCAGGCAGGCAATCAAGGACATCCACTCTATGGCGTTGAGTGTCTAGAAACCACTCAGTTTTAGCATGTGCAGAATGTCATCTTGAAGTCATCTTGATGCCATTAAATGTCTCTGTACAATCCCAATATATGCCAACACATCAGTGGTACCTTCACACATTTGCAAGTCACCCATGCCATTTGCACTGATGCACCCCATTCCTTGACAGATGTTTGCTTTTGTAGCTGTCACTGATGCAACTCTGGATGGTCCCTTTCATCTTTGGGACTAAGAACTCAATGTCTGTTTTTCCCAAAAACAAGCTGAAATGTGGACTCATCTGACTGCAGCACAGTCAGATGTTTTGGATCATCTGAGATTTTGGAGCATCTGAGATGAGCTCAGGCCAAGAGAACTCGCCGGCATCCCCGTATAGAACTGACGTATAGCTTTCTCCTTGCATAACAGAGATTCAAGTTGCATTTGTTGATGCAGCAGCAGACTGCAGTGATAAGGGTTTTCCAAAGTACCCCCGAGCCCATGTGGCTGTATTTAACAGAGTAGCATGACAGTTTATCATGCAATGCCATCTGAGGGCTCAAAGGTCATGCACATTCAACAGAGGTTTCCTGCCTTGCCCTACATGTACTGATATTTCTCTAGATTCCCTGAATCTTTTCACAATAGTATGTATGGTAGAAGGTGAAAGACATCAATTCTTTGCAGTCTTGCATTTAGAAATGTGATTTTTGAATTGTTTGACAATTCTCTCATGATATTTGGCACAAAGTGATGCGTCATGTCCCATCTTAGCTTGCAAAGACTGAGATGCTCCTTTTACACTCAATCACAATACGCTCCCCGATTATCAATTCAAATACTTATTGTGGACTGTTTCAAAAGAGTTTGACTCATATATTCTATAAGCTTTTCACTTTTATTTTGCCTCTGTCCCAAATTTTGTGTTGCTGCCATCAACATTTAAATTTGTTTCTATTTACAAAGTACACTTAAATTGGTCAGTGAAAACTTTGAAAATATTTTCTTTGTACATTTGTCAGTTAAACAAAGGTTAAAGAGAATTAACAAATCACAGATTCTTGATTGTATTGCATTTTACAAAATGTCCCAACTTTTCTGGAAATGGGTTTTGTATATATCATTTATTTATTTAAAAATAAAACATGTTCGCTCATAATCTTCAAATAATTTTAATTTGCCGATCTCCTTACATGACATCTCCTCTCTGATGAGAACACTCTCTCACTCCCAACTCATCACATATGGACACTTGGTTAGGACCCCTTGGCTTTTTAACGCATAAGGTATACCTTTAGCGTCATTTTTTTTACGTGCAGGGTACTCCATTCCTTTCAGTTTTTTGCCTTATGTGGTAGATTAAGACATTTAATTATTTGTATGCATTTGTAAAAGTTGAAATAATTTTATAAATATTAATACTTTCATATATTTTTGCAATAAATACCTGTGACTGTACTTTTATTAACCCCAATCCCAACCCTACCAATTGGGGTTAATAAAAGTACAGTCACATGTATTTATTGGAAAAACTGACCAGAAAAAAAAAAAAACAGTATAAAAGTATTACAAATAAGTATCTTGCATTCCAAGACCTTTGAAGCTATACGATATCTTTATGTGAAGAACAGAGTGGAACTTAAGGTTTTAATAGCTGAAAATGATCCTGCTTCATGAATGCATACTGGCTCTGTTCCAAATGGCACCTTAAACACTTGCGGTCTTCCTACGAGTCCACATTTCCGTGACATAATGCCGCTTTGACTGTCGTTCCTTGTCCTGTCCAGTGCAGCCTTGGCAAAAGTGTGCATCAAGGGCGCTTATTGACCGCAAAGCTTGGGAGCACCCTTCTGAAACCTAAAATGACTAATGGGACACCCTACGGTCTTAAAGGACATGCGCACGTGGCAGCCCGAAAGTGTATATGTAGTGTGTAATTTGGGACAGGGCCACTGTCATACCTCATTCAAAAGATACACTCAAACATTAGCATGATGCAATCGGTCACAAGACACACTAGAGCCAATACCATTTCGCTTTCAAAGCAGACATTGTGCTTCTTATGGCAGCAATTTTTGAATGTGTCAACAGGATCTGAGCTTTACGTCGGATGGAGACTGATCGCTTTTGGGTCTCACAAATCAATCATTTGGCCTAGGAACACTTGAAATATTTTTACTTTTTGAATCAATTGTAACTGTTATATTCTGTGTTTTATATTATATAATATACAAATGGTTAGGTGGGGTTACATGCTCAAAATGCCTAAATATTGTAATGTAAATAAAATTATGTAAACATAAATGTCATAGTGGAAAAATTATAACCAAATAGATAATTTCATCATGAATTAATACATTATCATGCTTATTGCTTCTGTGTATTGACGCCAACATTTTCTCTTCGAAAGCAATGGAGTACACTGCACAACGAAAAATGCTAAAAGGATGCCCTGTGTGTTAAAAAGTGACGCCGTAATGTCCAGTAGCCAGATAAGTTTTAACTTTTCCCTTCCAGCAATCTGTCAGTCACTTGAAATAGTCGCAGCAATTAGCAAACAACAACAATGATCCATTCAATTTCCGATGGACAAAATCAATCCTACATGACATTTTTACATGTTCGATAAACCATTTCACTTGCATACACATCACTATATGAAAGAAAGGATTAACGTAATTTCTGTTTCACATCAACTTTAAAATGTTCAGTTATGTTTGTCTAATTATTTTGTGCACTGAGTTTCAGCCCTCTGCACCTAACTGTGTGATTATATAAGTGATACAAGCAAAGTGGATGTAATGGTAAATATGATGTACACACTGTGCCACTTTAGTGAAGTACTGAAGTACAAAACTCAAATCTAATTGAGCTTGACGATGACACCACTGTTTTCTGTAGATCTAGCTGCCTTATAGACAATTTGCATTCTTCTGTAGAGCTACTTTACAGTGGAATTTGTCTCATATATAATGAAGTTTGCATTTGATGGTAATTTTCCTGTTTATTACTGTGAAGCTGCTTGGAAACAATCAATTATATAAAGCACCATATAAATAAAGGTGATTTCAATTACTCTGTAACACAGCAATGTTAAAGCACACACTGCATTTTAAAAGCTTTTTGCTTCTAAATTGTCAGGCAAATATTGATGTTTTTTTTTTAATTCTCGTTTTAGGGATCCAAATCAACCAGTTCCACAGGACACCAAATTCATCCACACAAAGCCTAACCGTTTCGAGGAAGTGGCCTGGTCTAAATACAACCCCAAAGACCAGCTCTACTTACACATTGGGCTGAAGCCAAGGGTGAGAGATCACTATCGCGCAACTAAGGTTGCTTTCTGGTTAGAGCTGGTACCTCATCTTCATAACATCAATGAACTTTTTCAATATGTCTCGACCACGACTAAGATACCTCCTCAGGATACTACACCATTCCCATACACTAAGAGACTAGGTAAAACATGGCCGTCCACTACACGTCATCCTGGTGTTCCTCCCGCCAACACCAAACAAACTACAGACCAGCGTAAAGGCAATGATCTGGGTGACGACTCAGCGGTGGTTATCGAGACAAAGCGAGATTACTCTACTGAGCTCAGTGTGACCATCGCGGTGGGTGCATCTCTCCTCTTCCTCAACATTCTGGCCTTTGCAGCACTTTACTACAAGAAGGATAAGCGTCGTCACGAATCCAACCGACGAGGGCCCAGCCCGCAGAGGAACTCTGCTCCGGCTAATGTGGTGGCTAACACTAATGACATAGCACATTTGCAGAGCGAGGAGCTGATGTCACTTCAGATGAAACAGCAGCAGATGGAGCATGAGCACCATCATGAGTGCGATTCACCACAGGCCCACGATACTCTTCGTCTCACCTGCCCGGCCGATTATACGCTTACTCTGCGACGTTCGCCCGATGACATCCCGCTCATGACGCCAAGTACCATAACAATGATTCCTAACTCTCTGGCCGGAATGCAGCCCCTGCACAATTTCAACACTTTTGGAGGTAGTCAGAACAGTACCAACCTGCCCCATGGGCACTCCACCACCAGGGTATAGCTTCTGAAAGATCCTTTTCAGAACTAATGGACATGGTCTGCTAAGGCATTGGTGGTTAAGGACCTTTGTTTGTCATGGCAAACTGTGCTGACTTTGTTCCACTTTGAGACTTATCATGGTGGATGAGATGTTATTTTCCTATGAAGTCTTCTTGCAGAATATATCAAAGTCAAAAATGACCTACTTGCGAAAAAAATGAATGTTACTAAAGTAATACTTTATTTGGAGCCAAGCTTGTTAAAGGCAGGGGACTTTACACCAAAAGACAAGAACTCTTTCTGAAGGACTTTTTTGCTTGCATAGACAATATACACACAAACGACAGAGGTTAAAGGATCTAACAAAGCTTTGTTTGTGCCATAACATATGTCATATACCAAGAGCAACAATGAGAGCAATGTTATTATGTGAGAATTATATTTCAGACGAACACATTAATATTATTTTCTGAGAGTTTTGTCACATACCGAACATGTGGACTGATCTCAAAAATCCCAGCCTGAAATGTAATAATGACAAAATTTGTAAAAGTGACAACATGTAAATACTTGTGAATCAAATACAAATATTAAAATAATTACAAAAGCTTTTATTGTTGTTTAGTTCAAAATATGACTATTAATGAGCTTACGCTTTCGTTAAGGTGCGTGTAAATAAATCAGTCATTATCTTTTCTTTTTCTTTTTGAAATCATGTCTGTGCTAAACACCCTTTACACCTGAAAAAGAAATAAAAGAGAGGACAGCATTCTTATTCCAAAGCCTCTAAATATCCATTTCAGTCATTTGAGTGTTCCTTTGTCCCGATGTTTGACGAATATTGCATGTTTGACTGCTACTTTACATTTGACAAACCCATACCGTGACCCCATACAGATGTTAAAAATGAAAGACTGCATCTAATTACATTACAGAGCTGGGTGAATTTGCCTATTTAAGCTGTTCATAGACTGGTTGTAATGTTTTTTTTTATCATTTGGGGGTTTGATGAAGGAGGGTGGACTAGATGTAAATCGAGCAACTTCTACCCACATCCCAAATGCATTTGTTTTACTGCATACATCTCTCTTTTTATTATTATTATTCTGTATCATCACTGCCTGAGCTTCAGATGTGACCAGCATTGTATAATTAAAAATATCTATAAATAAATAACACAGGCAGTGGATTTGGGTATCTATATTAGTTGGATATGTTTGTAAAGAAGTATATGTTAGATATTTCTATTCGTAACATGCTAGCAATATATAAAGTATTGTGCCAGGCTTGTGATATTTTGGGTTAAAACACAAGTGAATGAGTGTAGATAAAAATAATTATGATTACTATAAATAAATACAAACAAACAAACAAACAAAAAAAATAACCCTGATATCTTTCAGTTCTGCATCCTATAACAAAGATGTTGAAAGCGCAGGAGAGAATTTAAACATAAATTAATAAATTAGTTCATAAAGTTACATTTGTATATTATATCAGTTCATGATATAAGTTAACCCTGGTTCTTGAACTGTCAGTACAACAAGGGTCAAATGTAGGATTCTAAATAATAGTTTGTCTTATATTGTTTGCAGTTTTTGCCTTAAGTGATAGATATTTCTGGCTGGACACCTGTATAAAATTTTTCTGCCGCATTTTTAATAAAATATCACAGTATTTTCTAAAAATGTGTCTTCAGATTTATTTGACTTTGATGAAACCGTGCACCCAGGAAGACGATAACAATGTGAAGCTGTTTCCTTTCACAATAACCACACATTTTAGCATTAGTAAAAAATTTATTCTATTTAAAATGCAAAATATACTTGCCTTCTTATAATTGATAAGCCCATTCAAATTATGTCCTACTCTATTTTGTGTTTTAAATTACAGCTTGTGGTTAACTTGATATTTACCATTCTAAAGGCTATAGCACTTCGATTTTTTTTATCCCAGTGCACATCTTGTTCATTTTAGATGATCACTATTTGAAAATGATTCATTTTTGTGGTTGTTACAAGATAAACTGATGGCCTCTGTTCTTTGAAAAGTTCACAATAATGTCAAGCAAATCCGAATCAATTAGACAACAGGGGGGAGAAATCTCACTCATGCTCACCCTTGCTTTCTTTAACTTCCCTCCTATCATATTCTCATTTAAGAAGTAAAGCCTTTCAATGAGACATAGGTCCTGCGTAACCTTGTCTTACCAAAACATCCTACATGAAACAAAATCATATTCTTTAGTCATTTGCTCCTATATCAAACTATGACAGCTGAGAACAAATAAACAAACGTGAAAGCCTGTTATTCAATTTCCATTCCCCCATCCGTCTTGACAAGTGATGTGAACAATATTTCTCATTAACATTCTATGAATATACAAACAGCTCTGCTGTTCTTGTCCCCTGTCCTTCAGCTTCAGTCAAGTCTTATTTTTTTTATCTAGAAGTTGTCTTAGCTTTTGAATAACATTGCTAGATGCACACACGTTTTTTAAACGACTGATCAGCTGTGCTGCACATAGTCCACAAATATTTTTTTTCTACTGCCAGGTCATCTGTTCATGTGCCAGAGCAATCCTCATTTTCCAATTTGCAATTCCTTTTGTTCAACACCCAACTCAGATTTTGAGATAAGGTGGGATTTAGAATGGCATGAATTGGTAAAGCCTTCCATTTTCCTTTAGCATTTCTGAATGTATGTATTGTGATATTGAAGTATTAAGTGTGTAGCATTGTAAAAGAAAACGGAATAGTGCTACAGCAGTAATGTCTTAGTTGCATTACCTGTAAATATGGAATAACCATCACAGGTGCTTTTAGAGCAGGGGTGGGCAACTCTGGCCCTCAAGAACCACTTTCCTTCAGAGTTTAGCTCCAGTGCTAATCAAACACTCCTGAACAAGCTAATCAAGTTCTTCAGGATTACTAAGCTGCGTATAACTCCACTTTTAGACATACACTCACAAACTTCCCTAAGCACTTCCCCTTGGGGGAATCCCTACCGCCATTTTGAAGTGCATTCAACTTAGTCAAGTGGATGAGGGAAGTTTATTTGGACAATTTCAATTTCAATTTTGACAGCGAGACTATTAAACATGTACACTTCAGACAGATCCATAGACCAATGCCCCATGATTGTGACATCACAGTAGATCGCGCTTAATTTAGACCGACCCCACACAATCAAGTGTATGATATTGGAGTTATTTGGTATTCAACTGCATTTAATACTTGTAGCTACCTTAAGCTACCTTAAATTATAGTTTATTGTATTGTTATAATTTTTATTTGTGTATTTTTTATATTTGATAGTTAATATAAATATTTGAATATATTTAATATTTGTTAATATTTCATTTTTAACAGCCCAAGCATGCATACAGGGTGCATGAAACAAATTCATAAGGAAAAAATAAACTAAAAAACAAATCAGCTCCATAGCAGATTCCAAGTTATCAAGGGTTTAGTTTGTTTCATTTAAACACATTTCAAGGGTTCCGCCAGTAGTGGGCACTCATGCAATGTAAGCAATGATGTACATCCCAGTGAACAAGAAGGAGGGAAGTTAGCAAGGGAAGGGCACATAAAATTGGACTCAAACGCAGCCTAGAAAGCTACAGGCAGATGAGCTTGATCAGGGTTGGGTAAAGTGAATCTCAAGGGCCAGAATTCCCTAGCCCTGCTTTAGAGAGGATTTCAAGAAGTGAACAGTTGTTGTTGTTTTTTTTTAATTCCCCCTTTCTCGGATTAATTTAAAATGTGGAAAAACCAGAGGTAAATATCACCATTTTCTCAACGGGGACTTTTATTTTGTAGCATGTTTAATTTCCTTACTTAATGGTTGTATATGCCATACTAATACTTAAATAAGGAGAGCAGGGTGAAGGGAGAAGAAATCAGTCTCGCTGTTCTTACTTCATTGAGCTCTCAACTCAGAGTTTATCAACTCTGGCAATCTAGCCATTGGAACTTCAGAACACTAAATTGAATTCTAAATTGTTTAGTCAAAGCAACAGACTTTGTGATTGGTTACGATAGCTGGTTGAGAAAAAAAAAACTATACATATGGAACTTAAAGCAACTATACATCAAATTGAGCCTTCTATGTTTCCCTGTAGGAATCAGCATGGAGTGCATCTTGAGGTGCAATAAATTGCTCTGAAATTCTTCCACTCACTTTTATTGCTGTTATTGATCTTTCCTAAAATGATGTTAATAAATTAGCTTTTGACTTAAAACTGAAGTGACAGGAGAAAAATCAAAAGCTTAAATAGTTATTTGCAGTTACCCAGGCATGATACATGTCCCTACGTTCCATGTCGAGTCTTTAAAGTCCCCCTGTAGTCAAAAACGTAACCCCTTAAAACTCATCTTTGATCACCAAAATTACATATTTAATGTTTTCTTCATGCCTTAACATAGCTTGAATGTAACACCCTTGCCTTATTTAGTATACACGGTTCTATGAATATGCAAATTAGCCCCGCCTCCACTCACTCACACCAGCTCAGAGATCCACTCATTGACGATCACATGTTGACGTGATTGGTAACAATGTAGTTTGTGACGTCAGAAACACCAGCGATTTCAAACTGTGTTTTTGAGTCTGTCTTTGGTTCACTGCAGTTTTAAGTAGAAAATATTTAGCAAATGGTGTTGACTAATAAATTTGCACATGGTTCGTCATAAAGCGTATTAAAAACATGAAACTTTGTCATGAAACTTTAGATGACGCAGGCTGATAGGTCCTTAATTTATTAGCAATCACGTTGTTATCTACATAGTGCAGCTGATTGGTCGCTGTTGCATCAGCAGCCAATGAGCTTGCTGCTCAACATTCAAATACTTGGCATTGTTTGCTGTTAGTAGTCTGCAGCATGCTTCAGAAACCCTCCACCTTGCCCAGCTCCACCTGTATAGATCTGCTACAGGGGTTATTTAATGTATGTTAAATGTGCAGCAGCAGTATGTTATATCTAGATGCTCACAGCAGCATGTCTGCAAATGTATTGGCAGTAGCAAGTCTGTTCTCTGCCCTGCTGCAGCAGCAGCAGCGTTGCAGATCTATTCCACCAAGACCAAATACATTACCATTGCCATATACATTACCATGTCAATCTCTCCGAGAGTTGGCATGACAGAACTGGAATATAATGGATTCTTTGGACCTAGTCATTCTACCAGCAAATAGCAGGCTATGACACCTTGTGCCTTTGTAATGTACTTCTTGTTTAATAGATACTTTTCAAAAACTAAACGAACAAGCTACTACTGTATTTTCCTGTACCTGTAAAAGATATTAAATTTTGTATGTTCCCCATGCACATACTATTATTATATAACATATACTGCCGTCGCATCATCCAGGTGGATGCTGCACATTGGTGGTGGTTGAGGAGATTCCCCCTTCTATGTAAAGCGCTTTGAGTGCTGAGAAAAGCGCTATATAAATGTAATGAATTATTAAAATGAATTATTACTTATTTTAGTTATTACAATAACTGGGTAATAACTAACACTGAACCTATCCCCAACCTTAACCCATGTTACCTTATATTAACCAGTACTTTCTTAGGTAAGTACACTATAAATACATGTAAGTGTGCGTATTGTAAACTAAAGTGCAACCATCATATTCAGCTACAAATAATTAGATATCAAGTATGTGTAGTTTCTTTAGAATTACACAGCAATTGCATTGTAGCTATATTGTAATTACAATGTAATTCCACCAAATTACATTAACTATAATTTATAGTGTGACACGATGAGAGAGGCATTTGAAATAAAAAGAAAACTCTAAAGATACAATATAATTTTAGACAATACCACATTTATTTATAGTAACCATCAGATTGACATTATATCCAAAATAAACTATTTTTACTCCCTCAAATCTTGTTTAGTTAAAAATGTCTTTAAACAGGATAAAAACTTGCAGCTTGATAATTGAAAGCCAGATCATACACATACCGTCCTTCATCTTGAAATCATATGATTCGATTCACGTCTTCTTTTGGTGTTAAAGGGAAGTGGCGTTTGGAGGTTTCAGCCAATGAACCGGTATTTCTGAATGGGCTGAGGCTGGAATTTAGTGGGTTTGAAGCTAAAGTATTTGATGAACGTATAATAAGTGCGGAGAGCATTCGCTCAATATCATTATATCATTTTTGACGGAGGTGGCGTTCAGCGGCTTTTGCGTTGGAAGTCTTGATTTTACTTCCAGCAGGCTCTGATTTCTGAGAGACGTAGCTATTGATTTTTGATCTTTGTGCTCATTTTATTCATAGAGTTTACACTCATTATATTCACACACTCATTACTGCGTAATGATTTTAGAGTTGTATATATATAATATTGTGCTGTCCCCTGGCTCACCTGTTATCTCTCTTTTTTTTTAAGTTGCCAGCCAGCACCAGCACTTTTTATTATCTTCACACAAATGTATTGGCCCCCAGAATATTTATATATTTATATATTATATATATATATATATATATATATATATATCAAAAGAAAGAACAGAGCCTACTACTTTTAAACAACAACAAATATCTGTTGTATTCTAGCGTAATGCATTATTTTTCTGTCACTTGAATGTGGCAAGTTTCATAAAAAGAAAAACATGTTTTTGTCAAAGACTACATCTTGATCAGATTCATCATGGATATATGGAGTAGATCGAGTCCATCAATACCCATAAAACCGATAAAACTTGCACAGTCCTATACCTCGTCCTGGGTCGACATTTCATTCGGTAATGTTTGGCAGGTTTGATTGATATGCAATTTAATGTTGATGATCGCGTTATTTTACATATGCATCTGCTTACATATGCTATTGATTGTTTCTGCTTCTTTTCGCCTGTGTTTTGATCCGGAGATTCTGTACTCTTTCAGAAGATGCCTAATAGCGCCCCCGAACGCATAACGGTGAAAACACTGAAAGCTGGAAAATTACGTCAATTGTAGGGAAGCATTGTCTCATACATGATGGAAAAATCCATCAATGGCGGGGAAAGAGTTATACAGCAAAAAACGAGGACTGTCTGAGGAATATTTCTCCTATTATTCGGTAGAATTCGTTATTCGTTTTGAAGCCATTATCCGTGAATGTATTCAGATTTAGGCACATCCCTAACCTCAAACCACGCTTATTGTTTATCAGAGGCAAGAGCAGCAAGAGAAAGGAGGAGTGAGTGGGCCTGAATATTCTTGACTCAACTGGAAGTTAATTAAGCCAGCTCCAGCATTCCATCACTCTCCCTGCCCCCTGTCTGTCATTCATGCGTGGGTCCTTCTAAGCAGTCATTACTGTGGCATATCGATCCAAGCTGTGACAAGGTAGCCATTCAAAGAGGAGGAGTGTGAAGGGAAGAGACCTGGGGTATGGTAAGGGAATGTAGCATGGTCATGTGTATCCACAAATAAAATGTCTGCAATACAAAGAAATATATAATTTTTTTTATTTTACTTTTGAAGAATAATAATTCTACACACCTATTCTCCCACTCCAAAAAACTCACTCTTACCTCCATCGTCTGCACTTCTCCTTCTCTAAACACAAATTAAGATTCAGGTAAATACCTCTTCATCGAATTCAGCTGATTGCCTTTGCTCCCTCAGTGGCAAGACCTTAATAGATGAATATGAAATCTTCTGAGCCAATATATATGCTGAACAGTTAAGTGGAGAGGAACACTCATCTGTGCCGCCCTGCCTGAGTAATGAATAAAGCACGGAGAAACTTTTTCCTCTGTTTTCCTTTCCCTGTTTTCCCTCCTATCAATACCACATCATCAACTTTTTCAGAGTTGAGAATTTCTTACTGGTGCTCAGTCTCTCTTTACGTAAATGGATGACTAATTCCTCAAGTGTAGTGCTAGAAAGAACAATGAACAATGAGGCAGTTTGTCTTTTAAGCAAGCCAGTCTCCATCTTAATAGACAAGGGCCACAACACAACGTTGATCATTAGCGAACATGAGTGTGTTGGAAAAATCCAGCCTGCATCATTCATCTGGAGAGTGAAAAGGAAGCAGGAAACTGCAACGCAGGCTTCAGTAGAACGACAGTAAAACTCTTAGTTGAGGATAGGACTTTCGTGTTACTCCCTTCTTAGGATAAATCACTTTGTTTTATTCTTCATTTGTAAGTCTCTTCAAATAAAAATTTTAACTTTAGATTTCTGTTTCCCCATTTGCAGACCAAAACTCATGGACTATATTTTAACTCTTATGAATTAATACAATAGTTTTGTGTGAGGAATGTGCAGGTTCATATAGTCCCTTATCACTGATAATCACATCCTCTGGCAGAACACTTCAATATTGTACTCACTTTAACATGATGCTTCGACAGGAAACATTATGTATGGAAGCCCATTTCCACAACATCAGAAAAAAAAAGTGGTAAATCATAATTATGACATAAAAAGTATTATGATATAAAAGTCATAATTTGGGGATAAAAAGTTGAAATGATTAGGTGAAAAATCTAAATTCTAAGATAAAGTCATAATTCTGACAAAATGTCATCATCTCATACAAAAAGAGTATCATCATTTTGACAAGTCATCATTTAAGAAGTCCATTATTTTGACTTATCTCATATTAATTAGTTTATCATAATTTTGAGTTTTCTATGTCTATGACTTTTTTTGTCATAAGTATGATTTACATGCATGATTTATGCTACTTTCAGGTTTGATGTCAGTGATGTCAAATGGCATTGGTTCTCACTCAAAAATATCTATATAATTGAATTACACTATATCATATAAATATAATAAAACATTGCAGTTAAATGTCTGTGTTTTGCATCATGCAAAATCATTTCAGAGAACTATCAAAGCTTTGATGGAATCCTCCAAACTGAGGTGAGAATGTCACAAGAGTAATGAGGTAAAGGGTAAAGGAGTGATATTTCCCTTATGAGACTGTCCTGTATTGAGATTGTTTCCTTTTATGTTTATTTCTCATAAAATTCACCACAGGCAGACAACTTTTGAAGAAAACACAATTTTGGGGAAACTTGATTTGAGGTTGACATGCTTGAGACAGATGGAGTATATTAGGCTTAGTGCCATTGTTACTGTAAGGCGGATGCCAGGAAGTCTGGGCTACCCCTCGAGAAAACAAAAGACTCTCCTGAAAACGTCTCGGGTTATGACTATAACCCTTGTTCCCTGAGAAGGGAACGAGACACTGCGTCGAGAATCGACTCTTTGGGGACGCTCCCTTAGCGTGCGCCTCTGAAGTAAAAATGAAACTAATCCAATCCTAATTGGCGTTGCGTCCTGACGTAACATGTGACGGCATAACCGGAAGTATAAAAGTGACACTGACGCACACACATACCAGCCTCGCGATGAAGCAAGACGCTCTAAGACCTCAAGGGGCGTGGCAGAACGACGCAGTGTCTCGTTCCCTTCTCAGGGAACAAGGGTTATAGTCATAACCCGAGACGTTCCCTTTCGAGGGAACTCTACACTGCGTCGAGAATCGACTCTTTGGGGAACGAGTGCCCACTAGGCCACGCACCGAATAGGCCTGTCCCGGAGTGAAACTGTTTCAGGCACTCAGCAAGGACTAAGTACATCTGCGCCAGGCGTACTGGGAAGGTGAAGACTGTAGAACCGAATAAAAGTGTGTGGAGTAGCCCAGCCGGCTGCCTCACAGATCTCCTGCAGGGGCACTCCCGAATGGAGGGCCCTAGAGGAAGCCATACCTCTAGTTGAATGAGCCCTAACAGCTAAAGGTGAAGGCATATCGCGCACCCTGTAAGCTGAAGTAATCGCCTGAACGATCCAATTACTAATCGTTTGCTTTGATGCCGGGAGCCCCTTCTTAGGTGACCCAAAACACACCAATAATTGGTCCGACCTTCTCCAAGAAGAGGACCTCTCGAGGTACACGCTCAAGGCTCTGACAGGGCAGAGCAAATGGAGCTTCTCTTCTTCTGCCGACACATGAGGTGGAGGATGAAATGCCTGAAGGACTGTAGATCGAGCCGTATGAGTTGGTACTTTAGGCACGTAGCCCGGACTCGGGTGCAAAAAGGCCTTCACTCTGCCAGGGGCAAACTCCAAGCAAGCTGGTGTCACTGCCAGGGCTTGGAGATCTCCCACCCTCTTAAGTGAGGTAATAGCTAAGAGAAATACCATTTTTAGCGTTAAATCCTTAGGCGAAGCCGACTCTAAAGGTTCGAAGGGGGCCAGGGATAACCCTTCAAGAACTATAGCCAGGTCCCAGGCAGGAACCCTGGACCTGGTTGCCGGTCTCATCCTCCAAGTACCACGGAGAAAACGAATGACCAATTGGTGCCTCCCCAAAGGCCCATCACTTACAGGTGCGTGGAAAGCCGCAATGGCAGCCACGTACACCTTAAGCGTGGAAGGGGAGAGACCCGCAGAGAAACGATCTTGAAGAAATTCCAGAACTGAAGCCACCGGGCAGTTGACTGGATCTAACTCATGTTCTCTACACCAAGTGACGAACACATTCCACTTGAGGCCATATAATCTCCTAGTAGATGGAGCCCTAGAGCTAAGTATGGTTTCAACCACCCCGGCTGATAGACCAGCATTTAGGTACTGAACCCCCTCACAGGCCAGACCCACAGCTTCCACAGCTCCGGGCGAGGGTGGAAGATTGTGCCCTCCGCCTGAGACAACAGATCCCTCCTCAGAGGAATCTGCCATGGCGGAGCTATCAGGAGTGATATTATGTCTGAAAACCATACTCGGGTCGGCCACATTGGGGCAACCAGAAGTAGACTGATGCCCTCTTGACGAACCCTCTCCAGGACTCCCGGGAGCAGAGCGATCGGGGGAAATGCGTACAGGCGAAGCCTCGGCCAGGCCTGTACCATGGCATCCAACCCCAGTGGGGCTGGATGTGAGAGGGAGAACCAAAGTGGGCAGTGGGACGTCTCTCGAGACGCGAATAGATCCACTTCCATTGGTCCGAACCTCTCCCATATCAACTTCACCACATCTGGATGAAGTCTCCATTCCCCGGGCCTCAGCCCCTGCCTCGACAGGATGTCTGCTCCCTGATTCTGAACCCCCGGAATATACATTGCTCTGATGGACAGTATTTTCCCTTGGGACCAAAGAATAATCTGATGCGCCAGTCTGCACAGAGGGCGCGATCTGAGTCCCCCTTGTCGGTTCAGATAGGCTACCACTGACGTATTGTCTGATCGTACTAGGACATGGTAACCTTTGATGTCTGGGAGGAAGCTCCTCAAAGCCCTGAACACAGCCATCATTTCTAGACAGTTTATGTGCCAAGATAGATGATGGTCCAGCCACAGACCCCTGGCAAAGCGGCCGTCCATGACCGCGCCCCAGCCAGTAAGGGATGCGTCTGTCGAAACGATTTTTCGGCGACATGATGGTCCCAACACTGGCCCTTGGGACAGGAACCAAGGTTTCTTCCATATTTGAAGAGAACGAAGGCATCTGCGTGTTACTCTGATCATACGAAATGGATTCCCCTTGGGAGAAAACCCCTTGGCTTTTAGCCACCACTGAAGAGGCCTCATATGTAGAAGGCCCAAAGGAATGATGTTGGATGCCGCTGCCATGAGGCCCAGCATTCTTTGAAATTGCTTTACAGTGATGGCCTGACCTAGCTTTACTCTCTGAAACCATAGATAGGATGGACTGGACACGTGCGGGAGACATGTGTGCCCGCATCGTAACCAAATTCCATACCACACCCAGGAACGTTATTTCCTGAGCTGGTTCCAACACGCTCTTTTTCGTGTTGAGTCTCAAATTCTGAATGTGGCCAAGGACGACATCTCGATGCCGAACCGCCATTTCTCGAGACTGAGCCAGTATAAGCCAGTCGTCGATGTAATTCAGTATACGAATGCCCTGGAGTCTGAGAGGAGCCAGAGCTGCATCCATACACTTCGTGAACGTGCGGGGAGAGAGTGCTAGGCCGAACGGAAGAACCCGATATTGATATGCTTCGCCCCTGAAAGCAAACCTTAGGTACCTCCTGTGACATGGAAGGATGGAAACATGAAAATAGGCGTCTTTTGGGTCTATTGTGACAAACCAGTCCTCGGACCTGATTTGATTCACGATGATGGGAATCGTCAACATCTTGAACCTGAATCTCCTCAGAGACCGATTCAAGTGTCTCAGATCCAAAATCGGCCTGAGCCCGCCATCCTTCTTTGGAAATATAAAGTATCGGCTGTAAAACCCTGACTCTCTGTCTGGTAGGGGAACACTTTCTATGGCCCCTTTGACCAGAAGAGCCTGTACTTCCTGTTCCATAACCCGAGCCTGTTCTGGAACCACTGTAGTCGGCACCACCCCTGCAAACCTGGGAGGTGGGTGACCGAACTGCAGTCTGTATCCTTTTTCTATTATATTCAGGACCCATATAGAAATATTTGGAAGAAGATGCCACTGTTCCAAAAAATTTACTAAGGGAACCAGCCTCTCGAGGCTGGCCTCGGGTGTCTCTCGAGCATTGTTCTCGACTTTCTGAAGCAGCGAACGGGCAGGATTTTTCGACCATAGGTGGCGCTCTTTTGCAAGCTCTTGGGACGAACGCCACGGTGTGCGTTCGCTGGAAATTGATGCGACCCGAAGCGTCAGTGACGGCGGGACGACATCTTTTTCCAAAGGGCTCCGCTGGGAAAACAACCTCGGTTGCCTCACAGCGGGGGGGGGGGGGGGGGGCAGCCCTCGGAGGTCCTATTAACTCGGCTAGGACCTCTTCCCTGAAGCCATCTTAGCCTGAATGACGGCCCTCAGGTCGCCCTTCTGGCCAGAGGATTTAGAATGGGAACGTTTCCTCTGTTGCCAAGCTCCCGCGGGAGGGGTTTGAGAGGAAACGCTCTCCTTCTGCTCCAGGCGATATGCGGAGCTGGTGGACGGCTGAGACTGGCCACTTGGACCAGCTTTCCCAGATTTAGAACGTCGGGGGAGATATTGTTGAAAAGCTGCTGATTTTTTTTCGTCTCCTGAAACCTGTCGACGACAGTAGATACTGCGTCGCCGAACAGGCCAGAAGACGAAACTGGGGCATCTAATAAAAAGGAACGGTCTTTATCCTTCATACCCGACAAATTCAACCATAAATGCCTCTCCGTGGCCACCAAAGCTGACATGGAGCGGCCAATTGCACGGGCCGCCTCCTTAGTGGCACGGAGAGACAAATCTGCTGCTTTTCTCAATTCAGCAACATCCTCAGGTGTTGGCCCCTCCCCCTCATCTAAATCTTTTAGGATGTCGGCCTGGTACGCCTGCAAAATAGCCATTGAATGCAGGGACGCACCAGCCCGACCAGCCGCCATATAAGCCCTGCCCACCAATGCAGAAGTGTCCCTACATGGTTTGCTGGGCAGCGCCGGGGTTTTAAGCGAGGATGCCGCTTCGGGAGAAAGATAGCTCGCTAAAGCTTCCTCCACCCGCGGCATCCTGCCATAGCCCGCCTAACTCGCACCCACAACGTTACTATAATCACACGAAGTGCTGTGCGATATACGAGACGAGTGAGGCTTTTCCCAGGATCTCGTGATTTCTCTATGGAGATCTGGGAAAAAAGGCAAACCCCGGCGCTGAGGTTGTGAGCGGTGCTGCAGAAATCTCTCGTCTAATTTACTCTGACGAGTCTCATCCTGCTTATTCTGTGGCCAACTGATGTTGAGTTTGGCCACCGCACGCGTCACAACCTCCACCAACTCCTCATAAGCGGAAACATGAGCTGGCGAGTGTGACTCATGATCCGCGCTCCCGATGCTGAGCACATCCACTTCCTCGGAAGCGGATAGCTCAAGCACCGGGCACTCGTCACAGGCAGAAGAAGCCGCAGAGCTTCTGCACCGTGAGCGAGTGTCAGAGAATCTGCAGATGATGAACGAGAAAGTGCCTCGGCAGTCTCGTTCTCATCTGCGAGATCCTTTTGCGATCCCCACGATCTAAGCCTCCGCGCCGCCTCAACGGACGCAGGACCTGAACCGCAAGGATCGCGAGCTTGACCATCTTTAGAGAAAATAGCCAAGCGGGAGCGCAGCACTCTTAATGGGAGTGCTTCACAATGTTCACAGGCAACTCCCTCAAGAGCTGCCTGTGCGTGCTGTGCTCCCAAACAATTCACACACAATGAATGTGTGTCCCCACCCGTAATATATCTGGGGCAGGGGTGCACACATCTTGTAAATTGTTCACTCGCCATAATAACACTTTCACTCAGGACAAACAACAGTAAATAGGACAGACAGTTTCAACCTAGAGCGCTTGCTGAAGAGCGATAGCTGGTATGTGTGTGCGTCAGTGTCACTTTTATACTTCCGGTTATGCCGTCACATGTTACGTCAGGACGCAACGCCAATCAGGATTGGATTAGTTTCATTTTTACTTCAGAGGCGCACGCTAAGGGAGCGTCCCCAAAGAGTCGATTCTCGACGCAGTGTAGAGTTCCCTCGAAAGGGAATTAACATTTGAACTCTCTCTTGCATATGTAACAGCAACATCCGAGACGCACCACACAGTGCAGCTCACACCTCACTTTTACAGTCTCATCATCTCCTCCTCCCACCCTCTTCTCCTCCTCACCTAAAACTCACTAAAACCTATGCAATGTTAAGTGTGTACAATACATAACTATATGTCATGATTCCTGTCTTGTGTTCCCCTTGTCTTGTGTGGACTTTTATGTTATTTCCTGTTCTGTGCAATGTTTTGTAGTCCTTTGTAGTTTTTCTTGTTGATTAGTTCATGATTGTTCCCAGGTGTGTCTTGTTCGCCAATCTCCCCTTGAGTGTATACCCAAGTGTTTCTCATTTTCTTTGTCTGGTTCTGTTCTGTTGTCCTTTGTTGGATGTTTCGTGTGAGTCGGTTCAGTTTCTGGATTTTCCTGTGTTTGGATTATTTGGATTTTGTTCTTTGCCTGGTTTCTTGTCATGCTCTGTCTGTATTTACATTCTGACTGTTTTGTTAATAATAAATGTCAAACTGCACCTGTATCCAATGCCCTGTATTTACTGAAACAGCCACCGTTACACTATACATGTTTGGTATCATTTAACATGTCTTAGTGTGCCTGGTAAAATTATCTAATTCTCCCAGCCATAATACAAAGCGCCAATAAGTTCTAGAATATTATAAATATTGTGTGCCCCTTAAAAGGTGTGCCCTCCCCCAGATCCTCCATTCAAACTACCTCCTGTATGTAAATAAGTATTCTCTTCTACAGGTATCAATAAACCATTCAATCACAAACTGTGATCCCACAGTTGTGAACCACTCAAAAGGGGACCAAAATCTAATTATAATGACAGACACCACCATTTGGTAAGCATATTAAATTATCTGGGTATATAAGGAAAATTGGCAAAAGCTTCAAGGAGTCTGTAAGTAGATGTCCCACACGATCGCTGTGTGTAGTTTTCATTCCCAGGTAAATATTTCTACAATTCCTCGCTTTCCGAATTGTTGCTATTGTATATGATTGACCAATTATTTTATTCGATGAATTGGATTTTTAATTGGATTTTTAAGCGTGAATGCGACCGTCTAAAGATATTAGTCAATTGCCTCTGTTTAGTGACCCGAAGCTGGCGAGTTTGTGATCGGAAACCGCCATTGGACCTGTAGACGGGCTTACAATACACATATATTACATGCCTTCCTCATGTTGTCCAGCTCTGTCAGCTGCTTGACTGAAAAACTTTATTTATACCAGGAAAAAAAAATTGTTTATTCAAAACTTAATAATTAGTAATTCAGCTGTGGATTTTTAATTATATACTGACATCTGCCAATGTCCAGTAATAATTTCATTTAATGATTTTTAATAAATTGAATTTTCATTTTGTTGCCATGTTGATCAAAAATTGTTTTCTTTTTGTTATATGCTCTGATGAAATGGATATGATAAATGTTTATGGTTTCATCATTTTCCCTCTCTGTTTTGTTTTTCTTTCACTCTGTCTTTATCTCATACACACAGACAAACACTCTCATACACATCATCCCAAAACAAGAGAGTCCCAATTACAAATTAATAACATACTTCATTATTTCTGAGCGGCTTGTTACAACATGTCCAATTGGCAACAGCTTTCATGGACCTTCTGGTGAAAAATCTCCACATCAACTGTAAGATTTCACTGGCTTGTTTAGAACTGGATAATTAGTTAAGTGATTAAAGGATAAAGGATTGCCTGCTTGAGATTTTTTATGCATCTGTATCTAACCAGCGTATATTACCCCCATAAGATGTTTTGTAATCAATGTTATTAAAAGACTCAGTGTATATGCATCAGTTCAGGATATTTGTAACTTAGATTTAAGTATTATAGTTCCACCACCTCATAATCAGGTTTATTAACTGCATGAGTAATAGGCAGACTCTGTATCTCTCAGCTGAATAACTAAACGAGAAAGTAACTTCAGCGTAAGGTGGATTCTGTCACGATTCTTGAAATCTTATCAAGACAAGCTGTCAGGGAGAAATGGAAAATAATTCACACTGAAGAGTTTGGCTATTGAAATCCCTCCCTCTTTCCCTGTTTCTCTCTTTCTCTCTCTACTAACGGTATGAAGTCGCTCTGTGTCCCCTTGGAAAGGCATTTCCATGGTTACTGATGTAATATGCAATCTGCCACAAGCTAAGTGGACAGAGAGGAGGAGGCGTGATGAATGATGAGGTCTAAATGTTGACATGTAAAAGCGGAAGCTTATCACACACTCAAAAACTCCACAACATAACCGGCATGAATAAGTGAATGAGTCTAGCACTGGACCACATATTAAACAGCTTATAAACTGATAACAAGCATTCCATTACATTTAAGGAATTCAATAACTTAGTATAAATCTACAGAAATCAATACATATCTAAAGACTGTCATCAATTATTAACCCCCAATCGCTGACTGTCTTTCTGCCATTGAAGAATGTACTGATTAATGTACTGGTCATCCTTTTCCATGCAATTAAATTGACAACTAAAGTTCAAATTTTTCCAAAAGGACTCAACAGTACCATAAAAGTATCATAAAGTGCATATATTACAAAACTTCTGAAGCATTTGTTTCCAGAACAACCTGAAATTGGTTATTCACTGTAAACAAAATCATAGTTTTCCTTTTTGTATAATTTAGGCTACATTTTATTTGGGTTATGTGAACTTCATCAACTGACTCATTTATATCTGACTCAACAGAAAGTTTATTCATTAATCAGACATCATGACTTCCCTCATGAATGCATCAAGGGGAGCTGCCAAAGTGAATAACGTCCTACATTTCATTCGGTTCTTTACACTATGGTTTCTCTTCAGAAGACTTAAAGAATAGAACCGCCATATACTGTAGACCACTTCAAAGATTTTTTTGGTGCTTTTTCATGCATTTTTTTTTTTTTTTCATTTTGTAACTTGACAGTTCCACTTACTCATTTTATTCCATTTAAAAGAGTGTTTTCTTTCAAAATTGTAGGACAGAGAGTTCCACCTAAGAAAGAACATATAAGTTTGGAACAACATCAGGGTGAGAAAATTATGAGAGTTATTTTATTTTGGTATGAACTGTTCTATTATGTAATACTTAATGGTATTGTTTTGTTTTTTTGCACTGATTACTCATTAGCTGTGAAAAATAACAAGATTTGAATGTAATATTTCATATTCAGACCTAGCCTGACCCTCTGAAATACTTTCTGTAAAATAAATCATTTCAGTTAGAATTCCTTAAAGGGAAATTTCAAAATTCACTTCTTCCTGTTCAGTGCCGCAGGGATACTTAATGGCTCCTCTCAGCGATTTGTCAAATTCAAAACATTAGCCCTCATTCACAGCCCGAGTTAAGCTGAAATCTAATTCCTCTTAATGGCTGGCTGTGCATGCACTACACTGTTAGCGGGGAAGAGGAGCAACAAAACAGAGTAAATGTGCTCATCGCTCTTCCTGACTGTGTTGATTAGATTAAAAGCTGTAAGGCTCCCCTATTGCCTCTGATCCAGGACCAGCATTCACATCTAAAATACAAATCTTACTTCTTATTAGGCGGACTGCAAAACCAATCTGAGATCAGTGTGATAAGGCAAGTTAATTTAAGGTTAAGTGTTGTCTCTGCTGGCATTACTGGTGAAAATGACCTAGTTGGACACAAAGGGAATGGTGATACGCAGTGATACAGAGTTCACTCTCAGCAGCTGGGCAGCCAGCTGTGATTTTTTAATATGCTCATTTTTCGAAATGGTTTGCTTCCCATCACCAGCTCATTTGACTAATGTAAGTCAATTATATGGACACAAGCAGCCAGTGCCATCAAAGATACAGCGAATGACAGCCTTTTTGTGGGGGGTGGGGTGGGGTGGGGTGGGGTGACAGAAAGGAGAAATGTAATAATATAATTTTCAGTTCCCTGAATTTGTAACAGATGTAGCACCATCTTGCTTCCTAAGCCATATTTGTCATGTAGTGCTTCCAGCTTGTTTAGCTGGCTGATGGCGGACATGTGTGCAGCGCTTAAGCACTATTAGATGATTGTTATTGGATGTTATTGGACAGACTATCTATAGGAATATGAGCTGAGCAGCAGCCATACATTAAGAACACTTTATGTAACATCACCTACAGTATGGTGTAATAATTGTACAGACATGGTCATCTACTTTGCAGCACCTATCTTTATCTCAATTAGGAAACTTCTCATAAAACAGATGGACTGTTTATTGTGTTAAATCATTAACCCGAGTCTTTAATAGACATTAATATACATTGTAATTAGTTGGACTGGTGCAGCAAGAAAGCTGAGAACACAGCTGGCAGTTCTTGCTATGTATGACAAAATGATGAAGAGATATTATTTATATTTATTTATTTACTTTTATAATTTTTGCCCTATCATATAAACTATTTTTGCCCCTTTCACCAAGGGGATGAAAAGACAGCAATGATTTATAGGGAATCTGAGGGATGACACATGCCGAGCAAGGCAACTTTTTAGTGGCCCAGAAGATGCAACTGAAATTGGGTTACTCACAAAATGCAAAGGGCTTCGTTTCAGCCTTACAAACTCAATCAGTCATCCTATCCCTGGAGGTCATTTTAATAACGCCACATGACAGGGATTTCTTGCCAAACAAAATGCAATCTTTTTACCTACTCTTTTGGGAATTTTTCAAAATACAGCATCCTTCGAATAGTTGGACTGTAATCTCTGGCAAGATACAGGCTGGAAAAAAAGATTAGATTTAAAATGGCAAGCCATCTGTGTAATGTGTTATTATATGATATCAGTGATTAGATAGATAATATGGTTACAGTTATGATCCAGTGACCTGTAGTGGACTTCTGGAATTAGGAATCTTTTTTTTCTAGTGTAATGTAAACGTCTCGGTTACTAATGTAACCCTCGTTCCCTGAAGGAGGGAACGGGAGACGTTACGTCGACGTGGGATCACTTCAGGGAGCGCTATCATTTTCGAGTGTCTACAGAACGAGTCAATGAACGTTGGCACATTGTTTTTCGCTGAAGAGCCGAGATTGTGACGGCCATACAGCGATGGTCAGCAACAGGGGCGACGGGATGTAACGACGTAATTGGGATCCCTGTGGAAAACGCCATGGTTGCTGCCACATCCAGCGCCCTACGCAATACTCTCAGACCCCCAACTGACTGGGGCGGAAGGCCTGCGTAGAAGGAGTTCAAACTGCTGTTCCGTTATACCCCACACAGTGTAACTCTTGGATAACACTGGGAAAGCATGCCTTTCCAGGGGAGAGGGATGCTGCGGAAGCCACATCCTGCCCGAAGGGAGGTAACATGTGTAGAATACACATATGGACTGGCCGGTTAGGGGCATTATAATAATGTTTTATTATATGGTATCAGTGATTAGATAGATAACATGGTTACAGTTATGATCTAGTGACCTGTAGTGGACTTCTGGAATTAGGAATCCTTTTTTTTTTCTTTTTTTTTCTAGTGTAATGTAAACGTCTCGGTTACTAATGTAACCCTCGTTCCATGAAGGAGGGAACGGGAGACGTTACGTCGACGTGTCGACGTGGGATCACTTTAGGGAGCCCTATCATTTTCGAGTGTCTACAGAACGAGTCAATGAACGTTGGCGTCTGTGAATCGCGTCACGCGCCCCGCCCCGCAGCGTGGGTATAAACGGGAAGCGGGCGCACGCACACATTGTTTTTCGCTGAAGAGCCGTGATTGTGACGGCCGTACAGCGATGGTCAGCAACAGGGGAGACGGAACGTAACGACGTAATTGGGATCCCTGTGGAAAACGCCACGGTTGCTGCCACATCCAGCGCCCTAAGCAATACTCTCAGACCCCCAACTGACTGGGGCGGAAGGCCTGCGTAGAAGGAGTTCAAACTGCTGTTCCGTTATACCCCACACAGTGGAACTCTTGGATAACACTGGGAAAGCGCACCTTTCCAGGGGAGAGGGACGCTGCGGAAGCCACATGCTGCCCGAAGGGAGGTAACGAGGAGAATACACAAATGGACTGGCCGGTTAGGGGTAGTACAACATATGGAATGTCACTGGGGTGGCTCCAGCCTGAGAAGGGGGAGGCTACACTGGACAGTGACGGCAGAGTTGACTCTGCCAAGGGAAAGACACAGGCTCACTGCAGGGAGCTGGTCGTGGAAGAATACGCATATGGGATCGCCACAGGGGTCACCACATATGGAACCCAGCCTAGTAAAAGTTATACAAGCATAGAAGCACTAGGCCTGGTGTTGGACGCTCTCCAATGAATTAAAACATGAAGTCAAAGCGGATATGAAGGCATTTGTCCTCTCCATCATTTATGCTGAGAGTGCAGATGTGAACTGCAGGCAGGCCAGAGTTTCCAAATGGCACAAACTGAAGCATAAGTGTACAATCCGTCTCCCACCTGATGATGACTCTTTGAATCTTCATATGGAAAGGATAAACTACCTTACATATTGCCATCTCCATTACAACCTGCAAGAGCATCCTTCTCCCATTGGTCATGGTTGGGAACTAGTGAACGGAAAGTGTCGACCAGTGGGTCACACCCTTCCCCCCTTGCTCCAGCAGCTCATACCTCATGACTGCTCAGATGAGAGTAGCAGTGATGATGAGAGGAGTCAGTGTGGAGATTCAACAGATTCAGATGGAGAGACTTTTTAGATAATTAAATAATTGTTCAAAATTGTTGGGATAATTGTTTTAAAAAGCTTTAAACTGTTTACCATGTTGTAAGTCGCTTTGGTTAAACATGCATAAACCAAATGTAATGTAATGTAATGTCATGTCATTAAATTTTTTTTAATAAAAACAACTCCAAGCTAAAGAATCTCCTCTGTCTCCCTGCTTTCATTGGTTCCACCCGAGACATCTGATGACCTATGTGTATGTTGTAATTTTACTGTCCATAATTGAACTCAGTATGAGCAGAGCTTTCATTTGAGCCTAATATTACAGTTGATGATTTAGAAAAATTGACATTTAAAGAGCCAAAAATTGGTGGCCATCTTGAATTTGAAGGTCAAAAATAGGTCAAATCAATAAATCTACATCATTTATGAATTTCTTGACCCAAATAGTCTCAGAAACCATGTATTATGCACAGTGTTGTGCAAGTTACTTCCAAACTGTAATACATTATATATTACTTGTTACTGTTATTTAAAAGTAATTCATTACCTTACAATATTACTGTCTCAGAATTGTAATGCGTTACATTACTCCTGTATTACTTTTGAGTTACTTTCACCAAAATAACTATACAGAAGTAGAACTTAACATTCTAAATGACTAGGGCTGTAACGATATGCGATATGAAACCGAAATCGCGACACTCAGATCCACGAACCTGCAGAATCGCGACACACCTCTTCCAACTCCCAGCGTTATCCATACCGTCCAGATCCAATGACATCTTTAAATTACTATTAGTATTATTTGAAGTTAACTTAACATTATAAAATACGTAGACCTACACCACAAAACTAGTTGAGGATAAATTATTTAAAATTTGGGAATTCCAGCGTTATGGACATGACATTTGCAGTCAAAACATGAAATATAAATTCTCAGAAAATGCATTAATACCAAAATATTGAAACGTCTGTTTATCCATAGGCTCCTCCCTGAAAGGAGTCCAGACATTAGAAAAATATCAGTCTACACATGCGTTTTATATTTAATATTAGGGAAATAGACAGTCATGCGTGACAAAAAAAATCTTTAACTTTTAGGAGGCAACGATTTTTTTTGTTGTTGTAATTCTGTGAATTACACTGCGCAAATCGGATGAAGAAGGGTTGGCTCTCCACAGAACATAAAATATTCATTTTATTTTATTTTCGTGTTCGCATTTATGAGGAAAAAACAATGTCACAGATGTGACAGTTCTCCATTACGGACGCGACCGCTGAAGCGGCACTAAAAGACTGCTTTAAAACTTTCACAGAGACCTTACACAGAAGACACAAACGCCTTTCTTTAAAGTGAATTTCGTTTTGTATTAATTGTATCTTAATTGTAATCAATGTTTCATCAACCAATTACTTGGATAAGTTGGATTTAATAAATAAGAAGTAGGCTAAATATAGCAGACAATTAGCCTATATAGGCCTAATCACGACACGGAGGTGAACTGGAGCGCGTCTCATAAATGAACCGAAAATCAGCGTATAAGGTAGCCTATTCACGGACCTGAAAAATATATCTATATTGAAATGTCTACTTGTAAACAGAACAATTCAAAACGAAAGAAAACAGACTCTGCTTATGAAATGAAATGTGCATTTCTCTCTGGTGCATTCACTAGCTGCGAAGATCGCGAGTCAGCATCGTCAACTTCATCTTGACTTTATTAATAAACAATTAAAATGTCTCCTTGCTATATTTGACATATTCATAATCATTGCTTTTGCCGGTTCTTTGTGACAGCTTTTAGGTGCTTTATCGGCAGCGCTGCCGCCCTTACATGAACGCGTCACCACCACATCAAAAACATGATTGCGTGATGAAAACATGAAAAATACCACATAAACATAGCCTAACTGTTTAGAAAGGAAACACAGAACGAATAGCATAATGCGCGTACGTCCATCTCGCGAATGTAGAAGAAGACTATACATTCGCGAGATGGACGTTCATGCCATCTTCACCATTAACCGCTTTTCCACTGGCCAGCACAAGCACAGAGGCCGAAATCATACTTCACGGCACTCCTGTAAAAAATAAATCGCTATACAAATATATCAGACGCTGCCATTTAGTCTTTATTTACAGACTTGGACACCACACGCGGCTATTGACTGACCACGAACAGGTAATTTAGCCTACTTGCATTTTTCATTCGTTAATGTCTCGCGGTCTTGCTGGTTTTTTTTTGTGTGTTTTTTTACAATTAAAACTAAAAGTCTGTTGTAACGCAAGCCTTACTGAACATGTACCGAGTAAAATATTACTGAAAATTGATTAGTAATGCCTTACACTACTGCGTTACAGCAAAAAGTAATATGTTACTGTAATGCATTACTTTTGTAACGCGTTACTCCCAACACTGATTATGCAGCACTGTGGGCAAAACCATTAAACGTTAATTTCCAGCTTGGCTGACGGACACCATTTTGGATATAGGACTCTCACAAAATTTTCCCACATTTTTGTGAGGGGCACCCCAGCGAATTTTTTTTTCTTTAACCTTTAGAGATGACAAATCCAGTGAGAAACGAACCTTCACTCTCCACGATCACGGAACTGCTATAGATGACCCAACTAAGAGGGTATAGGTTCCCTCAGGAACCTGATGATCAGGTCTTGCTTTCCCAGCGACTTACCCTCAACTGCATCGTGATGTGCGGCGATAGCGCAACATACACTTTAAGGGTGGAGGGAGACAGCCTTCGCTCCAACCCATCTTGCAGAAAGGAAAGCACAGCTCTGATCGAGCAAGTTCGGTGGTTCTCTTGGTGAGAAGAACACCACTCAACGAACAGGTTCCACTTCAACGGATAGAGGCGCCTCGTAGAGGGGGCTCTAGCGGAAGTGATGGTGTCGACTACCGTTTTGGGTAGGTCACCAAGAACAGAGCTGATCCTGACCTCCCTGGGGCCCTAAGCAAAAATCTGTTAAGGGGCCCTCCTACCTAACCCATGAGCCATGTAAACCATTTGCCATTGCCACATAGTCACACCTGACACCCCAGTTCTCCCACTACAATCCTCCCTCGTTTAGTTAGTACTAATGAAAATGTAATTCCTGATATCAGAAATAGACATATTTTATATTAATATCAATAATTCACATTTTAAACAGTACAAAATAAATTATTGATATCAAAAATGCATCCTGTGAATTAATAAAAGCTAAAATGGCTTGCCATTGCATGTCACTTTGTTTTAAATGATAAAAGCAATAATTGATACTTGATGGTTATTATTTACTGAGGGATGTGCATTCACATTGATAAGTATGTCCAGCCAATCAACATTTTAAATGCAATATAGTCAATGTCAATAGATTGCTTTCCATCTTGCTTTATTGCAGAGTTGTAACTTAACTGACTTGGAGACTAGATAATCATCGTCTTGTTTTAAAAGTATGAGCGCCTAATGAGGAGTGCCATCACGCCCATATTGTACTGGTAACTGGTCCCCATAGATGTTTTACTGGAAAGTGCGCTTTTCATTTCGTTCACGCGCATATGAACTCATGTTAACGCGCGACGCAGTTATCATTTCCGAGCTGCAGTTTATAAACAAACACCGTTGCCCTTTGCATTATCAAACGTAATAAATATTTCTATCTCCCTTTTTCTTTTTGTCAGGCACAAAGGCACAGAACACAGCCCTAGAAGTGGCCAGCATTAGCAAGCAAGACACAGAAAGACCAAAAGATGCACTGCTGCTAGGTTAGACAGACAGACAGACAGAGAGAGATGCACATCAACTTAACTTTACTGTTCTTTGCTGACATCAAACTTGGAGAGGAGAGAACACAAGTCTGCCTGATCGCTGTTCCCGCAATTCACTCACATGGTGTTTTTCTCTCAGTCTTTCTTTTCGTGACCAGAAGGATAGTTCCGCTTAATTATCTCATCGATGTTGTTAACTTTGATTGACCGGGGCGGCAAACAGACCTACCTGCGCGGTCCCGAAGCGCCTCCATATCAGCTGGACCACCTGGTAATAGAGTCGCCATTCTCCCGGTAGCACCTGCTGTCTTGCAAGCTCGTCGGCTGCACGGTTGAGCAGGCCCGGAATATAAATGGCACGAAGCGACCTCAGATGCTTCTGACTCCAAAGGAGGAGATGGCGGGCGAGTTGTGACATGCGGCGGGAGTGTAGACCACCCTAACGGTTGATGTACGCAACGGTCGCAGTGCTGTCCATATGTACCAGTACATGCTTTCCTGGTAGCTGCGTTTTGAAGTGGCCCAGAGCAAGATGTACTGCTAACAACTCGAGGCAGTTAATGTGCCAATGCAGTTGAGGCCCCGTCCACAGACCTGAAGCTGCATGCCCATTGTACGTGGCCCCCCAGCCGGTGGCAGAGGCATCTGTGGTGACCACAGAATGCCTGGACACCTGTTCTAGGGGAACACCTGCCCGTAGGAACGAAGGGTCCGACCACAAGCTGAGAATTTGCACCCGGCACAAGCCGCTCTGCCACGCCCATCTCGGGACTCGATTGTGGAGCCAGTGTTGGAGCGGCCTCATATGAAGAAATCCGAGCGGCGTTACCGCAGCTGCAGATGCCATATGCCCCAGGAGCCTCTGAAAAAGTTTCAGTGGTGCCGCTGTTTTGCGTCTGAGCAAGCTCACGCAGTTCAACACTGACTGGACACGGGCCTCTATGAGGTGCGCTGTCACGTTGATTGAGTCCAACTCCATACTGAGAAAAGAGATCCTCTGCCCAGGGGTGAGTTTGCTCTTTTCCCAGTTGCCCCGCAGCCCTAGGAAGCTGAGGTGACTGAGCACCATGTCCCTGTGATCGCACAACTCCTCTCTCAACTGGGCCAGGATGAGCCAGTCCTCGAGGTAGTTGAGAATGCGAACACCATGCTCGCACATGGGAAAAGTGACCACCTACGCGACTTTCGTGAAGACACGGGGTAACAGGGCCAGTCCGAAGGGTAAGACTTTGTACTGATAAGCCCATCCCTGGAACGCAAAGCGAAGAAACGGTCTGTACCGAGGGAGAATCGAGACATGAAAGTACGCGTCCTTCAGGTCGATCGCTACAAACTAATCTTGGGGACAGATGCACTTGAAAATGTGTTTCTGCGTAAGCATCTTGAACGCCAGCCTGTGAAGGTACCGGTTCAGGACACACAGGTCCAAGATTGGTCATTACCCACCGCCTTTCTTGGGTACAATGAAGAAGCCGGTCTTCATATCGGCTGGAGGGACCGGCTCGATCACGTCCTTTGCCAGTAGGACTGCGATCTCTGCCCTGAGCACTAGGCTGGGGGGCGCCGGGCGAACTGAATCATATAGCCGAGTCTGATGGTACGGATGAGCCAGCGACACGGGCTGGGAAGCGCTAGCCAGGCTCCCAGACACCGTGCAAGCGGGACCAATGGCACCACAGACATACCCGCGGAGGGGCAGCGTGGCGGAATACAGGGACCCGACTCGGACGGCATAGCGGCTCGAAGTGGAGTCTGAGAGTGTGGTGCAACACGTACCTGCTTCCGTCGTGGGGCAGAGTGATTGTGCGGAGGCCTCTTGTGTGCGTCCGGAACACAGCCACTGCTGCTCGCTGGCTATGAAAGAGGGGCTTGAGGGTGTCAAGGCATAGCGTCGTCGACCGCCAAGTGCACCCTCTTGGGACCCAGATGTTTCAGAAACTGCTCTTTTATTGAAATTGTGGGTACAACAGAAAGAAAAGAAAACAAAAGATTCTCCGCCTGGCCCTCCACCTGGGGAAGGAGCGGCGCGTTCACCATCTCCTGAAGAGCAGTCTGATCCACCTCTGGGTCGTTCGCTTGCCTCCTGGTTTGGCAGCGGCCTGGATGGGCGGGGCCGACTTCCTGCAGCTTGCTCTATGATGAGGCCTGGATGATGGCTGCTGTGGTGGCTTAGCGGAAACGGAGGATGCTGCAGGAGGTCGACCTCGGCGACGAGCAGTCAGAGAGTCTGCGGACGGGTGGAGGCAGCAGGGGTCCGCCGGGGCAGAATGTGCCAGATGGCCTGCGTCTGCTTCTGGGCGGCTGAGAACTGCTAGGCAAAGCTCTCAACCACATCGCAGAATAACTCAATAAAAACACTTTATCAATGAAAATGTCACAAGTAACAGAAATAAGCACAGATGTCAGAGCATGTCAGAGCACCTCCAGGGCCCAGAAAAGACCTCAGACCCCAGAGGGTTAATCTCTCTCAGCAGTGCTGAGGCACCCAGGGAATTGCCGCGACGAACAGCAGAGGGATCTGCTGTGCACTCTCAGGGGGTGCCCACCGAAACCGACACAGAAATTTGTGCTGTGAAAACAGCAGTTTGTTTGAGCTGTAATTCAGACAATGTGTGCGTGTGCCCACTTCCCGTTTATACCCGCGCTGCAGGGCGGGGCACGTGACGCGATTCACGCACCCCAACGTTCATTGGCTCGTTCTGTAGACACTCGGAGATGATAAGGCTCCCTGAAGTGATCCCAATTACGTAGTCATGTCGACGTAACATCGGACGTGTGCGACTGATAGGGAACTCATATTTAATTTTATTTGATGTTTATATTGATCCTGAGTGTAGGGCATATATCAGTGTTTCTCAACCTCTCCTGCAGGGACCCCCTGACAGGCCATGTTTCTGTTTTAACCCTGAAATGGCACACCTGATTCAAGTCATTAAAGGCTTAATGAGTAGTTGACTAATTGATTAATTGAACTATTCCTACTCTAATTACTCATTAAGCCTTTAATTACTTGAATCAGGTGTGCCATTTCAGAGTTAAAACAAAAACATGGCCTGTCAGGGGGTCCCTGCAGGAGAGGTTGAGAAACACTGGCATATATGGAACACCATTTACCTTAGACTTTTGAATATCAAAAAACTACCATAATACATAGTATTATAATTGTCTATATATTTTTGTAGCATATGACATGTATGATATGTATATATATATATATATATATATATATATATGCATAAATCTCATTAAGTTTTTGGGTCCCACTTTATATTTTTTTTAAATAATTATTTGATACAGTGCACATGCATGCATCATTGTGTACATGTTTTGCATTGTATTTATATTTAAAAGTACCTGCTTGTAATGACAGCTGTAATTAATTTCTGTACTTACATTTATAAAAAAACACGGTTGACCCTTAACATTAAAGGTGAACTAAGTAACTTTTTTACCTTAACCGAACAGCTTTGGAGTCATTGTAATGTTTATATTACTGATTTCGTGTTGAATGGTGGTCGTCTCGCACCCCCCTGGTGCCTGTGAGCCGCAAAACCACCCTTGCAACTTTGGGCCGGCGAGCCGCCGGCCTCAGTGTTAGGAAGTATCGTGTGATATCAGGTCTCGCGAGATAACGAATTGCTTTACGGCAAAAAACAGATCTGATAAAATTCTGATAAAATGAGCATCAAACAGAAATAACCCGGCGCCGTATACATGTGGTGTTCGAGGCGCACATACAATACAGACTGCCGACAGTTAAACAGGGCGCGCGCAGCTCTTAAAGCAGAACTAAATAAGAATTCCGTTTTTGTCAAACAGCGACCCCTAGAGTCGCTGTGGAGTACTTGTACTGTCGTGAATAGCACTCACGCAGAGATGGCTCGCACTCACGGCCGGATCCCCTCCCCCTGTACACCGGTACCTGTTCAGTTGGATGGACGCTGTAACGAGTGGAAATAAGGTATGGCCCCTTTAAGAGCTGCGCGCGCCCTGCGTCTCGAACACCACATGTATACGGCGCCGGGTTATTTCTGTTTGATGCTCATTTTATCAGATCTGTTTTTAGCCGTAAAGCAATTCGTTACCTCGCGAGACCTGATATCACCGGATATCACACGATACTTCCTAACACCGGCTCGCCGGCCCAAAGTTGCAAGTGTGATTTTGCGGCTCACATGCACCAGGGGGGTGCGAGGCGACCACCATTCAACACGAAATCAGTAATATAAACATTACAATGACTCCAAAGCTGTTCGGTTAAGGTAAAAAAGTTACTTAGTTCACCTTTAAAGGGGCCATACCTTATTTCCACTCGTTACAGCGTCCATCCTACTGAACAGGTACCGGTGTACAGGGGGAGGGGATCCGGCCGTGAGTGCGAGCCATCTCTGCGTGAGTGCTATTCACGACAGTACAAGTACTCCACAGCGACTCTAGGGGTCGCTGTTTGACAAAAACGGAATTCCTACTTAGTGCTGCTTTAACCCACCCTTAAATCTAACCATAACCCCAAACATGTCCTAACCTTCCCCATATCACAAGTACATTGTACCTAACGTTTTTATGTAAGTACATTGTAGTCAAATTCACAGGTATACTGCATGACCATATTTTTGTTTTAAACATTTCTTGACTATTTCAAAACAGTTCTGTGGGTTTTTCATCTGTATTTTTTATACTACAGTAGCTCTAGAAATTCACAGCATGTTTTGGAATCTTGAGCAGCGAAGGCAAAAGAGACGATGCCTCCCACCGAAACTTCCTCTTTTGATGATGCAGTATTACTTTAGAAAAATGAATAGGTTACACGCTATTTGATCTCAAATTTCATAATAGTTATGTTGTTGTACTGTTTTCTCTGTCCAAATGTTCTAGATGGCACTCCAGTGCAGTGTGCAACAGCTCAAGCCCATAACCATGTATGATTGCTATTATTTTAAGCAATGGCAAAAGTGCATTTCTTGGAAAATTTAGAAAAAGGTAATATTATATACACATATACAGTATATATATATATATATAAATTATTCAATCTTTATTAATAATTATATTTATATTAGTAGTTTCATAGCATATATATATATATATATATATATATATATACACACACATATATACAGTACAGTGTGTGTATATATATATATATATATATATATATTATTCAATCTGCATTAATATATTAGTAGCTTCATAGCATTTACTGTTAGACTCTAATATCAGTATAAGTTTCATATCAGTATATATATATTTAAATTGCAGTGTTTGATCATTTAAAAAAAGTTTAATATTCTTAGTTATGTTCTATAATAAGTTTCATAATTTAAATTATTTATTTCATATCATGTCACTTTCATATTGTTTGCAAAGCAGTACTAAAAGAGAATAAATTGCAGAAGCTCTGCAGCATTTTACCTATTTATGAGCATGGATAGACTTATCTCAAGACTGTTTTTCTCAAAACATCTTTAATCTGATTTGCTCTCACTGTGGTGTTCCTGCATGTTGAAGGATAACATATCACTAACCTGTTTCTCTTTCCTCACAGATACTTGGTTATTCCTCAGCCTGGTATGTGGTTTGCACTTGTAGGAACAGCATAGACAGCCATTAGCTTAGCACTATTCAAGAATTTCAAATCAAAAGGTTGAGGCAGATAATAAGCATGGGTAATGAAGACATGAGATGTAAGTTGCTGTACAAGGAACTCTACAATGCACACAATGCAAAATCCCACGTGAGAAAGTAAACTCATATTGACAAGAGGTAGTTTTCTGAACAAGGTGTTTAGACTGCTGTCCATATTTCAATGGAAATGTCAGAGGGAAAGTCAGGTAGACGATGAGAGGTTTACGAGAGAACAACGTGAACTACCCTTATTTTCATATAACGCTTGTTTTTTAACTTTTCACTCTAAGCAGACATTATGCTCACATCATAGTATAAAACTAACAAGATCTAATTGAATATCATTAATATATTTCCCTTGTATTTGAAGAGCCATGAATTATTGACCTTATTGATGGATTGAGGAATGCTGTTAGCTGGTGAATGGGTCATAAGTAATACTTGTGCAGGGTGCTTTTGATCTCAGTTCTATAGAAACTATGTTTTAAGAAATGTATTTATTTGTTATGTGATTAGTGCCATAGGTGTCTGAAGCTCAATACAGGCTCTTGTAAAAATTGTGCAACTTGCACTACCATTCAAAAGTTTGGGGTCAGTAAGAATTTTTTTAATTGAAAGATATCAATACTTTTATTCAGCAAGGATACATTAAATTGATAAAAAAGAATTGTCTTGAAACTAAAGACTTTTAAATTGTTACAAAATATTTTTATTTCAAAGAAATTATGTTCTTTTGAACTATTCATAAAATAACCCTAAAAAAATGTACCATGGTTTCCAAAAAAAACAAAAGATAAAAATAAGCAGCACGACTCTTTTCAACAGACAAAATCAGCATATTAGAATGATTTCTGAAGGATTATGTTGCACTGACTTAACACGGACTGACACCTGCTCTTATGGCGACGTGGCTATTAGCGTTCCCACAGCGTTACGACGCAGCTCGAGTTCCCTTGAAATGTATGTAACCCCAGTTCCCTGAAGAGGGAACGAGACTCTGCCATACTCCCAGCATGCCTGTGATCGACTTGCTTCAGCCTATCAGAAGCTGGCACTGTTATGATTCAGGGGTGCTTTATAGTTTCCTGGTCGATGACTTCACCCGCCTATGACATTCCGTCTCACCATTGGACTGATCCCATACATGCTTCATGACGCAATCATGCAGGGACGTTCCCACAGTGTTTCGACACAGGAGTTCCCTCTTCAGGGAACTAGGGTTACATATGTAACCGGGACGTTTATGGAAGTCAGGCAAGGGCATCTATGCGTTCTCCGGCCCTTCTCAGAAGATTAGTCGACTTTGTATCAACAAGGTCATACATAATTATCATGACTGCAGTGTTGCCATATTTTTTTTTTTATGACACAGAGGAAAAGAAAAAGGAATTCTATGGGTTTTGAGAGCCTCACATGAGGCGCATAGCAAATGGGGGGCATTAGGATGCATCCAAGTGCACTACTGGGCTGCTGAGGGATACAATCAGGGGCATGTTAAGAGCTTAAATGAGAGCAGGCTCGTCCATCAAGCGAGAAACAAGATGCAGCATGCTGACAGCTGCAGGAGATTGCATTGATTTTCAGTTCACCACTTCCCGCTTCACATCTTTAATGTACACAAAAGGTGATCGCTTTATGCTTCGTAAAATCTGTGTCCTCTACATAGCAAGAAGGCCTTGTCCAGGTTATGAGAAGCAAAAAGTAAGAACTGCTAATTCATCAAGATTTCATATGAGGAGAGACACTGAAAAAAATGACGCACTAGATCACCCTTTCAGCGTGTTCTGTGTCTTTTTGGACGGTAAGTGTGAAGCCTTGCATTTCAGTGCAATATACTTAATTATTTACAGGTGATTATCTACAGGTTGATGGATTCTATCTGCTCTGATGGAGTTCAGAAAGAACTGCTGCATAAAGCACATTCAGGAGTACGGTACGGCACACAGAATCACAATTGAAGAAAGGAAGAACAGAATGATTCAAAGGTGAAAACAGCAAAGCTAAATAAAGGCAAAGTCATCAACTTTTTTAGTGTTATTCTGCTCTTACTAATGCATTTTTTTTTTTTTTTTTTAAAAGCCTTAACCTACTTTATTGCTCAATGCTATGGCCATGCACTTTGAATCCACATGCTCAGTCAGTCATGTTGCTCCGAATTCTTCCCAAATTGAACAGCCACAGAGGTGAACAAAATCACACATTGCTGCGTGAACTAACTGGTTGAGCAGGATTATTCATATTTTCATTTTAATTTACATTACAGAAGTGTAGAAGTTTATTTTTGCATTTAAAAAGTGTAAGAATTAAACAAAGTTGTGTTTTACTATGCAATGTTTCTAGCACAGTTTCTATAATGGTCTGTGAGGTTTTTAAGTTTTATTGATATGTTTTATCATTATTTTGTTTTTAGTATTGTTCTATACTAATAATAATATTGTGGCCACTGACTGTGTACGAGGTTTCTTTGACAACAGTAGAGAAACTGGAAGCTTTAATAAGTTCATACATCAGGAAAAGGTTGGGAGTTCCACGCTGCCTCAGCAGAGTGGGACTTTATAGTAAAGGAATATTGCAGCTACCAGTCTCCACTTTAACCGAGGAGTTTAAGTGCGCCAAGGTCACACAGGAAATGACATTATTAGAGTCACGCGACAAATGTGTAAGGGAGGCAGCACCTGTGTTAAAAACTGGAAGAAAGTGGTCAGCAAAGAAAGCTGTGGAAGATATAGAGGCCTGCCTTCAAATTGGTGATATCGTGGGGCAAGTACCTCATGGAAGAGGGGGTTTTGGGCTCAGTTTAGCTCCTCCTAAATGGCACAAGGCAGCCCCAGCTCAAAGGAGGAAGCTGGTAGTCAACGAGGTGTGAAAGCAGGAGGAGAGGATGAGGTGTATAAAGGCCATTTCCCAGGCCAGGCAGGCTGGATGAGATGGGAGAGTGTGGAACAATGCAAGATGGGCTGGCAAGACCTATGGTCAATGGAACAGAGTAGGATCAGTTTCCTTATCAGGTCAACATATGATGTTCTCCCATCACCACAGAACCTAAACCTCTGGTTAGGAGAGGATCCCTCTTGTCCTTTGTGTTCATCACCTGCCACATTAAGGCACATTTTGACAGGATGTAAGGTGGCTCTTAGCCAAGGACGGTTTACTTGGTGCCATGACCAGGTACTGCGATATTTGGCTTTAGCATTGGAAGACAAGCGTAACATGACCAATGAGTTTCCACCTGTTCTAATAAAACATTACACATAGAAGACAATATTCCTCCGCCCAGGAGAGCAACCACCAAGAAAAGGTGTTAAAACCAATTCTCGCCCAGGACAACTGGAAGATGCTAGAGACTGGAAAATGCTGGCAGATGATGATCAACGGCTTATTTTTCCACCTGAGTTTGCCACCACTAACCTTCAAACAAATATTGTCTAGTGGTCTGGATCAGCCCACCTTGTTCACCCGATAGAGTTAACAGTGCCATGGGAGGATGCTGTAGATGAGGCGTATGAGAGGAAGAAACTGTGGTATGCTCATTTAGCCACTGAAGCAGAACAGCGAGGATGGAGAGTCCAGGTTTATCCAGTGGAAGTGGGTTGTCGAGGATTTGTGGCACACTCTACAACCCGGTTTCTCAGAGACGTCGGATTCAGTGGCCAAGAGTTGGGTCGCACAGTGAAGAACTTTTCTGAAGCAGCAGAGAGGAGCAGCAACTGGCTGTGGTTAAGACGGAAAGATTCTGGCTGGCTGTGTACAGGCCGCCACACTACGGTTTGAAGAATTCTTGAAAAACTTAAAGAATCAGTGGATTATTTGTATAGTTATCATAGTTATTACAATCCTGTGTACTGTATTTTGCATGAATGAGGATTTGTGTTGGACAGATATTGTTGTGTTTTGCAGTAGGTAGGATGCCATACGGAACCGTTGCAACTGAACCTGCATTAACCCTCTGGGGTCTAAGGTGTTTTTGGGGTCCTTGAGATGTTTTGACATGCCCTGACATTTGTGCTTTTTTCAGTTGCTTATAAATATATTAATGGCACAGGTGTAATTACACTCTATTTAGCACAAACAGGGCTACCATAATATGTGAGCAACATGTATGTACATATTTGTATTTTTGAGAGAATATTGTTTATGCATGGTTATTGAAAAAACTAAAAATTAAAGTTTCTGAAATAAGGCCACAAAACACATATTGATTATTTCTTCACAAGACTTTTGAAAATTGTATCACATAGCCTAGAATATTTGCTCCAAAACTATGTGAGAATCATCCTGACTACTCATTCAGATAAGACAATAAAGTATTTTTACATTTTTAATGACGTGTTTTGTGTCAGAAAGCTTTATGCGAAGGGGCATGATCTCTCATTAATATGTATGCATTTCACACCTGAGAAAGACAAAGACCCTCCCATAATGGCCCTATTAGGTGCTATCAGGCCATATCATTATGAGGAGCCTTGCACAAAGAATGAGGAGATTTAAAAAAGAATGGCTTTTAGATTGTTTGGATTTATTTACAACACAACATAATCCAAAGATACACAACAAAGGACAAAAAAGCGCATTAGTAAACACACTGATCTAAAGACAGAGGCTTGAACAGTCACACAACTTTGTGCCATTGAAACATAGTACATACCTGTCATTTCCAAGGTGTTTGATTTTTCATTTTACCATGTTCATGTACAGAGACTGTTGAATGTTGAAGTCAGCAGGACTCATCAGTGGCATCTCTCCCTGTAAAAAATAAAAACCTTTGAACATGCTGATATCAAGAGAAACTATATGGCTGCACGACTTTGGGCATGCATTGAAGATTTTTCTGGTTAAAATTGCGATTTAATTATATATATATATATATATATATATATATACACACACACACACAGTGCTTAGAATAAGCGAACACACCCATGCTAAAGTTGACTACCCTTCACAATATAGACATGGTTTTATTTCAGTTAGCCTAAATGAACATTTATACATAAATAATATATTGTATTTAGACAGTATCACATATTTTACCGGAGGCTGAAATATATTTCACTAAATCATTATGTAACCTAAGCAGTTATTCGCATCAAAATAAATTACGCATTAGGCAGTATTTTAGCATGATAATCAGTGTCATAAACTAATCTCAAAACTGAGTGAAATATATGTAGTAGGCTAATATCACATTTAAAAAGTTTACACGAGCGTATAGGCCTACGTATAGGGATATTGTGACTGTGAGGTAATCTTTCCTATGTCAAAAGCTAGCCAAAACTAGGCAAAATATAGTCTGAAAATTCATTTGAGCTCTATAATCAGAAAAGGAATTCTATAACACTAAACAACTTACTCCGAACTTGTATCCTCGGCGGGGTCAATTCGTTCTTCAAAATGCAGCCGTTCGTCGTCCGAGTTTCAAATTCCTCTGAGGAAAAGGTGAATCCTTCCTAGCTGTCCAGAATCATCTGAAGGAGTAGCGTGCCATTCTCAAAACGCGATGAACTATCAGTGAATCTGATGAAGAAACGTGTTTTTATGCCATTGATCGCTGCTGGGCGTGTGCGATGCATAACGTTAGATCACCTATTTACCATGTGAAAAGCTCTGGGGGGGTGGCGGCCTCAGCTTATTAAAGATAATGAAGGGAGAACGAAAAAACTGTACCTCTCCTTGGTTTCAAACGGATTACATAAACTGGACATATTAATTTTTTAAAATAAATTACTTCATTTAAAAGAAGAGAATTTCAGCTTCATAAAGAGAAATCTCTCGTATCTCTGTGACAAGTATTGACTGAGTTACAGTTAATTTTTCGGACGCGTTTCAGAATGGACTTTACTGACAGAGAGAAGGCAAAACGCGCATCAGGTTTATTTTTCTTTATTTGACGAAAAGCACAACACTTTGTTTTTATTGTGAGTACCCACAAAAAAATAGACACTTAACAGGATCTAATGATGTACAACACTTATATGTAAGATCAAAATCAACATAGTAATTTGATTCTCTTTTGCACTGATAAGGAAAAAATCAAGCTCGTCGCGCCGGCGCGCCGGCCGACCCCAGAGGGTTAACAGCGACAGTGGGGCTTCGACAGCCTTAGTCAAAAGTGTTGGCGCGTTTGGTCGGATTGTTAGGTAGTATGCCATACGGAACCGTTGCCACTGAACCTGCTTTAACCCTCTGGGGTCCAAGTTGTTTTTGGGGTCCTTGAGATGTTTTGACATACTCTGACATTTGTGCTTTTTTCAGTTGCTTATAAACATATTACTGGCAAAGGTGTAATTACACTCTATTTAGCACACACAGGGCTACCATAATGTGTTATCAACATGTATGTAAATTTTTTGTATTTTTGAGAGAATATTGTTTATGCGTGGTTATTGAAAAACTAAAACTTAAAGTTTCTGAAATAAGGCCACAAAACACATACTAAATATCTGTCCACAAGACTTTTGACTAATGGATGTTGTCGCCTAGAGTTTTTTCTTCAAAATGATCTGAAAATCATCCTGCCTTATCATTCACATTAAAATTTAAAAATGACACTTTTTGTTTGGAAAGGCAATATGCGCAGGGGTGTGACCTGCTGTGATTCACACCTGAGAAGACAATGGGCCCGCATAATGAGCGCATAATGGGGCTGCATACTAATGACCCTTTCATTCAGGTGTGTCACTGAGCCACAAGAATGTAATGACTATATATATATATATATATATATATATATATATATATATATATATATATATATATATATATATATGCCTATATAATACAAAATTGGTTCACAGTTCCAATTATTTATTTATTTTTCAAATTGTGCTTGCAAATTGTATAATATCAAATGTAAAAATTTATAGTAATTGTGCAGTTAATTATCATACTGTTTTTACAGAAAGTTTGGGAATGTATCCCAAATGTGTCACTAATAAAACACAATACAAATAATTTAAAGAGGAGGCTTATATTGAGCTTTTAAGATTTACCTAAGATTTATTTATATGTAGCCTACATATATTTTTGCTATTTTAATAAAAAGGTTACAATTACAACAACAATTAAAATTTTAACTATATTTCAAATGTAATCTTTCTTTGTATTATATACTAATGTATACATTTTATCATACATATTTCACAGTTGCGGATTAATTAGTTTGAATATAGCTTACAATCGAACAAATACTATAATAACATCTTAGCAAACAAGCTTATTTGATGTGGCAGTATTTTACAGTAAAAACGACATCTTGTCTTTCATATGTAACATATCGTTTTTATGATTAGGACATAAATGTTAATTTGCAGTTTAATACGTTGCTTATACAAAAATATTTTATTTCAACATATTTCAGTCGATTTTTACTCATCTCAGTATTGGAATATAGTTAGGTAAAAGCTGTTCATTCATTCACACACAAAAACGCGATTCAAACAGTCTTTTTGTATTCCATATCGCGATTAGCACAAAGCACTTGAAAATAAAGAATGTACCTATTTCCTCGGCTGGATCCGTTGCTCCTCCAAATGAAACTACCTGTAGCCTACTTCTGAGGTAATTTTTTCCAGGATTATTATTAAGATAGTACTATTATTCCTCACAGCATCGTAATATGAGTCTCTTTCTGTGGGTTATCCAGCTGGTGTGGGCGTGGATCGCCTCAGAGCATTTGTGTTTGAATAGAGCGCGCGCTCCGTGGGCGTGGTCAAATTAACTTTAATGAGCTGAGACGAGAACGACTATCATCTCTCTCTTTTCGTACAGATTACATAAAATGAGAAAAATTTTTTTTTATATAAATTACTTCATTTAAAAGAAGATAATTCAGGCTTCATGCCTGTGTGCCTGTATACCTGTTTGACTGAGTATTTGCAGAGTTACAGATGATTTTTCGGACGCGTTTCAGAATGGACTTCACTGACAGAGAGAACGCAGAACGCGCATCATGTTTATTTTTCTTTATTAGGCGAAAAGCACAACACTTTGTTTTTATTATGAGGTTCCACAAAAAAAATACAAACTTAACAGGATCGAATGATGTACAACACTTATATGTAAGATCAAAATTAACAGAGTAATTTGAGTCTCTTTTGCACTGATAAGGAAAAAAGTGAGCTGGTATCGCCGGCGAGACCGCCGACCCCAGAGAGTTAATGAAGACAGTGGGGCTTCGACAGCCAAATGGGTTGGCACGTATGGTCCTGGTTGCGGTGAGATAGAAAGCACAAAAGAAAGAAAGAAGCGCAGATGTATAGGTAAGTAAGCTGGGCTGAGTTGAGTGGGGGATGGAGGGGGGTGACTCTGGGATGCCAGAATCACTGTCGAGCCCTCTTGAGGTGTCGTGGGCTAGTAGTGAAACACTGAGGACGGAAGGTGCCCACATGAAGACCACAGAGATGTACCCTACTCAGCTCAATCCAGACGGTTGTCATGCTGATCCGCTGGGGAGACCGCACTGTGGTTAATCCCCGGAGCCAGCATCGCAGCCGTTGTGTGTGCTGACACGCAAGGAAATATACTTCAGCCATTAACACCAGACAGAAGGATATTCACATCACCATATGAATTGAAGCGTAAATGGATGGAGACGCATAGGTTACTGTAAAGCTACGTCTTATCTTGGCGAAAGCCGAGTGCAAATCAGCATGAAGTTTTAACATCTACTCTCGTGTAATGGAAATCATAATATAAACCCCCATAAATGAATGTGATCATTATAAAACGTATTGGTTACGTATGGTAACCCTCGTTCCCTGAGACGACGAATAGGAATCTTTGCTAGAGAGGCCAATCTACTTAGAGTGAAACGAAACGAGCCAATGCACATTGTCGTGCAATCATTTGCATCAGCTGCTCTGCCACGCAGTGCGGGTATACAGCAGGTTCGACTGCACTTCAGTTTTTTGCTGAGGAGCCGAGCCGGTGACCTGGCTGCCCCAGCGGGCCGCAGCAGATTTGGCGACGGGACGTGACCGACGAATAGGAATCCCTACCAAAGGGCCACAGCTGCTGACCCCATCCAGTGCCCTGTATAAGCCTATTGCCCCTTCTTGCCTGGCAGGACGATAGAGAGAGTCCATCACTGCTGTTCCGTGATAACCCATACAGTGAGACTATTGGATAACACTGGGAAAGCGTGCCCTTTCCGTTAGGAAGGAGGACGCTGCGAAACCCACATTATTCTCCGAAGGAGTTATGTGGAGATATACATGTGGACTAACTCGAAGGTTGTACTGCATATGATATACTGGGTGACTTGGCTCAAGGGAAAGACACAGGCTTCCGTTTAGGAGCAGCCGTGGAAGAACACATATCCCGAAGGGGGCAGCGCAGCCGAATTGTCATCCCTGGAGAATTCTGACCCACCCTCCGATGCAGCGACCGACATCTGGTCATCAGGGGGAGCGCCGAAGGATACGGCTGGTGCACACCTCGTGGATGGTCCAGCGCGTTTCCTCTGCGGCTCTACTGGCTGCGGAGCGTGGGGGGGATGAGGGTTTTTAAGGGGTTGGTTCCCCGAAGGAAGCGCGCTCACCGTGATCCTCAGGTCACCTGCACCTTTGCAGGAACGAGAGTCTCGACCGTAGCTCCGAGATGGTCATCTTCCCACAATGGGTGCATGACTCATCCACGAACGCTGCCTCACCGTGTTCAATGCCCAGACATGCGATGCCGCGTTCGTGACCATCCTGCGATCCCAGGTAACGACCGCATCCAAAAACACACAGGTAGAGTGACATCTTCAAAAAGACTTGCTCCACCCGTGTAAGCTCTTTCAGGGGACTGTTCTCCTTGGTACTGAAGCATGCAGGGGAACGGTCGCAGCGAACACAGACAGGTAAGTGTGCAGCCTGTCGTGCACTGTCTTTCTCACCGGCGGTCTTACCAGCCGTAAGAACGGCCTTTCAGCGCTCTCACGCCGCATCGTACCAGCTGTGAAAACAGCCTTTTGTTTTGCTCTGTTTGAAAGGCAAACAAAAGATACAGCAGAAGATTGTAGAGAACAGCATCGAAACGCTCGGCACTCCAGCTGGTGACCGTTACAAGTACTATGATATAGTACTACTGATTATTTGTAAATATTTATTCAGACTGTATATACTATATTATATGTATATAAAAATGATTCTGAATATTTTTTATGAAAAATCATTAAAAGTTTAATTATATGCAATTTACTGGTAATTACCTAGCCTGGGAAAACCCATACAACTTCCGGCAAATTTAGATTGCCCTGCAAGTTAGTCTGGCAAAGAGCTCATTCAAGCCCATTTCCCAATCCGTCGAAATCGGGGCACCAATCAGAAACGCTGGGGCGGGCTTTACACGATGACGACGGCGCAGCGACGGTGAAGCAGATTTTGTAGCCTACATTACAAAGATGGATGCCGCCGTGGAACATAACTCGTTCAAATCAGCTATCGCGTCTGTTTTAAGCGATTTGAACGTTAAAACCCGAGCAAAGAACAACACTCGGAGATGTTTCTCCGTCGCTCTGCATACATACGTCATCTCCATCCCTCTGATTGGTTTTAGGTCTATCCAATTGCGCCCAGAGGCATTTGAGCGACGTCCGTTTGTGACACCTCTTTAGAAATGATTTGTCTATGAAGCTTTGCCAGACCATAACTCAGTTACTACTGAGAATGGTCTGGTTTTAACCAGGCTAGTAATTACCAGCATTTTATGCAAAATTCTCTTTAGCAATGATAAAAAAAATGTGTTTGAGCCACAGCCTTTTGTGCAGCGCTTCAACATGTAGCGCAACATCGCTTTGGGTGGCCTGACATCTCTCTCTCCTTTCCTATGATCACTTCCTGTCATTGTTTAAAATGTCCTATTAATAATAAAGGCAAAAAATATAACATTGGAAAAATAGAAAAAAAAAACCTGGTCGGGTTGGGGCAGGCTTGTGTTGTGTGTGATGTAAAATCTATACCTATGAGTTTAGTCTATACACACCAACTTAATTCTCAATGCTTGGCCACAGAACTGTTCACTATTCACTGCCTGAGGGCAAGATAATTTCCCACAAACAACCTCCAGAGGCTGACATCACCTTAGGGCGCTTTCTAGATCTCATCAATCAGTTCTACAATTATCTGCAAAGTTGGTAAGGCTCTGCCTCTCCGACCAAACATTTATCAAGGCATCACTGAGCCACCTAGAGAAATGATTCAAAGTGCCTTACAGACTTTTCAACACACCCTTGTTCCTGCTCATCATCTTTGAAAGTACCTGAGAGAGAGACACGTCTCTCAATTTCATTCTCCTCGCTTCCTTTTATAAGACAGCGCAACATAGCAGAATAAATGGCAGCTTCATCTCTTGCCCGTGAGCTTACCAGAGAGAGCGAGAAAGAGAAATGTGAAAAAGAATAGGACCAGAGGTCTTAAAACACAGGAAACTGCCATGTTTCCCACAGTGCTCAGCCACTGAGCGAAGGAGAGCTGTCAAACAGAATCACAGCCTCGTATTTCTAAACGCAAGTTTCAAACAGCTCAGTTGTATGTACGTGGCTTTAGGCACTGCTAGGGACACCTAATTGGGTGAGAAATGAGCTTGACAGCTGTGAATGCAGAACCAGTGACTCATAGCTGTGCTGATTCTGTGTTGTTCTCAATGTGAAACAACAATTTCCATGTGTGGTCAAATTATTTGGTGATAAACCAAAAAGCAAAGGTACATGCTAACACAAAACTATGTAAAAAATTATACATAACCTGTGGCTTTTATTATATAAAGTTACCATAAAATTCAAAATTTGTAGGCCTATTTATTATAAAAGATTCATCATTATTTTTAATTAAATTCATGTTCCCAAAATAATCAAAGTAACTTCCCCTCTTCTCTGATGAAGTGTTTACTGGTGTAAGGACGGGACAACCTGTCACTCACATGAGATCACATCAGCAAACCACAACAAACCAACGATCCAATCAATTCTCGATGGACAAAATTAAATCCCACCCTACATGTTTTTCTTGTTCGAGAAGATATGTTACAATAGAGAAGAATATACTAGTGCATCTTCTATTTCATGTTGACTTTACCTGTTTAATACGAAATGTATTTATGTTGTTGCACACGACAAGCCACACATTATTATTAGTCCTCCATTCTTGTGCATTCTGTCACCCCGTGCATTGCAGGTTCACTAAATACACCAGGAGTGGCAAATCCTGCTTCTAGAGAGCCAATGTCCTACAGAGTGATAATTTTTATCAAGCTTGTATATTTAAGTTCCGTAATTTCACTTAATTCAAACTTACATTCAAAAATGTTTTTTTCCGAACTGCAGGCACTGCAATGCATTCTCTATGGGTTCTGGGAGGGCTCGCACTAACGTGTTTACGTCATCATACATATCCTTAACTTGTGCAGCGATTGGTGGGAACAAACATACACTATTAAAAATCTTTAAGATTAAGTGACAAATAATATTTGAAAACAATTTTGAATTTGAACAAGAAAAAAGGAAACACTACTTTAATATCTTTATCAAATGTGATTAAAAAATAAAAATAAAAAAGAGAACGAGAGCGAGAGAGACTGTTGGGACATCTCGCGAGTTGAGGCCAGTTGAACTTGAACAACGTCATGGTGATAGGGTGACCACCTGCTAATAAGCCCAAGGGGGGACAAGGGGTATGTTTCTGAGGGACAATGTGGGACACTGCCTGGCGCGCGGCGGTGCCCCCACCCCACGGGCAGACTCTGATAGTGGTTTACCCATTTCTAGCACGCACCTTATGGTATATTAATAATGCCCTATTCCCCTAAACATGTGTAATTGCTGATGTATGCTCATGAATAGGCCAACCAATGTGTATTTTTTCTAAATAAAGATTCATAATATTTTGAACATTCAATGAATTGACAGATGCACTTCCACTTACGATTTACTTTAGCTATTTAATTTTATTTATTTGTCATTACAATTTATTCACTTTAAATAAATAATAATATAAAATTATAGGATTAACAGGAATTGTAGTTGCTCAACACCACAGGAACAGTTTAAAAAAAATTCTTAACTCACAACTCCAGAGGTTCACGGAACGAGAAGGTGGGCTCACTGCGCTGTCATGACAACAATGAAAAAGTTGACAACAACCTAGTCAGCAGTTCAACTGAGGTCACGTGGGTGTGGCAACAGTAGCGTGCTGAACTGTCAAGTAATGTTCGTTTGGCTGCCTGGGGCTCGAGGATATAGAGCGGCCGACTTTTTTTTTTTTTAGCAAGCATTGTTTGTGCGTGACACGGTCTCAATTTGCGGGACGTATGAATTGGGCTTCAAACGCTGTGCGCGCACGCGCTACAGGTGGTCGCCCTACATGGTGAACACAGTTAATTCTATCGTGTCATTAAAATAAATACCATTCAGCCGTCGTAGTAATCCGGATAAATTGTCAATTAAAGAGTTAGGGCCACCAAGTAGCAACAGGAACAACAAGATCTAGGATCTAGGGTCTTGGGTGAAGAAGACAAGCAGAGGCTGTCTAAAGAGGTATTTATTTCTGACCATTTAAATACTTGAGTGTTGGAAAATCTCACTTTGTTTTTGTAGCAGTCTTTTTTACTCCTAGCATTGTACTTTGAAATTTGTACATTCCATTCGAACACCAACACAATCTTTATCCTACACGTCAACGATTCAGTCAACAATATTATTTGTCGCCACCTAGTGGAATCTTTAATAAAATAAACTATCTGAGTGGATTGAAAATACATTTACTGGTCAAAAGCCCTTGTCAAACTCCATTTGAGCTTGAATTTTGGTAAAATGTTAATTAACGTAATAACACACACAAATCATCGCTGTCGGACGGAAGCCTTGTATGTCCAAAACTGTTACTTTTCAGGAAAGAAAACCTGTTTTTTCCCCAAAATAATTTCCAAGCTCTTTTAATGCTTTTCATTGGTTAAATATTTGTAAAACACATTGACAGATGTAAAGGGTGACCAATAGCATTAATTTTTGAAAAAAAGATGGAGATATAAAATATGGATTCTGCCTGATACATCGTTGCTGTCGGGATGGAAACCTTGTATCTCCATATTTATATTATAATAAATAATTTATTTTATAACTAAAATACATGTATTTATTTTGTCAGGTCTGCGACACAATCTTGGTCCACGCCAAAGAAAGGTTCTCCTTTACTGACCACCTTGTAAGTGCCACGCTGCTACAAGGAGAGATGTTTCAACAGCATGGCCATACATTCCCTGCTGAGGCTCTGAACATCACTGTCAGGGCATACCCTATGGTAAATAAGGCGAAGCTGAAGACTGAACTGTCTCTCATTTATGAGAGTCCAGAATTCAAGGGCTGCTGTGGTGCACTGGCGCTGTACCAGGTTTTGCTGAAGTACAACCTCCAGGATACTTTTTCAGAGACTCTTGCTCTGTTGAACATCCTCATAACCACTCCCATGACAACTGCTGAAGCTGAGAGGTTTTTCTCAACCTTAAAGAGAATCAAGACATTCCTGAGAAATGTAATGGGACAGGAACATCTGAATGCACTGGCTATGCTTTCCATGGAGAGGGAACTAGTCAGGAACATGCCTGCTTTCAATGAGAGAGTAATTGATCACTTTGCTACTTTGAAAGAGAGAAGAGCAAAATTTCAGTATAAGTAAGCAGTGTATTAAGCGAGTAATGTGATGTAAGCAGTGTAATAATAGTGAGTATAGAAACAAACAAGGAGATTTATTGTAACAAGGAGTCACTTTATTTTTCATTAATATTAAAGTTGCCTTTAGATGGTTAAGCTGTTAATTTATCCATTGCATGGGTGGACCTTATCCTTATAGATCATCCAAACATGTGCCCCGCCCTGAGAGATTTTGCAGGAGCCAGTTCTACTTTCCATGTATTTATCCATCCATCATTTTGCGTGTTTTACGTGCGTTATGTTAATTCCATTTTCATGACTGGATTCCGGGATTCCCTCTGCATCACGTAAATCATTCGAACATCACTATATGACTAGGGATGCACGATATAGGATTTTGGCCGATATTCGATATGCCGATATTTTCAGACTAATTTTGCCCGATGCCGATACCGATACCGATATATTTGTGGGGGTTTTTTTAAGTGCAAAAAAAGCTTATTAAAGCTTCTATTAAAGTTCTCAGTCAAGAGCAGTGAGTGATTTCCTCTTTGTGTTTTGTTGTTATATTAACATTAACGAGATAGTTCTCCCCAAAATTTAAATTGTCATCATTTACTCTCTCAAGTTTCTTTCTTCTGTTGAAATTATAAAAGTTATTTGGAAGAATGTGGCTAACCAAACAGTTGCTGTACTTCAGTGACTTCCATAGTATATTTAAGCACAAGGAAGAAATGAATACAGGTTTGGAACAACATTAGAGTGAGTAAATAATGACAGAATTTTTATTTCTGGGTGCAGTATCTCTTTAAGGACAAGCGGCAGCATATTATTACTGTCTCTTTAAGAACTGCACGCGACGCGTCTAATATACACGCAATTTTGACAAGCAGATTTTCTCTGTTTGCTTTCACTTTAGACATAACCAACTTTGTTTATGTAAACCGTGTGTGTATTTGACAGTATCAGCGCAATAAGACTCGAAGGATTAGTCCTGTATGCAGACTCTGTGACAGGCTTTAGTTCCTGTGAGCGTCGGGTGTAACGCGCTCAGAAAAGCGGATGTTAGAACAGCGCATCAGCACGTGAATGACATGTTTACCTAGCAAGACTTTGACGCACATGCAAATAATGAACCTTTGTGAATTGCGGTGTCCCGTGACCGTGAGTGTAACTCTACCTCTGCGTTTACATGTGATGTGATGTGAATGTACGTCGCGTTGTGCAGTATGTTGAGATGAAGGCGCCAGAATTGAACTGATAGAATGCACGATACTACATAGCTGCCAACTCTCACGCATTGGCCGTGAGACACCCGCATTTGATTGGTTTCACACGCTCACACGCCACACTCCCGATTTCTCACGCTGAAGTGTCAACCCGGGCGGTCAAATGCCTGGAAGATGAGTTTATCTATATATCTACCTGTTGAGCCACTCGTGATCGACTAGTTATACCGCAAATTCGTTAAAAATCTCCCGTTATCTGAGCGAGCGTGCATGCGAGACAGAGATTGTGCTCCAAACTGCGTAGAGCGAGCGAGAGACCTTGCGCGAGCGAGACCCAATATCTTATCAAATCATTAGCAACAACAATACAAACCACCTAAATCACAGCATTTATGGCCTTCAACTGAACAGAAAAACAGTCAAAAACGCATATCTAAATGTCAGAGCACGTCACATGATGCATCTGAACGAATCACGTTGTCAGAAATTGACATCAGCCAATGAGATTTCGGTTTTAGAGTTAAATGCCCATTGTACTTTCACGATTGGTTGCTGATTAAAAGGAAATGACCATATTTGGATACCACAACAATGTACAGGAGAGAGAGCTTTCCAACAGAGATGTATGTGATGACATTGACATGCAGCGATCGTGGAGCAGCATGTTGATTTAACGACAACTTTTGTTGAATTTAGGAGAAATCTACTGACGCAAATAGACAAAGTGTAGTAAAATAAAGTCCTAAATGTGTTTTTTTGGAAAAAAAATTTCACCACAAGTCTGAAAGAAGACATGTTATTGAAGACAAATAGCCCAAAATCTTCAAATTAACCAGTGAAAAAACCCCGGATGTTTTTGTGTCTCGCCTTAAGCTGTTCTTGTCTTTACTAAAATCAAAATTAGGCTAATCAAAGGGAAGAGTGCTCTTACAAATCACGAGGGAGCGAATTGACCGCTGATTTTGGCTAACGTAATAGACGCGCTGTTTTTGCTGATGCTGAATCGTCTTTAGTATACAATACATTCATTACAAATGTAACTTTAAGTTAAACGTGTGTGTTTAAACTACACCTGGGGAAACTCACTTCACCTTCAGAGGCTCTGGGGAAGCTCACTCTCTCCAGTCGGGTTGCAGGGCCACCTCACCGCAGCAGACTCGCTGTGTGTGTGAGCCGCCAACGCCGCTCTGCACGTTTGAATCAGGGACGCAGGGGGGAGGGGCTAATAATATATTTAAAATTAAAAATTAAATTGTTCACTTTTGGTAAATGTATTGTTTACTTCACTGTTTTGAGAAGCTTGTGGACATAGTGGCAGGTTGTTTTTACAAATACAGTTTTTGGATCATCAAAGTTAGGGGGGCAGCTGGGGGGGCACGGCTCTAGAGTGGGGGGGCACCTGCCCCCCTGTAGATCCGCCCCTGGAAACACGCCACCCTATCGGCAAGACTCATCGGCAGAAATATTCATATCGGCCGATGCCGATGATGGTCATTTTAAGCTTTTATCGGCCGATACCGATGTTGTCCCGATATCATCGTGCATCCCTACATATGACAGCTTAAAATGCTATCTGATCTAATAAAAAATATATACAAGTCAAACCAAAATATTTTCTTAATAAAATACAATTATTAACTTTTTCATATAAAATAATGGCATTTTTCAATAATTAAAAATAAACAAATTTTTGAGTTTGACAACAAACACACCGGAAAACACAGCTATACAGCATAGTTCAAAACAAAATAATAATTAATAATTTCTGAACATTGACTCTCAGTCTTTATTTAGATGTTTCTCATGTTTTCTCAATAGAATTCATAAAAGTATAGAATATAATAGCATATTTCTAATAGGGGCACATTGTAATGCAGTGTTACAAAATGCCACAAGTGCACAACTGGGGTTTAAACCCTGCTAGTGTCTTCTGCTAGTTAGCGAAGCATTAAAAAACTATATCAACTGTTAAACAACCTATTGGAGATTAAAATAATATCAGATTTGTCTAATTTTAAATAAACACAAAAAATAGAGATGAAAAATTAACTTAAGTAAGAAATGTACTTTTACTATGGTTAAATAAATGTTCAGTGATATCTTACAAAGATTTCTAAATTTTGGCCCAATTTTTTCTCTATATAATGTTGAAATGGCAACTAGTAAATACACCAAGTTTCGTCATGCTGGCATGTGTGGAAGTATTTAAAACAAGTGTGTTACAACTAGTGTTACGTTGTGCCCCGCTCTCCCCTACGTAACGCGAGTAAATGTAATTCGTTACTTTCCACCTCTGCTTCATATATATATATATATATTAGGGGTGTAACGGTTCACAAAATTCACGGTTCGGTTCGATACGATACACTTGTGTCACGGTTCGGTTCGGTACGATTCGGTACGTTTCCGATACAGCAAAAAGAAAGAAATGCCAGAGAAATTTCCTTGATTTAATCTTTTTCATTATATTTTTATTAAAACTAACATCATAAAGTATGATATTTTTTAACTTTGAGCAATGATGGAGCTATACTTGACTTTTCTTAGGAGCTTATAAAACAAAACAGCTCCTTGGACAAAATTAAATGTAATATTGTAGTAGTTATAAACAAAGGTTTATTTTAGTTCAGATTAACATTTGAGGGCAGCAATTGTATTCATAATGTCAAAATAAAACCGACGTGATGTTACTTGAAAGCATTATACTATTCCTGCCAAACTTCCATGGTTACAGTTAGTATTGTTACTACAGTAAACCCATGGTGAATGTTGCTGATCTGTGGACACTGGATAGTTCATTCATGGCACAATGTTTCTTCCTGGTTTCCACGTCAGCGCTGTTTGATCCGTTAATAACGGAGAAATGCGAATGTTTCTCACTAGATCTTGCAGCGATGTTATTACTTCAGTGGCGAATTCAAATGCTTTCTTTACTGGATTTGGCTGTGTAGTAACAGTGCTGATGATTAAGATCGGCTCGCGCTGTATTTGTCCAAACTGATAAACGGTCCTTCAACCACACAATAACGAGTGGTTTCGTTCCGCTTACATTACATTTGCCATTTGATGTTGGGCAATGTTGTGGTCACGCACATTATGAGCGCGCTTGCCACGCGTGACGCGCCTTCATTTGAAATAACGAAATTTTGGTCGGCAGGAAAAATGGTCCAACGAACCGTTCGGTTCAAAAATGCGTACCGAAAACCGAACCGAAAGCCTCGTACCGAACGGTTCAATACGAATACGTGTATCGTTACACCCCTAATATATATATATATATATATATATATAATAATGTTCATAAATCATTTTCATAAACTTAAAATCATTTTGTTTCACTTTTTAAACTTTTTTTTTCCATCAACAAGAATCTGCCAAGGGTCTTCTTTAAAATGAGACCAAACTTAAGTCTAGTGTTCCCAAGCTTCAGATTTTTATGACAGTTTTTTGATATATATATATTGTGATGGATTTTTTAATAAATAAAATAGTAAACTGTATACCAAACTAATCATGATTCAAACATCTAACCTTACTTCTCCTATAGGCTTAACACTTGAACAAAATGTACTCTGAAGTTTGTGTCGAAACCAGTGGAAAATCCTGAGATGCTGGCTAGACAATATCAAAATTATAACAGTCTATAGTGAAGGAATACAAATTAGTCAAATGTTTAATTTAGGTTTCCACTACAATAGTATATAAACTGATAAAGTTTAGTAGACTGATTTCAGATGATTATTGAGTCTCCAGCAAGAGTCTCCTTTCCTGCCAGTCCTGTTTTCTCCATTGTATTTTAAATTAATCAGATCACTGAGATTCTCACCTCTCAGCCTAGATGTTGAATCGTTAGGTTGATTGGATTAGCTGTCGGGGAGACTTTCACCTTTTGTCTTTAATGGCTCTGGGATGGCTCTTAGGAACCAGAGTTCCTGGCCACTATCAGCATTTGAATAGTTATGCTGATTCAATTGGATTGGTAATGCCCTCAGAGTAGGGTGTGTTCCTACTTCATTTGCATGCTTTGTTTCAGAGCGACTCCACCCCAATGTAAACTCCTCCCCCTCTAAATGTATAAATTGCAAGGGAACATTTCCCTTAGTTAGACGATGTTGGAATGACTGCAGCTACCAGCAATAAAGAACTTCTGCTTGGAAAACGTCCATTGTTTCCTGGTCTCCTGAGCTTCTAACTTTTCTGCAAGGAAAAAGTTCACAACAATAGTCTCATGACATATTGAGTAATCAACTGAACTTCTAACCTTTTCCATTTTTTTTATGATTTGAGATCTAAAATCGCTTCTACCTTGTAACAGAAGGGTTCGCATATGAAGAACCAATCAAATTGTAGGGAAATTATGTAATATTTCATGTCATTTTTGCCATGCTCCTATTCTATAAAAACTGTTGTATTATTTTTGCTGGTGGGATTCTCTCTTTTTTCTTTTTTCTCAAAATTGCCTGAGATCCTCCGGCCGTGATTAAAGCATATTCGAAGGCATTGAATATGCATTGAATATCACTAATATATAATATATATATACACTGTATATATATATATATATATATACTGTATATATATATATACTGTATATATATATATATATATATTAGTGATGCGCGGGTCGGCTTTTTTTCCAACCCACGGGTCCCGCTTTTATGAAATTATTTGACCCGCCCCACACCACTATATCTATTTTTACAACCCGCTCATATTACAAACAAGGCACTGTGTCCTGAGACGCTACTGGGGAATGCCTCAATGTGACTGGTGTCTGAAGCACTGTATTGGCCGGCGACAGCAATGACGCCACTACTAGTGTGATCGTGAGGTATAAAACGGCACCTAGAGAACATGTCATCCGCTTCTTCGTCTGAAGGGCCCAGAGATATGGCAACAAGACACAGTGTATCGTTCGCCTTCTCAGGGAAGCAAGGTTACATTTGTAACCCAAGACATTCCCTTTCGAACGGGAACTTGCACGGTATCCTAAGACACTACTGGGAAACAAATGCCCACGCTGCCATGCTGAGGTGAATGCCTGCCGAATTGGCTGTGACTAAGCACAAGACAATTAACTCAATGGTCTGAAATGCCAGCGTTAAATTTCCCAAAGGTATACATATAAAGTCTCTATAATTTGCCCGTAAAGCAGCATCCAATGAGAAGGTATTGCAAATTGGCAAGAACCATTATCCATTGGATCCCAGAGACGGGTATCCTGGGGAGCAAGACTCAACATACCGACCCTCCAAACGGGGAGTGACACTGCTCATCCCGAAAAAGGGGTCGCCAGGACCTACAGAGAGTAGTAGCTCTTTGGAGGCTGAGTACTCTGCATTGGGCCCCAATGAGGGGAGTACCTACCAGCTCTATCTAAAGTGGATCTATTGGGGAGGCTCACAAGTCCTTCAACCTGATACCACCTCGCTTATAGAAAGGCTATTTCAGGGAGGCCTACTGTAATCCAGCCTCAGGGAGCAAAGTACTCTGCAAATCGACCCTCTCAAACAAGTGGAGTACTCAATTGGCTCAACCACAAAGCTCCTTTATTTAGTAAGAGGAGCGGAGTACTCTGTATAACAACCCTCTCAACCAAGGGAAGTACTGGTCGAGCTCTGGAAGAAGTATCAAGGAGGCTCTTGAAGAGTTTTACAACGAGATACTAAGGAGCCATTAGTACAGGGGTGCCCAACCCTGCTCCTGCCGATCGACTCTCCTACACAGTTCATCTCCAACCCTAATCAAACACACCTGCCTTTAATTTTCAAGTGATCTTGAAGACCTTAATTGGTTGCTTCGGGTGTGTTTGATTAGGGTTGGAGATAAACTGTGCAGGACAGTCGATCGGCAGGAGCAGGGTTGGGCACCCCTGCATTAGTACAAACACAAAAGTCACTAAGGGTACTACACCAGCTGAAGGTCCGCTGTCAAGTAGGCCCAGAAACACCCAATGACTCAATAGCATATCTAGACATTAGCAGAAAATCCATGAAGCAGACTGCTTACACAAGCATTTCAGCTTGGCATAGCTCCTGTACATAGCCCCAAGGAGCAACATACTCAACATAACAACCCTTAGCCAGCACGAGGACGCTGACACACTGTATCATTCTTTGTTTAAATAGTTCAAAGTTACTATGATATTTAATGTTATTACCTTGACAAACTATACATCATTAAAAATATTAGACTCACATTTCACTATTTGACCACTATTTTATTCTGAGAAACTTATAGTGACAGTTATGTCTTAATTTGTGTCAAGAGTTATGTAATGAAAAAATTAGTCGATACCTTTAATATGAATTATGAGCGTTAGACGCTCCCATTTAGAAAAAAAAACCTCCTGTGCTGTCATCATGAAAGCGCTTGACAAAACAATGTCCCTCAGTGCTTTTAGCTGCAAAAATTTGCAGATTTGGAGAAATATTGATAGATTCTCATAGGTTTATGTCAGATTTCTATAGAGAGGAATAATATTTATTGAATTTATACCCAAAATGGGCCGATGTAATCATTATGAGCGCTGGATACTCTGATGTACTATGTACGATGAACTAAGAGCGGTGATGTACACTATTTTCCTCTTTTTCTACTGAACACTGGTTAGAAAAAAAACATTTTCTGTCAGTGAGTGATCAGAACTGAACTATTCAATCGTGCAGTTATCTTTCGTGGAACTGTGATTAGTGAATTTTCCTGCAAAGGGATTCATAGACTTTCTTTTGTGCGCATACCTGAACTTTTTGGACCTGTGAGCTCCTAAATGGACAGAGTATAACTTGTTCCTTTCTTTTCCTGGATTTTTGAATTGGATCTTGGATTTTTGAGCTGAATTGGAGAACTTTTATTAAACAAGGGGAATACTTAATTATGCATTAAAGCAGCCAGACTATCAAGGGGCTATATAGATAAAACCTACCACTCGAGAATTGTCATAGGCATGTGCTCGGAGCTCTAGTATTTTATATTAGAACCCTCTAGGCGAGGGGAGCAGCAGAGTCTGTTTGCAGCCATTTCTTTCTTCTCTGCTGCTCTTCAGTGAGGTCATGGTGGTAGCAAGTCCTCTCCTGTCCGTATTCCTCCCACCGATGCCACAAATGTGATGCAGAATGGACGTCCAGCGGCGTTTCAACTCTTGCCAAAGCTTATGAGTTTCAGGGCAACAATAAAAAACAGTTTGCTTAGTACAGAAAACAAGAAACACATCTTATCAACTTACCTTGGCATCACCACCACATGACTGGCAACACCACAAAAGGTGATTATTAATTGCCTTGATCCAAGGCAGCATATCATTGTTTTTAGCAGCCGCAGTCAACTTCTTCAGTCCTAATGAATAAAAGCCCAATGAGGGAAGTAAAGGGATGAGAGAGGAGGGGGTGGGGGATGTTTCAACATAGTCTGATTGCAATTAGTAAAAAGCTTACCTTTGGCAACATGCCATGGGTCAAACTGATGCTGGATGTCAGAGTAGTTCTCTCTCATAAGCTTCCTGATAGAAGGAGAGTGGTCTGTGGTGATGGTATCCACTACGACTCCTGCCTGAAGCAAACGCTCCAGACACCTCCAAAACCCCAGTGTCTCCATGGCTGGTGAACTGGTTGCCTCTGTTACCTTTATAATGACAATCAGTATAAATGCATACAACTGCAATGAGAGTACAAGCATTATATACATTGCTGGGTATTTACCTGAACTAACTCAACCATGATGATTTCCTTTGTTTCATCACTCATGAAACTGTATGTAGTGTACTTGGCACTAAATCCAGGTGAATCCAAACGACCATCACCGCAGATTGAAATACCTCCACCAATTGTCTGTAGTTGTAGATTTCTCATTATCTCTTTGGGATGGTCTTGGTATGCATACTCAATCACTGGTATGAGGTAGGTGGACTGCAGGGAGTAAAATGTTGTCTTCTTTGGAATTTGGAGATTCAGTAGCTCAGCCCAATCAAAGATTTCTGTGTAAGTTGAACCTGTGAACAGGATGGATGAGGCAACCAGCAGGTTGTTTTCTGGCATTCCACAAAGTTGAGGACATGACTCCCATTCCCCTGAGTGTCCATTTAAACAGCTCCACTTGATGTGTATGTGCGTCCCAGCAGTGGTCACTTTCTTGTCTTCCTCTTCAATTAAAAAAAAACACACTGGTGGCATGTTGTGAAGAGCTGCATTAGCCTGGACTCGTTGACAATCCATTTTTTTTCTGACCAGTTCTTGGCTCCTGCCGTGGAGGATATGTCAGACTTGGAGGAGCTAGAGGTGCTGCTCATTGGAACAAAGGAGCTGTCAACTGGGTGACTTGATGGGGCTTCAACTGAGCTCATACTCAGGTCCAGTGGGTTGTCATCTTCAGCTATAGCTTTCTTTTCCTTTATAAACAACAAAATACAAATACATATGCAAGTATATCTACTGTTTCAATGGCGCAGTGGACAACAAATGTCTATTGCCGGTGAGCCTGAGAGCAGAGAGACTGTATTGAAAGTAACTGTGATCCTGATTCTTTTCTAACTCTATCCAGAAAAGTAATTGTTAAATATTGAAAGATACTGCACTGTCCTTTTATAAGAGCGTATAATCCTTGTCATCAGTGTAATCAAAGTATGTAAAGCTATGTAATGGAAGTCATATATGTCATACAACTATTAGTATTTATTTGAGTTCACTCTTTTACTTGTGCTGATGCTGCACTATTGGTTCTTCTATACAAAATACATGAACGTCATTATAATACAATTGTTGTCAAAGATTAGAATATGAATGAAACACTCCTATAAATTCACACAAATACCTCAATTTGGCTCAAATGTCTGAGAGGATGGAAGGCAAAATAGAACCATGATGAAGAACGCTGTTTCCGAGGTCGTGGTGCTGCCTGTTTTGGAGTGGTGATGAACAACTTCAGTGCACCAGAACACTCAGTTGACTCCTTGTATAATTCTGGTCCAGAGGAGTCCTTTTTAGGGGTGGACTATGGCAGTGGTTCCCAAACCTGTCCTGGCGACCCACCAACACTGCACGTTTTCTTTGTCTCCCTAATCAAACACACTTGATTCAACTCATTAGCTCATTAACCCATGTGATAATGAGCTGATGAGTTGAATCAGGTGTGTTTGATTAGGGAGACAAAGAAAACGTGCAGTGTTAGTGGGTCGCCAGGACAGGTTTGGGAACCACTGGACTATGGTAAAGTGCACATCTCCTGTATTTCGTTTGCAGATAACAACAGCAATAACATATATAAAAATAATGTATTGCTACACACAACATAAAGACAAATAAACAACTTTAGTGGATTGTAAAGACAATAGGCAGACTGTTTGACAGACTGCTGGACCAATTCATAAAATAACTATACCGTTAGTTACACTATTGTCACTCTCCACAATCCATTGAACTGTAACATTATCTCCACTAACGTTGTCAGTGTCAATCTATCAGTTATGAAAGGGACTAGCTTCATTAGCTAGCTAGAGTAGCCTAACAAAAGTTATTACCTGTTCATCTGTAGCTGTTGGTGCATCTGGAAAGACGGCTGTAACTGCATTCCTTGTCAGTGAAGAACCCCGTAATCGAAACGATCACAAGTCAAAGTCGTCTGGTCTAAAATGATCACTACAAATTCGCAACTTTAGTAGAGTCTCTGCCGGTGTCTCGTTGTCCAAGCCAGCAGCAAGAAGCCACAGTTGGTTCCTTTCTGGATCTCTCAATGGAAATTTGTGGAAACTTTTTGGTGACCATCTATTTGGTTTATTTTTACAATTTCGAAATGCACACCGAATCACCATGTTGCCAATTCCTTCGTTTACAATCGAATGTTTCAATATCGTTGTTGAAGTCTACTACTAGCTAGCTAGACATCCCGACTGTAGTGCGCTTCTGTTCTGTATTTACTTTTCGGCGCAGTACTACTAACCGGAGTAAAGTAAAATTCCGCCGCTGCTGAGAAACTAGTTCCTGTAAATGTAATGCGATCATTGAGATGCAAGTGTACTTTGATTTCTAACATTATTCTCTCAACAGACATTTACATCGATAGTCTGGCATTATAATTTATTTGCTTTTGGTGTACTGTGGATAAATAATACCCAGGCTAACTTGGAAATGAGGTCCGATGTCCAAAATCCTGAACCACCCCTTTAAGTAGCCTACTACACCATTACTGCTCTCTGTGAAAAGCTCTATGGAGTATTGACCTCAGTAGAGTGCCTCTATAAATTAGATGTTTCTCTTTTAAGGGTCAACGTCACAGCACGGGCCTCAGCAGAACGACTCTACAAGTGAGAGGAGGCCAAATCGTCCCCTTGGAATTATAAGGTTCTATCTGACATTTTTGTCAAAATTGAGTTATTCACATATTCTTATTCTGTGACAACTTATTTACATTATGTGATGTGTTTTTTTAAATTGTGTACATTGTGGGACGTTTTATTGAAAAAACAAAAAGGTTCTATCTACAAAATCGAACTCTAACTTGGCTCTATAAGGTTCTATCTGCGTGAGCCAATCAGCACTTGGAATGCACAGAAGAGGACCAATCAGAATCAACTTTATATGTCATGTCGCCAACTTTTCCTTGAAGACAAAAAGAAACCCAATAAAGGCATAATGCTATACATTTACAGTAAATTAAATATTCACTAAATTGTGTAGTGTTATGAAGTGGCTTCAATTTGGCCATTTTCTTTATAGTGTATTGGTTATTATTATTAATTATCAATGAGGTTATTATTAATAACTATTATTATTATAGTTATTATTATCTGAATTATACAAATATGCAGTGAGTAAATTGAATATTTAAAAAAAACATTTAACATGCAAGTGTGTGTGTGTGCACGAGTGTGTGAAAATGTGTGTGTGAAAGTGTGAAAGTGTGTGTGTGTGTGTCCGAGTGTGTGTGTGTGTGTGTGTGTGTGTGTGAGTGTGTGTGTTTGTGTGTGTGTGCGTGTGTGTGAGTGTGAGTGTGTGTGCGCGTGTGTGTGTGTGTGTGTGTGTGTGTGTGTGTGTGTGTGTGTGTGTGTGTGTGTGTGTGTGTGTGTGTGTGAAAGTGTGAAAGTGTGTGACTGTGTGTGTGTGAGTGAGTGAGAGAGAGTGTGTGTGTGTGTGTGATTAAAAAATTAGTCTGACATTTTTTGTGATCATATAGTCAGTGAATCATTTTTCAATGATTATTAAACTTTATGAATTAATTTGCTGAAGCATGTCGATTTTCTTGTAGTTTTTAAAGTCTTAAAATGTCTTAATTTTTACAATTTTAAGCCTTAAGGCGAGACACTACAGGTGAATAGGCTAAAAATTTTAACTTACAGATATCACCATGAAACTTTACCAGTTGATTACTCACATGAATTGGAGAAAAAAATGTATTGCAAGTTTTTTGTAATTTTTTGTTTCAATATGCTAATCAGGCTATATCTAATTAAATATGCGCTAATTTGCCTATATTTTGAAGTGACGTTTTTTGAAGATGAAAAAAACAAGGTTCAAAATTATTTTTGCATTTTGTTGATATATTCAATAAAAAGACATTTTCAGAGGGGATTATGAATATCTCCTTTTGTTACCCTGTAAATCAGAAAATACTGCCAATAGTCTTAAAAAATTGATTTCCGCCCTATTTTTAGGCATAAAATGTCATACAAATCAGGCCAAAAATGATATATCAACAAATCCCTCTGAACAAACCTTCAGAATATAGTTAGGAATAGGACTGTAAAGTTTGGTGTATGTAGGTGCTACTGAAGTGGAAAATCGTCACTAGGAGTGTGAGAAAAAACTCATTTTGAGAAAACGGCCTTTAAAGATTTGTATGGCAAAATTCCACTAATTTCTATTGAAAGCCATGAATTACAGACAAAATATGCTTTAGGTCCAAGTAAAATCAATGTATCACACTGTTTAACATCCAAAACTCATCATTGCTTCATCCATCACTGATCATAACATCCAAAACAACACTTCAACACATCAAAACAACACATCAACAGTCCATCACACAGGTGAATATGTTTCTGCCTGAGGAACTCACAACCACTTTAGGATCCCACAATTACAGATTTGTTAAGTATTATATAGTAGTTATATTATACAAAAACTGAAATGTGTTGTGTAATGTAATTGTGTTCATGCGACGAACAACCGTATAAGTCCAAAAAAACAAAAATTGAGATAACCATGTGACTTGAATGTATGTGTGCCACTTTGTATACAGAATCACTTTGGGGGGGTGTTCGCGCGACCAAAACTCTGTATTTTAAATTTTAAAATAGTCTCACGCGGAAAAACCGTTTATGTCCACTAACGAAAAATGGAGACGCCGGTTGCTTTCATGTCCGCTGCGGACATTAAACGGCAAAACCTCGGCAAAAAAAGGAGAGCGAACATGAATGAATGGAAGGACAGAGCAAGGAAGTCTTTGAGGGATGCTGGGAAACCATATGTGAACCGGAGAGGAGAGCAAAAACGAGGAAAAAGTCCACCGAAAGAGGTGAGTGAAAGAACCGTATACAAAGTATCTAACTTAGCAGCTACTGTTACAGTCAGAGGGGCGTGTAGGCTCCTGCGCGTCGTCTAACGTTACTACAGTTCATTCATATAGCTCACTCTGTTTAACGGATCAATTCATGAATGGGTCGAAATTAATGCTGTAGGCTACTACTCCTTATAACCGAGGATAAATGAATCGAAACATTATAGCTGCGTTTGATGTCTGGCTAGCCAGTTACTTTGTAACGTAGCTGGTTACAGTCAGGGGGCATATTACTGGGCGTCTAACGTTACTAATGTTCATACAGCTCTGACTGTTTAGCGAATCAAGTCATGAATGGGTCGAAATGAAAGCTGAGAAAATTAGACTTTGATTGCTTTATGTCTCTGAAATAAAAAAGTCATTGACGTGTTTAAAATATTTTGATATACTTTTTGGATCCCATGTTACCATTTATGCAACACTTTGTTTTGTGATATTGTATGCTATATTTGTTTGTTACTCATTTTTTAATAAATAAAAGGTAATAATAAAAAAATGCATTGATTGTGTAAGCTGTTACGTTATATATTATAGGTAGTAACCTTAATAGCTGCTAATAGCTCTAGTGTTCTATAGCTATATGTAACAAAAAAAACTCTAATGTGACTTTGTTTTTGTTAAGGGCAAGGTGTGCAAGGAGACGTATCCCAGGCAGTGTTCAAGCCTAACAGAACAAAGAAAACTCCAGCTCTTCACAGAGTTTTATGCTGTCTCTTATGAGAGGCAGCAGGCTATCATTCTCTCTGGTTTGGAGCAGGTAGGCTAACTTAAGCAATTCATGACCATATCATGTCAACAGTATGCAATGCATCACAATGTAGGCCCATGAAATAACCAGTGAATTGAATACTACTGTATGCCTTCAATTCACTAAGACTGCACATGTGCCTGATCACTGTAAATGTTACATTTTGTGAGGATGGATGAAGGATGATCAGCATCAAGTAGGCCACCAAGTGCATTACAGTCAGACCACAGCGCTTTGGTGCCCTAAAATGCTTATTCATTCTCCTAACCAAAGCCTACTCACGTACTTAATGACCTTAACCTGACAGCTCTACAATACGGCTAGCCTGCTACGCTATGGTAAATGTCTTTTTACTTCATGTCTTTTTACTTCTAGCACAAGGTGAGTCGCAGACGACCACGTGGGCCTGACACTGAGATTACTAAGAGGAAGTACACCTTCAAGTACCATGTGCAACAAGGAGGCCAAAGACTTGCTGTTTGTAAACTCACATTTATGTCAGTCTTTCAACTGACCAACAGTCGCCTACAGGCAAGTTTTATATAGCCTAGCCTTTTCCGTTTGTTAACTTTTTATTACATGCATGATTTTAATTAGATACATTGTCCATAACATATTTATTTAAAGTTACTTATCTTTGAAAAGGTTATTCAAGAAAAGTTAGGCAGTCAGTCTGAGGGAACAGAGCAGGTAGCTAAAGTCAGGTCTCCATTAGAGGACTTCAGAGGAAAACATAAGAACAGGTAAGTAAAAAAAAAACAAATCTTGAAGGACCTCATGCTCTCGTCCTGTTAGTTTTTAAAGCTGCACCATTGTCACACCTACAACATTCCCTGGTCTAATGGTGCACTGGACGCTGGCATTATAGAGCGTTGGGTGCCTTGCCACCCTATAACGCCAGTGTGCACATACCGTAATGGTTAGGATTCAGCTCACTGTTGTTGCCCAGTCAGGAAACATATTTTTGCACTTTGAAATCGATATCAGAGATAAAGTGCTATGCAAATGTAATGTATGATTATTCTTTGTATCATTACAACATGTGGATCTTAAAGGGATACTTCAGCTCTGGAAAGATTAATGTGTATTTAAAATGGGTCATTTATGTAGTAGAAATGTGAAATTATTTTTGAATGGAGCCTTCTAAAAGCCAGAAAATGTATTTTTGATTTATGGGGATGAAAGACAACAACTCCCAGATTGCAATGCTAAAATGCACACATCAATCAATCACATGTTTAGCATCCATGTAAACACTACATTCAGATTCACAAATCGGAATAAATTCAGTTAGATTGAAACAAAAGATGTGCATGTAAACAATGACAATTTTTGCGTCATCGGAGGATTTTTCCCAGACAAAAAATACATAAATCTCTCATCTCAGGGGGATATGAGGGAGAAAAGCATTGTAATTCGAAAATACTAAAAAGAATTCGGTTTTCTAATGATACAAAGCTTAATGCTAAATCTTGAAGTATCCCTTTAATGACTGTATGTGAAAAACAAAATCCTATAGTTTAGAGGAATGTTTATAATTATACATTTATGGTCACAGAAACAATGCAATTGTGCAAAACAGACCAGCATAGTTTATTATATTTCCCTTGTTCATGAGTTGTGGTGTTTATTTTTTAGGCCTCATAGCATTCATCCTGCAGTGAGAGAGGGTATAAGAGAGCATATCTTGAGCTTCCCACGCCAACCGAACCACTACTCACGGATGAAGGGAGATGTGGAGAGGGAGTACCTGAGCCCTGATTTAAACCTGCTCCGCATGTTCCGCCTGTACAAGGAACACAATCCAACATCCACTGCAAAGTTCTGGCTCTATAGGGACATCTTCAAGCAGCAGAACCTCAGTTTTGGGCAGCCAAGAAGTGACACTTGTGCGAAATGTGACGCCCTGTTTTTAAAATTAACAGCTGCTACAACAGAAGGAGAAAGGTTGAAGATCGCAGCCGAGAGTGAGCTTCACCACCGGAAAGCTGAAAAAGCGTACACCCAGTTGCAGGCTGACACAGAGTGGGCCAAAGCCAATGATGACTGCCATGTCATTTGTATCGACATGCAGGGGGTAGTGTTCACGCCAAACCTGACACACTCCAACGTGTACTATCAACGGCAGCTGGCCAACTACAACCTCTGTATCCAGGAGATGGGCACTGACGATCCTCCTACAATGTGCCTCTGGCATGAGGGCATCGCTCACAGAGGTTCCATCGAGGTGGCAAGCTGTCTTTTGAAGTGGGCAGAAACATCTTTTGCTCCCCTAGTCCAGGCAAAGGAACGGAAGCTCGTCATCTATAGTGACCGATGCTGTGGGCAGAACAACAACTGGCGAGTCCTAAACCTCATGGCCCTGCTCGTATCTAGAAGGTACTTCAGTCAGATAGAGCAGAAGTTCATGGTGTCTGGTCACTCCTTCCTTCCCTGTGACCGTTCCTTTGCCACGCTGGACAAGAGGCGTAAGGTGTCCACACTCCACACCCCCAGCGATGTCGCCGAGATGATCCGTGGAGCCAGGCAGCAGCATCCATTCAAAGTCATTGAGATGAAATGTCCGGACTTCAGGCAGCTCCCTGATGCAACATTAAAGCGTCCACCTGGCTTGCTAATCACATCCATGATGTGGTTGAAAGTGACAGGTAAAAAACAAAAGAGTAGGTCTTCTGAGATTAACAGTGTTGGGGATATGTGCGTGAAAGAAGAATCTTTATTGAATTTCTTGTTGAATCATGATTTCAGCTGCTGATCCATGGTGTGTCCACACAAAAGGGAGCCACAGCCTCTACGAGGGATGGAAGACCTGGCTGATCACCAAACAGAGGAAGAATCAACCACCTCCAGCTCCCTTGTTCTCCACCACGTATGCTCGTGCTTATGAGGACCCTCTGCCCGTCAAGAAGGAGAAGCACCGGGATCTTATGAAAATGCTAGCCTACATGCCACCGGAGGCCCAAGCATTTTATGGGGCATTAGAATGCGAAGAGTAGCCTGGTATGTGTAGGTCATGTGCAGGGTAAGGTGGGGTATATTGTGTATATTGTGTAAAATTAATCATAATAGTAGTTGTAGTTTATCTTGTATGCCTTATATTATGTTGTATAATAGGAATATATAGTTATTTATTTAGTAAATGAATGAATGGGGTGATTTATGAAATGTATTATAAAATGGTAAACTAGCATATGGAACCATAGCAAGGAATGATGATGATGTATGTCTGTATTGTAAATATGTATTGTTTACAGTTATTACTGTTGTTTATTGTTTGTATGTATTGTTGATTGTATGTACGGTTTATTGTTTGTAATGACGTTTATTTTCTGTACTATAAGTAGGCCTATGTATTGTTCATTGTTCGTACTGTATTGTTTGTGTTTTTGTTCTGTGATTTATGTTGGTAAAAAAATTAAAGAAATTGAAAGAAAGAAATGTTTAATATTTTCTTTAAGGTTCTGTCACTGTATTAAAACTAAGATAAAGGAATCAAATCTCCAGTGGTTTAAGTGATATGATGAATTGGACTTATACTGTTATTCCACATTAACTGGACTTATACTGTTCTTCCACATTCCAGAAATGTAAATTACTCTAACTTTTTATTTTTAAGATTGATACTAAAAAATCTTATCTCATTAGAATTGTGAAACTTTTGTTGTCTATCTTCAAGTAAAAAAAAAAATATATATATAATATTCAGAGTCCAAATTAAAAAAATGTCATTATTCAAAATTTGAAAATATGGACTTATATGGTTCTTCGTCTCAAGCCCTCAATTGTTTTGTATATATAGCGTGTAAAGTATAGTATTATGTGATGCATGTATATAATGTCAGAGCGCGTCACGTGATGATTCTGAACGAATCACATTGTCAGAAATTGGCATAAGCCAATGAGATGTGCATTTCGAGTTAAATCACCGGTTTTACTTTCAAGATTGGTTGCTGATAAACAGGAAATGACCATATTTGGATCAGATAGCGTTGCAAAGGAGAGAGAGAGCTTTCTAACGGTGTGTGATGACAGGGTGCAGATCGCGATCGCGGAGCAGAGGGATGATTTAGAACGCCAACTTTTGATGAATTTATGTGAAATCTACACACGCAAACAGACAAAGTGTAGTAAAATAAAGACCTAAATGTGTATTTTGGACTTTTTTTCAGCACAAGTCTGAAAGAAGACATGTTATTGAAGACAAATAGCCCAAAATCTCAAAATTGACCGATGAAAAAAAAAACGATGTTTTTGCCTGCCGTGTCTCGCCTTAAAGGTCAAATAGTTAACAATTTCATTGATGGGGTCTTAATTACAACAATAAACGTTAGCATGTTATTTCAGCCATACTGATGTATAGAGAGAAAGCCATTTCACCTGGCCCACTTTAGCTGGAATAAAGTCCTGCTCAGATGTATTACAGTAGCTGCTTTCTGTCTAAACAAAAGAAAGATTAAAGTAACAATTTCTGCAATAATGTGTTTAATTACCCACCAAATTGGTAACGGAAATTAAGATTCTGCACTGGACAAAATATTTAGACCTACCTTGCTTAATTTGAAATGTCCTAAATACATGGAAGTGCTAAACAATATGAAATAAATGTCATAGAAAGGATAAAATTTTACTTTCTAATACATGTTGAGACATTGTTACAACATTAATTTTATATTTAATGTTCAAATAATGTTTTGGCAGATAGAACCTTATAATTCTAAGTGAAAAGTGTTTTTTTAGAATTAGAAGGTTCTATCTGCGTTTGACCCATTCCAAAAAAAAACATTTACAAATTTGAGAGGATTTTGATATTGTATATTTAGAATACATTTAGGGTCCCTGTTATTTTCATGTTTGAAAGAAACTTGTTCCCCATATAAATTTTCCTATATCTAATGCAAAAACTTTGAAGCTCAATATCTCAAAACTGCTCAGAACGCAGATAGAACCTTATAATTCCAAGGGGACGAAATAACTAGACTACTCTAGCGGCGATCTAAGCTGATGAGACTCTAGAAAGAGCCTGCACCTCCAGCTACTGTACACGCAGAGCAAAATGGCAGGAGCCTCAGCAGAACGACTCTCATGCTATTATAAGGAATCACTGAGGCGTTCCCCAGTAATATCTTAGGAAGCAGTGCAAATTCCCATTCGAAAGGGAACAGGAATAATGCTTGATAGGCCACACAAGTGTAAATTTTTTTATTTGGAAGCCTTGCCAACAGAATGAAAGCCTATTAACAAAGATTGCATCATTTTATAGTTAAATGTCCCTGAGATAAAAAAATTGCAGTTTTAATGGTTTAAAAACGTTTTTGTCCTTACGGTCCTGGTTATAACTATTTTGTGTACCTACTACCTAGTGTAAAATAGATTTATTAAAGGAAATGGAGTGAAATAGTAAAATTCCAATACAAATACACACCTTTGCCAAAATGTATGCAGTTGGCATTGTAGTGGGACGTACTGCTGCGTCCAATTAACCTAATGCGTTCGGGCGTGAGTTCAATCATAATGACGCGGGACCATATAAAAAGGGTTTTGAGTCACTGTTTACGTGTGGGTGTCGTCTGCGTGGTGCGTCATTGCCCGGGCACCGCCCCTCCTGGATCCTCATACGTTCTCGCTTGGAGCTTTGAGGATAAATCACGGCTGTGGGCTGTTGGCAGCTGCTACTCCCCTCTGGCGTTCCTCTTGCGCGGTCCCACGTCTGGTGATGCGTTGAGCTTGAGGGTAAATCGCAACTGTGGGCTATTGGCAGTTGTCACTCTCCTTTGGCGTTCCTCATGGTGTGGTCTTGTGTGCGCTTGACGTGGACGCGCGACTTATGAAAAGAAGGAGGAATAGACTGGTCAGTGACACCTGCGGGGCAACACTGTTTGACGCTGCTGCTGTATACACTCGGATTCCTGCTGTTTTGTACGTCCGGACTTTTCCCGGCAATAACATTTCGCAGCAACACGTGCGCTTGATTTATGCGTCTTGTGTGACGCCTGCTCTACAGCACTCGGCTTGTGATCGCTGGGTTGTTTTCCAACTAGCCTTTCAAATTGTGTGATTTGCTGTTTATGTATATATTTTCTGTGTATTTATTTATGAATGTTCTGGTTTGTTGATTTAAATGTTTATTATTTGTGTGTCTTTTGTGGTTAAGTGTCCTTGTTGTATGTTGAGACCCGTGCAGTAATTTCCGCTCTCATTACAAGAGCCGAGGCTTCAAGGCAGACCGCTAGTAGGCCCTCACGTGCTGTGGTGGAGGTTTTGTCACTGAGTGCTGTGCGTTCATGCTTGACCGTATTGGAGTGTGTGTGTGTGATACCTGTGCACAGGGTGGTAAGAGTGATTTATAGGGGCCTTGTGCTCACTACAGTAGTGTACCTGCCATTGTTAAGCCTCGGCTTCCTCCTTCACTTTTTGAGTGTTGCACGATGACCCAGTCTTTTCATGCTGTCCTAAGATTGTTGTTGACTATAATAAAATCTTTTGTATTTTTGTATCCACGTCTCTGGCCCTTCCTCGATAATGACGTTCCTGTGTGTCCTTTTTGTGGGTTATTAAATTTATGAGTATTAATATTTCCCTGTTAAACAGGGTGGCGTAGTCGTGCATATCTAGAGGTAGTCATAGAGAGCCCCTCAGCTTAAGCGGCCCCCCGCTACAGCATTAACAGGCAAATAAGTCAAACTAAACTGAAAAAGACAAATTGTCCATAAGGTCGCACAAGAGTCAATTAGGATTGGAGCTGAACTCTGCAGGATAGTCACTCTCTTGGAGCAGCATTTGACACCCCTCCTTTCATTTGACTGATCATTTCAGCAATCACCTGCTGGCCCATGTCACATTTTTAAGGACATTACATAAAAGATGCCAATATCAAGGTTTTTCTCAGCATATCTTCCTAAAATGTCATAAAATAAAAAAAAATATTTTTCTGTCCCTTAAATGGCAGCCCTTAGTAATAGTTTTACCACAACAACCACTCTTTCTAGATAGTAGTCCTAGATTCACATTGTGAAATTGATGTGAAATTGTTGAATCTATTTGACCTCTTTAAACATTAGAGTGAACATAATCAATCATCGCCTTCCTGTGGCTTTCTGACCCCTCATGTTCACACACGCATATGGCCGCATTTTTCCATTCACCATGACCTACTGTCAGTGCCTGCCAGACTGATTATTATTGTCCTCAAATAACTTGCATGCAAAACACAACACGGTTCCCTTTAGAGGGAGTCATTCCTATGAGAAAAACTCATTACTGGAAAGTTTTCTTTGGAAGAAAGATTTTGAAAAAGTTCTCCTTTTTGGTGTTTGTATTGTCTTTCTAATGCTGCAAAATTCATATTTTTGTTTTGCTATAATTCTGGACCTTTTTTGCCTTATATTCATTTCATTTACTTCTTCTCTATTAAAAATAAAGGTTATTTGTTGGTGTCATGGATTGTGATTGCTAGAACACACACTCTGATGCTAGAACACAATGATGAAGGTAAATATGCAGTCTTTAAAAAATCCACAAGGAAAACCCACATAAAGAGAGAAGCGCAACACATCCAAACATTGACAAGACCTGACAGTGATGAACAGAAAGAAAGGAACTTAAGTACTACAGCAAATAAGGATAATTAAAAACACACCTGAACTGAATAGTGAATCGAATCAACAGCTATGACAACCAACTAGGGAAAATGGTGCAGACTGAAAACAAAAGTCCAGGTAGTGTGTGGGTGTGACGGTACGCCCCCTCCCAGAAGGTGTGACCTCAAGTTGGTAGATGGATGGAGGATGAAGGAGGAGGCTCTGGAGGAGGATGGACATCCTGTTAAGGGAAAACAATAAAAAAAACAGGGTGGTGCAGGAGGTGGAATAGTCCAACGGATGGCCTTGAGCAGGGACAGGCAGGTGATGAACCAGGCCATGGCCAGGACTGTGCTCCACGTGGGGATGACCGGAAGTGACAGCAAAGTAGGACGGTCCGAGGGAGCCTGGTGAGGCCGAATGCCAGATGGTCCTGGATTCGAGGGTGGAAAGAGCGCAGTTGCTGGAGCATTCTGAGGCCAAAGGAGGAGCAACGGACTCCCCACGGCCATGATACTCTCATGGTGTACCGTATGCGCCCCGGCCCCTGCTGCCCCGGACCATTGTTGAGGTTGACCTCACTTTAGGTCCCTCCCAAAACAAATTTATCTTCCTTGACATTTGATTAGATAGTAATTAGGGGTGTAACGGCACATATGCATCCCACAAATTTTCATGTGTCTTATGTGTACAAGACGAATACAGCATTGTAGCCTAACCCCCATTGACTACCAATAATCGCAATAAGCTCTGCGTTTTGTTACTTTCAATAAGAAACAAAGTTTAATCTTTCAAATTATGTCCATTTTATCACGAAATTCAAACAATAAATGCTGTTTTGGTGCTCTTTAATGTGGTGTGACAGATCACTGTATAGACGCCTTAGTTCAAGCGGCAGTGTGGAGCACTAGTGAACGCAGTCATCTCTTCCTCAGTAACAGAATAAACATGAATGAAGATCTAAAGGTTGGAAGATACAGTACGAACTGAAACGTATCATATCTCGTGTAATACCTCAATCGGTGTTTCAACGGCAGGAAAGACATCAATAAAACAGCTTGTAAACAATATGTCACGTAGCATTACATTTACCTTAGGAAAGTCATTCAGTGTCCACAGCTTGTTAGTTCGCTAGAGAAATTAACGCTTTCGCTAAATATATGCACTATTTTAGCCTATTATATTTTACTTAACCTTTAAATGATGTCTTGATTATTTAATGTAACCTGTTAATGATGTCTTAATTATTTAATAGCCACTACCGGTGAAGGGCTATTCCCAAATACGTGAACTCGCATTCTGTAGCCGACGACCTCCTTAGTGTCGCGATGTCATAGAAAGCGTAAAACATCACAATGATCTCACCGGACAAAGAAGCAGTGAAACATCTGCTGTATGTCTGCTGTGATGGCGACATGGTCCTTTTGAAAACTTATGAGGACTCCTAACAGGCTATTGTTAACCCTCTGGGGTCTAAGGTGTTTTTGGGGTCCTTGAGATGTTTTGACATGCCCTGACATTTGTGCTTTTTTTCAGTTGCTTATAGACATATTAATGGCACAGGTGAAATTACACTCTATTTAGCACAAACAGGGCTACCATACTATGTGAGCAACATGTATGTACATGTTTGTATTTTTTGAGAGAATATTGTTTATGCATGGTTATTGAAAAAACAAAAAATTAAAGTTTCTGAAATAAGGCCACAAAACACATACTAAATATGTGTCCACAAGACTTTTGACTAATGGATGTTGTCGCCTAGAGTTTTTGCTTCAAAATGATCTGAAAATCAGCCTGTCTAATCATTCACGTAAAACAATAGATTGTTTTAAATTGTGAAAAACATTTTTTGTTTGGAAAGGCAATATGCGAATGGGTGTGAACGGCCCAACCCCTCATGTATAATTAGGTGGTTCTCACCTGAGAACTCACCTGAGTTCTCACTACATTCAGGTGTGTCACACAAGAAAGAATGTGAGGACAATATATATATATATATATATATATATATATATTAGGGCTGTCAAATGATTAATCACGATTAATCACATCCAAAATAAAAGTTTTTTTTACATAATATATGTGGGTGCACTGTGTATAATTATTTTGTATATATATATAAATACACACACATGCATGTATATTTAAGAAAAAATATATATTTTTTATATATAAAATATTTATATTTATATATAATATAAATTATATATAAATCTATTTACAGTATATACATGAAAATATTTCTTAAATATATACAAGCATGTGTGTGTATTTATATATATAAAATAATTATACACAGTGCACCCACATATATTATGTAAAAAAAACTTTTATTTTGGATGTGATTAATCGTGATTAATCATTTGACAGCCCTAATATATATATATATATATATATGTGTGTGTGTGTGTATATGTATATATATATATATATATATAAAATCAAAATATAAATGAAAGTCAAAAGCACATTTTTTTGTCATACCTGGAAACAAATCCTGTTCAAATAGGTTTTATGGGCCATTCTATAGAATTGGTTCAAAGTTAGAGTTGGAAACATCTTGAAAAGAAAATTGTCTTTTTCCATAAATCTCTTATAAAGTATTATTTTTTAAAGTAGGCCAATACATTTCATCATACATATTTCAAAGTTAAGGATTCATTATTTTGATATAGCCTAGCTTGCATTGGAACAAACACTATAACAGTTGATTAGTTTATTTTTGACAAAACATACTATATATTTAACATATGAGCAGAAAATGTCTAACAAAAGCTTATTTGATGTCTATTTTAGAGTAAAAACTTTATAATCTATCCAAAACTAGTCAACGAAATGTTGTCATTACAGACACTGTTCTATATTGCGATTAGAACAAATCTCAGTAAGCTATAACAATATAGTTTGGATGTGTTCATGTAAAAATAACGTTTACTAATGTAGGAGCGAGAGTGAATGAACGGCACAGATGCGATGGACATCTGTAGTAAACAACATCACGCGCATTCATTCATTTACACACAGACACGCAATTCATATTTAAACAGTCTTTGTGCAGTTTACAGACACTATTCAATAACATGATTAGAACAAAGCACTTAAGAATAAATGACTTACTACATCAGCTGAATCCGTGCTCCTCGAAATCAAACTACCAGCACTTCTGAGGTAACTTTCCCAGGATAATTACGATAGTATTATTCCTCACAGCGCAGCAAGACGAGGTAAAGTACAAGATTCTTATTAAAGCTGCAGTCTGTAGCTTTTTTTGGGTTAAAAATTATCCAATATACATATTTGAGAAAATACATAACCAGCCAGTGTTCAAAACTATCTGCTTGCCTTAGCTCGATTCAAAGCGGTAAGCTTGTAATAATGTTTTTAATTCCAGTGGTACTGGTGGATTTCCGCGGGAGATTCGAGCATGTCTTTGCGTCATTACGTCACATCTGTACACATAAAGAGGGAGTCTCGGCTAGTAGGCTATATTGAGTGTGAGGATGCTGGAGGTGGAGATTTATAGCCTTTTCTCACAGCACTTGATATAATTAAACTTATCAATTTGATGGCGGATCCAGAAAGGGTCAAACGACAATCACCAGTGACAACAGATTCACCCGCTGTAAAATGCAAAAGACTTCATTCGGACTTTGGAGTGGCTACCGAAAAAAGAGACTGCAACCGGACCCATGCGAAAACAAGGATACACATCGGAAGGACATTACATGTAGTCACGCAATGCTGACGTTGTTAACATTAACAATTTGAGAACAAAGTATAATTTGCACGGTTTTGCGTGATATGATTTAATCAGCGCGATTTACTGCAATGTCAGAACCAGAACAAAGGTGGATGTTTCTTACTTGTTCAGATGACATTTTCCGGTGAAAATTCTTATGTTGGTCATACTTCCAAAAAGAATAATCTGTGATTATGAATGTCAGTATCCACACCGGCGGTGACTGACAGCCTCACACTCTCATCAAACACTGTGTTCATCCGCGCTGTGCGGTGTCAAGGGTGTTGAAGTACAACTTACGTAAAGTTGATAATTCCGCGAATGACTGCAATTGCAGATTTCGAACAGAGATGGCGATAAAGAGGAAAAACGCCGGACTGCAGCTTTAAACTGGATGTTTTATCCAGCTGATGTGGGCGTTGGCATGGCTTGCCTCAACATTTGCATTTGAATAGCGCGCTCTCAGTGGGCGTGGTCATATTAACATGTAATACGCTATAATTAGCTGAAAGGAAAAAGGCTGACATCTCTCTCTTTTCATACAGATTACATAAACTGAGAATATTTGTTCCCTTTCAGGAACGTCGAGCTGCGTGAAACGCTGCGGGAACGCCTCCTGCGTTGTGCGTCGTGAAGCAAGTATGGAATCAGCCCAATGGTGAGAAGGAACGTCACGAGTGACGTCATCGACCAGGAAACTATAAAGCACACCCATGAACACAATGGTGACAGCTTCTGTTGTCTTCAGCAAGCGCTCTGTGTGTGAATCTGTCCCTGTGTTTTTGTCTGTTCTTAGTGATTGCTAGGCAGGAGTTTTTCACTTAAAAAACTATTTATATTCACATATATTATTATGACGAGCGAGCAGCAATATAGAAAGTGTGTTCCCCCCTGTACTCGTTTTCTTACGGGTGGGGATACACACGATCTGTGTGTTGCTTGTTTGGGAGTGCAGCATGCCCAGTCAGCTCTCGAGGGGGCTGATTGTGAGCATTGCGAGCGTTTTCCAATAAGAACGCTCCGCTCCCGCCGATCAGTCTTCGTGGAGAGTGGTTCGGTCGCGCTGCCCGCATCTCGGGTCCCGCTTCTGTCGAGGCAGAGCGGCGGCGCCTGTCGTGGGGATCGCAAATGGATCTGTCAGCGGGGTTTGAGACGGGCTCTGCCTTATCTCAGCCTTTACCTGCCAGTTCCAGTGCCTCAGTTCCGGGTGTGGAAGCACGCATTGCGGCTTCTTCCCCCCAGGCTGAAGCACCAATGCTGCAGCTATCCAGTTCTGAGGAGCTGGATGTTGTCAGTATTGAGACAGGGGATGTTGAGGACTCGTCACCTCATTCCCCTGAACATGAGGAGCTTATGGAGGTGCTCACTCGTGCTGTTTCAAAACTAAGCATTGAGTGGCCAGCTGTTAGGCAGGAATCTGTTTTTAAAAGCAAGCTTGACGGACGATTTTTGCCTTCCGCGTTCAGCCTCCACGGCGGTGCCTTCCGTTTCTTCCCGACCTCCACACCGAGGTGTCGAGGTCGTGGAAGAGACCCGCTTCCTATCGTGTGTTTAGTCCCCAGACATCCACATATTCTAATATCTCTGGGGCTAGGTTATATGGTTATGGGGCGATGCCCAAGGCGGAGGAGACTCTAGCTAGCCATCTTTCTGCTGAGTCTTCCACGTCTCTTAAGGCACCAGCTTTACCCACCAAGCCTCTCAGAAATACTTCGGCTCTGGTGGGTAAGGCTTATTCGGCGGCTGGTCAGGCTTCGGCGTGTCTGCACACGATGTCAATATTGCAGGCATACCAAGCCGATCTTTTAAAAGATATGAGTGAGAGTGAGGAGGTCAGCACTGACGTGGTTCGAGAACTGCGTCAGGCTGCAGATTTAGCTCTGCGTGCCACCAGGGAGTCGGCTAAACTAATGGGCCGTTCTATGGCAGCCCTGGTGGCCGCAGAAAGACACTTGTGGCTCAATCTTTCTGATTTGAAGGATAAAGAGAAAGCTTTTCTTTTGGATGCTCCACTTTCTCCGTCTGGTTTATTTGGTGACGCGGTAAACACGGTCATAGATAAATTTCAGGAAGAAAAGAAACAAGCTGCAGCTTTTCAAAAATTCCTCCCACTAAAAATTCACGTCCCAGGGTCTGCTGGGCGAGGGCAGACCAAGCCGTCGACAAGCTCCTCACATAGGGCGCAACAAAGGCAGAATGTCGCGTCTCGTGCCCCCCCCTTCTAAACAGTGGGAACAGACGCGACAGTCTCAGGCGAAGCCTTCTAGTGGTAAGACTGATCTGAGGACAGTCATTATGGCTAAGAAGGCTTCATCTAAGAAGAAGTCCTGACGCCACTGGTGTCAGGATGCTGAGGGTGGTCCCCACCGTGAGAGGGAGGTGTTCACCGCTTCAGAAGGTGCCCGCTCTCTCACGGTGCCCTCAGGGGTCCCTTCTGCCAACCCCGCCTTCGTGTCGGGGCGCAGACGGGCCCAGCGAGCGCTTTCCCGAGGGACGCTCGCCCCCTCTGAGGAGGGGTTTAGTGCAGTCAGACCAGTTGTTCCCTGCCGGTGCGCCGTTACAGGGCGCTGTGTCTGCTGCTCAAAATATTCCAGAGGCCAGCCTCGAGAGGCTGGTACCCTTAGTAGATTTTCTGGCAGAGTGGAAAAGCCTTCCAAAAATATCTCAGTGGGTTCTGCATTCGATAGAAAGGGGTTATGCCATTCAGTTCAGATCTCCTCCTCCTCGATTCAACGGGGTCCTGCCCACCGTGGTGGGCCCCGAGCAGGCTCTGGTAATGGAACAAGAGGTGAAAACGCTCCTTCAAAAGGAGGCTATAGAGCGGGTTCCTCCTCCCAGCAAGGAGTCAGGTTATTACAGCCGATATTTCATCGTTCCAAAGAAGGAAGGGGGGTTGCGTCCAATTTCAGATCTGCGCCTATTAAATCGTGCTGTAGCCAAGCTCAAATTCAAGATGCTTACGCTAAAGCAAATCGTGTCACAAATCAGGTCCGAGGACTGGTTTGTCACGATAGATCTGAAGGACGCATACTTCCACATCTCCATCCTTCCGCAACACAGGAAGTTCCTGAGGTTCGCTTTCGGGGGCGAAGCGTACCAGTATCGGGTTCTTCCGTTTGGCCTAGCTTTATCTCCCCGCACGTTCACGAACTGCATGGATGCAGCGCTAGTCCCGCTGCAGCTCCAGGGCATTCATATATTGAACTACATAGACGATTGGTTGATTCTCGCTCAATCGCAGCAGCAAGCGGCTCGGCATCGAGATAAATTAAATGAAATGTGGATACAGAAATTGTATTTGATCTTGCTTTTTGTGGGTCAATTTGACCCATATAGGCAGCTATTCAAAAGAATCTGTTCAGACCCAAAATACAAAACACTTCATTGTTGTATGTCAGGGCTCTTCAACTCTAGTTCTGAAGTGAAGTTCTGAAGATTAACAACTTCGTATTTTCAAAGTTTGACTTTTCCAACTTAAATTGTTAACCTGTTAAAACCCAACGCCCCCGGTACCGGGGGCAACATCTTGTTATGATGTTCGTACGTTATTTTTAAAAGCTTCCATATAAGGTATCACCCAATACATGGTCTCATTTGAAAGCTTAGAATCTAGTCTTTACAAAGAATACCATCACTTTCGTTTTTATGATACATATCAAATGAAATATTAGCTTAAAAGTTGTTGAAACCGAAGTGCCCCGCAGCGGGACACCCCCCCTCCGCGAAAAAAAATTCATAATCATATTACTAAGCAACCACTGAATGGAACAACACAAAATAGGTATCATTTTAAAGCTTAGAATCTCAGCTTTTTAATGCATATAATCACTTTGATTTTCTCTGAACGAGAGCTGACTAGTCCCTCTAACTCTGATGCCCCCGCCCGCGGGGGCAACCTGGCTGCGAAAATATACATTATCATATTTTTTCAAAAATAATGCCTCGATTAACACAAAATTGGTGTCATTTGAAAAATTAGAGTCTGAACTTTGCAGTGAATGTAGCCAATTTGATAAACTCCTAAGTAGTGCTGAGTTATTCGCTGATAAATAGGAGGGGGAAAAAATCATACTTCATACTTCATACTGCAAAATGTTAAAAACATCATACAGCTCAGATAGTCCTGTGCCATATGCTCCGAATGTGGAAAATGACACATCATTATTTACAGCAGATGCTTACGATAAAAATGAATCCAAACTCAACATAATCCATCACTCAGAACTAAAGATATTCCTCATGGAGTTCTAACACATTTCTAACACAAAAAAAATCCAGACGCACATGGCTAAGCAAGGTAGCTTAGACTTGGCCTTTTTACTCGTATCTTCATGTAACATACATCAATCATGAAATATTACACATCGATATTTACAGCAGGAGCTCACGATTACAAAGAGCCCAAACTCAATATATTCCATCAATCAGATCTAAAGATATTCCTCATGGCGTTCTAACACAAATAAATACCAGAGACGCAGCTAGACAAGTATATACTCAATGCACTAGCGTTTGGTTTTCGCGTATAACTTCATGAAGCATGCCTAGATCGTAGAAAATTGCATATATTTATTTTCAGCAGACTCTCACGATTAAAAAGAGCCCAAACACAACATAATCCATCACTTAGATCTAAAGATATTCCTAATGGAGTTGTGACACGCGAACCTCCACATGCGCGCATAGAGCCTAGTATGTAGATAGAGCATTGATGTCGCGTTTTTTAACTCAACGAATCATGCAGAAATTGTGGGAAATGGCACATCATTATTTACAGTAGATTTTAAAGAATATAAAGAGCCCAAACTCACCATAATTCATCACTCAGATCTAAAGATATTCCTCGTGGACTTCTAAAACGAAGTTGCACTATGCGCACCCATGAAGTAGCAGTAGCAGCGATGCTATGCTATTTTGATGTGACGTTGCAGCTCATAACTCCACGAAACATGCATGGATTGTGAAAAATTGAAAACCTTTATTGACAGCAGATTCTCACGATTACAAAGAGCCCAAACACAATATAATCCATCGCGTTGATCACGAGATATTCCTCATGAAGTGATGAATACTTGGCTAAAAAGTCTCTTGTCTTTCCGGGGTGCAATGTGTTTTCCAATGTTCCCGGAGCCATCCGTGCTCGTTCTCAAACGTGGAATAACACAAAATAGGTATCATTTTAAAGCTTAGAATCTCAGCTTTTTAATGCATATAATCACTTTGATTTTCTCTGAACGAGAGCTGACTAGTCCCTCTAACTCTGATGCCCCCGCCCGCGGGGGCAACCTGGCTGCGAAAATATACATTATCATATTTTTTTCAAAAATAATGCCTCGATTAACACAAAATTGGTGTCATTTGAAAAATTAGAGTCTGAACTTTGCAGTGAATGTAGCCAATTTGATAAACTCCTAAGTAGTGCTGAGTTATTTGCTGATAAATAAATAAATAAAAATTTCATAATTTATAAAATACTTTTTTTACTATGTCAAAAACATCATACAGCTCATGAAACATTCACAGATCGTTGAAAATGGCAATTAATTTTTTACAGCATATTATTACAATTAAAATGAGCCCAAAATTAACATAATATATTGCTTTTATGATAAGAAATTCTTCATGGAGAACCAATTTTAAAAATGCCCATTAGGGGGCGTCAAGGGCTGAACAAAAATGCTATATTGGTTCCAAATGCTGTAACTTTTGATTACTTCATCCAATGACCACAAAATTTGATCCAGCTGCAGGTCACATGTAGAGGTACTTTACCAAAAAAGAATTTTCCTTCTACCTGTTTTCCTTCCTGAGTTATTCCATGACAAATAAGAAAGATATGCAAAATCATAATAAAAATTATATATATATTCTGTCTTTTATCAGCAGTTTCTCAGCAGGAGAATGTCCAAATGTAATGTAATTTATATTTTTTAAAAATTTGAAAAGTGTTCTTTTAAACGATACCTACCTTTTGACTCTCCTTACTATAGTTTTGAAGTTATGAGTCTTTACTTTTGTGTGTGTCACTCAGAAAAAAACCCTCTAAAAACTCTAAAAAGTCCCTCAGTGCTTAACAGGTTAATCTTGAATACTTCAGAGCACAGACTTAAGTTTGATTTATTGTTAAAGGGAACACGTCACAGAATATTGTAGAAGTAAAAATAAATAAATAAACTTCTATAACTTTTTTTTAAACTTTAAGTTTATGAAAATGTAATATATATATATATATATATATATATATATATATATATATATATATATATATATATATATATATATGTATATAACAAAACATGTTCAACTCTAAAACTTCAAGAGAATCAAAGCTAAATATCTGAACAAGTTCTGTGTCAAATTTCAGGTAAAAAAAAAAAGTACGATTTTTTTATGCACATAAATAAACATCCAGATGACATCCAGACTCCATCGGCAACCATATAAGGACTCTTCGATTTCCATATATTGTTTGAGTGATATGAACCATATATTTCCATACTTTTCAAAATATTTATGAAGTATACAACCTATTCAGAAGTAAATTGGGCAGTAATGTTAATATTTGGCTTGAATTAAATCTCTAAAACACATATAAAAAACATACGGAAAGAGTCAGTGTTATGGAAGCAGACTCAAGAGATGGATAATGAAGTTAACAGGAGTTGATTGACAACGAGCGGAGACAGAATGCAGGTGATGCCGAGTTCACACTACACAACTTTAAACGTCGGCAGATCGCTGTGCTGTTCAGACTACATGACTTGCTCTGGAGTCTTGAAGTCTTTGTGGTGTTCACACTACGTGAATAATCTGCAACAGGGGGTTACACACTACACGAGCTGACAACAACTCGGTCACCCAACGACACTATCCGGTCCCCAAACCACGTTTTGTCACGAAAACACACGCGAGAACTGGAATGGAAAATGACGCAAAACAGGAGTTGTCTATTTGAAAATGGACGCCGGGACAAAATTGGCGTTGCAAGTTGTTTGCGCAATGATCTCTTCAGAACCCCCCTCAAAAAAGAATATGGGTGAAAGGATGGATAAGCACACACCGGCACATACTCAATGAGACGCGAGTACACACACACACAAACTCTCCACGCACATACTCATATATGAGACACACACACACACACAATACCCATGTGGATATATCGATCAAAAGTGTGACAAAATTTCTCAGGTTCGATGTCAAAAGCGCGCAATGCAGTATTTGCGGTAAAATAATTGCTGCAAAGACCGGTACCACGACAGATATGATAAAGCCCTTGACTCGACTGGTAAATGAAGAGATACCTTGTTGATCACTCTGACAGTGTTTTGCAATAATAACTGAATGTACACTGCCGTTCAAAAATGTGTTGGTTGGTTAGAATTTTTTTCTGAAGGATCATGTGACACTGAAGTAATGATTTTGAAAATTCAGCTTTGACATCAGGAATAAATTACATTTTGAAATTTATTCAAATAAGATTTTAAATTGTAATACTATTTCACAATGTTACAAGTTTTACTGTATTTTTGATCAAACAAATTCAGCTTGGGTGAGCATGAGCTCTTTATCAAAAAAAAATATGTTCCTTTATGCACTGGCTAAGGAGCATGAGTCAAACTGAAAAAATAAAACCAAAGGTTTTCTGAGGTAATGTGTTATGTAATCTTGTTAAAATGGATTTCATAAAATTGGTATAAAAAAAAGTATCGTTCAGCAACCGGTATCGAAAACAAGGTATCGGTATTGGTATCGAAGTTTTTTTTTGAACGATACCTAGCCCTACTTATAGAATTGTATATATATTCATTGGTACATCCTGCTCAAATAATTTAAATTAACCAAATACTGCCTCTTCATAGTCGAACCTCTGTGCTAATACATATTAATGAAACAAATGTTTCATTAATATGAAATGTGAAGAGGACTCTTCCCTTGGGAGACTTGTTAATGACGACCACAGAAGACCTAATTGCAAAATGAAAACCATAAAAGTAAATGAGAAACCACACTTGTGTCTCTTCGCGATTCAAGATATTACAGCTGGAGAAGAATTGACTTACAACTACGGTGACTCAAACTGGGCATGGAGAGCACAGGTGAGTTACCTTATTATTTATATATCCAATATGCCACCTACCTGGAGAAGAGTTTATATTTCATGCAATTTGTTGCAGACACTCCAAACAAGGAAGCGGTAGTTGAATTTGTTTCTATCTTGGTTTACTTAGCAGGTTAACAAGGATGTACTACCTAGCGTGAAACCTGAGGTAGGAATTTATTAAGCGCATACTGTTTAAATCTTATCAAATGCAAAAATACATATGAGTTGTTGTGGAGCAGCTGTTGAACTTTTAGGTGTGGCCTATGCAATTGCACATTACAACTTGTAACATTTCCCTTTGTAGATTGGGAGTAGAAAGTCTGCTGCTGCAATAGTACATGCTGATTCAGTAGGGACTGAACTCACCACAGTCACAACTGCAGACTCACAGCCTGCTGACACAGGTATAGACCACTACAACTCTAAAACCCTTTCCTAAAACGCTGCTCTTTAATTGTTCAGGCCAATTTGTTTTTATGAGATACATTTCCTATGCCAAAGGTTTGATCACACCAACTGGTTTTTATTTATGGAAATATCTTTTTTTTTTTTTTTTTATTTGTTCTGCAAAAATATCACAAGGATACAATACAAGGAGGGGAACGAAACCCACTTGGGTTTATACAGAGTTCCACTCCACTTACATGAATAAACAACAAAACAAGAAAAAAAATATATATATATATGTATAAAGACACGCAGACGAATGAGTTGAATAATAAAAGAGGGGAAAAACATTTTCAGAAGCCTGATTATCCTTTTAACTTAAAATTACAGATGTTGATGGGTAATGGTAAAGGAGGATCAAAAGTGAAGAGCAGCATATGAAATATACTGCAGAAAACTATAACCAAATGCTGTCATATTAAAATCAAAAGGTCTTTCAACTGTCTTTTAAAGATAAACAAAGAAGACATAGATCTTAAGGACAAACTTAATTTACTCCATAATTGAGGACCCCTAAAGCTGAGGTCAGTTTTATAGCCCGAAGTTCTAGAAAACGGTAAGACAAGATTTATTTCACTGTGCCTTGTTTGATGGATATGAGTATCAGAAATAAAAGTAAAAAAGTGTTGTAATGTTGGTGGAAGGTCTTCTCTCTGGTAAATAAACTTATGAATAAATATGCATGTGAAATAAACATTGACGTTCTCAATTGGTAAAATCTTGAATCTAAGAAATAGCGGTGCCGAAGGAGCATATTTGGACGAGTAGGAAATCATCCGCAAGAACTTCTTTTGAATTTTAGAAATTCTTGCAAGATAAGTGGGAAAAGTAGCACCCCAGACAATATTGCAATAATTCATAAAGGGGAATAAAAAGCTATAATAAATCGTTAAATGAGCAGATGAGTGAATTGAAGGTAAAACAATTCTTAGAATATTTAACATTTTAGAGGATCTTGTACAAACTAGATCAACATGTTTAGACCAAGTTAAACCTTCATCAATCAGGACACCGAGAAATTTTGTTGAAGCCACTTGAATAACTGGAGCTCCATCAATTTCTATACAAGCATGTTCTTTGGGGTAGAATTTATTAATATTGTGAAATATCATAAAATTACATTTTTTGACATTTAGCGTTAGCTTGTTAGAGCGAAACCAATTTGATAGTATTTTTAACTCGTCATTAACATGTTGTATCAAGGTGACAAAATCCTCGTGCACTGCAATGAGATTGGTGTCATCAGCAAATAATATGGGTAAAAAAAATTTACAACAAAGGAATAAATCATTAATATAAATTAGAAACAATAAAGGACCCAAAATAGAACCCTGAGAAACCCCAAATGAAATTTTAGAAGTTTTAGAAAAGAAACCATTGAGATAAACAAATTGTTCTCTGTTGATAAAGTAATTGCGGAACCAAACTAAGGCAGTACCCTCCACCCCATATCCATTAAGCTTAGAAATCAAAATATCATGTGAAACAGTATCAAAAGCCTTACTTAAATCAAGAAAAACACAGAGAGCAAATTTTTTATTATCAAGGGCATTTGAAATAAAATTTACAAGCTGTATTAATGCATGTTCTGTTGAATATTTTTTCCGAAACCCATATTGGTGTTTATATATAATGTTATTAACAATTAAATGTTTATTTAATCGTTCTTAGACGAGTTTCTCAAATATTTTAGAGATACAGGGCAGAATGGATATAGGACGATAATTGCTAAACACCTCTATATCACCTGATTTAAAAATGGGAATAACTTTTGCAATTTTAAGAGCTTGGGGAATAATTCCGGATTGAAATGATAAAGAAATAACATAAGTAAGAGGTTGAATGATATGATCAATGGTCTCCTTGAGGAGGATACTCTTAATACCATCGTGGCCAGGGGCTGAGTTTTTTAAAGAAAAAATAATATCACGGAGCTCCTGCGTAGTTGGGTGATCAAGATTAGGGAGGGGAGCGTACCGCCCATTTATTTGGCTACATGGATCATTATCAGTCTTCTGGATATTGTGAGCTAAATCAGACCCAATTTTGGTAAAAAAAAATATTAAAACCATCAGCTATATCAATGGGGTCTGATAGACACCTATCATAGTCCCTCATCACTGTAGGTGTAGATGCAGCCTTCCTATTGCGACACAGTACCTGATTTATAATGTTCCAGGTTGATTTAATGTCATTAGAGACACGATTAAACTGGTCAGCATAAAACTTTTTTTTAGTCGCCTTAATTAATCTTGTGAATTGGTTCCTATATTTTTTGTATGTTTCTAGGTTATGAGGAGTGGGCTTGGTGACAGACTTGCGATACAACCGATTTTTCTTTCTAGATAGTTTCCTCAATTCACCGGTAAACCAGGGTTTATCTCTAACTACTTTGGATTTCACAGCTATCAAAGGAAAACTGGATTCCAGAGCAGAATTAAAGAGAGTCAAAAATAAATCATAGGCTTTAATAGCATCCTGCAACAGCATGACCTCGTCCCATATGATAGAGCTGATGGCTGATTTGAATATTCCAATATTTTTATGGGTGAAATTTCGATATTTAACATGCACATTATTAGTAGTACAAGCATCAAAAACAGAGTGTATCATTTGAAAGACTGGAAAATGGTCAGACACGTCACACCATAACAGCCCTGCTGACACTTTATAGTCACATGAGTTGAACAAAATATTATCTATAAGAGAGGCTGAGTGTGTAGTGACCCTAGTAGGTTTTGTAATTAAAGGGTAGAAATTTACAGAGTACAGGGTGTTAAGAAAATCTTGTGTAGCAGTGAGATCGGCATGTAAGATATTCAAATTGAAGTCACCATGTAACAGACAGAGCTTACCGTAAAACTTCAAATAGTAGCCCGGGCTTTTATTTACCCAAATCGTCGAACTGCACCGGCTTGTATTTGAGACAGGCGTCTATATGAGACAGGCCTTTATAATTAATTTAGTGTTGAGATGTTGTTCATTGAGTGTATAGGCCTGTCTCTAATCTCTAGAAATCTCAAAATGCTCCACATGAAACTGCGGTCTTCCGACCTTTTACTATCGCGTCAATTGATTTTGATTAATATGCGGGAGGGAGAGAGAGCAAGACAGCGCTCGTGTTATTTGAAGACGGGAGAGTGCGCGCGCGCGCGGCCGGGGGCGCTCTCTCTCTCTCAGCTCGTAACGCGCCCTGTCAGGCGCAGCAGTCATTCTATTCTACATCACTCATCGATCAAAAAAGGCTTTGGAGGGACAAAAATGTGCTTTGGCGGCCGCCAAAAAGCGGGCGATCTGGCGGTTTTAGAGGATTAAATACAACCCGAAACTAAAAAACAGACCCGGCCTCTATTTGAGACCGGCCTTTATTTACCCAAACCTGCAGCCACACCAGGCGTGTAAAAGAGACAGGCGTCTATTTGGGACTCGGCTATTATTTGAAGTTTTACGGTATGTTCCTTTGAAATAATATCTAAAGTTGAATCAAGTGCATCAATAAAAGTATTTATATCTGTAGCCGGTGGTCTATAAATACATCCAATCACAATGCTTTTCCCTTTAAATAAAAAACATGAAGGAATTTCAATAAATAAGGATTCTACTAATGTTAAGTTGAAGTCAATACTTAAATCCTTTCTGAGAATATACTTAAAATCATCAGACACGTACAAAGAGACTCCTCCTCCTCTTTTCATTTCTCTACAAGAGTGAATAGCATTATAGTGTGATAGATTATAGAGATGTGATGTATCATTATGGAGCCATGTTTCCGTAAATGCTAAAGCTGAGAAGGAGTGTGACAAGGTAGATAAAAAGGATTTAAAGTGATCGAAGTTTTCTCTGAAGCTACGTGCATTCACATGAATCGTGGAAAACGAAGTTTGGTCAGAATATGTAGGAGACGAGCAAGATAAGAAATTAAATTGCTGTTCGGTATAATATTCACACGACAAGTTAACAGAGTTCAAATAATTATTATTGGAGTCAGGATTAAAAAAGGTTTCATAAATTCGAGAGTTGTTGACCATGTTCAGCTCAAATGGGTTCAGAGTCCGTGAATCTATTACAAGTGCTTCGTGATTCCAGTCACTTGTTATGAAACTGGAGTCAATTGTTGACATAGTAAGGAAATGATAAGATAGTACCTTGTAAGAACGACATCACACCAAAAGGACTCACGTTCCACCAACACGTCAGTACTAATCCTTTCACTCGAAGAACCCGAACAATCCATCGGCAGCAGTGGAAACAGGAGTTCTTGAGACTGAGACGATTCATTTGTATTCATCCAACTGATTTGATTCCCGTATCGCCAAAACCTTCACATCCTCTGGTCGTAATCCATTCATCTTGATCCACACTTTACAGTTCCGGGTCCATGTCGACTGAATCTTTCCATTCTTACGTAGCAATCTGGCGTCTTTAGCAATTTCGGCGTTCTTCTTTGTGAGATATTCGTTGAGGTAGACTTTCGTGCCCTTCAATTTCCCCCCTTGTCCCAACAGCACGACTTTGTGTTTATGGTTCACAAAGCGCACAATGATGGCAGGAGGCCCAGGAATCGTAGAGTGACGCTTCCTAGGTAGCAAATAACAGGCGGAAAAGTTTTCACTCTGAACTTCAATATCTTTGCTCACCAAGAAATAAACAACCTGCTGTTCCAGAGATTGGGTCTCTGTCCCCGGTGCACTAGCCTCGAGGGCTCCTTCCTCTGGATCCACCACCCTCGCATAGGTACGGTGTTTCGTTTCCAAGCCAGTTATAATAAGGTCGTTCATTCTCGTGTGTTGTTCAAGATCGTCGATTCGTTTCTCCAACATAGCAATTTTCTCATCTTTCTTCATCAGTAGCAAATTAAAAGCAACTGAATATCAGCTGACAGTTTCTCATTCAATGCCGTCAAGTTTTCCTGTTTAGTTACGTTTCTCAGCGTTAAGCTGATCAGTTCCAATTGTTCCTCCACTCTTTTCATCTGTGCAATCGTGGGTCCCCCCATACTTGCTTAGGTTGTTTTCAAAAGTGTAGTTAGTATGATAAATTAATGTGGTGAAATATCAACAAAATCAGAGCTCCATTCAATAGCTAAGCAGCGTGCTGAGCTGCGTGCCGCCATTTTTTCTAGATTATTTTTTCTTTATTTCCACAGTTTTAATGAATTGCATTAGTTCAGATGTCACAGTGGATTCTGTTTTGGATTTATCTATTGTATGCACCCATTGTGTACACACAATTAGAACAGACAAAGTTGTAGCAAAAAGTTAATTTAACTTCTGTTGCACTCATGCATCCATTAAAAATGATTGAATTACATGCCTATATTACAAAGATTAGAACCACGTATGCAGAATAAATGCAGTGGTGCTGTCTGATCAATACTTATCCTCCTCTGCAAAGATGTCCCATGTTTTTCTCAGTGTAAATGCCCTCTTACTATATTTCACTTTTGTTGTCATCTGTGTGGTTTCCTCTCCTAGTCCCCAAAACACACTTCACTGGCACAGACACCCTGTCCAACATGCCCGTCTCAGGTAAACGCAACTGCCCCCCTACCCCATCACACATATCACTGTTGCAGGTCTCAAACTCTAGACTGATTGATTAGTTATTGTGTAAGGGAAGTGAAAAGTATAAATAAGGACTAACAAATTATGTTGTTCTTGCAGATGATAATTTGCAGAGTGAGCGCTCGAAGGTAAGCGCATAAGTGCCCCAGACTGGGTCAGTTTGTGGATCTGCACTATGTATTCATGATTGTCAAAGTTTCCACTGTCTGGTTCCAAAGTCAAATGAACATTGAATTATACTCTTGCATAGCCCAAAAACGTCACTTCCACATCTATTTGTTTGCTATACTAATACTTCAAACATAATATTGGCCCACATAAGTATGGACACTAAAGCATTTCTCATGTTCTGTACTTTAAATTTGAAATTACACAATGACAATGTGGATACATGGTGTTTTGATGTAAGTAGGAAAGACTTACACATTTGTTTCTCATCAAAACAGTGCTATAAAGTAGAGTAAGGTAATTACTTAACAAACTATAAAGAGATTAATACACATAGGTTATGTTGGTAGCATGAGCATGATGGTTTGAGGCTGACTTGATAACTCTGACTTTAGTTAAATAACTAATCCATACCGCATGACCGTAACAAAGACAAGTCTGGTTTCCAAACCTGCATTTCTTTGCTGGCACCCTGTCATATTTACATTTAAAAGGTTTGTGATGTGTTTTCATTATATTGTTTCAAAGTACTGGTGTACAGAACAAAAGAAATTCATTTTCAACATGAAAATCTTATCATCCCTAGTGTCGGTCTGTCTGAAGTAATAGACCATTCCAGGTTACTTAAATCCAAATTAATTTATCAACCTTTTTGTAGTATTGCATTTCACTCTTTTTTTTTAAACAATAATTTCTGGTACACTGATTGTTATATTTGGTTCAACAATTGCAGGCCAGGATTGACAAATTAAAAGAACACCACAATAGGTGTGAAACTCGGTATGAATCTACGGCAGAGAAGCGAAACGCTCTTCAAAGACAGCGAGTCTTACTCCTACTGCAATTGGCAAACTTGGATAAAATGGTGAGTCATTTTATTGTACGTTGACAGAACTTAGGTAAAATATTTTCTGTTCTAAAAACTGTAGCAGGTAAACCTAGCCTGGCTAACGTCAGACCAATTCTCATTCGAGACTTGGTCTGGGAACCACCGGTTCATTTTCTCGTATTTGAGGCGTGGTTTACGAATGCCCAGAGCCGTTTATTGGGCGCTACGAATGTCTATCAAATGCTCTTGCTTATGAAATTGTTTAACAGTTGCTCTTTTTTCAAAACAAACTTGCGTTCTAAACTACTTAAAACACTATCTAAAGCTGCATCGAAAGGTAATTTCGCGTCTGATGCCATGTTGGATCCATAGAAACTTTGGTAACACTTTACTTGAAGGGGTGTACATAAGACTGACATGACACCTTCATAACCATGACATGACATATGTCATGAATATGAAGTAGGGTTTATGCATGTTTATGACAACTGTCATTAAGTGTCTTTCGGTCAATAATGACATTTTGAATGCAAATATGACATTGTTTAAGATGTCTTTGTTATGACACCTTGACATAAACCATAACATCATAACCTGTCAGTGTCTTTGTCATGACAACTTGACATTAAATTAAGTTAAACTGTCATGTGGTTGGTTTTGACATTGGCTGTCATAAGGCCATTATAACTGTGTCATGAATATTTTTCGTGACCTCAACTACAGTGGTACAAATTGAATTTTTCATTAAACAGTTATAATGGCTTCATGACAGCCAATGTCAAAACCATCCACCAGACAGTTTAATGTAATGTTAACCAATAAAGCTAAGTGGTTTCTTAAATTTGATAATTAATCTGCTATGTCATGTTTATGACAGGTTGTGTTGTCTTAGTAATGTCAAGTTGTCATGACAAAGACACTGACAGGTTATGATGTATTGGTTCATAACAAAGACATCTCAAACAATGTCATATTTGCATTAAAAAATGTCATAATTGAGCGAATGACACGTAATGACAGTTGTCACAAACATGCATACAACTTCCTTCATATTCATAACATGTGTCATGTCATGATTATGAAGGTGTCATGTTAGTCTTATGCACACCCCTTCAAGTAAAGTGTTACCGAAACTTCTTCGATGTGTCGCATAGATGTCGTCATTGTCTTGCTGATCCCTCCCCGTTCTGTGATTGGTTCCCTTTTTCAGGGGAAAATTTAGTCCATGGTGTCCAGGCTGCCTTAGCAGCGTGAATCAAATTGCGCGCAAGGCAGCCTGGGAACACCCAGGCTAAGGTAAACCAGGATTTGCATGAATTGAAAATAAGATTTACCTACTGCTATTTATATATTTGATGGAAAACATTTTAAACATTACTGTTTGTAATTAATAGGCATAAGGGATATGGAACAACAGTGATTTTATAATTGTATGTACTTTAGTTAAAAAATCATTCTACACTCTTTCTGTAGCATTGAATTTTTTATTTGATTTTTAGCTGGGCCCAGAATCGCATCCAGTCACTCAACCAGCAGAAGATTCTGTGATACCCTCACCAACAGACACACAGGTAATAAGACAGGTAATTTTTTTTTTTGTTTCAGAGCTGCACAGTATACATTATATTGTAGTAATAATTATTTCCCAGCAACAATGTTTATCATAATGTGTTTGACAGAACGATGCGAGGATGGCATTATTACAGGCTTTGTCCCAACCCTGTTAGGGCATACTGGATTTTTTTGCACATTTACGATACGCATTTACAGTTATGAATGACAAACTGTAATATAATTATATCGGTTTCTACATTTTAAACAACTTACCACAAACGATGGATACAAACACCCTCTAAACAAACCTGAAAGTTTGGTTGGCACTTTAACCTAATAGGTAGTAATGAGTATTTATGATAGCTTTTGGGGACATTGACCTGTATTTTAACTGTCCTTATGGGGACACTTTGGCTTAGTGAGGATAGAATCCTAGTCCTCTTAAGGATAACCATTGGAACTGATATGTAATTTCTTGCTGATATAATTTTAGTATATTTATACAACTAAAAACTATTATGATCCTGCTATGTTTTTTGCAAACTATAAGGTGCACCGAAGCAGTTTTCCTATATAGTTCATTGGGTACATCCGTCAATAAAAACCATTATAAATCCTAAAATATTGTTTGTCTAATTACTTTGTCCGCTGAAATTTGGAGACCATGTATTTAAATGGCTACCCTCATACACTGTCCATAGAAGATGGATAGAAACATTCTCTAAACAGAAGTTGGTAATAACCTCAGGTCTTTATTTCAAATCCACTGTGCTTGTGTACAGAGCAAAAACAATAAAATATGTGTTGGCCCCAATACTTACAGAGCGCACTGTAGATGTGTTAACTGGTTCCCGGATTTGAATTTCTGTGTCACATGTCACTCTAGCAAAAGGAAAAGCTTTGTTTCCCCTTGTTTTTGTTTTGTAAGACTGTTATTCAGTCTCAATAAAGTGCCTAATCTGTTTTGTAATTTCATAGCCTCAAATGATAATTATTTTTTATTGCAGGTATGGTCAGAAATTGACCATGAATCTCCTTCAACCAGCGAATGTGTACCACCACTGAAAAGAACAGAGAGTGTATTTGTAAGTAACAACATTAATTACTTGCCTAAGTCTGTCAATTAGGGTTACATAAAATATCTACCTTTTAAGTCACTATTCTTGAAAGTTTGTGGTCTGAAGATCACATTTAACTGTGACAGGGTTTAAAAGGTATACGACTCACCAAGAAATATTTTGATTGTGTACTGCTCTGCATACAACTGTTTCACGAGTTCACACTTACATCAATTAAACAGAGTAAAGATTATGCGTATTTGGCGTGCTGTCCGGGGGGAGGGCTCCGAGCTCGGAATTTTGCCCGAACCCAGAGTACTCCCCCCGCTGTTGTAAGAGTATTAGGACTATAAGTGAGGAGATGGGGTGGTGGAGGGATGCTGTTAAACTGTCAATGAACGGAGGTTAGTTTGCTGTATATATACACAGCGCTTAACTCGTTTATTAGGCACCACTCTTGTCTAATTAGGTTTGATTATCTGAATGTGCTCCACGTGTGTTTAATTAGGTTTAATTATCTGAACGTGCTCCTCCCGAACTTTTTTAATAAAACATCATATAATGTATAAACGTTAAACCAATATGCCTCTAATGATCTCTTTGTAAGAGACAAAACCACAGTAAGATTATTTATCGAAATGTCATGATGAGAGTGCATTATACAAGAAATTCCCCCAACTCACGCTCAGCCAACATGAAATTGTAGGGTATTATTTTTGCTGTTGTGCTCATGTATAAATTGAGGATAGAACGAACAAGCGATGTGTGATGTTATTTGATACCTTCTGGGGACATTGACCTGTATTTTAACTGTCTTTATGGGGACACCTTGTTTAAGGGTGGATTGCATTATTTGGAAGGTGCATGATACCTTCTGGGGACATTGATCTGCATTTTAACTGTCTTTATGGGGACACCTTGTCTGGGGATTGCATTATATGCATGATAATATAATTTGTGTAGAATTCTCAATACCTTTATATTTGTCATGTTTGACTGATTCCAGGTTGCCTTCCAAAACAACATGGACACAGATTCCAGCTCTGTAGAAGATGGGAATGTGTCCCACTCCAATCCCAAGGTAAGAAAGTATAGATGATGGCCACAGTTCATAAAAGTTTGGAGAATTCATTTATTTTATCTTGACTGATTTTCGTAACAGTTTAAAAGGCAACCCTTTCAATGTTTGTTTGATACTTTAGACCCATTCATACTTGATAACTTGCATTTATTTTTGCAATTAGATATTAAACTAGGTTATTAATCTGTTCTGGTCCATGCCTAAATTCTAATACAATCACATCGCAATTCAAATAAGTTGGATCATTACTTTAGAGAAGTGACTACTAATTATAAATGTAGAGAACAGAAAATCATTGCATGCACATAACAAAAATGATCACTTGTACATTTTTTTTTTTGCAGTTTACAATTGTATGTACTTTAGTAAAAAAAATCATTCTACACTCTTTCTGTAGCATTGAATTTTTTATTTGATTTTTAGCTGGGCCCAGAATTGCATCCAGTCACTCAACCAGCAGAAGATTCTGTGATACCCTCACCAACAGACACACAGGTAATAAGACAAGTTGTTTTAGAACCATTTAGTTTCAGAGCCGCACAGTATACATTATATTGTAGTAATAATTATTTCCCAGCAACAGTTTATCATAATGTGTTTGACAGAACGATGCGAGAATGGCATTATTACAGGCTTTGTCCCAACCCTGTTAGGGCATACTGGATTTTTTGCACATATTTACGATACCTATCTACATTTGTGAGTTATGAATGACAAATTGTAATATAATTATATCGATTTCTACATTTTAAACGACTTACCACAAACGATGGATACAAACACCCTCTAAACAAACCTGAAAGTTTGGTCGGCACTTTAACCTCAAAGGTAGTAATGAGTATTTATGATAGCTTTTGGGGACATTGACCTGTATTTTAACTGTCCTTATGGGGACACATTTATTGCTAATATAATTTGTGTAAAATTCTCAATACCTGCTACCATTATATTTGTCATGTTTGACTGATTACAGGTTGCCTTCCAAAACCACATGGACACAGATTCCAGCTCTGCAGAAGATGGGAATGTGTCCCACTCCAATCCCAAGGTAAGAAAGTATAGATGATGGCCACAGTTCATAAAAGTTTGAAGAATTCGTTAATTTTATCTTGACTGATTTTCGTAACAGTTTAAAAGGCAACCCTTTCAATGTTTGTTTGATACTTTAGACCAGGGATAGGCAAATTCGGTCCTGGAGGGCCACTGTCCTGCAGAGTTTAGCTCCAACCCTAATGAAACACACCTGAACAAGGCAATCAATGTTTTCAGGATTAGATAGATACAGGCAGGTGAGGTTTTTATCAGGGCTGAAGCTAAACTCTGCAGGACAGTGGCCCTCCATGACTGAAGTTGCCTATCCCTGCTTAAGACCCATTCATACTTGATAACTTGCATTTAATTTTGCATTTATTCATGCAATTAGATATTAAACTAGAGTAATTGCGTGCATGTAACAAATGCTTGCTTTTACATTTTTTTTAGCAGTTTAAAATATAGGGTATTTTTTTGTGGATGTTAGAAGGAAATACTTTTATTCTACAGACATTGGGAGATATTGTAGTTCTGTTTCAGTGGCAGAGACCTTTTATTTAGGAAATTTTATTTGCTGAATTCTGATTAATTTCAGTTTAAAAAAACAAATGCTTGGATATGATTCTGAAGACTCACTAAGCAGCATGGAAATAACAGAGGATGAATATGTGCCAGGGTCAGATTGTGAAAGTGAGACCAGCTCAGAGGGAGGCAGTATATTAAAGAAAAATGCTGCCACCATGGCCAGTCCTGCTGTTAAAGATGGAACAAGAAAAACATACAAGGGACCTAGAAACCGGAACTCTGAATCTGACACATCTGGGGAAAGCTCCATAACTTCACTTACAGTCATACACAGTCAAAAGACTGACGATGGATCTAGAAGATACACCAAAAAACATTACTGTCTCTTTTGTGAGAAACCACAATCCAAAATTGCCAGGCATCTGGAACTCGTTCATAAAGATCAATCTGAAGTCGCTAAGGCCATTTCTTCTCCAAAGAACAACAAGGAAAGAAAGCTCCAACTGACTATACTAAGGAAACATGGGGACAGAGCACACAATGTAGAAGTCTTTAGAAAGGGAAAATGTGTCATTGTTCCATGTAAACAAGCGAGTTCTCCAAATGTCAATCCAAATAAATTCTTACATTGTGCAAATTGGCAAGGACTTTTCAAAAAAAGATTTCTTTGGAAACATGAAAAGGTGCCCACTTCGAGGTGTTCTTCCAAAACCTGGTAGAACTCGAGCCCAATCGATTTGCGCCTTTGAATAGAAAAGTTTGAAGAAAAATAAACATGATGCGCGTTCTGCGTTCTCTCTGTCAGTGAAGTCCATTCTGAAACGCGTCCGAAAAATGAACTGTAACTCAGTCAATACTTGTCACAGAGATACGAGACATGTGTCTTTTTAAAGCTTGTATTCTCTTCTTTTAAATGAAGTAATTTATTAAAAAAAGAAATATTTCCAGTTTATGTAATTCGTTTGAAACCAAGGAGAGGTACAGTTTTTTCGGTCTCAGTTCATTATCTTTAATTAGCTGAGGCCGCCACGCCCCCAGCGCTTTTCACATGGTAAATAGGTGATCTAACGTTATGCATCGCACACGCCCAGCGATCAATGGCATAAAAACACGAAGTTTCTCCATCAGATTCACTGATAGTTCATTGCGTTTTGAGGATGGCACGCTACTCCTTCAGATGATTCTGGACAGCGAGGAAGGATTCACCTTTTCCTCAGAGGAAGATTGTAACTCCGACGACGAACGGCTGCATTTTGAAGAACGAATTGATCCCGCCGAGGATACAAGTTCGAAGTAAGTTGTTTAGTGTTTTATAATTTCTTTTCTGATCGTATAGAGTTCAAATGAATTTTCAGACTATATTTTGCCTAGCTTTTGACATCTTACAGAAAAGATTGCCTCAATATCCCTAACATTCGTGTATACGCTCGTGTAAACTTTTTAAATGTGATATTACTCTCTAAACATATTTGTATATTAAATATAAATAGTTTTGATTAGCTTATGACACTGATTATCATGCTAAAATACTGCCTTATGTGTAATTTATTTTGTTTGCGAATAACTGCTTAGGTTATATAATGATTTAGTGAAATATATTTCAGCCTCCGGTAAAATATGTGATACTGTCTAAATACAATATATTATTTATGTATAAATGTTCAGTTAGGCTAACTGAAATAAAACCATGTCTATGTTGTGAAGGGTAGTCAACTTTAGCATGGGTGTGTTCACTTATTCTAAGCACTGTGTGTGTGTGTGTGTGTGTGTGTATGTATATATATATATATATATATATATATATAATTAAATCGCAATTTTAACCAGAAAAATCTACAATGCATGCCCAAAGTCGTGCAGCCATATAGTTTCTCTTGATATCAGCATGTTCAAAGGTGTTTATTTATTTTATTTTATTTTTTACAGGGACGATATGCCACTGATGAGTCCTGCTGACTTCAACATTCAACAGTCTCTGTACATAAACATGGTAAAATGAAAAATCAAACAAAGTGGAAATGACAGGTTTGTACTATGTTTCAAGAATGGGACAATGTTGTGTGACTGTTCAAGCCTCTGTCTTAAGATCAGTGTGTTTACTAATGTGCTTTTTTGTCCTTTGTTGTGTGTCTTTGGATTATGTTGTGTTGTAAATAAATCCAAACAATCTAAAAGCCATTCTTTTTTAAATCTCCTCATTCTTTGTGCAAGGCTCCTCGTAATGATAGGGCCTGATAGCACCTAATAGGGCCATTATGGGAGGGTCTTTGTCTTTCTCAGGTGTGAAACGCCATACATATTAATGAGAGATCACGCCTCCTCGCATAAAGCTTTCTCACACTAAACACATCATACACATTCTAAAAGACTTTATTGACTTATCTGAATGAGTAGTCAGGATGATTCTCACATAGTTTTGGAGCAAATATTCTAGGCTATGTGATACAATTTTCAAAAGTCTTGTGAAGAAATAATCAATATGTGTTTTGTGGCCTTATTTCAGAAACTTTAATTTTTAGTTTTTTCAATAACCATGCATAAACAATATTCTCTCAAAAATACAAATATGTACATACATGTTGCTCACATATTATGGTAGCCCTGTTTGCTAAATAGAGTGTAATTATACACTCTAAAAATACATGTGCCATTAATATGTTTATAAGCAACTGAAAAAAGCACAAATGTCAGGGCATGTCAAAACATCTCAAGGACCCCAAAAACACCTTAGACCCCAGAGGGTTAATGCAGTTAAAGCTGTTACAGGCTTTCAGTGTAAGACAAATAAGATAGCGGTGCCAAAGCTAGCCAACAAACTTGGTCAGAGCCTCATGAAGGTTGCCGACATTGTAAGTTGTGATGCAAGGATCTGTGGTGACACAACAAAAGTTCAAAAAGCAGAGGACTTCAAACACATCTATCAGACACGCTGGAGGGAGATTATCTCATGTCATGCTCACAATACCCTGGAAGAAAAAAGGTACAACGCTCCACTGATCTTGCCATTTGCAGATGATGTCAAGAAACTCCATATTTAAAGGAGAAACAGCAAGAATACTACAGCACACTTTTTAATGCACCGAACACCAAGACCTGGGCAAAACTGGCTAAAGTCACTCTTGCACCAATGATCATCTTAGACAGAAAAAGGCAAGGGGAAGCCTGTCTGATGCCAGTACAATCATTCGAGTCTCGAGACAAATCTACTTTAAATATTTATATTGCTGACTCTCTCTCAGAAGTTGAACAAGCACTATGCAAGTACTTTAGTCGTGTAGAAATCCGTGGAAAGCGCGGAAGGTAAATTGCAGTACTTTTGGCACCGGAAATGATCAAATCCATAGAGTTGCTGGTTAAAACACGTGAAGTTTGCGGTGTTCCGAAGGAGAACATCTACATGTTTGCAATCCCAGGCTGCGAGACATCATTTCGTGGATCAGACTGCCTGCGCTGCTTTGCCGTGGAGTGTGGTGCTAAATGTCCAAAAGCCCTTTCGTCCACCAAGTTGCGCAAACACATCTCTACAATGTCCAGAGTTCTTAACATGAACGACACCGAAATGGACCAACTTGCTGATTTCCTGGGACATGATATTCGTATCCACAGGAAATATTACAGATTACCAGAGGGAACACTCCAGCTGGCAAAAATCACCAAAGTCTGGATGGCAATGGAGCAGGGAAGGCTTAACGAATTCAGAGGGAAAGGTCTTGACCAGATCAGCATCAATCCAACAGGTATGTAACCTGTTAATCGAGTTTAAACTACCTGTCAAGCGTGTCCTAGTGACTTTGGAAGAATCTGTGCATATCTCTGAATACTAAGACTATATTTCAGAGTGCGTTGAGCCTGATGCTGGGATGGAGAGTGAAACAGAACTGTCAGATCATTATCATGATGTGACGTCAAGTGAGCCAGGTAAAGATTTGTAAACACATTTTTTAAAGATGTTTGTCATTTCCATTAGTTAAATAATAATTAAATCATGCCTTCAAGCAGGCACTTCAGGAGTGAATAGCAGCAGGCCAGTAAACACGAATGAAGGTAAGATGTATGAACAGGCAGTTAAATGTTTAATGGAATCAGAATATCAAGAATTCCCCCCAAACAGCCTATCAGTAATTAGTAGTTTGATTTAGAAATGTATATGATTGTGTTTCTAAAGGATCTCCAGAGAGGACACGGGAGGTCATGAAAGTAACATCAGGTAAGGAACCTGTCCAGTAATAGTTTTTATTTGCTTTATTTATAAAAGGTCAACAAGATCATAAAGAATAGTATAAAAATAATCCAGTCTTGCACCTACAACACATGCAGTGCAATTAATGTAATTTTATTGTCATTAGTTCCTAGGTAGAGAAAGTGGAGTGAGGTGGAGATTGCGGCTGTAGAAGAGAAAATGATGAAATTTATTCACTCGGGAGTTACTCCTGGAAAAGTCGACTGCATTGCATGCATTTACAGCAGCCCCCAAAGCCCTCGGTGAACGAGACTGGCAGGCGGTGAAGTATTATATAAAAAACAGAATCACAGCATATGAGAGAAGGACCACTAAAAAGTAAGGTTGATTTTGGTTGTTGATTCTGTTTTTGCGTTTTAGTTGAATTATATGATCTGTTTTTTTGGTCTCAATACCATAGTTGGAAACATTATAATGTAATTTAAGTTTTGAAAGAGTTAAAACGGCTCGATGTTGGTTGTAAATTTGGTGCTTGGACTTCCTTGTTTTTAAGTCTGCAGGCAAAATGCTGTGTCAGGTGATAAGGAGTTGGTGTAAATGTTTTTTCTAATTGCGTAGATTAGTTTTACTGTACAGTAGCCATTCGACAGAGTGCCTATAGTTCTCTTACGAGAGGTTCTCTCGTACTGCGTAATATCTTACGCTAGGGGAAAACCTCTTTTCCTCGAGATATTGAAGCCAAAAAATTATTCTTCATTTGTATTAATGCAAAACGCATTGCAACAGCAAGCAGACATAGGCAAGGCGGCTTAGCGCGCCTATTGGCTGGCCTGTGGCAATTGCAGCAGCCTATCGAGAGAGGCCATTCAGTGACAGTCCAATGAGGGCGCTTCGCGCCCATTGCGTCACGCTCCCGCCGTAACGGGCGTGGCCTAGCCTTATAAATACGGCTCGATGGGCTGATATACTCTGATTTTCATCTCTTCAGCGAAGCGTTCGCACCGCTGGATCCAGAGTGAGAAGCCGCGCCGTCGAAACAGCTTTCTGCGGGACGAGCCTCTGCAACTGAAGTCGCTGGCCTTCACCTCGCCGCCTTCAGCCGCCGTTCCTGCTACGCTATCCGGCGTACTATATATCCTTTACTCTGCTCTGTATGTGTGTGTGTGTGTTCGCCCCGCGACTCATGCGTCTATCATCTAAAAGAGCCGCGTCTTTTTAAAGATGCCATCCTCCTGTGGCTCGTGCCGAGCCCCACTCAGCGACGGGGACCGCCATGTGATATGCGTTTCCCGCCTGGGAGAGGATCGTGCACTTCTCGCGCTCGCCGACGGCGGGTGCCCTAACTGCGAGCTATTGCCTATGGTGACTCCGAGGACTCGCCTGGCATACTTCAGCGAGACTGCACTTCCACCCGCTACAGTGCCGCGCCGTAAAGGCGCCGTACTCAGCGGGTCCCCGAGCCTTCTCCAGCCCGTGAAAGCTCGCCGGTTCGCCCGCCAGCTTCACCGGCTTCACTCGAGTCGCTTCCACCATTAATGACGACGAGATAGCTGTCTCTGTAGAGAAGGCCAGCTGCTCTATCCTGGCGTCGGACAGTGAGGATTGGGCGAGCTCTGTGGACCTCCCCTCCTTCTGTCCGCGAGTCGTCAGGGAAACGGGCCAGCATCAAGACTGCGGCTAGCTTTCTTTACGTTATAAGAAAGCTACCCCGCCCTCGCCCCCCATGGGTGTGCGTCATTGGCAAAATGAGGAAAGAGTGTGTTTTTAGTCCCACCGAGGCCGGACTAATCTCCATTTCTCAGCTCCTCTTAGTTTGAGCGGCTGTAAAGGTCAATATTGCAGCAACGAGCCTGTTGTATAACACGCACGCCTGCAAATAAACGCCGACACACACAAAACTGTGATGACACTCTCTTATCTGCTCGAGCTAATGTCGTTCCCCCTGTGGCTCAGTGGCGGAACACAAAGCCTTCGTGCAAGAGACCTGTGTTCGATCCTGGCTCTTGCAGCAGATAAAAATTTAGTCTCGCCGCGGCCAGACTTCCACCGAAACTTTTCGCTCGTTCAGTTCCAGAAAATGCGACTGTTCCAGTGTATTTTGTAGTAAACAAGCCAGTACCACGGCCCGCTTGCCTGCACACAAATGCCGTTTCCACGGCGACCCAGAAAAATCATTTAAGCATTGTATTTTCTGGTATTCCGGCCACAGCCGATGGTGTTATGAGTGTAATAAAATGCCCACAGCCCAGTGTTCATTTCTACACACAAACACAGCCCGCCACGGTACAGGGCTCGCACAAATGAAATCGACGCATGTCAATTGTGCATTAAATGTAGTGAATGTGCCCACAACCCAGTGCCCACAAACACTACACACTGCATGTACCACGGTTTCTGTAAAACGAAACCAACACAAGTCTTCCTAGCCTCCTAGGAAAATGCCGGTGTTTCAGTCTCGCCGCGGCCAGACTTCCACCGAAACTTTTCGCTCGTTCAGTTCCAGAAAATGCGACTGTTCCAGTGTATTTTGCAGTAAGCAAGCCGGTACCACGGCCCGCTTGCCTGCACACAAATGCCGTTTCCACGGTGACCCAGATAAATCACATAAGCAGTGTATTTTCTGGTATTCCGGCCACAGCCGATGGTGTTATGAGTGTAATAAAAATGCCCACAACCCAGTGCTCATTTCTACACACAAACACAGCCCGCAAAAATGCAGGGCTCGCACAAACAAAATCGCCTCAGGTCGATTGTGCAAATGTAGTGAATGTGCCCACGTCTCAGTGCCCACAAACACTACACACCACATGTCCCACGGTTTCTGTAAAAACGAAACCAACACACATTCAGTCAGCTCAGGCCGACGGTGTTTTCAGTGCAGTAAATGTGCCCGCTGCCCCGCGCCCACATTCACTCACAGACATGTTAAGCCCCGCTCTCTCTCTCCCTCAGCAAACTGCTATAAGGGATTTGAGCGCGGCCAGGCTGCCCGTCGCGATCGGCGCGCCCCCGCCTCACACACTGTAAACACAGTGTCTGCGTTACAGCACGCCGGAGCCCAAATCTCATTCTACCCCTAGCTATTCACGCGAAAGCGTGGGCACAGCTTCCCGGGGTATCAGAATGGGTGCTGAACACTTTAAAAAGAGGCTATTTGCTACAGTTCGCACGGCGCGCGTCGAATCCACGGTGAAAACAGAAGTAGCACATCTACTTCGAGCCGAAATAGCGACACTATTGAGCAAAGGGGCATTAGAGCCCGTATCTCAAGCTCAGAGCGAAGGGGGTCTGTACAGCAGATATTTCCTGGTACCAAAGAAAGACGGGGGTCTCAGACCCTTTTTAGATCTAAGACATCTGAACAGAGCGCTTATGAAACGCCAGTTCAGAATGCTCACAACCAGCAAAATCCTCGCGCAGATTTGCCAAGGGGACTGGTTTATGTCAATAGATCTGAAGGACGCATATTTCCAGACACAAATAGCGTCACGTCACAGGCGATTTTTGAGATTCGCCTTCGAGGGCCAGGCATATCAATACACAGTCCTACCATTCGGCCTGTCCCTTGCACTCCGTACATTTACGATGTGTATGGACGCGGCGCTCGCGCCTCTGAGACTTCAGGGCATGCGAGTCTTGAACTATTTGGGCAATTGGCTGATTCTAGCTCGATCTCGTTCAGAGCTCATAGAACACAGGACCATGCTACTCGAACACCTCGAGAATCTTGGTCTCACAGTCAACTGGGCGAAGAGTTCGCTGTTCCCCAGCCCGGAAATATCCTTTCTGGGCACAGAGCTGAACCCGCTGTCAATGACAGCGCGACTATCGCCAGAGCGCAGACTGAACATTCAGCGCTTTGCGAAATCCTTCCACTGCGGCACTATAGTCCCGCTCATGAGGTTTCAGAAAATGCTGGGCCTCATGGCCTCAGCGTCATCAACACTCCAGCTGGGTCTGCTTCGCATGCGCCCACTGCAGTGGTGGCTGAAAGCACGAGTGCCGCCTCGAGCTTGGGCCTCCGGTCAGTTTCGCCTCTGGATCAATCAGGAATGCGTCTCAGCCCTGAAACCTTGGGAGGCGAACAACTGGTACCAGTCAGGTGTAAACCTGGGGACTTCCTCGAGTGTGCAGGTAGTGTCCACGGATGCCTCCACCTCGGGATGGGGAGCGTTGCTCGAGGGCAGACCGTTCTTCGGCCAGTGGTCAGAACGGGGGAAGCTCCTACACATAAACTGTCTAGAAATGATGGCAGTCGATCTCGCGCTGAGGCGCTTCTGTCCCCGAATAAAAGGCCATCACGTCCTATTCCGCTCGGACAACATGTCAGTGGTGGCCTACATAAATCGCCAGGGCGGTGTCAGATCCCGAAACCTTTGCAGGTTAACAGAACGCCTCCTGGTATGGGCCCAGCACAATGTTTGCTCACTGAGAGCAGCACATGTGCCTGGTCACCTGAACTTGGGACCGGACAGATTGTCCAGGAACAATGTTCCAGCAGGGGAATGGTCTCTGCACTCGCAGACAATCCTTCTGCTATGGGAGACATTCGGCAGAGCGCAGGTAGACCTGTTCGCGTCTCAAGAGAACGCTCAATGCCCGAAGTTTTTCTCCAAGAGCAGGGAAGCGCTGGCCCATGTCTGGCCCCGCTGCCCCCTCTATGCTTTTCCCCCCATTTCGTTCCTGCCTCAGGTGTTGGAACGAATAAGGGAAAACGGATGCTCAGTGCTCTTTGTGGCGCCGCTCTGGACGTACCAAGCATGGTTTCCAGTCCTGATGCAGCTGACGAGCACTGCCCCATGGCGTATACCGATGAGGAAGGACCTCCTCTCTCAAGCCAGTGCTGAACACGATCACACAGGCTAGAGCACCGTCTACTAGGCGACTCTGCCTCAAAATGGTCGGTGTTTTCTGGATAGTGCAAAGCCCATGACCTTTCACCTCCAGACTGCGGGGTCAAGGAAGTTCTTTCCTTCCTTCAAGAGCTAATGGATAAGGGCAGAACCCCATCCACGCTCAAAGTACACTCACCTAAAGGATTATTAGGAACACATGTTCAATTTCTCATTAATGCAATTATCCAATCAACCAATCACATGGCAGTTGCTTCAATGCATTTAGGGGTGTGGTCCTGGTCAAGACAATCTCCTGAACTCCAAACTGAATGTCAGAATGGGAAAGAAAGGTGATTTAAGCAATTTTGAGCGTGGCATGGTTGTTGGTGCCAGACGGGCCGGTCTGAGTATTTCACAATCTGCTCAGTTACTTGGATTTTCACGCACAACCATTTCTAGGGTTTACAAAGAATGGTGTGAAAAGGGAAAAACATCCAGTATGCGTCAGTCCTGTGGGCGAAAATGCCTTGTTGATGCTAGAGGTCAGAGGAGAATGGGCCGACTGATTCAAGCTGATAGAAGAGCAACTTTGACTGAAATAACCACTCGTTACAACCGAGGAATGCAGCAAAGCATTTGTGAAGCCACAACACGCACAACCTTGAGGCGGATGGGCTCCAACAGCAGAAGACCCCACCGGGTACCACTCATCTCCACTACAAATAGGAAAAAGAGGCTACAATTTGCAAGAGCTCACCAAAATTGGACAGTTGAAGACTGGAAAAATGTTGCCTGGTCTGATGAGTCTCGATTTCTGTTGAGACATTCAGATAGTAGAGTCAGAATTTGGCGTAAACAGAATGAGAACATGGATCCATCATGCCTTGTTACCACTGTGCAGAATGGTGGTGGTGGTGTAATGGTGTGGGGGATGTTTTCTTGGCACTTTTTAGACCCCTTAGTGCCAATTGGGCATCGTTTAAATGCCACGGCCTACCTGAGCATTGTTTCTGACCATGTCCATCCCTTTATGGCCACCATGTACCCATCCTCTGATGGCTACTTCCAGCAGGATAATCCACCATGTCACAAAGCTTGAATCATTTCAAATTGGTTTCTTGAACATGACAATGAGTTCACTGTACTAAAATGGCCCCCACAGTCACCAGATCTCAACCAAATAGAGCATCTTTGGGATGTGGTGGAACGGGAGCTTCGTGCCCTGGATGTGCATCCCACAAATCTCCATCAACTGCAAGATGCTATCCTATCAATATGGGCCAACATTTCTAAAGAATGCTTTCAGTACCTTGTTGAATCAATGCCACGTAGAATTAAGGCATTTCTGAAGGCGAAAGGGGGTCAAACACAGTATTAGTATGGTGTTTCTAATAATCCTTTAGGTGAGTGTATATGTGGCGGCCATAGCTGCGTTCACAGAACCTGTGACTGGCCGATCACTGGGAAGAAATGATCTGGTCATCCGCTTCCTTAAAGGAGCTATGAGGCTGAATCCTCCCAGACCCCCCTCAGTCCCCATATTTGACCTTTCCACGGTTCTGGAAGCCATGAAAGGTGCCCCATTCGAGCCAATCCGCTCGTCGGATATGAAACACCTGTCATTCAAAACAGCGTTTCTCATGGCTCTTGCTTCAGTGAAGCGCGTAGGGGATCTGCAAGAGCTCTCTGTGAGCGCGACATGTCTGGAATTTGGGCCAAATGACTCAAAAGTCATACTCAAACCGAGACATAGATATGTTCCCAAGTCTCTCAATACACCGTTCAGAGCCCAGGTTATCTCCCTGTCCGCTCTGCCGGTCTGTAGCGAGGAAAGGGACGTGAGCTTCCTTTGCCCATTCAGGGCATTAAGAGCTTATGTGTCTCGCTCGTCAGCTTTCAGACAGACTGAGCAGCTTTTCGGTTCGTTCAGCGGGCGTTCTAAGGGACTAGCCGCTTCGAAACAAAGCCTATCCAGATGGATAGTCGATGCCATAGCGCTGGCATACGCGTCATTGGGCCTCGAGTGCCCTATAGGCGTTAAAGCGCATTCCACGAGGGGTATGGCCTCGTCGTGGGCTTGGTCTAGCAGAGTTACACTTCAAGATATCTGTATGGCGGCAGGCTGGGCCTCCCCGTCTACATTTAACAGGTTCTATAACCTGGAAGTTCCCGCCTTACAGGCCATGCTGTTGTCGGTTAAATAAGTATTATCTGCCCCGAACTTCGGCTCAGAATGCTGCATCCGCTTGAGCACGGCTCGCGGCCGACTAAAGCTAACATGGGCAACTAGACCTGTGATTTTTTGCACAGTTCAGGCTGAATGCTTCACCCTGGCTGTGTGGAACACTTAAGTGACTAGCTCCCTTAGGATGCTAAATGTTATTGAGAATGATGCTTCCAGCCTCTCTTCTCGGACTCTGTGTGAGTCCCTGGTGATTGTACACTATATGAGCCCCGGGCACATGCCCTTGGGACTTTGGTATCGGATCCCACCACGCACAGCGTTTTGCATTGTGTTCCCCTAGCGTAAGATATTACGCAGTACGAGAGAACCTCTCGTAAGAGAACGTACTCGGTTACTAACGTAACCTCGGTTCTCTCTAGAGAGGGAACGAGTACTGCGTATCTTGCCGTGCATGCAGTACGCTGGTTCGCTTCAGTGATGAAAACCAGAGTATATCAGCCCATCGAGCCGTATTTATAAGGCTAGGCCACGCCCGTTACGGCGGGAGCGTGACGCAATGGGCGCGAAGTGCCCTCATTGGACTGTCACTGAATGGCCTCTCTCGATAGGCTTCTGCAATTGCCACAGGCCAGCCAATAGGCGCGCTAAGCCGCCTTGCCTATGTCTGCTTGCTGTTGCAATGCGTTTTGCATTAATACAAAATTAAGGATAATTTTTTGGCTTCAATATCTCGAGGAAAAGAGGTTTTCCCCTAGTACTCATTCCCTCTCTAGAGAGAACCGAGGTTACGTTAGTAACCGAGTACGTTTTCAATGCCTTTATTCAGGCCCCTTTACGGGGTAATAATTTATTTTAAACTAATTTATTTTCTGATGGCACATTAGACGAAACACATCATAAAAAATATATGTTGTAATATCTGGTGGCAAGCACGGAACCCATACTGTGCTGTACTAAATTTGGCTGTAGATTCAATTTTCCTGGTGACTTAATGACTTAATGATTCAATTCTTAGAAACAGCATTTCTAAGCAAGACAAAAAAACCTCTTATTTTGACCATTCCACTGATAACGTTCTAGTGCATGCATTACAGAAGCCCAAAAGCCCTCATTGAACAGGACTGGCAAGCAGTAAAGTTTTGTGTAAAAAACAGAATCACAGCATATGAGAGAGACCGCTTCTGGGGAATGATGCATGCAATACAACGTTATCAGTGGAATGGTCAAAATAAGAGGTTTTTGGGCTAGCTTTAAATGTTCTTTCCGAGAATTGAATCAAGTCATTAAGAAAATATCCCTGAAAAAATAGAAACGACATTGATACAAAAAGGAGCGCACCAGGAAAATCTAATCGACAGCAAAATCTAAGCAGTACAGTATGGGTTCCGTGCTTGCCACCAGATTTTACAACATACATTTTTTTTAATGTTGATTTTAGTTATGGATTCTGTTTTTGCATTTTAGTTGAATTATATTACCTGTTTTTTTTGTCTCAAATTACATTATAATGTTTCCAACCATGGTATTAAAGCTATGGTCTACGATTTCAAAGATTGTTCATTATTAATAACCTCGTTTAGATGCTGATTATGGTTCTACAGTACAATCCTAACAATATGAAGAGAAAAAAGAATGAAAAAAATTCATTCAATCTATTGGGTGTACAGCTGCAGAGAAGTTGACCAATGTAAGCTGTCCGGCCGGACAGCTTACATTGGTCAACTGCTCTCATCCAATCACCAGCTCCACACCAGCTCCCTCGCGCTCGCGTTTAGCATCGCCTATCACGGGTCAAAGGAATTATATTTCTTGAAGTGCTTGAATATATTTCAGTAGGCCTAGCGGGTTTCTGTTCGAGCCGATCGGAATTTGAACAAGATGCGCTGTGTGCTGCTATAACAATTACTCAAAACCTTAGTAATACTAGTAGTATTATACTAATGGTGGTGGGGAGTTTATAACATTTCATGTGTTGCTAATCTTGCGTTGGCGTGAACTCAAACGTGACATTAAATTGTTGATGAAGTTCAAGTGTCGAAAGGCAATTTTACATATGATGTGTCATTAGCGAGGTCATTAGATTGAAGCGACTAAGCAATGTTGTGAAAGTAAATGACGTCAATCAGTCATAATTGTAAGTGTTAATTACTTCAAGGCTTTATGTGTTCACTGCTTTCAGCTATGAGAGAGGACCAGTTTCATCTACTCCAATGAAGACGGGATTCAAAGCCCCACTAGCTCCAGCAGCTTCAACCATTTTTTCATCAGATACTGACCGGTGAGTGCGAATTTCGACCTGTCTAGCTTCAATATATGTCCATGTCTCCAACAGTAGGTTTGCACATCATGTTTAAGACATTTTAAACAGTCAAAAGACAAGGATGTGAGATCTCCCATTACAATTCCAAGGCATATTTCAATTGATGTTGTTTTTTTGTTGTTGTTTTTTTTTTCCTATTTTAGTGGTGTTGAATTCTCAGATGAAGATATTCATGATCTGGCTGTCATCAATCTCCATGGCACATCAGACATTCAGACGGTTGAGAGGTATGCATACACAAATATTTTGTGATAGCTTATTGTGTTGAAGATACTTTTACCAAATCAAAGACACATGGGTGTTCATGTATACATCTCCGTGCAAACCACATGTCCATTTATTTTTCATCTCTTCTAGTGTTGTAACCCCAGGTCCATCTGGTGATATAGATGAGAAGGAATTCAATGACATTCATAATTCCATGTAAGTTTCTTTCTTTTTTCCTTTAAAAAAAAAAAGTTTGTATCCCTGTAAATTCTGTTTGATAACAGACATGTATGATGTCAACAATTCTGTTTTTATGTAGGATTGAATGGGACAGTGATGATGACACCTGGACTCCAGACATGGACTTTGAGTCGGTTTCATCATCAGATGATGAAGATTCTGAGGATGGTGATGATATTGAGGATGAAGATGTGGATCCAGACTACAGGCCAACCATTCGTGTCAAGTACGTATTACAAATTACTATACACTTCAATAGCTGTTTAGATAGATTCCAAATCTGTAACCTGTGGTGTTGTTCTGGCAGGACGGGCGGTGCTCTAAAGTCCAAATTATTGCTGGACTCAGTGCAAGTCGTTTCCATGGAAGAAACTGTGCATGACGAACCAAACAAGGACTCAGATGCACAGACAGACATGCCCAATGATTCTTTGAGAGTCGTTGCAGTAGAAGATTTACTGGAAAATGCAGGAAGCATTGTGTACCACAATAGTCTTCAACAACTCATGCAAAACATGCATCTGGCTGTCAATGTATGTCCACATAAAGACGGTCACAATAAACAGGAGTGTAAGGCACCGGGTCCCTTTCAAGTAAATATCAGGTCCATAGGAACGGCGGCTGTAATGGAGTGGGTGAATATGATTATATTGTTGATTTTATTTGTCTTCCATTTTACAATAGTGTGTGTCTGACTTTTTATCAACGCCAAAAAAAAATTGTAATAGAAACTTGACTGATACAAGTGTGGGATGGTATATAATCCAGGTTGCTGATTCTCTAATTATTTTTTGCAGGTATGTCCTCACGGGCACCTTGTGTGGAAATGGGTGTCACAGCCACAGTTTAAACACGGGATGCTGGCTGGTGACTACATGCTCGCTATAAACATCCTTCTTTCCGGAAACAATTACCGGAAGATCTCCCTGTTATTTGACTTTATGAAGTTGGGGATGGTGGACAGGTCCAGCTTCTATCGCATCCAAGATGCTTACTGTGTAGACACAGTAGAAGAGTTTTGGACAGAGAAGAGAAATGAAGTCATCGCCCAAGTGCAGTCAAAGGGACCTGTTGTAGTTTTGGGTGAGTTTCTTAAAAAAAAAGTGCATTTGTACAATGGCGCGTGCACGCACAACAAATGTCCCACATCTTCAATAACACAAACATATGTGTTGACAAAAATGTAAATACTCTTACTGTGCACATTGACCAGCTTAGCAGCTTAAAGTATCTCAAATTTGCCCTGAATGATGTCATCGGTCATCCTCTTTCAGCTGGATGGCATGTGCTTAAAAGTGAAAAAATCTCATAAAGACTGATTGACATTTTTTAACAATAAAGTATATGCATTTGTTTGGTTTATCTTCCCTGTTTGTAGGCGATGCAAGAATGGACAGTCCTGGGTTTAGTGCACAATACTGCACATATACAGCCATGGACAACAGTAGTAAGCAAATAATCAGCATGGTGAACATTGACAAGAGGCAGACCATGAGAAATTCAGTTGCCATGGAGAAAGAGGGATTTATCCGAACAGTGGAAACCCTTAGAAAGGAACTGGATGTTGTGGAGTTTTGCACAGACACCCACATGCAAATATCAGCACTTTTCAGTAAGCGTAATAGTTGAAAAAGAATATTTTTTTCAATTTTATGTCACTATTTCACTAAAATCTGTGTTATACAGTGTTAATTTCGTTGACGAAAATAACGACGAAAATTATTCGTCAACGACATTTTTTCACAGACGAAAACGAGACGATAACTAAATAAAACCTAGTTTTGAATGACAAAGACTATGACGAAAATCTATTGACATTTTCGTCAACGAATAAAAACTAGACGAAAATGTTAGATAGTGACGATTTGGGAAGCGATCCGTCAGAACTGATGTCCTGCGTGTGTGGTAGATGCGCACATTTGTAGGCTACTGTAACGTGATCTACCCCGCGGTCATAAAACGTTAAAAAATGTGAACGTCTGGGAGAATGAGTAGAGCAGACATATAGATCTCTGAATAAGAGTGACGATGCAAAAAAGAGCTCTATTCGGTGCGGTTTTCTTTGCGCACACACCTAACCCGAAGCGTGCAGTCATGCACAATACACCTACAGCGCGCGAGTAGGCTACTGAATTGAGCTCTCTTTCGTGTCTGAATGGAGAAATACACAACAGTATGTCTAAATGTCCTTTTTGGAGAGTATTCATGTAAACTATGCTGGTTATGTCTTAAACTGTGAGTGTGTCGGATGTGCATCAGTGCAATTGTATCCGCATGTCATTGGACATGATCCGACGTCTTAAAGTGACAGTGCAATAAACCTAATGCGGTCCGTGTCCTTAATTTTGATCAAGCAACAAAAGAAAAAGAGAAAAGCATTCACTGTTTGTTAATAGCTTTAATAAGGATTAATTATATTTAATTCATACAAATAAATATGTCTGCTTGAAAGAATAAAGAATGATGTGTAAGTAGTTATAAGGAATGAATATATCATTCATTGTAAAGAAGACTGTGTTGTACTTTAGGAAAAGTGGTTTTATTTCATTTTAAGATATTTTTTAAGTAACAGCAGTTAAATCTGTATCTGTATTGCATGTTCAAACTTAAAAATCATTCATATTAATAGGTTAATAGATGTTTTCTCCGGGAGTATATGGGTTTGGAAATTTTAGAGAAATTCTAAATTAACGCATTACAATTGAACTAAACCCATTATATTTTAGTCGACTAAATCTACTGTAGATTTAGTCGACTAAAATGTTATTGTATTTCGTCGACTAAAACTAGACTAAAACTAAAACAATTCAGATGACTAAAATATGACTAAAACTAAATGGCATTTTAGTCAAAAGACTAAGACTAAAACTAAATCAAAATTTGCTGACAAAATTAACACTGGTGTTATAACATACAGGACCAGTCAAAAGTTTGGAAACATTATCCCATTGAATCCAATGAGATAATGTTTCCAAATTCAAGTATGTTTTCATTGTTCATGTTGTCACACAGTTCTACCCTTTTTTCCTTTTTTAGTTTTATCAAGCTGCATGTGTTCATACCAAGCAAAACAAAAAACACACAAACAGGTTTGATTGTGTATTGATATACACTAACCTAAACTTGTTATCTCTATTATGCTTTTCACCAATACAGGCACTGGAATATACAAAGATAGTGGAATCCGACACACTTTGGATATGTGGCACGGCTCCAAGTCGCTGGCCAAAAAAAAAATCAATCAGTAAGCTCAAAACTTCTAAATACCAATTTTTTGAAGGTCAAACATGAAATGGAGCTGAACATGAAATGCAGTTGTCAAGGTTTCACCATGGTATGTTTTTTTTTTTTTTTTTTTTTTTTTTACAGGCAGGACAACAAAGAGGGTGTAAAGAGCTCATGAACTGGACAAAAGACATTTGCAATCTCTTCTGGCACTGTTGCAAATCAGCTGAGACATATGAGGAGTTCTTTGTAGGTATTCATATAGGCTGTGAAGCATAAAGTATAAAGTTAAATTGGTTTCAATTTGTATGGATAATCTATTTAACAATGTTACATCTGTTCATAGGAACTATGGTCAGGTGTACTGCACCATGTAACTGGAGAGCACGAGTGGGCTCTAGGTGCCTGCCAGCATGGTCAATTGCCAGAGGACAGGGACAAGGCGTGGCTAAAAAAGGGATCAGAGTCACACTCACGACTAACTGAATTAGTCCTCGATGCTCGCTGTCTCAAGAATGTGCACAAATTCCTGAACTTCAGGTAAATTGGGTTTGCCTTTGTGGAATATGCTTGCTTTCAGAAATATCTAAAATTTAAAATTATTACTGACATCACAAACCATTTACATTTCTTCCCAATGTGCTTTTAGGTCCACTGCTGAACTCGAGTCCTTTCACAATCACATTTTGATGTATGCCACCAAGAGGTTCAGTTTCACACCACCTGTGTATGCAGCTAGAGCTATGCTTGCTGCTATAGATTACCATAGCGGTAACGCTTTAGATTACAGCCCGGAAAGTACTGAGTAATTAAAGCGATTTTACAGTGTAACGTTCGGTAATTATAGTGTACCTATAACGTACTTACAATATAAGTATAAGGGAACAATATTTTAAGTTTGGGGAGTAAAGGTGCAACAACCAGGAGAATTAAACAATTATTTATACTGTAAGTATTAAAGAACTAAAGGGTGCTTATTCTACTATTATGATACAACAATCTTACATTTGGGAGCAATTTAGCAAGAACATACCTTTTTTTGAAATAATGGTGAACCAGTACATACTGAATTGGCTTTTTAAAAATTACAGGGTACATATGTAACCCGTGTCGTGGCAAGTGTGTTACCCTCACTCTCCTCAGTAAAAGACACAGAGGGGAGTGAAAGAAGACACTGCTTCAATCTATGGACCAGCGATCAGAAGACCAGAATTCGCTCAAGAGACTGTGTTAGCAGCAAAGAAGCACATGGACACACTGTTTGAGTTAGAAAAACAGGTACGATATATTTAAAAGGAATAACAAGCAATTAAGACACAAACAAAAAAGAAAATGTTCAAAAAGACAATAAAATTAAATTATTACCACATCACATAAAAGAAAATAAACCAGAAATAAATAAACTCTTATTTGAATCCTAATTGTAACCTTTTATTCTTTCTTTTTATCTACTATAATTTATACTTTCTATTTAGTTTTAAATCTAATTTCACCTAATTAGCTTTTATTTTGGTATAAGTAAGATATAAGGTTTCTTTAGTTATTTGAATTATTCCTAATTTGACTTATTTATATTAAGAATACTTTTCTCCTCTGGTCTGATTTAAATGTAACTTTTCAATTTCAACCTTTCAAATTACCTTTCAGTTCACTCTTATTACCCAAAAATAGAAATTATGAACACTTAATAGACAAATCAAAAGAAATAAATCACAATAGAATTGAAACAAAATAACAATAAAGAAAATAAATCACCGTCCAATTATCTCAGTGTTCACAGAAATCTCAATGTGATATGAGATTTTATCTCAGTTCTCAGCTCCAGTTCAATGTTCCTTCACGAGATCCTTCTTCCGCAACTCAAGTTAACTCACAGTTCAATAGCAACAGGAAGAGAAAACCTGTACTCAATCCTACCACAATATTCACAGTTCGATTCGCAGTTCGATCCTTATTTGGGCATGGCTCGCCAGTTCCTGCTTGCACCAACTCTCGAACTTTCGCTGTGAAGCAGGGACATCTCACGTGCAGCTTCCTTGATTCTCGTCCAGCATCCAAACTCAGCAAATAGAAAATATCAGACAAAACCAAAAGAAAATCCAGAAAGGATATAAAAAGAAATGGAAAGCCCAAGGGGGGAAAGGAAAAAAAACCCAACCAAGAGTCCTCTAATATCAATTAGAAAAAGTTTGCGGCAGCTCTCTCAGCTTTAGGCCCGTACTTCAATGCACGTACAAAAGCTAGTTTCACTTTTACTCAAAATCAATCAATCACAGCATCAAGTTCTGTTTCTATTTCTCAAAATCTTTATGTTCTATATCTCTAAATCTCTCTAAACAAACTACTAGCTCGCTCAGTCTAATTCTTTCTCTTCTCAGATCGCGCTCAGTGCTTCTTTCTCGGTGCTTCTCTCGGAAAAAAAAATCATTGCATCATCTCTCGACTCCGATGACTCCACCCACTGAGGCGGCCAACTCTGATTCGTCTATTAGGACCAATCATTGTCTCATTTAATCAAATCACTCTTCTCTAATTTATGTATTCTTGTTTTCTCTTTTCTTTACAGATATTTAATAAAATAACTGTTTATTCACATAAGTGTCAGTTTCTTTCTTTTCTATTTCAAAAAATAAAACATCTTTAGTAACCTGGGTTACACCCTCCCCTCTTGAATACATGCACGTCCCGCTGCATCTACACATTTTTGGGATTGAATCAAAACCACAGGTACATCAACAGAAGAAGCATTTACTTCCTCTAAGGCAGTACTGAATGCCACACTTAGACCTTGCAACAGAGATTGAATCACTACGGTAAGTGGGTTCCCTAACTGGGGATATTCAAGCCTTTTTGCAGGTTTTCGCTCTCTCTGCGAACGTCTGGGAATAGTTCCCTCTTCAAACTCTGTGTCGTTCTCTCGTTCACTTTGATCAAGTTCAACATCTCCAGCTTCAATCAAAACTGGACTCTCTTCATTTCTGTTCTCACCTTCACAACCAATTTCTGTTTCAGCTCCCTGGGAAGGAAACTCAGAACAGGGATCAATTTCTGGATCTTCTCTCACTGGAATCTCTAAATCAACACGAACAGGTTCTATCTCAACAGAAGGAGCTTCTGCTTCTCCAGATTCAGGTAAGTTCTCTCTCACAGGTTCATCCACAGTTAAGTCAACAGGGACGTTACAAGGATTTCGACAAGGCAAGTGCTCGGGGCTCACCAAAACTCGGGTTTCAAAATCAATTGTATCCCTAAATGCAGGATTAATGAATCGATCAGTGTCAGACTCATATTCACACTCAGATTCTGGCTCTTGTGAATCATTATCATCTGCACAGGCTCTAGTTCTGGGCCTGCGACCCCTTTGCTTAGGCTGTTTCTCATGTTGACTCGGCTGCAAAAATCCACAAGGTAACAACAAGTCACGATGTAATGTCCTGAGGGGACCACTCTGCCCAACTGGTCGGACAGTGTACACCGGTAAATCTCCCGCTCTCCTAACCACTTCTTGAACTCCTTGCTCCCACTTGTCTGCGAGCTTGTGCTTTCCTCGCAACCTAACATTGCGCACAAGAACTCTGTCACCCTCTTCCAAGGTTGAATCAACCACACGTTTATCAAACCTTCCCTTGTTGCGCTTTGCTATCTTAGCAGAATTCTTCTTAGCTATTTCATAGCTCTCTCGCAACCGTTCTTTCAAATCTTTAACGTACTGAGAGTGAGATTTAGCTGGAGATTCTGCTGGCAATCCAAAAGCTAAATCTACAGGCAAACGAGGAAGACGTCCAAACATAAGCTCGTAAGGAGCATACCCTGTTGTATCATTACGCGTACAATTGTATGCATGTACCAAGGCCTTTACAAACTCCTTCCACCTAGACTTCTTCTCATTCTCTAGCGTTCCCAACATTTGGAGAAGCGTCCGGTTAAAACGCTCTACCGGGTTACCCCTGGGGTGATAAGGCATAGTACGAATCTTGTGAATACCCGCTACATGACACAACTCTTTTATTGTACGGGATTCAAAATCAGGTCCTTGGTCACTATGTAGCTTTTCGGGAAACCCATAATGTACCAGGAAATTTTCCCACAGACACTTCGCAACTGTACGAGCCGTTTGATTCTGGGTCGGTACTGCTACGGCGTATTTCGTGAAATGATCCGTAATAACCAATATGTTACTGGTATTACTGCGGTCTGGCTCTAATGACAAGAAGTCCATACAGACCAATTCCAAGGGTCTACTGGTTTGAATGTTAACCAGGGGAGCGGCTCTGTCTGGAGGTCTTTTTCTATGCACGCAACGTTCACACGTCTTGATCTTCTTCTCCACGGCTTGGGACATTCTTGGCCAAAAGAATCTGGACCTCACTAAGTCTAAAGTCCTCTCAATACCTAAGTGCCCCATATCATCGTGAAGACTACGCAACACCATGTCTCTTAGTCCAACTGGCAACACTAACTGATAGTGAGAGACTCCGTTCTCTTGCTTCTTCCTATACAACACTCCGTTCTTCAACTCAAATCGACTCCATTCTCTCAACCACAATGCTAAATCAGATGGCTGACCCCTCAGGGTACCTGGCTTAGTTCCATTTCTCATCCACTCAACTATCACCTTGAGCTCTGGATCCTTCTCTTGCCATTCTGCCAATGCTGCCTCCGAGAGATTGGGAAGAACAGGCAACCCATGCTCAGTCTCATGTTGCAACTCCTTCGGCAAAGCATTAACACAATGAGCGAGAGACTCAACTAATGTAATAGAAGGGTGTGTCAAACTGAGACTTTCAGGTGAACTAATCACCTGATGCCTTTCACATATAGCTTTCACTACATCAGCCATGAGAACATCAGACTTGTTTTCAGGATCTGCAAGGTGATGAAGTGTAAACTTCTCAATTCTTTCTCGTTCTTTCTGAGAGACCAAATCATCTAAAGGCTCACCATGTGGACGCCGGGAAAGACCGTCCGCATCCTGATTCTGGCTCCCAGCCCTATATTGGAGCTTGAAAGTGTAGGTCGACAAACTAGACAGCCAACGGTAGCTGGTAGCATCAAGTTTCGCAGATGTTAAAACGTACGTCAAAGGATTACTGTCTGTTACAACAGTGAAGTCTGTACCATACAAATAATCACTAAACTTAGCTGTGACAGCCCACTTCAATGCAAGAAATTCCAACTTATGGGCCGGATATTTCGCCTCACTTTTTGTCAATCCCCTACTGGCGAACGCTATCACTCGCATCTGCCCGTCCTGCTCCTGGTACAATGCTGCACCCAGCCCCGTAGTACTAGCATCAGTGTGAAGCGTATACGGAAGTCTGGGGTCAGCAAAGCCCAGGACAGGAGCAGAGGTCAACTTTGAAATAACATCATCAAACGCATTCTGACATGCATCAGTCCATCGATCACCAAACTGCTCTTTCGTGTTAAAATACTCGCCCCCCTCTCGTTTCCCACTGCGGCCCCTGCGAAGTGGAGGGTACCCCTCAGTGAGTCCCGTGAGAGGTTAGACTATTTTAGAGTAGTCACTCACGAACCTCCTATAGTACCCCGCGAAGCCTAAGAAAGCTCTTAACTCTTTCAAGTTGGTAGGTCTCGGCCAAGTCTTTAAAGCTTCGACCTTAACTGGGTCGGTCTTTACTCCGTCCTTTGAAACAACATGCCCCAAATACTTGACTGATGTCTGAAAGAAACGGCATTTTTCAGGCGCTAGCTTTAACCCGTACTCCTTAAGCCGGTTTAGGACCTGTACCAACCGCGACTCATGTTCTTCTAAAGTCTTTGAAAAGACAATCAAGTCATCAATGAAAACTAAGACCTGCTTCCTATGGAGATCACCCATACACCGCTCCATTAACCTCTGGAATGTACTAGGTGCATTTGTGATTCCCTGAGGCATCCTATTGAATTCCCAGAAGCCTAGGGGACATACGAAAGCAGTCTTACACTTATCAGCTTCATCCATTTCGATCTGGTAGAATCCAGACTTCAGATCAAGTACCGAGAACCATTTGGAACCAGTAAGCACAGAAAAGACCTCCTCTAGATTAGGTAGCGCGTAAGCATCCTTAATCGTTTGAGAGTTCAACTTCCGAAAGTCGATGCAGAGCCAAACCGAACCATCTTTCTTCCGGACCACCACTATGGGCGAAGAAAAGGAAGACTCGGACTCGCGAATGACTCCGGCAGAAATCAATTCCTGAAGATGCTTTCGAACGGCATCGATGTCTTGAGGGTGAATTGGACGCGCCCTATGCTTAAAGGGTGTCTCATCTGTCAATCTAATCTGGTGCTTCACTTGACTTGTACAACCGAAGTCAAGATCATGCAAAGAGAAAACTTCAGGCATGGAATTTAGCCGGTTCGAAATTTGCTCTTTCCAATGTGAAGGCAAAGGAGAATCTCCAAAGTCAAAGGTAAGGTTGGCAGAGGTAGGTGCTGATGACTCTACTCCGCAATAACTCTTGGTGCTCTCTATCACTTTCTCTACAGCGTGGATCTCTGCAAGTATAGCTTTAGGAGGAATCGTTATATCAGTCCGAGTGTCATTCTTAAGCAGAACTGACAGCTGGGAGGATCGTCTGGATGGCAAAGTGTGTACACAACTCGCCACCGAAAGACCGCTGAACGCTGGGGTTGAAGGCGGTTCAAGAGCTATCAATTTCTCTAAGCAAGGTTCCCGAAGCTGAACATAACCATTCAAGACTACTGTGTTCCCGGCAGGCACAACCTCGGGTATACTTCCCATCAACTTCACATGTCCTAATGGTTCACTGCCAGCTTGTCTCCATCTCGCTTCAAGAACTCTAAGCACTGCTTGATACCCGTGAAAGTCTGAACAAGGATTGTTCTGTTTCTCGTTGATACAGTGACCATAAAGCACATCCAATGAGTTGGTACCTACTAGAACTTGCGACAGACTCTTGAGATCCGGAACTACCAAAGCTAAGGTAGGGATTTCAACTTCTGCACCCACAAACTCTTTCGGAAACTTCAAGACCAACTCTATGTACCCTAGATATGGAACTGCTTGTCCATTGGCCCCTTCTACCTCTAGTAGGTTTCCCAATGACTTCAACGAATGATCAGACAGATGCGACTTGTAAAACGACTGAGGAATGGTAGTAACCTGAGATCCTGTGTCTAGGAGACAACTAACTTCTTTACCCCCAATAACAATCTGTGCTGTGCACTTTACTCCTACTAACCCCTCTGGCAGGTTCTTTAATGGTGATCTATTCTGGTTACTCGTGACGGCCGCTTGTCTATAACACTTAGGGCGGTTCAAATTACACCTCGTCTCTGTATGCCCCGCTACAGAGACGTCCCTTGGTTTAAAGACAAGGAAGAATTCCCTTGCAGAGAGTCCCACTGGGCCTGCTGCTCTCTCAACTTACGACGCTTTTCTTCAACTCTCAAGGGGTTTGCTGGATTATCACAGGCAACAGCCAAATGACCATTCTCTCCGCATCGGAAGCAATATCCGGGACGAGGCCGATTGGTCATTGGTTGGGCCCTTCTAACATCTCGACCAGTATCTGTCTCTATTAAACTCTGAGGCGGAAAAACTCGAGGACTAGCAGTCACATGGGAGTGATCTCTAAAATTTCTCTGAGCAACATTCTGAGCTTGCAGTTCAGCTACCTGTCGTCGTAGGTTAGCGACTTCTAAGCTATCTGAATCTTCACGTTTTGCTTCTTGAGTCATGGAAACTCGCATAGCGGCTATCTGAGCACGCAACTCTTCCACTACTTTTCTCAAAGCATCAAATTCTGTTTTCTCAGAACATCCGCTCTGGCGTTTCTGATCTGAATTTCCACCTAAAGTAACAAGTTGGGCCTGAGCTTCTGCAAGTTGCTTTCTTAGAGAATCTGTTTCAGAACTACTAGCATTTGGTGCTTCATGAGAATACACTGCCACTTGCTGGGTGGCAGCTCGAGGTTTCGGGTAAACAACAGGAGTTTTTGGCAACCCAAGGTGCTTTTTCATTCTTTCTTCTTTGGAAGTACGTTTACTCTCTTCTGTTCGAATTAACACAACCAACTCAGCGAAAGTGAGTGGCTGGGCTCCGCTTTTCCCTAACTGAAGGCTGTCAATGAGACCATTGTCCCAACATCCCCTCACAAATTGCTTCAAAAGACAACGGTCATGATCTTTCTCCGCGATGCCTCCCCTCTTAATCGTTGAACTCAGAAGAACTTGCAACCGGTGTAAGAAATCTGATGACTTTTCACCTTGGTTCTGCAAGGTGCCCATAAACTTGGCCAACAGTTCGTCACCATCCTCTACAGAACCATACACTGATTCTAGCAACTCAAGGTACACCGCAGGCAAAGCGGGAGGTCGTACATGCTTCACTACGTCTGCGGCAGGGGACAACAAGCTATCTAGGATCCTACGTACTCTTTGCAAATCGGAAATAGCCGGATCACTTAGCAGGAGTTCTACACTTACTCGCCAAGTGTCAAAGTCAGGTTCATTTGGAGGACGCGGGCACCTCCCTGAGAAATTCCTAAGACGGACTGACGTTTGCTGTAACATCGTAGCATCAGCCGACTTCACTATGTGCTCTACAACCATCTTCTGAACACCTGGTGGGTCTACAATGTTCATGGGGAAACCAGACCGAGTAGTCACTGTAACACCATCAACGGTGGTTTCTGGAAAGGCCATAGGGCCCGTCTGTCTCTTGATAGGGTTTTTGAATTCTAAATCTCGCATTTCTACTGTTTCTGCTTTCCTAGAATCATCACAGCTCACATTTCGCACTCTCTCTGGAGTACAGTTGGTAGAGTGAACTTCCTGGAGTTCATTCAACTCCTCCTGAAACACATTTGAAAGAGGTTTCTCACTGGTCGTCTGGTTACGGACACTAGCCAAAGCTCGTACTTGGAACATGACGCTTGGATTCGAAAGACTTCCCAAAGTTATGGGTAACATTGGCGCTAAGTCCAGCATTGCAGAGCTGTGAGCATATTCTACAATGGCATGCTGATGGAACTCAGACGTTTGATCGTCAATTATCAAATTACGTTTAACCGAGCCATACCTTTGCAAGAAAATACTCAGCTCATCATCCGTTTCGGTCAACGTGAGACCTTTGACAAGAAGCGCATTTGCTACGTCCACACTCTCTCTCTCAATGATTTCCATCGTCACAATGTAAGATCAACACTCTGAGAAAATTTCGGTTACTAATTAGCTCGTTTCCTACTACTATCCTTGTTGCTAGGCAACAGTCTCCTGGCTGGCTCGCCAACTTTCTGTAACCCGTGTCGTGGCAAGTGTGTTACCCTCACTCTCCTCAGTAAAAGACACAGAGGGGAGTGAAAGAAGACACTGCTTCAATCTATGGACCAGCGATCAGAAGACCAGAATTCGCTCAAGAGACTGTGTTAGCAGCAAAGAAGCACAGGGACACACTGTTTGAGTTAGAAAAACAGGTACGATATATTTAAAAGGAATAACAAGCAATTAAGACAAAAAAAAAAGAAAATGTTCAAAAAGACAATAAAATTAAATTATTACCACATCACATAAAAGAAAATAAACCAGAAATAAATAAACTCTTATTTGAATCCTAATTGTAACCTTTTATTCTTTCTTTTTATCTACTGTAATTTATACTTTCTATTTAGTTTTAAATCTAATTTCACCTAATTAGCTTTTATTTTGGTATAAGTAAGATATAAGGTTTCTTTAGTTATTTGAATTATTCCTAATTTGACTTATTTATATTAAGAATACTTTTCTCCTCTGGTCTGATTTAAATGTAACTTTTCAATTTCAACCTTTCAAATTACCTTTCAGTTCACTCTTATTACCCAAAAATAGAAATTATGAACACTTAATAGACAAATCAAAAGAAATAAATCACAATAGAATTGAAACAAAATAACAATAAAGAAAATAAATCACCGTCCAATTATCTCAGTGTTCACAGAAATCTCAATGTGATATGAGATTTTATCTCAGTTCTCAGCTCCAGTTCATGGTCCTTCACGAGATCCTTCTTCCGCAACTCAAGTTAACTCACAGTTCAATAGCAACAGGAAGAGAAAACCTGTACTCAATCCTACCACAATATTCACAGTTCGATTCGCAGTTCGATCCTTATTTGGGCATGGCTCGCCAGTTCCTGCTTGCACCAACTCTCGAACTTTCGCTGTGAAGCAGGGACATCTCACGTGCAGCTTCCTTGATTCTCGTCCAGCATCCAAACTCAGCAAATAGAAAATATCAGACAAAACCAAAAGAAAATCCAGAAAGGATATAAAAAGAAATGGAAAGCCCAAGGGGGGAAAGGAAAAAAAACCCAACCAAGAGTACTCTAATATCAATTAGAAAAAGTTTGCGGCAGCTCTCTCAGCTTTAGGCCCGTACTTCAATGCACGTACAAAAGCTAGTTTCACTTTTACTCAAAATCAATCAATCACAGCATCAAGTTCTGTTTCTATTTCTCAAAATCTTTATGTTCTATATCTCTAAATCTCTCTAAACAAACTACTAGCTCGCTCAGTCTAATTCTTTCTCTTCTCAGATCGCGCTCAGTGCTTCTTTCTCGGTGCTTCTCTCGGAAAAAAAAATCATTGCATCATCTCTCGACTCCGATAACACCACCCACTAAGGCGGCCAACTCTGATTCGTCTATTAGGACCAATCATTGTCTCATTTAATCAAATCACTCTTCTCTAATTTATGTATTCTTGTTTTCTCTTTTCTTTACAGATATTTAATAAAATAACTGTTTATTCACATAAGTGTCAGTTTCTTTCTTTTCTATTTCAAAAAATAAAACATCTTTAGTAACCTGGGTTACACATATCTATGCATTTATAAAGTAATATTTTTAACAAAAGTGCACTGAAAACGAAAACTATTGCAACTTTTGCTTAAATATTGGGGAAAGATACTCTTGTTTCATGTAGTGGTGCTTGTTACCCTCTTGTTCCATGTAGTTACAGGGTAAGTGTGACGTTGCGGGCTGTAAATTAAAGTGGTGCTTGTTACCCTCTTGTTCCATGTAGTTACTGGGTAAGTACAATAAAAATGCATACACACAATCTTATATCACTGACTCGGAAACCTTTATTTATTATACAAGCACCACTTACCCTGTAACCACATGAAACCGGATTTATTTCCCAGTATATTTAAAAAAATTGCAATAGTCTTAGCTTTTCTTGCCTTGAAACATGTTAGCCCAAACATCTGCACTTTTGCTATCAAAAAAAATATATATATATATATTTTTTTATAAATGCATAGATATGTACCCTGTCATTTTTAAAAAGATACAGTATGTATTGCCTTGGTTATTACAAAAAGGTACGCAGTGTATGTTCTCGCTAAATTGTTCCCAAATGTAAGATTGTTGTATCATAATAGTAGAATAAGTACCCCTTAGTTCTATAATACTTACAGTATAAATATTTTTTTATTTCTCCTGGTTGTTACCCCTTTATTCCCCAAACTTTACATATTGTTCCCTTATACTTACATGTAAGTACTTTATAGGTACACAATAATTACAGAAAGTTACACTGTAAATTCCTCTTAATTGCACAGTACTTTCCGGGCTGTAATCTAAAGCGTTACCACAATAGCCACATCAACCGACCCCCTAAGAGAAAACCGGATGGCTCTTTACAGTATGTGATATACAAACTTCTATAACATTTTTCTTTTCATACCTAGTTCTAGATAACATACATATCGTCGCTGTCCGATGAAAACCACGTATGTCCATTTTGCCGATTTTGAGATTTTTCGACGGATAGAATGTCCAGGTTCATTTCCGTATACAGCATGCTTCACATTATCTAAATGACCAATAAAAAAAAAGTTGTGAAATCATGTCATCTGATTTTCACGTATATCCATTTGGTGTCAAAGCTGTCAATCACGCCGCGTATCTCCCACCCTGTGGATGCATCTCGCCGGTCTCGTGAAGATTCGAAGCACTGCTACTTGGGCGCAGAGATATCACGCAACACCTGAAATAAAGCTTGCCACAAATAACCGGCGAAAGTAATGATTATGCATGAAACATTTGAATTGTTGATAAAGTTGACGATGCAGACTCGCCATCTTCGCAGTAGTGAACGCGCCTATAGAGCGAAATGCACACTTCATATGAAGTGCTTCTTTTTTATTAATCCAGGCAAATTTATTGATGAAACATTGATTAAAATGAATATACAATTTATACAAAACGAAATAACATTTAAAGAAAGGCTTTCTACAAAACAAAACTTAGTAGATCAAAATCTGACCCATTCCAAATGTTTTCCGATATAGGCCTATTGGTCATCTTATGATCCCATCTTACTCATCTCATGCGGTTCCGTTTTCATATAATCAACATGGATGAAATAAAAAATAAAAACATTATAATATTTAAACATAAATATGAAACGTATGTTTAAGTTTTTTAACTTATAAGCGTCACACCGCTCCGCTTTGCTCACATGCTAATAATCAAATAATACCCAGCGATCTTCGAATATTATTTTTGCTTGAAAATTTCGTTTTGTATAAATTGTATCTTCATTTTAATCAATGTTTTTATCAACAAATTTGCAAGCTTTATTTCAGGTGTTGCTTGATAGCCTATATCTCTGCGCCCAAGTAGTGCTTCGCCTGTGCTTCCCCCTATCAGTCTAGCATTGCCATGTCAGTGTATTCATTCATTGTCCCTTCATAGTTTGCAAGAGACATATAATAAACTGAGCGTATTAATAATCTGAGACGTAGGCTATTTAATAAACTGAGCGTAGCCTATTCATCTGTCAATATGAAACGCGACTGGGTCATTCTAATTAATGATCGGAAAAATGCGTATCGACCACCGTTACTGTAAAATATGCACGTATGTCCATTTAAACTCGATTTTGGTCAAATGTGGATTATATCATTACACTGGCAAGAATATGGTTACATTTAAAGTTGTCGAACCAAGTATGACAATGCTACGTTCAACTGCTTTTGAAATTACGTGTTTTTTTCACTTCCTGAAAAGTAACTGTTTTGGGCATACGTGAGTTTCATCGGGCAGCGACGATATCCTATATCATCAACAACAACACTTTGTATTTTTGTAAGCGTCTATCATTCTTTTGTTTGCAGGTACGGCAAAGTTTTCAACAAAAAATCACGGAAGTGGAGCCTCTACGTCATCAAGGAGGACAAGGACTATGCATACATCAGGGACCTTCAAAGCGCCATCATTGAAAAGAAGCTGTCAAGCAGCGCTGTGCCAAGGAAGTCTAAGAAGAGACCAGATTCTGTGTCTTGTCTGGGATTCCTGCTCCTTCTACCGGAGAACTACTTGACACTCTAGTCAGCAGAGGGCTTGGTAAGTTATATTTGAATATGTTACTACTGCACTCTATCAAAAACTGTAACTTAAAAAATATATATATTTTATGTTTTATTTCATAGGTCAGCCCCTTCCAAAGTAGGCTGTGATGACGGCAACATCCTGCAATGCAATCCCTTCACGCTGCACTATTTAGCACAATGCCATTATTTTATTACAATAAGGCCATCCTTAAAGGGGTCATATAATGCCATTTTTGTACAAGCTAATATGGGTCTAAATTAAAAGTTTGTAATATACTTTAATTAAAAATTCTCATTAGTATTGTAAGAAAACACTTATTTTACCTGGTCAAAAACAGCTCTGTTTTCAGCACACCGTTTCAGTGCATATGACTTTAAATGATAATGAGCTTTGCTCACTCCACCCCTCTGTTCTGCGCATACACCGTTTGTAACACAATAACACAATAACCACGCGTTGTTCATTATAAACGTGGGATTATGAATTATATTGAGAACGTTGTACATAGAAAACATGCTGTAATGTACCCTGAGTGTAAACCGACGCATTCATCGTGAAGCGTGCAGCTGGCGATTTGCAAAGATTATATAAATATTAATATAAAGATTATTTAAAACGTTACACTCACTTTAGTTCTTCTGAAGGTTCAGCAGGAAGACGAATAGGTTCCGATCCTTTATTCAGGTGCAGCTTCTCAGCAAAACCAGCTTTACACTGATCCTCGTTTATAAAGCAGTCCACTGAGAAATGATTCGGCAAACATGAGAGCATCGACGTTGCTCGTGGGGAATATTCCCTTCGAAAACAAACTCAGCCACTGCGTCTTCAGCGGTTCGGATTTAGGAACATTAAAATGACTGCTGTGTTCGTTATTGCACCCAAGAACAGAACACCACAATCGCTTAGACGCCATTCTGCTCATAGACAGTGTTCCAGCATATCAACAATGACCGCGCCGATCCGTGCGGACTATGATTGACAGGACGAGCGAGGGCGGGTCTGTGTTGAATCACTGCTGTCAATCAACAATCGCGGGAGGGGCGTCCGTTTTATTGACGTCACAAAAACGAACGGCTCAATTTGAGGCAGGGGAAAACATATAAGGAGATTAAAACAAAAACACTGGATGGATTTTTATCATTATATGATGGTTGTGTACAGGCACTGCCAACACACATTTCAGTACAATCAACTTGTAAAAGTGCATGTACCATTATATGACCCCTTTAAAAATATTCTTGTTTGCCGTAACCCGACCGACCCTGTCAATTTAGGACCGACCCAATTATTATTTTTTTTCCCCTTTTAGTCCGACCGACTTGCCGGTTGTAAACTTGCGTTAAGACCGACCGATTATTTTTTTTTTACTCTTCAAAACAACTAATACAAAAGCAATAATATAATATTAATCATATTTTAGTAAGTATTGTGAATATAAAAAGCCTACCTAGGCTACGTTCTTTCTTTTAGATATAAACCCGCGGCATCATCTATGATTATGTTTACACCATGGTTTACGCATGTCACATATGGCCTATACGTTCACTTCGTTTCATTCACTGTCAATGGTTCGCGCTTGGTAATGATGGCTGCGGGTGTTGTTTTTCCAGAATTTTGTAGTCCTGTTTGTCATTGTGCACGAAACTTCACGCCAATAAATCATCAGAAATATTGCTGACTTCTGCGCCTCACACGCTCTCTTTACGTTCGTCCTAATGCCTGTTTGTTGTCCGTGGATTTGCCTATATGTGGCATTGAAAATGGAAACGTCTTTAGACATGAAAACTTAATTTTACAATCGATTTAAAAGAACACTTTTGTCTAAAAAAACAAACAGGATTTTTTTCACAAAAGTGACAACCGAAAGCAACGTAACTGGTCTCTGATTTGTAGGTTGCATTGACACCTAGCGGTGGATGCAAGTAAAACAGTATAACCTAGTAAACTAGTAACCAGTAACACAATTTAAATTATGTTTTATGGATGTAAACATCCCAAATGTAACTCATTAACATGTTTTCTCATAGGTATTACATTGCATGTTAATCTAATTAACTGTTATTTTGTGAATTCTAAAGTCATTTTAATTTATTTGTTTACCTCTTTTGTAGATCTGAAAATCCACTTTTATTGAACTCTAGTGGCTTCTTATTTTCTTGATTTTGCCACAAAAAATCAAATAAATGCAGCTGGAATTAATGTAATAAAAATGTTTTTGACAAAGATTTCAATTTGTTTGTGGTCTATATAACCTGCATCAGAATGAGGTTTGCAAAGGTGCGCCAGAAGGCACGGTTTGAAGACACAGTCAGTGACGTCACGATATGCAAATTTGTTTAAATTCATACCATGACCAAAATTGTACTTTTTTTTTTTTTTACATTGAATCTTGAAAAAAAAAAAAAATAGGCCTACCTACCGACCCCTTTTTTTTTTTTTTTTGCTGTTACTGTAAACCAAAATATTTTTAAGGATGGCCTAAAGTCATGTAAAATAACTGTCAAGATTGTGATTTTCCCATGTTCTAAAAAGAAGAGAACTCAATACATAAGTTTCATTCTTTATTGAAAATGTAAATATGACAATAAATAACATCAAGTAACTTGCATTAAAAAAAATTAAAAATTAAAACTCTGTCCTATTGAAATTTAACACAGGACAGTTAGCTGTGTCAAACCCTGCTTGGGATGAATCCAACATAATGTCCATTTGGATCTGGAAATCTGTCCCTGATGGCCCAAACACAGCAGCTGGGTACCACCACACGCCGTCCACTCCCCAGTGACCCATACTGCCACACAACCCAGTGCCTGTAGGCTGCATGGCGGAATTGCCTATTGCTCTCCCCTGGGGACTGTGCATTTTCTACTGCCCTGATGTCATTCCACAGCCTCCGAGCCATCCGCAGATGACCCTCCATGAGGATGAAGATTTCCATGTGGGGCATGGAGGAAATGCACTCTTCAGGTCGGAAACGACAACATTTCCTTTCCAGGTCTGTGGGCATTTCCCGACACCTTGCACACACACACCAGGAGGGAGCAGCAGCTGTGGATGGTGGGACTGGTGGAGCCCCTTCTGATGTCCGAAGCCTCAAATCAAACACCAGGGAGGGATCATGGTGTAGAATATCCCTGAGCATCTGGTGTGATTGTTGGATGCTCAACCTCCCAATCAATGTCTAGAATGAGAGATTTTCAAGGTTGAAACTTAAAATTATATTGTTTTGAATCATGAAAAGATTTGTTTTATGAATTATGTTACCATATTTGACAGAAACAATATACTACTACTACTACTGTAATTTAGCAGATCCTTTTATCCAAGGCAACTTAGAACAATACAAGCAAGAAATCACATAGGAAGATGTAGCATGGATAATTGCTGCTAAATGACAGTAGTAGTAGTAGTAGTATAAACATACGCAAACAAATATCAAAGCATTTACATGGTGTGGGTTTTTGGAAATTTTAAAGACTCATAAAATGCACTGGTACAGTACAAATGTTTGTGTGTGTGTGTTTGTGATGTTGCACATATTGTACCGTACATCTTCAAAATCAATGCGTTGCGCCTGGAGATCCTGCATCCGCTGAACATCCTCTGGAGACAGATTTAGGGTCAAACCGCGACCAGATCCTCGGCCTCGGGCACCTCGCCCCCGTCCTTTAGCAGACCGTGACGCGCCCTGCCCCCTTCGTCTAGGTGGGAGCGTGGAAGGACCCACGGACGGAGAGTCAGGTGTGCTATCATGGGAGGTCTAAAAAAGTAACAACAACGTCTTTTATATAATAAGTAATCCCGATACACACGTTCAAAACACCAAATTATTGCTGTGAAAACCTATTTGAGTTTCTCCGTTTTTAAACCAGTGGCGTTAGCCTAGTTATCAACAGCTTCCTCAAATACCTCCGGTAGACTACAAAGACTAGCTATAAAGTGTTAAAAACCTAAGCATGGCTACTGATGACATTGTAATATACATTAGGTTTAACATGCATTTAATAACTTTAAATGTTGCTTTACCTGCGAATCCAACATCGCACATCGTACATCTCTTTTTCGATGTTTACTACCGGTGATCACAGCTTGACTGAGTGACGTTGTCGTTTCCCGGTGGGAGGGATCAGGTAGCACAGAGGGGAGGGGTGTGTGTGTGGAGGGGCGGGATGAGTTTTTTTAAAACTTCCCAACCATCTCAGGCTTTCTCAACCGATTTTGAACATCATAGACTATAGCTTTAAGTTTTGAAAGAGTTAAAACGGCTCGATGTTGGTTGTAAATTTGGTGCTAGTTTTACTGTACAGTAGCCATAGGACAGAGTGCCTATTTTCAATGCCTTTATTCAGGCCCCTTTACGTTTCACATTTTTAATTGTGTTGTGGATTTAATTTTAAATTGATTAATTTATTTTCTGATGGCACATTAGACAAAACACATCATAAAAAAGTATATGTTGTAATATCTGGTGGCAAGCACTGAACCCATACTGTAATGATTAAATTTGGCCGTAGATTCAATTTGTATCAAGGTCGTTTTTATTTCTCTTGGATTTTTTTAATGACTTAAAGATTCAATTCTTAGAGCATTTCAAAACAAGACAAAAAAACTCCATTCCACTGATAACGTTAATAATTTTAGACAATTTAAGAATTGTGGCTCTGATCTACTAACCTTCCCAAATGTGTTATTACTGGTTAACTACAGGATTCTTAACTTTACCTCAAACATAATACATACTTTTAACAGTAAGCTTACCATGTATACGTTTAATTGGTTTGGTAATTATTTTTTTTTATTTTTTTTGTGTATCTACTTGTTGTGTGCTCTGTTGGGTTTAGGGTGGGTGTTTGTAAAAAGCACTCTGTGACAACTTTGTTTTAAAGGGCTTTATAATATAAATTAGATTGACTTTGATAAGAGCAGCAAAATCACATTCAACGTACGGCTCTCATGGGTCATATCAGTAAATGTAGCAACTGAATTGTGTAAGAATGAGTTAAATGCAGTATATGATTGTGGGAGTCTTGGAGGACTGAAATGACTTGCAGTTGAAGATTGCATGTTGTTCAAGTTCATTTTTGAAGTTAAGCTGAACTAACTTATTAAACCACCCTATTTTTAACAAACCAATATAACTTCCGGAAATACCATTATGAATTGGCCAGCTGGCCATATTATGACCTTTCTTTGTCTGTAGATTCCAAAATTTCGTCATTTCAAATGTAGGTGAAATGACATAATGTAGGCTCATAATGTAAGAGACGCTGCCGTGACCACAACATTACCCAACATCAAATGGCAAATGTAATGTAAGCGGAACGAAACTGAGCTACTCGTTATTGTGTGGTTGACGGACCGTTTATCAGTTTGGACCAATGCAGCGCAAGCCGATCTTGATCAAGCAGCACTGTTACTACACAGCGAAATCCAGTAAAGAAAGCATTTGAATTCGCCACTGAAGTAATAACATCGCTGCAAGATCTAGTGAGAAACATTCACATTTCTCTGTTATTAACGGACCAAACAGCACTGACGTGGAAACCAGAAAGAAACATTGTGCCATGAATGAACTATTCAGTGTCCATTCTATCAGCTTGAACATTCACCATGGATTTACTGTAGTAACACTACTAACTGTAACCATGGAAGTTTGACAGAATTAGTAGGCTATAATGCTTTCAAGTACATTACGTCTGTTTTATTTTGACATTATGAATACAAATGCTGACCTCAAATGTTAATCTGAACCAAAATAAACCTTTGTTTATAATTACTACAATATGACATTTCATTTTGTCCAAGGAGCTATTTTGTTTTATATGCTCCTAAGAAAAGTCAAGTATAGCTCCATCATTGCTCAAACTAATAAAATATCATATTTTATGATGTTAATTTTAATAAAAATATAATAAAAAAAAATGAAATCAAGGAAATTTCTCTGGCATTTCTTTCTTTTTGCTGTATCGAAAACGTACCGAACCGTGACACAAGTGTATCGTATCGAACCGAACCGTGAATTTTGTGAACCGTTACACCCCTAGTTATGAGTACTCTGAAATTATATCAGTTGAGTTCACTAAAAGAAGATATATATTGCAGTCAAGAAATTAAGTGATTAATTAAGTGATGATTGAGCATTAGTAATGAACACCTGCAGTTAACAAGCATAATCACTGAAGGAAAGAGGAACAACAAGAACAGAAAAATAGAAACACAAGAACTACAACTGACTTCAGCCACAGCCTTAGATTAAATCAACTGAAGATAAAACATTAAATCTCTCAAGATCACAGCAGAGGAGGATTAAACCACTCCACAAACAGCATTACCAGCTTCACTTATTACTAACCAGATTGACTTTATTTCTGTCATACGTCTACAGAGGTTCTTATTGAGAATTAACAGAGGGTTAGATATTGATGATTTATTGAGTTTCATTTGAAGACACCATGATGGTGATCAGTGTTTGCTTTAGTTGGGCTCTTGACCTTGACTTTATAACACCAGTTTTTCTCTTGCTGCTGTAACTGTGTTTCTAAAACACTTTTGTTGTGGCACAAAAGAAAATATGATCAGGTGTCGATGGCTGGGTTTTGATGATGAAAATCATAATTTAGTGACTTGATTCACTGATCTTTTCCAGAGCCTAATCTCTAATTAAACAGGCGATCTTTTATAAGTTCTGTATTATTCGTTATAATAGAACTGTGATTCTACAGTGTAAGATCCATTGTTGTGACAATCAGACTTTAAAGACCTATATAGTAACATGCTGACACACACAGACATCAAGAATCAGCATATGAACTTCAACAATGGTGAAAATTAACACAATTTTCAGATAAACATCTGAACATCACAAAACAAGCAGCTCATCACAAAACAAGCAGATCAGCAAACATTAAAGCACATAGTAAGAATAAAAGAAAATATACAATTAACCTGTGTTATTTATTCATGCTGCAATGCATGCTGGGAGCCATGGATACATTAGGCTTGTTTGAGATGCGCCTTGCCTCGCCTGAATTGTAGGTGAGAGTAGACAGCTGCAGTGAGGGAGGAGTGAAAAAAGTGCAGGCAAGATGGACAGTTTTCTCTTCTCGCAGTGGATCTGACACCTGTGAGATCAAAGATTGATATCGCGGGATTCACGCTCGTGCACAGTGTTGCTAATAAACTGGACGTAAATTAAGTTCTGTAGCTTTTATATGATAATAAATTTATTAAAGTACTTTAATATATACCCAAAGTACTTATCTAATTCCATTCCAAATATGTGTTTATCAATAATTTTTTCTTTAATACAGACATGTTTTTATGTATATATTTTTAAATAAAAATGACATCACATCACCCATATCGCACTGTCAGAGAGTTTATTCTCACATAATGTATGTATACACATAAAACATGATATCAGAGTTTCAAAATCAAACATTTTAAAACGGAACAAAACATCAAGGTTGTTTAAACCAATGAGCATTAAGCTGTGTCGTCAGCAAGTCGTTTGCCATCGTGCTTTTGATCAGCACAGTCAGTGGAGAGCAACTGTGTGCGACTGCAGAATCCGACACGTGCGCCTTGCGGTCGCGAGAGTTTTATGACATCTGTCAGCATGACATCAGAGCAAGGCAGACCGCACTCGGACACATTTATAACTGGCATGCATCTCTCGGTGATCACCGGTGAACGGTTCTACGCAGATTTTGCCAATCTCAAACAAACCTGTTTTGTACTATGCTGTTACACAGCATGCATTTCAGCATGAATCGTTTTTTATGGCCACCATTGTTGTGATTCATATGCTGATTTTTGATGTCTGTGTGAGTCTGAGTAATGTCATAGATGAAAACTTTTTGTGCACAAACTGTTTGTAAAATCTTTCATATTAAATGATTGTCAGAAAACTGCTGGCTCTTATGCTGTAGAATCACAGTTTTGAATAAAACTAATAATAAATCGTCCGTTTAAACAGAGATTACACTCTGAATGAGATCAGTGAATCAGGTCACTAACTGATGATTGTCATCATCAATACTTAACCATCAACACCAGGTCATATATTTTCTTGGCTTTTGTCCCATAACAAATGTGTTCCCTTTCGAGGGAACTCTACACTGCGTCGAGAATCGACTCTTTGGGGACGCTCCCTTAGCGTGCGCCTCTGAAGTATGAATGAAACAATTCCAATCCTGATTGGTGTTGCGTCATGACGTAACATGTGACGGCATAACCGGATGCATAAAAGCGACGCCGGAACAAACACAAACTAGCTTTCGCTCTTCAGCAAGCGCTCTGTGTTGAAAACTGTCTGTCTTATTTGGTGTTGTTTGTCTCAGAAAGTTTGATTTATGGCCAGCGAACAATTTAAAGCTTGTGTGCACCCTTGCCCTCGTTTTATCACGGGTGGGGACACACATGCTTTATGTGTGAATTGTTTGGGAGCGCAGCATGCACGAGCAGCTCTCGAGGGAGCTGCTTGTGTAGACTGTGAAGCACTTCCCATTAGAGTGCTGCGCTCCCGGCTGGCGTGCTTTGATGAGCACGGTCAGGCTCGCGTTCCCCATGGTTCTGGTCCCGCGTCCGTTGAGGCGGCGCGGCGATTGAGATCGTGGGGTTCGCAGCGGGATCTTGTAGATGAGATTGAGACTGCTGAGGCACCTTCTCATTCTTCATCTGAGGATCTCGTAGCCCCTGAGAGTGGTGCAGGAGCCCGCATCGCGGCTTTTCCTGCCCATGATCAGGTCCCAATGCTTGAGCTCTCTGCTTCTGAGGAAGTGGATGTGCTCAGTATTGATGCGGATGACCGTGATCTAGGCGCGCCAGTTCACGGCCAAGGTTATGAGGAGCTGGTGGAGGTTGTGACTCGTGCTGTGGCCAGACTTAACATCAGCTGGCCACATGATGAGCAGGGAACGCAAGTGAGAAGCAAGCTTGATGAGCGTTTCCTGCAGCACAGATCACAACCTCAGCGCCGGGGTTTGCCGTTTTTCCCCGATCTCCACAAAGAGAACTCGAGATCGTGGGATAAACCGCACTCATCCCGTGTCTCCAATCCCAGTATGGTGGATTACAGCAATGTTATGGGGGCACGGGACTTGGCTTATGGGAAGATGCCTAAAGTGGAGGAGGCTCTAGCGGGTTATCTTTCCCCTGAGTCAGCATCTTCCCTAAAAACCCCGGCGCTGCCTAGTAAGCCCTGCAGAGATACATCTGCATTAATAGGCAGGGCTTACATGGCGGCAGGTCGGGCTGGTTCATGTCTGCACTCTATGGCACTCTTGCAGGCATACCAGGCCGACCTCCTGAAAGATTTAGACGAGGGGGAGGGGCCAACTCCTGAGGATATTGCGGAGTTGAGAAGTGCCACAGATCTGTCTCTCCGGGCCACAAAAGAGACGGCCCGCGCCATTGGCCGCTCTATGGCAGCTATGGTGGCCACGGAGAGACATCTGTGGCTAAATCTATCTGGTATGAAAGAAAAAGATAGATCCTTTCTGCTGGATGCGCCGCTTTCGCCTTCTGGCCTGTTCGGCGACGCCGTTACATCGGTCGTCGACGGGTTTCAGGAGGCAAAGAAACTATCTGCGGCGTTCCAGCAGTACCTCCCCCGTAAGGTGAAGTCTAAATCGAGTAGGGTGGGGCCAAGAGATCAGCCCCAGCCATCAGCCAGCTCCTCACACCGAGCAGAGCAGAGAGAGAGCGTTTCCTCTAGAGCCCCTCCTCCTGGAGCTTGGCAACAGAGGAAACACTCTCAGAAATCGAAGTCCTCCAGCCAGAAAGGCGACCTGAGGGACGTCATTCAGGCTAGGAGGGCTTCGGGAAGAGGTCCTAACCGAAGTGGTAGGACCTCTGAGGGCTGTCCCCTCCGCTGTAGAGCAACCGAGGTTGTTCTCGCAGCGGAGCCCTCTAGGAAACGATCTATGTTGCCCGCCGTCAACGACGCTTCTGGCCGCATCTCTTTCCAGCGAAAATATTCTAACAAAGAAAAAGCATCAACTGTGGTCACAAAAACCGTATCGACTACACCCTGCCGGTATTCCGCTTCAGGGAGTCGAGAAAGATGCTCGAAAAACACCAGAGGCCAGTCTCGAGAGGCTGGTAACCCTAGTAGATTTTGTAGAGGCATGGTATATCATCTTCCCAACATATCTGCATGGGTCCTGCATATAATAAAATCAGGGTACAGACTGCAGTTCGCGCGCTGCCCCCCCAGGTTTTCGGGGGTGGTGCAGACTACAGTGGTTCCAGAGCAGGCTCAGGTGATAGAACGAGAAGTACAGACTCTGCTGCTAAAGGAAGCCATAGAACGTGTTCATCCTTTAGACAGGGAGTCCGGGTTTTACAGCCGGTACTTTATAGTTCCAAAGAAGGATGGGGGGTTAAGGCCAATTTTAGATCTCAGGGTTTTGAACCGGTCTCTGAGGAGGTTCAGGTTCAAAATGCTAACCATTCCTGCAATCGTGAGTCAGATCAGATCCGAGGACTGGTTTGTCACGATAGATCTAAAGGACGCTTATTTTCACATCTCCATCCTTCCATGTCACAGGAGATACCTGAGGTTCGCTTTCGGGGGCGAAGCTTACCAATATCGGGTTCTTCCGTTCGGCCTAGCACTCTCTCCCCGCACATTCACCAAATGTATGGATGTAGCCCTTGCTCCACTGAGACTTCAAGGCATTCGTATATTGAATTATCTCGACGACTGGCTCATTCTGGCTCAGTCTCGGGAGATGGAAGTTCGGCATCGAGATGTCGTCCTTGGCCACATTCAGAAATTGGGGTTGAGACTCAATACAAAGAAGAGTGTGCTAGAACCATCCCAGTGCACAATGTTTTTGGGAGTCGTGTGGAACTCGATTACGATGCAGGCACGAATGTCTCCCGCAGGTATCGAGTCAATTCTGGCGATGGTATCCAGGTTAAAGCTAGGCCAGGCCATCACTGTAAAGCAATTTCAAAGAATGCTGGGCCTCATGGCAGCGGCATCCAACATCATTCCTTTGGGCCTTCTACACATGAGGCCCCTTCAGTGGTGGTTAAAAATCAAGGGGTTTTCTCCCAAGGGGAATCCGTTTCGTATGATCAGAGTAACGCGCAGATGCCTTCGTTCTCTACAAATATGGAAGAAACCTTGGTTCCTATCCCAAGGGCCAGTGTTGGGAGTGTCATGTCGCCGGAAAACTGTTTCGACAGACGCCTCCCTCACTGGCTGGGGCGCGGTCATGGACGGCCGCTTTGCCAGGGGTCTGTGGCAGGACCATCATCATTCTTGGCATAGAAACTGCCTAGAGATGATGGCTGTGTTCAGGGCTTTGAGGAGCTTCCTCCCAGACATCAAAGGTTACCATGTCTTAGTACGATCAAACAATACGTCAGTGGCAGCCTATCTGAACCGACAAGGGGGACTCAGATCGCGCCCTCTGTGCAGACTGGCGCATCAGATTATTCTTTGGTCCCAGGGGAAAATACTGTCTATCAGAGCAATGTATATTCCGGGGGTTCAGAATCAGGGAGCAGACATCCTGTCGAGGCAGGGGCTGAGGCCCGGGGAATGGAGACTTCACGCAGAGGTGGTGAAGTTAATATGGGAGAGGTTTGGACCGATGGAAGTGGATCTATTTGCGTCTCGAGAGACGTCCCACTGTCCACTTTGGTTCTCCCTCTCACATCCAGCCCCACTGGGGTTGGATGCCATGGTACAGGCCTGGCCGAGGCTTCGCCTGTACGCATTTCCCCCGATCGCTCTGCTTCCGGGAGTCCTGGAGAGGGTCCGTCAAGAGGGCATCAGTCTACTTCTGGTTGCCCCAATGTGGCCGACCCGAGTATGGTTTTCAGACATAATATCACTCCTGATAGCTCCGCCATGGCAGATTCCTCTGAGGAGGGATCTGTTGTCTCAGGCGGAGGGCACAGTCTTCCACCCTCACCCAGAGCTGTGGAAGCTGTGGGTCTGGCCTCTGAGGGGGTTCAGTACCTAAATGCTGGTCTATCAGCCGGAGTGGTTGAAACCATACTTAGCTCTAGGGCTCCGTCTACTAGGAGATTATATGGCCTCAAGTGGAATGTATTTTCCACTTGGTGTAGAGAACAGGAGTTAGATCCAGTTAACTGCCCAGTGGCTTCAGTTCTGGAGTTTCTTCAAGATCGTTTCTCTGCGGGTCTCTCCCCTTCCACACTTAAGGTGTACGTGGCTGCCATTGCGGCTTTCCATGCGCCATTGAGTGATGGGCCTCTGGGGAGGCACCAGTTGGTCATTCGTTTTCTCCGTGGTACTCGGAGGATGAGACCGGCAACCAGGTCCAGGGTTCCTGCCTGGGACCTGGCAATAGTTCTTGAAGGGTTATCCCTGGCCCCCTTCGAACCTTTGCAGTCGGCTTCGCCTAAGGACTTAACGCTAAAAGTGGTATTTCTCTTGGCTATTACCTCACTTAAGAGGGTGGGAGATCTCCAAGCCCTGGCAGTGACACCAGCTTGCTTGGAGTTTGCCCCTGGCAGAGTAAAAGCTTTTTTGCACCCGAGTCCGGGCTATGTGCCTAAAGTTCCATCTAATACGGCTCGGTCTACAGTCCTTCAGGCATTCCATCCTCCACCTCATGTGTCGACAGAAGAAGAGAAGCTTAATTTGCTCTGCCCCGTCAGAGCTTTGAGCGTGTACCTTGAGAGGTCCTCTTCTTGGAGAAGGTCGGACCAATTATTAGTATTTTTTGGGTCACCTAAGAAGGGGCTCCCGGCATCCAAGCAGACTATTAGTAATTGGATTATTCAGGCTATTACTGAGGCTTACAAGGTGCGCGACTTGCCTTCACCTTTAGCCGTGAGGGCTCATTCAACTAGAGGCATGGCTTCCTCTAGGGCCCTTCTTTCGGGAGTACCTCTACAGGAGATCTGTGAGGCAGCCAGTTGGGCTACTCCACATACTTTTATTAGGTTCTACAGTCTCCACCTTCCTAGTACGCCTGGTGCACACGTGCTCAGTCCTTGCTGAGTGCCTAAACAGTTTCACTCCGGGACAGGCCTATTTCGGTGCGTGGCCTAGTGGGCACTCGTTCCCCAAAGAGTCGATTCTCGACGCAGTGTAGAGTTCCCTCGAAAGGGAACGTCTCGGGTTATGACTATAACCCTTGTTCCCTGAGAAGGGAACGAGACACTGCGTCGTTCTGCCATGCCCCTTAAGGCCTGAGAGCGGCTTGCTTCATCGCTAGGCTAGTTTGTGTTTGTTCCGGCGTCGCTTTTATGCATCCGGTTATGCCGTCACATGTTACGTCATGACGCAACACCAATCAGGATTGGAATAGTTTCATTCATACTTCAGAGGCGCACGCTAAGGGAGCGTCCCCAAAGAGTCGATTCTCGACGCAGTGTCTCGTTCCCTTCTCAGGGAACAAGGGTTATAGTCATAACCCGAGACGTTTTATGAACACTCAGTTACAGCAGCCAGAGAAAAACGTCAAGATGAAATCAACTGAAGTTAAAAAAGAAATTAAATCTCTCAAGATCTCAGCAAAGGCTGTGGCTGGAAGTCAATTGTAGTTCTTGTGTTTCTCTTTCCTTCAGTGATTCTGCTTGTTAACAGCAGGTGAACATCACTAATGCTAAATCAGCACTTAATTAATCACTATTCTAATTATTGGACAAAAAAACTTCCTCACGTAATAACCTAGAATACTGTCTAACACTTGATGGATGTTCTATCAAGTCTTCATCGTCGGTTAGGAACCTGGGTGTGCTCTTTGATACCAATAGATTTTTATCTATATACAAGAAGCTAATGATTATGAGAATTAATTATTCAGCATACCACATATGCCTAAATTATTATATTGCATCAACAAATTGGAGTAAACACATATAGCCTAATTATATTTAGAAGTTAATGCAAAAACTGTCTTATGTGCAGTTTACATGTTTGCATACCATTTGTTATTTGAGTGTTGATTATTATATCTAAAAATAAATAACTGAATTTAGGCTAATAGTTTAGGGTCTGTTGTTAACCTTTAATATTATAGTAATGCGTAAGTAAGGGCTCCCTGTGTATATATATATATATATATACACTCACCTATAGGATTATTAGGAACACCTGTTCAATTTCGCATTAATGCAATTATCTAATCTACCAATCACATAGCAGTTGCTTCAATGCATTTAGGGGTGTGGGCCTGGTCAAGACAATCTCTTGAACTCCAAACTGAATGTCAGAATGGGAAAGAAAGGTGATTTAAGCAATTTTGAGCGTGGCATGGTTGTTGGTGCCAGACGGGCCGGTCTGAGTATTTCACAATTTCACGCACAACCATTTCTAGGGTTTACAAAGAATGGTGTGAAAAGGGAAAAACATCCAGTATGCGGCAGTCCTGTGGGCGAAAATGGCTTGTTGATGCTAGAGGTCAGAGGAGAATGGGCCGACTGATTCAAGCTGATAGAAGAGCAACTTTGACTGAAATAACCACTCATTACAACCGTTGTATGCAGCAAAGCATTTGTGAAGCCACAACACACACAACCTTGAGGCGGATGGGCTACAACAGCAGAAGACCCCACCGGGTACCACTCATCTCCACTACAAATAGGAAAAAGAGGCTACAATTTGCAAGAGCTCACCAAAATTGGACAGTTGAAGACTGGAAAAATGTTGCCTGGTCTGATGAGTCTCGATTTCTGTTGAGACATTCAGATGGTAGAGTCAGAATTTGGCATAAACAGAATGAGAACATGGATCCATCATGCCTTGTTACCACTGTGCAGGCTGGTGGTGGTGGTGTAATGGTGTGGGGGATGTTTTCTTGGCACACTTTAGGCCCCTTAGTGCCAATTGGGCATCGTTTAAATGCCACGGCCTACCTGAGCATTGTTTCTGACTAGGGATGGGCGATATGGCCTAAAATCCATATTGCGATATACATTGCAGCCTCTTGCGATAACGATATATATCACGATATATAAATTATAATAGAACCATTTCAGAACAGGTTAGACAGACCATAAGGAAAGCCAAACTGCAAAATGTATTTGTTTTAAAAACATTTATTATGCAAAACTGTAATTATAGAACATAATGTTGCAGATGAATAAAATTCAAGTACACTAGCTGCAGAGACTTTAACAAAGAAAAAGCTTAAAGTATTGGGTTTATTTCCTGTAGTGCACGCCTGTTTCACATATACTCCGTGTGCAGTGCAGTGCGGTGGTGTGCGGCACAGGAGCAGCACGCGCTATTGTGCTTTCACATATGGTGCGTTTGCAGTGCGCAACTGATCTACGGCTGTACGACAAACAACATTAATCCTCTATTTTTTATTTCAAATCACTATTTATATTATTAGTGTCTTTTATAAAATAATATAAAAGAGTTTCAGCATTGTGATATTTGTACACAGACAGTAGGCTGGTAATACGCACTCTTTCACAAGACTTAGGCTATTCACGTTTAAATTTATAACACTTAAAAACGTATTATTACTTCTATATAGATTTATATATTAAGTTGCTCAAGCAAGTGGCAAAACATTTATACATTTATGTTAACATCGCAAACCTTTTAAATTAAAACATATATAATTGACATAAACAGCTCTCTCATACCTTTTCTTTTGCATTTAAATCTATTTTACAAGAAATATTGCAATCACAAAGAACTTGTTTCACGAAGAGACAAGTGCATCCATTATGTCGCGTTGTTGAGGTAATGTTACTGTGTAGTTTCCTTGCTTTAATTACCCCGAGCTTAAAGTTAAAAAGAAAATGATTGAAAAATAGTATAATTTTTTTTTTACTATATTAGTAAAAAGATTACTATATTTTCATATCAATCCGTGTTCATTTTGACCATGAACCATGCGCTGTCACTTTAATTCAGCACGTGCAGCACAGCAGAAATAGACGGTGTGGAAACGATCACTGCACTGCTGTATACACACCGCTCCTGGAACGCATTGCCGCACCGCATCCGCGTGCAGGCATGTTAACATGGGTACGGAAAAAATATATAGCCTACATATGCACTGCAAACGGAATATGTGTGAAACAGGCGTTAGCCAGAACTGTTGCCCATACAGAGTATAGTTTGCTGCTGCTCGTCGGACGGCTTAAATCCGAACCAATGGATGTTGCACCGTTTTTTTTTACCAGCTCCTCCGTTTCGCTTTCAGCCATGTTTACTCAAGATGTCGAATACGATGATGCGTTGCAGCCGTTTGCAGCTCGTGGCTCTAAATTTTGCGGGTAGATTGCGTCAACATGCATTATCGCGATAGTGCAATATAATTAAAATCCATATCGTAGACCAATTTTGTATCGTTTATATTGCATATCGTTTATATCGCCCATTACTATTTCTGACCATGTCCATTCCTTTATGGCCACCATGTACCCATCCTCTGATGGCTACTTCCAGCAGGATAATGCACCATGACACAAAGTTCGAATCATTTCAAATTGGTTTCTTGAACATGACAATGAGTTCACTGTACTAAAATGGCCCCCACAGTCACCAGATCTCAACCCAATAGAGCATCTTTGGGATGTGGTGGAACGGGAGCTTTGTGCCCTGGATGTGCATCCCACAAATCTCCATCAACTGCAAGATGCTATCCTATCAATATGGGTCAACATTTCTAAAGAATGCTTTCAGCACCTTGTTGAATCAATGCCACGTAGAATTTAGGCAGTTCTGAAGGTGAAATGGGGTCAAACACAGTATTAGTATGGTGTTCCTAATAATCCTTTAGGTGAGTGTACATGACATAGTGAGCAACTGAATATAGCACAACAGTTTGAAATCAAGGGTTTAAAGTTTGTTGATCGTGCGTCTCCAGTGAAGCTGATCTGGCAGTCACACACAGTAACACGTTGATGCAGGCTACAAATGTGCACCTCAGAATATCTGACAGCTGGATTCGACTAATTTTGCAAGGTTTGTGAAATTACATTTTTGTTATATATTGAAAGATTTGTTCAAATTATATAAATGCACATATTCTGAATGCTGATGGTAAATGAGAAAGTATTAATAGTGTTTGCGTTTATGGTAATAATAATATAAAAGCAAACAATATGATATTCTTTCGTATACAGTTTACATTCTTTGTTTAACAGTTCTATCCAGTAACGTATTTCGGAAAAACTGTTAAACAGAGACCACAACTAATGAAGATGGATAATGTGACCGCTGTGCTCAGGCACTGCCATTCGCAGATCCGTTAAAATAAAAGTCCCGATATTACGAGGACATAAAAAGGTAGAAAAAGCTTGAAAAGTAGATCGTGGACGTCTTCAAGATCGATAGCAATATAAAACGTCTTGGTTACATATGTAACCCTCATTCCCTTTCGTAGTCACTACGAGTTTGGTCGTGACGACGAATGGGGTTCCCAGGCTAATCACGCCATCTCGGCTGTCTTCCAGTGCCCTGTGTAAGTCTGAGCTCCCTGTTGTGAGACTAGCACGGACGAAGGACTCCTACTTAACACAGGAATACCAAGGTACACTGGGATAGCACAGTGGAAATATGCAACTCAATGCCTGCCCGAAGGGAGGACTTACAGAATACACATATGAGCCGAGAGGGGGCTGCATATGGAGAACACTGGGGTATCCAGCCCGCAGGGTGGAATCTTTCAACCCCAGGGGTGGCAAGGTGGCTTCCCAAGGGAAAGACACATGCTCGGAGAGGCTTACAGTGGAAATACACATGTGGGAGTCGCCATAGGGGAACCATGCACATGGAGGCACCTAGCCAACACGAAAGCTGCCGGTGGACATGCGCTAGGGCCCAAGAGGAAGCCAAACTCCTAGTGGAGTGGGCCTTCACACCAAGGGGGCATGGTCGACCTTGCTGCTGTTATGCCAAAGCAATGGCGTCCACTATCCAGTGAGACAGATAGAGACAGATGCTTGGAGAGAGCCTTTCCCTTCAGCTTCCCACCATAACAGTCAAAGAGCTGGTCTGAGATCCTGAAACACTGCGTTCTGTCTACGTAAGCACGGAGGGTGCGTATTGGACAGAGCAGTGCCAAGGCTGGGTCTGCCTCCTCCGAGGGCAACGATTGCAGGTTCACCACCTGGTCTCGAAAGGGAGTGGTGGGAACCTTGGGCATATATCCTGGCCGGGGTCTCAGGATCACGTGAAAACAGGTCGGCCCGAATTCCAGGCACGCTTTGTCAACCGAAAATGCCTACAGGTCCCCTACCCTCTTGATGGAGGCCAATGCAACCAGGAGCGCTGTCTTGATTGATAGGAACTTAAGCTCCACTGATTGTAAAGGCTTAAAGCAACATACACTTTAAGGGTGGAGGGAGACAGCCTTCGCTCCAACCCTTCTTGCAGGAAGGAAAGCACAACACTGATCTGGCATTTTCTGGGGTCTTCTCGGCGAGAAGAACACCAGGTGACAAAGAGGGTTCCACTTCAACTCGTAGGCATGTCTCGTGGACGATGTTCTAGAGGAAGTAATGGTAGCCACCACCTCTGGTGGTAGGGTACTCAAACCTGCCTCGCCCCATCCAGGAGCCACACGTGGAGGTTCCAAAGATCGGGACGAGGGTGCCATAGGGTGCCCCGTCTCTGAGAAAGGAGGTCCTTCCTCAGAGCAATTGGCCAGGGAGGTGCTGTCGCGAGGAGTACTAGTTCGGAGAACCAGGTCCGGGTGGGCCAATGAGGCGCAGCTAATATGTGCAGCCCGGGTGAAGGCTACTGCTGGGGCCGAGCGGGAGGGGCGGGAGCCGCAGGAGGGCGCCCACAGGCTGATGGTTCTGTGCCGACGGCTGGGTGGAGGCAGCAGCGGGCCGTCAGGGCAGAATATGTTTTATCGCCTCAGTCTGCTTCTGGGTGGTTGAGAACTGTTGGGCGAAGTCCTCGACCGCGCCGCCGAAGAGGCCAGCCTGGGATATGGCAGTGTTGAGGAAACGGGTTCGCTCGGCATCTCTCATATCGGCCAGGTTGAGTCAAAAGTTGTTTCTCCTGGATCACATTTGTGGACATCACCTGGCCCAGGGAGCTTGCGGTCACTTTTGTCGCCCAGACAGCGAGGTCAGTGGCCGCACGCAGCTCATCAAAGAGCACTGGGTCAGTCCTGCCCTCGTGCATGTCCCTGAGCATCCGTGCCTGATAAACCTGCAGGATGGCCATGGCATGCAAAGAGGCGGCTGCCTGCCCCGCGTCTCTATAGGATTTTGCGACGAGAGTTGATGAAAACCTACAGGCTTTGGAGGGGTGCTTTGGGTCGCCACGGGAGGAAGCACTCTGGACAGTGATTTCATCCGGACAACTCGTGGGTTGTGGCACGCAAGAGGGGGGTGTGGGCCGAGGAAGCATCGTCGGCGCTTTATTCCACACCGTCACCCTGGCCACCATCAGAAGTACCACCTCTTGTGGAGGGGGTAGATCGGGGTGTGGATGAGGGGACTCTCGCTCAAGTGAGGTCATCAAGTCTCGACCGCAGTGTCGCGATGGTCATGTTCCCGTAATGAGAACATGAGCCATCAACAAAAGCTGCCTTAGCGTGATCTAAGCCCAAACACGCAAGGCAGCGATTGTGCCCATCAAACTGAGAAACAGTCCGGCCGCAACCAGAAGTGCACGGGCGAGACATCTTTAAAAAGACTCTTTTGTGAGAAGGAAAAACTCTGCAGACTGTTAAAGCAACCAGGGAGAAACACACGACTGGCAATCACTGCACAGATAAGCAGGCAGTGTGAACTCGCTGGAGATCGCCGTCACACCAACACCTGGAGAGTAGCTCGTCTCGAAGAGTGAAGAGAGATGATCCCAGAATGGCTTGTGGAGTGAAGAATGCTCTTGGCTCAGAAGCGAAAACATAACTGCATGTTGCCAGCTTACTTCTTATATACGCTATGCAAATTCCACAGACCCATGCCATTTTCTTTCCATTGGCTCGTTTTATATTCTCGGAGTGAGAGGCTTTCTAAGCAAAACCCCATTCGTCGTCACGACGTAACTCGTAGTGACTACGATAGGGAACTGTAGAGATAGGACGGTTGATACCGTGGGTCCAATGCTCCGAAGCAGTTTTCAAAGCACTATTGTATCACACACTGTACCGATGCTTGTATCGAAATGACAATACCACGTGATTGATGACGTTTGAAGCTTCGAATGTCATGCAATATCGGAAGGTCAGGAAAGCTGTTTTGAAAAAAAATTGGCGCATCACGACATCATCTGATGCATAAAAAGGGAAATGATTATCGAGGAGGGATTAATTAAATGATTTAACACTACACTTTACTATAACATAAATTATATATTTTTTAAACAGAACAGCCAAAATATGTGTTTCAATTACTATAATTATGATCACATACTTATATATTTTATATAATTGATCAATATGTGAATCAGTTGACCAGGTTACAACATGACACGACTTGTGGTCTCATTGGCACAAATTAATTTCGATGAGAGTACATATAACTGTATTGATCCTTTGTTTGGTCCCATGCTTTTTCTTCTCTGCAGTGATTAGTTAGATGCATATGGTGGAGAAAACAAGTCTGACCACCAGATGTCACTAGTGTACATTGTGTTAAAAGCTTTGAGTATTGAACCTTTTTTCGGCACAATTTGATGAAAGCCTTAAATGCTTCAGAAAGCCTTGGTTTCCCATCATTATAAAATCGTCAGATCGCCCACCCCTAGCTCGATGGCACTGCAGACTTCCCACAGCGGTGAGGGCTCTTTGGCAACACGTTACCCCTTGCGCCCAGGTTTCTGCACCAATGTAACAACATTAAAGCTCAGGGAGGAAGGAGGCAGGAACCAGTCAATGTTCAAACATACTTTAATATCAAAATAAACACAAAACGAAAGTAAAGTGGCAACCCCTCATGGACGACTGCCGCACAAACAAACACAAAACCAAACGTAAAGTCCTGGTGCCTCATGTATAAAACTTTCCGTAGATTTCATCCTAAAAGTGTGCTTATGCACACCCCCCCCCCCCCCCCCCCCCAATGCGTCTCCACCCTGTCTCATCCCTGAAATAACCATATGGAGCTTACAACACCTAGTTTTACCATGCATAACTTAATCTGCATATCATTTCCATCCACGTGAAACCATGTTTAATGGTACAAGACAGTAGGAAAATATGAGATAAGGACTATGTGCCATCACATTACATTGCTAAAAATCATTCAGCATCCTTAATTTGTTTTAGAATAAATGAATCTAGATTGTATAAAATAGCTACATTTCAGAGAAGAGCTATTCTCAATCTTTCCACTGGCCAAATAGTATTTTTAACTGCTTTAAACAAATCAAATTCATACAGTTTTTCCTATAAGGTAAACATATTTTAGGATGTGTATATATTTTTTATGGAAACTGATAGGCTTAATTTATTGCAGTGTAAATAATTGTCTGACTCAGCGCGTCACTGACAAACTATTTTAAAAATAAAACGTGCACATCTTACCATTTCCTTCAAATTCTATCCTTCAAATACAAAGGTAGGGGGAGATCGGGAATGGTTGTAACATGATTTCCATTACACGAGAGTAGATGTTAAAACTTCATGCTGATTTGTACTCGGCTTTCGCCAAGATAAGCAACACTAAGACGTAGCTTTACAGTAAACTATGCTTCATCCATTTACGCTTCTTTCCATATGGTGGTGTGACTCCCCTTCTGTCCGGCGTTAACGACTGCAGTGTACTTGGCGCGTCAGCACACACGACGGCTGCAACTACAGTGTGGTCTCCCTAGTGGACCAGCACGACAACCGTCTGGATTGAGCCAAGTAGGGGACATCTCTGGGGTCTTCAAGTGGGCACCTTCCGTCCTCAGTGTTTCGTCGACTAGCCCACGACACCTCAAGAGGGCTCGACAGTGACTCTGACGTCCCAGAGTCACACAGGTTAATTGCAACACTTCCAATTTCTCCAGTCAGGAACAAGTTACAAATCAACTGATTCACTTCACACATGCTTGGTTTAGTCCTTATTCCACATGTTAGAAAGTTGTCCAGGAGGGCCACTGTCCTGCAGAGTTTAGCTGCAACTTGCCTCAGCACACCTGCCTGGAAGTTTCTAGTATGCCTAGTAGACCTTGGCCTCATTTACACTGTCAGTGAAATGTGAACCAATTTTTTTGCTCATATGTGACACAGATCGGATGTGTTCTATGACAGTGTAAACAGGAAAAAAACGCATGCATTCGGATATTTCGAGATCGGTTTCAGGCCTCATTCATATGTGGAAATACATCAGATATAAATCAGATATGTGCCAAATGCCAATGCGACTGTCATGTAAACAGGCAGATCGGATTTTCTGAGGCATTAGGCTAGGTCTCCTCGACGCGCATCTGCAAAGGGACAGATGTGGACAAACGTTCACACACCATATCAAAGGTTGGCTTGCTCATCCTAAAATTTCGGACCCACTGCTCCTCGTTAAAGCCCGCCACAATATGCTCCCACCAGTCCTGAGATCTATCTCGCACACAATAACTGAAGCATCTGCGCAGGCTGCAAAGATCTCCCTTTTCGTCCTCATCCGCCTCAAAATCATGGTGATATATCGCAGAGCTAGCATCAAGCATATTTCGCGTTCGTCCATATGTGAAAGAGAATTTAACCCGTTAAGCATGCGTGATGTTTCAGATAGTATGGCAAGTGTAAACACATGAATTGGATATGGGTCACAATTTAAAGAACATGTAAATGGACGGTCAAAAAAATATAAACCAATATAGGCAACAAATCAGAATTGGGCATCAAGACCTGCCGTGTAAACGAAGCCCTTGATTAGCTGGTTCAGGTGTGTTTAATTAGGGTTGTAGCTGAACTCGGCAGGGGTGCGTTTCCCAAAAGCAACTATGATCGCAAGTTCCATCGTTACCAACATAATTCAGTGGAGCCTGCGACCATAGTTGGCTAACAATGCTTTTAGGAAACAGTACACCCCAGGATGGTGGCCCTCCAGGAGCAGGATTGGACACCCCTGGCATTTGATTCATTTTTGTAACACACATGCACACGCATCAATTATGTTAAAAAGTCTGTGTTGAAAAAAAGTTTTCAAAACCGATTTTTTTGTCATTATCCTTATTACATAATGGCACATCTCACCCCAGGGGATATCATAATGTTACATCTCACCCCAGGGGATATCATAATGTTTCATCTCACCCCAGGAGATATCATTATGTTACATTACACCCCAGGGTCAGTTACAACTGACAGCAGAGCTTGTTCTGTGTCATCGGACCTATTCACACCGGCCAATGGACCATCCGATCACCGAGCGAGTCTTTCGGTGTCTGTCATTATACTGTCTATGTAGCTATAAGACATCTGATTGACAATGATTTTTGGATACATTTCTGGACATAATTTAAAGAATTACCATGCAATTATTTCTGTAGTTAAAACATTAAAACACAGCATGCCAACAGTGTTCAAAAGCAGCACATCCACTACAAATATTTATATTTAAATTAATATAAAAACATTTGTAACTTCTGGATTATGATTTCATGAAGTTTCAGTGCTTAACTCCATTAATGAGAGTGGCATATTTAATCTAAATGTGTATATCAGATGTAAAACAGAGTTTAATTAATTCTGTTTACTTCATTGCTTCACTCACTCCAGTAAAATTGTGCATACGCATGCCTAGACTAGAGTGTCTGTACGGTGCACACATATTTACACCTAGTTTATTTTTTATAGATCCCAATATGTGCATGGAAATATGCGTACTTACTTTTTTTAAATTCCTTTTTTGTGCGTACGCAACGTTTACACATCAGGCCCCAGGGCTGGTCCTCTCTCGTCCTTCACTCCCATCACTTGTCCTTTTATTCCTCCAGAGCACCTCATGTCTCTCACAGACATGAGGCCATTAGATCCGTTCTCACGGCTCTTGGCCCCGCCCTGCTTGCCACAAAATAAAAACGAAAATAAATGCTAAAAAAAACATTGACTCGTGACTCATCATTCGTTGGCCATCATGCAGTTGCAGCTCTGATGAAGTATAGCACTATTCCATGAGAGAGTGAATCTCTTGTCATTCAAGGCCATGATAGTGACTCATAAACAGTATATGTATGTGAGGCATAAATGTGGTTCTTGTTATAATCAGTCATGGAGCTGCCATTTACAGATAAGGCTGACTACCATCTAATTGAATGTCCATCATCCATTTTGAGATACCGCACTGGGGCCGAAAAATTATGTGATGACTCTTCAGTTAAAAATACAGAGATAACTACACCACATATTCCATCAGAAGTACTTTTGTAAGAAAGTAACATACAGGATTGTACAAGATGCTTTTTCAATGACTACAAGCAAATGGCTAACTTTTTAATGCAATACACTTAGAAGCACATCATTTATAACACAGCTTCTTCTGACAATAAAAATAAATGTTAATGATAATTAGGCGTGTGTGTGTTTGATTGACTTTTCCCATCTCTTGATATGTTACTACATATGGCCCCTTATATAATATATTCATTTTGAGATGTATGTTTAGTAAGAAAGTAAATAGCAAGTTGTCACTGTTGACCTGTATGCAGGGCTGGACTGGGACAAAAAATCGGCCCTGGCCTTTTGGCCCAGACTGGCCCACTACATATGATCATCATCATAAACACCACCCTTCTTTGCATCTCCTTGAATATGTACACCAACTCCTATTCTTTAAAACCACTAATGCCATGTAACGAGTGAGTAGGAACGAGTGAGAGTTAACAGATGAAATAACAAAAAAAATGTCATTTATTAAAACAATTGGACTATATTCCACAGTGATGAATCCTAAAACAAGCTATAAGCTGCATTGGCATAGCAATACCAGTGTTTCTCACAGGATTTTTAGTACTGTGGTGGGTGGACCTCGGATCCTCTAGTGGGGTTGGGGGGTGCACTTTGAGAGTTCAAAATGAAAAGCTCCAACCCATATTCAATGTGCAAATTGAACAAAGAAAAACTCAAACCTTTTTTAGTTATAATGTCTGTCTACATTACACTACTACATAATATAGTTATAATATTAATCCCATGACATTAATAGCCATATATTGTAAAACAAATGCACTGAGAAATAAAGGAAACTTTCATAATTATTTTTTTACTAATTTCTACTTGAAAGATATAAACACATGATCTTTTATTTTGACGGAAACTGCATCAATCTTTTATTTTGGCGGAAAACATGGTTTACAAACGCGTTTCATTACAATTCTAGTAAAATGCGGTAATGGTCAACTATGCAGATGTGGAAATAATGCATAACTGGGTAATGGGTTCCTAGACTCATGATGACATATTCTAAGTGTTTTGAAAGTAGTTCTGCTTACCGCAGGCTCTACATTTTCTCATCTCTCTCCTTATCCTCCTCACTATCATCATCAGCCATGGGAGCTGATGAAGGTCCTGCTGCTGCAGAAAACATATCTCTTATTTTGACATATTCACATTTTACAGCGTCCGCTTAAAGTTTCTTTTTTTCACGCTATTTCTCTGCACATTCCTTGTGTTTCTTCTCCATCTCTCTGACTATTTTGACAGATACACACTGACACTGCACACTCATCTGAGCCCAAAGGGGGAGGTGTTTAAAGATGTGAAGACTGGCTCAGCCCAGTGTCAATCAAGAAAATAACCAATGGGCCTCTGATCTACGTGTTTCATGGGCCGGTAAGATAAAAAAAATAAAAATAAAATTAAAGTATGAGCAGTATCGGCCCAAAAAGCACGTCGGCCCACCAAGAAAGTGTCCGGTCTGCCAGATGGCCAGTCCACCCCTGCCTGTATGGATGTTGTCATCCATAAGAATGTATGCTATACTTATTGCAGTTACTCAGTCACACACACATATTACTTTATCTTGTGGGGACATTTGGGCCCCATAACTTAAAGGCCCCCTGAAATCAAAATGTAAGTTCCCTTTCGTTGTCACTCCGAGTTCCGTCGGATGACGACGAATGGGGGTTTCGCTTAGAAAGCCTATCGACTTCGAGTACTACAAAACGAGCCAATGGCAAAGAAATGCCATGGGTCTGCGGAATTTGCATAGCGTAACTCCGCCTCACCTCGTGGGTTTTTAAGGAGAACGCTGGCAGCAAATAGGCATGTTTTCGCTTCGGAGGCAAGAGCATCTCTTCGCTCCACAGCCATTTCTGACTTCACTCTACGAGACGAGCCACTCTCTCCGGTGTTGGTGTGACGGCGATCTGCAGCGAGTTCACATTGCCTGCTGATCTGTGCAGTGATCTGCCAATGAGTGTGTTTCTCCCTGCTCGCTTCAACATCGCGGAGTTGTTTTCTCCTCTCATAAAAGAGCTCGCACGCGGCACGTCTTTTTAAAGACGGCTCGCCCGTGCATTTCTGGTTACGGTCGACTCATTTCCGATTTTGATGGGCACATTCTCTGCTCTGCGTGCTTGGGCTTGATCACGCTAGAGCAGCGTTTGTGGATGACTCACGTTCTCCCCGCGGGAACGTGACCATCGCGTCATTACGGTCGAGACTCAATGATCTCGTTAGAGAGAGAGTCCCCTCATCCACACCCCGATCTAACACTCTCCACGTGAGGTGCTACTTCGGCTGGTGGCCAGGGTGACCTGAGGGTGTGAGTGTGGAACAAATCCGCCGACTGTTTGTCCGTGGACCACGCCCCCCTCTTCAGTGACGCAACCCGCGAGTGTTCAGGGGATTCCCCGGGTCTATTTTCGGATGCCCCGCGGGTTTCCCTTGACGCTCCAGAATCGGATCTGTTGTCCATCGCAGCATCACAGGGCGGGCTAGAATCTTCAGGAAGTGAAGATTCGACAGTGCTGCCACTTTCGGGTGTGCATATGGCATTTGTCGAGTCAGATCCTGAGATGACGGCCATGCTTTCCCGGGCCGCTGCAAGCATCGGACTAGAGTGGAACCTTTCACCCTGTCCGAGCGCTCGCTGCTGGACGATTGGTTTTGGGTGTGGCCGCTGACTCCTGTCGGCGTCCACTCCAATGCCTTTCTTCCCGGATGTGCATCAGGAGATCTCGAAATCCTCGAAGACCCCCATGTCTTCCAGCGATCCCTCGTTGATCTCCTCCGCCCTTCCTTCCCTCGACGGGGCCGCTGCCCATGGGTACACTGGGGTCCCCCCGGTTGAACGCTCTGTTGCGATGCTACTGTGTCCTCAGAGTGCTTCCTCTCGGCGCGATCCTAAGCACCCGTCCAAAGCCTGTAGTTTTTCGTCTACACTTGTGGCGAATTCCTATAGCGCTACAGGACAGGCAGCCGCCTCACTGCATGCCATGGCCATTCTGCTGGTCTACCAGACCCAGATGCTCACGGACATGCATGAGGGCGGGACTGACCCAGGGCTCTTCAATGAGCTGCGCGCCGCCACTGACCTTGATCTCCGAGCGACGAAAGTGGCCGTACGCTCCCTGGGTCAGGTGATGTTCACCATTCTGTGGCTGAACCTGTCGGACGTGCAGGATGTCGGGCGGACCCATCTGCTTGACACCTCCATATCCCAGGTCGGCCTCTTCAGCGGTGCGGTTGAGGGCTTTGCCCAACAGTTCTCAACCGCCCACGAGCAGACTGAGGCTTATTCTGCTCCGACGGCCCCGCCGTCCGAGCAGATCCCTCGGTCTGCCCACCGCCGAAGGCGCCCTCCTGCGGCTCCCACCCCGCCCGTTCACCCGGGCTGGCTCTGGAAGCCGCAGGGGGACGCCACAGCCCTCTCCAGCCCCGCCCCCCGCTATACGCCGGGTTAAGCGGCACGCTTGAGATGGGCTGCTCAGAGATGGGACTCAGTTCTTTCCAGGAGCTGGTAGCAGGGCCACTCCTTTCCCTGGTGGAGGGCTGGGGAAGAATCCTTATTCCAGAAAGAACTGACTCTCCCGTCTCTGAGCACACAGAGTTCTCGGACGACACGGTGCGCCGCCCCCGGGCCGTGCACCCCTCGTCCTCCTCTGTCCCAGAGCCGGATGACAGTGCGCGCCGTCCCCGGACCGTGCCGCTCTCATTCTCCTCTGTCGCCAGACCCCTGGCAGAGCAGACCCCCGTGGAACGTTCGTCCTTCCCTGGTCTCCTCTGTCAGGACGCGGTCTATGACTGTGCCCCCACACCGGGCCGTAATGCCGTCCACGTCCGGGCCAGTCATACCGCCTCGCTGCCCCACCGACGGGAAGTCTGTGTTCGCGTGACCCCGCTGGTACAGTTCTTGGGAGCCTGGCTAGAGCTTCCCAACCTGTCCCACTGGGTCGCACGAATGATCAGGCTCGGCTACGCGATTCAGTTCGCACAGTCTCCTCCCCGCTTCAGGGGAGTCCGCTCCATTATGGTCGGTGGCAATGCCCCTATCATGAGAGCGGAGGTTGCTACCCTGCTGGCGAAGGGTGCGATCGAGACTGTCCCTCCAGCCGAAATGAGGACCGGCTTCTACAGCCCGTACTTCATTGTCCCGAAGAAAACCGGTGGGTTACGGCCAATCCTGGACCTGCGCGTTCTGAACCGCTCCCTTCACAGGCTGCTGTTCAAGATGCTCACCGCCAAACGCGTTTTCGAATGTGTGCGGCACCAGGATTGGTTTGCAGCGATCGACCTGAAGGACGCCTACTTTCATGTCTCCATCCTCCCTCGACACAGACCGTTCCTGCGGTTTTGCTTTCGAGGGGCAGGCATATCAGTACGCAGTTCTCCGATTCGGGCTAGCCCTGTCTCCTCACGTCTTCACGAAGGTCGTTGAGGCAGCCCTTGTTCCCCTCCGGGAACACGGGGTTCGCATTCTGATTTATCTCGATGACTGGCTATCCTAGCTCACTCTCGAGATCAGCTTTGCGAACACAGGGACTTGGTGCTCCGCCATGTAGCCCGTCTGGGCCTTCGGGTCAACTGGGAGAAGAGCAAACTTTGCCCCGTGCAGAGGATCTCTTTTCTCGGTATGGAGATCGACTCGGTCGCCATGTCCGCGCAGCTTACGAGCGCGCGCGCGCGCGCGCAGTCACTGCTGACTTGCCTGAGACAGTTCGAGGGCAAGAGTGCGGTTCCACTGAAACTTTTTCAGAGGCTCCTGGGGCATATGGCATCCGCAGCCGTGGCAACACCGCTCGGATTACTTCATATGAGACCGCTTCAGCTTTGGCTTCGCGACCGAGTCCCGAGGTGGGCATGGCAACACGGCACTCTCCGAGTACCAGTTACTCCGACCTGCCGTCAGACCTTCACCCCGTGGTCGAACCTCAGTTTTCTACGGGCCGGAGTGCCCCTGGAACGAGCTTCCCGGCATATTGTCGTAACGACAGATGCCTCTACCACGGGCTGGGGTGCCATGTGCAATGGACGTGCTGCCGCGGGCTCCTGGACAGGACCCCACCGCCTATGGCACGTCAATTGCCTCGAGTTGCTGGCTGTACAACTCGCCTTGCGCCGCTTCCGAGCCGTGCTCAGGGGCCAGCATGTACTAGTCCGTTCAGACAATACCGCGACTGTAGCGTACATCAACCGTCAAGGTGGTCTGCGCTCCCGCCGTATGTCGCAACCCGCCCACCACCTCCTCTTATGGAGTCAGAAGCATCTGAGGTCGCTTCGTGCCATTTATATCCCCGGAGCCCTGAACTGTGCAGCCGACGAGCTCTCACGGCTTCAGCCCCTCCCGGGAGATTGGCGACTCCATCCCCAGTCGGTTCAGCTGATTTGGGACCAGTTCGGGGACGCACAGATAGATCTGTTTGCCTCTCACGACTCGACCCATTGCGCCCTGTATTATTCCTTGACCGAGGGCACGCTCGGCACGGATGTACTGGCGCACAGCTGGCCGCGGGGCCGCAAATATGCGTTTCCCCCAGTGAGCCTTCTTGCGCAATTCCTGCGCAAGGTCAGGGAGGACGAGGAGCAGGTCACTCTGGTCGCGCCGTACTGGCCCACCCGGACCTGGTTCTCCGAACTCATACTCCTCGCGACAGCACCTCCTTGGCCGATTCCTCTGAGGAAGGACCTCCTTTCTCAGGGACGGGGCACCCGGTGGCACCCTCGTCCCGATCTTTGGAACCTCCACGTGTGGCTCCTGGACGGGACGAGGCAGGTTTGAGTACCCTACCACCAGCGGTGGTGGCTACCATCACTTCCGCTAGAGCATCGTCCACGAGACACGTCTATGCGTTGAAGTGGAACCTCTTCGTCAACTGGTGCTCTTCTCACCGAGAAGACCCCCGGAGATGTTCGATCAGTGTCGTGCTTTCCTTTCTTCAAGAAGGGTTGGAGCGAAGGCTGTCTCCCTCCACCCTCAAGGTCTATGTCGCCGCCATTGCCGCACATCATGACCCATTAGAAGGTAAGTCTGTGGGGAAGCATGACCTGATCATCAGGTTCCTGAGAGGAGCGAGGAGACTGAATCCTCCTCGCCCTCCTCTCGTACCCTCTTGGGACCTCGCAGTGGTCTTAACTGCCCTGCGCAGCGCTCCCTTTGAGCCTTTGCAGTCAGTCGAGCTTAACTTCCTGTCAATGAAGACAGCGCTTCTGACTGCATTGGCCTCCATCAAGAGGGTAGGGGACCTGCACGCATTCTCCGTTGACGAAGCGTGCTTGGAATTCGGGCCGGGTGACTCTCACGTGATCCTGAGACCCCGGCCTGGATATGTGCCCAAGGTTCCTACCACTCCCTTCCGGGACCAGGTGGTGAACCTGCAAGCGCTGCCCCCGGAGGAGGCAGACCCAGCCTTGGCACTGCTCTGTCCAGTACGTGCTCTTCGCATCTATGTAGACAGAACGCAGTGTTTCAGGACCTCAGACCAGCTCTTTGTCTGTTATGGTGGGAAGCTGAAGGGAAAGGCTCTCTCCAAGCAAAGGTTGTCTCACTGGATAGTGGACGCCATTGCTTTGGCATACCAGCAGCAAGGTCAACCGTGCCCCCTTGGTGTGACCGCCCACTCCACCCGGAGTGTCGCGTCCTCTTGGGCTGTAGCGCATGGCGCCTCGCTAACAGACATCTGCAGAGCTGCAGGCTGGGCGACACCTAACACATTCGCCAGATTTTACAATCTCCGAGTGGAGCCAGTCTCCTCCCGTGTACTGTCTTTTTCAAGCTAACATGGGATCCGTTAGGTGTCTTCGCTTGCTCGCCATGCCACTCCTCGGACTGGATACGTGCGATATTCTCCTCAGGTGAGCTTCCCCGAAAGCCCTGAGCTCCTCCAGCACTGCTGACGCTGGCGCCAGTGTCTATTGCATGCGTATTTCCCACATGTGTATTTCCACTGTAAGCCTCTCTGAGCATGTGTCTTTCCCTCGGCAAGCCACCTTGCCACCCCTGGGGTTGAAATATTCCACCTGCGGCTGGACACCCCAGTGATTCCCCATATGCATCCCTCGGGTCATATGTGTATTTTTAAGTCCCCCCCTCTGGGTTGGCAGTAATTGCATACTTCCCTAAAAGATCTGGGATATGCTCCCCAGTGTACCTTGGTATTCCTGTGTTAAATAGGAGTCCTTCGTCCGTGCTAGTCTCACGACAGGGATCTCAGATTTACGCAGGGCACTGGAAGACAGCTGAGAAGTGGCGTGATTAGACTGGTATCCCCATTCGTCGTCATCCGACGGAACTCGGAGTGACAACGAAAGGTTCCGTCTGCCTGCCACTTCCGCTGTACCGCGGGGATCGCCTGAGCTCAGTCTTGGCTCCTCAGCGAAGAAAACATGCCTATTTGCTGCCAGCGTTCTCCTTAAATACCCACGAGGTGAGGCGGAGTTACGCTATGCAAATTCCGCAGACCCATGGCATTTCTTTGCCATTGGCTCGTTTTGTAGTACTCGAAGTCGATAGGCTTTCTAAGCGAAACCCCCATTCGTCGTCATCCGACGGAACGTCTCCGTTCCCTACTCAGGGAACGAGGGTTACATCCGTAACCGAGACGTTTTTTAGCTCTTGTATGAATATGTTAGCCTTAAGGTTATGAATAAGCTGGTGTGTTCCAAAACAATGACTAAATTCGCATTTAGGAGATATAGTCATTCAAAACTTATAGTCTCTCACTTCCGCTAAAATGGATGATGGATTTTTATGACGTCACTGCAGACTTCAGCTTTTCATCACATCTTCTGTCCAATCAAGTGCTCTCTAGAATCTAAAGCGTCCCGCCCTCTATGCTATAAATACCACCTGTCCAAAGCGACCGTGGCTGGCTGTACCTGTACGTTTGGTAGTATACGCATGCTCAGTATCAGCTGCTCGTGCTCATCAGTTCTCTCAGCAAAACATGTCTCAGTTCAGTGAACTGTGAACTGTTGGAGTTACTGGAGTAATACTCCGGGATATTGGTTTGTTTCGAGTCGGAGGGACTGTCAGGCACGTCCGAAAGCGAGTAACTTTAGAAAACTGGATCAGCGCTGTCTCAAGACGTGAACTGTTTTGAACGATGCAGTTCGATTTAGTGTTTACGTTGACACATCACGGAGCAATATGGGTTGGAGATGTGAGTGCGGTTGCTCAAACGCTCGAGTTTTATTCTGTTTTCCAACTGTACGTTGGTTAAGAATGAAATTGCTAGAATTTATTCACTCCTCTACTATTGAATCCAACGTATCATTAGTGCTCGGATTCACTTCCATGGTGCTGCCAAGTACGACTTGCAGTCTGTGAAGTAAATAAACGCTATTGGCTATTTGAAAAGGGGGAGGAGCCATTCAATATGTCCCGCTTTAGCTTCCTGTTTCAGTGGAAATTACGTCAATGCATCATACAAAGCTACGTGTTCCAAGGCACTTCTGTGGGCCTTTAATTGTTTACCAGGTCCACACACACACACACACACCCACACACTTGGGGTTTATTTTGTATGAGAAAAAGGACATTTATAGACAGGGCAGATGAAGCTACTTGTGTGGCTGGTTCATACTGTTGTCTCTGGTTACATGTGTTAAGATGATTAAGAACACTCTGTTGAGCTTGACAGAAATGTATGGCTCCACTGCTGTCAATTGCCTGTATTAGTTTGGGCAGGGGGGTTAGCTGGAGGGATTCAGTGATCACCAGTATCCACAGCATAATAACTCAAAGAGAGTGAAGAGGAAAGAATATTGGCAAGGATATCCAAACAGACTAATTATCACATCTCGTTAAGTGTTAATTGCCACCGTGAGAAGCTGCTTGTCTGCACTAATGCCTTCCAAAACACACACACACACACACACACACACACACACACACACACACTCTACTACTAACGCCCACAACTACACAATTTCTCTCCAGCTTTGTTGTACTATTAATAAGCCCAAATCCCTCCATCAGCCAGTCCAGTGGGTTCATTAGAGACTGTGTGAAGGAGTGCTATAATCTTTACAACACTGGGTAAAGAGTCCATTTTTATAACAGCCTTCTAATTATATGTTACTAGCATGGTTATCTGCACACGGAATTGCCCTCTGTACACTTATATAGTGCATTGTATAGCAATTTGTTGTGGTGTCCGAAACCATAGTGAACATCGAGTGCACTCATTCAATCCCATAGTACTCCACAATAACCAATAGAGATAAAACCCACTTTCATGTTTTTTTTTTTGTTTTTTCTCAGGACATGCAATTATCGGTAACGCTTCCTTTTACAGTCCTGTTACCCATGTACTTACTATGTACTTATTATAGTAATTACAATTACTGGGTAATAACTAGGCACTAACCCTGAACCTACCCCTAAACCTACCCCTAACCCATGTACTTACCTTATATTAGCTAGTACTTTCTAGGTAAGTACACTGTAAGTACACGTAAGTACTGTACTGTAAAAGGAAGCGTTACCCAATTATCATTACTACTGGAACTCACCAGGTGAGTACTGTGCATAACACAAATCAATCACAACCACACTGATAAATATTTTGTATCAGACACTTAGATTTGCTTAGGTATCTACTTTATTATTCACAGTTGCCTCATCATAATTCCATTTTCACATCTTCATGGCAAAAAAAAAAAAAAAAAAAAAATTTTGAACGTTTAACAATTTAAAACTGAAAGTTGTTTTTGCTTAATGACCCTGAGATTTTACATGTATTTACTTTGGCTTATTTTGCTGTTTTTTTATCTTCATTACTTATTTATGTATTTTTTAATCTAAATAATGTTTACTGATTGTCATCATTACTTGGTTTTGTATGGTGAATGCTTGCTACTGTATATTCCACAAAGAAACAACTACTTAGCTCACCACAATACAATTTCAATCTGTAAGTACAGGCGGTTCCATAACTTAGTTACATGTTAATTACATTGTGTTACATGTTATTACAACGTCTAATACTAAGTAATTAATTAAGTAATTACACTGTATCACGTACACCGTAAAATAAAGTGTTACCGAAATTGCTACTAAATCTTGTGAAGTCTTGGTCGTTTTTTCAGTGCTGAATCAATTGTTCTGAAAAGATCAAGCACAGTTGTTTGGCTGTAGCGCATTTATAAACTGCCTACAGAATCTATTACAGGGTGAATGGGGGTCGTGTGGAAGGTCGCAAAGTAGTTTGAAAGAAGGGAATCTAACAACTAATAGCTGGGAAGCTGATACACACAGGTGGAGCAAAAAAAAGAAAGAAAAAAAGACGGAACAGTAGCTGAGTTTTCATTGCATAACTATCATTGTTACCAGCATCATCACTATTATCACTGTACAGTATAATACACCTACAGTATAATCTACATCAATCACATCTTAAATATGACAGAATTTTCATGAATAAAAAGGCTGATTGTTTTTAAAAAACTGATGCAAGATGTATCTGCATGTACTGTGAATAAGTGAATAGAGCCCAGCAAATCTACCCCTTCAAGAGGTCTTCAAGGAGGTATGAAAATGGCAACTGATATAATTAATCAACAAGGTGAGATATGAATCCTGATGATACTGTGGATAATGGGCAGGATTACAGACATAATCCTCAGGTACAGTAAAACATCAAGGCTGAATGAATATCATCTTTACATTGATAAATGTAAAAGTTTCCAATGAATCTGCCATATCTTTCAGCATTTCTGTTCAAAGTAACATGATATTGATTTTAAACCGTGGAACCATGGAATAACTTTTTTAGAATAGTGTCAGTTACTGTCAGTGTCTGTTTTTGGTCTGTCAACGAAAATAATTTTCAAACAAAGTCAAAGCACACATAACATTCATTCATCTATGTAGTATTTTGGTGTGGTGTGGTGTGGTGTGCTGTTCCGGTCCTGAATCAGTGTGTTTGGGTAAATGATTCAATTACTCACTCATAAAGATATTATGATAAAGATAAATTGTGGCAGTCTATTGGATAAACATTGCAAACTACAGAAAGGCCAGCTGAAAAAAATCGAATTAATGCGAAAATATATTGCTATTTGAATTGCTGGTGATATTTTAATCATGGCAATTATCTGATTAGTTTTAGCATATTAATGAATATGACAATATTTGTGTATTTTGTATTAGCATATTTGGAATTCATAAATCCTGTAAAAGATCTAGACAGTTGGAGCTGGAGTTTTTCAGAGAAAGAATCAGCTTACAGCAAATACTGGAACAAACTATTTAAATGTTCATCAAGCCCATTGGCTGCAGAATCAGCAGAGGCCAATCAGTTTGTGCCGTGTAAAAAGTAATGTGATTGCTTGCAGGTGCATGTAAATGACCTATCATCCTGTGCCATTTAAAGTTTCATGACTGAACTAATATTTCAGTGGCATTGTACTTGTATTCTGCACAATGACGATAAAGTTACAAGTAATTTAATCTAATATAATCCAATATAATTTAATCTACTATTACACTCACACAATGTAACACTCATACACAGAATGGCCTGCGAGGGAAGAAAAATGGTTGCTTTATTGACAATAAACATGTGCAGATACATTATCTGGATCTATGGAAATCATTGCACCATATGCTGGAGTCTTGGTCAAAATATATCAAATAAGGCTGCTGTCTCTGTCCCCTTGAAGGTAAGAAAAGTATAACATGTAGGGTCTTGTGAATAATGATCCCATGGATATGATTTAGCTATACAACACACTTGCAGGGAGTGCAGAGAGGAAAGGTCATATTCACACAGGCCTTCTTGAATTATAATGAGACCTCCAGTTTTTACTCCCTCTTTTTCATTATTTTCCCTATTCTTCTATCGCCGTTGTGACTCTATGTCTCATTAAACTATGCATATAGCACTGTCGGCTTAAAGTGTGCAGATCTCTGTGTGAGTCTACTATTTTATCTAATTGATTCACTGTCTTTTATGTTTTTCTGACAGTGTGCTTTGTTGGGGTCGACAAGGCCGTCGAAAGCAACTTTTGGAGAAAAAAAACATTGTCAAGTGAGGTAATTACACGGCCATGTATCTTTTGTGAGGTACATGTGCAAAAATGACAAGGACTGTTTTAATGCAGTACGCACTTTAAATGCAATTTGTGTAGACGATCATCATCATTTATTAGACTTTTCTTTTTGCACTTTCAATAAGATTCTCAGTACAACAGTGTGATGATGAACCTTTGTGTTGATATCATCACCATTTCAGTATGTCTCAAATGTGTGGTAATTGTTGCTATATTTAGTTTGCCAAGTACATTGTTTAAGCGCTTTATTCATATTTCATTTCTGTATCCCGTGTACAATTAGCTCTGGACGTTGGCAACCCCACAATTCTTACGTTCAGTAACATCATTAAAGTTCAAATTCTTTGATTACCATTAGCACTCGCGGAAGTATAAGAAATCACAAGTAGTCAAATGTTTTTACAGACTGTTTATTAGTAATTTTACATGATATAGCTCTGTGGTATTGTATGTGCTTACCTGCTGGTTTCTGCTCTGCTCGTTCCGGTAGCGCGCGTAACCGGAACGCGCTTATCATAGCATGGGTCATACCATTTCTCACAACTGGGGGAGGCAGTATAGGTGAGGAGGGAAATGTTTGTTCTGTTTAAGGTATGTTTCTTATGGTAACATTACTTGGTTTAAGCTGAACTAATGGTATTTTTCGTCTTTGTAAAAGATGTGTTTGTTTTAATGTCATTATTGTCATGTGCATTATTAAGCCAAAAGGATACCCTGTACAAAAGGTACTTCCTAATTTCGTTTGGCGGGAAGTGTGTGTATTTAACCGGCGTGTTCCGGCTATTAACACTAGAACTCCCAAGGCGGTCATTTTGACCGTTTTTGAATTTTACAGTGTAATAACTTTGTTAAAATAAAATCCATGTGGCTGTATGACTCTGACTTTTCCTAAATATGTGTATATTTTATTCTGACACTGTTATTTTATTAAAAACACAAAACAGTTCTGAGTATTTCTACCTAGAATGGCCATGGCGGTCATTTTGACCGCACGCATTATAGATATCATAAGTCCGCTACATTTCCCGCCACTGTAACGAATGTCCCCGTTGCATAGCAACGATTTGTCTTTTTTTGTTTACGCTATTCCAACGCTATGAATATTATACATTTACGCTATAAATATTATACATTTTAGCTAACAAAATGTCATCAAAAAGAACAATGACAGCCACAGAGGTTTTAGCCATGCTTAGAATGCTTGACGATGAGGAGTCTGATGGAGGAGCAGGTAACGTTACGGATAGGGACAGCGATGTCTCTTGGTCCCTAGACAGTTCATCCAGCGCTGAGAGTGATTCAGATAATGAATTCATTCCCCGTCGAAAAAAGAGCCGGCTGGACATCTCCGATCCTGGAACTGACCTTGTTCCATCGGATAATATTCCAGGTATGTTTCTCTTCTTCTCTAGCTATATTTTTATACTTTGCGAGGCAGACTAGCTCAATAATAGTTGTAACGTAACTTCAAAGTAAAGTTAACCATCTCTAACTATCTAATGTAGGCTATAACTTTACCGATCAGATCGGTTATCATATTAACTTATTTAACACCCACCGCTGTTACCGACGCAAACACGCAACTTTCCTGATGACCGATCCATTCATTCAGATTTTTACGTCAGGCACACACCTCCACCGGCACACACACCTTTTCATTTTTATTATTCTATTGCTATTATTAGTAGCCTATAATACTATATTGTCAGGCTATTAGAAATCATAAGGACTAATTATCAAGATTATGATTTCATGAACTAAAAAAGTAATTAGTCTGTTCTTTTTTCTTTTCTTTTTTTGGCAATAGTGCAAAATCCTGATCCTTCAAATGTGCCTTCTGTGCCAAGACAACACAGTCCGCCACGAGATGAGGAGCCTGGCCCAATAAACCCCCTTTCAGCCGAAAGGCGTGAAACGGCGAAAGACGGCACAGTGTGGACCTATGTAGAGTTGGGTGAAGACAGAGGAAGGCGACAATGCCAAAATGTAATAACTGAAGCAGCAGGCCCCACAGCGCACGCCAAGCGCAATATTGAAGATGCCCTTACAGCCTTTTTGTGTTTGGTGGATGATGGCATGCTGAAACACATCAGGGACTGCACCGTGGCTGAGGCCCATCGAGTCAAGGAGGACAACCTATGGGACATGACAATCGAAGAGCTAAAAGCCTTCATTAGTTTAATTTACATTCGTGGCGCGCAAGGTGGAAAAGGGATGGATTTGGCGACCTTTTGGTCAGCCGAGTGGGGCTGCGCTTTTTTCAAGGAGACCATGTCCCGAAACAGGTTTCAGGAAATAATGCGATTCCTTCGTTTCGACAAAAGGGAAACCCGACGCACACGCTTGCGAGACAACAAGTTTGCCCTTATGAGTGATGTTTGGGATAAATTTGTCCAAAACTGCATCGCCTGCTACAAGCCTGGTGCCGACATCACTGTGGATGAGCAGCTATTCCCTACAAAATCAAGGTGCAGTTTCATACAGTATATTGCAAACAAACCGGACAAATTCGGAATCAAATTCTGGCTTGCTGCGGATGTCGACACCAAATATATGGTAAACGGTGCGCCTTATCTGGGCAAAGACGAGACGAGGAGGCCAGGTCAACGACTTGCAGACAGTGTGGTGCTGAAAATGGTCGACCCATACCTGGGGAAGGGAAGAAATGTGACCACCGACAATTTTTTTACTTCTTTTGAATTGGCAAAGGCACTTCAGGCCAAGAAAACCAGCTTGGTTGGCACGGTAAACAAGAGCAGACGAGAGCTCCCCCCGTGCGTAAAGGCGCAAAAGCCGCTGTTCAGCACAGAGGTGCTGAAAAGTGGCGATGCAACACTGACCGTGTATCAGGGCAAAAAAAAAAAGAATGTCTGCATCCTCAGCACTGTCCACACAGCTGTTGGCATCACAAGTGGCCAGAAAAGAAAGCCAGAGACGGTAACATACTACAACAAGACCAAGGTAGGAGTAGACGTTCTAGATCAAATGGCTAGAAAATATTCAGTAAAAGCACCCTCCCGTAGATGGCCAGTAGCTGTGTTCTATAACATCCTCGACCTGGCTGCAATCAACGCACACATATTGTACAATAAGTGCACAAATGAGCATGTTTCGCGGAGGGACTTCATCACGCGACTGGCGAGCGAACTTCGTTCCGACCACATGGGATCAAAAACCTCACAACTTGTGGTGCGTGAGCCAGGACCCGGGCAGGAGCAGCAGCAGATGGAGAGAAGGCGGCAGTGCCAAGTAAGGAGGAACTGCAAACAAAATAAAACCAAGGAGACATGTGCCAAATGTCGTAAAGTGGTGTGTGGGAGCTGCACACGAAAGGCGGTGTTTACCTGTGTGGACTGTGCGTAAGCGTCAGTGAATGATACGGGGTGTTTGTGCCGTTCAAATGAGCTTTGAGGAAAACTTGTCAACCTGATTTTGTTCGTTAATTTTTTTGTTTTTGTTTTTTTTTGTTTACTGAAACTAATCGTTCTAAATCAGTTCATTTTTTTGTCTAGCTAATGTTCATGTTTTTTCTTAACCTGTTTTTGTGTATTGTGCTGCGTACTGTCCATGAAAGTTTTTACGGTGTAATGAAATGTATGTAGTGTTTTTGTTATTGTATATATGTTATAAGTTATTGTTTCATAAGATTTGTTTTTATTGTACAAAGAAAATAAGAAAATATTTATCAATTAGGCTGGAAAATAAATGTTCACATTCATTTGAATTTAAATGTTGTGTCCTGATCTTTATTATTACCTATCTTAACATTGTAAATCCATTTATTTTTAGATTTTGTATTGATTATTGAACTTATTTAGAAACAGGGCTGTACTAAACGGCATGAAGCTTTGACGTTTCCTAACTTTTTGCATGTCTATTCACGTGGTAAGTGCGGGGAAAAAAATTTTTTTTGACGCAAAACTTTCCTCAGAGGCAGCACCTGTCGGGCCAATGTTTGTTTTAAGCGGTTTTAATGGTGATGACGTCATAACATGACGACAGGAATTAAATGTTTCATCGGAAAACTTAAAAAGAAGGTTCAAATGTAGTTGTGGCATGACGAAAATGACGTTCAGTACGGCAATATGAACGTCAAAGTATGAGCGGTCAGAATGACCGCTATGGTCGTTCTAGTAGTTATAGAATTCCGGTAGTTCTAGTGTTAAGGGGGGTTGGTGGTTTGCTCTGTTACAAGAGTATAACATTATGTGAGTTCTATTGTTGATAGAGAGCTGTATCAGCAATTTGCCTTTGTGTTTAATGGACAGAGGTTATAGTGCTGCTTCATTAGCATTCATCATGTAATTTTTATTTCTTTTTTTTTGTTATTTTGTACTTTGCACGGATTGTTTTTGGATTATTAATAAATGATCTATTTTTGCACCGCCAATCATCTTGTCATGCCATACCTTCCTAACTCCTCCCTAACCCTCGTGCTACAGCACCTGACTTAGGACAGTCTCAAGGGCCTTCCTTCGTGACAAACAGACACATTAATACCGTTTTTTTTTTAACCCCGCATCGGCCCGCGAGCGGGCCGTCGAGGGCGTGGCTATACTTTTATTACCTTTTTTAAGCTTTGTTTTATAACAAATATTCATCTGACTATCATAAACTATGCATCATTTGAAAGCTAAAACACTCAAGAACCATGTTCTAGACTTGTTTTTGCAATCAATACACCAGAGAGGAAAGGGTTAAATAAAATGCAAAAGGACTGCTCATTTGAAAATGAGAAAAATGAACCGCTATACTCATCTTTCATCTCGTATGGTTCAGATCAGTTCGGAAGAATCCAAGAAACAACAGCATACATTTCAATGTAAGGGTCCACTCTTCAAAATGCATCCCACTTTTTAATCCAAAACAACGAAAAATAGGGGAAAAAAAATGAAATATCCTCCTTTGTTTTCATGAGCGTTTTCGAGATAGAGTTCGCATCATGTTCATTTTCAAAGAAATATCGATTCTAATCCATATTCCAACACTCAAAAGCCATCTCACCCCCGCAGTTTAGACTCTTCCGGATCGAATGATACATCCTACTTCTCTGTCCTTCAATCACAGGCTCTGTTACAGACCAAAACAGTAAGAGAGTCCCTGACAGGCTGAGCGCGCTGTCCATCGCGCAGCTGGGCTTTCGACTGGATAAAAGCCTGGATAATGCTATCCAATGTCCTTTGAGCTACGTTTTGATTGATGGGAGTATTAGCCAACTAAAATCGATTGCAGTGATAGACAGTTCATGCAAGCACATTCGTCAAATTCAACTGCGCAAAGTTTTCATTCACATGTGCGCTTTCGCCACGCGCGCAGCACGCACACACATAGTAAGCCGACCAGAATGTAAACAGACACATAAACGCGATGTTTTGACACATGGAGCTTGCATAAATGCACGGATTTACTCTAAAGCTTATATCTGAGCATCTGTATCATGGATCGTCGACTACAGAAGAGATTTGAAGGTTTTTTTGCAGAAAATGACGAAGAGCAACAGGAAGTAATAGGATATTCATTATAAGTATCAGTTTATTGCAATTTATTTGGGTAAAAACCACGTTTGTAATTACAAATGTTCTAAAACATTTATGTTTTTCTTTTTATATATTTTATACATTAGTTGGAAAATGAACACTTCTGCAATGTCTATACATGTAGTGAGAAATCACTGTTTTTGCTATTAGAATTGTTCAAAATAAAGATAATTTTGGTAAAATGTTCAAATGTTGTGCTGAAATCGTTTTTTTCTTGTGTGGTTTGAAGGGCATAACAGTTCTGAATTGTTGTTGCAGACCTATAGTGTTTACTCCCTATGTAAAGTGTTTGGGTGCCAGGTGTCCATTTGGAGTCTCCAAATTGCATTTTGGAAAGGACGCCTATACTTTTCTTGAATAAAAGCTTACAGAAGCTACATTTTTGGGAGTATCATCCTCAAATTTGAATCTAAACATGGTCAGACATTCAATTTTATCTTTATGGTGTTTTCAGGCCCTTAACATAAAAGTCTGATCATTTTTTCCCTAAGTGAAGTTAATTAAAAGAAATCGTGAGTCACATTCATGTAAATTTTACCTTGTTTTACTCTGTTCCTATGCTACTTTGAGTAATAATGACTCTTGGGTAACAAAGTTTCAAGTGTCTAGTTTAAAAAAAGATCAGAGTTATGAATGTGGACCATAGGGTTTAAGAGCTACAGACATTTGTATTTTGGTATGTCATTTTCAGAAAATTCTCAAAAAATGGGGCGCTGGTTAAGAGGTTAAAAATACAGCCATAAAGATGGAAGAAAATCAAGTGCCTTAGAGTGAATGTATACTCTCTTAAATTCATGAGCACTTTTTCCCCAGCGTTGAAAAACCCCACTTTAACATGCATTGGCTTTCGTGAGCATTATTGGTGCTTGTGTTTACTGTGGTGGTTGCAGAAACCAACATGTCAACTAGCTGTAGATGGGTAATGGATTTCTACTCTGAGCTAATCATGTCTGCAGCCCTGCTCACAAATAGGTTCTAATTCAGCCCTGTGCTGGAAAGCCAATTTACTCCAGGAGAGCAGTCTACAGCTAACCAACCATTACTAAGAAACAGGTTGTCAAAAAAGACAGCAAGAAAGACTAAGCCAAGTTATGCCACTTTGCTGTTGAGATTCAATATAAATGCTGAAACAAAGTGTGGTGTATAATGTTGTAGCAATTTAGCTCAAAATTAGCTCAAAATAATTATAATTAATTATAAATATTTCGATCAGTTAATATAATTATTAACTATTACAATTAATACAAATTAATATTATAATCAATTAATCTGTTCGTCCAGCGAACACTCAGTATTAATAATCTTTCAACACTCAGAAAGGAGAATTTTCACGGCCACAGAAAAATTACTCGTTCACAGCTGCGATCACATCGTTAAGGGTGCGTTGATTTACAAGCAATAACTCTAATCTAATCTAAACCAACATATACACACAATAATGCATACATGTGAATTATGGAAAGTGAGAGTGACTGAATGAAATCTAAAACAGAAACAGGGGAATGAAGCTATGGAAAAGAGTCATTTTACCATCTGAACAGAATTGGTTTCTTATTTCAAAGCACATTGCTAACAAGGGGTCTATGGCTTATATTAAACCTCTGTTTAGTTAGTTAAATGTACAATACTTCCATTAGCCGTTGAACAAGCTTCCGGGTGCAGTCTCAGGAAAAAGGAGGTCACCCTGACAGCACCCTTTAACTTCTGTGGAACTCATACCTCCAGGGGGTCAGTGAGCCAATAGTAACTTTAACTTTCGGAGGGAAAGTTTAAGACCCTTTGTCTTGATCATGCTGTATTGCATTTGTAACTAGATTGGGTACTGATGGAGAAACTATAAAAAAGTATTGTAATATTAATATGTTGCATAGATATCAACATAGAACAAATGATTATCGTTCAGATAATTAAAATAGAAATTCATAGATATCAAACATGGTATAGGTGATGTTACATTAACTAGTGGTTCTATCATAAAGTATGCATAAAACAGTATACAATACAAAAATACACCATACAAGACAGTAATAATCATACACACAATGTCCAGGAGATATGCATGTTTATTCATAGAAAGTTTGACGATGAAATAATGGAAAGACGTCCTTTTTTATGGGCCTTGTATGTCTGTCCTATGGCCTGTGTCTTCCTCTTTTTTTTTTACATCGTAAACCAGTCTTATTTGGCTGGTGTGCCTTTGCTGCCATGGTAACCAGGTTTTATCCTGTTGTAGCAGACCCCGTCCGAATGTTGGCCAAATCTTTTAAATTTTATTGTACATCACACAAAATATGAAGCGTCTGTTTTCACTCCAGAAAATCACTGTAAGAGCTGAATAAAACACAGTACAAGAAGTGCGCATTAAAGTCTTATCTATAAACTCTCTCTCCCCCTTGCAATATCATTGTAACGTAGTTAGATGTTTTGGGAAGAAGTCGGCGGGAACCGGCGAACATTCAACAAACTTTAATAATAAAATAAACCAATACAAAATGAAAGTAAAGACGCCAGCACCTCACGGATGACTGCTGCCATATATAATAAAACAAAACATCAAATAAAACAGTCCAGTCCTGGTCTTCTCTCGTCCTTCACTGTCATCGCTCCTCCTTTTATGCTTCCGCTCCTCCGTGAGAGATACGAGACTGGTGCGTCACGCAGTAATCACTCCACCGGCCTCACGCCGCTCTCTCACAGCCCTCGTCCTGCTCGCCACAATCATCAACATAACACAGCGAATTACACAAACAAAAAACACTCGTTACAACTAACAGCAAACAAATATAGGCTACATAACAGACATCATGCTTTTTCAGGGGGTGCTTAATAAACTGGTAAACTTTATATCTGTAAAACAACTCCAATAAACTGTAAACAAAGCGCATGCTCTCCCTTTCATACTGCCGTGACCAGTGGCTCCGCAGACTATAAGCTGGATCACGAACAGTTGGTACTGATCCATCCTGGAGTAACAACTTTTTAGCAAAACATGTTTTGTATTTCCCCTTTGTATTGCCCCTCGATCACAAAGCAGTCTGGTGTAAAATGATTCGCGCTGACATAAAATAATTTAGGTATATGTTGCTTAAGAGAAAATCTTGTCGCTACAGCTGCTCCAGCCTGGAGAAAATGGTGGACAGTGTACAACTTGCTCATGATGGGGTCATGCTAATACAGCAGTCGTGGGTGGTCTTATTCAAATAGCTACCTACGTAGAAACCGGCTGCAAATTGAAACAGCTTGCTGGATGACACAGTTTCAGACTCAGACAGCCCATAACAAAGTGGTTGCATGTTTTCTTTTCAGCTTTTCTGAGCTGGCAGACAAGCCAGAAACCTAACTAAATGCTAAAATTCCATCCGATGTCCCCTTTAAGAAAGATTACACACTATAAATAAATCATTGGAGCTGCAGAGCATCATCTTTATTTATGAATATTTATTGATGTAATAAATGTTAATGTACTAAGTATTTAAAGTGAGCTAACATAGCATATACTGTAAAAGAGCTAATAAATATTGACAATACAATATAATACAATACTTTTACAGCATTCCAAGACAGGTGTTGGACCTGCGTATTTCAATAAAAATATTCAACATTATCTGATCTCACTAGTTAACAAATGAATAAAAGAGATAATATGCCAAGCAAATCTAACATCTTTTTACAGCTCTATTTGGAGAGAGACATATTTGCAAATCGAAAATTTGAACATATCTTTTATAAGAATTTTTTTTTTTGCTGTATGTTCTGTGATTACCAAGTGCTGTTGTTAACATAACTTTGAAGTGCAAAGAATGTGGTTATCTTGCTTGTTTGTTCCCAGAGGTAAATTTGAATGTCCTTGAGCCATCCACATATGAAAAAAGAGATATTATTCTAGACAATATATGTCTGTCTGTAGTTCCTCACACGTGTAAGCAATGTGCATCAAGTACTTTGTAAACTAAACAAACTTATTTGCCGTGAAGCAGTAGCCTGGTTAACCCCCTGGGGTCGGCTATCGCACCGGCGCGATTGTCTCGCTTTTTTTCTTATCAGTGTAAAAGAGACTCAAAATACTCGGTTAATTTTGATCTTACATATAAGTGTTGTACATCATTAGATCCTGTTAAGTTTCATTTTTTTTTGTGGATACTCACAATAAAAACAAAGTGTTGTGCTTTTCACCAAATAAAGAAAAACAAACATGATGCGAGTTCTGCGTTCTCTCTGTCAGTGAAGTCCATTCTGAAACGCGTCCTAAGATTAACTGTAACTCCGCGATTACTTGTCACACAGGCACGAGAGGTTTTTCTTTATGAAGCTTAAATTCTCTTCTTTTAAATGAAGTAATTTATATAAAAAACAAATATTCTCAGTTTATGCAATCTGTATGAAAAGAGAGTGCTGTCAGTATTTTTTTCCCCAGCTCATTACACTTCATTACGCGTTAATCTGACACGCCCACGGAGGACGCGCGCTATTCAAACGCAAATGTCGAGGCAAGCCATGACAATGCCCACATCAGCCGTTCCACCGCGGCGGTAAAATGTGTGGTGTATTTGCTGCCTTTTACCGCTAAGAGGCGCTACAATCATAGACTCTGAAAAGTGTTCGTTTATTCCGGTTTATTCTCTCTAATGTGTAATCTGCTGCCGCACCGCGCTGATTCAGAGCGATTGAAAGCTGGTAGCAGAAGAATTCAACAAGTGAAATGTAGTTAAAATAATTCATAATCACAATACTGAAATTAGGCTACTGAAATGTAATTGAATAAATAATGAAAACATTTCAACATAAAATATTGCAATAAAAACATTTAGGCTACATGAATGAGGCTTTACAACGTTATCAGCGTACAGACGGTAGCTCAGTGATCAACGCAACGACACGAGCTTCGAGGAGCTTCATTCGACCCGAGATCGAATCTCAATGTAGCATACATGTTGTTAACCGATGTTGTCCTACGTTTATATTTTCCCACCTTGATGCTTAAATAGGTAACTGTTTATATCTGTTTACTTATTTAAAGTCAAGAGTTTTGTTTGATTATCATTACAACATAAATTTGCTACATTCCTGTAGAACCGCAGCCGCTGCACAAACGACAAAAACTGATGAAGGAAGATTGTCAGCCGATTGCATCAGAAAATGAAAATGAAGAAGCTCCTCTTTAGTCTGCTAAATTATTGTGTAATGTAAAAGAACACTAAAATTACTTAAGTTTGAAACCAAGTTCGAACATTTCAAGGTTTAAATTTTTTTAATTTAAAACAGGGTTGCATCTTGTTTAGAGTTTATTTCTTTTGCGATGCAAAATAAGAAACACTAGGCTAATCTTATTCTTGCGACATTTTAAATTTGTATTGCCAAAGAAATTACAGCTAAATTAAACAATTAAAACAGTAGGCCTACAAAACGAAAATTTTTCAAAGAAACATAATTAAATTAAAAACATGCGTTTCTCTTTGCCTCTCTCGCGCTGGATCTCTTTTTAACAAGTTTATTTAGTCTCCCTCGCTGCGCGCGCGGGTCTCTCTCTCGAAATTAAACATTTCAGGGTAAAACACATCATACAGCTGATAATACTGTATATGTCGCTGCGTGTCAGCTATACAAATCACGAAAAAATTATTTAACCTTTAATTGTTGCTTCAAAGACACAGCATGCCTTGTTGAATTCACCTTACAATAACTTCAATTGAAATTTTGTGTGAAAAAAACTTTAAATAGGCTACAATAAATAAACTACAATATTTATAAATTTAATAAGATATGGGGTCTACATTTGGACACAGATTTATCCTTACAATAATTTTGCCTGCTCATCAGGCTGGCTATCCGACACTCTCCATATGAAAGAGGAACATTAACACCTTTGTCCAGCAATGTCCCTCCAACCCCCCACAGGCTATCGGAGTCTGAGGCTGACTTAACACAAAGAGAAGTCGCAATTCACACTTAAATCGCTATTCTAGACAGTGTTGATAATGAAGGAATTAAATGATTTAAGTTACATGTAGCCTAGTGATATTTCTGTCACAAAAGTTTATTACTAAATATTTCATTATTTCAATAATTGATGAAATAAAACTGGTTTGGGCCAGCTTTTTCCAAGCAAAACTAAATATAATCTGAAAAAACGCATGTTAATTTGTTGTCATGAACAAAATGTTCAACTCAATATTAAATTCTACAGGGATTTTTGGATCCTTACAAGGCATGCAATTTGTGAATTAAGTTTTTATTTTATTTTGTATTATTCAAATAAATATCGAAACACGGTGCTTCGTGGTAATGCTGCTAAATTAAATAACATTTATAGAATAATTATGAACTTAAATGAAACAATATCGCAACATTTCGACAAATACATTATTTGATTTGTTTTTATATTTTAATTCAGGGCGATTTAGCCAACATAGAGCGAGATTTTCACCCTTGTCTTGTCATTTTCTCATTGGGAAGCGCTTACATTGCATGTTTGAGTAGATCCTCTGTAGGCCTATACTGTTTTTGTCGTTAGCCTATATGAATACAAGTTTACAGTTTTGAACGATGTAAGCCTACTCTTATCTGTATGACCAAAAAATTACGGGGGGGATTAAAATAATTCAGCAGAAGCAGGGATGTTTAGACCAGAAGGAAATCCTAGTCCCCCTGGCAAATCACACTTTACTTAAAACCATGTTTTTAAAAACTCTAGGTTGTAGGGAACAGACCTCTCTGCCATGCGCGCGCATGGTTTGGAGCACAATATCTGTCTCGCATGCACGCTCGCTCTAGATAGATTACGGGATATTTTAACTAATTTGCGGTATAACTAGTCGATCACGAGTGGCTCAACAGGTAGATCTATAGATAAACTATATCTTTTAGGAATTTGACCGACCGGGTTGACACTTCAGCGTGAGAAATCGGGGGTGTGGCGTGAGAGCGTGAGATTTGGGTCAATTGCGTGAGTAGCCTACTCTCACGCTCAATGCGTGAGAGTTGGCAGCCCTGAAAAAAAAAAATATATATATATAGTATAGGCTATATATAATACATTTTTTTACATAACTGCTTTTGAAATTACGATTGGTAGCCTATTATTATACAGATGCAAAGTCGTTCTGTTGGATACTATTTTTTTTCCTTAGTGTAAAATGGAAATGCATGATAATTGTATTTTATAAATATAAGCAAAAAAAAACTGTATGGTGTAACAGAGTTTTAGAGCTAGACAAATCTAAATAAATATAAAAAATACAGCAGACCTTGTTTGTGCGGGATTTGAACCCGTGTCATCTTGATGATGAACCCTAAGTTCTACCGCTCGGCTATGAATTTTCTCACTGAGAAATACCCAAACGTCTGTTTCTCACATGAGCGATTTTTTCATTTAGCCTGTGAGTGTAGGCCTATACTTTAGCCTTTTACAGTTTTAAAAGATTATATCTTATCTGTATGACCAACAATTACGGAGTAGGCTATAAATGTTTGTTGTAGGCTTATTTGGAAATTACCATAACTTGTAGTATTTCATCCTTAGGCTACAGACATTAGCCCCACTTACGTTTTGCTAAATGTCCCTTTGCGCCACCTGGCGGTCGTTTCGCGAACGACTTTGAAATGCGACTGGTTTATTTTTACCGCGGTGGATGGCTATAAATGGTATGTGGATGGCTAAAAGGTGTGACTAAAAATGTGCTTTTGGCTTTCATTTATATTTTGATTGTTTGTATATATATACACACTACCGTTCAAAAGTTTGGGGTACGATTTTAAATACTTTTAAAATAATTCTCTTCTGCTAACCATGGCTGCGCTTATTTGATTAAAAATACAACAAAAATCAGTTATAGTATTAAATATTATTCCAGTGTAAATCAGCTGTTTTCTGTGTGAATATATAGTAAAGTGTAATTTATTCCTGTGATCAAAGCTGAATTTTCAGCATCACCAGTGTCAGTGTCTTCAGTGTCAAATGATCCTTCACAAATCAGTATAATATGAGGATTTGATGCTCAAGAAACATTTATTATTATTATCAATGTTGAAACAGTTGTTGGTCTGTCAGTTGTACAGTTTTTTTTTTTTTTTTTTTGGGATTCTTTGATTAATAGGGTTAGGGTTAGAATCTTTTGTAACATTATAAATGTCTTTACTGTCACTTTCGATCAAATTAATTATTCCTTGATAAATAAAAGTATTGATTTCTTTCCTCCAAAAAACAAAAATAAAATTCTCACTGACCCCAAACTTTTGAACGGTAGTGTATATATATATATATATATATATATATATATATATATATGTGTGTGTGTGTGTGTGTGTGTGTGTATACATATTTATTTATTTATTTATATATATATATTGTCCTTGCATTATTTCTTGTGTGACACCACTGAATGAAAGGCTCATTAGTATGCAGTCTGCTCAGGTGAGAACTGCCTAATTATTCATGAGGGGGTTGGGCCGTTCCGCCCATCCGCATATTGCCTTTGCAAACAAAAAAATGTTTTTCACAATTTAAAACAATCTATTGTTTTATGTGAATGATTAGGCAGAATGATTTTCAGATCAATTCGAAGCAAAAACTCTAGGCAACAACATCCACTAGTCAAAAGTCTTGTGGACAGATATTATTTGTGGCCTTATATTAGAAACTTTATTTTTTAGTTTTTTCAATAACCACGCATAAACAATATTCTCTCAACAATACAAACATGTATTAACATGTTGTTCACATATTATGGTAGCCCTGTGTGTGCTATATAGAGTGTAATTTCACCTGTGCCATTAATATGTTTATAAGCAACTGAAAAAAGCAGAAATGTCAGAGCATACCAAAACATCTCAAGGACCCTGAAAACACCTCAGACCCCAGAGGGTTAAAACCAGACCATTCTCAGTTGTAACTGAGTTATGGTCTGGCAAAGCTTCATAGACAAATCATTTCCAAAGGGGTGTCACCAACGGACATAGCTCAAATGCCTCTGGGCGCAATTGGATAGACCTAAAACCAATCAGAGCGATGAAGGAGATGACGTATGCAGAGTGATGTTCGTCTGTTATAGAACAACTTAGTTTGAATAAACGAGCAGACACTGATTAGCTACTTGCGCTACGGTTATTTAAAATGAACAGCAAGACAACTAGAAGTGAATGTGCTTTCCATTAAATAAATCACACACAGTAAACTACGGTGAGACGTAGTAGCCTACATGCTCGGGCAGATTCGGCTTGAAGTCGTTCATCCTCGGACGCGGCGCCGCTACAAAAAAAGCCGTGCACACCATATATATCCATAATAAAGGCTAGATGTCTTACGGCGGAGTCTCTATCGTCATCACCGTCGGCCATCTTGTCACAGGCAAGCTTTCTGGCGGGCTCTGTGGTACCTGATGTAAGATGAGTGATCAGCACGAACACAAATACTCTTATCTCGTTGAAATCTTGACGGATTTACAAACGGTTTGGTTTCTTACAAACGTTATTAACGTGGCTATAATTCTGGATGATTATTTATTTATACACTTATTCATAAATATGCAGTGTCATAACTACATCTCTGACGTTTATAACAAACCAAACCGTTTGAAAATCGGTAGAAAATTGAGCAAGTTATGGTTATTTAAAAAGTACATGCAACATTAAAACACAATGTTACGAGTGAGCGAGCTGCCTGTGACAAGATGGCCGCCAGGTGCAGACGTCGACCTCCATTGGCCAGCAGCGCAGACGAGACATCTAGCTTTTATTATGGATATCTATGGTGCACACAGCCAAGCGAAATGGAGCTTGCCGGTCTTGCGCAACGAACGCGTAATTTTTGCCGCACGGACGCGTCGAGTATAAACAAGGCTTTCCTCCTTGTCAGCGCGCGCTCTGATCGGTAAAGGGGCAGAGATTTCAGGCCTCCGTTTATTAAGGAGATCTCCAAGATTTCTCTTCTTGTGAGGGGGGGTACACAGACCTCTCCCGAATCATCTCCAGCAGTAGCAGCCTCCGAAGCACCACACACTCCGCCTCCGTTTCCCTCGTAAGCTGATATTAGTATTTAAACATTATCTATTATAAAAAAAATGATTGTGAAAAAAATATTTTAATAACATGGTTTTGCCGGTTATAGAGTTCTAATGACGGTGTTCAACTATAACCGTCACACCCCTAGTTCCGTCGCTGTGCTGTCGTCATCGCGTAAAGCCCGCCCCAATGTTTCTGATTGGTGCCTCGATTTTGACGGATTAGAAATGGGTTTGAATGAGCTCTTTGCCAGACTAACTTGCAATATTCCACCTGTTGCAATACTGATCCATCCGTGTTAGATATAGATCTGGGTCGCTAAAGATTCGATTGGCGAAACATTCATGCATTTAAGGTTTAAACCAGGTGCCTGTTTCAATAAGGAGGTTCAACGAACCCTGAGTTAAAACTTGAACTCTGAGTTGATTTACCCTGAGATGGGAAACTCTGAGTTTTCGGTTTCAGAAGAGCTGAATTGAGTTAGTTCAATCAACTCTGAGTAGGTTGACTCTGAGTTAAGCACGTGCACCACGACTATGAAAAGCAACTAAAAATGAACAATAAATTCATAATTCAATCAGTTAAATCTTTAAACATAAAAGGTTCATGGCTGTAGGCTACATGACTTTACAAACATTTGACATATTAAATAAATATAATTCAGTGTCTATTTCAATGAGCAGAAGCTGTTTCCACATAGTACAATGCTCTAATTAGAAGTGGAACCTATACGTTGAATGAGTCTTCTCTCTGTGAGGAGATCCTGAGAGCGTTCGGTCATTTCGGCTGCTGTCACCCCCATCCTCAAAAAACCTGGACTCAACCCCGACATCATGTCAAACTTTCGGCCCATCTCGAATCTCCCCTTTCTGTCTAAGATACTAGAACGCACTGTCGCCAAACAACTTAAAACTCACCTCTGCTCAAATGACCTTTATGAACCATTTCAATCTGGTTTCCGATCACATCACAGCACTGAAACAGCCCTCCTCAAAGTCACCAACAACATCCTCCTCTCTGCAGATGCTGGTCACCTCACCATCCTCATCCTCCTTGATCTAACTGCGGCTTTTGACACTATCAACCACACCATTCTTCTCTCCCGCCTTGAATCTTCCCTCAGTATCACCGGCACTGCCCTCTCCTGGCTCCAATCTTATCTCACCGACAGACAACAATTCATCTACATAAACAACTGCACCTCCTCCACTGCTCCGCTGCCCCAAGGCGTCCCCCAGGGTTAGGTGCTTGGTCCTCTCCTCTTCATAATATACCTGCTTCCCCTTGGCAATATCATTCGCCACCATGGTCTCAACTTTCACTGCTATGCCGATGATGTTCAGCTCTACATCTCCACTAAATCCATCATCTCTGCCACCCACTCCACTATCACCAACTGCCTCACTGACATTAAATCCTGGATGCACACCAATTTCCTTCAACTCAACTGCAAAAAAACAGACATGATCATCATCGGTCCCAAACCCATCACTAAAACCATTCACAGTTTCTCCCTCACTGTTGACACCACCACCCTGTCTCCATCCCTTCACAGTCGCAACCTCGGAGTCATCTTTGACAATAACCTCTCCTTTGAACACCACATAAAACAAATCACCAGAACTGCCTTCTTTCACCTCAAAAACATTGCCCGACTCCGTCCATCACTCTCTTTCTCCGCTGCAGAAACCCTCATCCACGCCTTCATCACCTCCAGAATTGACTACTGCAATAGCATCCTGTACGGCATAACCTCCAAATCCTTAAATAAACTCCAATACATCCAGAACTCTGCTGCTCGTCTGCTCACCCACACCCGCACCCGTGACCACATCACCCCTGTCCTCAGGAACCTCCACTGGCTCCCGGTCCCACAACGAATTCAATTCAAAATCCTCCTCCTCACACACAAAGCCCTCCATAACCAGGCCCCTTCTTACCTCAGTGACCTGCTCCACCGCCACAACCCATCTCGCATCCTCCGCTCATCTGATGCCAACCTCCTAACTCTACCTCCCAGGACCAAGCACCGAACCTGGGGTGACAGAGCCTTCTCTGTTGCTGCCCCCTCCCTCTGGAACTCTCTCCCCAAACAAATCCGTGACTGCCCTGACCATCCAAAATTCAAATCACTGATAAAAACTCACCTTTTTAAAATTGTTTTTAATGTTTAGCTTAGTTCAGTGTGTTTTTTAGTGCATTTGTTGATATTGTTCCTGCTGCTTTTGTGATTTTTCTTTTTCTTTTTTCTATGTAAAATGTCTTTGAGTACTCAGAAAAGCGCTTTCAAATAAAATGTATTATTATTATTATTATTATTATTTCAGTGCTCTCTTTCCTGCAAGATGGGTTGGAGTAGGCTGTTTTCCTCCACCCTCAAAATGATGTCGCCTCTGTTTTCTTGACGCACATCATGATGCAGAAGCATGGGTAGCACGTCCTGATCGTCAGGTTCCTGAGGGAGCAAGGGAAATCCCTGCGCCCCTCTTTATCCTCTTGCGCCTATGTCTGGTGCTACTGAACTGCAGAGAATGCCCCTGAGCCACTGCAGGCAGTGAGTTAAAAATTCAGTTTTTAAACAATTCTCCTCCTCGCATGGTCTCTACTAGAGGGTAGGGACTTGCTCGCTTTCGGTCAACGACTTGTGCATGGAATTCGGGCCGGCTAACTCTCACGAGTTGAGACCCTGGCCTGGATATGTGCCCTAGGTTCCTACCTCTCCCTTAAACTGGGACCAGGTGGTGAACCTGCAAGTGCTGCCCGGAGGAGGCAGACCCAGCCCTGGCTTTTCTCTGTCCGTCCGCTTATTGCGATTATATGTGCACAGAATGCAAAGCCTGGACCTCAGACCGGCTCTTGTCTGTTACGGAAACCAGCAGAAGGGAAGGCTGTTTCCAAGCAGAGGTTGGCCCACTACATGTGGTTGCCTTCATCTTGGTGAGAAGGTTTTCTCAAGGTGCACGTGCCCACCTGGGTGGTGAGCTCCTCCTAAGTGAGGGTATTGCTCCCTCCTAGGCGTTGACACAGAGTGCCTCGCTAACAGATGTTAAATAGAGTTAGGGGCTGGGCGACACCCATCATGTTCACTAGAAAACTAGCCTATGTGTCGCTGCTTCCTGTGGGCTCCCTTCACATGAAGCCAGCTTCACTGTAAGCCTGGTTCGTTGTGTCGGCTTGCTGCGCCATTCCCCTCCTATGGACTGGATACATGCAGGCCTATCACTCGTATGCACTGGTGGAACCTGTGGCGATCCCATATGTGTATTCTTTCACGGTACGGCTCCCGAAGGCGAGTCCATGTCTTCTCCCCTGTCATAGGCTGGAGCCACCCCAGTGACATTCCATATGTTCTACTGCCTGGTCATCCGCCCAGTTCTTATGTGTATTCTACACGTTACCTCCCTTCGGGCAAGATGTGGTTTCCGCAGCGTCCCTTCCTTCCATGTACAGGGAACACTTTCCCAGTGGTTCTGTAGGAACAGCAGTGACTTCCCTGGCCTAAGCCCTGTCCCTTCCCCGCCTTTATTGCGGGGGGATCTGGAGGCTTTTGTCTAGGCACTGGAAGATGGCAGCACTAGATGGCGTTTTAATTGGGATCCCAATCAGTCGACACGTCGACTACGTCGAACGTGAGCGACTGAAAGGGAACGTCTCGGTAACGTATGTAAAAACAACTAGTGTGTGCATCCACTTCCGTATTTATAAAGGGGATTTATATAGGGAACGAGTGTTACATACGTAACCGAGACGTTTTACTGCATTTTTGATCACATAAATGCAACATAAGAGACTTGTTTCAAAATTGTGTGTGTGTATGTGTAGCCTAAATGCATTTGACTGGTGATATAGTACACAAGCTTGCAGCATGAGTTGGCGTACATATGTGAAGTGACACTTTGGATCAGTGTGGAAGAAACCAACGGATAACCTGTTCCAGGCTTCAGCCAGGCTTCAGCCACTCCAGGGCCACTCCTGTCCAAGTAGAAGCACTTTCAGAGCCCATCATGTCTTTTGCTTCTAGGCAATTTAAATTAGACCCTCCTCTGTCTTCACCAAATGACAAAAACAAGTCCATTTGGAAGGAATGCAAAATACCTCCTGACTTGGCAGGTGTAGAGCACTTTAAGTGGTCTACAATGATTGCTGTATAGAAATTAGGTGAATGTGGTGGATAGAAAATGCATTCGGACTGATGAGATGGAAAGAAGGCCTTTTATCAAAATGGCCATAAGGATAATTTGCACATGATGAACAGTTTGTGCATCATTTTCATTTTACATCATTAGTCAGTATTTGCTGCTGTTAAATGTTACAGGTATGACATTCTAAATATAGACAATTTAGGAATGGATGTTTTTTTTTTTTTTTTTTTTTTTTTTTTATATAGACAAATAAATGTGTTCACTTTGCGGGGGAAAAAATGGCACAATTTCTCATGTGTTCTTCAACATAAATTACATAGCCACCCAATATAGTTCTATATCGTTAGTCCGAATTTTGTGCTGCTGGCAACACTGACATTGCAATGTGCTGGATTTTTCTGGTGCCACCAACAAGCCTGTGTCATTCTGATGGGAAAACATGCTTGGTTAATGTCTCTTTTCTGCACAAACCAACTCCAACCTTGATGCTCAATTTGGCGTATGACTAGTTTTTCCACATATGAACAGAATGCCACATGGATAGGCAGTGGAGACGTTGAGCAGATCACACGGGGGATTCTAAGATAGCTCTGACAAAACAATGAAACAAATCAAGTAGAATCAATCAAAATTAGACTCTGAACTCCAGCTTGACAAAACAAATGCCTCTTGGGTTTATAGAAGCTCTGCAGGGAACCACTACAGCAAACTAAATTTATTTTCAACCCACAAAAACTGGCTGTGGGTCGTTGAAGGACAGTGCACAATGGTAGGGGTGTATTTATTTATTATACAAACATGTCCCTGCTTTTTAATGTACATTCTATTTTTTGAGCACAAATACTTTCTGCAGTAAAGGTCATATATCAGGATATCACAGCTGTCAGGCAAATTAGTTCAAACTAACATCTGAAGAAAAGATTCTTACAGCATGTTTGACATTTTCAGCTTCTATTTAATTTAAATGTTTAAAAAAATGTCCGTCGGATCATTTCTCTGGTAACCTGTTGTTTGGGCTTTTTTTTGCATGGGGGTTTAAATGTGCTGTAAAATCGGGACATTTTACAGCACATTTATGAAATCGAGACTGTGCCCAGAAAAAGGTGAATAGGATGACGCTTGGTTAGCTTTCTGATTTTGACAGCAACAAACTTGTTTTGCTGACACACTTTTTATTCCCAGATACTTGATAGAGGATCTTGCTTCAATGCTGTGGAGGTTGAATAAATTGATTTTTCCAACTACGACAAGCCACAACACGCAATAGTCCACAGCAGACCATCATAGAAACATAAAAGAAAGGGGTTACAACATCAATATAGAAACAACTAAGAAAAAATGTCTGTTTAATACCTGGGAATGCTAAACAGCGCAAACAATGGTGATTAGAAAGAATATCCATGGTTTGAAAATGTTAACTTTATACAGTTACATTATTCCCATTCAAACATGTGCCCCCTCAGAGTGTATTTTGAACTGAGGGACTTCCAAACATTTGTATCTTCTGTCTTTTGTTTGTATTGTATCTTCCTCCCCAGTGTAACACAAAATGAGATGCATGATGATGCATTTATATGGCTATATTTAAATATCCTTTTTCACTTTTTTTTTTTGTTGCTTTTTTCATTTTTGCTTTCTATTTCACATGACTATATATATATATATACACTCACCTAAAGGATTATTAGGAACACCATACTAATACTGTGTTTGACCCCCTTTCGCCTTCAGAACTGCCTTAATTCTACGTGGCATTGATTCAACAAGGTGCTGAAAGCATTCTTTAGAAATGTTGGCCCATATTGAAAGGATAGCATCTTGCAGTTGATGGAGATTTGTGGGATGCACATCCAGGGCACGAAGCTCCCGTTCCACCACATCCCAAAGATGCTCTATTGGGTTGAGATCTGGTGACTGTGGGGGCCATTTTAGTACAGTTAACTCATTGTCATGTTCAAGAAACCAATTTGAAATGATTCAAGCTTTGTGACATGGTGCATTATCCTGCTGGAAGTAGCCATCAGAGGATGGGTACATGGTGGCCATAAAGGGATGGACATGGTCAGAAACAATGCTCAGTTAGGCCATGGCATTTAAACGATGCCCAATTGGCACTAAGGGGCCTAAAGTGTGCCAAGAAAACATCTCCCACACCATTACACCACCACCACCAGCCTGCAAAGTGGTAACAAGGCATGATGGATCCATGTTCTCATTCTGTTTATGCCAAATTCTGACTCTACCATCTGAATGTCTCAACAGAAATCGAGACTCATCAAACCAGGCAACATTTTTCCAGTCTTCAACTGTCCAATTTTGGTGAGCTCTTGCAAATTATAGCCTCTTTTTCCTATCTATTTGTAGTGGAGATGAGTGGTACCCGGTGGGGTCTTCTGCTGTTGTAGCCCATCCGCCTCAAGGTTGTGCGTGTTGTGGCTTCACAAATGCTTTGCTGCATACCTCGGTTGTAACGAGTGGTTATTTCAGTCAAAGTTGCTCTTCTATCAGCTTGAATCAGTCGGCCCATTCTCCTCTGACCTCTAGCATCAACAAGGCATTTTCGCCCAAAGGATTGCCGCATACTGGATGTTTTTCCCTTTTCACACCATTCTTTGTAAACCCTAGAAATGGTTGTGCGTGAAAATCCCAGTAGCTGAGTAGATTGTGAAATACTCAGACCGGCCCGTCTGGCACCAACAACCATGCCACGCTCAAAATTGCTTAAATCACCTTTCTTTCCCATTCTTACATTCAGTTTGGAGTTCAGGAGATTGTCTTGACCAGGACCACACCCCCAAATGCATTGAAGCAACTGCCATGTGATTGGTTGATTAGATAATTGCATTAATAAGAAATTGAACAGGTGTTCCTAATAATCCTTTAGGTGAGTGTATATACTGTATATATATATACACTACTGGTCAAAAGTTGTAGATCGGTGAGATTTTTTATGTTTTTAAAATAAGTCTCTTCTGCTCACCAAGGATAATAAATAAATAAATACAAAACAGTAATATTGTGAAATATTATGACAATTTAAAATTACTGTTTTCTATTTTAATATATTTTAAAATGTAATTTATTCCTCTGATGAAAGCTGAATTTTCAGCATCATTACCCCAGTCTTCAGTGTCACATGATCCTTTGGAAATCATTATAATATGCTGATTTTATGCTAAAAACATTCATTATTATTTTCAATGTTGAAAACGGTTGTGTACATTTTTTTTCTGAATTTTTTGATGAATAGAAAGTTCAAAAGAACAGCATTTATTTAAAATAGAATCTTTTCTAACATTATAAATGTCTTTACTGTAACTTTTGATCAATAATAAAAGTATTGATTTCTTTTATTGCTTTCCCCCAAAAAATAAAATAAAATCTTACTGACCCCAAATCTTTGAAGGGTAGTTTTTAATATTGCAAAATCTTTCTATTTCAGATAAATGCTGTTCCTTTGAACTTTCTACTCATCAAAGAATCCTGAAATAAAAATGTAAAAAACTGATTTCAACATTGATAATAATCATAAATGTTTCTTGAGCATCAAATCATCATATTAGATTGATTTCTGAAGGATCATGTGACACTGAAGACTGGAGTAATGATTCTGAAAATTCAGCTTTGATCACAGGAATAAATTACACTTTACTATATATTCACATAGAAAACAGCTGATTTATATTTGTAATAATATTTAACAATATGACTGTTTTTGTTTGTATTTTTAATCAAATAAATGCAGCCTTGGTGAGCAGAAGATACTTCTTTTAAAAACATAAAAAATCTTACCGATCTAAAACTTTTGACCGGTAGTGTATATATATATATATACACTACCGGTCAAAAGTTTTAGATCGGTAAGATTTTGTCGCATGTCATTTCGCATCACCCAGCATACCCGGTTAAAAAAAGTCACCGCTCGCCACTATATATATATATATATCAGTGGCGAGCGGTGACTTTTTTTAACCGGGTATGCTGGGTGATGCGTTATGTCAAAAATGCATGTTAAATTGGTTTATAATAAGCGCGTTCGCTCTTGACAGACTGTTAGCTCCTCAGTTACTTAATCTTGTGACACATGGCAACACAGCTAAAAAATTCCTATATTTGACAATTTATTGAAAGTAGTTGATGCCTTCACAAGCACCCACAAACAAAGCTGTTGAGTTGAGTCATGTGCAACGCACGAAAGGGGGGTTTGCAAAATGTGGCGTATTTTTGTAATTCCACTAGGTGGCACTAATGTCGCAGAAATGACATGCGTCACTTTTAAACGTTACGGCGCATTGGACGTAGGGCTGTGAATCTTTGGGTAGGCAGCGAATCGATTCGATTCACGATTCATAGGTTTTCGATTCGATTCAAGAACGATTTTTGCAAATTCAGAAAGATTCGATTCAATGCGATTCACATTAAAATTCGATGCGATTCGATTAATTCGATTCGATTCTTAATTTTTTATATGCATTCATAGGATTATTTAAATGCTTCCCCCAATGGGTCTTAGTCAGGGTGTGAATTATACAGCTGCCTTCCGGGGTCAGAGAGTGAAAAAAAAAAAAAAAAAAAAACATTTTGTCTATTGTTAACGTTAGTTCATGTTAGTTTTTAATGAATCTATTATTATAAAAAATATTTCCAAAGCCTACAAATTAGCATTTGTAAAAATGTAAACCAAGATTTAAAAAGGCTTTAAAAGTATAGTTAGTTCATCATGCTAACTATTTTGAATGGATACACAACCTTAAAGTGTTCTGGTACATTAAACATCCTCCATTGTGAGACTAAAAATACCATGAACTTACCCAACTAAACCTTACGTTTCCTCATGGAATAGCTACTCTTTGTTCTCTTTATCCGACTGAACATTTTCCTTGTGATTCTGAAAGAAAACGCGCCGGCTGTCTACTTGTGCTATATTAACGATTACGAATGCAACTTTAATGCGCATCTGATTGATGGATAAACCACGCGCTCTTATTTCAGTGTAATTAATGTTGTAGTTATTTCATCAGTTCAGTTTAACGACATTAAGTTACATTTCATTCATCATTCATGATTAATCGGAAGCGTGTGCATTTTTGACACCTATTATGCGTTTTCTCTTTCCATGTAATAAATGCGCGCCCTTGAATAAGTGGGGGTTTACTTTAACTGCTCAGGACGGGTATGACCCATTTCCGTAAAACTTCAGTATCTTATCTTAAAGAAAATAACGGTGACGTTTCCACGCAACGAACGCGTTGTTTCATAGCAGTGACCGCGCAATGATATGGCAGCTTTATCAATGGCTTGCTTTCTCGATAGAGAGCTGTCATCTGCTCATGTGAACACCAATGGCTGTCCTGAGGAGAGCTCAAACATGGACTGCTCAAAAATCTGTAGATGAGAGCTATATGGGACCGAGCGCGAGCGAAATCCAGTGAAAGATGGTAAGAGTGCAGCGAGTATGTGAGAGCTGTGAGGACGCGAAATGACGCCGCACAACGCCTCATTAATTCGCGCATGTAGTCATTTAATGTTTATATGTTTTAAAGCACTGAATCGATATAGAATCGCAAATTATTCGATTCTTAGCATTTTAAATCGAATATTGACCGAAATAAACGATTCACGATTCGAAATACATGTTTCAAGATCGATGCATATGCATCGTCAGGATTTGTAATCGATGCATCGAGAAAACGAATGAATCGTTACACCCCTAATTGGACGCCTTCGGGCGTGCCAGCATTGTCCGAGTCTGATCTACTGGGCAGCCGCGAGCATCGGGTTAGAGTGGAACCCTCCACCCTGTCCTGAGCGCTCGAAGCTGGACGATTGGTTTTTGGGTGCTGCGAGCACTGATCCCAGTCAGCGCCCGCCCCCAATACCTTTCTTCCCGGAGGTGCATGAGGAGGTCACGAGGTCCTGGAAGGCACCATTGTCTTCCCGTGATCGCTCTGCGTCCTTCTCCGCCTTTCCTCCCCTCGATGGGGCTGCTGCTAAAGGGTACACTGGGGTTCCCCTGGTGGAACGTTCTGTCGCAATACAACTGTCTCCGCAGAGCGCTTCCTGCCGTGGTGACACAAAGCACCCCTCCAAAGCCTGTAGGTTTTTGTCGACTCTCGTCGCAAAGTTCTATAGAGCCGCGGGGCAGGCAGCCGCCTCTTTGCATGCCATGGCCATCCTGCAGGTTTATCCATGAAGTTCTTCCGTGAAGATTCTCAGTTCTTCATGGATGCTCAGGGACATGCACGAGGGCAGGACTGACCCAGGGCTCTTTGATGAGCTGCGTGCTGCCATTGCCCTCGCTCTCCGGGCGACGAAAGTGACCGCACACTCCCTGGGCCAGGTGATGTCCACAAATGTGGTCCAGGAGAAACACCTTTGGCTCAACCCGGCCAATATGAGAGACGCCGAGCGAACTTGTTTCCTCGACACTCCCATATCCCAGGCTAGCCTCTTCGGCGGCGTGGTCGAAGACTTCGCCCAACAGTTCTCGACCGCCCAGAAGCAGACTGAGGCGATAAAACATATTCTGCCCCGACGGCCCGCTGCTGCCTACACCCAGCCGTCGGCACAGAACCCTCAGTCTACTCACCGCCGAGGGCGCCCTCCTGCGGCTCCCACCCCTTCCCTGGTCCTTCCCTGGCCTCCTCTGGCAGGATGCAGCAAATGACCGTGCCCCCACGTCCGGGCCTGTCATTCCGCCTCGCTGCCCCACCGAGGGTATGTCTATGGTTCGCATGACCCCGCTGGTACAGTTCTTGAGAGCCTGGTTAGAGCTTCCCAAACTGTCCCACTGGGTCGCGAGAACCATTAGGGTCGGCTATGCGATTCAGTTTGCACGGTCTCCTCCCCGCTTCCAGGGAGTCCGCTACACTATGGTCGGTGGCAATACCCCTGTCATGAGAGCGGAGGTCTCTACCCTACTGGCAAAGGGTGCGATCGAGACTGTCCCTCCAGTCGAAATGAAGTCCAGCTTCTACAGCCCCTACTTCATTGTACCTAAGAAAACCGGTGGGTTACAGCCAATCCTGGACCTGCGTGTCTTGAACCGATCCGTCCACAGGCTTCCGTTCAAGATGGTCATGGCCAAACGCATTTTCGAATGTGTGCGGCCACAGGATTGGTTTGCAGAGATCGATCTCAAGGACGCCTACTTTCATGTCTCCATTCTTCCTCGACACAGACCGTTTCTACGGTTTTCTTTCGAGGGGCGGGCATATCAGTACGCGGTTCTCCCATTCGGGCTAGCCCTGTCTCCTGGGGTCTTCACGAAAGTCGTCGAGGCAGCCGTTGTGCCACTACGGCAACACGGGGTTCGCATCCTGAACTATCTCGACAACTGGCTGATCCTAGCTCACTCTCAAGACCAGGTTTGGGAACAAAGGGACCTAGTGCTCCGGCACCTAGCCCTTCTGGACCTTCGGGTCAACTGGGAAAGAAAAAACTCTCCCCCGTGGAGATTATCTCTTTTCTCGGTATGGAATCATATGAGACCGCTTCAGCTCTGGCTTCGCAATCGAGTCCCGAGGTGGGCATGGAACAGTTCGGGGACGCACAGGTAGATCTGTTTGCCTCCCACGACTCTTCCCACTGCAGCCTGTTTTTCTCCCTGCAAGTATGCGTTTCCCCCAGTGAGCCTTCTTGCACAGACCTTGTGCAAGATCAGGGAGGACGAGGAGCGGGTCATATTGGTTGCGCCTCATTGGCCCACCCGGACCTGGTTCTCCGAACTAGTACTCCTCACGACAGCACCCCCCTGGCCAATTCTTCTGAGGAAGGACCTCCTTTCTCAGAGATGGGGCACCCTCGTCCCGATCTATGGAACTTCCACGTGTGGTCCCTGGAGAGGACGAGGTAGATTTGGGTACCCTACCACCTCCGGTGTTGGCTACCATCACTTCCGCTAGAGCATTGTCCACGAGACATGCCTATGCATTGAAGTGGAACCTCTTCATCACCTGGTGCTCTTCTCGCCGAGAAGTCCCAAGGAAATGCCCGATCAGTGTCGTGCTTTCCTTCCTCCAAGATGGGTTGGAGCGAAGGCTGCCTCCCTCCTCCCTCAAAGTGTATGTTGCCGCTATCGCCGCACATCACGATGCAGTTCCTGAGAGGAGCGAGGAGACTGAATCCTCATCACCCTCCTCCCGTACCTTCTTGGGACCTCGTAGTGATTCTAACTGCCCTGCAGAGTGCTCCCTTTGAGCCTTTACAATCAGTGGAGCTTAAGTTCCTGTCAATTAAGACAGCGCTCCTGGTTGCATTGGCCTCCATCAAGAGGGTAGGGGACCTGCAGGCATTTTCGGTTGACGAAGTGTGCCTGGAATTCGGGCCGGCCTGTTCTCACGTGATCCTGAGACCCCGGCCGGGATATGAGCCCAAGGTTCCCACCACTCCCTTTCGAGACCAGGTGGTGAACCTCTTGGGCTCTAGCGCATGGCGCCTCGCTAACAGACATCTGCAGAGCTGCAGGCTGGGCAACACCCAACACATTCGCGAGATTCTATAATCTCAGAGTAGAGCCAGTTTCCTCCCGTGTACTCACTTCAACTAGCTGGTAACTAGGATCTGCTCAGGTGTCTTCGCTTGCTCGCCATTCCACTCTTTGGACTGGATACGTGCGATATTCTCCTCAGGTGAGCTTCCCCGAAAAGCCCTGAGTTCCTCCAGCACCGTTGACGTCAAGGCCAGAGTTATGCCACCGGCAGCTTTCGTGTTGGCTAGGTGCCTCCCTGTGCATGGTTCCCCTCTGGCGACCCCCACATGTGTATTTCCACTGTAAGGCTTTTTGAGTGTGTGTCTTTCCCTTGGCAAGCCACCTTGCCCCCCCTGGGGTTGAAGAGATGTTATGTTTCCCTGCCACTTCCCCTGTACCGCTACTAAAGCCTGAGTTCAGTCTCGGCTCCTCAGCGAGAAAACATAACTGCATGTTGCCAGCATACTTCCTTATATACCCACTAGGTGGGGCGGAGTTACGCTATGCAAATTCCGAGGACCCATGGCATTTTCTTGCCATTGGCTCATTTTATATTCTCGGAGAGGCTTTCTAAGCAAAACCCCATTCGTCGTCACAACGTAATGTCTCCGTTCCCTACTCAGGGAATGAGGGTTACATACGTAACAGAGACGTTTCTGTGGCATTCCCGCAATTTTATAACCTCGCAATCCCAACATAAGATTTTTTGTTAAAATTATTCATCAGTGTCTAATGTGAAGTCTTGTGTAATTCATTTTTCATTTATTTTCTACACGTTATGGGTAGCATATGTATAGTGTCCAGTGTTCACCAACTCTGTATTCTCAATATGAAATATTATGTTATTTATATTGACTTTTTTAACTCTTTATTTTTTAATGCACAAGCACAATAAAGTAGTTCCCTTTCGAGGGAACTCTCGATGCGTCACTTGACGCTTTGGGAACGCCCCCAGCGTGCATGCGTCTGAGCATCAATGTCAACTAGTCCAATGGAAAGAATGAGCGTCACGGGCGGGTGACGTCATGACCAGGAAGGGATAAAGGCTCACCCGGTGAAACGCGGCATTAGCTTCTGTGTCTCAGCAAGCGATCTGTGTCATTTTGTCTCTGTCTATTTACTGTTGTCTGTTGCGGAAAAGGATGGAAACTAAACAAGTGTACAAACAGTGTGCTTCTCCCTGCCCGCGTTATTTAACGGGTGGGGACACACACGAGCTTTGTGTCGTTTGTTTGGGAGTGGAGCATGCGGTCTCAGCCTTCGAGGGGGCTGAGTGCCAGCATTGTGAGATGTTACCGCTTCGCATGCTCCGCTCTCGCCTGTCACTCTTTGATAAAGAGAGTGGGCAGGCTCGCGATCCGCAGGGATCAGGACCCGCGTCTGCTGAGGCAGCGCGGAGATTGCATTCCTGGGGATCGCAAAAGGAACTTTCGGAGGGGTTGGAGACGGGTCCGAGGGCTCTTTCTCCTTCCTTACCCGAGAGATCCAACGCTCTCCCCCCGGTGTCGGAAGCACGCTCTGCGGTTTCTTCCGCCCGGGGAGAGAGCCCTCCATTACTTTATTGCTCTTCCTCCGAGGAGGTTGATGCGATGAGTTTGGAGAGTGAAAGCACACACATGGGGGAAAGAGATTCACAATTTATTTCCCCAGCATATGATGAGCTGGTGGATGTTATGTCGCGGGCTGTAGAGAAATTAAATATTGAATGGCCATCTGAGAAGAAGGGCGCTCGTCCTAAAAGCAAATTAGATGAGCGCTTTTTATCTTCCACCACATTATCTCCACCACGAGGGCTTCCATTTTTTCCCGATTTGCACAATGAAATATCTAAATCGTGGAATAAACCTTACTCATCACGTCTTTTCAGCCCTCAAGTTAACACTTATTCGAGAATAAGAGGGCTGAAAGAGTATGGTTATGAGGCGATGCCCCAGGCGGAAGAGAATTTAGCCAGTTATCTTTCCCCTGGTCCCGCATCGTCTCTGAAAGCCTCGGCTTTGCCCACTAGACCGCTCAAAGCCACTTCGGTGTTAGTGGGCAAAGCTTATACGGCAGCAGGTCAAGCTGGAGCATGTCTGCATACTATGGCAGTGCTCCAGGCTTATCAAGCTGACCTGCTGGGGGATCTGGATAGTAGTGAGGGAGTCAGTCATGACGATATTCGTGAACTTCGTCGGGCTACCGATCTTTCTCTCAGGGCTACTAAGGAGACCGCCAGAGCAATTGGGCGGTCTATGGCAGCCTTGGTAGCTACTGAGAGACATTTATGGTTAAATCTGTCTGAAATTAAAGAAAAAGATCGAGCTTTTTTATTAGATGCTCCGCTTGAACCTTCTGGTCTCTTCGGCGACGCAGTCGTCGAGAGATTTCAGGAGTCAAAGAAACAAGCTGACGTTTTTAAAAAGTTTATCCCTCGCCGGGTCCAGCCCCCTGGGGCTGCTGGGCGTGAGCAGCCCCAGCCGTCGAGCTCATCATATCGTGTGCATCAGAAAGAGAGTGTTGCGTCTCGTGCACCTCCATGTAGAGACTGGAGACGGACGCAACCCTCTCAACCGAAGTCTTCTAAGTCGAAGCCGGATCTGAGGACCGTTCTTCAGGCGAAGAAGACTTCGGTTCAAAAAAAAAAAAAAAAAAAGGTCCTGATGTTCATGCATCAGGCCTGTGAGGACAGCCCCGACTGAAGTGGAGCGGTGTACACCTCATTATACGGTGCCCGTTCCATTTCGGGGTCCTCACGAGACCGTTCTGCCAACCCTGCCACCCTCGGTGCTTCAGGGCGCAGCGGTCTCCAGCGAGTCGCTGATGCTATGCTGCGGCACAGCATCGGTTTCGCGCCCTCTGAGGGGGGCCTTAGAGCGGCCAGTTCAGGTAGTTCCTGCCATTATGTTTCAGGCTCCGGAATTAGCCGTCTCGATAACACCAGAGACCAGCCTCGAGAGGCTGGTTCCCTTAGTAAATTTTCTGGCAGCGTGGAAGCTTCTGCCGAATATTTCTCGTTGGGTCCTGCAGATTGTAGAGAAAGGATACAGAATCCAGTTTGGTTCTCGTCCTCCTCGTTACAACGGGGTGCTGCCCACAGTGGTGCATCCCGAGCAGGCTCTGGTAATGGAGCAAGAGGTAAAGGCCCTGTTAGCAAAGGAAGCTATAGAACAGGTGTACTCACCCGACAGAGAGTCGGGTTTTTACAGCCGTTATTTCATTGTTCCAAAAAAGGATGGAGGGTTGCGTCCCATTTTAGATCTTCGTCTGTTAAATCGTTCAGTACAGAAACTCAAGTTCAAGATGCTGACACTCAAGCAGATCGTGACTCAAATCAGATCCGAGGACTGGTTTGTCACGATAGATCTGAAGGACGCTTACTTCCATGTCTCCATCCTCCCTCAGCACAGGAAGTTCCTAAGGTTTTCTTTCGGGGGCAAAGAATACCAATATCGGGTTCTTCCTTTCGGTCTAGCTTTATCACCCCGCACGTTCACGAAATGCGTGGATGCAGCTCTAGCCCCTCTCAGGCTTCAGGGCATACGTATTCTGAACTACATCGACGACTGGCTGATTCTAGCGGAATCAGAGCAGTTGTCGGTTCGGCACCGAGGTGTCGTTCTCGCTCATATGCAGATGTTGGGGTTGAGGCTCAATGCCAAGAAAAGTGTGCTTTCTCCAGTACAGAGAACCACTTTCCTTGGTGTGGTATGGGATTCAGTGACGATGCGGGCCACTCTATCGCCCGTTCGTGTAGCTGCTATCCTGACAGCCACCAAAGAGCTAAAGCTAGGCCAGTCACGCACTGTAAAACAGTTCGAGAGACTGTTGGGTCTTTTGGCGGCAGCGTCCAACGTGATTCCTTTTGGCCTGCTGTACATGAGACCTTTGCAGTGGTGGCTCAGGACCAGAGGGTTCTCCCCGAGGGGAAACCCACTTCGTATGATCAAGATCACGCGGCGATGCCTTCGTGCCTTGGTTATATGGAGAAAACACTGGTTCTTAACCCAGGGTCCGGTGTTGGGAGCTCTCTGCCATCGAGTTACGATCTCGACAGATGCTTCCCTCACCGGCTGGGGAGCGGTAATGGAAGGCCGCTCGGTTCAGGGTCGGTGGAGGAGTCATCATCTTTCTTGGCACATAAATTGCCTGGAGATGATGGCCGTCTTCAATGCGTTGAAGCAATTCCTCCCAGACCTGAGGGGCCATCATGTGCTCGTCCGTACAGACAACACATCGGTGGTCTCTTATCTGAACCGTCAGGGGGGTCTGCGGTCGCGTCCGCTTTGCAAGCTGGCGCACCAGATCCTCCTGTGGTCTCTGGGGAAGGTACTCTCCCTGAGGGCAGTGTATATTCCTGGGGACCAGAATATTGGGGCAGACATCCTGTCGAGACAGGAGCTGAGGCCAGGGGACTGGAGACTCCACCCCGAGGCGGTGGAGAAAATTTGGGAGTTTTACGGCCAAGCAGAGGTGGATCTGTTTGCGTCTCAGCATACGACGCACTGTCCACTTTGGTTCTCCCTTACTCACCCAGCCCCCCTGGGGCTGGATGCTATGGTGCAGACGTGGCCGAGGCTACGTCTGTACGCATTTCCCCCTGTTGCTCTGCTCCCAGGAGTTCTGGAACGAGTCCGCCAGTACGGAATAAGCCTACTGCTAGTAGCACCACGCTGGCCGAGTCGGATCTGGTTTGCGGACCTGATCCATCTCTTAGACGGTCCTCCCTTGGAGATCCCGATCAGGAGAGACCTTCTGTCTCAGGCCGGGGGCACAATATTTCACCCTCGACCAGAAATTTGGAACCTGTGGGTTTGGCCTCTGAGGGGGCCCAACTCATAGAGAGTGGTCTCTCAGCTGAGGCTGCTGAGACCATTCTAAGCTCCAGAGCTCCAGCTACTAGGAAACTATATGCGCTTAAATGGAGAGTTTTTTCTGTATGGTGTCACCGACATCAGTGGGATCCAGTTAACTGTTCTGTGAACACAGTACTCGAGTTCCTGCAGGAGCGCTTTACGTCAGGTCTATGTCCTTCCACGCTCAAGGTCTACGTGGCGGCCATTGCGGCTTACCACGCCCTGGTGGGGGGTACATCGTTGGGTCGAGACCCCCTGATTACACGTTTCCTTCGTGGCACTTTGAGGCTAAGGCCTGCAACTCGCACTAGGGTGCCAGCTTGGGATCTTGCTTTAGTACTAGAAGGCCTGTCTAGGGCTCCATTCGAGCCCTTAGATTCGGTTTCAGAGAAGTTTCTTACCTTTAAGACTATCTTTCTGCTAGCTATTTCGTCCCTTAAGAGAGTTGGAGACCTTCAGGCCCTTTCGGTTTCCCCCACTTGCCTTGAGTTTGCACCGGGGATGGTCAAGGCATTCTTATATCCAAAACAGGGATACGTCCCTAAGGTGCCGACCTTGACTCCGAGGCCTATTGTGCTGCAGGCTTTCTGTCCTCCTCCTTTTACATCTGCGGACCAGGAAAGGCTGAACCTCTTGTGTCCAGTGCGAGCACTGGATACTTATGTTCATCGGACATCGTCAATGAGGAAGTCCGACCAGTTATTTATTTGCTTTGGATCACCTAAGAAGGGTCTTCCTGCTTCTAAACAGACGGTTAGTAAGTGGATAGTTGAGGCTATTTCACTTGCATACGAGTACTCTGACCTGCCGTGTCCTTTGGCGGTCAGAGCTCATTCTACGAGGGGTATGGCGGCCTCTAAAGCCTTACTATTTGGAGTTTCTCTTCAAGACGTTTGTGATGCGGCAGGCTGGTCCTCACCGCTCACATTCGTTAGGTTTTACAGCTTAGACCTGGATGCTGCCCCAGGTTCTCAGGTGCTTAGTGCTTAGTTTCAACAGACTGACACTCAGGTACTTGGAATTCTGGCGTTTTGGGTATTCTCGTTCCCAAAGCGTCAAGTGACGCATCGAGAGTTCCCTCGAAAGGGAACGTCTCAGGTTACGACTGTAACCGTAGTTCCCTGAGAAAGGGAACGAGACGATGCGTCACCCTGCCATACTTCCTGCTTCCCTGTGATCGGCTTGCTTCGACTTTTTGAAGCTAATGCCGCGTTTCACCGGGTGAGCCTTTATCCCTTCCTGGTCATGACGTCACCCGCCCGTGACGCTCATTCTTTCCATTGGACTAGTTGACATTGATGCTCAGACGCATGCACGCTGGGGGCGTTCCCAAAGCGTCAAGTGACGCATCGTCTCGTTCCCTTTCTCAGGGAACTACGGTTACAGTCGTAACCTGAGACGTTAATGTTGTAATATTATTCAACAACAGTTGGATGTAACGGATGTATTGGCTGACGAACTTCAGACCTGTCTGTTATTGGCTGAAGCGCAGGGTTCCATCGCAGTACTTTGAAAAGTGTCTGTCAAACGCCAGCTCGCCCTGTTGATCCGTTGGCACCTTTGTCATAGTACTTTGTACTTTTCGTGAAAAATAAATGTAGCGAAGTTATTTTTATTCAACTCAAGTAAAAGTAAATGTACCACAATTTAATTATTCTCAAGAAAGTAGAAAAAAAAAAAATCTACTCAAGTACTATAACTTTCCCCGCCAGCGTTTTTTTAAAAAGTTGCCAGCCACCGCCAGGGTTTTTGACGATTTTCGCTAAACTTTAATGGCCGGCAGAATATTTTCTTCTATGAATATATAAAGATGCTATATATCAAAATAAAGATCTGAGCCTTTTCTTTTAAACAAAAAAACTATTTTATTTTATCTTCATTTGTTCTTTTTTTATTGACACTTGAACAGAGGTAGGTTTTGTCAAAAACAACATTCTGGACAAAAAGCTGAGAAAAAGGCATTTCTATCAAACAAGTGCATTTTCAAGCAGAATACATTCAGATGTCGTTTCCTTCATATATAAAACCTTCCAAAATAAATTTAAATTATAAATAATAATTCAGCTGGATGGATCAAAAGTGGCCCTTGTTTGGTCACCAGCAGCACCATGTTGATGTACTTGACGCATCCGGCCTCTGCCTCGCTGTGTTCCACCTGTAAATAATTATATGAATAATTGGAATTACTTTCAATAAACAGACATAGATACACACACATATCTAAATACATATTATGTGGTAAATGTGCACAAAGAGAGAAACAATTTGGCCATTACACGCTCATATTTATGCACACAGCCACACATAAATGCATGCACACTCACAGACAAATATTAAAGTTTATATATATATATATATATATATATATATATATATATATAATCCCATAAAGATAGAACACTTTCTCAGATATTTTCTTATCTTGTCTTACCTCTAAGCGTTCTGGCACCTTGGGAAGATGAATGAGATCTTGGCCTTGAATGCGTCCACTCACTGTCTGAAATATCACAGTCTGAATTGTCACTGTCCAATCTTCGACACACAGGTGAACTTTGTCTTCGTCCAGATCGCGGGTGAACAATCTATCTGCGGCACGTCTATGGCTAGAACTTTCTGTGACAACATGTGCATCTCTCTCCCTGACTACTTCGTCCCGATCAGATTCAGAATGATCAAATGGACACTCCAAGTCCATCAACACCTCCAGTACTTGATCGGCCGTATACCTCTGCATTTTTCTGTCTACATTCTCGCCACTCCACTCCTTCACGTTTGAGACGATCGCAGTCTGTTTCTTTGATCTTTGAGTTGCGTACTCTTTCATGCGCACGGGTCTTCCTTACCGTATACCACCTAAAACACGGATACCCGGAAAATTCCGTGTTTGGCGGGGAAGCGTTTTTTTTTCTTCATAAAACCCGGAAAATTCTGTGTTTGGCGGGGAAAGAGATAACAAAAGTATTTGTAATTAGTTACTTTCCACCTCTGCATCTCAGCATGGATGAAAGATCATCACCTGCAAAGATCATCACCTGCAACTCAATCAAGCAAAAACAGAACTTCTCATCTTCTCAGCCACTCCGATGATTCAACATAATTTCACCATCCAGCTATAGGCCCATCAACAATATGTGCATCCTGATCTGCCAAACATCTGTGGGTACTCTTTGATGACCAACTTACATTCAGAGTAACACATTGCATAGAAAGCACTTCCAGCTTGTACTATTCTGAACATTATTTAAATCTTTGTGTTTTTAAAACTTCTCATGCTTATTGCCTCTTTAAGGTGAATTGCTTGTATTCCTTATTTGTAAGTTGCTTTGGATAAAAGTGCCTGCTAAATTAATAAATGTAAACAAAACTTGTTTGGTTAAATTATTTTTCAAAGTTCTGAATACAATAACTAATTTAACAAACAGCAAATATTTATTCATCATATTGACCATTTTGTCAGCTATTCTATATTTTTCTTTTTTTTTCTAATATTGTGGTTGTGCAACGTGATCTCATGAGAATACGAGTGTATTTTTACGTAAAGTGTAGTTCTATCATACGTACATTTATTTACGTTTTATACACGCGGAAACATAATACTGACGTATTTACAACACTAAAACGTAAAACATTTACGTAATGACAGCATAAAAACGTAATTTATTTACGTATGACCAAATCTACCGACGTACAAATTTGTACGTATTACTATTTATGCATATTAAAATCGTGGCATTAATGTTTTGACTCTATTGCATTCAACTGTCTCATCAAGTCTTTAGTCGCATTTATTATTATAATACTCATAAATATTAACATTTTGCTCGTTTCGCCTGCATGGTGTTAAACAAGAATACACTTTAAAACCCTAAAAATACCTTCTTTACTCGTTTAACCATTTTGTAATATAGTTTATTTACCGTGAGACACAAAAAGCGTTTTCTCCTATAAAACACAACATAAATTCACAAAAGACATCAATTTTATTAGTTTGATGTAATTCAAAATCCATACGTTGTTTGCAAGAAACATATCCAAATTCAGCCTTTTATCCAGTGATCTTCATCTCCATTTCTCTGCAGCGACCGTTCACGTCAAATCCCGCGATGGTGATGAATTCAAATTCAAAAATTGCGCCCTCAAGAAGCGTTACGTCATGTTTTACGGCAGTGATATCAAACGCTCATTGGCTCTTCCCTGCTTCGTCACAGATTGCGACATGCCGTGTTCCAGTCGGTGACGGTGTAGCAGAGGTGGGAGTAAGTCACACATGTGCAAGTCACAAGCAAGTCTCAAGTCTTAACCTTCGAGTCTCAAGTCTTAACCTTCGAGTCTCAAGCAAGTCCAAGTCAATTTTTTATAAAAGCAAGCAAGTCAAGTCAAGTCACTGCCTTATGTCAAGCAAGTCAAGTCAAGTCGTAGCTTGGGTCACAAGTCACTGGCAAGTCATACAAACGTTTGATGATTTCACTGAATTTATATATTAAAATAAGTTAAAACTACATAAGTTGTGGACTATGGTTTTATTTGCAACATATATTTTTTTAAATATGCATTTCCACATACAGCTGAGTGGTTACTACAATAAAAATCGAAAAAATAAAAAATAAATACAATTTCAAACTACATAGCCTAAAATGTAAATGTAACTGAAATTAGGCCAACATTAAAGCATGAAAAAATAGATATGCCTCAAACATTGCAGAAGACCATTAAAAGGTATTAAACAATTCACAATTCAAGTATAATGGTTCCTATGCCACCAAATGGCATTCTTCAAACTGGCATCCCCTTTATATAAGTTATATAACAGCCGTTGGCATTTAGCCTATTATGAAGTTAAAACCGCCAATAGGTGGCGCCAAATCACCGTCTTAATGTACGAGTCATAGAAGCAGTCAACTGATTTGTTCAAAATGACAGATTCGTTCTGGAACTAAGCAACTAGGTCACTGAATCACAAATACGCATAACTCTTTCTGTGGCTTGTTTGGAGCTATTGTCATTGGAGAAATAGAGCAAAAACAGAAAATATTTGGAATATTATGTCTAAAATGTCACATCACAATATTCACTCTTTGTTTACTGAACTGTTTTATAAAATCATCACATTTGCAATCGCGCCAACAATCTGGAAATATTTTTTTTTATGAAAATAACTCATAGGGCCATTTTTCCACCACATTTTGAATTTTGGGTGCATATTAATTCTGCTGGCATTTTTTGCCACCAACCCCCTGATAACATTAAGAGAAACATAAACGACAAAACTACTCGGTTACTATCGTAACCTCAGTTCCCTGAGAGAGGGAACGAGTATTGCGTAGCTATACGCAGTGGGGGAAACTCCTTTTCCTCGATTTACTGAAACCTATATGTAAAACGCATTTGCAGCTGCACAGCTAGCACACTGAGCGTCTGGCACGCTCATAGGCTGTGCTGCCGCAACTGCACAACCAATGGCGCGGGCGACTCTGACATACAGCCAATGAGCTAGCTCAACGTCAGAGCCCGTCAAGGGGGTGTGGTTTAGCCTATAAAAGACCCCCGAATTCGCCATTATAGCAGGTTTATACGACTGAAGCGACAACTTCACCCGTTACTAAGTGCGGCCGGCTACGCAATACTCGTTCCCTCTCTCAGGGAACTGAGGTTACGATAGTAACCGAGTAGTTCCCTTTCGAACGGTCACTTCGTATTGCGTAGCTATACGCAGTGGGGACGCCCTGTAAAACGCCGCACCCTTAGTAACTGGTTGCACTGCAACTCAGGCCCCCTGAGCTAACAGAACAAGCCAGAACCCAATATAAGAATATATATATATAACAGACCAGACACTGTCAGGCCTGAATAATATATAAGAGTCAGTAACAACCAACAGAATATACTAACAAACCCCGACACTGTCAGGATTATTAGTACAATTCATAACCAGCCTAAGCGGGTTTTATATATGTATGTATGTGATTATGCACAGTAATTTTTTGTAGACAAGACCAGACAGCATCGAGTCTTAATCATACTGAAAGAACCTTCGCCTGCAGGGAAGGCACCTCCATATTATAGAACTTCATAAATGTGGAAGGCGAGGACCAGCCGGCCGCCTCACAAATATCTTGAATGGGAAACCCAGATGACCAAGCCCATGACGAGGCCATGCCTCTAGTCGAATGGGCCCTGACACCTATAGGGCAAACCTGACCCACTGAAGTATAAGCCATAGAAATGGCATCCACTATCCATCTAGACAGTCTTTGTTTGGTAACTGGACCACCCTTAGATCGGCCACCAAAGCAGACAAACAGCTGTTCTGACTGTCTAAAAGACGCAGAACGCTCCAGATAGACTCTCAGCGCCCTGACAGGGCAGAGAAGATTAACCTCCCCATCCTCGGCAGAAGGGGGAAGGGCTAATAGCGTGATAACTTGCGCTCTAAACGGCGTTGAGAGCACCTTGGGTACGTAACCATGCCTGGGTTTGAGAATGACTCTGGAGTCATCCGCTCCAAACTCCAAACATGCCGGACTCACAGAAAGGGCCTGCAGATCTCCCACTCGCTTGATAGATGCCAATGCCAACAGGAGAGCAGTCTTGAGCGAGAGTGGTTTTAGACCCACCGACCGGAGCGGTTCAAAAGGCGGCCCCTTCAGGGCCCTGAGGACCGTGGAGAGGTCCCAGGGAGGTACTGATGGGGGCCTGGAGGGGTTAATTCTCCTAGCGCCCTTCAGAAATTTTACTACCAGGTCATTTCTTCCCAGTGATTGACCAGCCACCAACGCATGATGCGCTGCGATGGCTGCCACATAAACTTTGAGCGTGGACGGGGTGCGGCCCGCGTCCAGTAGCTCCTGCAGGAAGGAGAGTACCACCGATACCTCACATGACTCTGGGTCAACTCGATTTTTCGAGCACCAGCTGGAAAAACCCGACCACTTCAAAGCATACAGACGCCTAGTAGACGGGGCCCTTGCTTCAGAGATAGTGCCTAAGACCTTGTCAGGAAGGCCCCCGGGTACCCGTTTAGGGGCCACACATGGAGGGCCCATAAATCGGGTCGGGGGTGCCATATCGTCCCTTTGGCCTGTGTGAGGAGGTCCCTCCTCATTGGAACGGGCCAGGGGACCGTGTCTGACAGCTGAACCAGCTCCGGAAACCATGGTCTGGATTTCCAGAGAGGAGCCACCAGAAGGACTGGGCATCCGCTCTCCCTGACCCGTTCGATGACTTGTGGGACCATCGAGATGGGGGGGAAAGCATAAAGGGGGCGGTTGGGCCAGGGATGGGCCAGCGCGTCCCTGTTCTTCGAGAAAAACACCCTGCAGTGGGTGTTGGCTCTCGAGGCGAAAAGGTCGATTTCGGCCTCGCCGAATCTCTCCCATATCAGACTGACCGTCTGAGGGTTCAGAGACCACTCGCTTAGGGGAGTGTTGCCCCGTGAGAGCATATCCGCGCCCAGATTTTGGACGCCCGGGATGTGCGCTGCTCTCAGGGAGCTCAGGTTGGCCTGTGCCCATAGGAGGAGGTCCCTCGCCATAGCATACAGGTTGCCCGACCTGATGCCACCCTGGCGATTTATGTAGGCCACCACTGACATGTTGTCCGTACGGACCAGGACATGGTGACCCCTGAGGTTTAACAGAAATGCTTTCAGGGCCAAACCAACTGCTTTCATTTCCAGACAGTTGATATGTAAGCTCTGCTCCGTGCTCGACCAGAGGCCGGAGGCAGGCTTGCCCTCGTGCAGCGCTCCCCAACCCAGGTTGGATGCGTCTGTAAAAACCACCTTCCTCCTGGAAACTACCCCCATGGTCACCCCCTTGTGGTACCAGTCCTGAGCCCGCCAGGGAATCAGTGCTCTTAAACACCCGTGATTCACCATAATGCGCAGGCTGCCTGACTGCCATGCATGGGTTGGCACACGGCGTTTCAGCCAGTGCTGCAGCGGGCGCATGCGCAGTAATCCCATGTGGAGTACTGATGATGCGGCTGTCATTAGACCAAGCAGTTTCTGAAACCTCTTCAGAGGCGCGTGCTCGCGCGCCCTGAATGCGGCTGCCAGTGTCTGCACAGAGAGCGCGCGCTCCTGAGTGAGCCGCGCTTTCATTGTCACCGAGTCTAAAACCGTTCCCAGAAAGACCACAGTCTGGCTGGGGTTCAGTTCGCTTTTGGCAACATTGATTGTGAGACCCAGGCATTTTAAATGGCCGAGAATCAAATCCCTGTGAACTATTAGTTTGTCTCTCGACTGCGCTAGCACCAGCCAGTCGTCGAGATAATTCAGCACACGCACACCCTGGCTTTTTAGCGGGGAAAGCGCTGCATCCATACATTTCGTGAATGTACGGGGTGCCAGACACAGACCGAACGGCAGAACGGTGTATTGATATGCCCTCCCCTCGAAGGCGAATCTCAAGAATGGCCTGTGACGAGGGTCGATCTGAATATGAAAGTATGCATCTTTCAGATCCATTGAAACAAACCAATCCCCCGGGCGAACTTGCGCGAGAATTTGTTTGAGTGTTAACATTCTGAACGGCCGTCTCATGAGAGCCCTGTTCAAACGTCTCAGATCTAGTATGGGTCTGAGCCCGCCGTCTTTCTTTGGAATTAGAAAATAGCGGCTGTAAAACCCCGAATACATTAGCGCGGGAGGGACTGACTCTATCGCTCCTTTTGCTAATAAATTCTGAACTTCGGTGCGAAGCACGTGACCCACGCCGCTTCTCACCGATGTCTCGATAACCGCCTGGAATTTCGGGGGCCTGCGAGCGAATTGGAGCGAGTAGCCTCGCTTTATAGTGTTTATGACCCAACTCGACACACCGGGGATGGCTTGCCAGGCCATCACCCGTGTGGCTAGGGCTTGACACACTGAATGGGGGGGACCGCCTAACATAGGGGGACCTGATACCCTTACACTGTGATTTGTGCACATACTGAGTGTTTGACTGATTATACCGGCCTTTGCCCGGGGGGATTTCAGTCTTACAACAGGGCGGGGGCCGCCTAGTGAAGGGGGACCGTGAACCCGTGTGATGTGATTGTGAAACATACTCTTTTTGTGCTTTATTTGGGTCGCCGTGAAAACGGCGTTTGTTTGCAAAGACGCGCTCACTGCTGCGGGCCTGTTTACAATAATAAAATCCCCAGCCGCCTGAACTGAACAGGGAGCTGTGGGAAGTTTTGCCAGCTTTTTCGAGGGTGGTCCGGCTAGCGCGAGACACGAGCCCTCTCTCTTTCCTCTCCGTGCTAGGACGACTTCGGAGGCACCTGGTCGGCCGCGGCGCTGGGTCGAGGGCCTTGACGCCTGGGGAGCGGGTAGCGCTTCGCGGGCCTTAGCTGGCGTTGGCTATCAGCCGCAGGGCGGGGCTGAGAGGCCTGTTTCACCGGCTTGGCTGGATGAGGCGAAGGCGGCGGCTTGGGCTTGCTGGTCGCGGAGCTCGACCATTTCGGCAAGAAGTGTCGCATGGCCTGGGACGCTTTCTGTGCCTCTGTGTACCTCTCCGAGAATCCTTTCACCGCCGGGCCGAAGAGACCGGAGCTGGACACCGGGGCGTCGAGAAACCTCGTTCTGTCGGCGTCCTTGATCTCAGTGAGGTTAAGCCAAAGATGGCGCTCGAGCACGACCAAGCTCGCCATGTTTCTTCCGATGGCCTGTGCTGTAGCCTTAGTAGCACGCAGCGCTAAGTCTGTAGCACTCCTCAGGTCTCGAAAGGTCTCCAGGTCCGGGCCAGACTCGTCCATGGACCGGAGGAGTTTGGCCTGGTAGACCTGCAACACGGCCATCGTGTGCAGGGCCGATGCAGCCTGACCGGAGGCGGAGTACGCGCGTCCAGCGAGGGCTGAGGTGTTTCGGCAGGGTTTGTTGGGATGAGCGGCTCTATCTCGCCAGCTAGCTGCAGTGCTCGGGCAAAGATGAGCTGCCACGGCCTCTTCGAGGGGCGGCAAAGACTCATAACCCTTTTCCGCTGCGCCATCCACGGAGGAGAGCGTCGCGGAAACTGCAGAACCCACACGTGCTGAGTAAGGAGCGCGCCAGGCCTTGGTTAGCTCCTCGTGGACCTCGGGGAAAAATGGCGCCGGTTTGTGACGCGGGGCCTGCTGGCGCCCCTCCAGAAACCATCCATCCAGTCGACTACGAGGCGGCTCCTCGGGCGAGGCCCACTCTAGCTCGAGGTCCGCGACGGCCTTCATCAGGATCCGAAGCATTTCGGCGTCGGAGTTCGTCCTGGTCGCTAATCCACTGGCCACGGATTGAGAAGCGGTGACGGGGTCGAGAGAGCCCGGCCATTCGTCCTCAGAAGCGGCGATGGATATGCTGTCGTCGCGCTCGAGAGATCCGCCGAAGGAGACGAGGCCCGCCACGTGTGGGGGGGGGGCGTTGGTCTCCTGTGAACAGGACCGGTGATGGCGTTTGAGTCGGAGAAAGTGAAGCACGCGGGGACGCGGCCGGCGTGCGTTCACAAATCTCCATACCCTCCGGTTGCCGTTGGCTGCGACGCTTCTTCTTCCTCGGAATGGAAAGCGTGGTTGAAGCGGCATCGCCGTCTCGAGAGAGAGCTAGCCGATTGCGCAGCACGGAGATAGGCATGCAGTCGCAGGCCGCACATCCGCCGGCAGAGAGTGCATTCTCCGCGTGGTCGACACCCAAGCAGGAAATGCAGCTCTCGTGTTGGTCTGCCTCGTGCAGACGGCCTCCGCACGTGGCGCAGGATGAACGAGGCATTCTGAAACAAATCACAATAATATAAAGGATATAGGATGTCGCCGGATAGCCACAGGTGAGACGGCGTCAGGAGACAATCGACGTGCAGGCGAAGTCTGCTGAAGAGAAGCTCGCTCAGGCTGAAAGGCTTGTTCGACGGCGAATTCACAGTAAAAAGCTCAGGGACATGTGTACTGTCGCTGAAGGAGTAAAATCTGCTATAATGGCGAATTCGGGGGTCTTTTATAGGCTAAACCACACCCCCTTGACGGGCTCTGACGTTGAGCTAGCTCATTGGCTGTATGTCAGGCTATTTCCTACCTAGGCTATTTCTGGGCTTGTGCAGCGTCACGCAATCGCGCAGAATCTGATGACTGACGTCAATGGTTCCGTTGCTTTCAATGGATGTTGCGATGATTTATATAAAAATGTATATCAAGTCATTCTCGAGTCATACAGTTCAAGTCAAGTCAAGTCTCAAGTCATTGGATCTCAAGTCAAAGTCAAGTCGAGTCATTTTGTTAATTTAGTCAAGCAAGTCTCAAGTCCTTAAATTTGCGACTCGAGTCTGACTCGAGTCAAGTCATGTGACTCGAGTCCCCCATCTCTGCGGTGTAGTACCCAAGGGGGTAATCCATCAGCCGGAAACTGAAGTCTTCCCGGGGGCCGCCATTGGCTGACAAGCCTTCACCTGCTGTTAGCATTCCATTGACTCCCATTCATTTTGGCGTCACTTTGACAGCGAATAACTTTACATCTGAGGCGTTTAAAGACTCCATTTGTCTATTGTTTATTTCTAAAGAAACACGACAATGTATAAAAGGCTCCATTACCTTGTATCTTACGTTATGGCCCCGTAGAAGCAGTTTTTGTAAAAATAGGCTAACGATTGCGTCATAACACGCGACTCTCTGTCGCACAGTAGAGAAATTACCGTATAGACAGAAGTAGAAGCTCGCGCGCAAGCGGGGGGACGTGGAGCCATAAAGTCAAGGGAGAAGCCCAGAGAGAGTCATAAAGTTGCTCCTGCTGCTAGCTCATGGACAGCTAATACTCACGATCTCCGGCTCTGCAAGATTCGGAAGGGAATGATTCAGATTCCGCTTGGCACAGCTACTAGAAGACGTAAAACTGTGAGACAGGTTGCACACGTCACATCTACGTCATAAAGCTCAGTGTGAGCCTGCGCAGTGCGCTTGGCAATCAGGAAGTGAGTGCTTCCAATTGACTTCACTTTTCTCCGTTGAAGTCTATGGGGTCGCTGTGTCCATTTCTTTTACTGTCTATGTGTAGTACATTTGAAATGGAGAAGCGCGCGTGCCTTCACAGAGCGAACCGAAGCCGGATTAACATTTTCATGGATTATTAATTTAAAATCTGCTCTTTACCTCATACAAAACTATTATAATACTGCCAGAGAGGACTGCAACTGCAACACATCATCGTGTGAACGACTTTTGGTGTTTTGACATTTTCGAAATAAATTATTGTGATTATACTTGTCTGTCTGTTATGTTTTTCTTCATAATTGTAGTCTACGTAGTTTTAAGGAATGGTTATGGGTAGGTTTAGGTGTAGGAGTATGATTAGTGGCTCAAAATACATTTTAATGCTATATTGTTAATACAACTGCCATTTCCCTACACATCTCTGTCCATTACGTTTTATCCTTCTTATATTCTGTATAAAATGGGTATGTTTAGGTTTGGGAATAGGGTTAAGGGATCTTACATTTATCTATAAAATGGTAAAAGGGAAATTATACAGATCTTTATGATATGGAATATACGTAAATAGTTAACGTTTTGTAGCTGTAAAATCGTAATAATGTTACGTTTAAATGTTGCAGATACGTCCATACGTTTCAGCATCTATCCAAACATTTAAAAAAGTATGTTTTCTATCTTTGAAAATACCTACGTATTAACAATGAGACCAGGCTGGGTTGTTTTACAGTTAATAATCGTTTTATACCTGTTTTATGACTTTTAAATAAAAACATCAGATTTTATATCTATGTTTGTCTATAAACTACTGTGGATGTTTAACTAGTAGATTAAACTAGATTATTTTGAGCTCATTAAATAATAATAAAAAAAAACAATCAATAAAATAATCAATTAATAATTTAAGTAGAAGTATTATACTCAATTATACTCAAGTCAACTAAATTTAATCAAACTAAGGTAACTAAATAAAATTGAGTAAATTCAACTAGATGTGTTTATTTAAATTTTGGTAAAATCAATATATTGCAACCACATATCAATGTATCATTTTTTCAGTGATGTGCAGTCTCAAAAAAAAAAAATCAATCTTTGGAAAAAAATCCAAAAGATTTTTGGAATAAAATGAGAAAGTCAAAGTACACCCAATAAATAGTCTCAGACCTGTTTTATTTTTTAATTTTTTTTGGACATGCGTCCATGCATTTTAGGAAACCCTATTCTAATATTACACAGGAAAAGTTCTTTACAGTTGTGCTACACCGGAATGCCATTTATCTATATTACCTTGAGGTCACCTCCACTTTATAAGCATTGTTTCAACAGCCAAGCTTTCACAGGAACATATTTCTAAAGTCGTACAGAGAACAGTGTAGCCACATCGAGATGTGCCTTAATTAGCTCAAATTATTTATAGGGAATTTTAATAATTAATCATGAAATATGATTAATATATTTGCATATTACAGTTATATTATCGAAATTGAAAACAGATCGATTGTATGTATGAATGGTAAATCATAACGAATTATAATTCCTCATTCATATATCAATGGTCTCATTACAGATCGATTATATGAGATAACTTTAAGGGAATTAATTAGTTATCAAACAATCGGTTTGTCCAGCAAACAGCCGTAAGATTAACTTACCAACTTCTCAACAAAGTTATCCCTTTTTATAAACTCCAAGAAATCTCAATGTTCCGGCCGTGAACATTAATTTTCTTGTGTTTATAAAATTTACGTTACTGATATAGTAACAACTTGTAAAGCTTTGTAGCTATGAGATATTCATTTCATTGACTTGTAAATGAGCACTTCAGGATCAATCAAGAATATGGTTTTAATAATTGAAACTACGGATACAGAATTCTACATTTGAACACAGGATGCATGTATGTACAGTTAAACAGTAACACTAACGAGACAGACGAATAACAAACAGGAGTGAGAGAGAGAGAGGTTGCGAGAGAGAAAGAGTGGAAGGGAGAGAGAGAGAGTAAGAAGATGAGAGATCTTCTGGTTTGGCAAAATTCATCACAGACAGAACCTTTTGAGACAACAAGAATCACAGATCTTAAACCTCGAAAGAATGGTAAACGGTTACTTGCACAGGTAAAGCTCTTTTGTGGTTGATGTGAAGAAAGCTTGTGTGTCTCTCTCTGTCCTCGTGTCACGAGTTCGGGTTCGTCCAGCGAGCGCGGCGTGTTTGAATGTCCTTGTAGGTGAAGCTTGCCAGTCTGGCTGTGTTCATTTTCTTCGCGAGAAGACATGAACAGAGGAGACTTCGAAAAAGATAAAATAAACTTGAAGAAAACAAAAAGAGAAACGATGGATCATCACACTAAGGCGATGTCCAGACGCACGAGGAGTCACTTGATGAAGCATCGAAGAGAGCGTTCAGGAAGAGAGTTTCAGGAAGAGTTTCAGAAGCGTTTTCAGAAGGAAGAAGGGAAGCTCGGCGCGTCTCTTTAAGGACACTTAGGTTCACGCCCCTTCTGGCATGAAGGCACCAATCAGCTGGGAGAAAAGTGCCCGCGGAAGATTCCTCTTTGTCTTGTCAGGATCATTTATGATGGTATAACATTTTGTCATTCCTACCCAGAAAGATTGTACAAACCGGACAATAGATTTTACAGTAATATCCTATGTATGACTGGTTCAGTCAAAACAAGACGGTCAAACAGCTACCAGACATGGCAGGTAAAAGTAGAAGAACATAGAGTTACATTCATATGCAGAATTACAAGCATTTTAAAGTTTGCTTAACACACAATAAAATTGTCAGTACTTCCAGTATGGCATGTGACGACATCTAAGCACAAAAATGAATACATTTAAAACATGTAGAGGTACTTTTCTCTGAAAAGTTCCATGGCTGGTGTTTGTGTGTTAATGTGTTGGAACATTCTTTTGATGAACTCTTAGACTTCAGAGCTATACACTAGCAAACCACACTTCTTATTATAAAGCAAAGCTAATAAGATATGCATGCATACAGGAAGGTTGGATACAATTTCTGTGTTATATACATTTATATACACATTATAGGACATTTGTGTGTGTGTGTGCATTAATGTGTGATTGTCCTTCAGCGTTCAGGCAGCTTTGTGGACTCTTTCTGTGGGGGGGGGGGGGGGGTCAGGATGCGTGTCCCGTGAGACGGCGAGGTTTGAATGGTTGACCATTTGTTGAAGACAACGCTGGCTTGTTCCAAATGTGCCATGTGTTAGGGAGACTCCTAGCCATAGTGGCACCAATCTGGTCAACATGCCCGAAGGGGGTCGTATACAGAATGCCCCTTTGTTTACTCACGAAGAACTGACCTTTGTTTGCAAATCGGGATTCGCTAATTTAGATACATCTGTCCGGATACCCTGTCAGAGTCGCTACAACAGACAAGATAAACTGAGTGTTACTCCCCTCGAGTTTTAATAAAGGCTCAAGTCGTTCCTGGGTTTTAACGGGCATTTATTTGATGACAGAATCTTCAAACATGTCCTTACATGTTCCTTTACTGCAAAATTTTCATATTGCCGTCAGAACTGGTATAAATAAACACAGAAAACGTAATTAACCTTAAATTCTTGACATTTGCAGACAATATTAAACGAAATCACATAGAAAAACTAAGAGATAAAGCATAAATATATGGCATGTAAAATATCTTACTTGGCTTGTTACAAACACAGTCGCGTAACACAAATAAATGACAAGTAAATAAAAATATACCTCATTGGCCGCATGAACCCGAGAGGGTAAACTTAGGTGTATTCATCTTCACGCTTCACCGTCAAAACTTATGGATAACTTTACAATCTTCTGGGGCTTTCAGACAACAGGCTCGTGAGCCGCGGCACATATTTCTCTGATCTTAGCGCGTGCACCCATACAGCGCATCCTCATAGCAACAAACTATAATTTCCACACGGAACAAAAAATAAGTTCCCTTCTTTTTGCACAAAGTTTTAACAAAAAGATAATAAACATGAAATTATTATTTATTGGCCATAAGACATTATTTATTTCAATCATATGATTTTTAACCTCTTATATATTTATATTTTAACTGTGAACCATATTGAACTGAAATATATGTGTTGCCTTTGATGGCAGCTACACTCCCACCAAATCACTTGTGATTTCAACCAATGAACTATGTGTGAGTGATTACTGTAAGTTAAAGTTATGTTAGTCAGCTTCAAGTAATGTGACTGTCTTGTGGATAGGTCTCTCCAGATAGACTGGTTTGCGAAGTCTCTTTCCTTGATCATCTAATGCTGAGTCGCTGATCAGTAACTGGACCTTCCGCACACATCCATCTTCAGCTGGATACACAGTGGAGACTTTAGCCAGCTTCCATTCATTTCTGGGTGCTGTATCGTCTTGTACAATTACTATATCATTTACTTTCGCATTTCTCTTTGTCTTGTGCCATTTCTGTCTTTGTTGTAAACTCAATAGGTACTCCTTTTTCCATCTGTGCCAAAATTCATTGGCAAGGTATTGGACTCTACGCCATCTCTTGCGGAGGTAGAGGTCTTCCTTTACAAAGTTTCCAGGTGGAGGCAAAATTATTGAGGATTTCATTGTCAGAAGTGAGTTGGGCGTAAGAGGCTGAGGACCTGTTGGGTCGCTGAGTAAGTGTGCTGTCATAGGTCGGCTGTTTATGATTGCCATCACTTCATAAAGATAGGTCCGTAAGGATGAACTGTCGAGTGTTCGGGATGACTGATCCAGGATGGATGTTAACACACTTCTGATTGTCCGGATCTGCCTTTCCCAAACTCCGCCCATATGGCTAGCAGAGGGAGCCATATTTCATGACAAACTCACATCCTAGCTGTTTAAGGCATTCTTGATCCATTTCCTTTACTCCTTCCAGGAATTCACGCCTCGCTCCAACAAAATTGGTGCCCTGATCTGATTGGAGTTGGCGAACGTTTCCACGTAGGGCAATGAAGGCACGAAGTGAGTTGATGAATGCATCGGTTGATAGATCATCGAGTAACTCTATGTTCACTGCACGAGAGCACAAGCATGTGAACAATAGTCCATAACGTTTCAGCTCTTTTCGACCTTCTTTGATGTAAAATGGACCAAAACAATCCATTCCACAATACGTGAAGGGAGGAGTTGTCTCCATTCTCTCACGCGGCAGGTCTGCCATTCTCTGTTCTTCAGTGCGACGTCTAAACCTTCTGCACTTGACGCAGTGGTAGATGACTGATGACACAGCTTGACTACATCCGAGGATCCAGATGCCATTTGATCTCAACTCGTTTATGGTCATGCCACGCCCCTGATGTTGCACTTGTCTGTGATAGTGATCGATCAGTAACCTTGTTATGTGGTTGTTTTTTGGTAGGATGACTGGATGTTTGATGTGTGGATGCATGGCAGCATGCTCTAATCGACCTCCCACTCTAAGGATGCCCCTGTGGCCTAAGAAGGGATTGAGTCGGTACAGCCTACTGGTTTTGTCTTTGGTCATCTCCTTTTGTGACTTAAGATCATTGATCTCTTTGGAGAAGACTTCCCTTTGTACAATGAGCATGATGGTAAGCTCCGCATCCTGTCTTTCCTCGAGACTTGTGGGCTCCGCATCCTGTCTTTCCTCGAGACTTGTGGTTTCATTGGTTCTTTGTATTGTACCCTTAAACTCCCTGAGAAATCTTTGGAGTCTGGCGATTGCTTTCACTAGTCTTGTCCAGCTTGAAAACCTAAGGAAGCGGTTAGTGAGCGAATCTGTTGTGGTTGAGGTCTGGTGCACTTCTGGATCTTTGGCATCAAGTTCTCTCACCTTAACCTCACCGCTTGGAAGCTCTTCCTGCCAGAGAAAATCTGGACCACTAAACCAATTGGAAGCAATGAGCTCTTTTGCCTTAAGCCCTCGTGACGCGTGGTCAGCTGGATTGTCTTCTGACGTCACGTATTTCCACTGGGTTGGTTTTGTACTTTCCTTGATGCGTTGTATGCGGTTAGCTACGAAGATATGAAACCGTTTCGCGTCATTGTTGATGTATCCTAAGACGACGTTTGAATCTGAAGAATTCTTGGGCGTCTTCAAGCTCCAATTCTCTTTTGATCACGTCACTTGTGCGCACTGCTACAACTGCTGCGGACAGCTCGAGTCTTGGCACCGTGGTTACCTTTGTGGTGGATACTCTGGCCTTGGCCATGACTAGAACGCAGTGTATCTGTCCTGTTGTGCTGGTTGCTCTTAGATATGTACAGACTCCATACCCCGTGACACTTGCGTCTGAAAAATGGTGGACTTCATACTTGTGAACTGTCTTGAAATCTACTGGTAAGTAGCATCGCTCAATCTTGACATTGGCTAAGTTCTGTAGATCCAATAGCCAGGACTCCCACCGTGGCCTTAACTCATTTGACAGTGGCTCATCCCAGTCGATCTTCTCACGACACATCTGTTGAAGTATTTGTTTCCCGAGTAGGACGAAAAGCGCCACAAAGCCAAGTGGATCGAAGATAGAGGCCACTGTGGACAAAACTCCTCTTCTGGAGAGAGGGCGTTCATTCACGACTGCTCGAAACTGAAAATGGTCTGAGGCGACACACCATTTGACGCCTAGAGCTCTCTCAATCTGTTGTTTGCCAAGAGCTAGGTCTTGTTTCATTACTGTCTCTGCACAGTCTTCCTTTGGGAGGGATGCCAATACTTGTTGGCTGTTTGATATGAACTTATGAAGTCGCAACTTGCCTGTATTGCAGAGTTGTCTTACTTCATTTACCAACTGGATAGCCTCTTCTTCTGAGTGGACACTCATTAGGCCATCATCCACATAGAAGTTTCTCTCAATGAAACGAATGGTGGCTTCACTGAAATGACCTTGCCCTTGAGCTGCGATGTACTTGAGACCGTAGTTTGCGCAGCCGGGTGATGAAGTGGCTCCAAACAGATGCACACGCATACGGTAGATGGAGGGGTAGGAATAGAAGTCCCCATTGTCCCACCACAGAAAGCGGAAGTAGTCTTGATCTTCTGGCTTGACATGGAATTGATGAAATATGCGTTCTATGTCGCACATCACTGCTACTTGACCCTTACGAAAACGACATAGAACACCTACCAGGCTGTTGGTCAACTCTGGCCCAGTGAGCAGAAAATCATTTAATGACACACCTTCGTACTTTGCCGAGCAGTCGAACACGACTCTTATTTTTCCAGGTTTCTGGGGGTGGTAGACCCCATGGTGAGGGATGTACCAGAAGGGGCTTTTGTCCAGTTCGTCAGGTGGAACCTTTTCCGCATCTCAACGTGTTATTGTTTTATTCATGAATGTTGTGTAGTCTTTGTGGTATTGCCTATCTTTCTCAAATCTTTTCTTTAGACATTTGAGTCTGTGTTCGGCACAGATTTTATTGTCTGGCAGATTTGGTCTGTCCTTCTTAAAGGGCAAGGGCAACTCAGTGACCATTCGCTTTCATTTTTACTCCTTCCTCCATTATGGAAATGAAATGCAGATCCTCTTGGGAGAAGTGAGAGTCCTCCACGCGGCGTTCATTGAAATCGGACTCCAGTACTTTGATCACATCTAGTGGTGTGATTAACTCTTTGACTTGTGTACGACAGACGTACATGACTTCATTTGGTAAGGGGTTTGGTGACTGAACAGAAGGTGTCACTTCTTTGACTATGACTCTGTGACTGCTTCCTATAGCGTCACCATAGTCCACACAGGGATCAGTACCGCCGACTATAGTCCAGCCAAGGTCGGTTCTTTGAGCGAATGGTTTATTGTCCTTTCCTGACACCACTTCTCTGGGTAACAGAGCTTGCGAACAGTTGTACCATATAAGCAGGCCGACATCGCACTCTATCATGGGAGCGATCTCTTCAGCAAGGTTCTCTATGTGAGGCCATGCTCTTGCTGTCTTAGGTGTGGGGAGATGACTTAGATTGGCAAGGATAAAGTCTCTTGTGTATGTCGTTGGGAGAGGTATTCTCTTGGATGTGTAGAAGCCTCTGACTTGTAGCCCAAATAGCTTTTGACTTGTAATGACTGTGTCCCTGGATGACAGTGTGGAAAGTTTCAACTGCACTTGTTTCTTTTCTGTGACTAGAGCATCTGCCTTTTCTTGAAGAACGAATGTGGTGTCGCTCTGACTGTCCAGAAGGGCATAAACAAGAACCTCGTGTTCTGGATCGCTTGTTGTGGACAACCAAACTGGAATGATTGTAGATGTGAGATCACTGTTAGTGTTTTGTACAACATGGTTGGATATTGCCTCATTTGGTGTTTCTGTACTTGGTTGTTTGGTTTCCCTTGTGTCCCTTTGTTCCCTATCAGAATCCTTTATCCTTTTGACTTCCTTGTCACGTTCCTGATGTAAACACGTTGGATGTTTTCCTTAGCATGTGTTACAAACACTTCTCCTATCACATTTATTTGAATGGTGACCAGGGCTTAGACATCCAAAGCACAAGCCCTTTGTTTGTACAAACTTGACTCGTTCTGTAATTGACTTGTCCATGAACTTTCGGCAAACATGAATTTCCTTGGTTTGGCCTTTCACAGAAGATACACCTCTTAGTGTCTGGTTTCTCTTCTGAACTGCTTGCTAGCACCTTTGCGCCAACACTTCGGGTCTTTGGGGTCTTTGTCTTTTCAGAGTCACTTGCCTTTAGTGCATGAAGCGACATTACTGGATTGCACGCTATCTTTGCCTCTCTTGTGACGAAGTCAACAAAGTTGCTGAATGTTGGAAATGACCCGCTTTGCTCTTGTATCTCAATGACTTTTCTATTCCATCTTGCCGTTAACCAATCAGGAAGCTTGCTGAGCATTTTTTGGTTCTCACTGCAGTCGTTGAGAACTTCAAGATTCTTAATCTGGAACATTGCTGCTTCACAGCCTCTGAGAAAGTCTGATAACTCTCGTAGTTCAGCACTGTCCTTTGGTCCTATCCTTGGCCATGATGTGAGCTTATCCCTAAAGGCTTTGGCGATTACAAATGAGCTTCCATACCTTTCCTCCAGAATGTCCCATGCTGCCAGATACGCTGTGTCCGTTCCCAACAGGAAATAGCTCTCAATTGCTTTTCTTGCTGGCCCACCAACATACTTGCGGAGGTAGTAGAGCTTTTCATTTACTGGGATGTTCTTCCTGTCTATCAGGGTTTGAAAGGACATTTTCCAATCCTTATACTTGAGTGGGTCTCCAATGAAGACTAAAGGTTCTGGTACTGGTAAACGGCTTATGTTAATTGACTCTGCTAACGCTCTGGCTAATGCAGTAGTGCTATCTTCTTGTGTAGCATTAGTTGCATGTTGCCGGCTTGTGGCCTCTTGTGGCACAGTGCGTTGTTGCGGGTGAAATTCAGGCAAACTAACCAGGTAAGGTGCGGCTTCTTTCGGCTTGGACTTACTGTGTAGAGTGTCTGATATTTCTTCATCTGAAGTTGATTCTTGTTCGTAGACTTTCAGACGTGCTTTGGCGGCTTTCATTTTCTTGACAGTTTCTAAGCGTTCTATCTGCCTTCGCTTTTCTTCTAATTTTGTTGTGGCCAGCGAACATGTTTTACACTTTAAAATAATGGGCCACATCACTAGTAGTTCCTGTGGGATGACAAGGTAACGCTTGAGTAATTAGTGAGGAGTTAACATGTTTTACACTTTAAAATAATGGGCCACATCACTAGTAGTTCCTGTGGGATGACAAGGTAACGCTTGAGTAATTAGTGAGGAGTTAGCATGTTTTCACAAGTAATACAAGTTATTTAATTTTATATTTGTGTTCATGCGACGAACAACCGTATAAGTCCAAAAAAACAAAAATTGAGATAACCATGTGACTTGAATGTATGTGTGCCACTTTGTATACAGAATCACTTTGGGGGTGTGTTCGCGCGACCAAAACTCTGTATTTTAAATTTTAAAATAGTCTCACGCGGAAAAACCGTTTATGTCCACTAACGAAAAATGGAGACGCCGGTTGCTTTCATGTCCGCTGCGGACATTAAACGGCAAAACCTCGGCAAAAAAAGGAGAGCGAACATGAATGAATGGAAGGACAGAGCAAGGAAGTCTTTGAGGGATGCTGGGAAACCATATGTGAACCGGAGAGGAGAGCAAAAACGAGGAAAAAGTCCACCGAAAGAGGTGAGTGAAAGAACCGTATACAAAGTATCTAACTTAGCAGCTACTGTTACAGTCAGAGGGGCGTGTAGGCTCCTGCGCGTCGTCTAACGTTACTACAGTTCATTCATATAGCTCACTCTGTTTAACGGATCAATTCATGAATGGGTCGAAATTAATGCTGTAGGCTACTACTCCTTATAACCGAGGATAAATGAATCGAAACATTATAGCTGCGTTTGATGTCTGGCTAGCCAGTTACTTTGTAACGTAGCTGGTTACAGTCAGGGGGCATATTACTGGGCGTCTAACGTTACTAATGTTCATACAGCTCTGACTGTTTAGCGAATCAAGTCATGAATGGGTCGAAATGAAAGCTGAGAAAATTAGACTTTGATTGCTTTATGTCTCTGAAATAAAAAAGTCATTGACGTGTTTAAAATATTTTGATATACTTTTTGGATCCCATGTTACCATTTATGCAACACTTTGTTTTGTGATATTGTATGCTATATTTGTTTGTTACTCATTTTTTAATAAATAAAAGGTAATAATAAAAAAATGCATTGATTGTGTAAGCTGTTACGTTATATATTATAGGTAGTAACCTTAATAGCTGCTAATAGCTCTAGTGTTCTATAGCTATATGTAACAAAAAAAACTCTAATGTGACTTTGTTTTTGTTAAGGGCAAGGTGTGCAAGGAGACGTGTCCCAGGCAGTGTTCAAGCCTAACAGAACAAAGAAAACTCCAGCTCTTCACAGAGTTTTATGCTGTCTCTTATGAGAGGCAGCAGGCTATCATTCTCTCTGGTTTGGAGCAGGTAGGCTAACTTAAGCAATTCATGACCATATCATGTCAACAGTATGCAATGCATCACAATGTAGGCCCATGAAATAACCAGTGAATTGAATACTACTGTATGCCTTCAATTCACTAAGACTGCACATGTGCCTGATCACTGTAAATGTTAAATTTTGTGAGGATGGATGAAGGATGATCAGCATCAAGTAGGCCACCAAGTGCATTACAGTCAGACCACAGCGCTTTGGTGCCCTAAAATGCTTATTCATTCTCCTAACCAAAGCCTACTCACGTACTTAATGACCTTAACCTGACAGCTCTACAATACGGCTAGCCTGCTACGCTATGGTAAATGTCTTTTTACTTCATGTCTTTTTACTTCTAGCACAAGGTGAGTCGCAGACGACCACGTGGGCCTGACACTGAGATTACTAAGAGGAAGTACACCTTCAAGTACCATGTGCAACAAGGAGGCCAAAGACTTGCTGTTTGTAAACTCACATTTATGTCAGTCTTTCAACTGACCAACAGTCGCCTACAGGCAAGTTTTATATAGCCTAGCCTTTTCCGTTTGTTAACTTTTTATTACATGCATGATTTTAATTAGATACATTGTCCATAACATATTTATTTAAAGTTACTTATCTTTGAAAAGGTTATTCAAGAAAAGTTAGGCAGTCAGTCTGAGGGAACAGAGCAGGTAGCTAAAGTCAGGTCTCCATTAGAGGACTTCAGAGGAAAACATAAGAACAGGTAAGTAAAAAAAAACAAATCTTGAAGGACCTCATGCTCTCGTCCTGTTAGTTTTTAAAGCTGCACCATTGTCACACCTACAACATTCCCTGGTCTAATGGTGCACTGGACGCTGGCATTATAGAGCGTTGGGTGCCTTGCCACCCTATAACGCCAGTGTGCACATACCGTAATGGTTAGGATTCAGCTCACTGTTGTTGCCCAGTCAGGAAACATATTTTTGCACTTTGAAATCGATATCAGAGATAAAGTGCTATGCAAATGTAATGTATGATTATTCTTTGTATCATTACAACATGTGGATCTTAAAGGGATACTTCAGCTCTGGAAAGATTAATGTGTATTTAAAATGGGTCATTTATGTAGTAGAAATGTGAAATTATTTTTGAATGGAGCCTTCTAAAAGCCAGAAAATGTATTTTTGATTTATGGGGATGAAAGACAACAACTCCCAGATTGCAATGCTAAAATGCACACATCAATCAATCACATGTTTAGCATCCATGTAAACACTACATTCAGATTCACAAATCGGAATAAATTCAGTTAGATTGAAACAAAAGATGTGCATGTAAACAATGACAATTTTTGCGTCATCGGAGGATTTTTCCCAGACAAAAAATACATAAATCTCTCATCTCAGGGGGATATGAGGGAGAAAAGCATTGTAATTCGAAAATACTAAAAAGAATTCGGTTTTCTAATGATACAAAGCTTAATGCTAAATCTTGAAGTATCCCTTTAATGACTGTATGTGAAAAACAAAATCCTATAGTTTAGAGGAATGTTTATAATTATACATTTATGGTCACAGAAACAATGCAATTGTGCAAAACAGACCAGCATAGTTTATTATATTTCCCTTGTTCATGAGTTGTGGTGTTTATTTTTTAGGCCTCATAGCATTCATCCTGCAGTGAGAGAGGGTATAAGAGAGCATATCTTGAGCTTCCCACGCCAACCGAACCACTACTCACGGATGAAGGGAGATGTGGAGAGGGAGTACCTGAGCCCTGATTTAAACCTGCTCCGCATGTTCCGCCTGTACAAGGAACACAATCCAACATCCACTGCAAAGTTCTGGCTCTATAGGGACATCTTCAAGCAGCAGAACCTCAGTTTTGGGCAGCCAAGAAGTGACACTTGTGCGAAATGTGACGCCCTGTTTTTAAAATTAACAGCTGCTACAACAGAAGGAGAAAGGTTGAAGATCGCAGCCGAGAGTGAGCTTCACCACCGGAAAGCTGAAAAAGCGTACACCCAGTTGCAGGCTGACACAGAGTGGGCCAAAGCCAATGATGACTGCCATGTCATTTGTATCGACATGCAGGGGGTAGTGTTCACGCCAAACCTGACACACTCCAACGTGTACTATCAACGGCAGCTGGCCAACTACAACCTCTGTATCCAGGAGATGGGCACTGACGATCCTCCTACAATGTGCCTCTGGCATGAGGGCATCGCTCACAGAGGTTCCATCGAGGTGGCAAGCTGTCTTTTGAAGTGGGCAGAAACATCTTTTGCTCCCCTAGTCCAGGCAAAGGAACGGAAGCTCGTCATCTATAGTGACCGATGCTGTGGGCAGAACAACAACTGGCGAGTCCTAAACCTCATGGCCCTGCTCGTATCTAGAAGGTACTTCAGTCAGAGCAGAAGTTCATGGTGTCTGGTCACTCCTTCCTTCCCTGTGACCGTTCCTTTGCCACGCTGGACAAGAGGCGTAAGGTGTCCACACTCCACACCCCCAGCGATGTCGCCGAGATGATCCGTGGAGCCAGGCAGCAGCATCCATTCAAAGTCATTGAGATGAAATGTCCGGACTTCAGGCAGCTCCCTGATGCAACATTAAAGCGTCCACCTGGCTTGCTAATCACATCCATGATGTGGTTGAAAGTGACAGGTAAAAAACAAAAGAGTAGGTCTTCTGAGATTAACAGTGTTGGGGATATGTGCGTGAAAGAAGAATCTTTATTGAATTTCTTGTTGAATCATGATTTCAGCTGCTGATCCATGGTGTGTCCACACAAAAGGGAGCCACAGCCTCTACGAGGGATGGAAGACCTGGCTGATCACCAAACAGAGGAAGAATCAACCACCTCCAGCTCCCTTGTTCTCCACCACGTATGCTCGTGCTTATGAGGACCCTCTGCCCGTCAAGAAGGAGAAGCACCGGGATCTTATGAAAATGCTAGCCTACATGCCACCGGAGGCCCAAGCATTTTATGGGGCATTAGAATGCGAAGAGTAGCCTGGTATGTGTAGGTCATGTGCAGGGTAAGGTGGGGTATATTGTGTATATTGTGTAAAATTAATCATAATAGTAGTTGTAGTTTATCTTGTATGCCTTATATTATGTTGTATAATAGGAATATATAGTTATTTATTTAGTAAATGAATGAATGGGGTGATTTATGAAATGTATTACAAAATGGTAAACTAGCATATGGAACCATAGCAAGGAATGATGATGATGTATGTCTGTATTGTAAATATGTATTGTTTACAGTTATTACTGTTGTTTATTGTTTGTATGTATTGTTGATTGTATGTACGGTTTATTGTTTGTAATGACGTTTATTTTCTGTACTATAAGTAGGCCTATGTATTGTTCATTGTTCGTACTGTATTGTCTGTGTTTTTGTTCTGTGATTTATGTTGGTAAAAAAATTAAAGAAATTGAAAGAAAGAAATGTTTAATATTTTCTTTAAGGTTCTGTCACTGTATTAAAACTAAGATAAAGGAATCAAATCTCCAGTGGTTTAAGTGATATGATGAATTGGACTTATACTGTTATTCCACATTAACTGGACTTATACTGTTCTTCCACATTCCAGAAATGTAAATTACTCTAACTTTTTATTTTTAAGATTGATACTAAAAAATCTTATCTCATTAGAATTGTGAAACTTTTGTTGTCTATCTTCAAGTAAAAAAAATATATATATATATAATATTCAGAGTCCAAATTAAAAAAATGTCATTATTCAAAATTTGAAAATATGGACTTATATGGTTCTTCGTCTCAAGCCCTCATTTGACACATACTGTACAGGCATACATTTCTGTGAGGCACTAGTAATATTCAAACAAACATTGTAATCTGGAAGATGTGGTTTTGCGATTATCGCAACATAAATGCAGCAATTTCTTCATTAAGGATGCAAATTGTTTTTGACAAGAGAACATCAATGTTTATATCCTAAAGAGAAGTCCTCCTCAGGCGGCTACTGTAACATAAAGGTAGGTCGTTGGAGTCTGAGACATATTGAACTGACACTCAAAAGAGCTCATAATAGTGAACTAATCCAATCATGTCAGCATCACTTCCTAATTATTTAAAATTTTAAACAAATTATCATTATTAGTATTATTCTATGTTTAAGTTTGAATTTAACAGAGAACATACGTCCATCCTTTGGTAAGAGTAGTAGTCACAATCTCAACCTGTAGCTAATGTATTTGGGGGAATATAATATTCATAAACTGGTTTCCACAAAGAACCCATTTGAGGCACAAGCTTCTGAAATGTTATGACCATGTTAAGAGTAAAAAAAAAACACACAATTGTTCACTTTTTAGACATGTTACTTTTGTGATTAGTAATTAATTGGTTATTCTTTCTTAGTTCACAACTAGTTCTCAATGAGGATATATTTCTTTAGTAATAATCAAATACCTACCAAGGAACTACCTTTGTACTAAATTACCTATTACTTACTGCTTAGTTAATATTGCTTCCATATTAGTTAATAGTATTAAGTTCGGTGTTAATGCAGTACTACCTATTACTTCCTGCATAGCTACTTGTTAACTACGGACCATTATTCTAAAGTGTTACCCCGATCTCTTCTCCTCCAGCACGAAGCAGGTTGAGTTCTGACTGTTACTCCCCTCGAGTTTTAATAAAGGCTCAAGTCGTTCCTGGGTTTTAACGGGCATTTATTTGGTGACAGAATCTTCAAACATGTCCTTGCATGTTCCTTTACTGCAACATTTTCATATTTCCGTCAGAACTGGTATAAATAAACACAGAAAACGTAATTAACCTTAAATTCTTGACATTTGCAGACAATATTAAACGAAATCACATAGAAAAACTAAGAGATAAAGCATAAATATATGGCATGTAAAATATCTTACTTGGCTTGTTACAAACACAGTCGGGTAACACAAATAAATGACAAGTAAATAAAAATATACCTCATTGGCCGCATGAACCCGAGAGGGTAAACTTAGGTGTATTCATCTTCACGCTTCACCGTCAAAACTTATGGATAACTTTACAATCTTCTGGGGCTTTCAGACAACAGGCTCGTGAGCCGCAGCACATATTTCTCTGATCTTAGCGTGTGCAGCCATACAGCGCATCCTCATAGCAACAAACTATAATTTCCACACGGAACAAAAAATAAGTTCCCTTATTTTTTCACAAAGTTTTAACAAAAAGATAATAAACATGAAATTATTATTTATTGGCCATAAGACATGATTTATTTCAATCATATGATTTTTAACCTCTTATATATTTATATTTTAACTGTGAACCATATTGAACTGAAATATATGTGTTGCCTTTGATGGCAGCTACACTGAGTGTTACGCCCCGTGGCTCAAAAGCGACGCAACAAAATTGGGACACACGAGAAAACCGAACTTTTAAATAAAGTTATTTATTAACACAAGGAAAATTATACAAAAACTGTGTAATGTAGCAGTCAGGTATCAGTAGTGTCGTGCTAGGTGAATGTGTGGAAATGTGATGTGCTGTAGTGTCGTGATGCATGCAAAAGAAACATAACCAAACGAATATCAAATCAAATAGGTCGCCCGCATCTGCCATCCGTCTTGCTTCTCTTAAAAGGGACAAAGGGAAGTTGGCAGCAGGTGTCACCGATGCAATCAGGAGAAATCCATCCAATACTGGGGAAAACCCCATTAAAGACACAGGTCGTCACACTCCTCCCCTTAAAACAGGGGTCTATCAAGAATCCCTGCAAATAGACAAGACAATTGAGCCAAAAAGTAAGCCCCATAACTTCCAAGAAGCTAAGGACAGCAGCCAAGGCAAGACAAAAAAATAAACAAGTTACACTACACATTAAACATCATTCATAGGGCACGTGACAGGGGATCTGCCACAAAATTTTCAGACCCTCTGATGTGCCGAATGTCAAGGCAATAGGCCTGGAGAAACAAGGACCAACGTATAAGCCTTTGGTTCGGGCAGTGAAGAGAATTCAAAAACGTCAGTGGGTTATGGTCGGTATAAATGACAACGGGTCGACTTGATCCAACATAGATGTCAAAATGCTGTAATGCCCAAATCAAAGCCAAAGCCTCTTTTTCCACCACAGAATAATTCAGTTGGTATGAATTAAACTTGCGCGAAAAGAAACTGACAGGCCGAACCACCCCCTGCTCATCAGCCTGTTGGAGGATAGCTCCAGCTCCAACCTGACTCGCATCAACCTGCAAAGAGAATGACCTTTCAAAGCAAGGAGCAGCAAGGACAGAAGATGAACACAATAGAGATTTAACATTTTCAAAAGCTAGCACACAATTTGAAGACCATATGAACTTTGTCTTGGCTTTTAAAAGATCGGTAAGTGGTGCGACAACTGATGAAAAGTTAGGACAAAAAGAACGGTAGTAACCCACTAAACCCAAAAAGCGCATAAGCTCTTTTTTGGTAGTAGGCGCAGGATACTCTTGAACATCTTGGATTTTTGCATTCAACGGTCGGACATCACCATTTCCGACCACTTTACCAAGGTATGTCACAGTGGCCTGAGCAAAGTTACACTTTGCCAAGTTCACAGTCAAGCTGGCTTCTGACAGACGCCTCAAAACTGCATGGAGACGTTTTAAATGCAAGTCCCAACTGTCACTGAACACAACAAGATCGTCCAAATACACAGCACACCCGCCAAGGCCTGATACCACACGGTTCATCAGACGTTGAAAGGTGGCAGGTGCATTTCGCAGTCCAAAACTCATGACTTTGTAAGAATAAAGGCCTGATGGAGTGACAAAGGAGATTTCTTGAGCTCGCCGAGTCAAAGGCACTTGCCAGTAGCCTCTTAGCAAGTCAAGTTTAGTCACATACTTAGCCGAACCTACCTGGTCAACACAGTCTTCCACCCGAGGGAGTGGAAAACAATTAGGTCTTGTCACAGTTTTGACTTTTCTAAAATCTGTACAAAACCTTACTGACCCATCAGGTTTTCCAACTAACAGACAAGGAGCAGAATGAACAGGGTTAACCTCTGCGCTAGACTTCTCATAATATGGTTTCAGTAAGTTCACATGATATAACTGGGTTGACTTTCTCCGATGAGTTGCAACCTCATAATTTTCGTCACTCAGTTTACGTTTTACGACATACGGGCCTTCAAATTTCGCTTCGAAAGGAGAAGAAAGCAAAAGACGTGACAAGAACCTGGTCTCCTGGCTCAAAAATACGACGTTCCACTTTGCGGTCATACAACCGTTTCATGCCTACCTGTTGTTTTTCAAGTTTATTCCTGGCCAGTGCTCTAGCCTGAATCAACCTCTGTCTAAATCCATAGACGTACGACAACAAATTTTTCGGCGAGTCAGAAACTTTGACCTCATTTTGTGGCACAGCCAAAAGCCCACGAACTTTGTGACCAAAAACTAAATCGTTAGGACTAAATCCAGTGCCTTCTTGCACAACCTCACGTGCAGCCAGTAGTAACCAGGGCAAACCCTCCTCCCAATCTCTATCCAACTGTACACAATAAGCACGAAGGAGATACTTCAAAGTTTGATGAAATCTCTCTAATGCTCCTTGGCTTTGTGGATGATACACACTAGCAAGATTATTGTAACACCTGTTTGATACTTTATCAGTTTATGGTAAGTAATAGGTATAAATGGTCCCTGAAGACTTCTCCTAATCACTGACCTTCAGAAGATTTAGGTATCGCAGGAGGCAGGAAACACACAGATCTGAATAATAGGGGGATTTATATATGTATTTGTTGAGGAAAACAGTGAATTAACAATGTACTCCAACAAAAGGAAATGAATATCAGGTTCAAATATCAATGATTTTACCCTTTGAAAATATTTAAATTGAGGAAAAAATGAAAGAAAAAAAAAACTAAGGAACAAATCACATCACATTCAATTTTTAGAAATTTCCCTTTTAGAACACTGGTTTCTACTCTTATTTAACCAATATTATTACAGTGTTTTTATAACAACCTCTTTAAATCCCTGTTTAATTTCTCTTAATGGTTTGTTATTTCTTTCCTTCCCTTTTAAATTATAACAAGGAAACTATTTTTCTACTTTTACACAGGCTATTTCAAAGTTACTGAGTTAGATCATTCAAATGTTCAGGTAAATACCTCAAATGAAAGAATCAACTGACTCAAATTGCACATATTAATGTCAGAACACATCACATGAACAGTGAATACAATTGAAATGTTCGTCCACTGCGAATGAGCTATGGAAGTCTCTATGGATCAGAAAGATCAACTGGAAGCGTTTTTTCTAGGCGCTCAGTTTATTCAGTGAGCGACCGTTAAAGTATCCTGTCTGCTCAGTTGTGAAGTATAACACGTGAAAAAAAAACCTCAAAGATGTATCCAACCAGTTTGTCCGATGTGAATCCACGAAATTTCAGTCCATTCCGCTCTTTGGGTGGCCCGCCATCTGTTTCTCTCCTCGACTACGCAGTTCAGCGTCAGCTGTTTAGCAACTCGTCTCGAACACAGTCCGAAAAGCACGCAACAAAAACCCGGCCAATTCCTCTGTAAACAACTAATGTTGTTTCCTCCGTGTGACGCAGCTGATATAAACTGTGTGACGCAGCTGATATAAAGTTGATCTATTTAAATCTCAGAGTCTAATTCTCATTACAAAACTCACTCAATTAGCAAATCTCGTTCAATATTATGTTCCTAAACAATTCGGATCTAGGTTTTTAACCAATATTTCTCATATTCTCCTCTTTTCACGGTTTCTCTCCGGAAAACCAATCTTTTTCCAAGTTCAACCAAATCTCCGTCTAACTTGTGGGTGGAGTTACCCTCACTCAATCAACCTAATTGGCCAAATCTACATCTGCAGTGCGATTTCATCATTTCCATTGGGCAAGTTTTTCTGCAGTATGCCATATATCCCATTTAATATAATCTTAATTGTAATATTATTGCGTTTCATAAAATCAAAACAATTTATTTGATCATCTAAGGGATTTTTTTTTATTTGTAGTTTTTTTCCTCTATGGCTGTTAAATTGGGTCCTATTTTGACCCTGGGTTACACCCTCCCCCTTTTAACATGTGCAAGTCCCTTTGCACACCATCACTGATTTCAAGATTGGGGGCTCTCAGATGCTCAACATGAGTGACCTCTTGAAATGACTCTACTAATGCCAGATTAAGACCTTGGAGAAGGGACTGGACAATTGTTACAAGAGGATTTCCCAATTCAGGGTAAGTCAGTATCTTTGGTTTTTCTCTTTGTCTTGAAGATCTCCTCACTTCATGCTCATGTTGTTCTGTTGCAGGTTCAACTACAGCTCCCTTATTCAGCTCTTGGCCACTTGAATTTCCCTCTTCCAAAGGTCTTTCTTCACTCCGAGTTAATGGAACTCCTGACTCTCTCCGCATATCCAAAGTGGGTGAACTATTTGGTTCATTGACTTTTCCTTCTACAGGTTGGACTTCAGGCCTCACAGGTAAATTATGTCTCACAGCAGGTTCATTTTCAGCTAAGTCATCTGCAACAACAGGATCCCCCATTTGCAGATCATCAACAGCTGTGGACTCCTCAGGAAAGTCATTTCCAGTTCTTTGATTTACCAGCAAATTGGTGTCAGATGTAGCTTCATTTGCATTGTCAGACTGTTCCATGCAGGATTTGTTGGGTACACAAGGCTCGTCGACAGTCTCAAACATAGGTCTTAAACAATAGACCATCTCCTCTTCATCAGAATCAGGGAACTCTGCTTCCCCTTCAGAAGTGTCACCCGCCGTCCTTTTCCGTGTTTTACGCCTCAAAATTTGATTCGGAGTTACATGATCATTCATTTCGGAAAGAAGGTTTCCACAAGGGAGCAACAGATCTCTATGTAATGTTCGAATGGGTCCAGATTGGTTCTCAGGACGTACCTTAAAGACAGGTAGGTCACCACTTTGGCTCACCACTACATAAACTGCTCCCTCCCATTTGTCCGCAAGTTTGTTTTTCCCTCGTATGCGCACATTCTTTACTAGAACTCTGTCTCCCTCTTTCAATTGTGATGCTGTTACACGTTGGTCATATCGAGTTTTATTTCGGTCTGCCATTTTTCTTGAATTCTCCATTGCTATTTTGAAACTTTCTTCCAGGTTAGATTTGAGGTTCTTCACGTATTGGAAGTGTGGCACTTCGTCTTTGTCCTTCAGAGGCAGCCCAAAGGCTAAATCAACCGGGAGTCTAGGTTGACGTCCGAACATTAGTTCGTAGGGGCTAAACCCAGTGGTTTCATTCCGGGTGCAATTGTATGCGTGAACTAGTGGTCTTACAAACTCCTTCCAACGGCTTTTGTCTTTTGTTTCCAGAGTTCCAAGCATGTTTAAAAGTGTCCTATTAAATCTTTCAACGGGATTTCCTCTGGGATGGTACGGAGTTGTCCTGATCTTCCGTATTCCGGAAACCTCACAAAGTTCCTTTATCAAGCGGGATTCAAAATCGGGTCCCTGGTCGCTGTGGAGGCGTTCAGGATATCCGTAATGACAAATCATGTGCTCCCACAGACATTTTGCAACTGTTTTAGCTTTTTGATTCGGTGTTGGAATAGCTAACGCATACTTGGTAAAATGATCTGTGATGACCAACACATCTTTTGTGTTACTACGATCAGATTCTAAGGTAAGAAAGTCCATGCATACTAACTCCAGGGGTCGTGTAGTTGTAATGTTCACAAGCGGAGCAGCCTTGCCAGGTAATACTTTCCTCCTCATGCATCTGCCACATGTCTTGATTTTATGCTCCACATCAGTAGCCATTTTGGGCCAGAAAAATCTGCTTCGAACCATGTCTAAAGTGCGATCAATACCCATATGACCAAGTTCATCATGCAGATTTCTGAGGACATCAGACTGAAGCTTTTCAGGTAAGACAAGTTGGTAAGCTGTCTTTTCACCTATTTGCCTCTTCCTATACAGAACACCATCCTGAAATTCTAGACGTTCCCTCTCCCTAAGTAGGTATGGCAATCTGGGAAGTGCATTTCGTACTGTTGGGGATGGATTCTCTCCAGATTTGATTTGTTTGATGACCTCTCCGATACAAGGATCAGACAATTGCAAGCTCTGGATTTCAAGGTTGGACAAATGTGGGATAAGTGGTAATCCTCCACAATGATCTTCATACGCATAAGTGTCCGGTACTGCAGCTGAATGTATGGCCAATGAATTGATAAAGGCAGCAGGTAAATCAGCATCGCATGCAACCTGTTGAATGAGGCGACTATCACAAATGGCCTGTACTACTTCAGTGCCGATTTCTCCATCAGAGCTTGACAGGTGCCTCTCAGTAAACTGGAGAATACGATATTGCTCCTTCTGTGAGGTAGCATCATTCACGAGCCCTCCATGCGGCCGTCGGGACAACCCATCCGCGTCAATATTCTGCTTCCCAGACCGATATTGCAACTTAAAATCATAAGTTGATAGTGCAGCTAACCATCTATAACCTGTCGCATCGAGTCTGGCGGTGGTAAGCACATATGTCAGAGGGTTGCTATCTGTTACCACTGTAAATGGGCTGCCATAGAGGTAATCATGAAATTTTTCGACAACTGCCCATTTAAGGGCAAGGAACTCGAGTTTATGAGCAGGGTACCTCGATTCGCTCTGTGAAAGTCCTCTGCTCGCATACGCAACCACTCGGAGCTGCCCATCTTGCTCCTGATACAGGGCCGCACCTAACCCGGTAGCACTTGCATCAGTGTGCAGAATGTAAGGCAGTCTTGGGTTTGCAAACGCCAATACGGGAGCTTGGGTAAGTTCCTTAATGATTAGATCAAATGCCTCCTGGCAAGAAGTGGTCCACCTTCCACCGAAAGGACCTTTCGGATTGTGATATCTGGTATCATTCTGTAGCTTCAAGTTTTTCCGGATTGGTGGATACCCGGAAGTCAATTCATTAAGGGGTCTGATCTTCTTGGAAAAGTCCTTGATAAATCGACGATAGTACCCAATGAATCCAAGGAATGATCTTAATTCTTTCAAGTTTTTTGGGATTGGCCAGGTTTTTACAGCAGCTACCTTATCAGGATCCGTTTGGACCCCCTGGTCAGAGACTATATGACCTAAATACTTTACGGAGGATTGTGCAAAAACACACTTCTCTGGGGCTAGTTTTAGACCATAGTCCTTGAGCCTGTTAAGAACTCTCATCAACCTTTCCTCGTGCTCTTCTAAGTCCTTGGAAAAAACAATGATGTCATCAATGAATACAAGGACCTCTTTGAGATTTATGTCAGTCATGCATTTCTCCATTATCCGCTGAAAGGTGCTTGGAGCATTTGTCACTCCCTGTGGCATGCGGTTAAATTCATAAAATCCCAAAGGACACACAAAGGCAGTCTTAGCTTTGTCCTTCTCCTCAACCTCAATTTGGTAGTATCCGTACTTTAGATCGAGTACTGAGAACCACTTTGATCCAGTTAGAGCCATGAAGGTGTCCTCCAGTTTTGGTAACGCATATGCATCTCTTGTTGTCTGCTGGTTTAGCTTCCGGTAATCTATGCACAGGCGAATATCTCCACTCTTTTTTCTAACCACGACAATTGGCGAAGAGAAAGGAGACTCTGACTCTTGAATAACTCCGACATGGAGTAGCTCTTGAATATGTTTTTTAACAGCCTCCCTGTCTTCAGGATGTATCGGCCTAGGTCGATGTTTGAATGGAGTTTCATCTACCAAGTTGATTCGATGTTTAACCTTATCAGTACATCCAAAATCCAAAGAATGCATAGAAAAGACTTCAGGGATGCTCTCCAGCTTTTTGGTAATTCTGTCCCTCCACTCAGGTGAAACAGGTGAGTCATCAAAATTGAATTTAAGGTTTCCTGCTGAGATGGGTTCTGATACACTGTTGCAAGTTGATTTTGATTTAGGAAACACAGATTGGATGGCCTTTAGTTCAGCTAGAATGCACCGGGGAGGAATTGTGACATCATGGGCTGTAGGATTTGAAATTACCACAGGTAAGTGACAGCGGGATTTCTCGCCAAGCGTGACAACACAAGTATTAACGATCAACCCTCCAGGCAGAGGGGAAACTGAAGGATGCTCAGCTATCACCCACTTGTCTGAATGTGGCTCTCTGACAGTGGCGGTACCACAAATTACTGTGCTTTGGCCAGCTGGGATCACCTGTGGCTGCGTTACTGGCATTCGCACCAACCCAACATTCCCCTCTGTACTCTGCTCTTGGCGCAACTGCAAAACCTTCAACACTTGCTTGTAGCCAATTGAAGGAGAAAAGTAGCAGGTTTGCAGCGCACAGAATTCCTTGTACAACTCATCCAATGTATTTGTGCCAACTAAAACTAAAAGTTGAGAATTAGAGGAAAGATCAGGAACGATCAAAGCTAAGGTGGACACTTCAATATCAACACCAACAAAGTCTTTCGGGAAGGTAATTGCTACTTCCACGTAGCCCAGATAGGGAACACTTTGTCCGTTCGCACTCTCAACTTCCAATAAGTTGTTCAAAGAGTGAATATGGTGGTCTGACAAGTTCTCATTATAAAAGGAGTGAGAAATAGTAGTAACTTGTGACCCTGTGTCAAGCAAGCAATTGCATTTCTTTCCTGAAATATTGATCTGAGCTGTGCACTTAGTCCCAATTAACCCTTTGGGTAAAAAAGGATGATGCAACTTGGATTGTGTTCGAGCCATCAACGTTTGTGAATGTTTGGGACGAGCCTGGTAATCGTCAGTCCCTGTTTGTCCCACAACAGGAACTGTGCCTAGTTTAACTGAGGGGAGTTCAACTCCCACTCTCTTTGGCGTTTTTCGAATTGCCTCCTCTTTTCTGATACTAGTGTGGGATTTGGTTCATTTGGACAAGAGGTGGCAATGTGCCCATCCTCCCCACATTTGAAACAATAGCCCGGTTTGGGTCTGGCAACTGAGTGCCTGCCTGCGGTCTTACGTTCGTCTTTGGCCTGCTCAGTGTTTTTTTTATTTGACGCCTTAGAGACACTTGACTTGGGGTTAAGCTTGTCCTTCTTTTGGTTTGATACCAGAGTGGTAAGCTGACTTCGAAGCTCAGCTATCTGACTGGTCAGTTGGGTGGTAACGGAATTAAGTTGGGCTATTTCATCTGTTGCTGGGAGAGTCTGGGATTGTATTGCAGCTCGCTGTTTGACAGTTCCTAAATACTGCTTCATCCGTGCGCTCTTGGAAGCATGCTTGTCCTCCTCAGTTCGTAGCATGGTCATAAATTCTGCAAAAGACGGTGGAGAGTATTTCTTTTGCCCGAGCTGTAATTCCAGGATCAATGAGTTATCCCAGCATCCTCTACAGAACTGTTTTAGAAGATGTTTATTTACTTCAGAACTGAGGATTCCACCCCTCCGTGCAGCTGTCTGCAGTGCCGTGTACAAACGTTGGAGATACACAGATGGCTTTTCACCAGGATTCTGGAAAATATTCATGAATCTTGCAAACAATTCATCACCATCTTCCACTGTAGCAAAAGCAGAATCAAGTAATTGAATGTAGTTGCTGGGTGAAGCCATAGGATCAGCTGATCTGACAACATCAGCGGCTGGTGGAAGAAGGCTTTCACAAATTCTCCGTATTCGATGGAAGTCAGAGACCGTTGGGTCTCGGAAGAGCAATTCAGCGCCAGAGCGCCAGGTTTCATAATCGACTTCATTAGGAGGGCGAGGAGTTCGCCCGGAAAAAGTTCGGAGCCTTGAGGGTGAACTTCCATGAGCCACCAGGTCATTGGTACGTACAATGTGTTCTACAACGACTCTCTGGACTTCAGGAGGATTCAAATCACAGGCAGAAAGTACTGGAGTTGCAGGACTCACTGAAACTGGCTTAAAAGGAGCAGAGTTAATTTGTGCATCAGCTGTTATTACTGGAGGCTGAGTAAGAAGATTGAGGTTAGCCATTGGATCAACTACACTTTCAGCAGATGTAGCGTCATGAGGCTCATTTACAACTAACTCAGGATTCTGTGTTGGGTCTACAGCTTCGCTAATATGAGATAACATTTCCTTGAGAATTTCTGCAAAATCTTCTCCACTGCGTGTTGCTAAAGTTTTCAACTCCTTAAGGTAAGTCAGAGTCACATCTTTTCCCATTTTTTGAGTGTAAATGTTTGGCAGAGCTGTTACATGGTAGGAAACATCAGGATTATCTTTCGCCTGTTGAACATATGGCAACAGTGGCTGGAGATTTCTCACAGCCTGGCCAGAATTGTACTCCACAATCAAAGACTTCTGTGACTCTGTGGTAGGGTCAGGGATTGGAATAATTCTGGTAATTGATCCATATTGTTTCACAAAGTCTAATATTTCCTCATCCACCTCAGTTTCTGTTATACCACTAACTAGAATCGCATTAGGGATTTTGATGCCTTTTTCCTCTATAATTTCCATCATTTTTCTGAGTTTTCTTTTCCTTGCTTAAACAGCTCTTTAAAACTTTGTAATACGATTTGAATGTGAACCTTAGTGTTTTTCTCTGCCTCCTGGCTGCTGGCTCGCCAATTTTATGTAACACCTGTTTGATACTTTATCAGTTTATGGTAAGTAATAGGTATAAATGGTCCCTGAAGACTTCTCCTAATCACTGACCTTCAGAAGATTTAGGTATCGCAGGAGGCAGGAAACACACAGATCTGAATAATAGGGGGATTTATATATGTATTTGTTGAGGAAAACAGTGAATTAACAATGTACTCCAACAAAAGGAAATGAATATCAGGTTCAAATATCAATGATTTTACCCTTTGAAAATATTTAAATTGAGGAAAAAATGAAAGAAAAAAAAAACTAAGGAACAAATCACATCACATTCAATTTTTAGAAATTTCCCTTTTAGAACACTGGTTTCTACTCTTATTTAACCAATATTATTACAGTGTTTTTATAACAACCTCTTTAAATCCCTGTTTAATTTCTCTTAATGGTTTGTTATTTCTTTCCTTCCCTTTTAAATTATAACAAGGAAACTATTTTTCTACTTTTACACAGGCTATTTCAAAGTTACTGAGTTAGATCATTCAAATGTTCAGGTAAATACCTCAAATGAAAGAATCAACTGACTCAAATTGCACATATCAATGTCAGAACACATCACATGAACAGTGAATACAATTGAAATGTTCGTCCACTGCGAATGAGCTATGGAAGTCTCTATGGATCAGAAAGATCAACTGGAAGCGTTTTTTCTAGGCGCTCAGTTTATTCAGTGAGCGACCGTTAAAGTATCCTGTCTGCTCAGTTGTGAAGTATAACACGTGAAAAAAAAACCTCAAAGATGTATCCAACCAGTTTGTCCGATGTGAATCCACGAAATTTCAGTCCATTCCGCTCTTTGGGTGGCCCGCCATCTGTTTCTCTCCTCGACTACGCAGTTCAGCGTCAGCTGTTTAGCAACTCGTCTCGAACACAGTCCGAAAAGCACGCAACAAAAACCCGGCCAATTCCTCTGTAAACAACTAATGTTGTTTCCTCCGTGTGACGCAGCTGATATAAACTGTGTGACGCAGCTGATATAAAGTTGATCTATTTAAATCTCAGAGTCTAATTCTCATTACAAAACTCACTCAATTAGCAAATCTCGTTCAATATTATGTTCCTAAACAATTCGGATCTAGGTTTTTAACCAATATTTCTCATATTCTCCTCTTTTCACGGTTTCTCCTTTCGGAAAACCAATCTTTTTCCAAGTTCAACCAAATCTCCGTCTAACTTGTGGGTGGAGTTACCCTCACTCAATCAACCTAATTGGCCAAATCTACATCTGCAGTGCGATTTCATCATTTCCATTGGGCAAGTTTTTCTGCAGTATGCCATATATCCCATTTAATATAATCTTAATTGTAATATTATTGCGTTTCATAAAATCAAAACAATTTATTTGATCATCTAAGGGATTTTTTTTTATTTGTAGTTTTTTTCCTCTATGGCTGTTAAATTGGGTCCTATTTTGACCCTGGGTTACATTATGCTTGATTTTTAGCTGTTTTAGAACTTGTTGGAAGAGATGAGAGGTAAGATTAGTAACCTGATCACTCTGAACAATTTTTGGAATGCCGAAAAGTGACATAAATTGTGACAAAGCTCTTACAATTGATCGTGATGTAATTGTACGCAACGGATAGGCCGAAGGGAAACGTGTGGCCAGACACATAACAGTAAGCAAGTATTTGCTTCCCGACTTTGAACACGGCAGAGGACCCACGCAATCCACAATAATGTGTTCAAAGGGGTCGCAATTTGCAGAAATCGGATGTAACGGAGCCGGTTTCAGTTTTTGATTCGGCTTACTAGTTACCTGACAAACGTGACATGATTTTATGTATGCTGAAACGTCGCGTTTTAAACGTGGCCAAAAAAAATATTGCAAAACACGATCATAGGTCTTACGCACCCCAGAATGACCCGACTTTTCGTGTGCGACTTCCAACACAGCATGCCGAAATTTTGTGGGAACCACTACCTGAACAATAGGATCCCCAACAAAATTCTCACCATGAAGACTCCATTTCCTCAGCAACAAACCATCTTGTACAAAATATCCTCTAGCCATATCTGGTACATCACTGTCATGAAGGGAGGAGGTAATCAGCTCAACCAAGGAGGAATCTGAGTGTTGTTCTTTACTCAGCTCATCTGCAGACAGAGGAAAAGACAGAGCAGACAAATCAGGTATAGGTACCTAACGTATTTAACTCTTTTCCTTGAGCCTCCAAAAGCTCAACATTTTTAGTCATAGCGCGAGTTACAACACCCACAGGGTCTACAACCATTTTCTGTTGAATCAGCTCTCCACTAGATGAAACCATAGGAGCTGGCGATGCATTTGCCCACACCCGGTCTCCTGCTAATTTATTTCCCAAGATGAGATGAACGCCCTCGATTGGTAAAGCAGGACACAATCCCACTACTACTTCACCAGTCACTAAATCAGAGTGAAGATTGACTTTATGAATAGGAACTGTTAACCTATTTAAGCCCATTCCTCGAACTAAAACACTATCACCTGTTTCAGATTGCACTGAAAACGGCAAAATGGATTCCAAAATGAAAGAATCCATAGCTCCCGTATCACGCAGAATTCTAACTGGAACTTCAACTCCATCCGACAATGACACTCGGCCTTCTGTAATGAAAGGAGCATAAGTGGACAAATAATCATTAGACAGTTGAATTTCATTAGTCTCAGCATCACTCAAATTAACAGAATTTGCAACTGCAGCAGGCTTAAACTTATTCACATCAGTACGTTTATTTTTATCCTTAAGTATAGGGCAGTCCCCTTTCCAATGCCCTTTTCCCCGACAGTAGTTACAGGTTTTAGACGGATCAAACTTCCCTAAAGAAATGCGGCCACTCTGTGAAGTAGTATCTGTAAAGCGATTCGCACTCACTTCACGTGCTCTCCAATCAATAGCAACATTTTTGTGAGTGAGCACAAAATCATCCGCAAACGACGCTGCCTCCTTCGGAGACTGAACTTTATACTCACTGATATACGTCGCAATTTGATCAGAAACGGAAACTTTAAACTGTTCAACTATGATCAATTGAAGCAAATCCTCAAATGTTCTAGCATCAAGCGAAGCACACCAACGTGTAACATGTCGTCTTAAATCTCGCACAAACTCCAAATGAGTCTGTCCCTGACTCTTTTTACACGACCTAAAGCGTTGTTGATAGGTTTCAGGTACACACTCGTATACTTTCAACACTGCGGACTTAACGGTTTCATAATCTCTACACTCCTCTGTACTTAAAGCAGAAAAAGCTAACTGCGCTTTACCAACTAATACACTCAGCAACAACAAAACACAGTTTGCTTTAGACCAACCTTGTATCTCAGCAACACGTTCAAGCATAGTAAAAAAAAACATCCGGATCAGCCTCATTAAATTTAGGAACAAGTTTTAGACTTTGATTCAGCGGAAAATTCCCACACGCACCAACAGTTGAATCGCTATCAACTTTACCTTCATTAATGAGCTTCAGTTTTAAATACTCCAAGTCCATTCTTGCTTTTTCCAATTCAATTCTACCCTGCTCAGACCTTTGCTTTATTTTCTCATGCTCCATTTGTAACAATAATAACTCTTTTTGTTGGTCAAAAGTTAAAGCAGACTGTACAGTCAAACTTTGTTCGTGCTCATCACTTTCACTCATTTCAGCAATCAAAATTCTCGTCAATCAATTTATTTTTCAACTCAGTTCTAATACTACTTTCTTTTATTCTCTTATCGCCAAGTTTTATTTCGTAATATTCCGCGATTTTTAAAAGTTGATCTTTTGTGCATTTTTTTATCAGAACGTGACAAGGCGATTCAACAAATTTTTTAACATCAGCCATAAGCAAATAAACCACAGACTGAAAGAAACCAGATGTGCAATAAAAATACTTGGAATTTTACCCACTATCTAACTCTTCAGAATAAGTATATCTACCTACCTAAAGCCTAGTCTTCATGCGGATACTGGCAGGGGGAAATTAAGCACGCAAGCCCAGTGGGTGGAACTGCAACTGGTTAAACCAGCGACAATTCTCAACACCATGGATGTGCTCCCGAGACAACAGCTACTACCCGCATTCACCACAACACTACAAAAATAACAAAACCCGACATGTCTCAAAGGAAACACATCGCTAATCCTAGCAGGGAAAAACTCCAAGTCAAAACAAACAATATTGCACAAAGGCAACTTACCAGTCGATAAATTCAAACGACGACCAAACAACCGCACCAAATGCTTTCAGGTGTCCCAAACCCCACTTATTGTGACGTCTAATTATTCAAATTGGGTTTCCCCAAAACGTCACAACTAAACAACCAATCAAATCATGTTCAAAGGAATCGGAAACAAAACATGATGAAACGAACAAAATCAAATATTTTCAAATCACCGACGTGATTTATTAACACAAGGAAAATTATCCAAAAACTGTGTAATGTAGCAGTCAGGTATCAGTAGTGTCGTGCTAGGTGGAAATATGATGTGCTGTAGTGTCTGTAGTGTAGTGTACGTTGCAAAAGAAACATAACCAAACAAATATCAAATCAAATAGGTCGCCCGCATCTGCCATCCATCTTGCTTCTCTTAAAAGGGACAAAGGGAAGTCGGCAGCAGGTGTCACCGATGCAATCAGGAGAAATCCATCCAATACTGGGGAAAACCCCATTAAAGACACAGGTCGTCACACTGAGGAAGACAACTCAAGCACCTTATGTGTAATGCCTAGAAATTTGTTAAGCATTTTGCACTTACTCAATATCATGTGTGAGTATATTAGTAGGATAACCAGTATGGAATTCAGGTTTGTATGTTGAATTAAACTTAATGAATGAAGAGCATCAAGACCATTTCCCATCCTAAAACATATTATGCTGCCATGCAAAGGCAAAAGGCCGTAACTTCGTTTTTGGTCGAAAATTCGTTATTGATATTTTTGGCACATTCAATACATCCTTTATTATGTGGATAAGTATCTTGAGTCAATGTAGTTGTTTTTTCGAGTAAATAATAGGTTGTCTTAACAGTAACTTCCAGAAGCCCATGAGAAACCAAGGCAGAACACCGTAACACCAGTTACAGCTCTTTGGCTTTGTTTTGGAAAGCTCAAATTGAGTTACGGTACTCTGCCTTTGTTTAGCCGTGCGTCAATATGAAGTTACTGTTCCGGTGTTCTATCAAATAATATCAGATTGTACGCACTGTGTTCTGCCTTTGTTTTACTGTCCATTAAAATCTGCCGCATTTAAATTATGGTGTAGCCTGTGTACCGTGTACAGCTGCCATCAGTCCCTGTAATAGTGATGTGTCGTTCATGAACGATTCGTTCATTTTGAACGAATCTTTAATATGACTCGGGACTACCGAGTTGTCTCAGAGAGTGATTCGTTCATTTTGGGTTGACCGCGCATGCGCATTGCGCAACATATGGTATCTGAATCTGTACTGGAAATGATTAGTTCATCTCTCTCTCGAGTCTTCGGGTTCGGGACGGGTCCGAGTCTTTCGTTCTTCCTGTCAGTCCCATAGAGACTATGCTGTCAGTACCGGAAAGAGAAATGATTAGTTCTTCTATACTCTTTGGTTCATCTTTCGAGTCTCGAGTTCGGGTTCGGCCGGGTCCGAGTCTTTCGTTCTTCCTGTCAGTCCTATAGAGGCTATGCTGTCAGTACCGGAAAGAGTAATGATTAGTTCATTTTCTTCGGGTTTGAGTCCTTCGTTCTTTTGTCACGTGACTTGTCCCCGTATTGAATAGCCTACTAATTCACAACCTTTTTACAAACAAGCACGTAGTTAATGTATAATATAATAGTAGTTAATTAATGTATAATATATAATAAAACACACCACAGATGCACAAGAAACATTTAGAAAAGAGACGGACAGGGACAATAATAAGATGGAACTTTATTTTTCAGATAATGTTTATTTCACATATTTTGTATTTTAATTCCTAAATATAAAATAATATACATTCCGACGCAGTCAACAATACGAATCTAATGTTGTATTTGATGCGAGATACCAGCGGTCACGTGACAAAAGAACGAAGGACTCAAAACCCGAAGACTCGAAGAAAATGAACTAATCATTACTCTTTCCGGTACTGACAGCATAGCCTCCATGGGACTGACAGGAAGAACGAAAGACTCGGACCCGGTCGAACCCGAACTCGAGACTCGACAGATGAACTAATCATTTCTCTTTCCGGCCCTGCTGTATCACACACGGCACGGCCCAGCAGACAGATCAGAGTCAGACACTGACGAGTCGACACCTAACGTCTCGAGACACGAGAGGAGGAGAACACACCTGATAAATATGAAGTTGCAAAGGAAAGAACGTCTCGGATCAGGAGGTGAGGTGAACTAACAGAATCAGACTGCAATAGCCTGAACTTAAGACCCACTAATCAATTAATAAAATTTTTGGTTTCTTATAATTTGGCTTTGGCTGCATTACCCTATAGTTTATTTTTATTCTTTTTACAAATGTAATCAACATTTTCGTAAGTACTAGATGTGTTGGGATATTTAACATGCCATTTTAATTATATTATGCTGAAATGAACGAAATGACTCGAAAAAAGATTCGTTAATTTTGCTGAACGAGACTCAGTAAAATGATCCGAACTTCCCACTACTACCCTGTAACCTCTGAAATGTCCTCAGAGGGACAGCTTTGTCCTGCACAAAACGTGGTCAGAACATTTAGTATGGTCTGAACCCGCTCCATTGACAAACGTGCGATATCGATCGCGAAGGATATATGCAGAGTTGACAGAAAAAGGCTACACATGCCGTAGCAGGTGAATACAACAAAGAACTAACACCCACCTCACCCAGGTCGGGTACCGGACCTGGTTGAAACTTTCATGCATCTAGCTGGCAGTGCCAAAACTGCATTTTGCCGGCACCTTCAGCACCACCCTGAACATGGTCTAGCCGACGCGGGACTAATAGTCACAGAGAGAGATAATAATGAAGCAACAAGTATATTGGTGCATACAAAATCAAACCAGCTGTTACAAGCAGGTTATACAGAAAATCACAGCGTCCGGCATAAATCCGCGGGACGAGCCAAGTTCAAGCCAAGTTGCATACTTATCGTGATCATTTTGAATGCGCGCTTTGCAAGTTTTATGCCACTCGGGTTATTACGGGTACCAATTGAAGATACTCTTCACCGCAATGGAGGTATTGTGTCATGTCTGTATTAATAATGCCATCAGAATGCAACCAAAGTACTGGATAGCAATAAGATGGCTATAAGTAATTGTAAATCATTCAAAATAAATGCCATGATCACTAGATTGTATACAGGTGTTACTATAATGATTTTGTAAATGGGGATCAGCAACCAAATATTGATAATGAGGAAGTTACTGGTGTGGGGGTCAAAAGTCAAGTTTGAGCTCAAGATTTTTTTTTTTTATGTACATAATTTTCATTACTAAAACATCTAATTGCCAGATTTCCAGTGTCCTACCTATAATAAATTTGGCTGGACAATTTTTTTGCGTTTGCAGGGCAGCATGGCCCAATTGTAATGCTTAGCTCCCATATTCTATTCAACATTTCAGTCTTAATGTATACAAATGCTGCAGCCCTCTAGAGAGTTCTGCATATAAACTGTAGGGAAGTGTATAAATCAAAATAAATCAAATTACTTCTCAATCAAGCACCTACGCGTGCCACTTTAGTTGGTTGAACATATGACGTGCACTGTGGAAAGCAGCATGTAATCTGGGGGTGTTGTGGCTGCGGTTCAGCGGTAAATTAGTCTCAACGGGACGCCGTCAGAGTATGTGTTTTACACAACAGGCATAACAAGCCTTAAATCAGACATTTGATTTGAACGTCCCATAGCAAGCAGGAAAACAAAATGGATATGTCTCTTTAGTGTCTTTTTGAGTATTTCATGCATAGCATGAATATCATATCGTTTACATAGTGTTTACATAATGCTCTTTCTAAAACTAGAAATCAATGAGTTCGGTCAATTTGTTGTTGCCAATCCTTTGGTTTTTGTATAATTCTGATGTAAAGAAACAGGATCATTGTGAAAATTCCTTCTTTCAAGAAGTACGGCACATACTGTCATTCTAAGTAATAGCAATTGCAATATTTTATGAGATGAACATGAGTGAAAACTCAAGTATCAATATGTGAGCTGAGAGACCTTAACAATGATCAATCAATATCTGCATTATTTACTTTACGCATTTTACAGTGCATGCTCAGACAATTTGTTGGTACAATCAGACAAAATGTTCATTGCTGTGGCTCAGCTCCCTCGATAGTGCCACCCAAAAGACCCTGTTCCAAATCAGGACAACTTTCAACCATCCTATTGTCACGGTTCATGAATTCACTGTCTCTCTCTCGTCTTGCGTGCTGTGTGCGTGCGTGTGTGTGTGGGTGTGGCCGCTGATCACCACTGATTACCGGCGCCAGCTGGTTCCACTTGTTTGCCCCTTTATATGTCAGTAACTGCTGGCTCATGTTGTTAGATCGTTGTGGCTTCCCCGATGTGTGTTCCTTGTCCTGTTCGTCTCCTGGTTCCTGAGTTGTGGATTATTCCTGTTCCTCGTTGTCATCTTCTTGGATTCCTGTGTTGCTTCATTGAGATCACCGTTCACCTTCACCACCTCTGGGTTGCCCGTCAAAGTCCCTGCGTCGCTAGTCTTCCTCTGTGTTTTGTGTTTGCCTGACCTGCTGCTTACCTCAGCAATAAAGAGCATTTTACTTGCATCTTGCATCCAGTCTTCTATTTCATCACACGTATTGACCTCCCAGACACCACAGGGGTGGACTGGAGGGAAACCTTAATTCTGTGTCTGGTGAGTGTCGCGTCCCGGTCTGGAACCAAGCCCATCTCCAAGTCCTTTCCAGAGCTTCGTGACCCATACATAATGACAACAAAAATTAAACCCAATATTTTATGATGATAATGATAATTGACATCAAAGTTTTCTCAATGAAAGCAGTGGATGTACCGGCTGGCTGGCACAAGCTGCTGAATTTTACAACTTGTGAGAACATGATGTATATCAAAATGGACTGCAACCAGTGAAAATTTGTTTTAAAGGACAATTCCGGTATTTAACACTTTGAGTCTATTTTCTAGTTTGTTTTGGATGAACTAGAGTGGTGGACTTAGAAATGTTGACGATGGGTCCTGTCTCGACTTTTTGACTATTTTAGAATCGCCTCTGAGCGCTTCAGAGTGGCTGTCTACGGGCATGCTCAAACATGTCCTTAAAACAACCCTTAACGTTCGTTTTTAAAACTGTGCAACTCACCGAGTGGTTAGTGGTGTTCGTTATGGAGAGCGCGCAGCGCGCGCCGTTTGAATGAATGCTGCTGCTGTTGTCTGTGAGTGAAGCTCCCAGAGAAAGCTGAAAAGTCTAGTCTGCCGCCCTATTTGTTTTCTTGTTACATGCAGTAAATAAGATATGAAACCTCACACTACGATAAGGTAAGAATTGAGCGTGTTCCTCATTTCCAGAAATACCTCGTTATAGCTGATCGACGTCTGCGTGTTCCAGAGTCTTTTTAGAAGGGCTATAACTTTGTGTGTGTGTTTATATCAGTTAGAGGGCTGAACGAAATCAAACTGCAGTAATTAAAATAACCCTGTAAGTTGAAATATTCTCCTCACAGAGCGACGAGCGTGTTCATCTAACGTTATATATTTTTATCCGATTCACAGTGCGTGTTCCACTGCGATCCGTGATAAACATAGAAGCAGTTATATTTATCTGATTGTCAATGCGTGTTCCATTGCAATCCCAGTAATAAACAGCTGTTTGTCTATGTTTGCTTGTATGGTATGGGATTAATATCCTGTTGTCTGTTCAATTATTTATCGTGCAAACACTGCGCGTGTCCGAGTGTAATTGAATAGGAGTGTAATTGAATAGGAGTTATTTCAAGTTTGTTCAAGTGAATCTTGACATTGAAACTGAGCCAACAGTTAAGAGCCCTGTTGTTTGTGTGCCCAGATAAACTTGCACAGAGACGATCCGCCCGAGATCGCTATTTTCCCATCGTTTCATCTATTATAACGCAAAGCTGTCGCTTGCTTAAAGTTAATATCACTCCAAACAAATTGAGTGAAGCCCCACGTCGTAAACCCAGCTACGAGTGGTGTATCTTATTTGAACAGTGTGAAATGCGCCGACATTTCCCGTAAAATGATCGATTGTTACTGTACATGCATGTTCTGTGGACATTGTTGAAATGCTCCCATATTGCATGGAACTCTAACAAACTGTTTTCCAACTGTCTGCAATTCCCGGTTCGCCCACTAGCGTTCGTTTGGTCGCTATAGTTACGATCGTGACACGGAAGTCTTAGCCAACGCTTCCGGGTGAACTCTGACCCAACCCTCGTTGTAAACAAACGCTACGCTAAGCTAAGAGAGGCAGTTGCTTGCATTGAGGCCTGTGCTAAAGCTTTAGCATCAGTTACTGTTATCAATACTAACCCCAGCGGTTAACTACAGTGTCTGTTTGAAAAACGTTAAAGTGATTTAACCATGTAGACACCTCGACGTTCACACCTGTTGGTCCTTTCTTGTTTTTCTTATTTTACCTTTCTCACACTTTAAGTACCTTTACTTCCCCTAAAAGGAAAATACTGGTTTATGATTATTAATTGACAAATTTCGAATTTGTTTTAAAGAACAAGGAAATATTAAACAAAATTGAAATTCTACCTTTTCTAGACAGATAATTTCTAATGATTTCTAGATTTATTTTTGTAATAATTCTAATTACATAATTTTCATAATTTTTACATTTCTCGTTGAGATCTAGTCACTTTAGGTGAATAAGTCTTTGAAACTCAAGAACTCTGAAAGTAAAGTTTGAAAGTTGTTATTACTATTACAAAAATAGTGTTAGACTCAGACTTGCTCATTATTGTCATTGCGTTTTATCCTTTCGTCCTGTTGGTTATAAACTTAACCACTATATTTGATTAATTCATGTTCGGGACGCTTCAATAGGGGACATTACCATCTCCATATGAGTTTCAAATAAACCAGAGACAATCGTCTTTTACAAAAGTTTATTTGTGTGTTTAGTTGTTCCTCAACTATCAATTCTATACTCGTGGTAGACCTAAAGGTAGCGGGATCCAACCTCCTTGCTTCATTTCTTCCTCATCACGTCTTTCCTGTTCTGTCCTGCTTTATTCCACCTTATTCTTCACATTTGTAGGGAACAAACCTGGAAGAACCATCAATCGACTCTAAAAAGAGACAAAGATAATCTTTCCCAACAAACAGATTATTAGGTATTTGATTTTTAATCAAACCCTCTTGTGTCTTCATACTCTCCCTGCATTTGTAAACGCAATTTAAACTTTGATATCTTATCCAAGATCAAGTAACAGAGACAAGTGCGTAGCAAACTCCGCCTTCAAAGCATCCCTGCTGTAAACTCTGCTGTAAGCGGTCCAACTGAAGGTGTGTGTGTCAATCCGGTCAAACTCAGAAAAGAGGTATCCGCATTATTATTGTTGTATTTTTCATTGCAAACATAAGCAATAATATTGTTTACCTTTCTGGAAACAGATTTTTTTTGTTTTTCATTGATAAGAAACATCTATGAGAAATTAATACTTCCCATAGTTAATAATTTTCTTTTTGTTTTTCCCTCATTGAAATTGGTTGTTAACTTTTCTCTCTTTTTCCCTTACTCAGTTGAGCGACGAAGTCCTCACATCACGAGTTGAAACCAGCTTTTCAGTGATAGGAAATATTTACAAAAAATAATATTTTCCCCCTATAAAAAAAAGCTTTTTCCATTTGAGATTTGTTTTAACCTTTTTCTTTTTCTTTACTTTACCCAGTTGAGTGACGAGATCTTCGCATCACTAGCCTCACTGTGTACACTTAGACCAACACTTAGTCATCACGACACTTCACTATTGATGTACAATTACTGAAACGACACTTAGCCGTTCAACCACATATAGGCTTATACACACAGATCTGTGTCAGTCTCTTCACCAAGCGTACCAACATGTCGTGGACGACAAACCCCACTGCCCAACGGGAAGACGTGGACGCCTGGCTCAGAGGCATTACAGACTGCCTCACACCAAAGACAATTGAACTGTTATTATTTTTAATAATAATCATAATTCTGAGAAGATTCCTGACACACGATTCAAGCCAAAACCAAAACCATGTGGAACTAACCAAAATAACCTGTTCCCTAAGCAATGCCTTCACAGCCCAGCTAAACCTAAGCCACCAGCATGTCACCTACCTTCAGGAGGAGCTGACACGTGCCCAAAGCCGCATAGACAAGCTTGAAGTGAAAGTCCAGGATGACTCCAAGACCACCGAGTTCCTGAGAGAGCTGATGCACACTCAACCCTGCAAAGACCAGCTCAAAGGTGAAGCTCAAGACAAACTCAAAGTGTCCGACGAAGCGGAGCAAGAAACAAAGACACAAGTTGACAAGCTCCAAGAAGCCCTTGCAGTCACTGAACGTGACAAACAAGAGTTAAAGACTGTCCAGAAACACCTGGTAAACCAACTCCAGTCTGCTGAACATCAGTTAGAGAAAGCCAAAGCTGACATTGAAAGTAAGAACTCTAAAATCACTGCTCTGAAAGACCACCTGGAAAGGTGCAGCGCTGAAATGGACCATCTGACCCAACAGCGAGACGACGCCAACGATGAGCTCTACGCGGTCAGAGATGAACTCCAGCACATTTTCCAACAGAAACCAGAGCCAAGAAGGGAGAGACCTCCCTCAGCATCACCCCTGCTGAGCAGAACAGAGTCCTCCATCCAAGAACTGGCATACAGTGAAAGAAGTGAATGGCCAAAACCCAAAACGTCACCGGCCTTCACCACAGAACTCTTCCCTGCTAACAAACGAAGAGAGCCCATCCAGGCAGACTCCAAAGCTGCACATGGGATGACCTTTAAAGATCTCAACCAGCTGGTTAAGAATATCACTCAGTTCAACCCGAACTCCACAGAGGGTCCCGACATCCAGGCCTACCTCCGAGATATCGACTTCCACCTAGAGGTGAGACCCCATATGACTGACAGAGACAGGTTATACCTCCTCAGATCCACATCCAGTCCAGAGGTACGAAGCTTTCTAGACCGACAACCTGCTCATGTCATGTCAAACTACCAGCTACTACGTGAGACACTGATTAAAGTATTTACAGGTCCAGAGTCAGAACACGGTGTGTTAATCGCCTTGGAAACCAAACAATGTCGACAAGAGACTCCCCAAGCCTACTACCACCGCTTTCGACAAGCTTACTTAGGTGCACATAGCAAACCTGAACTTGAAGAGGATGTGAACTTCAAAACCCTCTTCCTGAGAAACCTGCACCCTGGATTGAGTCATCATCTTGGCATCATGGCCTGCCCAGGCACAATGACAATTCAGCAGCTACGTGACCTGACACACAAGGCCTACATCAAACAAAAGATGGCCTCAAAGAAAAGTTTGAAAACATCCACAGTGTCAAACTCCATCAGCCAAGACACAAGCCTTGCACTGGAAGACACCCAGTGGCATGACAACTCCACAGTCCTTCATAAGGAGCACAGAGGACGTTACTCCCATGCCGATGACAGCTACCACTCCAACCACATGGAAAAGTCATGGGACCCACCAGAAGGAAACAACTGGAATCAACGAGTGCATCCAAAAGCATTCTATGAGGGTAAGCGACAACGAAACCCACCTCCGCACCACTCAGCCAAACACCACACTGAGTGTGCCCAAGAACACGACAGTCTCCCCTCAGAAGACATGGAGCAACTACTGAGGCAACTGCAAGTGTTCATCAAAGACAAGCTGAACACAGAAGACCAGTGATCACCTTGTACACCTTCCTGAGATGACCACCTGTTCTACAACAACCCAGAACAAAGTGGTCTCTCACAGTCAACCACTGACAAACACCCAGAGGTACCAGAAAACACCATCCTGGTTACCGATCACACCACAAGCTCCAAACTCAAGAACCATGTGTGTGCTACAGCAACGACAGTAAGCACAGAAGGTCAGAAAGTCTGTCACAACCAGAAGGCATCACAAGAGGAAGGCAAAAAAAGGAGACCACGTTTTGCACTACAGCTTCACGCATCCATGCCAAACCACCTCCCAATGTCTGCCAGAGAACTTCCTGCCTTACTGGACTGACCCCCAGCAGATCACAGAAGATCCCTTTCCAAGGCAAAGATGCAACAAGCCCATCAAAGCTAAGCCATCAAGCAAAAGGGGGGAGCAAAACAGACTGAGACAGATCTGACATACATGCAGTACATGCACTACACTACACTGTACCACTAACATACACAAGTTAAACACAGCTACCGTGAAAAACATTCAACAAACATGTTCTTCCCACAGGTAGACACGGAAATCGCAACACTGACTTAGCTATCCTTTCCATAGGAAACATGTAGCAATACACCCAACAAGTATAACCCTCTCATTACATTGTGACACCTGACACTGCACAACAGTAGCCATACAGGAGTCACTCAACTGCTTGGTTTTGTTTTACCTCTTCCTTTTCTTCTTCCTTTATTAGGTAAAATCCCTGTTACCCCATAAGGGTCAAGGTTACCATATAAGGATTGACGCACCACGCCTGACGAATGTTAGCCTAGAGAACTCCCTGCATCATTCGAATCAAAATGTGAAAGGTAAATTGGTCTAAACCTAGAACAATTTAGAAGAGAATAAAACAAACAAATCAAATTTAGTCACAAAGTTGATCAATCACCGTTTTAAAACAAACTAGAATAACGGTCCTAAAATTGAACTAAACTTTTTCCACATGATTGACTACATTGAGAGAGTGAACCTGTTTTAGGCCTAGATAATCTAATGCCCTGCACCAGTAAAGTCACCAGTCTTGGAGGTGGTTGCCGTGTTGTTTGCTGTGTGTGTTTGCTTCTTCTGTTTCTCCAGCGTTCAATGATGTCTTCTTCTCAACCCATCATCGATCGAAGGGGGGAATATGTAGAGACTTTAAGGATGAACCAAACACGAATGAATCTTTCTAATCTCTCATGGGATTCATTCAAATGTGATTCAGCATTTCGGATCTGAATACCACATTCCAAAGTCACAAGACTGGCTCCAAATGGTCTAGAAAACCCCCCCAGAGAAGTCTTTTATGGCCCCGCAGGCATTAGAGATAAGCCTAAACAGGAAGAACGTTGTCACTGTTTCATCCTTAAGCAAGACAAAGCTGCTCAGAAATGGTGAGACGAGGCCTGACCACCAAGGGGCCTGACCACCTTTGACCTCCCTCAGCATCACCACTGCTAAGCAGGACAGCGATGTAAGACAGACCACGCTTCCATGGAACGTGAGAGACTTACACAGACTTTACATATCAAACCCATTAAAACTCACGCAGAACAATGCTCCGTGGACTTAATCAAACATCATAATTCTTGTTGTTCCTACAATTCATGTTTGTATTATGCGTAGATCACATATAAATCATGTAATTGTGATATAACTGTGTGTATGGATGAAAGGGTATCGTGCTTCCAATCAAAAGAATCGTATGCCCTTAATTCAAAAGGTGGCTTGTTTGAAATCTGTGTAAAATGTTTTGTATGATTATAATAATCTATAATGTTTAAACTGGGGTCTCTTGTTTCTCTGCTAAGTGCTGGAACCCAAGCAGATCCCAGATAACGATAAGTAGGAACGATCCACCTCCTAAAATGATGCCATTGTCTCATTGGTCAGAATTCTCCAAAAGAGGTTGGACTAACGTTTAAGTTAAAGACCCGAACAAAGGAGTTAGAGTATGATGGAGAAAAAAGAAATTCGGTTCAGAGAGCAGTTCGGGGTTGCCGTTCGGTTTTGAGTTCGGTTCGGTGTTGAATTAAGTTTTGCGCCTCTCTCTAGCAACAGAAAGAGAGTGTTCCTGTTCGTGCTTCTCTCTGAAAACACCAAAGAGCGTGTTCGCACGCTTCTACATCGACCAGACCAAATTAGACCAGCAGACAAATAACCCATCAAGATCGGGGTTGAAACAGCTCATTCAAGCCATCTAACTCGTCTTACTTTCATTTCTTCCTTTATTTTCTTTTTTTCATAAAAGTCTCGGTTCAACGTTAAGTTGCTGCGAAGTTCGTTTAACGCGCTTCGAACTGTAAAGACTCTTATTCGCCTGCCAATCACACGTGACCGGCTGTTCAGAAACTTCCATCCAGGCACTTCAAAGACAACCAGCCACACGGACCCGGTCGGGAAACCCCTTTGACGAAGCACCGCAAAAAGGGGACTCCCTAAGCAACGCAAAGACAAGCAAGTAGCAGCTACTCCAGACTCTTAACTGAACTGGTGCAAATGTAAATTGAATAACCTGTCGAAGAAACGAAGGTTTAAATTAATGCTTGGTGGTTCGTTCAGGTCATGTCTTACAAAGTGCATCTCACTCTGAAAACTCACTCTCTCTCTCTCTCTCTTCCTCTGCGCCTTGTATGAATGCGTGTGTGTGATTGTGTTTAGACCTTAGTTTTATGTGTTTAGAATAGTTAATAAAGTCGTCAATATATTTGAAAAGATATTTGCCTTGTGTTGTGCTTGCACATTTAATGTCTTGTACTGTCGATCTAAAGTTACCTTGCTAATACATAGTGTTTCACTATAGATTGGATATTTATATCTGTTGCCAAGGTTATAATTACGGCCCGTTCAAATGAACTCTAAACGAGTCATTTGCTCGGTTCCATAGTGATTCGGTCAAGATTCATTGCAAATCGATGAATCATTCCTTTTGAGCTAAATTGGCCTTCCGGCCCCCCTTAAATACATTTTATGTATATTATTATTGTGTGATTCGTTACAGTGGTGTGCGTGTGTGTGCCTACCTGTAATTGCGTGTGTGTGTGTGGAAAATTAGGTAGAATTAGTTAGCTAGCTAGTCTTTGTGTGTGTGTGTGTGTGTGTTTGTGTGTCTGTCTGTGTCTGTCTGTGTCTGTGTGTGTCTGTGTGTCTGTGTGTGTGTCTGTGTGTGTGTCTGTGTGTGTGTCTGTGTGTGTGTCTGTGTGTGTGTCTGTGTGTGTCTGTGTGTGTCTGTGTGTGTCTGTGTGTGTGTGTGTGTGTGTGTGTGTGTGTGTGTGTGTGTGTGTGTGTGTGTGTGTAAAATTAGGTAGAAAGTTAGGTAGCAGCAGAAAGTAAGGTAGAACAGTTAGCCTCTGTGTATTAGCATGTAGATACAATGGGTTATCCCACCGGTCACTATTGTTGCCGGTGACATGTTTGTAAGTTCTATGACCACATTAAACAAAGTTGAGTAATTGCAAATGCATATATCAATACTAGACACCTTAAACATGATGTGTACCAAAAATCTAAGTCCTATCTTTATGTTAACATGCTTTACTGATCTTTTCTTTGGGAGCTTTCTTGCTGCCATCCTCTTCTCTTGGCACAAACAGGAAATAAACAGCTCTGGTCATGTGACAATTTACAGTAAACATGTGACACTGCACATATTTCATTGAGACCCTTTATTATTTCAATATCTGTTGGAAATGCACTGATAGATCATTCAGTAACATTTTTATAGCCTTAGAAATGAAAAATTTTTTTACGGTCACTATTGTGACTGGTGGGATTAAATGGGTTAATAGCAAAATTCACTATTTAAGAATGTATGTATGATACCAGCAAGCTCTCCTGTAAATGGAGATACATTAAATGTTTTTAATTCTAAAGAGACTGTGGTTAGTTGTCAATTAATGTCTTATGCCATAATATCCCTAATCATCTTTAATTGAAAGCAAGAACACAGGTCCACTCATTTGACACTAATATGTACAACCTCAATTACATCAGCTTATAGATTTCATGTCAACATGTCAAAAAGAACCCATTTGAGATACTCACCACATGTAATAAGAATACTTTGTCACTTGTGTGCCACTAGCATCTTTGAAACCTATTTCGCTGTGACAATAAGAGGTTTACAACAAAAACAAAGCCAGATTGCACTTTTAATCTTCAAAAAATAATCTTACTGTTTTCCATTTTTCAGTCAAAGCCAGTCTGAAACTCCTGACACGGGTACCTAACTGGAGACTTTACAAGAAGCAATTTCTCTGTCAGACTTTGTCAAAATGCCAGACCCCAACAGGTGGCTAATATAATCTGCTCATGCAAACACAATTTGTTTGTGAGTGTGATGCTTTGGGGATTCACTTTCCAAAATAATATTTACTCTTCATTTTTTGTCTTTGCCAGAGATTGTTCAAAAAAAGATAATGCTCAAGTATCCAAAGTACAAATACATAAGTGCTCAAACAAGTGCAATCATGATGTTAAACAAACATGCATCCAAATACATTGGAGTGGGTGGATAAAAGAAAATCTAACAAACAATAGAAAGATAAGGATGTCTTTGTGGAAGTACTTGCCGTTCAGAGATTTTTATCTTGCTTTTTGAAGGGTGCTAGTGGAGGGGTGATCTAAGCACACGCTTTGAAAAAAAAAGATTGCTGTTATGTAAACGACAGGTTGGGAGATGCCGTCTCCTCCAGATGATTTACCCAGGCAATTTGTTGCCTTCTGCAACAGCGGAATCAGACAGATTGGCTTAGGGTGGAATTAGATATCAGGTTTGGGAGGGACAGTCGAGCGTCTTTCATCACAAATTGCTGATGCCTTTTTGCGGGGAGCTCCCAGAGGTTAAGCTGTGGAAACCTATTTATTTCTGCATCTGAAGGCAAAGTTTAACTCTTCGTAGTAAGAGAGTTAAAGGATTAGGTCGCCCAAAAATTAAAACGTTGTCATCATTTACTTACCCGTCTTTCTTTCTTTCTTTCTTTCTTTCTTTCTTTCTTTCTTTCGGGGACACATTTTTAAATAACGCACTGGTTGTTGTTTTCCATGCATTTACAATAAATGGGGATTAAAGTTCCTTAAAAGTACTGTTAAAGTATCATGACAGTAGTTCATATGCTACATTTCACGAGTTCACACTTACATACAATTAAAGGGAATAAAGTATAATGCGTATTTGGCGTGCTGTCCGGGGGGAGGGCTCCGAGCTCGGAATTCGGCCCGAACCCAGAGTACTCCCCCCAGTATGTAAAGTGGTTTAGGACTAGAAGAGTGGAGAAGGGGTGGTGGAGGGACGCTGCTAAACTGTCAGAGAAATGAGGTGAGACTGCTGAGTCTATATATACACGTTTTAATCATGATTGCTGAGTGCTCTCCACCCGTGTTAATTATCTGAACGTGCTTCTCCCGAACTTTGTTAATAAAACATAATTTCAAGTCATCTGATGCCATAAGATACCTTTGTGTAAGGAGCAGACATAAATTCAAATCATTGTTTTCTGATTATGTTCCCATCCAGTTCGCTGTAACTGTTGCAGCCAGCTTATTGAGCCAGTGAGTTAAAGGGTTATTTCACCCAAAAAATGAAAATTATCCCATAATTTACTCACACTCAAGCCATCCTATATGACTTTCTTCTTTCAGCCAAACACAATCGGAGTTATATAAAAAAAATATAAAAAAAACTCTTCCAAGCTTTATAATGGGAGTGAATGATGCCATAGATTTTGAAGCCCAAAAAACAGATTGATCAATCATAAAAGTAAGATATTGTACTCCAGTTGGTTAATAAAGGCCTTATATAGCGAAGAGATTCGTATTTGCGAGAAAAATATCCATATTTATAACTTTATAAATAATCACTGGCTTCCAGTAATGGCCGTACGCGAGTCGAGTTCCAGTGGAAGACTGACCTCTAACCCGACGTATGACGTAGGATGTAGAAGTAGTGTAAGCTTAGGTGAGAGTAAATGCCTCTTGTGTTTCAAACAAATAGAGCTGGGCAACAAACTCATGCTCCTCTTCTCGTATATCGAAATCCTCTGACATTTCTCTTAAAAAAATCTTGTTTTAGACTTCTAATTCATGACCGGTGTTTTGTTTTGCTCTATCCTCAGCCCATCCGCGTTCGTCAATATGTCATGCATCGGTTCAGACGTCACTCTTCCACCGGAACTAGACTCATGTACATCTATCTCCGGAAGCCAGTGATTATCTTAGTCAGAGTTTTCAGAATGACATTCAGCATCAATAGTCTGTTTTAGAGTGAAAACCACATTAAAGTTGATATAATTGCTATGTTTTTGCTCGAAAATGAAATAACTTACTGTTGCGACGTTATGTGAATTTTGGCCATATAATGAGGTGTAAATGTATTATTTGATGCTTTTCGTAACAAGCTAAACATTACACTAGTTTAGCTTTTATCATATAAACATAGGGCTGGGCGATAAAACGGTATCGGTATTTATCGACGGTACACCATTGTCGGTAACGATATAAAAAACGTGCGATATAGCGTTCGATATTTTCATTCAAATGCGCGCGAATCGCCCGTAGATCTTGGGGGGCGTTCACACATTGCGTCTAAAAACGCGTGGAAAGCGTGGCTGTGCCGCTGTCTCCTTCTTTCCAAAGCGTTTACGCTCCCTTTGCATCTGTCGTTGCTATGCAACCATTAACTGCGCTCTCCACATCATGTTGACTGAAGGTGCATTCCAGTGTTGGCACACGTACGGTAACTATCGTATTTGTACGATAATTTTGACCTTTGTACGATGTAAGATCATTTCAGAACTTTGACACTTCAAATGGTGGTCGTTGTAATCATAGGGCTTCTATACTCATTGATCTAGCTGTGGATTCTACATCTATTATCATGATTGTGAGGAGAATGTGAACGTGATGTTACATATGTCTTCCACCTCATCTCACATTATGTCTTCTCGGCCAATCATCGTGGAGAATGACTGTCTCTCACGAGCACAAGTTAAAGTTCCTTTTGTATATTGAATACAAAGTTGTATATCACAAACATGTCATCTCTGAATGTTTTGCAAGAAAAAAAAGTTAACGTTCCTGCCATAGCGCTTTGGTCAGTTGTTTCCAAGCTGAGGTCGATAGTTTAGCAATAAAGTAATTTGCATGTCGGGTCAAAAAGTTCTGGGTCTAGATAAATAGCTGTATTCTGTACATTTGACTCGTGTACGATAATTTCCTTCCAAATACGATAATTTTGAGCTTCTGGTACGATACTTGGACATTTCCAATCTGGCAACACAGGTGCGTTCCATTCCACAGTGATTCGTAAGTGGACTGTGAAGTTAAAGATGGCACGACCACCACAGCGTTGCCAACTTCAAATGGCAAACGTAATGAAAGCGGAACGAAAACTGTGCTACTCATTATTTTGCGCTTCACGCTCAGTTTGGACCAATGCAGCGCGAGCCGATCTTGATCAAGTGACACTGTTACTACACAGTGCTGAGATATCCAGTAAAGAAAGCATTTGAATTCGCCACAGAAGTAATAACATCACTGCAAGATCTAGTAAGAAGCATTCACATTTCTCTGTTATTAACGGATCAAACAGCGCTGACATGGAAACCAGGAGAAACATTGTGCCATGAATTAACTAGTTATAGGCTTTAAGTCCACAGATCAGCAACACTCACCATGAATGTAATGTAGTAACACTAACTGTAACTATGGAAGTTTGGCAGGAAAAGTAAAATGCTTTCAAGTACGTCACACATCTTTTTCCAGCACTTCAAAACTCAAATATTATCATATTTAAATGTTATTTTTAATGTGATGACCAAAACATTATTTGTTCATCCTTCAAAGATTACCCCCATTTGTAAAACTAAAAGTTTCAAGATTTAGGAAAACTCACACTTATTTAAAAATATTTTTTCTTTTAATAACAATTATTTTCTTTTTTAAATCAAGGAAATTTCCCTGGCATTTCTTTCTTTTTGCTGTGTCGAACCGTGACACCACTGTGTCGTATCGAACCGAACTGTGCATTTTTTAACCGTTACACCCCTACTTATTACAGATGTTGATCTACCTCAAAGTTTGCCTTGATTGCTCTATGTTTACACATTTACATTGGACACATTTTGTAACATTTTAAGTTCAAGAGTTTCTTTATCACTTACTTTTTATCTTAATATAATACATAAAGAAGATATTTTTTAAATTTTTATTTAGTTTTTGACTGCTAAAACTAATATAATTTGTTGTTTGCCTTGTCTTTAAAAAAAGGTTATAACATGTCAATAATTATCGATACCGAATTATATGAAACATTATAATGTGATAATTTATTTAGCTATATCGCACAGCCCTATATAAACATCATTTATTGTAATAAAAAAAAATCCCTAAACCACATGAAAAACACATCTACATACCATATTAAATCATACTCATATATTTATTAGCTTCATGTTTCATCTGTGTATGTTACATACTGAGACAAACACAGGAGTGTACTGGAGGTTTGTCATCGGAAGGTGGGAATTATGATTAGCACTCCTAAAGGAAATTGAGAAATTACTGTAACTGAGTTTGATCATAAACAGCGGGAAAATATCAAAGGTATCTAATGATAGTTTCTAAAGATCAAATAAGAATTCATATTCCATAATGTTACTTTAACAGCTGCCAGAAATAGCCTAACATGCTTTATGGTCTATATATGTCCACTGTGGTTTGTGATTTGTTTTCATGAAAAATATTTAAATAAATAAATAATGATTCAAAAATCCTTTTTTTTCACAAATAGCACCCTGGTTGTACGCATTGTGGCAGTTTGGAAATGCTGAAAGGTTAATGCTCTATCATGTTTGAAAATAACATACCACCTCTAGCAGGGGTAGTTTTGCTAAATTTTAATTAAAGATAATTGCATGTACTTAAGTCAAGTCAAGTCAAGTCACATTTATTTATATAGCGCTTTTCACAATACAGATTGCATCAAAGCAGCTTCACAGTGATAACATGAAAGTAGTACAACACAGTTCAATAATATTGTTGAATATTAAATATCCCCAACTAAGCAAGCCAAAAGCAAGGCGACAGTGGCAAGGAACCAAAACTCCATCAGATTGGATGGAGAAAAAAACCTTGGGAGAACCCAGGCTAGTCAGGGGCCAGTTCTCCTCTGGCTAACAATCATAGGGTTTTTAAAAAGCTTTACAGTAAGTGCATATCAGAGAGTACCTGGAAAAAATACATTTAGTTAATCATGTAATATTTAGGGGATAACATATCGCCGGCGTTGAGTCGTCTCTTCGCAGGCGTTGAGTCGTCTCTTCACAGGCGTTGGTCTTCTCATCACAGGCGTTGAGGCATCCGAAATCCCCGTGAGAGGCAGGATACCAAACTGGAGCCTACGAACGCCATTTTTCTCGGGACAAGCGTCCCGAGATAACAGCAGAAAGGCAGATGGGAAATAATTAGCATAGCTGATGTTCATAATGATTTCCATTACACGGGAGTAGGTGTTAGAAAACCATAATCTCACAACTCTCCGCAACCCAAACTCTCCGCAACCCAACCGCAACCATACGGACCGACCCGTTTGTCTATAAGGCTGTCGAGCCCCACTGGTGCGTTAAGCAGTTTCAGTGGCAAACGGTTCCGTATGGCATAGCAGAGGACTAAAAGGTAAGCATTATGTGAATGCTTGACTAAAGAGACACGTCTTTAGTCTAGTTTTAAACTGTGTCAGCGAGTCAGAGCATCGGACCGTATCGGGAAGGCTATTCCAGAGTTTTGGAGCTAAATGCGAGAATGCCCTCCCTCCTTTCGTGGACTTCGATATCCTAGGAATGACCAGAAGCCTTGAATTTAGTGATCTTAGAGAACGCGGTGGATTGTAGGGCGAAAGAAGGTCCGTTAAGTACATAGGAGCTAAACCATTAAGGGCTTTATAGGTCAGTAGTAGTACTTTGTAATTGATACGGAACTTAATAGGTAACCAGTGCAGAGATGATAAAATCGGTGTTATATGATCATATTTTCTTGATCTAGTAAGAACTCTAGCGGCTGCATTTTGCACTAACTGTAGCTTGTTTATTGAGGATGCAGGACAACCAGCTAATAAAGCATTACAGTAATCTAGTCTCGAGGTCATGAATGCATGAACTAACTTTTCTGCATCAGAAACAGATAGCATGTTACGTAATTTAGCAATGTTTCTAAGGTGGAAAAAGGCTGTTCTTGTAACAGATGAAATATGATTTTCGAAAGACAAGTTGCGGTCTAGTATAACACCCAGGTCTTTTACTGTAGTGGAAAAAGTAACAGGGCATCCTTCTATATTAAAGTCGTATTGTAAGAGGTTTTGTGTGTAGTTTTTTGGACCAATAAGTAATACCTCCGTTTTATCTGAATTTAATAGCAGGAAATTACGCGTCATCCAGCATTTTATATCTTTGAGACATTCTGTCAATTTAGATGAGGTAATGTTTTCATCTGGTCGTGATGAAATATATAATTGAGTGTCGTCAGCATAACAGTGGAAATTAATTCCATGTTTTCTTATAATGTTACCAAGTGGCAGCATATATATTGAGAATAGCAGAGGGCCTAGCACCGATCCTTGCGGTACTCCGTAGTCTACTGACGTTAACTTTGATTTTCCCCCGTGTAAAGAGACAAAATGATAACGGTCCGATAAGTACGATCTAAACCAGCTTAATGCCTGTCCCTGAACACCAGTGTAGTTTTGTAGTCGATCCAAGAGTATTTTATGATCTATAGTGTCGAACGCGGCGCTAAGATCAAGTAGGACTAGTATTGAGATACAGCCTTGGTCAGAAGCTAAGAGTAGATCATTTGTAATTTTAACTAGCGCAGTTTCTGTACTATGATGCGGTCTGAATCCTGACTGGAATTTTTCATAGATATCATTTTCTTGCAAAAAAGAGCACAGTTGAGCGGATACAACTTTTTCTAGTATTTTGGACATAAATGGAAGATTTGAAATGGGTCTGTAATTTGCTAGGTTATTTGGATCTAGTTGCGGTTTCTTAATGAGAGGTTTTATTACTGCCAACTTGAATATTTTTGGAACATGACCTAAGAATAAAGACGAGTTAATAATATTAAGAAGAGGCTCTTCCACTACAGGTAACACTTCTTTCAGTAGTTTAGTGGGTATTGGATCTAATGAGCATGTTGTTGGTTTAGATGCAATAATAAGTTTATTTAGCGCTTCCTGTCCTATCGTTGCAAAGCGGTGTAGTTGTTCTTGAGGGACGATAATTGAGGCTGAATCATAAGAGACCATAGAGGATTGTACATTTATAATTGTGTTTCGAATGCTTTCTATTTTCTCATTGAAATAATTCATAAAATCATTACTACTAAACTGTAACGGTATATTTTGCTCTGGTGATGTCTGTTTATTTGTTAGTCTAGCCACGGTGTTAAATAAGAACCTTGGATTATTTTGGTTATTTTCTATTAGTTTGCGGAGATGCTCAGCCCTGGCTGTTTTTAGAGCCTTTTTATAACGTGACATACTGTCTTTCCACGCGATTCTAAAGACCTCTAAATTAGTTTGTTTCCATTTACGCTCTAGGTTACGAGTTTCTCTCTTGATATCATGCGTAACACTGTTGTACCATGGTGCTTTAGTTTTCTCTTTAACCTTTTTTAATCTAATTGGTGCAACAATATCTAATGTACTAGTGAAAATGGTGCTCAAACTGCTAGTCATTTCCTCTAGTTCATCTGTTTGTTTGGGTTCACTGAGCAGCTGAGATAGATCAGGTAAGCTATTTGAGAATCTATCTATAGTGGTTGGAAGGATTGTTCTGCCTGGTCTATAACGTGGCGCAACATGACATATTTCAGCAGTGCGTATTATGCACGTTACCATGTAATGATCAGTGACATCATCACTTTGCGGTATAATATCTATATCAGTTGGATTGGTTCCATATGATATAATTAAATCTAGTGTATGATTTAGACGATGAGTGGGACCACGGACGTTTTGCTTGACCCCAAAGGAGTTTAATAAATCTGTAAACGCAGCCCCTAACGCATCATTTTTGTTGTCTACGTGTATGTTAAAATCTCCAACAATTATTGCTTTATCGACATTGACCAATAGATCCGAGAGAAAGTCTGCAAACTCTTTTAGAAATTCAGCATATGGCCCTGGAGGTCTATATACAGTAGCCAAGGCTAGAGATAATATGGATTTCTTTCTTACATCTAAGAGCGTAACATTTAGCATAAGTACTTCAAACGAATTAAATCTGTGACCTGTTTTCTGAGAAATATTAAGAATATCTTTATAGATTGTTGCAACACCGCCGCCACGACCAGTCAGACGGGGCTCATGCTTATAACAGTATCTTGGCGGAGTAGACTCATTTAGACCGAAATACTCATTTGGTTTAAGCCAGGTTTCAGTAAGGCAAAGTATATCGAAATTATTATCTGTGACCATTTCATTTACAATAACCGCTTTAGGTGTGAGCGATCTAATGTTTAGAAGACCTAGCTTTAGAAATTCTTTTTGTTCACTGATATTTAGATTTTCTGGTTTAATTACAATAAGATTTTTGCTAGATCCTGCACTAGATTTATTGTTTGGCTTCACTAAACGAGGAATAGACACAGTTTCTATATAATGTTCTTCACTACGTATATCAATTAAGTTTGGACAGCAAAGACTGTGATTTGGATTTTGACTTATTAGTCATCTGGTGCGTAACGTCTTGGAGATATTATCCGACAGAACAGCCGCTCCGGCTCTGCTGGGGTGCAGGCCATCAGCACGGTACAGCCTGGGTCGCTCCCAAAACAGATTCCAATTATTTACAAAGAGCAGTTTCTGTTCATTACACAGTGACATTAACCATTCATTTAGTGCAAATAGTCTACTGAACCTTTCTTGTCCTAGTCGGTACGTGGGAAGCGGTCCAGACACGATGATCGTTGCCTCAGGCGCTGTGTTGCGTACCGCCTCGATCAGGCTCATGTAGTCCTTCTTCAGAACCTCCGTCTGCCGCAGCCTGACGTCGCTCCCTCCCGCATGCAGCACCACAGCTCCGACGCGCTCGTCCCCGGTCAGGATTTCGGGAACCTGTGCAGCGATATCAAGAACACGAGCACCAGGAAAGCAGTGAGAGCGCACCTTACCTTTACCTGAGGTAGCACGGACATGGCGGACCATGGACGTGCCGATGATCACGGCGTCGTCGCGTTTCAACTCGTGAAGAGGGGAGAAGCGGTTCCGAGTGGAGATCTCGAAGACCGGGAGGGGCGGAGGAGTAGCTCTGGTCCTGGCTCGCGTCTTCCGCTGCGTGATCCATGGTCCATTGTGTTGTGTCGGTGCCGGAGTAAATGAAGCCCGAGATGATCGCGTCCTTCTGGACAGAGAAACACACGGAGTAGACGAACTCGGAGTTAAAGAGTTACTAACCACTAACTTGTGAGCATCGGCGCGTGCTGCTTCAAGTGCTGATCGCCGATCCAACAGCTCGGCTTGCTTTTCCAGCAGACCACGGATCTGTTTCTCCACGGATTCCAGCTCCAGATTCACCGAGAATAGCTCGAAAGTGTCCTCACCTGCACTCAGAGGTAAAGTTAGACACGCATCCGATATGTTCGCCATTATAACAAATGAGCTGTAAATTAGCAGTGATACTACAACTATCAGTACTAATTTAGGACTGCAATGTCAAATATAACCCGTGTCCTTTCAGTGAAAGGGTGTAATATTAGACGGCCGAGGCCACGCGTGAAATGTTAGCGGGCTAAAGGCTAGTAGCCGAGAATCGAAAGGTTGGATATAAGTAGCGATATCAAAGCAATCTAATTGTTTTTTATAAGGAATAGTTTCGTGGATAAGTTCACATCAACTGTGATAAGATGATTGGCAGGATGCGACAGAGAGCAACCGTTAAAGACGCAATTGTATGACGTGAATACAATGTGCTTCTTAAGTGCTCAATACTTAAGTGCTTCTAACATTTACAGTGTATGTATTGTATATCAAAGGTATACATTTAATAATTTAATTATGCCATTCTCCACCAATTGAACTCTTGGAATTAAACTAAATGTAACAAAAGCATAATGCATGCACACAATTTTGAAAGCATATTCCAATATTTAATGTCAAATTTAGTGCTAAAACTACTGCAAAACAGTAAAAAACTCAGTTAATTATATAAAACAAATTATCCAGATATAGAGGCAACTTATTATAGTGACACATAACGCTAAAAAAAACCCACTCTGATGAAGTAATAATATTTTATTATAATGATACCATAGATGAAGTTATGGTGGACATTTACTAAAGTGACCACTGTAATAAAAGGTTTAATGAAGCTAATGCAAGACATTACGTCCATCTAAATGTAAATGTAACAAACTCCCAGAATAATGTCCAGTATGTCATTTCTATAATACTCTTTCAGCACCAAACATAATTCCATACATATTGTCAGAGGTGTCAAGTAACGAAGTAAAAATACTTTGTTACTGTACTTAAGTAGAGTTTTTAGGTATCTTTACTTTACTCTACTATTTATTTTTTTGTCAACTTTTTACTTCTACTCCTTACATTTAAACGTAATTATCTGTACTTTCTACTCCTTACATGTTAAAAACAAGCTCGTTACTCTAGTTTCGTTTTTTTTTTTTTTTTTGTTCAACGCCAGATAGACTGATTTCAAGCGTCATTGGATGAGGCACAAAAACCCATAACATTCAGAGATGTCATTGGTGTGTGGGCTGTCCATCTTTTCTGCACATGGAAACAAAGTGCAAGTTCAAACCGCTGCAAATGTGTCAAAAAGAGATTCAGTTGGCAAGAGCATGATGTCTGGCGAAATGTCCGAAGCATGTGAAAGCACAGGCGAGAACGTTGGTAGTAGTTCTAGTGATGGCGACCAGCAAAACCTTCCACATCCCTGGCCTTACCTCAAAGAATTGTTCGAAATCGTCAGGAGCAAAAACAACTCGTGGAGAATGCACTGCAAACTTTGTGCTGCAAATGTGTCAAAAAGAGATCCAGTTGGCAAGAGCATGATGTCTGGCGAAATGTCCGAAGCGTGTGAAAGCACAGGCGAGAACGTTGGTAGTAGTTCTAGTGATGGCGACCAGCAAAACCTTCCACATCCTTGGCCTTACCTCAAAGAATTGTTCGAAATCGTCAGGAGCAAAAACAACTCGTGGAGAATGTACTGCAAACTTTGTGAACCAAAGAACCATGTACTTTTGGCTTTCAAGAACTTGCCTTCCAATTCGAAGAAACATGTAGAGGTAAGCTGTTTTCTTTGTTATTATTATATTAATTAATTTTAGAGTAGGCCTAGGCTAATATTGGTCGATTTACAATGTTTGCTTTGGCTGCTTTGGCTTGGCTAGCATGCCGAGACATGGTGTGGGGCTAGCAGTTGCCTACTGAAGAATCCCAAGTCTACTGGACCTACAGTTAGATACGGGGGTTCTTTAGGGACACTTAATCTGTAGCTCTGAGAGAGAGAGAGAGAGAGAGAGAGAGAGAGAGAGAGAGAGAGAGAGAGAGAGGCGCGCGATCGAAAAGTCGCAAAGTGTTTACTTATATTTGTGTGTTTGTGTGTGAGGCGCGGGCGCATGAAACATACTCCGTCATTTTGTTTATACAGGGCATCATTCATACTGCAAAATTTTTGTTACTGTTAATTCATTTTAAGGGAAACAAATATATTAATCTGAAATGTAGCAAATTAATTTTCAATTCATTCAGGTACAAAATTACATATCTCAAGGTCTTTTTGTCTTTTTATTAATTTAATTAAAGCTGCAGTCCGCAGTTTTTCCTCTTTGTCGCCATCTCTGTTCGAAATCTGCAATTGCAGTTATTCGCGGAATTATCAACTTTACGTGAGTTGTACTTCGACACGACACAGCGCGGATGAACACAATGTTTGAGGAGACTGAGGCTGTCAGTCACTGCGCCGGTGTGGATACTGGCATTCAGAATCACAGAATATTCTTTTTGGAAGTATGACCAACATAAGAATTTTCACCGGAAAATGTAATCTGAACAAGTAAGAAACATTCACGTTTGTTCTGGTTCTGACATTGGAGTAAATCGCGCTGATTAAATATCGTCGCTGTCGGGCGGAATCCTCGTATCTCCTCGTATTTAGGAAATAAAAAAAACTGCATATTTTTTGAGTTATTAAACATTGTATCGTTAAAGTTGGTAAGTTGGTATTATACATTATATTACTATTATATACTGTTGTGTACCAACATTAACACAACATTTCCCCAAAATCATGTTTAATCGGAGATACGAGGTTTATGACTTGGGAGCAGGGAGATACGAGTTTACGCTGTCATTGATAAGAATGGAATGAACGCAGACTTCGCTGCTGCCAGCAGTGTTCATTAAAGTCCGCGGTCGCATTGAGCCTTTTGACGAGACAAGGCTTTAAGAGCTAATCAAAGCTTATGGTTGTGGTTACATATATCTTCCTAAACTCTATTTTAAAAGTTTATGAGCTATAAGTGATGCAATACAAAAAAAAAAAACGAGCTGACTAGGCTGTCTAATAGGCGAAAATTAGCCTAATCTGCACGCAAACTTACCTTTGTGGCTCACGGGCTTCCTTCTGCACCTAAGTATTACAGCTTTTGATCTTTAACAAAACAGGCCTAATCAAATGTATCTAACCTAACTATTTTCACTCGTTATTACCTAAAAAACAGACAGAGTTATCCAAAGATAGGCTTACTCGACGCCAGTAGACAGCCGTTTTTTCTCCCATAAAAACACTAGTTGGGGTATTTTACATGCACAGTGCCAAGAGAGGGAACTTTGAGTCAGTAAAATAATAATAAAAACAATAATTTAATGGTGGTATCCAAAACATTCAATTCAAGTATTATATTATATACATTTTAAAACTTCAATGCACATTTATAATAAGCCTAGTAATAAGTAGACATTTAAAATACATCAATAACTAATATCATAGTTTAACAATAAAATAAATATAATATTAATATAAAATAATATTTATAATATAATAAAATCACAGTTAAGGCTTGTGTATTTGTGTTTGTGAGTATGGTTAGCCCTTGTCTGTGTGCATGTATCTGTGAGGCTCTGTGTATGTTGTTACATTGCCATCATATTTTACTGCCATACCAGAATTAAAGGAGAACTCCGGCGCAAAATGAACCTGGGGTTCATTAACACACCAATAACACATTGGTACCGAGTCGACTGTTCTCTGGGATTTGTTTTCATGATAATCGAGTGTAAAGAGTTTTATCTCTAAAAACTGTTTTGCTTATAATGCTAGTATATGTTTGCATATAATAAGTAAAAATAAATCGCTAGTTAATACCACTAACAATGCTCAAAATAGCCCCACACTAACACGGTAGCTTAATGAGGGTCCCTACATACAAACCGAAGCACTGAGATCACTGAGACAGTTTAATAATAATATACTTTATAAAGACAGTAACATCCCCGAGCCATCTTTGGAAAACAGTCTCGACCAGTCGAACCACGAACGCCGTGCTACGAGCTGAACTGTGACTTGGAATCTCAAAGTTCAGCTCACTTAGCACGGCGTTAGTGGTTCGACTGTTCGAGGCTGTTTCCCAAAGATGGCTCCGCGATGGTACTGTCTTTATAAAGTATATTATTAATAAACTGTCTGTACACTTACAAAGTTCTCAGTGCTTCGGTTTGGACCCTCATTATGCTACCGTGTTAGTGTGGGGCTATTTTGAGCATTGTTAGTGGTATTAACTAGCGATTTATTTTTACTTATTATATGCCAACATATACTTGTTACGGGTGTGGTGCAGGCAGATGAAGAGGCAGCAGTCAGCAGATCAAATTCAATAATCTTTACTAAATATAACTTAAGACAGGAATCCAAGAGACATTACCACACCAAATACAAACGAGAACCGACAAGGAGTGAAGGAGAACACAGGGTTTACATACACAGAGAACAGATAGGGGAAACAAGGCACAGCTGGGGCAAATTAACTAGACACAGGTGAAGGAACTGAACACAAACGAGGAGCGGGAAAACGAACACAGGACTAAACCAAATACACAGTGACGGGGGGAAACTCAGGACACACCTGTAACAATACTAGCATTATAATCTAAACAGTTTTTAGAGATAGAACTCTTTACATTCGATTATCATGAAAACAAATCCCAGAGAACGGTCGACTCGGTAACAATGTGTTATTACACCCCAGGTTCATTTTGCGTAGGAGTTCTCCTTTAATACTGCATCCTATATTAAGCTAGTGAAGTAAATTGTCGTAAAAGCTGTGAAAGTCCTTTGGGATGACTTCCTTCAGGTCTTGGAGGTGTTTGAATTTCAGCTCTTTGATCTTCAGGCGGTCTGAATAGAGTGGGGTGACTGTGTGGCTGTCTGAGGTGGAGTTTTGGAGTTGGTGACTTGGATGTGAATGCCAGTCATCAGAGTGGTTGATTTTGAAGTCCATCGTTCCATTGTTGTTGTACCTAATAGCACAAAATATAACACAACAACATAATCACTGTAAGATTTCATAAAACAATATGCAACATCATAATGTCATGAGTATATTGGTAAGACATAAGATTTGCATTGGTAATTACCTGATGGCTCTGATATCATGGACAGTTGGGTCACCAGGTCTTCCTCCAGGGCGCAGAGACTTGCAGAGCCTCAGCTTGGTGAAGTCCTGGAAGAAGTTGTGGTCGATGTACTTGACTTCATATGGATGAGGCTTTACACGGGCCCTCTTCATCAGGTTAACATACTCTGCTGGGAGATAAACATCCTGGTCCCTCAGACGCCTCTCGATGACGCTGTGAACGGAGTCGCATTCCATCTGAGTATGCCCTTTCTCAAGGTACTTCTGAATGACGACTTTGTTATTCTTCATGGAGAACAGAAGAAGTGCATTGCTTAGAACTGCATTCCGGTTCTGATACCCGCAGCCATCACTCCACAGAATAAATGTGTCAGGCTCAGTGTGTGCAGAGAGGTAGTCGACAATGCATGAAACAAACTCACTGACAGACAGGTATCCCTCGCCTTCATGCCAGACATAACATGTGGCACTGTGTGTCAGCATGTTGTACATGGTAAAATTGTGAACAGCATGCTTTGTTTTGTAATACAAGGCAGATGCTTTTAGCTTTGGGCACAACAAGAGGGCTTGTAAGTCCATACATAAGACCATAGTGTTGTTGCTGGCCTTGCTTTTGTCGGACAACTTTTCGGCGCGGGCCTCTTCTTTTTGAAGGAGATGGTGCTGCCACTCGTCATCAGGTAAGTTGCCGGTCTTGAAAGCACAACAGATGTTGCACTGGTCCTTTTTTGGGTGGTAAAGGCCTAGGTTGAGACGCTTGAACTCATTTGTGAACACTTGCCTTGACAAAGGTGTTACATTCTTCTCTGTTTCCTACTGCTTCTGTTTTCCAATGTATGACTTTCCAACCATTCTTCTTTTCTTGTTGATGACTTTCTTCCAGGTGTTCTCAGCTCTCAGTCTTTTCCTTGGAGGTGCGTCTTCCTCAGCATCTGAGCATGAATGCTCTGCATCCGAGTCCTCATCGCCTCCACCATGGAAAACTTCAAAATACACACACAAACCAAACGTGCATGAATGAGTTACATGTTTATAAACTGTCAACAGTAAGGGCTATAGTTGAAGGACCTTATCCAATTTAATGAGAAAATGTAGAAAAGCATCAAACCTACCCGTGTCAAACTGCACCTGATCTGGAGCCAGCAGTGAGGCCTCCTCTTCCTCCAGACCACCAGAGAAATCTTTTCAAACACATGGTACAATTAGTGTGATTTTTTTTATTTCTATTGTTGTGAAATCCATGTAGAAAAGCAGAAAGCAGAAAAGCAAAATGTAGAAAAGCATCAAACCTACCCGTGTCAAACTGCACCTGCTCTGGAGGCAGCAGTGAGGCCTCCTCTTCCTCCAGACCACCAGATAAATCTTTTCAAACACATCGTACAATTAGTGTGATTTTTTTATTTCTATTGTTGTGAAATACATCTGCATTAAAACTCATTCATTTTGGCATGTGAAATCATGATTATCTCTCAGAAATTCACTCTACCAGCATGCACCACTGTATCCTCCACCACTGTATCCTCCACCACTGTTGCTTCCTCTCTCTCTAACGTTACACTCTCTCCATCAGAGCTCTCACTGTCTATTAGGGCCCTTGCCTGATCATATGGCACATTGACCATCTGACAGAGTTCCTTTAAGGACACAGACATGGTTGCTGCAAAAAATAAAATAAATAAAGGTCAAATGATCGTTTCACTAAGTTATACGGCATGTTTACGTATCATAACAAGGCAAGAAACCAGCTAGCTTGCTTAAAGTGATGAACATGACGTAAAAGGTAGCTACTTGTTGAACATGACGGAATGCCTTGACATTGTAAGCTACAATACTGACATAGTACATTAAATTATTATGTTGTTCTTCAGATGAGTGCCAGAACTAGCGTTAGCGGGGGTCGAGATATTTTTATTTAAGCCCCACGAAAATCATGTTAGCTGCCTATCTCACCTAACATGATGACAAAACCAATAACGTTACATAGCAGCTAACTAAGTCAACGACAGGCAATTTTTGCGGTTTAAATTAAATTTCCTCGTCAGAAACAAAACCATGGAAGATTTCAATCAACATGATAAGTTAACTTAGCTAACTTACCGTCCAATGCAAGACATAGCAGAAAGAAAAATCTAGGATCCTCAGAAATGATACATTACACTAAACTAGCACTACCATTACTTCGATTGAGATAAAACTGTTATATATAATATATAAACTGTTATTATATCATTTATATAACTAAATCATGAATAATGACATTTACCTCAGAGGACGTGTTGCTCAACGAGGATTGCGACTTCCAATCTTGAGGAGAAAAAATGCCGCGAAGCTCTCAGCGCGGCGGCGCCAAATGAAGAAGGGGTGGAGTTACGAGGTTTCTCAGACAGTTGAAGTGTCCAATGGAGTTAAGAGGTTTGCTCACAAGCTATTTTCAACTCTTTCGATTGGTTAATAATTTGTAAAAATAACAGACCCACATGGAGACTGACCAATAGCATCGATTTGTGAAAAAATATGAAATTGACCAAATTTGGACATACAAGGTTTCCGCCCGACAGCGACGATATAACAATCGCTTATCATATCACGCAAAACCGTGCAAATTATACTTTGTTCTCAAATTGTTAATGTTAACAACGTCAGCATTGCGTGACTACATGTAATGTCCTTACGATATGTGTCCTTGTTTTCGCATGGGTCCGGTTGCAGTCTCTTTTTTTCTGTAGCCACTCCGAAGTCCGAACGAAGTCTTTTGCATTTTACAACGGGTGCATCTGTTGTCACTGGTGATTGTCGTTAGAACCTTTCTGGATCCGCCATCAAATTGATAAGTTTAATCATATCAAGTGCTGTGAGAAAAGGCTATAAATCTCCACCTCCAACATCCTCACACGCAATATAGCCTACTAGCCGAGACTCCTTCTTTATGTGTACAGATGTGACGTAATGACGCAAAGACATGCTCGAATTTCCCGCGGAAATCCACCAGTACCACTGGAATTAAAGTCAAGTCAAGCAGATAGTTTTGAACACTGTCTGGTTATGTATTTTCTCAAATATGTATTTTGGATAATTTTTAACCCAAAAAAAAGCTACGGACTGCAGCTTTAATAAACTAATTATATAAAACTATTGTCAGTGCACTACAAATAAACTGGTTCTATGCCTTTACTTTATTAATAAAACTTATTTAAAAAATACAAGGTTTAAGTAATTTATTTTCCGTTGGTGGTACAGCCTGAGACATGCACAAGCTTTCTGCATTTTTGTTTTGCTTTTCCCTCCATTGTACCAAACCGTGATGTCTGAACTGAGGTATGAACCGAACTGTGACTTCTGGGAAACCAGAAGAGTGTCCCAGGCCAGTTTGGATAAATCAGTAAGTCCATCTAAATGTAAATGTAACAAACTCACAGAATAATATCCAGTAGGTCAAGTGTGTCATTTCTATAATACTCTTTCAGCACCAAACAGAATGCCATAAATATTGATTGTTTTCAAAAGGTGTTCCTGAACACTCTCACTATCTTCAATTGTTCGGACAAACACCTGCTATATACACTTGTAGAAATATACATTTGACTATTGCATCATGAAGTCACTGCGTGACTAGAACTAATGGATGGCAATGAATATGTCCTTACCAAAACTCCTGATGTGCACTGACACTTATTTGATAAAGGCATTAGGCAGACATCAAGTACAGTTTATGAAGCTGAAAAGAAAACAAAATGCTTTAACAATATGGAAAAAGATAAATGACTATTTTCAATATTGGTTCTGCATATATCAAAGAGATCATGAGGAGGAGTGAGACTTCACACGAAGACTTGAAACTGAGACAGAGCAAAAGGTGCACCTCGCTGGACACATCCTACGCATGCCCAAACAACAACACCCAAAGACAGTTATGAGTGGACACCACCAGAAGGATGCAGGAGACAGGGAAGACCAAGGAAGACATGGAGACAGATGTTTCACGAAGACCTGAAGAATGTCAGTGTCCCATGGGAAGATGTGGAGAACTTGGCCACGGATCGAATACGTTGGAGGACACCTGTTGCCCAATGTGCCTAGCACAGCACTTGATGATGATGTTGTGAGTTTATCTATAACTGTGGGATATTTTTCTGTAAAGAGTGTTGCATAATTAAACGTTGAATGCATTCATATGTAATAAGTTCACTGATACTGTATGTGGGCATGATTAAAAGTATGTATTTAATAGCAAGCAATATCCATATGAACTCGTTTCAAAATAACATAATTTAAATGCAAACGGGGCAGTTATCAGCAGTGTAACTGATCTGATTATGACAAAATAATCGAATATCTGATGTCATGTGACAAGTCAAATTATCTTTTCCACTCTTGCAAACAGAGGTAGGTTATGAGGTGTAGAGAGAGATCATGTATCATTGAAACATGAACAAACAGGGTCCAATTTGTAATAATTTTAAAGAATACAATATAAACTTTCTGACAGTATGTGGGACATCCGACTACTTTCCAAGAAGGGGCACAACTGATTTACAAATATTGCTGGGTATTCTGCAGGATTATGTACGAGTATATAAATATGTACGAGTATCGTACAAATTTGGCAACTTGTTAAATCTTGTAAATTATTAAGACTTTGAGACTATGTTCGTACTGATTGGGCTATGGGTTTTGTAAGAAAAGGTTTAATAAACAATAAATGCTTGATAAAATGTTTGATTAAGGGTTAAAACCAACACATACATACCAATGTTGGGTTCTCTTACGAGAGGTTCTCTCGTATTGCGTAAGCTAGCTTACGCTGTGGGGGAAAGATTCATCTTTGCTGAGATATTGAAGCCAAAAAATTATTTCATAATCTGTATCCATTGACAACGCAGTTCCTCTGCGGCAGACCTAGAGCAGGCTAGCTAGCAGCTCATTGGTTCGCTCAGAGAGAACTGCTTAAGCCTATGGGAGAGCGGGGCTGAACCCGCTTCCAATGAGAGGCGCCCGCGCGCTCATTGCGTCATGGCCCGCCAGAATGGGCGTGGCTATGGTGTATATAACAGTCTCTCCCAGGCTTATATGTTGATTCATTTCATCTTCAGCAAGCTGCACGCTTCTGCTGTCCTGAGAAAAGCCGTCGCCGTCGAGAAGGCATCACTCTAGCGAGCTCCCGGACCCTGAAGAAGCCGGCCGTCTTCGCCACCTTCAGCCGCCCTGCAAGCTAGCGCCATCCGACGACTGTATCCTTCTCTTTTCTCTATTTATATCTAAAAGAGCCGAGCGTCTTTTTAAAGATGTCTCATTTTTCCTGCGGCTCTTGCCGCGCTCGTCTCGAGGACGGAGACCGCCATGTCATCTGCGCTCTCTGCCTGGGACTCGAGCACGCAGAACTCGCCCTCGCGGATGGAGGATGCGACTTCTGTGAGAGCCTGCCGTTGTCGTCCCTGTGGGCACGACTTCTGGCAGCAAAATCCGCTCCCGCGCCGCCTCCCTCTTCGCCGCGTAAGAAGAAACGCCGCTCCCAGAGGCCGCCGGAGCCCCCTGCGGAACCATGCGGGCCGCCGCCGCCGCTTCCCGCTCTCCCTCCCCGCCCCTGCCGGACATACAGTTGCCGCCGAGTGGCCGCTCTGTCGCTTCCGATGACGCCGCGGAGGAGAAGGACTCCTGTTTACTGCTCGCATCAGACAGTGAAGAATGGTCATCTCTCGGATCCACGAGAGAGTCGGCGGGGATCCGCGCCGGGATAGAGGAGGAACTAATGCGCCTCCTCTCACAGGCCGTCGAACGCCTCGGTCTCGAGTGGTCTCCTCCACCCGAGCAGGCCCCGAACCGGATGGACGGCAGCTTTTTTCATCGGCGCTCGACCCCCGCGTGCAACCGGGCCGCCCCATTCCTGCCTGAACTTCACACAGAGCTAACGAAGTCCTGGAATGCCCCGCTCTCGGCTAGAAACCGCTCCGATATATCCGCCTCGCTGCGCTCAGTGGACGGAGCCGCCGAAAAAGGTTACTCAGCCATGCCGCCCGTTGAGGACTTGGTCGCCACACACCTCTGCCCGCCCTCTGCTAGATGGCGCTCTTCCCCCACGCTTCCTTCGAAAGCTTGCAGAGAGACCTCGAGCTTTCATGCTCGCGCCTACGCCGCCGCCGGTCAGGCCGCCGCAGCGCTACATTCTATGTCTGTCCTCCAAGTATTACAGAGCGATATTCTCCGTGAGTGGGCCGAAAGCGGTAGAAACCCCTCCCCCGCTGTCACGGATCTGAGAAGTGCTACGGACCTCGCCCTTCGCGCCACTAAAGCCGCCGCACAAGCTCTGGGGAGATGCATGGCCAGCCTTTGTGTTGCCGAGAGACACTTATGGCTCACGCTCGCCGACATGGGAGATTCTGAGCGCGCCGCGTTTCTTAACCTGTTAAGCTTCAAGCCCATTTTTGAAAAATCCCCAGATATGGCATTCCCAAACTGAAACAGATACAGTTCATGAACCCTTTGTACTAAAAGCACAAGTAAGATCTCATTTGAAAGCTGACACCTGGAAGTTTATTGTAAATGTAGAATTAATTATTATCATAATGAAAAAAATAGTTATAAATAGCTTCAAAGTTTTGTAAAGTTATTATACATTTATTTTTATGAAACATCTTCATGAAAATAAAATTGAAGTTGGCATTGTAGCAATCTAGAAATGCACTGCAGCTAAAGCCACATGTCTGGCCATGTTATATTTAAAATTTGAAGATGATAAGTCTAAAACTCTGTATTTAGTTCAATGTTTTTCAAGATCATGTCATATGACTTTATTTTGATTAGACTGGTGTTTATTGTTTTCTTATAAGCATCTATTCAGTCTATTGCCTCTATTGTTTTGTGATGCAAAAACGAGCCCCATTCAGTCTCAGTCTCCCCTGCACATATTCACACCTCTCCAGCCAGTTTATTGCTCTAAATATGCTTTTCTTTTGTCTGCATTATAATCACTAACGACTAGCAATTCACACTGTTTCAATCCCTCATTTATTTTATAAAAGTTCTCACTTCACAGTGAAACTGTATCAAATGCCCTTTTTGAAAAACGAAACATTTCAGTAAGCATTCTTATTTAGAAAAAAATCATAAAAATTACACCGAAGTAAGGTAGCAGGTGCTCAGTACTAGCTAGCATGTTAGCTTAGCACACCATCAATACACGACAATTTATGAGAATAAAACTATGTTTGTTCTCCAAACTTACTTTATAGCGCAAGTCGAGTGTTTTAAATAACTTTCTGTAATCTGATTTGGCTTCAGATAAAAAAATCAGATAGAAAATATATTATTTTATTGTATTCTGCACAATTTGAAAGTCTATCTCGATTAGCATTACATTATACATATAATCAATTATTATGAAAATACCTGACATGACTCGAAGAACACAGGTAAATCAAATATCATTGCAATCATGTTTATTGTCTTCAAAACATCTTTATCTGCACTTTACAGCGATCTCGGATAGCTTTGTTGTGGCAGGACTTCCTGAATGTCACATGATTATGGCTCTTCTTCATGTGATCCATATATTATGGACTTCTGTTCAAACAGCGCCCTCACTTTCAGGATGAATTGATAACACAGTACAGAGTATACAGCGCTCAAAATGATTACATCGACGCATTTGGGTATAAATTCAATAAATATTATTCCTGTCTATAGAAGTCTAATGTAAAGCTATGAGAATCTATCAATATTTCTCCAAATCTGCACATGTTTGAGCTAAAAGCCCTGAGGGACGTTGTTTTGTCAAGCGCTGTCATGACGATCGCACGGGAGTTTTTTTCTGAATGAGACCGGCTGAGGCTCATAATTCATATTAAAGGTAACGACTCATTTTTTAATTTCATAACTCCTGACACAAATTAAGACATAACTGTCACTATAAGTTTCTCAGAATACAATAGTGGTCAAATACTGAATCTTGAGTCTTATATCTTTTTAATGATGTATAGTTTGTCAAGGTATAACATTAAATCTGATAGTATATTTGAACTAAATAAATAAAAAAACGCTTCAGTGCGCCGACGCTCTGGAGACGGTTAAGAGGTTAACGCGCCCCTCTCCCCGACGGGCCTTTTTGGATCTGCTGTCACGGGAATCGTCGATCGCTTTTCTGAGGTCCAGAAAGCTACTCAGGCGATGAATTTGTTTCTGCCCCGCCGCGCTAGCTCTTCCACGGGCCGCTCTCGCGAGCCTCCTGCCAGAGCTCCACCACAGCGCCCCCCTCCGCAGACTCAAACAGCCCAGCGCAGACAGGGCGGCCGCCCTCGCTCTCGCTCTGACAGCCGCCGCAGACTGCCGCCCCCACGAGGCCCGCGACCTAAGATCACGCTGAAGCCTGATCATCAGAAGTCTGCCTAGCAAAGTCAAGAAAACGACGGTGCTCTCCCGCTGCGGCCGGACCGCCGTCAAAGCTTCGCCCTCTGCCAGTCCCCGTTGTTTCGCCGACTGCTGTAGTGTTGACCGCCACAAACAAGCCGGTGTCCCAGCCCGCTTGCGAGCGACAAAAAGCCGTTTTTACGGCTACCCAGAGAAATCTCAAAAAGAGAAAATTTGCCAGTTGTGTATAAAATGTGCCCACAATCATGTGCTCACCCATACACACAAGCATAACATATCCCGTGTCTCTATCAGAGCCCCATCACATGAAACGGGCACAGCCCGCTCTAATATCAGAGAACATAAACACGCCCACGAGCTCGTGCGCGTGTCCCCTCTCTGCTCGCTCTGTTTCACGGCCCATAGACTCCTCTCTGAGTGCAAATCCCGTTGCCACACACATTCAAAGCGCGCCCACACACTGTGTCCAGCCCGCTATGTGCAGCAATCAGGGCGATATAGCCATTCGGCCACTAGCCGCATGCTCCAAAGCGTGGGAAGCCATTCCAGGCATTTCCCCGTGGGTACTAAGCATTATAAAGAACGGCTATCTGCTACAGTTTCGCCGCCGCCCGCCTCGTGCGCGCGCGCGGCTCGAATCTACTGTCAGCCCGCTGGCCGCCGGCACGCTCCGCTCAGAAATTGCGACGCTGTTGCAAAAGGGCGCCATAGAGAGAGTCCCACCATCTATGACCGAGTCGGGGTTTTACGGCCGTTATTTTCTGGTTCCCAAGAAAGACGGCGGCCTCAGACCGATTTTAGATCTCAGGTCTTTGAACAAAGTGCTCATGAAGAGACCGTTCAAGATGCTCACTACCAGGAAACTCCTCGCGCAGGTGCGCCAGGGGGACTGGTTCATCTCTCTAGACCTAAAAGACGCCTATTTTCAGATCCAGATAAATCCCCGTCACAGGCCATTCTTACGTTTCGCCTTCGAGGGTCATGTTTATCAATACGCCGTTCTCCCGTTCGGCTTATCCCTGGCGCCCCGCACATTTACGAAGTGCATGGATACGGCGCTCGCCCCCCTGCGGAGCCAGGGGCTGCGCATATTGAATTATCTGGACGACTGGCTGATTTTGGCCCAATCACAGACGGAGCTTCTGTCGCACCGCGCAGTTCTCCTCGGCCATCTGAAAACGCTGGGCCTCTCTGTCAACTGGACAAAGAGCTCCCTTCAACCCAGTCAATCGATTTCCTTTCTAGGAATAGATTTGAACTCGGTCACGATGACGGCTCGCCTGTCTACACAGCGCGCGCGCAGTGTACAGCGACTGGCCGCCTCGTTTCAGATGGGCACCCGCTCACCTCTGAAAATTTTTCAGAGGATGCTGGGTTACATGGCCTCAGCCTCCGCTGTGCTTCAGCTGGGCCTTCTGCACATGCGTCCGCTTCAGCTTTGGTTAAACAGCCGTGTACCCCACCGCGCGTGGAACACGGGCCGCCAGCTGATCAGAGTTACGCAGACATGTCTCACGGCGCTGCAGCCATGGACAGTAGCAGAATGGTTTCGACAGGGCGTCACGATGGGGACCTTTTCCCGCCGAAAGGTCATCTCGACAGATGCATCCAACACGGGTTGGGGTGCAGTCTGCGAGGGCTCACCGGCCTTCGGCCATTGGTCGACACAGGAAAGCCCCCTACACATAAACTGTCTGGAAATGCTTGCGGTCGAGAACGCGCTTTCGCGCTTCCTCCCGCTCATTCGGGGACACCACGTCCTGATCCGTTCGGACAACATGGCTGTGGTCTCCTATCTCAACCGTCAGGGCGGTGCCAGGTCCAGGAATCTCTTCCTACTGACACACCGCATTTTAGTTTGGTCTCAGAGCCGCCTGCTCTCGCTCAGAGCGACGCATGTGCCGGGCCATCTGAACGACGGTCCAGACATACTGTCCAGGAACCTCATCTCCTCAGGAGAATGGTCCCTGAACACACAAACGGTCCAAATACTGTGGCGGCTATTCGGCAGAGCAGAGGTGGACCTCTTCGCGTCAGAAGAGAACGCTCACTGCCCAATATTTTTTTCAAGGAGCGAGGACGCGCTAGCCCAGGAATGGCCTCGCCGCCCGCTCTATGCATTCCCTCCGATCGCTCTGCTACCACAGGTAATTCAGAGGATCAGGGACACACGCCACTCGGTGCTCCTCATAGCCCCGCGTTGGGAGAGTCAGAATTGGGTTCCGGAGCTCACTCAGCTGTCGCAGACAGCCCCGTGGCCCATCCCAGTCAGAGCAGATCTCCTCTCTCAAGCTCGCGGCACGATCTGGCACCCCCATCCACGGCGCTGGGCGCTACATGCATGGGTGATCAACGACTATTCGTCGATTTGCCAGAAGGAGTAAGAAACACTATCATACAGGCTAGAGCACCTTCCACGAGAAGACTCTATGCGTCTAAATGGTCTGTGTTCTCAAAATGGTGCACCGACAAACATATGGACCCACGGTCATGCGAGGTGCCGTCTTTGCTTGTTTTCCTTCAAGAGATGCTGGACAAGGGCAGGTCCCCCTCCACTCTCAAGGTTTACGTGGCAGCCATCGCGGCGTTCTCTGAACCCCGACGCGCTCAGTCCCTGGGCAAAGACGAGTTAGTCATCCGCTTCCTCAGGGGAGCTAAGAGGATGAACCCTCCGCACCCCCCTTCGGTTCCTATCTGGGATCTTTCTATAGTTCTCGAAGCTATGAAAGCACCCCCGTTCGAACCGCTCGAGTCTGTGGACCTAAAATACCTCTCGCACAAAACCGTTTTTCTGACGGCTCTGTCCTCAGTAAAACGCGTGGGGGATCTTCACGCGCTCTCATCCAGCGCCGCGTGTCTCGAGTTTGGTCCGAATGATTCTGTTGTCATTCTCAAACCTAGACATGGCTATGTCCCGAAGGCGATTGGTACCCCATTCAGGGCTCAGATTATTTCCCTATCGGCTCTGCCTTCATCCGATAGTGAGCGCGACGCCAATCTCCTCTGCCCGGTGCGGGCTCTGAGATTGTACACTACGCGCGCTGCCGCGTTCAGACGCGCTGAGCAGCTTTTCGTGTCGTTTGGGGGGCGCACCAAAGGTCTGGCCGCCTCTAAACAGACACTGTCTAGATGGATAGTAGACGCTATCGCCTCTGCTTACGCATCTAAATACCTGCCCTGCCCTCTGGGCATCAGGGCGCACTCCACTAGAGGCATGGCCTCATCGTGGGCATGGTCCTGTGGAATTTCCATTCATGACATTTGTGTGGCCGCGGGATGGGCCTCCCCGTCCACTTTTTTTTTTTCAGATTTTACAACTTGGAAGTTCCCGCCTTGCAGGCAAAATTACTAGCTGTCTAACGACCAGCTCCCTAAGAAGCTGCATTACTGGGAGTCCCTCACACAACCGGTTCGCCCCTTGTGCTCTCCTTAAATGCTTATACACTTCATGTGCCCGCTCTGCCGGCCTCATAGATGCTTATGTATACACTTCATGTGCCCGCTCTGCCGGTCTCATAATACATTCACTCCACGTTAAAAATCCCCCGGTATCACCCTGGGATTCATAGCGCGCACGGCGTTGACCAGGTGTTCCCGCAGCGTAAGCTAGCTTACGCAATACGAGAGAACCTCTCGTAAGAGAACGAATCGGTTACCTAACGTAACCTCGGTTCTCTCTAGAAGAGGCAACGAGTATTGCGTTCCCGGCCGTGCTTGCGCTACTAGCGTTTCGCTTCACGCTGAAATAAATCAACATATAAGCCTGGGAGAGACTGTTATATACACCATAGCAACGCCCATTCTGGCGGGCCATGACGCAATGAGCGCGCGGGCGCCTCTCATTGGAAGCGGGTTCAGCCCCGCTCTCCCATAGGCTTAAGCAGTTCTCTCTGAGCGAACCAATGAGCTGCTAGCTAGCCTGCTCTAGGTCTGCCGCAGAGGAACTGCGTTGTCAATGGATACAAATTATGAAATCATTTTTTGGCTTCAATATCTCAGCAAAGATGAATCTTTCCCCCACAGCGTAAGCTAGCTTACGCAATACTCGTTCCCTCTTCTAGAGAGAACCGAGGTTACGTTAGGTAACCGATTCGATTTTAAATTATTAGGCATTAAAAGCATGGTAAGTTTTGTGGTACTGTCCTTTTACCACACATATCACAGTAAAACTATCAATACTGTGGTAAAAGCATGGTAAGTTTTGTGGTTACTGTTAATTTACTACAAATATCACAGTAAAACTAAGGTTACTATGGTAAAAGCATTGTGAGTGATGTTTGTACTGTGCTTCTACTACAAATACCACTTTGGAACTAATTGTACTACTTTGAACCTGATATGAATATGATTAACTGATTGAAGGTCAATAGCACGTCACGTGACAGACTGTGTTTAATCACCCTAGTTTAGTAAGGTGTTTTTAATTAGAAAGCAATGAAACGCAAAGCCTCAGTGGAACAGATATAATGCCGTGACTGAAAATGAGGGAGCTAATCTGATTAATATCGACAAACAGAAAAGACATTAGGCTTGTTTGAGATGAGCAAAATCTGCGCAGAACCGATCACCGGTGATCACCGCGAGATGCATGCCGGTTAGAAATGTGTCCGAGTGCGGTCCGCCTTGCTCTGATGTCATGCTGACGTATGTCAAAAAACTCTCGCGACCGCAAGGCGCACGTGTCGGATTCTGCAGTCGCGTGCAGTTGCTCTCCACCGACTGCGCTGATCAAAAGCATGATGGGAAACGAATTGCTGACGACACAGCTTAATGCTCATTGGTTTAAACAACCGTGATGTATTGTTCTCTTTTTAAATGTTTGATTTTAAAACTCTGATATCATGTTTTATGTGTATATGTTATGTGTGAATATTCCCAAACTCTTTTTACCCCTTAAGCCCTGAAGCCATTTTTAGAGTTGTTTTGTCTGAGAGACACACATAAAAGTAAAGACTCATAACTCCAAAACTATAACAAGGAGAGTAAAACGGTAGGTATTGTTTGATAGAACACTTTTCAAATATTTTTGAAAATATAAATTACATTACATTTGGACATTCTCCTGCTGAGAAAACTGCTGATAAAAGACAATATATATATATATATATATATATATATATATATATATATATATATATATAATTTTTATTATGATTTTGCATTTCTTTTTTGTTTGACCTGTAATAACTCTGGAAGGAAATACGGTAGCTAAAAAAATTTTTTTGGTGAAGTCCCTCTACATGTGAGCTGCATCTGGATCAAACTTTGTGGTGATTGCATAACGTACTCAAAAGTTAGAGCATTCTGAACAAAGGTAACCTTTTTGTTTAGTCCTCACACATTTGGAAGGCAATAAAAAAGTGTTGTTTTCTGAGTGACACACACAAAACTAAAGACTCATAACTCCAAAACTCTAGCAAGGAGAGTCAAAAGGTAGGTATCGTTTGATAGAACACTTTTCAAATTCTTTGAAAATATAAATTACATTACATTTGGACATTCTGCTGCTGAGAAACTGCTGATAAAAGACAAAAAATAAATATAATTTTTATTATGATTTTGCATATCTTTCTTATTTGGCATAGAATAACTCGGGAAGGAAATAAGGTAGGAGGACAATTCTTTTTTGGTGAAGTCCCTCTACATGTGAGCTGCATCTGGATCACATTTTGTGGTGATTGGATAAAGGAATCAAAAGTAGGGATGTCCCGATCAGGTTTTTTTGCCCTCGAGTCCGAGTCCGAGTCATTTGATTTTGAGTATCTACCGATACCGAGTCCCGATCCGATACTTATATAATACATAAAAAAATAATAAAGAAGAGAGAAAAAACAGATCCAGGATGTTCCTTATTTTTTATTTAATTCACCTTATTTTAACATTCAACAACTCTGTTACTCTGGTTGGACCATTGTATATCTACAGCTGATGCACATGATTGTATAAAGGAGGCTGAGATCCTATATGGTTTGGCCACAGCAGACCATATTCCTGTCTCTATGTTCATAAATATTGAGGGTCTACCCGAGCTTGTCTATAGTGACAGCCATAAATCGGATGAGATACTGGATTGGGCAAGGCTCACAGAAGACGACCTGCAATATTACAAGTTACTGACTGATGTGCACTTGAGAAATATTGAGTTACCTGTTGATGCAATTATGTGTGTGGATAGCAGCTGTAAGAATGTAAGTCACAATAATGACCTATGTGTAATGTATGATAGAATTGTGAACTGTTTAGTTGATGGAAGTGAACCACTAAGAAGCAAAGTGGTGAAACAACATATTGTAAGACCAGGGTGGAATGACTATGTCCATGATGTTCATATGGAGGCAAGAGGTGCATTTAGAAGATGGGTCTTAGCAGGCAAACCTAGGCATGGCCCAATCTGTGAGCACAAGGTACGGTCTAATGCTAGGTTCAAATATGCTGTGCGTTTTATAAAAAGAAATGAGCAGACTATGAGGGCGAACTCTATGGCGAGAAAGTTACAAACTAATAATGTTTATGAGTTCTGGAAGGAGGTGAAAGTGGTAAACAACAGCAAAATGCCACTGCCTTCTAGTATTGATGGCATTTCTGAACCTGAAAACATTGCAGAGCTATGGAGGAGACACTATGAGAACATTTTTAACTGTGTGAAGAGCGATGTGTTTAACATAGGAGAGATGCCTCACAGTGATGGTGAAGTCATCAGGCCGGAGGAAGTATGTTATGCTATTGACAAACTTAAAATGAACAAAGCTTGTGGGCAGGATAGAATAACAGCAGAACATCTGAAATACGCTAGTCAAAGTATTTCAGTTTTACTTGCTCTATGCTTTTCTGGGTTAATGAAGCATGGCGTACTTCCTGGATCCATGTTATCTGTCTTGCTAGTGCCTGTAGTTAAAAATAAGACTGGTAAATTAACTAGTATAGATAACTATAGACCTATTGCACTTGCAAGTACACTATCTAAGGTACTAGAGGGGATCCTTATGGATAGGCTTGCAGAATACATAGCGTCAACAGATAATCAGTTTGGTTTTAAGAACAAGCATGGAACTGATCTGTGTATTTATGCACTTAAAGAAATTGTCCATAGGTACAGATCTCGCAATAGCACAGTCTTCATGTGTTTCCTGGATGCGTCAAAGGCTTTTGATCGTATCAATCATGGGAAACTGTTTGGTAAACTACATGAGCGTGGTGTATTCTCACCAAACTATGCAAGTCAGGTGGGGGATGAGTTTGTCAACACCTTTCTATGTCTCCAATGGAGTACGGCAGGGCGGAATTCTGTCTCCGCTGCTATTCAATCTGTACATGGATAATTTATCTAGGGAGCTAAAGGGCTGTAGAACTGGCTGCTTGGTGGGGGATAGTCTCATTAATCATATGCTTTATGCTGATGATTTGGTGGTACTGTCTCCCTCCAGTGCTGGCCTGCAGCAACTTATTAGAATATGCTCTCAATATGGACTAAAGTTTGATATCAAATTCAACTCAATGAAGAGTGTGGTACTGATCGCTAGAACCAAGGAGGATATGAAGTGTGTCTATCCTTCTTTCTTATTGGCAGGTGAACCACTAGAGGTTGTAAAGAGAGTTAAATATCTGGGACATGTGATAAGAGATGACCTTTGTGATGATGATGATGTACAGCGTCAGTGTGGAAAACTGTATGGGCAGGCAAACATGCTGGCACGCAAATTCCACATGTGCACTCCTGATGTTAAAATCTCACTCTTCAAAACCTATTGCACTCCACTGTATACTGCCCACCTGTGGTGTAATTTTAGTCAGTCGAAAATGAAAAAACTTCAAGTGGCTTATAATGATGCACTGAGAATTGTGCTTAAAATTCCTAGGTGGAGTAGTGCCAGTGAAATGTTTGTGTCTAACAATGTGCCCACTTTTAACGCTGTTTTGAGAAATTTTATGTATAGATTCATGTGCAGACTGACAGGGTCTAAGAATATGATCATTGTGGCCATAACTGATGTTTCTAAGAGTGACACAAGGTATACATCTTGCTTTTGGAAACATTGGACCCGAAGCCTGTATATGTTTTATAAATGATGCCTCATCCGCATCATTTTTAATTGTTTTGTATTGTTTTTTACATCTGTACTGTGTTGTCTCTATGGACCTCTGTGTCTTGAATAAAAGTTGATTGATTGAAAAAGTTGATTGTTAACAAACAGAGCACTTCTGTGAGGTAGCTTGAAAAATCAAGTAATAAATAACATAAAATCTTCACTTTTGGATTTTAGTGCAACAGTAAATATAGAAAAAGTCTAATATAAAAACAAATAGCACCTCAACTTAAAATACCCGGCAGGCATGTAAACAAAAAATAAAAATGTTTTAAAAGTGTATAAAAAAATAATAAGAATATAATATACATTAGGGGTGTAACAGTTCACAAAATTTGCGGTTCGGTTCGATACGATACAGCAAAAAGAAAGAAATGCCAGAGAAATTTCCTATTTATTAAAAGAAAAACTATTTTTAAATAAGTTTGAGTTTTCCTACATCTTGAAACTTTCAGGTTTATACATGGGGGTAATCTTTGAAGGATGAACAAATAATGTTTTGGTAATCACATTAAAAATAACATTTAAATATATATTTATATAATATTTGAGTTTTGAAGTGCAACATTAAATCCATGTTCATTCACGGCACAATGTTTCTCCTGGTTCCCACGTCAGCGCTGTTTGATCTAATAGAGATCTACGGTTAATAACGGAGAAATTTGAATGCTTCTCACTAGATCTCGCAGCAATGTTATTACTTCAGTGGCGAATTCAAATGTGTTCTTCACTGGATCTCTTCGCTTGATCTCGCGCTGCACAGATGTTGCTGGTCCGAACTGATAATGGTCCGTTAAGCACAATATAATGAGTAGCGCAGTTTCGTTCCGCTTTCTATACGTTTGCCATTTGATGTTGCGCAACGTTGTGGTGATCGCGTCAGCGCGGATTTTGTCTGCAGGAAAAATGGTCCTAGGAATCGTTCGGTTTGTATGCGTACCGAACCGGAAGCCTCGTACCGAAACGGTTCAATAATTACGAATACATGTACCGTTACACCCCTAATTTACATAAATCCGAGTCCTGATCGGGAGGGAACGTCCGATTCCGATCGAGTCTGAAACCACGTGATCGGGCCCGATTTCCGATCGCGTGATCGGATCGGGACATCCCTAATCAAAAGTTACAGCATTTGGAACCAATGTAGCCTGTTTGTTCAGTTCTTGACGCCCCCTAATGGCCATTTTTGAAATTGTTCCTCCATGGAGAATATCTTGTCATAAACGCAATAGATTATGTTCATTTTGGGCTCATTTTAATTGTAATAATATGCTGTAAAAAGTGATGTGCCATTTTCAACGATCTGTGAATGTTTCATGAGCTGTATGATGTTTTTGACACATTGCAGTACATAGTACAAAAAAGTATTTTATAGATTTTGAAAAAAATAAATTCTATTTATCAGCAAATAACTCAGCACTACTTAGGAGTTTTTCAAATTGGCTACATTCACTGTAAAGTTCAGACTCTAAGCTTTCAAATGACACCTATTTTGTGTTAATCAACGGTTTCAGATCGCATCACAGCACAGAGACAGCGCTCATAAAGATAATAAATGATATTCGCTTAAACACTGATAACGGCAAATTATCAGTGCTGGTACTACTCGACCTCAGTGCTGCATTTGACACTGTCGATCACGACATACTTCTTGACAGGCTGGAAAACTGGGTGGGGCTTTCTGGGATAGTCCTAAAATGGTTCAGGTCATACTTAGAAGGGAGAGGTTATTATGTGAGTATAGGAGACCATAAGTCTGAGTGGACATCCATGACATGCGGAGTCCCTCAAGGCTCAATTCTTGCGCCACTCCTATTCAACCTGTACATGCTCCCAATGAGCCAAATAATGAGAAAGAACCGAATCTCTTACCACAGCTATGCAGACGACACACAGCTCTACTTAGCCCTATCGCCTAACGACTACAGCCCCATTGACTCCCTGTGCCAATGCATTGAGGAAGTAAACAATTGGATGTGCCAAAACTTTCTTCAGTTAAACAAAGACAAAACTGAAGTCATTGCGTTTGGCAACAAAGATGAAGTTCTCAAGGTGAATGCATACCTTGACGCTAGGGGTCTAACAACTAAAAATCAAGTGAGGAATCTGGGTGTGTCTCTAGAGTCAGACCTTAGTTTCAGTAGTCATATCAAATCAATAACTAAATCAGCATACTATCATCTGAAAAATATTGCAAGAATTAGATGCTTTGTTTCCAGTCAAGACTTAGAGAAACTTGTGCATGCTTTCATCACTAGCAGGGTGGATTATTGTAATGGACTCCTCACTGGCCTTCCTAAAAAGACCATAAGACAGTTGCAGCTCATACAGAACGCTGCTGCCAGGATTCTGAGCAGAACCAGAAAATATGAACACATCACACCAGTCCTCAGGTCTTTACACTGGCTCCCAGTTACATTTAGGATTGATTTTAAAGTATTATTACTGGTATATAAATCATTTAATGGCCTAGGACCTAAATACATTGCAGATATGCTCACTGAATATAAACCCAACAGATCACTCAGATCATTAGGATCACATCAGCTAGAAATACCAAGGGTTCGCTCTAAGCATGGTGAGTCTGCTTTTAGCTACTATGCCAGCCGCAGTTGGAACCAGCTTCCAGAGGAGATCAGATGTGCTCCTACAGTAGTCACATTCAAATCCAGACTCAAGACACTTCTGTTTAGCTATGCATTTACTGAATGAGCACTGTGCCACTGTGTCCGACTGTTTGTACTGTATTTTATTTAATTTTTATTCTAAACTGCTTTAATTATTCTTATTTCTTTTGATTATTTTAATCTCTTTATTCTTAACTGTTTTAATTATTCCTATTTCTTTTGATTTTTTTTTTATGTAAAGCACTTTGAATTGCCATTGTGTATGAAATGTGCTATATAAATAAACTTGCCTTGCCTTGCCTTGCCTTAATCAAGGCAATATTTTTGAAAAATATGATAATGAATATTTTCACAGCTAGGTGGCGCCCGCGGGCGGTACTCTCCGGTTTAGAGGGACTAGTGTAGTCAGCTCTCGGTCAGAGTTTAAAAAGCTGAGATTCTAAGCTTTAAGATGATACATATTTTGTGTTATTCCACGTTTGAAAAAAAGCGCAGATGGTTCCGGTTGTCACGCTCTCGGGTGTATAAAGCGCACGACAAGGAACTTGGAAGTAATCACAGGAATTTAATTGAACACGAGGAGTACCACATACATGTAACATAAACAATAACCGACAAGGAGTGAGGGAGAACACTGGGTTTACATACACAGAGAACAGATAGGGGAACAAGACACAGCTGGGGCAAATTAACTAGACACAGGTGAAGGAACTGAACACAAACGAGGAGCGGGAAAACTGGGACACAGGACTGAACCAAATACACAGAGACGGGGGAAACTAAAGAGTCAAACTGTGACACCGGGAACATTGGAAAACACATTGCATCCCGGAAAGATGAGAGACATGTTTTTTAGCCAAGTATGCATCACTTTGTGAGGTATATCTAGCGATCAACGCAACGGATTATGTTATTTGGGCTCTTTGTAATCGTGAGAATCTGCTGTCCATAAAGCTGTTCGATATATCACAATCCGTGCATGTTTCATTGAGTTATGAGCTGAAACGTCACATCAAAACAACATAAACAAACAGTGCACAGCTCTAAGAACGTATTTTAACGGGGGGGGGGGGGGGGGGGGGGCCACACGCGCAAGGTCTCTCGCTCTCCCTCTCTGCCGTGCGCGCGTGCTCCGCGGGTTGGAGCATAATCTCTGTCTCGCGTGCGCCCTCGCTCTAGATTCCGGGAGATTTTAACTAATTTGCGGCATAACTACTCGATCACGAGTGGCTCAACAGGTAGATATATAGATAAACTCATCTTCCAGACATTTGACCGACCAGGGGTGCGTTTCCCGAAAGCATCGTTACCCAACTATGGTCGCAAGTTGGTCGCAAATCCCATTGATCTCTATTGGTAACGACGGAAGTTGCGACCATAGTTGGCTAACGATGCTTTCGGGAAATGCACCCCAGGTTGACATTTCAGCGTGAGAAATCGGAGGTGTGGCGTGTGAGTGTGTGAAACCAATCAAATGCGTGTCTCACGGCCAATGCGTGAGAGTTGGCAGCTCTGCTGTACATTATGATAAGTTTTGCTAATGAAATAAAAAGTTTGCTTATTTGCAGATCAATAGCCTATAGGTAAATGTCTGAACTTTTTACTTTTTAACTTTAAAGGTTCATGAAACCCCCCTCTTTCAGCTCAAGTCTAGCTCACAATCTTTTTGAAAAATGCAACTTAAATGGGCGTGGATGGCTGTGAGAAGGGGTGTGGTAAGGCCATCACTGTCATCGCCAGTATCCCATGCATATCGACTGTCACTAAAAGCAGTGCTAAAACGTGAGGAAATGCTAGATTTTTTTTTTTTATAGCTGGCAAAGTTAAAGTCTTATGAAATACGACACTTTATTATTGTCCTTTCAAAAGTAACTGAATGCCCTGCTATATTAGCCTAGTAAGCCTACAGTAATCGTAAGTCTATTGAGAACATATTAATGTAGGCTACATGTATAATTATAATGTCATTATAAAATATATAGTTGTTTATAGACACTATACATATATTTGAAAATTATTAATTTACCGCTTAAAAAAAAAAACGTTCCGTGCATAGCCTAGATCTACGCGCCCCCTGAACCCCCATAATAAAGATGGCTCTGTGGAGGTGGATGACTTCTCATTTTAGACACACACACACACCTCTGAAGGGATAGAAAAGTCCTCGGGACTTGGTACCGCATCACTCGCAAGACGCAACCTGTATTGGTTGTCAACAAGGCGAAGTCCACCATTCTCCAATTCTCGAAGCTCAAAAAAGTTTGCGGCACACACGTTTAGATGTGTCCGTGGTTGATGGAAAACCAACCGTCCGGAGCCAGAGTCTAGCCCGGGCAGCATCGCGGGGAAACATATTCAACCCAATTGGACTTTTGCACCACGAAAACAAACACTTGCGTGCGTCCCATGATTGCCTCTCTCATCTACTACGCGATATCACAGTTTGACATGTCTGTCACTGGAAAGATCCACGTGGTGTCATGAATAATTAAGAGACAGTGTCTTCTCATAGGATATGAAAACTCAGTCTCATTAATAATTATGAGACACCGATGAGTCATCAACGCACTATACTGTGCTCTGCCACGTCACAGCCTGCGATGAAGATTTTAAACCCGGAAGACGAAAATAGCGGAAAGAAACTAAAATTTAACCATTTTCACCCTACTATTAAATCTAACAGATGCTAACATTGTCTTCAATGGTGTTCAACACACATACCTCTGATAAAATCTCAGAAAATTTGGTTTAGGGTTTCATGACCCTTTAAAAATGAATTACTTTTACTATGGTAATTTTGAAAATGACCTACTTATAATTTTACTGGAGTAATATTTTATTGGGGTATCTGTACTTTTACTCAAGTACACTGTAAAAAGAAAAGGTGCCTGGAGGAACCTTTTGGGGTTCTTCACTTTGCCACACCGGCGGAACCGTCTGTAGATCCTCTAGGAACCCTTTTAAAAGGGGCGGTTCTCTGAGGAACCACCCAGTTCCCTTTCGAGGGAACTCGCGATGCGTCACCGACGCTTTGGGAACGCCCCCAGCGTGAATGCGTCTGAGTATCAATGTCAACTAGTCCAATGGAAAGAATGAGCGTCACGGGCGGGTTACGTCATGACCGGGAAGGCATAAGAGCACATCCGGTGAAACGCGGCATTAGCTTCTGTGTCTCAGCAAGCGATCTGTGTTACTCTGTCTCTGTCTATTTATTGTTGTCTGTTGCATTTATATTGGAAGAGTTATGGCGAAACAAATGTACAAACAGTGTGCTTCTCCCTGCCCGCGTTATTTAACGGGTGGGGACACACACGAGCTTTGTGTTATTTGTTTGGGAATGGAGCATGCGGTCTCAGCCTTCGAGGGGGCTGAGTGCCAGCATTGCGAGATGCTTCCGCTTCGCATGCTCTGTTCTCGCCTGTCACTCTTTGAGCCGAGGCAGCACGGAGAATGCATTCCTGGGGATCGCAAAAGGATCTTTCGGAGGGGTTGGAGACGGGTCCGAGGGCCTTTTCTCCTTCCTTACCCGGAGGATCCAGTGCTCTCCCCCCGGTGTCGGAAGCCCGCTCTGCGGCTTCTTCCGCCCGGGGAGAGAGCCCTCCATTACTTCATTGCTCTTCCTCTGAGGAGGTTGATGCGATGAGTATGGAGAGTTTAAGCACACACACTGGGGAAATTGATTCGCCACCTATTTCCCCAGCCTATGAGGAGCTGGTGGATGTGATGTCTAGGGCTGTAGAGAAATTAAATATTGAATGGCCAGCTGAGAAAAGTAGCGCTCGTCCTAAAAGCAAATTAGATGAGCGTTTCCTTTCTTCAGCGACATCATCTCCACCACGAGGCCTTCCCTTTTTTCCTGATTTACACAATGAATTATCTAGATCATGGGATAAACCGTACTCATCACGTCTTTTCAGCCCTCAAGTTCATTTATATTCAGGTATAAGAGGGCTGAAAGAGTACGGTTATGAGGCGATGCCCCAGGCTGAACAGACGCTCGCGAGCTATCTGTCACCTGGCCCAGCATCGTCTCTGAAGGCCTCAGCTTTGCCCACTAGACCGCTTAAAGCAACATCAGGGTTAGTGAGCAAAGCTTATACGGCAGCAGGTCAGGCTGGAGCATGTCTGCACACTATGGCGGTGCTCCAGGCTTACCAGGCTGATTTGCTGGGGGATTTGGATAAGAGTGAGGGAGTTGGCCCTGATGAAGTTCGAGAACTTCGTCGGGCCACCGATCTGTCTCTCAGAGCTACAAAGGAGACCGCTAGAGCAATTGGGCGGTCTATGGCAGCCCTTGTAGCTACTGAGAGACATCTTTGGTTAAATCTGGCCGAAATAAGAGGCTTTTTTGTTGGATGCTCCGCTTGAGCCTTCTGGTCTCTTCGGCGACGCAGTCAATGCGGTCGTCGAGAGATTTCAAGAATTAAAGAAGCAAGCGGAGGCATTTAAAAAGTTTCTCCCTCGCCGTGTCCAACCCCCTGGGGCTGCTGGGCGTGAGCAGCCCCAGCCGTCGAGCTCCTCATATCGTGCGCAACAAAAACAGAGTGTTTCGTCTCGTGCACCTCCACATAAACAATGGAAACAGACGCAACACTCTCAGTCGAAGTCTTCTAAGCCGAAGCCGGATCTGAGGACCGTTCTTCAGGCGAAGAAGACTTTGGCTCATAAAAAGAGGTCCTGACGTAAATGGCGTCAGACCTGTGAGGACGGCCCAGACCGAAGTGGAGCGGTGTACACCTCAGAATACGGTGCCCGTTCCACTTCGGGGTCCTCACGGGACCGTTCTGCCAACCCCGCCACCCTTGGTGCTTCGGGGCGCAGCGGTCTCCAGCGAGTCGCTGATGCTATGCTGCGGCACTGCATCGGTTTCGCGCCCTCTGAGGGGGGTTTTAGAGCAGCCAGTTCAGGTAGTTCCTGCCATTATGCTTCAGGCTCCAGAACTGGCTGTCTCGTTAACACCAGAGACCAGCCTCGAGAGGCTGGTTCCCTTAGTAGATTTTCTGGCAGCGTGGAAGCTACTGCCAAATATTTCTCGTTGGGTCCTGCAGATTGTAGAGAAAGGATACAGAATCCAGTTCGGTTCTCGTCCTCCTCGCTACAACGGGGTGTTGCTCACAGTAGTGCATCCCGAGCAGGCTCTGGTAATGGAGCAAGAGGTAAAGGCCCTGTTAGCAAAGGAAGCTATAGAACAGGTGTACTCACCCGACAGAGAGTCAGGTTTTTACAGCCGTTATTTCATTGTTCCGAAAAAGGATGGAGGGTTGCGTCCCATTTTAGATCTTCGTCTGTTGAATCGTTCAGTACAGAAACTCAAGTTCAAATGCTGACACTCAAACAGATCGTGACTCAAATCAGATCCGAGGACTGGTTTGTCACGATAGATCTGAAGGACGCCTACTTCCATGTCTCCATCCTCCCTCAGCACAGGAAGTTCCTAAGGTTTTCTTTCGGGGGCAAAGAATACCAGTATCGGGTACTTCCTTTCGGTCTAACTCTATCACCCCGCACGTTCACGAAATGCGTAGATGCAGCTTTAGCCCCACTCAGGCTTCAGGGCATACGTATTCTGAACTACATCGACGACTGGCTGATTCTAGCGGAATCAGAGCAGTTGGCGGTTCGGCACCGAGGTGTCGTTCTCGCTCATATGCAGATGTTGGGGTTGAGGCTCAATGCCAAGAAGAGTGTTCTTTCTCCAGTACAGAGAACCACTTTCCTTGGTGTGGTATGGGATTCAGTGACGATGCGGGCCACTCTATCGCCCGTTCGTGTAGCTGTTATCCTGGCAGCCACAGGAGAGCTGAGGCTAGGCCAGTCACGCACTGTAAAACAGTTCGAGAGACTGTTGGGTCTCTTGGCAGCAGCGTCCAACGTGATACCTTTTGGCCTGCTGTACATGAGACCTTTGCAGTGGTGGCTCAGGACCAGAGGGTTCTCCCCGAGGGGAAACCCACTTCGTATGATCAAGATCACGCGGCGGTGCCTTCGTGCCTTGGTTATATGGAGGAAACACTGGTTCTTAACCCAGGGTCCGGTGTTGGGAGCTCTTTGCCATCGAGTTCCTATCTCGACAGATGCTTCCCTCACCGGCTGGGGAGCGGAAATGGAAGGCCGCTCGGTTCAGGGTCGGTGGAGGGGTCATCATCTTTCTTGGCACATAAATTGCCTGGAGATGATGGCTGTCTTCAATGCGTTGAAGCAATTCCTCCCAGACCTGAGGGGCCATCATGTGCTCGTCCGTACAGACAACACATCGGTGGTCTCTTATCTGAACCGTCAGGGGGGTCTGCGGTCGCGTCCGCTTTGCAAGCTGGCGCACCAGATCCTCCTGTGGTCTCTGGGGAAGGTACTCTCCCTGAGGGCAGTGTATATTCCTGGGGACCAGAATATTGGGGCAGACATCCTGTCGAGGCAGGAGCTGAGGCCAGGGGACTGGAGACTCCACCCCGAGGCGGTGGAGAAAATTTGGGAGTTTTACGGCCAAGCAGAGGTGGATCTGTTTGCGTCTCAGCATACGACGCACTGTCCACTTTGGTTCTCCCTTACTCACCCAGCCCCCCTGGGGCTGGATGCTATGGTGCCTCGGCCACGTCTGTACGCATTTTCCCCTGTTGCTCTGCTCCCAGGAGTTCTGGAGCGAGTCCGCCAGTACGGTATAAGCCTACTTCTAGTAGCACCACGCTGGCCGAGTCGGATCTGGTTTGCGGACCTGATCCATCTCCTAGACGGTCCTCCCTTGGAGATCCCGATCAGGAGAGACCTTCTGTCTCAGGCCGGGGGCACAATATTTCACCCCCGACCAGATATTTGGAATCTGTGGGTTTGGCCTCTGAGGGGGCCCAACTCATAGAGAGTGGTCTCTCAACTGAGGTTGTTGAGACCATTCTAAGCTCCAGAGCTCCAGCTACTAGGAAACTATATGCGCTGAAATGGAAAGTTTTTTCTGTATGGTGTCACCAACATCAGTGGGATCCGGTTAACTGTTCTGTGAACACAGTACTCGAGTTCTTGCAGGAGCGCTTTACGTCAGGTTTATGTCCTTCCACACTTAAGGTTTACGTGGCGGCCATTGCGGCTTACCACGCCCTGGTGGGGGGTACATCGTTGGGTCGAGACCCCCTGATTACACGTTTCCTTCGTGGCACATTGAGGCTGAGGCCTGCAACTCGCACTAGGGTGCCAGCTTGGGATTTGGCAATAGTACTAGAAGGCCTGTCTAGGGCTCCATTCGAGCCCTTAGATTCGGTTTCGGAGAAATTTCTTACCCTTAAGACTATCTTTCTGCTAGCTATTTCGTCCCTTAAGAGAGTTGGAGACCTTCAGGCCCTTTCGGTTTCCCCCACTTGCCTTGAGTTTGCACCGGGGATGGTCAAGGCATTCTTATATCCAAAACAGGGATACGTCCCTAAGGTGCCGACCTTGATTCCGAGGCCTATCGTGTTGCAGGCTTTCTGTCCTCCTCCTTTTACATCTGTGGACCAGGAAAGGCTGAACCTCTTGTGTCCAGTGCGAGCACTGGATACTTATGTTCATCGGACATCGTCTATGAGGAAGTCCGACCAGTTATTTATTTGCTTTGGATCACCAAAGAAGGGTCTTCCTGCTTCTAAACAGACGGTTAGTAAGTGGATAGTTGAGGCTATTTCACTTGCATACGAGTACTCTGACCAGCCGTGTCCTTTGGTGGTCAGAGCTCACCCTACGAGGGGTATGGCGGCCTCTAAAGCCTTATTATTTGGAGTTTCTCTTCAAGACGTATGTGATGCGGCAGGCTGGTCCACACCGCTCACATTCGTCAGGTTTTACAGTTTGGACCTGGATGCTGCCCCAGGTTCTCAGGTGCTTAGTGCTTAGTTCCAACAGACTAACACTCAGGTACTTGGAATTCTGGCGTTTTGGGTATTCTCGTTCCCAAAGCGTCGGTGACGCATCGCGAGTTCCCTCGAAAGGGAACGTCTCAGGTTACGACTGTAACCATAGTTCCCTGAGAAAGGGAACGAGACGATGCGTCACCCTGCCATACTTCCTGCATCCCTGTGATCGGCTTGCTTCGACTTTTTGAAGCTAATGCCGCGTTTCACCGGATGTGCTCTTATGCCTTCCTGGTCATGGCGTCACCCGCCCGTGACGCTCATTCTTTCCATTGGACTAGTTGACATTGATGCTCAGACGCATTCACGCTGGGGGCGTTCCCAAAGCGTCGGTGACGCATCGTCTCGTTCCCTTTCTCAGGGAACTATGGTTACAGTCGTAACCTGAGACGGTTTCCTGAGGAACTCTTATATAAGGCACTGTGTAGAACCGCTTTGGGTGCCTCCAGGAACCAATATTTATTTATTGGTTTGACCATTGTCGCACTGCTGACAATGGTCAATGGACTTTTTTGCCTGTGTATTTCACAAAATTCACAAATGTAACAGCACCTTTACTCGCTGCAACATAAAATGCAATCAATAATAAAATCTTCACAAGGGGCATGTGAGGTACTTAAGTTAGAAAAGTGAAAAGATGCAGCAGCTACATTTTCTGTTTGTTTTTCCTCTTTTCTGGAGGATGGCCCAGGCACTTCAATGATTTTCAGGTTTACTGGAGGATTTTTATTCTTGTTCAAACTTTATTTCAGCTTACCGAGGTCCCTGCAAAGAACAAACAATACTGTAAGTAATGTTATTAAAGTGATAGTTGTGAACTTAAAATTATTTCCTCAGCCTTGTGACATTCCTAACCTGTTTGACTTTCTGTCTGTGGAACCCGAAAGCAGATCTCGGGCATAATGCAACCGCAGTCACCGTTCACTTTCACTGCATGAAACACAAGCAGAACAAAATTGTGTAAATCATTCATGAAACCATTATTATGTACACTTGTCTATTTCAATTCAATGCAACAATTTATGTAAAAATGTATATTCTGTTAAGCTCCAAAAATGTCCCAGAAAAGATCCTAAAAGTAGGAAAAATGTAAAAATTAAAATGCAGCCCACAACTCATGTGTTATGAGTTGTGTTGTAAGTCTTCTGAAGCCATATAATAGCTTTTTTGTCTAAAAAGACTAAACTTGAAGTTATAATTCAGAGTTCAAATGTCTTATATTCAAATGCAAATGATTAAGCTATAAGAAAAAAAGCATAGCTTTATTGGCGCCAAACCTGTGATATAATTTTTCTGAGTAACATGAATGAGATTTGAGAGCATGAGGGAAGATTCTCAGAGAATAACTGATTAAAAAACACAAGTACACAGTCAAACAATACAATTTCACACAGAAAAGTTCATAGTAATAAAGTACTTGCATGTGGTGCAGGTAACGTAGACTAACCATGTTCCATACACTTTTAGCCTATCACCGCACGTCAGCGACCACTCCTCCGTTTCTGAGAGCAAGACTAGCATGTTTGTGTGATCATTCTCCGGGGGAATACCCATTGATTGGTCCACACTTTGATTGATGTCTTTTGGACCAATAGTTTTTGAGAAAAGTGGGGAAAACTACCTCCTCCACCTGTGTACGGAAGATGATAAGCGTTAACGATGTTCCGTACAGGCTTATAATGGTGTTCCGTACAGAGCGAATAACTTATTTTCAACGGTGAAATGGAAAATTAACCGATCAACTGATCAATTTTAATGTTAAAATATTCAATCATGTAACAATTTATGTTAATATTAACTTAATTGACCCTTTATGAATATAAACATCATCACTGCACTGCTGACAGACGTGCTGCCTTTTTTGCTGCCTGAGAGTGGCGCCAAACGGTCATCGGCCGCAATCGTTTAAAAATCCCCATTTCACAGCATTTAGTCAACAAAAGGGTAATATATTTGACAATTTGTGATAGCATAATATTCATTTAATAAAGACTGTTATACTGGGAAAAGCATAAATGAAATTGAAATGTACATTTTCGTTGCTCTAGTTGTCTCCCCACTCAAGCCGCTGTCTGAAGTATAGCTTGCCCACGGGCAATTTTCAAGCGAAGTGGGCGCACCTGGCAAACTTACTGAAATATCACTGGAACAGAGTGTCTCTGTTTTGATCGGGGATGAAGGAGGGAGAAATGAAGACGACACAGATATGCATTTTGTGTATGACTTAGAGGTATTTATTCAGCGATCAGCGGTTAAAGTTAATCTGTACGGAACATCGTTGTTGTACGGAACATGGTTAGTCTACGTTAACTTACTGTAATTCAATGTTGCCTCTGAAATGTTCAGATGATTTTAGAAATGCAGTGGTTGTTCTGGGGAAACAAAAGAACAAAGCTGATTATATCCATTCACAACATAATATTTATTGACAAATAAATGGCTTTAAAATGGTATTTGAAAGAATCAGGACACCTGTAGTAAATAAACAAAAATAGACCAAACTAACATTAAGTTACCTATATCCTCGTGTTATTCATAACAAACGCCAATGATGACAGTAGGAATCAACTATTAATTAGTTATATCAGCAATTTGAAGACACAGTTGTACAGAATACATTGAATTGAATGACTAAAACAATCTAAGACAATACGTCAATGATTTCCATTTGTTCATTAACGTTAACGTTAGTTCATTAGATTAAGTTAGTTAGCATCGCGGCTAAAACCTTCATTCCACTGTGCAATAAACGAGTGGTAAACATTGTAAACACGATAAATAAATAAAAAAATGTATTTAGTTTATATTATAGCTTGAATATATAGTGAGTAGACTCTGTATTTATATTTCTTTGGCGAGTTTACAAACCTTGTAACGGAGAGCCGAACAAACAGCTGAAGCTTTGATGAGAGGAGCCGTTACTTTCAAATCCGATGACGATCAGCTGATCTTTGTTGCGCGCGAGCAGCGCGAGGTTCACTGAAGTGATGACAGCAGAGAAATAGCAGCAGTTTCGTGACAGAATAAAACTTTTCCCCTCCTGCCTCTTCTTCTTTTTCTTCTTTATTGTTGATGTTTAATGTTTCAATTAATCAATAAAATTGGCCTAAATAAATGTAAGCCTATGTATACTGAATCAGAAGTATACCTATATATTAAATATATTTATAAATATTTTTTTTAAAACTTAAGTGTAATAATAATAATAATAATAATAGGATAATAATAATCTTATTCTGGCCTCACAGAACCATATGGGTTCCTCCAGATGCTGGCTTTAACATAAGAGATCTTCCAGGAACCACTTAAATTTTAAAAGATCTTACAATAAACTTTTTATAGCATTCAAGTTCCTCTAATTTCCCCCAAAGCACTTTGAGGTCTCGTGGTAGTGAAAAGGTGACTCCAGAACCTCTGAACTGAATACAAAGTGCTTAAAGGATCCCATAAGTTCCAGCAAGAACCGCAAAGATTGTCAATGGTCCTCCAGTAACCCTACTATAAGAGAAAGAGCTTTGAGGCACTTAAATTGTATTTTGAAGTTCCTTGAGTATCCGACATGATATTTGAGGCACCTTTAGTTTTTACAGTGTACTTGATTTGTGTACTTCATCCACCACTCCACTGCAAAAAAAAAAAAACTGGATTATTGTATAGTGACTACTGTGTATGACTGTTCATTAGTAGTTACTTCATAGTTATTTTTCTTGAACCTTAATTAATAGATAATTAATAGTAGTTCTTCAGGAGGTATAACAGAATTCATTAATTAGTCAAGTCAAGTCAAGTTCATTTATTTGTCTCCCATGGGAGAAATTTGGTTTAGAGACAGGGTACTGCTGCATAAGCAAACATAAAACATATAGACAGCATAAAACATAAAACATAAAAACATCCAAACAAAGTAGAGGATACATAACTGGCAACCAGATAGGGACCAAAGTGCAAGAGGATAGGGCTTCACTACTTGAAGTAAATTGCAATACACATTAAAAACATTTTTTTTCCCTCCCTACATTTGCTCATTAATGAGCTTAACCGACACTGGGATAAAGGAATATTTGAACCGGTTGTATTTACATAAGGAGACCCTGTATCTTCTCCCTGAGGGCATCTGCGAGTATTCGCTGAACAAAACATGTGAACTGTCATTTAAAACAATTTTTGCCTGAATATGGACAGCCTCATTGAACAGTTCCTGAGGGTTAAGGTGGAGGCGTAAAAAGTGGAGGCGCTGGTGGATTCTAACGCAGACAGTGGCTGCCTGTGTCTGCCAGCTCAAGTCACTGTCAATGTGAATGCCTAAGTACTTGCATGAATTTTGCTGATTAATGTTATTGCCATGTATGGTCACAGGGCTTCGGTCACCAACTGATTTGGGATCAAAGAGCATTTCTACGGTCTTACAGGTGCGGACGACAAGAGCTACACACCGCGAGCGGGCATGTCGGAGAATAGCGCGTAGGCCTACAGATTGTTTGACTATCAATAATCCCTCACATCATTAATTTTTTTAAATTATTGTATAGGTGAAAACAGACTTAAGGAACAGGCTCCAGGGGTATAGGCTACTATTTAGCAGCATGCTCAGCATCAGGGGTGTTTGTTGTTTGGACAGACCTGCCCCCACTGCTAAAAAAAAAATCCTCAAGGAAACACTGTAACTCTTCCCATTTGAACTTTTCTGAAATATTAACCAAGATGGCCTAGTATTGTTGTTGATAAGAGTCTGTGTTGTCTCGTTTTAATTCTTAAAGTTAAGATAATCTGACTGAGGAATCTTAGACAAGTAAATATTGTAACTGTGGTCAAATGTAAATTAACTGGTGCCTATTTAACTTTATTCAAAAATTATTATTTAATTCTGCAATTTTCCTTCATTAGCTATTATCATCAATTTGATTACACAGATATTAATTAAACTAAACAGCTAGACAATGGCATCTCTAAATTCAATAATGACATGCCTTTAACTGAAAATTTAATGTTTAATCTTATTATTATACACTGACTCTCTATCCTCCAATTTGATACTGTTAAGTGCTTTTTTGTTACAGTATATTTTAATCTTTGATAACAGTAGGTAATAAAAATACATCATGTTAGCTCTGGTCCAATTAAAAAATATAAACAAATAGAACTCAGGACATTTTTGTTCATGTAAAATATACCTCATTGTCATGTTCTAGACTTGTTATATTTAGCTTTAAATTAAAAAAATACCCGCCTTAATATTGTGGCAGTTTTTTCTCTGTGGTATCGAAAATGGTATCGAATATCGATATTTTTCAAGGTATCGTATCGAAGTTAGAAATTCTAGTATCGTGACAACACTACTGTGGACATACAAAACAGGTTGATATCACGTCCGTCCGTCCAGGCCATAATCTGAACGTCCATTGACATCCAGAATTAGTTGATTAATGACAATGAGAAATTATGTCCAATCTGGCTATAATCTAAACGTCCACTGACAGCCAGAACTAGTTGAGAAAAGACGTTCATACTGGCTATAATCTGGACGTCCGTTGACATCCAGAAATGGTCCATAAATGACGTGAATAAAGATGTCCAATCTGGCCATTATCTTAACGTCCACTGACAGCCAGAACTAGTTGAGAAAAGACGTTCATACTGACTATAATCTGGACGTCCGTTGACATCCAGAAATGGTCTATAAATGACGTGAATAAAGCTGTCCAATCTGGCCATTATCTTAACGTCCACTGACAGCCAGAACTGGTTGAGAAAAGACGTTCATACTGGCTATGATCTGGACGTCCGTTGACATCCAGAAATGGTCCATAAATGACCTGAATAAAGATGTCCAATCTGGCCATTATCTTAACGTCCACTGACAGCCAGAACTAGTTGAGAAAAGACGTTCATACTGACTATAATCTGGACGTCCGTTGACATCCAGAAATGGTCCATAAATGACGTGAATAAAGCTGTCCAATCTGGCCATTATCTTAACGTCCACTGACAGCCAGAACTAGTTGAGAAAAGACGTTCATACTGACTATAATCTGGACGTCCGTTGACATCCACCCAGATAGCAATGAGTCGGCGGACCACCGTCGGTTCTCCGGCGGCAGTAGAAGCGTCAGAATGGCGACATCGCAAACACGTTGGACGGCGCACCGCCGGCGGCAGCCGCTTTTTAAAAGCGGCAGCCGCCTTCCTACCGCCTTCGTTAAGCGGCCGGCCCGCGGGCCAACCGCCGTTCCGCCGCCTTTATATTGAAGGCCGTCCTTCCGCGGCCCGCCGGAGGCAAACGCTATTTTCGAGCGCTCTGCCGCCGCTTATTCTGGCTATATATATACTTTTTATTTATTTATTTATAGCATGCAGTTTATCAAGAATAATGATTGCTCAAACCAGACAAATTTACAATTGGCATTTTTATTCTACATTTCAAAGTACAGTAACTGTCATTTAAACAAGATGTTTCAGATCACTGAAACATAACAGAAAAATAAATAAATCAATATACTAACATGCAGGTTTCCAATTCAATTTTGGTTAAACAGCCTTACAAGCAAATTACAACACTTACAATAAGTGTTCATATAAAAAGGACAGCTCTAGGGTAAAAAATTACCAGTAAACATTATGACAAGTAAAGAGGATATTTGATACCAAATAATGTGCAAGATACCAAATAAATAAAAGTATAACTACATTTACAAACCATTTCTAACAATATGATAAGTGGTAGTAATTTATAGTAAAGCTCTGGAGTAGAATAGGCCATTATAACGGCAATGCTGACCTGTGGCACAAGGATTTACAAGCTTTATTTGAAAAAGAAAAAAAGAAAGTAATTTCCACAGTGAGTGAGTGTAGTCTGACACTTCTGACTTCTTAAAGGGTCTTGATTCTACTGACTGCAAGATAAAGAAAGGATTCCAGTTGTCAGTGATTCTGGGGTGTCAGTAGTCAGTCTAGTTTTAAGTGGTCGGCTGTGGGTCCCTCTCAGCTGTGCGGCGCCTTTTTCTGCCTTCACGGTCAGATGCTCCTTTCAGGTAACGCGTAACGTTAACCTGGACCGCCTCATCAGTGCATCCTGGGTTGCCGGGTCCTTCCGGATGGCTAATATAGAAAATACAGATCTGTCATTTAATTTGAATTGCATGAGTACAATAGGACATACACATCTACTTAAATCTAAAAAAAAATATCCAACTTACTTTGAACAATGGTCTTCAGGAACATGTCTCTGAAACATGCTTTATCCCCTACACCAAGCTGAAAATCCAAAAAAGTGTTACAAATTACATTTCTCTGAAGCTTCTCATAAATAAATAAAAATGTGAAAGGCTAAGGATTCAGACTGTAATATATGCAGTATACAATGTTAAATTGTACTTTATATCTAGGTCTACTACATGTACAGGTAGCCCCAGTGGGAATTAAACCGACAACCACAGGTGCTGTTTGCAAGTTGTACCTAATTGCTCAGTGCAAGCAAACGTCTTCAACATTGTTTGTTGAACTTGCTTCACCTGCTCTTGAAGTAAGATTTTACAATTCGTATTTTTATATGTAATATTGTAGTGTTTATTATAAATGATTTATCTGTGCACTTCATTATTCTTTTAAAATTCATGTAGCCTTATAATCTTTAATCAAATACGTTACCCTTCCCTCCCCCCTCGAAACGACTTCTCTTCTCTTCCGGTCATGTGCTGTGGCGCGAGGGCGTGGCAACTCCCCTCAAACCGTGCTATGAGCAGAGATGGAGAACAGGAGCGCTAGAGTAAAACCCTGCCCTCCGTTCAATATACCGTTTCACTTTTAAATACGTCACAACACTGGAGAAAAGTCGTTTGTAACTTCCGGTTCATGCCGACTTCAAATAGAAGCAATAGTTTCCAAGACAAAAAAACTTCACAAATAACATCACTTACTTGTACTCAAACTCTTGGCTCTGTGAAGTGGAGTCTGGATTACTGGGGAGAAACCTGGTAGCGAGAAAGAGGAAACAGAAATTTGAAAATCTAACAAATGGTATAGTTTAGTGGCAGGATCACAAATCCAGCATAACAGCAATAGATTTTACATACCAGTTCAGCATTTTCCTGGTTTTCTGGAATCGATGCATCTTTCTAGAGTTTTTTTTCTTGAGACTTACAAGATTCTAGAGTAGGGAATAATGAATATAAGAGTCAGTTATCCACAATAAACAGAAAATAAATTACACAGATGAAATACAGGAAAATCAAATACACAAGTCAGACCCATTTACCTGCTCCCTTCATGAACTTAAAATGATGTTTCTCCCAGGTGCTGTGTGGAGGTGTGCAGAGGATGGCTAAATTGTTGCCTTCGTCTTTTTGCTGAGGTTAAATGGGCGCCAATGGCACATGCTCTCGCTGAGCCACTCTTGCGGAACCACTGCAAATGGCAGATCCTCCTCGTTGATAAACTGAACAATGTGAACCATCTAAAATAGAAGAACATTTTGCATAAAGTATACTTTTTGATTAATTTCCAGGCAAAATCAATAACATTAAAATGCTCACCCCTTCAAAAAACGAGTCATTTTCACAAGTGGATCAACAGAAAACCATGTTCAGAAAAACACAATCATATACATATACACACATATATACATACACACATATATATATATATATATATATATATATACACACACACACACATAGTTATTTTTGTAAGAAAACACCAAAAGTTAAACTTTCTAGATGTAAAGCTTTCTTTCTAGATGTAAAGCTTTGGCGATCTACTGTAGCTAGATACATTTCAACATGTCGAACATGCTTGAATTCAGTGAGTAAAAAAGGCGAAGCAGCATGTGTTAGCTAACACTGTAAGTTAAACTAGACTAGCAGCATGGTTGTCGAATCAAACAAAACATCATTATGTTTAGTTAGAAAACAACACAAGTTATACTGATCAGTCTTTCTTGTCGTAAAGATGTTGCTAACGTTACCATTCCCACGTGGGCGGGAGAATTGTCCTTCAGGATTTAGTTACGTAAGTTAGTTAATTATTCGACTGACCAATACTATCTTAAACCACATACTGTAGTAGGCCTACTCACACTTGCATAAACATACGTAAATATAGTTAAAAGAAGAAAAGAAAAAACTAACGCCAGGAAGAAACTAAGTAACGTTAGCCTAACTAACATTAGCTATGTCAGAAACATGACGCAAACTTTGTAAACAGGCTAACTTACTAGCTTGACTAGTAAGGCAAGAACATATTTGAAAAAGATGAACTAAAAATGTAAAAAATGAACATAATATTGCGTTACACAAAAAGGAAAAATGTACTTACTTTAAAGATCGTAGTCAATGACTAGATAGGATATCGTCTCCAAATACTGAAATCGTGTGACGACGACGAGTGGCCACTGTTGTGTTGGTAAATCTGCTTCCGTTTTTTAGGTACTGCCCCTCTCGGCCGGTGGAGGTACTTCTCTGTTTGTGCTTTAATACTTTCTTAAACATTTGTACAGATTGCAAAACTCGCTATTGCAAATGAATCCCTTATACCTGTAAAAGGTAAAATAAATAAAAAAATCGAACTTGTAAAAAAATGAAAGACATAAACGAAATTTCCTGGGGTGACAGAGAGACAAAATATTTCTAAATATTTCACTTTATCTTTCAGGTCAAAACAGGGATTTTCATGTTTATTATAAATATTACCATGGTTGCAAATTAATAAAAAAAATCTAAAGCATACCCAAGCTTTTGGCCAAGTTGCAGATGTCTTTCACTGTTCACTGATTTCAGGCATTGGTTAAAAGTCTAACTTCATCCATTTATTCTGCTAAATTGTTCATACCATGAATGAAATATTTATTTTAAAACCTAATCAGAATCAGAAAGATATTTATTGCCAAGTAAGTTTTACAAAAGGAATTCTTTTTGGACTATTTGTGCATCTCACTTGTGCATAAATCAAAGAAATGAATTGTCACCTTAAATAAAATAATTCTATATATTTTACATAGGCCTATCACTGAATCGCTTCAGAGTTTCAACGTAATTTAAATGTATTTTCCTAAACCTTATCATGGAATCAGACTGAGTCAAATCTGTTATAAACCCTATAATGACTTTGGTACCTAAAAATTTGATATAATTCACATAATAATTATAATCGCTTTAAATGTGAAAGGTAAAATGCTGTCAGTTCCACTCATGCCAATGACATGGCTGGTCGATTTCAAAGCGGCTTGCCGCCAGCCGGCCGCGGTTCATTTAGACGGCGGCAACCGCCAGAGAGAATGAAGTCGGCGGCCCGGCGGCTGTTCGCCGGCGGCATCTCGCAAGAAATGGGAGTGACGTATTCGGCGGCAAACGTTTCTTCTCCGCCAGCGGGCCGCACCTATAGCCGACAGTTTGGGGCCGGCGGCAAAAAGAAGCCGTGCCGATATTTTTTGCTATCTGGGCAGAAACAGTCAATAAATTACGTAAATAAAAGATGTCCAATCTGGCCATAATCTAAACGTCCACTGACAGCCAGAACTAGTTCAGAACAGATGTTCATACTGCACTGTAAAAAAAAAATTCTAATTTTACAGTAAATAATTTCCTATTTTCATCATTGTGGTGGCGTTCATGTGTGTTCAATTCGTAAATACGATCTTTATGACATGTCTTGAATGCATCAATAGCTCTATTTTAGGGACAATCCTTACAAACAATCATTGCTAAAATACATTACAGACTGTCACAGTGAGAAGATCTTTGTCCTTTATCAATGCTAAAGACCTAACCACTGCAGTCAACACCTTGGAGTATCCATGCTGTTAAATAAAAGTCTGTAGACAAGGGTTAAGGTTAGGGTTAACCCCTTAATTTCTAACCCCCGGTTTCACAGACAGGGTTTAGATATAAAGCCAGGATTAGGCCTTAGTTAAATTTGGGCATTCAATTATAGCTTTTAAAAATGTACCTTAGAAGAAAAAAACATTACTGGTGTGCATCTTGAGACAAAACAATGGCACTGACATAAGATATGTCAGTATAGCCTACAAGTTGCTTTCAGGTAATACAGCTCAAACGTGCATTTTAGTCTGGACTACAGGCTTAAGCCTTGCCTGTGAAACCCAGGGTATTATGTTGTAACTTAATTATGCCAATGTTAGCAAGTGTTGCGTTGGACAGAGGGATTAACCCTAAACCAACATGTTGTGTAACAGTACCACAAAGCATTTTGACATTTATTAGGCATTAGAGTGTTTCTAAAGGAAAGGTCAAGAATTTGTGAAAGTGCAAAAGGGTCATTATGGGTCACATGAATGTAACTCTAATGTCACCACCATGATACCAATCCATTAGTTTTTCACATACGTCATACAGAATTGTATATGAATAGATATGCAGTGTTTGCTCTGTTTAATTATACTGTTTGCTCTATTAAATTGCTGTTTATCAGAACAGTGATAAATAAATGTTATTATATATGGTATACAAGTTACTGTATGTTTAATCTTTCATTTTTTATCTTTCGTTTTTTATCTTTCATTTTTTATCTTTCATTTTTTATCTTTCATTTTTAATCATGCACTGCAATGAAAACACATTTAAACAATTGATTAAATATAACAGCCAGCCTACAAATACAACTAAATAGCACGTGTATATTTTTTTCCTATTCTTTCTTTTAAAACATTTCATATTGTCCTGTTATTGCAATGTTTTCACACTATTGGCTGTCTCTCCGAGTTGTTTTGAGCATGATTGGTTATTCTGACTGTCATCCAGGAATCTGGCCAATGACAACTATGCGCGCCTTTACGAGTCAAGTTTGAATACGTCAGTTGAAGTGAGTGGGTGTGTGTGCTGCTGCTCGGGACCTACTTCGATTTTGTGGCTTTTACATTGTTTAAAACATGGATTATTTTACATCGGACTGCTAAATGTTTATTTTGAGCGAGTTGCGGGATGTAAATGAAGAACAAACAAGGAATATGGACAACGAACAACGGACATATTGCAATCTACGGAAGGTAACGTAAATAACTTTTTATTTTATACAAATTCTAATACATCAAAACATAGTGTATTAAATTGAGAATCTAAACGCGATTAGATAAATATTGATATTAGTACGGTATTCCAATGTATTAGGCTAATTATGTGCTGAGCTAGCATGTATATTGTCAGCTAACTTAGTTTATGATAAAAAATAAAATAAAACTCAGCATTGGAGCTTTACAATGAGTGAACTGAGAACATTGTCTCTTTAGCCAGAAGAACTCAAACCACACTCCTTTACTCGAGTCTAGAAGAATCTGCAAACTAGGCTTTTAAATTGTTGATCGCGGGATTTAACGTTAAAGTTAGGCCTAACGTTATTATATGTCTTGGAGCTGGTGAGTCAATTTTGCAAGCTTTTGCAAATGTCTCTGTTAGTAGCCTAAGTAAAAACAAATAGCTAATATTGCTGTGTGTGTTTCCTTCATGATCCAGGCATTTTGGGAGTAACGTTAAATATTATCCAGCCACACGATCTTCAGATGGTGAGTATTGTCATAAAATACACGTGAAATAGAGGCAGAACATGTACACTCTGCTCAAAGGCACACTGGTTCAAACCCTCCAGACAATGTTTTATCTTCTATCTTCTTGAGTTTATACAGGCCTAGCTGACCCAAAAATAAATGTCTAACTTACTTTTGTGAAACACAAGAATGTTGGGAATAAAACAACTGTATGTTCCATTGCATGAGAAAAACAAAAACAAATAAGGCATTTCTCAAGATATCTTAATTATGGTTCTACATAAGAAACTCATACAGTTTCAACATGAGGGTGAGTAGGCTAAATAATGAGAGAACTCTTCTTTTTTTTTGGATGAGCTGTTCTTTTAAGGACATTTGCTAAATTAACCATGGTTTTTATTATAGTAAAGGTGTAGAAACCATGTTTTTTATGGTGGATTGATTACAATAATTTATTACCATTTGGTTAGTGTCACAAAACATTGTTAATTTTAGTAAGGATTCTCCAGATTTATATAACACATAACCTGTATAATTTATTCAAGGAACACATTCAAAATGGTCCTATGTCACCCAGATCAATAATCTATTAACACACTTTTTTACTTTTTTTTTTTTAGATCAAGCATTGGAACAATGTTTACGGAGCAGAACAGGCCCCAACAGAGAAACAAGTCCATCACTAGGAAGTATCCACTGCAGTATCTAAAACCGTAGTCAATTTTAAAGGCACAGTGCACTCCAAAATAAAATAAAAATCTCTTTTTTTCCGTGCCATTCCAGATGTATATGACTTTCTTTCCACAAAGATTTTTTGAAAAATTATCCATTATTGTAAGCCAATATAATGCAAGTGCATGCACCAGAAACTTCATACAGTACAGCCTGCTGTGTTGTTCACACAAGATGTTTTCTGGATTTATCATGTGAGCTTTACAATGCTCTTGGACTTTTTCGACCTTCCGCATTTTGGTGTCTATTCACTTGCAGTATTTAACACAAACACAAGAGATGGATATTTTTTCTAAAATGTGTTCATCTGAAGAAAGAAAATCACATACCCTTTCGGACGGCATAAGGTAGAGAAAATAAAGGGGGTATCAGTTTACTCTCCTTTAGCTACTATTTATAAACCTTACATGTGATTTAATAAATTTACAATTAAAGGGGTGTTCCAAGCAAACAGCTATGTGTGTTTATATTAGGGGTGTACGATTCAGAAAATGTCACGATTCCGATTTTTAGGCTCAAGATTCGATTCAATAGCGATTTTCGATGCAAAAACGATTCTCGATTAAAAAAAACCATTCACAGTATGTAAATGTAGTTACTTTTCCTATGTAGGTATTAGGGATGTGCATCTCCATAACTGAGGCGATACGCATGTCGATGCTTAGCCAACGATACGATACATTAAAGATAGGCTACATATAAGCAGCTACCGATGCAATGCAATGCGATTCACTATTATTACGATGCGGTGCGATTCGATTTCAACTCAACGCGATGCGATTCAATGTAATACGATGCAATGGAGAAAAATATGATGCTATGCAATTCAATATTCAATTCTTTTATTTATTTTGTTCATATTTTGTGCCATCTGACTTTTAACGCATGGCTCTTTCACATACAAAAGATTTGGTTTTCACAACAACAACAAAACATAGCGTTGCGACGTTCGTCTGTTATAGGACAACTTAGTTTGAATAAACGAGCAGACACTGCTACTTGCTCTACGTTTATTTAAAATTAACAGCCAGACAACTAGCAGTGACTTGAGCTTTCCATTAAATGAATCACACACAGTAAACAAATCCTTAACAAAAAAAAAATCAAACAGGCCTATTCTGGTGGGTGCGGTGATGGGGTGGTGTAACATGTAAGGCTGGTGCTGCCAATAAGCACCTAAAATCTGTCACAAAGAACCGGCAAAAGTAATGATTATGAATATGTAAAATATAGCAATGAGATATTTTAATTGTTTATTAATAAACAAGTGTTTTCTTTGCCAGTGTCGGCTGCAAAGATGAAGTTGACGATGCTGACTCGCGATCTTCGCAGTAGTCAACGCGCCAGAGAGAAATACACAATTCATACGGATTATCTGCTTATTACATAAGCAGAGAGCAGTCTGCAGTCTGTTTTCTTACGTTTTGAATTGTTCTGTTTAAAAGTAGACCTGTCTGTGAGGCAAGTAGGCTACCTTATATGCAGAGGCGGACAGAGTACAGAGCTTTGTTACTTGAGTAAAAGTACAGATACCCCTTGCTAAATTTTACTCAAGTACAAGTAAAAGTACTACATTCAGATGTCTACTTAAGTAAAAGTACTAAAGTACTTGTTTTTAAAAGTACTTGAGTATCAAGAGTACAAGAGTAGATTTTCTAAATATTGCATTACTAATCTACTGCCACAGTGCTTACATTTATGCGCAGAAACGTCCTACATGGAGTTATGAAAAATGTTAATGTTAATACCTTGGAGAATGTAAAAGGAATTGAAAGTAAAATCAAGTCATTTTCATCTTTTTACCATGTTGCTTTGTTTAATTTAATTAAATTTTTTGGGGGTCCCATCTTTAAATGCGGGGACAACACACACACCACATGTAAGGGTGGCGCTGCCAATAAAGCACCTAAAAGCTGTCACATAGAACCGGCAAAAGGAATGATTATGAATATGTAAAATATAGCAAGGAGATATTTTAATTGTTTATTAATAAACACTTGTTAATAAACAAGTGTTTTCTTTGTCAGTGTCGGCTAGATGAAGTTGACGATGCTGACTCGCGATCTTCAGCAGTGAACGCGCCAGAGAGAAATGCACATTTCATACGGATTACATAAGCAGTCTGTAGTCTGTTTTCTTTTGTTTTGATTTTTTCTGTTTAAAAGTAGACATGTCTGTGAGAGGCAAGTAGGCTACCTTATACACTGAGTTTCGGTTCATTTATGAGACGAGATCCAGTTCACAGGCCGGCGCCTCCGTTTCTTATCTATCGTCTGCTATTTACTTCTTATTTATTAAACCCAGGCAATTGGTTGATGAAACATTGATTAAAATTAAGATACAATTAATGCAAAACGAAATTCAGGTTAAAGAAAGGTTTTGTGTTTTCTGTTTGAGGTCTCTGTGAAAGTTTTAAAGCATTTTTTATGCCGCTTTCAGAGCGCTCACGTACAGTAACGGAGAACACGTCCATAACATTGTTTTTTCCTCATAAATGCAAACCGGAAAAATAAAATAAAACAAAATGAATATTTTATGTACTGTGGAGACTGAGCGCCAACCCTCCTTCATTCGCTGGGTAGTAGCCTACTTTGGTTTGCGCAGTGTAATTCACATAATCAGTAAAAATATATTTTGCCTCCTAAAGTTTTTTTTTTTAAGAAATCAGAAATCCCTCGTGGCTACGCCACTGCCACATTTGAACCTGACTGTGTTAAACACACCACATACTCAAGAACATCAAACCAAATGCTTGGCTTACATTAATGTGTAATATAAAATCTGACCATGGAGTTGACTTTGGCGGAAAGCTGAAAGTGATTGCTGATAGGCTGTCCCAATCAGTGGCGCCTGCACAATCCAATCACGTTTGAGAGGGAAACAACAAATTGAGGGTTTCCGAGATTTTGCTTTTTTTTTTACTTTTTTTTCTTTTTTTACTCGGGTACTCACGGTTATGGATAGAAATGTATTGGAGTAAAGAGTACAATATTTGCCTCTCAAATGTACTTGAGTAAAGTCATGAGTACTCCCCAAAAATGATACTCGAGTAAAGTACAGATCCCTCAAAATTGTACTTAAGTACTGTACTCAAGTAAATGTACTCCGTTACTGTCCGGCTCTGCTTATATGCTGAGTTTCGGTTCATTTATGAGATGAGCTCCAGTTCACGCGCCGGCGCCTCCGTGTTTATCGTCTGCTATATTTACTTCTTATTTATTAAATCCAGGCAATTGGTTGATGAAACATTGATTAAAATTAAGATACAATTAATACAAAACTAAATGCACTTTAAAGAAAGGTTTTGTGCTTTCTGTTTGATGTGTCTGTGAAATTTTTAAAGCATCTTTTAGTGCCGCGTTCAGAGCGCTCATGTCCGTAACATTGTTTTTTCCTCATAAATGCGAACACAACATTTTTTTTTAACAATTTTTTTTGTTCTGTGGAGACTACAGTTAGGCCTACTCATAATTTGTATTCTGAATACGTAACACTGGTATATGTATTCCGTTACTCCCCAACACTGATATTAGTATAACCTTATCTGAAATATATTTTAATAACACGGTTTTGGCGGTTATAGAGTTCGAATGACGGTGTTCAACTATAACCGTCGGTCTCACGGTTATATAATAACCGTCACACCCCTAGTTTTAACATAAACAATAATACAAATAAAAAAAACCTTTCACAAACAGGTCTTTAATAACTGTATTCAAATGTAAATAAATATATATGTTAGGGGTGTGACGGTTCACAAAATTCACGGTTCGGTACGTTTTTGATACAGCAAAAAGAAAGAAAAGCCAGAGAAATTTCCTTGATTTAATTTTTTTAATAATTTTTCATCATAAAGTATGATCATTTTTTACTTTGAGCAGTGATGGAGCTACACTTGACTCTTCTTAGGAGCATATAAAACAAAAACAGCTCCTTGCTCCTTGAAAAAAATTAATTGTAATATTGTAGTAGTTATAAACAAAGGTTTATTTTATTTCAGATTAACATTTGAGGGCAGCAATTTTATTCATAATGTCGAAATAAAACCGACGTAACGTTACTTGAAAGCATTATAGCCTACCATTCCTGCCAAACTTCCATGGTTACAGTTAGTAGTGTTACTACAGTAAATCCATGGTGAATGTTGCTGATCTGTGGGCACTGGATAGTTCAGTCATGGCACAATGTTTATTCCTGTTTTCCACGTCAGCGCTGTTTGATCCGTTAATAACGGAGAAATGTGAATGTTTCTCACTAGATCTCGCTGCGATATTATTACTTCAGTGGCAAATTCAACTGCTTTCTTTACTGGATCTCTTAGTGCTGTGTAGTAACAGTGTTGCTTGATCAAGACGCTGGATTGGTCCAAACTGATTAACGATCCGTCAACCACACAATAACGAGTAGCGCAGCTGCAGTTTCGTTCCGCTTACATTACGTTTGCTATTTGATGTTGGGCAATGTTGTGGTCGCGGCAGCGTCTCTTACATTATGAGCACGCTTGCCATGCCCCTACATTTTAAATAACGAAATTTTGGTCAGCAGGAAAAATGGTCCAACAAACCGTTCGGTTTGTAATGCACACTGAACCGAAAGCCTCGTACCGAACGGTTCAATACGAATATGTATATGTGTGTGTGTGTATATATATGTATGTGTGTGTGGAATGCTTTATATCAGGCTTGATGTAATTTTACTTGATTTGTGATTTAATAACTATTTCATTTCATTGATTCGAGTACTAAAATTTTCTATGCATCTCTGCTGCAAGCTAAACCACAACAGTGGCGTTTGTATTTATTTATTTTACATGTGTATTTTTTTGCTTTGATTGTAGCTGCTGTCATGAAATGGGACCCAGCTGCAACAGAGGCCCAAATAAAGTCTGCAGCCGATCATCTGAAACATGCCCCCGGGAGAGTCGGGGCTTGCCGCTATAAATGAAGCTTTTGAAGCTTATAGCAGCCACATTTTTTAAATGATATGTTATACTGTTTTAACAACATTTTATAGATTATTTAAAGGGAAATTGTGCTAATTTATAACTTTACTGTTCTGGCTTTTAAGTTTTGGTCCAGTAGAACAAAATAGTAATAAAATATATATTTTGAGATTTAAATAGTTGATTTCTTGGAGTGATCAGTTTGGTTTACAGGCAAATGGTAAGCAGTTTATTACAATTATATTGATAAAACTAGGGCTGCAACAACTAATCGATAAAATCGATAATAATCGATTATGAAAATCGTTGTCAACGAATGTCATTATCGATTAGTTGGTCTGCTTACGTCACGGGGAGCGTTTACTGATGATTGGTTGAAACAGGCCAATCAGGATGCTCTCTGTCTTACACGCGCTTCATGAGGCACACACGCAAGGTCTCTCTCCCTGTTGCTCTGCCGCGCGCTCGCGCTACACGGTTTGGAGCACAGTCTCTTCTGTCTCGCATGCGCGCTCTTGCTTGCGCGCTCAAATCCCGGGAGTTTGAACTAATTTGCGAGCCGCTATCAATATGCGGGTGACTTCCAGAACTTCCGGGAGACTTGGGATGTCTGTATTTTGCGTCTCGAGCATCAGGTTGCGCAATCAGTTCGCTCGCAACATAAGTGATGGATTAAAATAGTGCTACCGCAGAAATATTAAATTAAAACGGTCTTTACAAAGCGAAGCACTAAATATAAAGGCAGTTAATAACAGCAGCAGTATATTATTGTTTTTTAGTCCCTGTACTCAGTGGTTTTCAGCGAATGTTTGTGCACTAATGCATCATTTTTCCTGTCTTTTTAATCAAGCCTGTTAGCTTGCTGCGTACCTCCATTACGTTCTCTTTATATAGCATTTGTCTACTATTAAGTTTTAATTGTTTTTCAAACGCGATCTACTTTGGATCTATGTTCACACGCTTGTTTTCAGTCTTTCTATATATATATTTTTTTTTTTTACAAATTATCCTTATAATTCAATTAATTTTAAATAAAAATTAAATGAATTATATATTTGAGATGTTTTTAGTTTATATCTTCACATCTGAACAACATGTCTGTAAATTTGTTTTAACAAAAATTGTGTTAAAACAATATGTTGGATAAATGTTTGTTTTTTTACAATAATCATGGTTGTCAACTTGCCATCAGCAATTATCATTAAAAACAATGCAAATATTGATATTTGTAAAACTCAATGTGTGGCTTTTGACTTTTTAAAGTACACTTTTACACATAAATATCCTGATTTAGGGTTTTAGGTAACACTTTATTTTACGGTGTCCTTGTTACATATGTTACATGTACTTACTGTAGTAATAACAGTAAATTATGCATAATTACATGCAACTAACCCTCAACCTAATCCTACCCTATTCCTATAGTAAGTACATGTAGTTACTTTATATTACTCTGTACTTAAATATATAATTACACTGTAACAAGGACACCTTAAAATAAAGTGTAATCGGGTTTTATTTAGTCATAATAAACAAAAAAATCGAATTAATCGAAAAAATAATCGTCCGATTAATCGATTATCAAAATAATCGTTAGTTGCAGCCCTAGATAAAACATACAAATGCAAGACTTGTATATACACTACACAGTTCCCGTATTCAATTGAGTATTCAATATTATCAAAATTCTTTCAAATCTTATTTAGGTCTGTGTGTCTGCAGTTTCATGACACGACAACCATTAACAATGAGTAACTGGGTTTTTCTCAGTGAGAACTAACTCACTGCCACTGTTTTGAAGTAAAGATTTTTTAAAGTTGGATCCTTGCAAAATGCACAAATGGGATTTCCGTTTCAATATGGGTCTTTAACAGTCTTCTTTGACATTTCTACTACAGAAAACGTGACTAATACAACTTTTATTCTGGCTGCCTTTAGATGTCTAACAATTACGTCTGTAGCATGTCTTTAATTGACGTCTAAACAATGTCCAAAAAAACGTATAAAAAACGTTCATTCTGGCTCCTGTGAGGACGTCTTCTGGATGTCTAACAATTACGTCTGTAGCACGTCTTTAATTTACGTCTAAACAATGTCCTGAAAAGACGTATAAAAACCTTTCATTTTGGCTCCTGTGAAGACGTCTTCTGGATGTCTAACAATTACGTCTGTAGCACGTCTTTAATTTACGTCTAAACAATGTCCAGAAAAGACGTATAAAAAACTTTCATTCTGGCTCCTGTGAAGACGTCTTCTGGATGTCTAACAATTACGTCTGTAGCACGTCTTTAATTTACGTCTATACAATGTCCAGAAAAGACGTATAAAAAACTTTCATTCTGGCTCCTGTGAAGACGTCTTCTGGATGTCTAACAATTACGTCTGTAGCACGTCTTTAATTTACGTCTATACAATGTCCAGAAAAGACGTATAAAAAACTTTCATTCTGGCTCCTGTGAAGACGTCTTCTGGATGTCTAACAATTACGTCTGTAGCACGTCTTTAATTTACCTCTATACAATGTCCAGAAAAGACGTATAAAAACCTTTCATTCTGGCTCCTGTGAAGACGTCTTCTGGATGTCTAACAATTACGTCTGTAGCACGTCTTTAATTTACGTCTATACAATGTCCAGAAAAGACGTATAAAAAACTTTCATTCTGGCTCCTGTGAAGACGTCTTCTGGATGTTTAAAAATTACGTCTGTAGCACGTCTTTAATTGACGTCTAAACAACGTCCTGAAAAGACGTATAAAAAACTTTCATTCTGGCTCCTGTGAGGACGTCTTTTGGATGTCTAACAATTACGTCTTTTAGACGTATTATAGACGACTGTTTGCTCGCTGGGTACAATACAGAGCAAATTAAACGAGTGAGTGGAGGTGGGTTTGCGTGTCAACTCGCTGTCAGAGAGATGAGAGAATGAGAAAGCGCAGCTGGTATCATGTTTCAGATATTTCAGTATCGATATGTGTCGAAAAATCGATATTTTTGACAACACTACATTGCACCTTGTTTATTATTTCAGATACCTTTTTAAAAAACTACAATTGAAAAATGTATATATTAATTATAAAATTCAACCTGGATTTTTTTTTTTTTTTATATATATAAAAATAAAATAAAAATTCTATTCTCAAAAAAGTTCTACCAGAAAGACTCGGGAGAGAAGATACTGTACAATTATGCATTTTATTAACAGCCCAGCAAGCAATATATGCAATAAAGTTCTTTGGCGTCGGCCCCGTCCATAACTCGCGATCCGAGGGTACGGATTCTGCATTTCCTGCCTGAAGATGAAGGCAGGGGCGCAGCCGACCCCCAAGAATGGGTGGAAGAATAATTCCACTGGACGGAGCCCACCCCCAAAGAACGTAAAAGAAAAGTATACCCACCAGCCGTATATTATGTAGTTCCTAAAATAAAGAAAGAAAAAGAGTTAGCGAACAGCTGGGTAGACATGGATGTATCAATTTCCGTAGACAGTAGGATCTTATAGAGTTCCGTCGATATTGTCGTGGGAACAGTAACTCTATAATCTATAAAGTGGAGCATGCTTTACTTTATATGCTAGATACTTTTCTGCTGCTGTAATTACGTAATACGTTACGCATTTGCTGACGCTTATTTTTATTTTTATTTTTTTTAAACGCTGCGTCACGCTAAGAAGAGGCCGCGATGAGCCACGCAGAGACAAGGCCACGCAGAGACAAGGCCACGCTGAGCCACAGAGAGACAAGGCCACACTGAGCCACAGATAGACGAGGCCACGCTGAGCCACAGAGAGACGAGGCCACGCTGAGCGACAGAGAGACGAGGCCACGCTGAGCCACAGAAAGACGAGGCCACGCTGAGCCACAGAGACGAGGCCACGCTGAGCCATAGAGAGACAAGGCCACGCTGAGCCACAGAGACGAGGCCACGCTGAGCCACAGAGACGAGGCCACGCTGGGCCACAGAGACGAGGCCACGCTGAGCCACAGAGACAAGGCTACGATGAGCCACACAGAGACGAGGCCACGCTGAGCCACAGAGACAAGGCCACGCTGAGCCACATAGACAAGGCTACGATGAGCCACACAGAGACGAGGCCACGCTGGGCCACAGAGACAAGGCCACGCTGAGCCACATAGACAAGGCTACGATGAGCCACAAAGAGACGAGGCCACGCTGAGCCACAGAGACAAGGCTACGATGAGCCACACAGAGACGAGGCCACGCTGAGCCACAGAGACGAGGCCACGCTGAGCCACATAGATAAGACTACGATGAGCCACACAGAGACGAGGCCACGCTGAGCCACAGAGACGAGGCCACGCTGAGCCACAGAGACGAGGCTACGATGAGCCACACAGAGACGAGGCCACGCTGAGCCACACAGAGACGAGGCCACGCTGAGCCACACAGAGACAAGGCTACGATGAGCCACACAGAGACAAGGCTACGATGAGCCACACAGAGACGAGGCCACGCTGAGCCACATAGACAAGGCTACGATGAACCACACAGAGACGAGGCCACGCTGAGCCACAGAGACGAGGCCGCGCTGAGCCACACAGAGACAAGGCTACGATGAGCCACGCAGAGACGAGGTCACGCTAAGCCACGCATAGACCGGGTTCGCTGAGCCGCTAGGCCTCTAATGCTGCGCATGACGAAACGGGCATAGAAAAAGCCACTAGGCTGCGCGACGCCAGGCCCCTAAGGACCGTATTGCCAGCAATAGGCGCAAGGACGAATTATTCAAGCTGGGACTATCGCCAGATAGATAACGCATGACACCACCACCAGTAGTTGCATAGGTATTTACCTGAACCGTTACTGGAGAGCTTGCTGAGCTTCGAGGATGACTTTTGAATTGGGTCTTATAAATGACTCTAATGTAGAGAAAGACCATATGTGACCAGTTACGGAAACTAGGGACACAAGTCGTTCTGGAGCATTTTGAGTTATTCACAGATTCTGAAAGTGTGGTCTCCAAGCTTTCCAACGATGTGTAACACATGGAAATCTGATAATATTTGGAGAAGTTGTAGCCATTTGAAGTTAGGCACTCAAAAAAACTAAAAGTGGAGAAAACCGCCTCGAAAGATGTGCAGTTCTCACCTCTCTCTGCTGCTGGGAGTGACAATAGGGCTCATTTACATCTCATTTAGATAAGCCATACCCCCTGTAAAGCTCCCCCTGTGCTTTACAGCTTTTTTTTCTTTCCTGAGCTAGCTAATAACAATAGGTAGGTATGGGAAGGTCTAAACAGACTAAACATGAGATAACATGTACCTGTTCTTAGAATTAAAACAAAACGACAAACTTTAATGTTTAATGCAAACTCACCCCCAGGACCGGCGAATGCACTTCTGCCGCTCTAGGCGAAAAACAATTGTGCTGCCCCTCTATTTGCAACGTTTACCAGCAACAACACACAAAGACCAATATGCCATATACATATAACGCAAAACCAGCAACAACACACAAAGACCAATATGCCATATACATATAGGCTAACGCAAAACCAGCAACAACACACAAAGACCAATAAGCCATAGGCCTACATATAACGGAAATAGTGCGCAACGTGCGTGTGCCCAAAATGTCAAGAATATTAAAGTTTATGCAGGAGGTAAATGCCTGCTGGCATTTTTATTTAAGCAGTCATGACAGGAATTTTCCAAATAATCATATTTCCTCCTCAGATTACTGTTGCAAATCTCTTTACCACTTTCTTATGTGCGTATACACACACAAATGAAATGTCCGCAAGCACATTATATCATCAGCAGGTTCAGCATCTTACATAACGACTAAGGAGCAAATAAAGCTTAACTTACGTTTCAGAAACGCGCACGGCAGGCCTTCATCGCAGCAAAGGTCTTAACTGCATCCTCTATTTCGATTCTCTGTGCCAGTTCATGTTCTATGGAGATTGTTGCCAGTCCATTAAGTCTGTTCCCTGTTCACAAAACGTTCCCCATTCAAAGCAATCGGGACGTCACATACGAAACAGTTAGCCACCGCTGTCAGCGAGCCGAGCCGCCGTATTCAAGCACCGAGGGCGCGCGCGCCGCGCCCATACCTCCGGTTCAGTTTCCCGAGCCCACAAAGTGCGGCGAAAACATTTTCGGTGTAACTGCCACGGTTCAGCTCGTCTGCGACAATCTTTGCGGCATCGATCTTCATTGAATTTTGATATCAGACAGAGCCGGCCAGAGTGCTGCATAATAAGTAGCCACGCTGTTGGGGGGCGGGGGCAAAAGCGCCGGCGGCTATCAGTATGGAAATACACACAGACAATGACACGCCCCTACTGCATGCTAGAATCTCCGAAAAACAAGCCGATTTCAACCTCAAAATGTACGCTTTTAAATATACCAATACTGTTATCTCAAACATGGAGAGGCTTCTTCATGATCTCAACTAACAGATTCTGCAAAAAAGCGGAAATCACCAATTTTGGAAAAAAACGCTTCTTTCTCATTTTGCTCGCAAGTTGTGCTGCCGACTTGTGTCCCTGGTTTCCGTGACGGGTCACATATGCCAGGGATCTTAATAGCTGAAGTAGAAATGCCACCATCAGCTGCTGTAGTGGCTGCCCCGATCCTGAAGAAATGACCAGTATACTGGGAGGGAGATAGACTGCGGCTTTTGAGGACAGAACTGATGAGTCCTGAACCAGGCTTAGAGAGGAGTGCTCCGTTAGTTAGGATAGATAGAGGGGAATTTAATCATAGATGAGAAGGGACAGAATTTATTACTAATTTATAAATTGATAATGTGATACGGAGCCTTGAGAGTCATTTTAGAGTTCTTAAGAAGCGAGTAAAGAATTAGGTGAAAACTTAAATCAGGAAAGACCTTGAGGAAAATCGGAGTATTTAGCTCCTGGAGTGAATCCCCTGGATGCATGAGCCATGAACGCTGTAACAGACACAGGTACAATCTGAATATAACAATAGGAAAAGAGACCATTGCGGACGGGAGGTAATAAAAGGGGGTTGGATGGATTTTGCTTTTCTAACTTACTTCGTGTGTAATGTTGCCGTTTAAGCATAACCAACATCTGCAAGGTTACAACACTCAAAGTTCAAGCAATGGGAGAATTTCATTAAAGGAATTGCTTTTTAAAGACTACAACAGCGCTGAGAGGAGCTAAACGACATCCTCCTGGGTTAGTGCATCACAACCCTAATTTTACATGAATCCTGCCCACGGGATATGATTTATAGATTATCGAGACAGAATAAGCTAATCAGTGACTAGAGATAGCTACGCATGAGCTACATAATTCATCAACACCATTTGGAATATTGTCTATATGTTGACACTCTTGAGTCTGCATCTTGTATGATTCCGGTTGAACAAAGCGAAAAGTTTTAAAATTGTAGGTGAGAGGTAATCGAAGCTGCAAAACGAGCTGTTGAAACTCCCACCCCTGTGCCGGGAGCAGCAGCCTTACCACATCCAAAGGGATAGACAAAAACAATATGCTAACTCACCCTTGAAATTACCATTCCAGCATGCTATTCAAAATTATCTGTGGGGCATTCCGAGCCAAACCCTGCATACACAACGGAGACCCACCACATATCCTGCGAAAAGAGCACAATTATACACCTTTTTAATCTTTGTGATGCAATGTGATTGGTAGGCGTTTATCGGAGGTTTACTGCAGGACTTGGCTATGCCTTAAGTAGCAAACAAGGAGAAGGTACGGTGAACGACTTGGATAATGAGGATTAAAATACTTGCGTGAATTTGAATGCCTGCGAGCAAACTATGAATGGAATAATATTTAATTACGATTTTCGTAATTGTAGATGAGGAAGGAACAATCGGTCGTGATCAGGATGTGAAAAGACGAATCAAATAATACTTGATCTGTTGTTTTTTGAGCGTAGAATCCTTTTCTCAGATGAGCAGCATGCCTGACATGGCTCCCAAGTTGCTCTTTGCAGACATAGCCCCATTCATGGCTGGGAGATCGCTGGCCACAACAACAATTGAGACTTGAATAGAAGATACATAAACATGTAAATCATACAGTTGAGCAAAGACAATGTCACTCGAGTCTCCTCCACTGATTAGTTCTGGTGATTGGTATGACTTGATAAAACTAATATGACTGTTAGTTCTATGGAGATAGCAGTTCTCTTACGAGAGTACTCTCGTAATGCGTAATATCTTACACTATGGGGAAAACCTCTTTTCCACGAGATATTGAAGCCAAAAAATTATCCTTAATTTTGTATTAATGTAAAACGCTGTGCAGCAGCATGCAGACATAGGCAAGGCGGCTTGCGCGCCTATTGGCTGCCCTGCGGCAACAGCAGCCGCCTATCGAGAGAGGCGCTGCGTGACACCACATCCAATGGGGGCAATTCGCGCCCATTTCGTCACGTCCCGCCAGAAAGGGCGTGGTCTCGCCCTATAAATATAACTCGATTAGGCTGGTACAACTGATTTTCATCTCTTCAGCGAAGCTGCACGCATCGCTGGATCCAGAGTGAGAAGCCGCACCGTCGACACAAGCTTTCTGCGGGACGAGCCTTGAACCTGAAGCCGCTGGCCTTCACCTCGCCGCCTTCAGTCGCCGTACCTGCTACGCTTTCCGGCGTCAATATCCTTTTACTCTGCTGAGAGTGTGTGTTCGCCGTCGCGACTCACACTCTCTCTCTCTCTTTATCTAAAAGAGCAGCGTCTTTTTAAAGATGCTTCGTTCCTGTGGCTCGTGCCGAGCCGCACTCAGTGTCAGGGACCGCCATTTCATCTGCGTTTCCCGCCTGGGTAAGGATCATGCTGAGCGAGCTACTGCCATGGTGACTCTGAGGACTCGCCTGGCATTTTTTCTCCGAGTCTGCACTCCCGCCCACTGTAGTGCCGCGCCGTAAAGCGCTGTACTCAGCGGGTCCCCGAGCCTTCTCCAGCCCGTGAAAGCTCGCCGGTTCGCCCGCCAGTTTCACCAGCTTCAGTCGAGTTGCTCACTGATGGACAACGGCCGCCGCGCGCCGCCGCCTCTGCCATTATGACAACGAGATAGCTGCATCTGTAGAGAAGACCAGCTGCTCTATCCTGGCGTCGGACAGTGAGGATGGGGCGAGCTCTGTGGACCTCCCCCCCTTCTGCCCGCGAGTCGTCAGGGAAACGGGCCAGCATCAAAACCGCGGCTGGCTTTCTTTACGTTATAAGAAAGCTACCCGCCCCCCGTGGGCGTGCGTCACCGGCGAAATGAGGAAAGAGTGTGTTTTAGTCCCACTGAGGCCGGACCAATCTCCATTTCTCAAACATTTCTCAGCTCCTCTTAGTTTGAGCGGCTGAAAATGTAAATATTGCAGCATTGAGCCTGTTTTATAACACGCACGCCTGCAAACAAACGCCGACACACACAGAACTGTGATGACGCTCTCTTATCTGCTCGACGCCCCCCCCCCCGTGGGCGTGCGTCACCGGCGAAATAAGGAAAGAGTGTCTTTTAGTCCCGCCAAGGCCGGACCAATCTCCATTTATCAAACATTTCTCAGCTCCTCTTAGTTTGAGCGGCTGAAATGTCAAATATTGCAGCAATGAGCCTGTTGTATAACACGCACTCCTGCAAATGAACGCCGACACACACAAAACTGTGATGACGCTCTTTATCTGCTCGGGCTATTTTAAGCTTTTGTCGTTTCCCCCTGTGGCTCAGTGGCGAAACCCAAAGCCTTTGCACGGGAGACCCGTGTTCGATCCCGGCTCTCGCGGCAGATAAAAATTTAGTCTCGCCGCAGCCAGACTTACACCCAAACTTTTCACTCGTTCAGTTCCGAGAAAATGCGACTGTTCCAGTGTATTTTGCAGTAAACAACCCGGTACCATGGCCCGCTTGCCTGCACACATATGCCGCTTCCACGGCGACCCAGAAAAATCATATAAGCAGTGTATTTTCTGGTATTCCGGCCACAGCCGATGGTGTTATGAGTGTATTAAAAATGCCACAGCCCAGTGTTCATTTCTACACACAGACACAGCCCGCCACAGTGCAGGGCTCGCACAAATGAGTTCGACTCATGTCAATTGTGCATTAAATATAGTGAATGTGCCCACAACCCAGTGCCCACAAACACTACACACTGCATGTGCCACGTTTTCTGTAAAAGAAACCAACACACATACAGTCAGCTAAGGCCCACGGTGTTTAAGTCTCGCCGCGGCCAGACTCTACCGAAACTTCTCGCTCGTTCAGTTCCAAACAATGTGACTGTTCCAATGTATTTTGCAGTAAACAAGCCGGTACCACAGCCCGCTTTTGCCTGCACACAAACGCCAATTTTTCGGCGACCCAGATAAATCCCAAAAAGAGTGTATTTTCTGGAGTTCCGGCCACGGCCGATGGTGTTATAAGTGTTGTAAGAATGCCCACGTCTCAGTGCCCATTCCCACACACAGACACAGCCCGCCACAATACAGGGCTAGCACAAATAAAATCGACTCATGTCGATTGTGCAATAAATGTAGTGTACGTGCCCACAACACAGTGCCCACAAACACTACACAAAGCAAGTCCCACGGTTTCTGTAAAAACGAAACCAACACATTCTCAGTCGGCGCGAGCCGACAGTGTTATCAGTGCAGTGAGTGTGCCCGCTATCCCGCGCCCACATTCCCTCACAGACATGCCGAACCCTACGGGGCTCGTCCCGCTCGCATTCTCTCCACAACATGTCAGAGAGAAGCTGAGCGCGGCCGGGCTGCCCGCTGTGATCAGCGCACCCCCCGCCTCGCACACTGTAAACACAGTGTTTATTTCCCAGCACACCGGAGCTCTCCGGCCGCCGTTATGGTGCGGCCAGAGCCCAGATTTCATTCTACCTCTAGCTATTCATGCAGATGTGTGGGCAAAGCTTCCCGGGGTATCAGAATGGGTGCTGAAGACTATAATAAGAGGCTATTCGCTACAGTTCGCTCGTCGCCCCCGACGTTGCGCGGCGCGAGTCGAAATGATGGTAAAAGCCGAATTATCTCATCTACTTCGAGCCAAGATAGCGAAACTACTGAGCAAAGGGGCTATAGAACCTTTATCTCAGGCTCAGAGCAAAGGGGGTCTTTACAGCAGGTATTTTCTGGTACCGAAAAAAGACGGGGGTCTCAGACCCATTCTAGATCTTCGACAGCTGAACAGAGCGCTCGCAAAGCGCCAGTTCAAAATGATTACAACCAGGAAAATCCTCACGCAAGTTCGCCAGGACGACTGGTTTATGTCAATAGATCTGAAAGACGCATATTTTCAAACACAAATAGCGTCGCGTCACAGGCGATTCTTGAGATTCGCCTTCGAGGGCCAGGCATACCAATACAAAGTCCTGCCGTTCGGCCTGTCCTTGGCACCCCGTACATTTACGAAGTGCATGGACGCGGCTCTCGCACCCCTGAGACTCCAGGGCATGCGAATTTTGAACTACTTGGACGATTGGCTGATTCTAGCTCGATCACGATCAGAGCTCACAGAACACAGGACCACATTACTCGAGCATCTCAAGAATCTGGGTCTCACAGTCAATTGGGCGAAAAGTTCGCTGTCTCCCAGCCAGAAAATCTCTTTTCTGGGAACAGTACTGGACTCGCTATCCATGACAGCGCGCCTGTCGCCAGAGCTGGACATTCTGGACATTCAGCGCGCCGTGAAATCCTTCCGCCGCGGCTCGATAGTCCAGCTCAAAAGGTTTCAGAAAATGCTGGGCCTCATGGCCTCAGCAGCTTCAGTGCTCCAGCTGGGTCTGCTTCGCATGCACCCACTGCAGCGGTGGCTGAAAGCGCGAGTTCCTCCCCGGGCATGGACCGCTGGCCGGTTTCGCCTCCGGGTCGATCTGGAATGCGTTTCAGCTCTGGAACCATGGAAAGTAACCGACTGGTATCAGTCAGGTGTGAGTCTGGGGACTCCCTCGAGTGTGAAGGTGGTGTCCACGGACGCCTCCACCTCGGGATGGGGAGCGCTGCTCGAGGGCAGACCGTTCTTTGGCCAGTGGTCAGAACGGGAAAGACTCCTACATATAAACTGTCTGGAAATGATGGCAGTCGACAATGTGCTACAGCGCTTCTGTCCCCAGATAAAAGGTCACCACGTCTTGGTCCGTTCGGACAACATGTCAGTGGTGGCATACATAAATCACCAGGGCGGCATCAAGTCCCGAAACCTTTACAGGCTAACGGAACGCCTCCTGGTCTGGGCTCAGCACAACCTGCTTTCACTGAGAGCGGCGCATGTGCCTGGTCACCTGAATCTGGGACCAGACAGACTGTCCAGAAACAATGTCCCAGCAGGGGAATGGTCGCTGCACCCGCAGACGATCCAACTGCTGTGGGAGACATTCGGCAAAGCGCAGGTGGACCTGTTTGCGTCCCACGAGAACGCTCACTGCCCGAAATATTTCTCCAAGAGCGAGGACGCACTAGCCCACGTCTGGCCCCGCTGTCCCCTCTATGCTTTCCCCCCCGTCTCGCTCCTGCCTCAAGTGCTGGAACGAATCAGGGAAAGCAGATGCACAGTGCTGCTTGTGGCTCCGCTCTGGCCGAACCAGGCTTGGTTCCCAGTCCTGATGCGGCTAACCAGCACTGCCCCGTGGCCAATATAGGCCATCAACGGGTACCCGCTAACCTCCCGGAGGGAGTGTTAAACACGATCACACAGGCGAGAGCCCCGTCCACTAGACGGCTTTACACCGTGAAATGGTCTGTGTTCTCTACCTGGTTTCAAGCTCAGGGCTTTTCACCCGTAGACTGCGGGGTCACGGAAGTACTTTCCTTCCTTTAAGAGCTGCTGGATAAGGGCAGGACCCCATCCACGCTCAAAGTGTACGTGGCGGCCATAACAGCGTTTGCAAAACCTGTGTCTGGCCAGTCACTGGGGAAAAACGACCTGGTCGTGCGATTCCTCAAGGGAGCTCGGAGGCTGAACCCTCCTAGACCTCCTTCAGTCCCGGTGTGGGACCTTTCTACGGTTCTGGAAGCCATGAAAGGTGCCCCGTTCGAGCCAATCCATTTGTCAGACATGAAGCATCTGTCTTTCAAAACGGTGTTTCTTTTGGCTCTCGCTTCAGTGAAGCGCATAGGGGACTTACAAGCGCTTCCAGTAAGCGCGTCATGTATGGAGTTTGGGCCTAATGACTCAAGAGTCATACTCAAACCAAGGCACGGGTACGTGCCCAAATCCCTCAACACACCGTTCAGGGCCCAGGTCATTTCCCTGTGCGCCCTCCCGGTTCATGCTGAGGAGGTGGATGCGAGTCTCCTTTGCCCTGTCAGGGCACTGAGAGCTTATGTGTCCCGCTCGTCTGTCTTCAGACAGACCGAGCATCTCTTCGTTTTGTTTGGCGGACGCTCCAAGGGACTGGCTGCATCAAAACAGAGCTTATCCAGATGGATAGTCGACGCCATAGCACTGGCTTACACTTCTAAGGGCCTGCAGTGTCCTTTAGGTGTCAGAGCGCACTCCACAAGAGGCGTGGCCTCATCGTGGGCGTGGTATAGTGGGGTTACCTTGCAAGATATCTGTACGGCTGCGGGCTGGGCCTTGCCGTCTACATTTATAAGGTAACCTGGAGGTTCCCGCTTTACAAGCCAAGCTCCTGTCGATATAGAATTCAGTGCCATCTGCCCCGCTGTGTCGGCCCAGATACTGAGTTTTGCCTGTGCATCGCTCACCGAGCGATAGAACAGCCCAGGGGTGTTGAATAACCCTTTCTATTGCCCAGTTCAGGCTGAATACGTTCACCCTGTCTGCGCGGAACACTGTTACATAACTAGCTCCTGTGGGATGCTATTTCATGGGGAATGATGCTTGCAGCCTCTCTTCTCCGACTCTCTGTGAGTCTATGGTGATTATGCACTATATGAGCCCCGGGCTACTGCCCTTGGGACTTTGGTGTTGGATCCCAGTACGCACGGCGTTTTGCATAGTGTTCCCCATAGGGTAAGATATTACGCAGTACGAGAGTACTCTCGTAAGAGAACGTACTCGGTTACTAACGGAACCTCGGTTCTCTCTAGAGAGGGAACGAGTACTGCGTATCTTGCCGTGCATACACAGCTCTGGTTCGCTTCGGCGATGAAAACCAGTTGTACCAGCCTAATCGAGTTATATTTATAGGGCGAGACCACGCCCTTTCTGGCGGGACGTGACGAAATGGGCGCGAATTGCCTCTCTCGATAAGCTGCTGCTGTTGCCGCAGGGCAGCCAATAGGCGCGCAAGCCGCCTTGCCTATGTCTGCATGCTGCTGCACAGCGTTTTACATTAATACAAAATTAAGGATAATTTTTTGGCTTCAATATCTCGTGGAAAAAAGGTTTTCCCCATAGCGTAAGATATTACGCAGTACTCGTTCCCTCTCTAGAGAGAACCGAGGTTACGTTAGTAACCGAGTACGTTTTTTGGCTAAGTATATGTAGCCTTTGACCGGAGCATCCTTAGTCTGCATTTCTCTGTACGTTAATGTGGAACCCATCACATAAATTATTTCTATCACACATATACGTGGATTAAGTAGTCGCCAGGAAAGGTTGAGTATCACAGCGATTGAACACATTTTCCAATATTGAAGATCTAATTTAAAGTATTAAGGGACTTATAATATGAATTTTAAGTAGGCCTACATATGTTGAAAAATAGTTGTTTGAAATTACAACACTTGTAATTTACTGCCATTGTACTAGAGATAACCACTACAGTATGCATAACAGCCAAATTACCAATTACTCAGGTTTATTTTTTTTATATAAACATTACCGAACTCTGGTGAGTGAGCAAACGTTATGAAGAGCGCGACCCGTGAATATGGCATGCATAAAAGCATTTTTTTTTTTTTTTAGTTGCTACTGGGTATTTGCAAATTGCCCATGAGAGCGTGGTATCGACAACGCTGATATTATTAGATTACCACTGTAGCTGAGGAATATCGGTGACGTGAAACTTGCTTACACTTGCTACAAACATTTCCCCTTTAAGGCGAGCTATCCAGCCCCGTTGCATACTCCAGATCAGTAGTAATTAGGAACACGCCACATCACCGTGGACACCAATTTGAACTCTGCCGCTGGTGTAGGAAGCAACGGAGAAATACCGAGAAATACTTACCTGGATGAAGTTTAATCATGATAGAGGGGACATATTAACAGTGGCCGGTGAAGCGCCTACCAAAAAACTTGAAAACCGACTTGAAAGCCTTGGAATTGGAGCTTGAACTTGAACCAGCGAGAGAAGATTGCCTCTCGTGACTTGCAGAGTTGTTGATTCATGTCGGTGGATCGGTGATCTGCGGGATAATTGCACCCGTGCATACAGCGAGGTTCTTTTGCTGGACAAGGTGTTGAGGATGACGTTGCAGTTCTCTTCCTGCCGGATTATCCTGGCTGAGCTGACGCTGTTGAGGCTTTTGATGACGTGAGATGGAAACTGATGGGTTACCCAGGGTATTTTAGGCCTAGAGGTGCAGAACTTCTCATGAGAGCCCTTGGCTGATCAAAAACTCTCCGAAGACCGCTGTGCCTACGGGGAGATGCGGCACTGAACGCGAGAACCGTGTCGTGTAGCAGGAGATACGGCGGGACATATCCATCGTCGGAACTCGATAATAGTAAACATGCGTGTCCTGAAACATGTTGGCTGGCGACTGAATAAGTGGAAGCGTCAGCATCTGCGAACTCAGACGAATGTAAGTATGGATCTTTTATACTTCACGTATTAGAACGCGATTGGATATATGAGAAGGTAATAAATGACGTAACAATTAAGTCTTCCTGGCAGAACTTACGCTACGCTTTCATTTCTCTGGACTTGACTTGGACTCGCGGACTGATGACTCGTACTTGGAATCAGACTCAAGGATATTTAAAATCGGACTTGAGCATTCATCAAATGAATGACGTTGGATGAAGTTTCTGGCTAAATAGGTTATACAAAAAATTTGATATGAGATGTTACACTTTTCCTGTTTCGGGCTCCAAGACCGGCCGGGATCTCTTTTTCCCCCTCACAGCCACACATACGCTTCTCAGTCGGACACCGCTACCGCTCGCTCTCCTTGCTTGACAACACACTCACTGACGTCACTCACTTAACGCTGCATTTGTGCATGATTCGCGGGCTCCCTACTACATGTTCACATTTGGAAAATGCAGAGAGATGCGCCCCGGATCGTGAAGTTCGCCTACAAGGATTTTACATTAAATGCTGGAAAGAGTAGCGCTAAATGTTGTGTGTGTAATCGCACAATTGAGGAAAAGGCTGGGACAACTTCAAACTTTAACAGACAGCTGTCACGGATGCACCCAGAAAAGTAAGTAAAATGCTTTCCATTAGCTTTAAAAAAACGTATAATTGACTAATGCATATGATAATAAACAGAAGAAGCGTATTGTTAACTGTTAACTTGCTTTATCAATCTCTTTTTACTCTTGCTTTTGAGAGTGTTGCAAAGTGTATATGTAATCAATGAAGAAAATATGCTGTGTGGCAGAAAATAAATCAGTAAATAAACTCCCTTTGTAATCGTGACAGTGGTGTCATTTTTGTTTAATGTTGTAGACCCTCTTTTATAATTATCAGCTCTTTAAAAGTGCCAGAATGGAGAAATGTAGGCAGTCTTGAAATATAACACAGACTCAACCTTGATGACTCGACTTGGACTCGAACACTGGGGGCTCGAGACTCGACTCGGACTCGAACTCGAACTCAGGTAATGGTGACTCGATTCAGACTCGACTCAGACTCTTCTTTGGTGACTCGGACTTGGATTCGACGGTTGGTGACTTGACTACAACACTGCCCAAATTATCCCTGAACAAGATGACCTCTGGATTTCATTTAAACATAACTCGCATTTTAATGAAGATAAAAATCAAATCAAATTAATCAACTCACTTATGCATGATTATTTTGATTAGCAGTGTATAGTGACCTTGAAGCTGTGAAATTATAGGCCTACTATAATATCTATTTTCTCCATAATTAAATTTAGGGATGGGACGATTACCGGTTTCACGATAAACCACGATAAAATGTCCTGGCGGTTAGTATTATCGTTTAAAATTTAATTATCATAAAAACCGTGTTTGATTATCGTGATTTTGAAAACTCGCGGTAAATCCTGTCCAGCCAGAATCAGTCTGACGCAGGCGCGCAGATGCAATGTTGTTTTTTTGCGCGAGAAGACATGGCGGAAGGCAGTGACAGCGCACGGGAGATTTTTCAGCCATTAAAGAGGACAAAATCGGAGGTATGGTCGTATTTTGGCTATTACAAGAGTCCCAAGGGCAATTTAATCGAGGATGGGCACCCTGTCTGCAAATCTTGCAAGAGGAAAGTCGCTGCAAAAGGGGGAAACACGTCAAATCTGCTAAGTCATCTAACGTTACGTGACAACCACCCACTGAGTTAATTTTTACCTTAATACCACAACTAACTTGGGCAAATAATTAGACAAATTTATTGGAGATCAATTATTTCATTATCTCACTTGTAATTATTGCAAAGCTTCCGCGAAGAGAAAAGTTTTACAGCAAGTGGATTTGAGCCAGACGAACGAACATATTCAAACTATTAAGGGTGACATTTAAGGGATAATGTATTGTATTCATTCATAGTAAACTTATTACAGTTTTATTTTTTATTTTTTTTACCACAGAAATAATTTCAGGGACATGAAATATTGAATTGTGGTTAACTTAATGTTTTTAAATCTTACCGGTTTATAAATCCATTATACAAGTTACAGTGTCCAAATCAATCATAAAGTAAATGTGATCACTACAACAATATTGTAGTAGTATTAATACTAAATTACTCTGATTTAATTTTCAATACAATCAAAACTGAGACGCAAGACATACACATTTGAATGAAACCAGAGATTGCGTCCACGGTGATCCGAGACATGGATGTGCGCTGTGTAGTGCGTTGCTATTTACAACAGTCATTATAAGTATTCCAGTAGTTTAGTCACCCTGACCCAACCAACATATTTTGTTCATTTAAGTGTGTGTGCGTGCGCGCGCGCGTGTGTGTGTGAGAGAGAGAGAGAGAAAGTGATTTACCGTAAAACTTCAAAGAGTAGCCCGGGCTTTTATTTTCCCAAACCGTCGAATTGCACCGGCTTGTATTTGAGACAGGCGTCTATATGAGACAGGCCTTTATAATTTAGTGTTGAGATGTTGTTCATTGAGTGTATGTCTCTAATCTCTAAAAATCTCCAAATGCTCCACGTTAAACTGCGGTCTTCCAACGTTTTACTATCGCGTCGTCAATTGATTTTGATTAATATGCGCGAGGGAGAGCGAGCCTGACAGCGCTCGTGTTGTTTGAAGACGTGAGAGTGCGCGCGCGCGGCCGGGGCTCTCTCTCTCTCGTAACGCGCCCTGTCAAGCGCAGCAGTCATTCTATTCTACATCACTCATCGATCAAAAAAAGCTTTGGAGGGACAAAAAAATGCTTTTGCGGCCGCGAAAAAGCGGACGATCTGACGGTTTTAGAGGATTAAATACAACCCGAAACTAAAAAACAGACCCGGCCTCTATTTGAGACCGGCCTTTATTTACCCAAACCTGAAGCCACACCAGGCGTGTAAAAGAGACAGGCGTCTATTTGGGACTCGGCTATTATTTGAAGTTTTACGGTATTATTTATTAACCCTCTGGGGTCTGCAATCACGCCGGCGTGATCTGCTCGCTTTTTTTCTTATCAGTGCAAAAGAGACTCAAATAACTCAGTCGATTTTTGTCATACAGGCAAATGTTATACATCAATCGATCCTGTTAAGTTTCTATTTTTTTTGTGGATACTCACAATAAAAACAAAGTGTTGTGCTTTTCACCAAATAAAGAAAAACAAACATGATGCGAGTTCTGCGTTCTCTCTGTCAGTGAAGTCCATTCTGAAACGCGTCCTAAGATTAACTGTAACTCCGCGATTACTTGTCACACAGGCACGAGAGGTTTTTCTTTATGAAGCTTAAATTCTCTTCTTTTAAATGAAGTAATTTATATAAAAAACAAATATTCTCAGTTTATGCAATCTGTATGAAAAGAGAGTGCTGTCAGTATTTTTTTCCCCAGCTCATTACACTTCATTACGCGTTAATCTGACACGCCCACGGAGGACGCGCGCTATTCAAACACAAATGTCGAGGCAAGCCATGACAATGCCCACATCAGCCGTTCCACCGCGGCGGTAAAATGTGTGGTGTATTTGCTGCCTTTTACCGCTAAGAGGCGCTACAATCATAGACTCTGAAAAGTGTTCGTTTATTCCGGTTTATTCTCTCTAATGCGTAATCTGCTGCCGCACCGCACTGATTCAGAGCGATTGAAAGCTGGTAGCAGATTAATTCAACAAGTGAAATGTAGTTAAAATAATTCATAATCACAATACTGAAATTAGGCTACTGAAATGTAATTGAATAAATAATGAAAACATTTCAACATAAAACATTGCAATAAAAACATTTAGGCTACATCAATGAGGCTTTACAACTTAAACAGCGTACAGACGATAGCTCAGTGATCAACGCAACAACACGAGCTTCGAGGAGCTTCAATCGACCCGAGATCGAATCTCAATGTAGCATACATGTTGTTAACCGATGTTGGCCTACAGCGTTTATATTTTACCACCTTGATGCTTAAATAGCTAACTGTTTATAACGGTTTACTTATTTAAAGTCAAGAGTTTTGTTTAATTATCATTACAACATAAATTTGCTACATTCCTGTAGAACCGCAGCCGCTGCACAAACGACAAAAAATGATGAAGGAAGATTGTCAGCCGATTGCATCAAAAATGAAAATGAAGAAGCTCGTCTTTAGTCTGCTAAATTATTGTGTAATGTGAAAGAACACTAAAATTACTTAAGTTTGAAACCAAGTTCGAACATTTCAAGGTTTAAATAAAGTGTCGGGACAGTTTTTTTTATTTAAAACAGGGTTGCATCGGGTTTAGAGTTTATTTCTTTTGCGATGCAAAATAAGAAACACTAGGCTAATCTTATTATTGCGACATTTTAAATTTGTATTGCCAAAGAAATTACAGCTAAATTAAACAATTAAAACAGTACAAAACGAAAATTGTCCAAAGAAACATAATTAAATTAAAAACATGCGTTTTTCTTTCCCTTACAGAAAAAACACATGAATTTCACATGTTATCACATGTTTTCCACATGTGCCCACATGTGCCCACATGTGACCACATATGAACAACATGTCATCACATGTGAACAATGTTCGACCACATGTGAACAACATGTCACCACATGTGAACTTAATGGAACACGTGGCACATGTGGAAAACATGTTATAGTTAATGATGTGGAGCTCATGTGAAATATATTTGCACGTTGTAATAGGTTTTAACATGTGAATTATGTTACCACGTCACAAATATTGTACATTTTTAGCTTCAATAGCCTTATTCACACAAAATGCATAGAACATAAAGCTTATAATGCATGTGTAGGCCCACATTTGCCTACTAATGTGAAAATATATTCATGAAAATATTTTAATGATAATGAAGCGTATAGTTTTTAATCAAGTGAGTTTTTGCAATACTTTTTTCAACACTGTTTACCATTGCTAAAGCTATATTATAAATATATTTTACATAATCAACAGTATAATATTATATTTGATATAATCAATAGGCTACTGCTTTCATATTCTATTTACAAAGCACTTTCAGGACATCTTTATATATATATATATATATATATATATATATATATATAGCCTATATATATATGTGTGTGTGTGTGTGTGTGTGTGTGTACCATGCATTGAAAGATAATCTGAAAGCACTATAAAGACTGGCTTTATATATAGGCTATTTATATTAAAAATAAAATCAAAAGCAAAGTGATGGTATACAAAATATTTTCAAATAAAATAAAGTGTATATTAAACTTTTCATTTTAAGTGCTGCATGATTTTGACGTGGTTTAATCAATGCCGTGCGCGTGAACTTTCGAGTATTTCAAACCATAGACATCATATGATATCTATGTTTCAAACACTGGAGCGGCCGGCGCGCAGAGTTGCCATGGAAACGGCGCGGGACCACTGCTACTGGTAAGCAACAAAACTCCCTCTCTCGATGTTGTTTCAACTTTTCACGGCTTTTTCCAGGTGAGATTAGTCTCTAAAATCACACGAATAATACTCACAACTGTTTTTGACATTTCTCTTACTTGTAATTGACACAATTCTGTTAAAAATTTACTTTATAGACATGGTGTAGTGTCTTCGGAAAAGTCCGTTAGGATCTCAACCGTTTTCAGAAGAGGTAGCAGCTAACGTTAGCTAGGCTAACGTATCGTTAACTCGGTTGAACTTTTATTTATTAAAGTTTGGGCTTTTAATCACCTCTTATGTGTAGATGAGAGGTTTTGTAAAGGTTTTACTTGGAAGTGAGCTAATTTATTTAACACAAACGTAAACATAACGTATCGGTGATGTTACTTTCAGGAGCAAGAAAATAGGCTGAAACTAACGTTAGCTCAATGGTAACGTTAAACACATTTTGATTAAAAAAATTTCTGTGATTTCAGTAGTAACAAAATAACCCATAACAGAGAGAAAGCGCCTCCACGACTTCAACATTTCTGAAGAAAGCTGCTGCCGGAAAAGTAACTTAACGTTAACGTTACACAGGTGAGCCGAGGAAGCTCATTAAATAACCTATTTTTATTTCTCAATTTTAAAAAAAAATTGTTTATTTTAAGAAGGTTTTGACATCCAAACGAAGTTACACCGTATGAGCAAAATTAAATGAATAAGTAAACCCAAAAACAAATTCTGTTATCCTAGTTAAGAAATTATATTCTGTATATTCTTTAAATTCTTTCTCTTTTCTGCATTTCACCTCTGCTGTAGCTTCTTTCCTTTTAATAAACCTGGCATTGCATTGTTGGCTCAGTGACAAATGGCTTGTTGTGTTCTTAGATCCTTCAGTACTGATGCCCTTCAACATAGCGGAGTGGAGCTGATCTTCATCTCTAAAGCACTATTGATGAACCATATGATTAGTAAGTAAAACGCCAAACATACACTAATGTCAAACATACACTAATTGTCTTGGTACAAATGTTTATGTCTCTTTCTCTTATGTTCACCAAAAAACATTAAAAACAATAATATTGTGAAATAATATAAATAAATAAAAACTGTTTTCTATGTGAATATATTGTAAAATGCAATTATTTCCTGTGATCAAAGCTGAATTTTCAGCATCACAGCTTCACATCATCCTTCATAAATTATTCTAATTTGACGATTTGATGCTCAAAAAATATTTATGATTATTATCTGTGTTGAAAACAGTTGTGCTGCTTCATATTTTTGTGTTTTTCAGGATTATTTGATGAATAGAAAGGTTAAAATAACAGCATTTATTTGAAACAGAAATCCTTACTCTCTCTTTTGGTCAATTTAATGCATCCTTGCTGAGTAAAAATATGAATTTCTTCTTTTTTTTTTTCTATTCATTTTTAAATCTATCATTGACCCCAAATGTTTGAACATTAGTGTAAACTACCCTTCATATGTTTGTGGTCTATTTAACAATGAATCCTGGAGGGGAAAAAATGGTTTAAACTGTTACAATGGTTTACACAAACACATTAATCAGCACAACTGTTTTCAACATTGATAATAATCAGAAATGTTTTGGATGTTTACATGGTAAGAATGTATAGTATTCAAATATAAAAAACACTGACTCGTTAGGTCATGTTTACTCATTAAAGTCAGATGATTTCCTATTAATTCAATAGAATATGGTGACTTCAATTTACATGACGTCATGAGCAATCAAGTCATTTATATAGATCAGTGAGTAGTGCCCAGCATATCTAAGTCCACTAAAGGAGATTTCTCGCATTTTACCCCTAAACTCTGGAATAACTATGAAGGTAAAAGAGTAACAAGACTCGAGCATGAACAATAAATACTTGTATGCTAAAAATTTACACTCACAGCTCCAAAGTGAAAACCTCACCTAATACGCAATAACGTTGAAAAGATCACGGTTTCTGTCCTGACGAAAATGTTCTATTTTTTATTTTATTTTTTGCTTTGCAGAACAAGTCTGTGACTGACTTAATGAACCCAGTTGCTTTGGATCATGCTCAAAGATGTAAGGGTTACAAAAAGTTAACCAGAACTCTTATGGACTCCATCTTCTCTTTCGAAGAGATGGCAGCATGGACGGAAAAAAAGGGGTTGTTGGTGAAAAAAGAGCCTTGACCTACAAAAGGTGCAGCTAATAATTGGTAAGCATGTCTGAATATCTTTTATCAATAGTTATTATATATGACAAGCGCTGAGCGCGTCCATCAGCGCCAGCCATAGCGCGGAAAGCACAGTTTGGATCTGGCAGTTATGTCACGTCATGTCAAACTTGTTTTCAAATTTTAATGTAATCAATCTCATTTCTTACAGACCATGTCAAAAAGAGGCACCCAGGCATCGGAGGCACTGAGATCAAGGTCTGCATGGCACAAAAGTTAAAAGATCTGAGGAGACGAGCAGAAAGGTAATATTCAGACGATCCAACATCCAAGTGTGATCCCCATGTGGTCTGTTCACATTTGCGAAACCGACATGCGCGAGGACTGATGACTCAGTTTATTCCTCAGTCTACATTGTGATCTATTCACAAACTGTCAATAGTTTTTTTTATAAATGAGACGCACCACTCGTCTTATACAGTTGTTTAAGCAAGATGTATTTCCATAGCATATTTATGTAAAACGTTTAATGACATAATAACATTACAAATGAATAATAATTAATTATTAAGCCCCATCCACTTTAGGCTTCAAAAATGCTTTTCAGAAACCTATGGGGTGACGTCACGGACACTACGTCCATATTTTTTTTTACAGTCTATGGTTTGCACTGCCCTAATCTTTGATCTTTTTCTATCCCAAAACAGGATGCCTGCTGCAGGAGACACAAAGGACTGAGACAACACACTTTCACAAACGCACACCACACACACACACATGCGCGTATACCTGCGTTTTTTGCGGCTTTTTATGTATAATTTTAATTTGGTTTTGCTTTGTTTGTTTTAAACATTCAATTTGTATTGCATATTTTGAAATGAAATAAAAAGTGAAAAAAATAAAATAAAATTTGAATTATTTGTTTTAATGTTGGGAAACATTAGGCTATAGAGCCTACACAAGAACATGGTAGGCCTACCGTTTTCTGTGGTATATTGCTTAATGATTTTTACATGGATTTCACATGAAGTTACAGGTTTACATGGTGTGTAGCTTTAAGATGGATTGTTGATGGGTTTCAAATGTCATTCCATGGGTTTCACATGAGATATTTTACATTTCACATGATATCTCATGGGTTTCACATGTGATTAAATGTTTCACATGGGAATTTTACGTTTCACATGTAAGCTCATGGATTTCACATGGGAATTTTACATTTCACATGCAATCCCATGGGTTTCACATGTAATCACATGGGTTTCACATGCAATCACATGGGTTTCACATGCAATCCCATGGGTTTCACATGTAATCACATGGGTTTCACATGTAATCACATGGGTTTCACATGCAATCACATGGGTTTCACATGCAATCACATGGGTTTCACATGCAATCCCATGGGTTTCACATGTAATCACATGGGTTTCACATGTAATCACATGGGTTTCACATGCAATCCCATGGGTTTCACATGTAATCACATGGGTTTCACATGTAATCACATGGGTTTCACATGTAATCACATGGGTTTCACATGCAATCACATGGGTTTCACATGCAATCCCATGGGTTTCACATGTAATCACATGGGTTTCACATGTAATCACATGGGTTTCACATGTAATCACATGGGTTTCACATGTAATCACATGGGTTTCACATGCAATCACATGGGTTTCACATGCAATCACATGGGTTTCACATGCAATCACATGGGTTTCACATGCAATCCCATGGGTTTCACATGTAATCACATGGGTTTCACATGTAATCACATGGGTTTCACATGCAATCCCATGGGTTTCACATGTAATCACATGGGTTTCACATGTAATCACATGGGTTTCACATCCCATGGGTTTCACATGTAATCACATGGGTTTCACATGTAATCACATGGGTTTCACATCCCATAGGTTTCACATGTAATCACATGGGTTTCACATGCAATCCCATGGGTTTCACATGGGAATATACATGGGTTTCACATGAAAATGTTCCAAAACCACACGTTTCCCATGTGCAAATTACCTTTAACATGTGCAAAGCACATGTGTTCCACATATTTCACATGTTAAATTTCACATGTGCAAAATCACATGTCCACGTTGTCACATGGGATCACATGTGTTTTTGCACATGTGAAACTCATGTGGTTTTTCTGTAAGGGTTGCCTCTCTCGCGCTGGATCTCTTTTTAACAAATTTATTTAGTCTCCCTCGCTGCGCATGCATGATATGATCAATGCATGATAATTATTTAGCCTTTAATTGTTGCTTCAAAGACACAGCATGCCTTGTTGAATTCACCTTACAATAACTTCAATTGAAATTTTGTGTGAAAAAAACTTTAAATAGGCTACAATAAATAAACTACAATATTTATAATTTAATAAGATATGGGGCCTACATTTGGACACAGATTTATCCTTACAATAATTTTGCCTGCTCATCAGGCTGGCTATCCGACACTCTCCATATGAAAGAGGAACATTAACACCTTTGTCCAGCAACTGTCCCTCCAACCCCCCACAGGCTATCGGAGTCTGAGGCCCCATCCACACTACTGCGTTTTAGTTTAGAAACGGATAATTAAAACGAATACGATCTCCGTCCACACCAGCGTTTTAGCTGCGTATTAGAATTGATTTCCGTCCACATTAAAACGACTGAAAACGCGGATCACGTGACCATTCACCAACACTGGGCATGCGCGTGCCGGTGTAAACACAACTTCATTGATAAAATTATCCCACCATGCTCTGGGTTAACCCCAAACCGACGCTCCATGTACGGTCAACGCCGCCGCTGCACACGGGAATTGTCACAGATCGCTCGAATAATAGCTTGACTCCGGCGCATGTAGGCAGTTATAGTGTTGTAAAATGCAGAATTTACTTGTACAACAGCGGCTAGCAAAGATATACGCCATGACTGATGACACCCAATCATAGAGCCGAGCGTGAGCCTCTACTACGTCGTCGTTTCTAAAGTCCTCCGTTTTGACCCGTCTACACTAAAACGCCCTCCGGAGATTCAAAACGAAAAACGGATCGGCAGCGTTTCTAAACTTCTCCGTTTTGGGTCTCCGTTTTTGCCGTTTTAGTGTGGACGGGAGGTGCAAATGTAGCAAAAGGTCTCCGTTTTTAAACGAAAACGCAGTAGTGTGGACGGGGCCTGAGGCTGACTTAACACAAAGAGAAGTCGCAATTCACACTTAAATCGCTATTCTAGACAGTGTTGATAATGAAGGAATTAAATGATTTAAGTTACATGTAGCCTATATATTTCTATCATTAAAAGTTTATTACTAAATATTTCATTATTTCAATAATTGATGAAATAAAACTGGTTTGGAGCAGCTTTTTCCAAGCAAAACTAAATATAATCTGAAAAAACGCTTGTTAATTTGTTGTCATGAACAAAATGTTCAGCTCAATATTAAAGTCTACAGGGATCTTTGGATCCTTACAACCAGGCATGGAATTTGTGAATTAAGTTTTTATTTTTATTTTGTATTATTCAAATAAATATCGAAACACGGTGCTTCGTGGTAATGCTGCTAAATTAAATAACATTTATAGAATAATTAGGAACTTAAATGAAACAATATCGCAACATTTCGACAAATACATTATTTGATCTGTTTTTACATTTTAATTCAGGGCGATTTAGCCTACATTTAATTAGAGCGATTTTCACCCTTGTCTTGTCATTTTCTCATTGGGAAGCGCTTACATTAGGCATGTTTGAGTAGATCCTCTGTACCTCTCGTTTACATATGGATTAGCCTACATAATCAGATAACATTTATTAGCCTAAATATTTAGACATTTAAAGGCTTTAGACATAGCCGATTTCTTATCGTGACTGAGCTCAAGTGGCTTTCGGTTAATTTTTGTGACGCGCAGTTCCCGGAGACAGAGACGACAGATATACTGTTTTGTCGTTAGCCTAATATGAATACAAGTTTACAGTTTTGAACGATGTAAGCTACTCTACTCTTATCTGTATGACCAAAAAATTATGGAGTCGCCTATTAAGTTATTTTAGCTGTAATAATGAGAAAAACAAATTAATCTAAATGAACACTCCGCCGCGTTTGTCGAACACTAACTCACCATGCCAGAATAAAAACCGACTTTAAAAAAAGGCATAGGGCCACTCGGCGTGGTGTGCCAAAACACTTAATTATAAACTTCAATATTTCATTCAAAATAATCTCAACACGCTTTGTGAAATTTTGAAAAGCCGTGCATGCATTAAGGCCAAATGTCAGAGCATGCCAAAACATCTCAAGGACCCCGAAAACACCTTAGACCCCAGAGGGTTAATAGCCTAATAATAATATTCAGTCATACACACATCCATAAGTGTTATTATCATTATTAATGATAGGGTTTAATGACGAGTTCATTAAAACCTGCACTAGGAAAACTTATACCTCTCACTCTCAGGGCTCCATGTTAATGTTAATGTTAATATAATGTTTATGCTTAAAAAAGTGCATATAGCTGCTAATTGTATTTTTTGTTTGTTGATTTTCAAATGTTTTCAGGGTGAGCATCAGTTCTTTTTGAACATTTCCATCCCATTTTAACAAAACCGTGATAATATTGATAATCGTGATAACTTTGGTCACTATAATCGTGATATGAAATTTTCATACCGTCCCATCCCTAATTAAATTGAACAGTCAGCAATACATACATCGATCTAATAGAAATGCAGACATTGTGGCTTAATCAATCCCAATTCTGTATTTGTCTCAGTGGCACCACAGTGACAGTATTAGCCACATTAAAACATTCTGTCATGGGTGTTCACTTTATCATTGTACGAAAACTCCCCGTTGCCCTGACAACAGGTGATGAGCATCAGAGCCCCAATGCTCTAAAGCATAAATTTAGATGTGACATTCTCTCGTTATTTAAAGGTGCTTACTCACAGGATGTATTGTTACATTTTAGAGAAGCTAAAAATCTCTTTGCTCAATTGCTTTGCTTTTCCATGATGTGAAAACATCATGGTAGCAAATGTTCAGATCTCTCTCTCTCTCTCTCTCTCTCTCTCTCTCTCTCTCTCTCTCTCTCTCTCTCTCTCTCTCTCTCTCTCTCTCTCTCTCTCTCTCTCTCTCTCTCTCTCTATGTTGGATTGTGTGTGTCACAACTGATGAAGACAGACACGAGGATGAATCAACACAAGGCTTTAATGAGGATACTTCAAAGGAATACAACTCAAGAATGTAAGGATTTGTTAAGTATCCAAACGGGTAACAGCTTAAGGATAACAATATCTCTTTCTGATACAGGTCCCTGGCCTGAGGATTCCAAGACTGCCAAGTGAACAAGGAGGATGATGAGGATGGTGGGGAATAGAAGTGGAGGCAAGTAGTCGGGTAACTCACAGGTATGAGCCACAAGACCAGACAATGGGTGTTTGTTAGATGGTGTATATGAATGCCAAAACCGGTTTATATGGCAGTCCTAGATGAGTGACAACAGGTGGAGGTGATCAGAATTCTGGGGATTGGGAACGTATGGGAGGAGCTGAGGAGTCTAGCGCTGAGGTATTGGATGGATTCATGACTGTGTGTGTGTATGTGTGTGGTCCAGGTAAACCCTACTTTATGGGGACAAAATGTCCCCACAAAGATGGCAATATCCAAAATCTTTTTCCTTGTGGGGACATTTTTTGGCCCAGGTTATAAATCATACTAAGTGATGTTTTTTGAAAATGTAAAAATGCAGAAAGTTTTCTGTGATTTTAAGGTTTAGGAGTAGGGTTAGTTATATTTATACAGTTTATACAGTATACAAATTATTATGTCTATGGAAAGTCCCCATAAAACATGAAAACACAACGTGTGCATGTTCATTTGATAGGCCTAATGTGTGTGGTAGTTCTTGATAATGGACACAATTCCATGAAATATCTAAGATGCTATGTATAGGATTCCACTGGTATTGCTTTGAATTATTTATCCATTTCTGAATTGTAGATGAGTCATAGGGGCTTATGTGATCATTTTGGACTGGCATGATCTACATGGAATCTTTAAGACACACAAACAAGAGTGGGGGAGTGCATAAATCTTTATTTTAAGCACCACACAGTCCGATAGGCAACAAAAACGGAATTAATCACCTTTTAATCCATAATAACTTTGAACTTGGTAGCCAAAATCTCCACCATTTGGATATAGACCCTGAGTAGGCTATTGACCTTAAAAGCCTCAGACCTCATATATTGCAAATAGCAAACAAAATGTGTTTTGTGTTTCACATGTAACCAGGTGGTAAATACCCTTAAAGTTTTTTTCTCTTCTTGCATGTTTAGAAGTATTTTTTAATTGTCTTTCACTATGTTCAGTTAATTATTAAGACAGGACAAACATCTGAGGTTACAACTGTAACCATAGTTCCCTGAGAAGGTAATGAGACTATGCATCGATGATGCTTTGGGAACGCCCTTTGCTTGATTGCGTCTGAAGCACGTGCGTCAACTAGTCTAACGGTGATTCGGAACGTCACAGACAGGTGATGTCATGACCAGGAAAGGATAAAAGCACATCCGGAATGACCGGCGCTAGCTTCGATTAGCCGAAGCAAGTCGATCACAGGGATGAGGAAGTATGGTAGGGCGAAGCAGCATCTCATTCCCTTCTCAGGGAACTTTGGTTACAGTCGTAGCCTGAGACGTTCCCTTTTCGAGGGAACTTGCGCTGCGTCGATGACGATTTGGGAACGATAATGCCCAAACACTTTACAAGTGCATGTCCGTGTGAAACTGTGGCACAACTAATACATAATCACCTGAGAACCTGGGGCAGCATCCAGTTCCATGCTATAGAACCTTGAGAATGTGAGTGGGAAAGACCAACCCGCCGCATCACAAACCTCTTGAAGGGATACACCTGAAATAAAGGCCTTGGAGGCCGACATACTTCTGGTTGGGTGAGCTCTGATGGCCAAAGGTGAAGGGTGACCAGAGACTTCATAAGCAAGAGAGATAGCCTTGACTAGCCACTTGCTGACTGTCTGTTTTGAAGCAGGAAGCCCTTTTTAGGCGATCCAAAACAGACAAGCAGCTGATCAGATTTTCTCCACATAGCAGCTCTATGGACATATGGATCCAGTTCTCTTACTGGATAGAGAAATTTAAGCTTTTCCTGGTCCTGATCTCTGAAAGGAGGAGGGCAGAAGGTTTGCAAAACGATTGGCCGGGGTACGTGCCACGTGACTAAAGGAGACGTCTTCCCCCATGCCTGCCTAATCTCAAACCAGCGATGCAAGGACAGCAGAAAAAGATTTGTCTTTGTTCCCCAAAGGTAAGACCAAATGGCCAAGAAACCCTGTGGTGACCCCAACGCATAAATCCACAGCCTTATCAGGAAATGAAGGTTTGCGAAGATGGTCCCATGGCCCGAAATCACTACAGACCTTAACCAGGGACACCTCACACCTCCTCTCTGTAGCTGTAAATTCCAGTGACTTTTGTCTCCTAAGACCAACAGAGACTTAAATTAACCCACTCGTGGTTTTTATCAAACAACAGTCTCAAAATTGCTGCCAATAAGCTGAATTGTTCACCAGTATTTACCTCACATATAACTTGTGTATCATGTATGCTTTATATAACCTGTGGAGTGCTTTCTGTGTGTTTAACATTTATTACAGCCTATTTGTAGGTTTTTCTACCTCAATTATAGGAACTAATCACCAGAAGTTATCATATATGTATATCGTTTGTATCATGTATGCTTTGTTACCTAAGTTCTTCCTGTGTGTTAAACATTTTATTACAGCTAAATCCTTATTAACTTAATTTTGATATAAAGTAGAACGGTGTAGGATGCACCATATTTAAACTATGAAAGTTGGCTTTTTAAAGCGTTTAACTAAACTCTTAGAAGTTTGAACGCACACAAGCGCGTCCATCCGACCCGTCCTTCCGAGTGTATGGACATCATGTGTGGACTCATGTGAACATGATGCTAATTACATGCAAGAACCGGAGAACGGGTGTAGGACCCACCCAAGACAATATCTGATTGGCTGACACACTCGGAAGGACGGGCCGGATGGACACGCTTATAACCCTATGACAACCAGTTTTGCTTTGTTTTTTTTGCCTTGCTTTTGCAGTGACTTTTGCTCTTGCTTTGATTCGTGCAGACTGTTCCATTGTCCAGCTTGCACGTGTACATGCTCTTCAAACCACCAAGAGCTCACTCAAAACTCATCAACTCTTCCATATGAGCCTTCGTTGAACTTCGTCAAAGAAAACCCTCTCAGAGTCTTGGCTCCAGCAGCTCATCCAGACTCAGAGAAAACTCCATTGCATAGCAACCCGCAATCCAGGAAACCGGCACACGAAGCGCCACCCGGCAAAGCCAACCAAGCATTCACCATTGAGTGCTGTCCCTCAACCGAACGCCAGCCAATCAGTGCCAAGAGATTCCCTCCAGCAACTTCGTCACAGAAGGGAACGCACACACTCACAGGAGCATCCAAACGCAAGTACAAAACCTCAGAATTATTGCTGAACTGGTGCAAATCTTATTAAGCAAACAAACTAAGGTTGAATTGCTAGTATATTGATTCTCTCAGGTTGCGGTCAAGAAACCGTGTATAATGCTAGACATATAGGACTCTATTCATACTCTGTTCATAACATCACTTTCCTTTGTCACTGTTTGAATGAATGATTGTGTGTTTTAGTTAGATTAGTTTGTGGGTATTGGAGTAGTTTATTAAAGTCTTGTTTGATTTTACAATATATACAAGTGTATTATGCTGTGTGCTTACAAGTTACTGCCTTAACCCTCTGGGGACGGATTGGGCGGTACCGCCCAAAATGGCATACTTTTACAAATGTGTAATTATCTTAAAAACTATTAATGATAGAGAGATGCGGTCTTTTTCACCATCTTCCTCAGATTCCGCTGAAAACAGTGATAACTCACCCGGCTTGTAAATATACACACTTCCTTGTTGCGCAATACCACTATGTAAAAGGCCAATGAAATCGATGTTGTTTGGCAGATTCCGCGAACAACAACCAATGGAAAAATTGCCGACGGAGAAATATTTTTCTTACCCAATCAGAGGAAGGTTACCATGACGTTTCTAGCAAATCAGAGGACTCTGTAGCCTTGCAAGGGGTGGTACTATATAGTTAGGGATATGACGCAAACAGCGTTGAAAGGAGAGAAGCAGAGAGTGCGAACGGAGGCTTACGGAGCGGATTATCAGAGATTTATATGAGAGAGAGACAGAACAATTATAATATATATATATATATATATATATACACAAACAATTTGTCAGGGTTACATCATCATCCAGATCACCATCTCCGCCCACTCGTTCCCTTTCACCCAACCAGACTTTTCCCCGTTCATTATCCCCTGAGTACTAATCACCGTCACCTGTGTCCCATCAACCATATGGACTATAAAACACTCACCTTCACTGCAGTCACTTGTCTGGTCTCGTCATTCCATGGCTCACAGACTTCCCGATCACTTACCTTCTACTTACCGTCGCTTCACTCATCTTGGATCAACCCATCCGTACCAGCCATCGCCACGCCACCTGCAAGAGAGGGAAAGAAAGAGAGAGACTTTAAACCACAGCTAAGCTTCATTGAACTTTCTATGTTACTTCTTCTCACCTGTTATCTCCGACCGCAATCCTTCTGCAAAATAAACACTGATAACTTACCATCGTGTCTGATTCCTCTGTGATCCGTGACACAATTATAGCATTATTTATTGTTTTAGCATTTTTATGATGGCAAGCAGTAAACGATTTACGGTGGAACAAGATCTGGAACAATTACTGGAGAGTAACGAGGAGAAAGCATTGCTTAGAAAATTCTAAGCATTCCTAAGAAAAACGCCTAGGACTATAATTTGTAAATAAAGTTACAGTTTTCATTGTTCTTTAAACATTTTATTTAACAATTACACATGTCTGTCAAGCAAAGGCTTTGACAAATATATTTTTTGTTCAAAAACTGTTCACTATTGTTGTGTGATGTGTGATTTTCAGAAATAAATGACAAAAATCTAATTTCCGTTTTTGAAATTCTCTAGTTTATAGTACATTTTTCACTCATACTTCCTTTATAAACACATTACATGCATGCTTATGTTAGCTTAGGGTCTTCTGAATCCATAGATACCAAACACATAGTGTTCCATCTCCATTACATATGGTTTATAAGGCCAAATGTAAAAATAGAGAAAACGGACCAAAAATGGCTTAGTCCCCAGAGGGTTAAAATAGATTTTGTTACCATGCTCATTATCAGTGATCATAATTTTATGATATTATTACCGTAGGCCACGGGATAATAAAATGTCCAGAATTGATCAAATACCCTAATCTCATTTTATCAGTGGACGGATAGTTGATAAAGTGTTAAATATTATTTCTGAATCATTTTCATATTAATTTGGTTCTTATTCACTGTAATTCAATCACCCTTTGAGTTATATTGATCCTGGCTCCCTTACAGTCATGTCTGTACCATAGGGGGTATGGATGTGTGAGGGAGAACTAAAGTGGACAGTGCGTCGTATTCTGAGACGTAAACAGATCCACTTCTGCTTGGCTGTAAAAATTCAATATATGCTTCACCACCTCAGGGTGAAGTCTCCATTCCCCTGGCCTCAGCCCCTGCCTCGACAGGATGCAAGCACATGATGGCCTTTTAGGTCTGGGAGGAAGTGCAATCATCTCCAGGCAATGTATGGGTCACAAAAGATGATGACTCCTCCACAGACCCTGAGCTGAGCGGCCTTCCATTACTGCTCCCCAGCCTGTGATAGAGGCGTCTGTCGTGAGAGTGACTCAATGACAATGAGATCCTAACACAGGACCCTGGGACAGGAACCAATGCTTCTTCCATATAACCAAGGCGCAGATACACTGCCGCATGATCTTGATTATACAAAGTGGGTTCCCTTTCGGGGAAAACCCCTTGGTCCTGAGACACTAGACCCAACAGTCTCTGAAACTGTTTCACTGGCGTATCTTTTTTACGACTGTGAGGATAGCAGCAACACGAGTGGGCGATAGGACTGCCAGCATCGTCACTGAATCCCACACCACACCAAGAAAGGTGGTCCTCTGTAATGGAGAAAGCACACTCTTTTTGGCATTCATTCTCAACCCCAACTTCTGCATAGTAACCGAGAACAACATCTCAATGTCGAATATGCACTAGGGAGCAGCTGGTCGGGTTTCAGGAAAGCGAGCCTTTTCTGCAGGAATTTAGAGGGTACTGGGACAAGAAAAAGAGCCAAGTTCTGTGAAGTGCCTTCTGAAGCAGTGGAGCCTCATAAGAGTACAGAATGGGCTGCTGTATAGAATAGTAGACTACACTTCCGAGGAGAGGTGCTGGAAACTGCTGTTGTTGGGGTGTTTAAAGGAACAAGTGATGCAGAGTGTGCATGACGATATGGTGCACTAGGGCATCGAACGGACCTTGGGGTTGTTGAAGCAGAGATGTTTTTGGTCTGGTATGCATGAGGATGTGGAGGAATGGGTAAAGAAGTGCCAGCGTTGTATCCTTATCAAGATGCCTCCGCCCAAAGTCCGTGCCCTGCTGAGAGCATTTTTGGCTTCCAGACACCTGGAAGTGATTGCGATGGATTTTACAGTCCTAGAGCCTGCTTCTGATGGGCATGAAAGTGTTTTGGTTGTTACATATGTTTTCATGAAGTTTACACAGGCGTTTCCCACCAAAGACCAAAAGGCAGACACCACAGCAAAAACCTTGCTAAGGGAGTGGTTTATGAAGTACGGAATCCCTGAGAGGTTGTACTCCGATCAAGTCCGAGAGTGAGGTAATTGCTGAGCTGTGCAGACTCTATGGGGTGAAGAAGACACTGTCAGATACTGTCTAAATACAATATATTATTTATGTATAAATGTTCAGTTAGGCTAACTGAAATAAAACCATGTCTATATTGTGAAGGGTAGTCAACTTTAGCATGGGTGTGTTCACTTATTCTAAGCACTGTGTGTGTGTGTGTGTGTGTGTGTGTATATATATATATATATATATATATATTTATATAATTAAATCTAGGGCTGTCAAATGATTAATCACGATTAATCACATCCAAAATAAACGTTTTTTTTACATAATATATGTGGGTGCACTGTGTATAATTATTTTGTATATATATAAATACACACACATGCATGTATATTTAAGAAAAAAATATAATTTATATATAAAATATTTATATTCATATATAATATAAATTATATATAAATCTATATACAGTATATACATGAAAATATTTCTTAAATATATACAAGCATGTGTGTGTATTTATATATATAAAATAATTATACACAATGCACCCACATATATTATGTAAAAAAAACTTTTATTTTGGATGTGATTAATCACGATTAATCATTTGACAGCCCTAATTAAATCACAATTTTAACCAGAAAAATCTACAATGCTTGCCCAAAGTCGTGCAGCCATATAGTTTCTCTTGATATCAGCATGTTCAAAGGTGTTTATTTTTTTTTATTTTTTTTTTACAGGGACGAGATGCCACTGATGAGTCCTGCTGACTTCAACATTCAACAGTCTCTGCACATGAACATGGTAAAATGAAAAATCAAACACCTTGGAAATGACAGGTATGTACTATGTTTCAGGAATGGCACAAAGTTGTGTGACTGTTCAAGCCTCTGTCTTTAGATCAGTGTGTTTACAAATGTGCTTTTTTGTCCTTTGTTGTGTATCTTTGGATTATGTTGTGTTGTAAATAAATCCAAACAATCTAAAAGCCATTCTTTTTTAAATCTCCTCATTGTGCAAGGCTCCTCATAATGATATGGCCTGATAGCACACCTAATAGGGCCATTATGGGAGGGTCTTTGTCTTTCTCAGGTGTGAAATGCATACATATTAATGAGAGATCATGCCCCTTCGCATAAAGCTTTCTGACACAAAACACGTCATTAAAAATGTAAAATACTTTATTGTCTTATCTGAATGAGTAGTCAGGATGATTCTCACATAGTTTTGGAGCAAATATTCAAGGCTATGTGATACAATTTTCAAAAGACTTGTGAAGAAATAATCAATATGTGTTTTGTGGCCTTATTTCAGAAATTTTAATTTTTAGTTTTTTCAATAACCATGCATAAACAATATTCTCTCAAAAATACAAATATGTACATACATGTTGCTCACATATTATGGTAGCCCTGTTTGTGCTAAATAGAGTGTAATTACACCTGTGCCATTAATATGTTTATAAACAACTGAAAAAAGCACAAATGTCAGGGCATGTCAAAACATCTCAAGGACCCCAAAAACACCTTAGACCCCAGAGGGTTAAATGCAGAGGGGAGAAATAGTGCTGAATAGGCCCTCTGTGAGACCCAGATTGTGTTTGTCAATACCGAGTGAGTTTATTTCTTTGATATGGAAGTTTTCTATACATTTCATGCAAGTATTGTGAATTTTATGTAACTTTGACGTGCATGTTGAATTACTGTGTATTGTTTGCATTTACAGAAAGAGTGTAAAGGCCACTGCCGTTGTCTTTTGGTGTTATAGTTACAGAAAAGCCACATTTAGGTTTTGTTTTGTACTTTTGTAAATTCCTGGATTTTATGTTTCCTAAAACATTTTCAACCCCGAAAAGCCAAAGCTATTTTTTTTAATGCTGTGCCTCTACGGTCACAGTCGGAAATAAAAGACCCTAAGTTTGCCTGTGTTTTGGACCTTTCATTCCTCTGACAGCAAGCTGTTAGCCCGGCAACACTTTTTTGGTACCAGGAGTGGGGTCTCCTTGCTAGCATTTGGGGTTTTTAGTTGGGTTTGTGGCATACTAATATACAACGGTAGTGGTAAAGAGGAGTTCAGAGCCATCGTCCAGAGTGTCTACAACGAGTGGCGTGGCGTGACTGGAGAGACGTTGAGGGAGCAAGACATTGGTGTTCTGAAGCAGCAGAGTGCTCACACTGTCGTAAAGGGTGAAGGGTACCACGCAAGGCGGATAACTTCAAGTGAACTTGTGTGCAAACTTTTACGGATGTGTGACAGTGGTGTGTTCTGAGCCAGAGACTGCATCGGAACATGGACCAGGACCAGGACCCAAGTGAGCTCGACGCTCAAGCTGGACCTAGCCACAATGTGGACGGGGCAGAGGCTGTGGACTATGGTGATAAAGGTAACCCGGTGGCACAGCTCCAGTCACAAATTTTGGAGCTGGGGCAAAAACATGACCAATTACTGTCTGCTCTTGCCAACATGAGTAATGCTAATACCAGATCTTATGTATACATTCCACGAGAGTCTCAAATTGTTCCTTTCAGTGGTGATTGTTGTAAGGATAACCAAACTGTAGATGAGTTTATTGATGAAATTGAACGAGTCATTCGAGTCCGGGGTTTAAATAGTCAGGATCAAGTAGACTTTATTCTTTCTCATTTGAGAGATTCAGCCTTGGATGAGATGAAGCTGTGTATGGGGGGAGAGATAAAACAACCTCAGGAGCTGTTTTCCTATTTAAGGGGAGCTTTTAGAGAAAAACGCACAACACCACAGCTGTTACATGCATTTTATGCACGCAGACAATCAGATAGGGAAGATCTTCGCGACTTTTCCCATGCTTTGTCTCAGCTTTTAAATGCTGCTCTCCAACAGTCCTCTCATGTTGTGTCTGACCCACAGCTAGCTCAGCCAATCTGCCTAAGATGTGAAGGAATAGGACATTTAGCTCGAAACTGCACCACATGGCTCAAAAACGGCGTCCAGTACTGCCTCAGTACCGGGAAACGGGGTCCCTCCATTGCAGTAGTGTTGTCACGATACTAGAATTTCTAACTTCGATACGATACCTTGAAACATATCGATATTCGATACCACGGAGAAAAAAACTGCCACAATATTAAGGGGGTATTTTTTTTTATTTAAAGCTAAATATAACAAGTCTAGAACATGACAATGAGGTATATTTTACATGAACAAAAATGTCCTGAGTTCTATTTGTTAATATTTTTTTAATTGGACCAGAGCTAACATGATGTATATTTATTACCTACTGTTATCAACGATTAAAATATACTGTAACAAAAAAGCACTTAACAGTATCAAATTGGAGGATAGAGTGTCCGTAATGTATAATAATAAGATTAAACATTAAATTTTCAGTTAAAGGCATTTCATTATTGAATTCAGAGATGCCATTTTCTAGCTGTTTAGTTTAATTAATATCTGTGTAATCAAATTGATGATAATCGCTAATAAAGGCAAATTGCAGAATTAAATAATGATTTTTTAATAAAGTTAAATAGGCACAAGTTAATTTACATTTGACCACAGTTACAATATTTACTAGTCTAAGATTCCTCAGTCAGATTATGTTAACTTTAAGAATTACGGTGAAAAAATGAGACAACACAGACTCATATCAACAACAATACTAGGCCATCTTGGTTAATGTTTCAGAAAAGTTCAAATGAGAAGAGTTACAGTGTTTCCTTTAGGATTTATTTTAGCAGTGGGGGCAGGTCTGTCCAAACAAAAAACACCCCTGATGCTGAGCATATGCTGCTAAATGGTACCCCTGGAGCCTGTTCCTTAAGTCTGTTTTCACCTATACAATAATTTTAAAAAATGAGTTATGTGAGGGATTATTGATAGTCAAACAATCTGTTGGGTGCCCGCAGCACGCTCGCTTGTCCGCGCTATTCTCCAACATGCCCGCTCGCGGTGTGTAGCTCGTGTCCGCGCTATTCTCCAACATGCCTGCTCGCGGTGTGTAGCTCGTGTCCGCGCTATTCTCCAACATGCCTGCTCGCGGTGTGTAGCTCGTGTCTGCGCTATTCTCCGACTCCGACATGCCCGCTCGCGGTGTGTTTTTTACGCGTGTCCGTGCTATCCTCCGACATGCCCGCTCGCGATGTGTTTATTACGCGTGTCCGCGCTATTCTCCGACATGCCCGCTCGCGGTGTTCTTTATCAATCAACCAAAGCCGGTCGCGGGGGCGCCGCCCTCGCCATCTTTCCATTCACTTCACTTTTGCTATTTAACCAGAGCGAATGAGACGAGTGCGTCACGTGTGGTGTTTGTCAACGCGCCTTTGGAGAGAAGTGAAAGTGACCGCTCGGCTAGTATCGATACTTCGGGAAATTAGTATTGGCACCGTTCAGATATTTCAGTATCGATATTTATCGAAATATCGATATTTTTGACAACACTACATTGCAGTGAGCCGAGCAATGCGAGGCAAGCCTGAAGGCTCAAACAGTAGCCCATTGACTAAAGAAAGGTTTCTTGAGCGTGCAGTAGGCACATTAGTCCGTGAGGGGGGGAGAAAATTGGTATCAAAAAGGGCACCAATTCTAATGGTTATTTTTCAAAACAGGCATGCCCCCTGACCACAAAAATGCATGATAGCAGTGCCATGTAGGTAGCTTAAGCCTTAAGGTATGAAAAATACCAATTTTACATTTAATTGTGCTGAAAAATTCTAATTATGCAAACTAAATCTCAACATTGATAAACTGTTATATTGACATATCTATTGCTTTAGATCTGCTCTTTTATGATGAGATATCACTGTGAAATTAAAAATAAAATAAAATATATATGCTCTTTAGGACAGAAAATATACAACAAAATAAGATTTAAATATTTAAATTAAAAGATTTAAATTAAAAATAAAATAAAATATATATGCTCTTTAGGACAGAAAATATACAACAAAATAATATTTTGTGCAAATATGGTTCAATATATCTCCCTTCGAACGGTCATATGTATTGCGTAGCTATACGCTATGGGGAACCAACCCAATCACGCTGTGCTATAATAAGAGTAACGACATCTTCTGATGTCAGGATGCTTGCATAAGGGTCCGAAGCAAGGGCCTTTTGGCATGACGTGTTGAACGGGCAAAAGCCCTAATTATGATGGGCCTGGCTCACTGAGGCTGACTTCATCACACAGAAAGGATATGTGCCTGCAGTGCAGGGACTTCCAAGTTATAAAACCTGGCGTAGATAGACTGCGAGGACCAGCCGGCCACTATACATATATCGCCAATAGATACTCCACTGGACCATGCCCAGGAGGAGGCCATGCCTCTAGTTGAGGGAGCTGTGATGCCTATGGGGCATTGCAGGCCCATAGAGGCATATGCTAAAGCCATAGCATCCACCAGCCATCGGCATAATCTTTGCTTTGTGATCAAGCACTGTGCGAGCACCGAAGCTCATAAAGAGCTGCTCTGACTGTTTGTACTGAGCGGAGCGTCTGTACCGGGCAGAGTAGGTGTAATTGCTGCTCATCTTCCGATCTGGGAAGAGCAGAGAGAGTGATCACTTGTGCTTTAAACAGGGTTGAATGAGTTTGGAGAAAAGTATCAGTGACACCTCACATAGGTTTGGGTCCTGGTGACACTTCACATAGGTTTGGGTCCTGGTTTCTTGCTGAGCACCAGCCAGAGAACACAGACCACTTAAGAGCATAGAGGCGTCTTTGTGGACGGAGCTCTAGCCTCATTGATTGTGCTCAGGACACTCACTGGGAGCTCCACTAGCTCCCGTCGAGGGGCCACACATTGAGGGCCCATAGTTTGGGACGGGGGGTGCCAAATCTTCCTGTTCACCTAGGTCTTTCCTCAGGGGTATTGGCCATGGGGCTGCTGTGAGCAGCAGAATCAACTCGGGGAACCAAGGTTGGGTCCGCCAGAGAGGGGCCACAAGTAGGACTGAGTGTCTGCCCTCCCTGATCCTCTTTATGACCTGAGGGAGGAGCAAGACTGGAGGAAAGGCATACAGGGGAAGGCTGGGCCATTTGTGGGCCAGCGCATTCCTGCTTTTCGAGAAAAATATTGGGCAGTGAGAGTTGTCTTTGGAGGCAAAGAATTTGACCTCTGCCCTCCTGAAAACACTCCAGATAATTTGAACTGTTTGGGGATGGAGGGTCCATTCCCCTGGGGACACATTGCCCCGGGACAGCATATCTTCTTTCTGGTTCAGTTTCCGTGGAACATGCGTTGCTCTCAGCGAGCGCAGGTTGTTTTCTGCCCATAAGAGGAGACTTCTGGCCAGTTCGTACAGTCGTCTCAACCTGAGCCCCCCCCCCCCCCCCCCCCCTGGCAGTTTATATAGGACACTACTGTTGTGTTGTCCGTGTGGACCAGGACATGGTGACCTGACAAACGTGGTAGAAAGGTTTTAAAACCACCAGCAATTCTAGGCAGTTGATATGAAACCGTCCCTCCGTGCTGGTCCAAGCTCACCCCTGACTCCAAGAGACTGGGTTTCGACCAGGGCTCTGGTGCAGCCGTGGTTTACCCTGATATAGAGATGGCTTGAGCGCCATGATTGGGGGGAAACATTGTGGTTTTAGCCAGTACTGCAGTATGTGTAGCATACTCTGCGGACGTACTTATGAAGCAGAGGCCATGAGGCCTAGCATCCTCAGAAAGGTTCTGTGGGGACTCTTGGTCCCCGCTCTAAACGAGCTTGCGAGTCGCTGAATAGCCAGAGAGCGTTTGTTCGATAGCCACGCCCTCATTGCAAAATTCATTCTTACCTGTTAAACGGAGGCATTTACAGACTGGTCTTAAGTTTAGAACAATGAGTTAAAGCTGTACACCACTATGTTTTCGGCAAAAAAAATAATCACAATAACAATATTTTTTAAACAAGTTAAAATTTCGACAAAATTCCAACCTAGATATCACCAAGTATGAATGTTTTGGTACCAAAAATACTGAATTATAGAAATAACCGACCGTAAATGGAATTTGCCAAATGTTTGAGGGGTCAAACATAAAATTGGTGATTTTTTTACCTTAAGGCGAGACACGGCAGGCAAAAACATCGTTTTTTTTTCATTGGTCAATTTTGAGATTTTGGGCTATTTGTCTTCAATAACATGTCTTCTTTCAGACTTGTGCTGAAAAAAGTCCAAAATACACATTTAGGTCTTTATTTTACTACACTTTGTCTGTTTGCGTGTGTAGATTTCACATAAATTCATCAAAAGTTGGCGTTCTAAATCATCCTGCTGCTCCGCGATCGCTGTCTGCACCCTGTCATCACACACCGTTAGAAAGCTCTCTCTCTCCTTTGCAACGCTATCTGATCCAAATATGGTCATTTCCTGTTTAGCAGCAACCAATCTTGAAAGTAAAACCGGCGATTTAACTCGAAATGCGCATCTCATTGGCTGATGCCAATTTCTGACAACGTGATTCGTTCAGAATCATCACGTGACGCTTTGACATTATATATATGCATCACATAATACTATACTTTACACGCTATATATACAAAACAATTACATTACACAACACTTCAGTTTTTGTATAATATAATTACTATATAATACTTAACAAATCTGTAATTGTGGGATCCTAAAGTGGTTGTGAGTTCCTCAGGCAGAAACATATTCACCTGTGTGATGGACTGTTGATGTGTTGTTTTGATGTGTTGAAGTGTTGTTTTGGATGTTATGATCAGTGATGGATGAAGCAATGATGAGTTGTGGATGTTAAACAGTGTGATACATTGATTTTACTTGGACCTAAAGCATATTTTGTCTGTAATTCATGGCTTTCAATAGAAATTAGTGGAATTTTGCCATACAAATCTTTAAAGGCCGTTTTCTCAAAATGAGTTTTTTCTCACACTCCTAGTGACGATTTTCCACTTCAGTAGCACCTACATACACCAAACTTTACAGTCCTATTCCTAACTATATTGTGAAGGTTTGTTCAGAGGGATTTGTTGATATATCATTTTTGGCCTGATTTATATGACATTCTATGCCTAAAAATAGGGCGGAAATCAATTTTTTAAGACTATTGGCAGTATTTTCTGATTTACAGGGTAACAAAAGGAGATATTCATAATCCCCTCTGAAAATGTCTTTTTATTGAATATATCAACAAAATGCAACAATAATTTTGAACCTTGTTTTTTTCATCTTCAAAAAACGTCACTTCAAAATATAGGCAAATTAGCGCATATTTAATTAGATATAGCCTGATTAGCATATTTAACCAAAAAATTACAAAAAACTTGCAATACATTTTTTTCTCCAATTCATGTGAGTAATCAACTGGTAAAGTTTCATGGTGATATCTGTAAGTTAAAATTTTTACCCTATTCACCTGTAGTGTCTCGCCTTAACCCCCTGAGGTCGGATGACGCGCGGGCGCGTCAACTCAATGTTTACTCAATGTTTCTATTAATATCTCCGCGATTGTGCAGCACACATAAATGGTTCTGATTTTGCCGTAATCGACAGATTCTCAGCTTCAACGTCCTTATTCTCGCGAGATCATATGTGACTCACACAGAGAGCAAGAGGGAAGACAAGATGGTCATTCACCGTGCGTGATTGGTGGGCTAGCTTGCCTGTCTGCATTTTGTGTGAAACCAACCAATAGATGCGGTTGAAATCCCTAAGTACCCTCCCATCTCCTCACAGTGAGGAAAATACCAGCTGACATGGAGAGAGAAAGAGTAAAAAAGTCCGCGAAAGAAAAAGTCCGTGAAAAAAACATGGCAAAAATATATATAAAGAAGAGGAAAAGTAAGAAGAAGACGAGGAGAGAAAATGGCGAAGACATTGACATTGAAAGACGCACTTGCGGCGATTTTGGATAGCAGCGACGAGGATGAAAGGCGAGTTTCCGAGCCTGATGGATTTTCTTCTGATGAAGATGAGGATTATGATCACAGAAGAGATCCAGTTGAGGACGGGTAAGCGTATTTATTTTATAAAAACCTCGTTCGCATGGTGACCATCTTGGCTAAAATAAGCTGCGCTGTGCTGCTTTGACAAATTGACTATGCCTTTAGCAAAGTGTTTACTTTATGTAAAAGTTATTTTCTTGTGTAAAACCGGGGTACACTTACAAATAGTAACGTTGTAGGCTGTTCTTGCTGGTCTCCTTATGATAACTAATGTAATATTTATTCACCTCAATTCACAATTTGAATAACATTAGGCCTATCTCTTGTAGTGATGAATCGATATGGTTTGGCCATTGACCTTTTTTATCATATTGTTTATACTTGTATAGATGTGGCTTGATCTTTCATATAATTTTATTTATGTTTAGTAGGCCTATATTTATACTGAATGTAAAATTATAAATCTCTGTGGAGTTTTGAAATGGAAGAGACAGTATTCCCACATCTCATTCAGGTGTTATTTGCTGTGATTTGGGGTGGACAGGATAGCTAGCACATGTGATAAATTGGAATAACGTTAAAATAAGTCAAATCCTCACACATCTTCCACATTCTTGTTAGGTGGAGATTGGTGTGTGTGTGTGTGTGTGTGTGTGTGTGTGTGAGAGAGAGAGAGAGAGAGAGAGAGAGAGAGAGAGAGAGAGAGAGAGAGAGAGAGAGAGAGAGAGAGAGAGATGTAAACTTTATGTTTTTGTGTTTTTTCAGAGAGGATTCACAGCTACCAGGGCCCAGTGTAACACAGGCAGCCTCACCTGTGCCTGCCACCAGGTCACCACCAGCCCCTACACCGCAGTCATTCTCACCAGCCCGGCCAGCCAAGAGGTTCCGTACCCCCCAGCATCAACCAGCACCCCCACCTACACAGCAACCATCATCACCAACCCGGCCAGCCAAGAGGTCCCGTAACGCCCAGCATCAACCAGCACCCCCACCTACACAGCAGCCATCATCACCAACCCGGCCAGCCAAGAGGTCCCGTAACGCCCAGCATCAACCAGCACCCCCACCTACACAGCAGCCAGCTCCACTGTCTTGGAAGACGGAAAAAGACCCAGACATCGCTCCCCCTGTCTCCAGGTTTCAACCAGCTCGAACACCAGGGCCACAGCTCAGCTCCACTTCCACATATACACCACTCGACCTCTTCAAACTTTTCTTCCCTGTACAAATCATACAAACACTGTGCCAAAACACAAACAAGCAGGCTGCTAAACAAATGGCACAGGGAAAGAAATATAAATGGTTAGATGTGAACATAGGGGAGTTTTACAAGTACATTGGACTGCTTCTGTACATGGCCATGGTGAAACTCGACAGCATTGCAGATTACTGGAGCCAGAATCACTTCTTCTCTTTGGCACTTCCAGTGCAGATCATGCCACGGGACAGATACAGAGCACTTTCTTGGAACCTTCACCTTAGCGACCCTGAAGAGGATGTCCAGAACGACAAAAAAAAGGGCACAGCTGACCATGACAAACTTTTCAGACTGAAACCCCTGATGAACACCATCAAAAATGCCTGCAAGTCATTTTATCATCCTCACAGAGATGTGGCTGTGGATGAAAGAATGGTTGCATCAAAGGCCAAAACTGGGATGACGCAGTACATGAAGGCAAAACCGATAAAGTGGGGATTCAAGTTGTTTGTCTTGGCAGACTCACGGAATGGCTATACAGTGGACTTTTCCGTTTACACCGGCAAAAGTGACATCCCCTCTGGACATGGCCTTTCCTATGATGTTGTGATGTCCCTGGTACAACCAGGTTACCTTGGCACAGGCTACCACATTTACATGGATAATTTTTATTCAAGCCCCAAACTCTTCAGGGCTCTCCATGAGCAAAAATTTGCTGCCTGTGGGACCTACAGGGAGAACCGCAAGGACTGCCCTCGGACAACAAATAACGCCCTCACAAAAAAATCAGAAAGAGGCTCCATAAGATGGATCCGGGACGGGCCCCTCATCTATGTGAAATGGATGGACACGAGAGAAGTATCAGTCTGCTCCACACTTCACACAGCACACTCTGGTAACACTGTTCAGAGGAGGGTGAAACAACAAGATGGCTCTTGGACAAAGACATCAATCCCCTGTCCCACACCAGTTTTGGCGTACAATGAACACATGGGGGGAGTTGATCATTCAGACCAGCTCATTCAATATTACTCTGCACAACACAAAACAATGCGCTGGTACAGACACCTGTTTTACCATTTTCTGGACATTGCCACCACCAACAGCTACATCCTCCACAAGGAACTCTGTCTGGCCCAGCAAACAACACCCATGACACACAGAGCTTTCATGGAGGAGCTGACTGCTGAACTCTGTGGTAAGCCTCTTCACACTGCTCCGGTCCCGGTACCTGCAGGTCATATTCCTGTGCCAATTGCCGTTCATGCAGCAGATTCTTCCACAAAAGCCACCACAGGTCGCAGCAGGTGTGAGCATTGCCAAAGCCAAGGCCAGAGAAAGGACACACCTTGGAAATGCAGGGAGTGTGGTGTTGCGCTTTGCATGCAGCTGGACAGAAACTGTTTTGCAGCATGGCATGACAGCTGAAAAACTGAAACATGAAAACATGCACATTGTGTAAATATTGTAAATAGTGGTAAGTTTATATATATATATATATATTTCTAATATATAGTTCATCTTTGGTTTGAATTTTTTTTTTGACATGTAAAACATGAAAATGTGTACATTTTGTGAATATTGTTAGTAGTGAGTTTTTTTCACAAAGTAAACATTTTGCTTGAAAGAAAGACCTGTTGTAATGCTACTTTTTCATTTGCACACATCCCATAAAGCTTGATATGTAGTAGGAAGTTATTTTAGTCCTATTTTATCTCAGTCCCTCTAACATTTGGTGAAGGTAGAGTCACAGACAAAACTTGTACTAAAAAACGATTTTTCAAAAATGTCACTTTAGACAATGATTATTCATTATCTACTATTTTATTCATATATTACACTCCTTTTGTGACCCTAAGACTTTGGGAAACCCATTTCAAGGACCAAAATAATTCGTCCACATGAGTAATGGTATGTTTTCACAAGAGATTTGAAGAATTTCAAAAATCGGACTTAAATTTTTCACCTTTTAGAGACAGGTTATCCCTCTCTCTCTCTTTAGACAATTCTCCAGGACAAGTGGTGAACTCACCAGTAAGAGAGCTGGGTTTTCTCTGCACATTTTGATATAAAACATGTGGGATTATGTTATGTAATTACCTTTAAAAGGTGAATTTAATAAGATTTGTAAAATCGAAGGAAAAAGTGAAAAAATGCCCTTAGACCTCAGAGGGTTAAGCTACCCACTAAGAATTGCTATCATGCATTTTTGTGGTCCAGGGACATCCCTCTGTTCAATAAAAAAGAGTAGCATTGGTGCCCTCTTATGAGACAAATTTCTGAAATTTGGGGGTTTGCCTCACGGACTACATGTCCAGAGGTAGATATCTACATTGGTGGCGAGCCTGCTCGTTGTTTATTGGACACAGGAAGTAATGTGAGCACACTGACAGAGTTTTTTTAGAGAGCATCTCCATGGGGGGATGATCAAGACATTCATTGTACAGCTAAGTGGCTCAAGATAACTGCCGCCAACAAGCTACCGTTACCGTACCTTGGATATGTGGAATTAGACATCCAAGCTATGGGACTAACCATACCGAACTGTGGATTCCTAATAGTCAGGGATGAGGGTGTTCCAGAGCCAGACTCGAATCCACCTGGCATAATAGGAATGAATATAGCTCAAAGGTGCAGACAGCTTGTTCTTTCTGCGTTTGATAACACTCTAGGGGGTCATTTGGACTCTGTGTGGGGGGACGCTTTCCAGCGAGTACAGGAGGTGGAGCTCATTGGAAAGGTGTCAATGGCCAGAGTAAGTGGCAAACACCAAGCATATATACCTGCAGCCTCTGTTGCCACGGTCTATGTTAGAGTCCACAAGAGACCAGCGGACAGTGATGCTTGGGCATTGTTAGAGCCAGGAAACAGACCCTTGCCTGGTGAGTTGATCCCAGTTCCGACCTTAGTGCCCCCTCATAGACATGTGTTTCCAGTCCAGGTGGTAAATTTTTCATCAGATGATGTTTGGTTGCCTCCTAAGACTCCGGTGGGTGTACTTAGCCATTGTCAATGTGTCGAGAGTAACCCCTGTGAAGTGAGGTTTCAACGCATGTCTGCTGATCAAGAAGTAATCAATGTTGATCAAGAAGTTAGACAAGAGCCTGACAGTGACATGAGACACCTGCTAGATAGATTACGGTTAGGAGGTACGTCAGAGCAACAGACAGAGCTAGGCGTACTTTTGAAGAAATACGCTGATGTGTTTGCAGTCTGTGAGGAGGACCTTGGGTACACGGACAGGGTGAAGCATGAGATCCCTTTGGTAGATGATGCTCCAGTTACCCAACCGTACCGATGCATACCTCCAAACCAGTTTGAAGAAGTCAGGGAACATATTTCCAAGTTGCTCAGAAAAGGTGTCATACATGAGAGTTCCAGTTCTTATGCCTCCCCGATAGTGCTGGTGCGCAAGACTGATGGGAGTCTCAGACTTTGTGTGGACTATAGGAAATTAAACTCTAAGACCAGACGTGATGCTTTCCCATTACCATGCATAGATGAGAGTATGGATGCCTTGGGAGGAGCAGAGATTTTTTCGACAATAGACCTTGCCAGTGGCTATCATCAAGTTGCCGTACATGAGAAAGACCGCCACAAGACGGCATTTATAACTCCGTTCGAGCTATATGAGTATTACCGTATGCCTTTCGGGATTTGCAATGCACCCGCAACGTTTCAGCGCCTCATGCAGTCTATCATGAGTGACCTGGTGTTTCACATTGCCCTTGTATACCTAGACGACTTGCTAGTGTACTCGTCTACCTTCTCCGATCATCTGGCGAGACTGGAAATGGTGTTCAAAAGGCTGAGAGATACTGGGCTGAAAGTCAAGGTAGAGAAATGTAATTTCCTGCAGTCTGAGGTCAGGTTTCTTGGACATCAAGTTTCAGCTCAGGGAGTCAGCACGGACCCTGACAAAGTAAATGCAGTTAAGCAGTGGCCAACACCTAGTACCCTTAAGGATCTCAGATCATTCCTGGGCTTCAAGAGTTATTATCGAAGATTTATTGAGGGGTTTTCCCAGGTGGCTGGTCCGCTGCATGACGTAGTCAATGCCTGCCTCCGAGGGAATAGTGCTGGTAGGACAGATAAATTGTTTAAGGACTCTTGGTCTCCCCTTTGTCAGTCGGCCTTTGTGCAGCTCAAAGAGAAGTTGACTAGTGCGCCAACATGGGGATATGCTGATTTTACCCTCCCGTTTGTTTTGGAGACGGATGCTAGCAAGCTTGGGTTGGGTGCCGTTTTATATTAGCATCATAAAGGGAAAAGGAGTGTGATAGCATATGCGAGCAGGAGGCTACGCGGGGCGGAACGGAATGATCGTAATTATAGCAGTATGAAGTTGGAGCTGTTGGCTCTCAAGTGGGCGGTGACAGAAAAATTCCGGAGTTACCTGTTGGGATCCCGGTTCACCATCAACAATCCCCTCTGTCACCTTACAACGGCCAATTTAGGGGCCATTGAGCAGCGATGGGCAGCTCAACTTGCTGTTTTCGATTTTGATGTGAAGTACCGTCCTGGGCGATGCAACACAGCGGCGGATGCACTCTCTAGGAGACCAGGATTGGATGAGGTGGAGCCTGAAAGTGAGGATATGGAGTATGATGGCTGTGTCGCTATCTGCAATTCCCTTAGAACCGGAACACCCTTAGGGCCTGATCTGGTGGCCGCAGGGATTGAGTGTGGTAGGGTTTGGCAGATGCAAGCATCCATTGCAGATGAGGATGGTGTTGGTTGCGAGAATACACCTACCTTGCCGGGATACTCAAAGGCAGATCTCCGCCAGTTTCAGGAGACCGATCCGACTCTGTGTCTTCAGGAAGTTCCTGAGCAGGAAAAAAAAGCCAACTTACCAGGAGAGAAAAGAGTTGTCCAAATCTGTGCGGTCCCTATTGAAACAGTGGAAGAAAATAAGGGAGAAAGAAGGACTTCTGTATCGTGTAGTGGAAGATGTTCACAATGGGGAGTGCCACCAGATACTGTTACCTAAATGCCTGACTGAGCAGGTTCTGTAAAGCGTCCATGATCAATTGGGGCATCAAGGCATATAATGAACCCTGAGCTTGTTAAAGCAAATGTGCTTTTGGGGAGGTATGTACAAGGATGTGGAGAAATGGGTGAAAAGTTGTCAGCGGTGTGTGTTGGCAAAGACGCTGCAGCCTAAAATCCAAGCACCCTGGACACCATTTCTAGCTTCCCGACCACTGGAAGTTGTTGCGGTAGAATTTACCACTCTAGAGCCAGCTACAGATGGCAGTGAAAATGTCCTTGTGGTGACGGACGTATTCACCAAATTTAGTCAGGCATTTCCAACCCGTGATCAAAAGGCAGAGACTACGGCTAAGATCATCCTAAAAGAATGGTTTTTGAAGTATGGAGTGCCACAACGCCTACATTCCGACCAGGGTAGGAATTTTGAGAGCGCTGTCATTGCTGAGCTTTGCAAGCTCTATGGAGTAAAGAAAACTCGCACAACACCACATCACCCTAAGGGAAATCCACAGTGCGAGAGGTTCAACAGAACTCTCCATGACCTCCTACGAACGCTCCCACCAGAGAAAAGGCGCAAATGGCCAGAGCACCTAGCAGAGCTTGTGTATGCCTATAATGTGACGCCACATTCCTCCACAGGCTTTTCACCATATCATTTGCTGTTTGGCATTCAACCCCTTCTTCCGATCGATGCCTTGCTGGGACAAGAACCAGATGCTGTCTTGGGGCAAGACTGGCTGAACGCACACAAGGAAAGACTCCTGGATGCACATGTCCGAGTAAAAGAGTATGCGGAGAGAAAAGCGGCAGACAGAGTTGCACAGCAAGAAGAAAAAGTGTATTGCCCAGCAGTGGAGGTTGGACAGTGTGTGTACCTGCGCCATCGACCTCCCGGGAGGAACAAAATCCAAGACGCATGGTCATCTACTGTGTATAAAGTAATAGAGGTCCAAGGATCAACGTATGCAGTAGAGCCTATGGAAGGAGGACCGATAAGAAGGGTACACCGATCCAATCTCAGACCTTACATGAATAAGGTTCCGGTGCCAGCACCAAGGATTCCAAAGCCACCTGTTAAGGACATACATACCCCAGTTTTGGAGATGGAGATGCCATCACTGGATGTAGAGTGTGTGTTTGTGGAAGAAGTCCGATGTCCAAGGGAGGAACCAAGGCTTAAACCAACACTGGAAGTACAAGAACCACAAGTTATTGAACCTAGTAGTAGGACTAGAGATCAGGAGGAGGAAATTAATGAGGTTCCTCATGAAACTCTGGAAGTAGAGCTTGAGCCTGTTGGATTAGAGTCAGAAGATATTGACTTGCCTGTTTAAGCGTCAGTGTTGGAGCCTGTACCCGCACCTAGAAGGAAAAAAGAAAGTAGAGCTCAGTTAAAGATACCATGTCCTGAGCCGCGTAAGACACAGAGATCAACAGCTGGGGTACACAGTAATCTGCGCCACTCCTATTCAACCTGTACATGCTCCCAATGAGCCAAATAATGAGAAAGAACCGAATCTCTTACCACAGCTATGCAGACGACACACAGCTCTACTTAGCCCTATCGCCTAACGACTACAGCACCATTGACTCCCTGTGCCAATGCATTGAGGAAGTAAACAATTGGATGTGCCAAAACTTTCTTCAGTTAAACAAAGACAAAACTGAAGTCATTGCGTTTGGCAACAAAGATGAAGTTCTCAAGGTGAATGCATACCTTGACGCTAGGGGTCTAACAACTAAAAATCAAGTGAGGAATCTGGGTGTGTCTCTAGAGTCAGACCTTAGTTTCAGTAGTCATATCAAATCAATAACTAAATCAGCATACTATCATCTGAAAAATATTGCAAGAATTAGATGCTTTGTTTCCAGTCAAGACTTAGAGAAACTTGTGCATGCTTTCATCACTAGCAGGGTGGATTATTGTAATGGACTCCTCACTGGCCTTCCTAAAAAGACCATAAGACAGTTGCAGCTCATACAGAACGCTGCTGCCAGGATTCTGAGCAGAACCAGAAAATATGAACACATCACACCAGTCCTCAGGTCTTTACACTGGCTCCCAGTTACATTTAGGATTGATTTTAAAGTATTATTACTGGTATATAAATCATTTAATGGCCTAGGACCTAAATACATTGCAGATATGCTCACTGAATATAAACCCAACAGATCACTCAGATCATTAGGATCACATCAGCTAGAAATACCAAGGGTTCGCTCTAAGCATGGTGAGTCTGCTTTTAGCTACTATGCCAGCCGCAGCTGGAACCAGCTTCCAGAGGAGATCAGATGTGCTCCTACAGTAGTCACATTCAAATCCAGACTCAAGACACTTCTGTTTAGCTATGCATTTACTGAATGAGCACTGTGCCACTGTGTCCGACTGTTTGTACTGTATTTTATTTTATTTTTTATTCTAAACTGCTTTAATTATTCTTATTTCTTTTGATTATTTTAATCTCTTTATTCTTAACTGTTTTAATTATTCCTATTTCTTTTGATTTTTTTTATGTAAAGCACTTTGAATTGCCATTGTGTATGAAATGTGCTATATAAATAAACTTGCCTTGCCTTGCCTTGCCTAATCTAAATAGATTACCTAAGTCGGCATGTAATTCAATGACTTTGAGCCCTGATCTGCTTTCCCAGGTGTTGGCAGGTATGGTCCTTTACACTTCAGGGGGACTCCAGGGGGGGCTTGAGGAATAAACAAAAGTTAGTAGTCACAGAGGACGTTGACTGTCAGCAGGAGAGAGTGTAACCAGGGGAAGTGAAAAGATCTTACATATAAATGTGTAATTGGGACTAATGTCATATAGTACTAGTAACGCATGAATGATGTATACAGATACTGATTCAATTCTGTTAAATTATGACGCTGGCCCTTTAAAACTTTGGTTGCTGAGCTCTCGTCTGGGAGTCAGTATCGCGAGAGTTAGTGTTGAAGCTGCGCGGGTAGCAGAGTGTGAGCAGCGCGATCAGCAGAGTATATGTTGCTTTATCCGTGTGTTGAGATATACAAGTGATAACTCGATAAAAAAAAAAAAAAAGGGTGAAAAATATCCACTTGTAGTAGCTCGATATTGAATCTACGGAAGCCCTGAACCGCAACGTAAAAAAAAAAAAAAAAAATCAGTAAAAAAAAAAAAAAAAACCTAGCATTTAGAGATTAAAGTCGAAACCGCAACGTAAAAAAAAATCTGTAAAATAATAAACTCTTCTCTCGCTCTGGGCTCTGTTCCTATGTCTCTCAAAACGGCAGCTATCACTCCCGTTTTGAAAAAGCCTGGGGCAGCTGTAGAGGATTATAAGAACTATCGGCCCATCTCTAACCTTCCGTTCATTGCTAAGCTCCTTGAACGTACAGTTGCCAAACAGCTCCAAGAGTACCTCAATTGTCATGGCTTTTGGGAAAAGTTTCAGTCTGGTTTCAGGGCCATGCACAGTACTGAGACTGCCCTGGTTAAGGTAGTCAACGACCTCCTGTTGGCCGCTGACTCAGGCCATGTAAGTATTCTCATTCTCCTCGATCTTACAGCTGCCTTTGACACTGTTTGCCACAACCACTTACTTTCTCGATTGGAGACCTTGCTTGGTATCACTGGTGTTCCACTGTCCTGGTTCAAATCATATCTCACTGATAGACAACAGTTTGTTTCAATTGGGAATTTCAGATCTCCAAATTCACCCCTCTTAAATGGTGTCCCCCAGGGTTCTGTCCTAGGTCTCCTGCTGTTCATAATTTACATCCTTCCTATTGGCCAGATAATACAACATTATGGTATCAATTACCATTGTTATGCAGACGACACTCAGATTTACATTCACACCAATCCCACTCACACATTGTCATTATCCAATCTGGTTAGCTGCTTAAATGCCATTAACAACTGGATGATTCAAAACTTTCTCAAACTTAATCAAGATAAGACAGAAGCTATTCTTATTTCCACCCCTAACATTCTAAAAAAAACTTAAACATCTGCAGCTATCTATCCCTGGCTATTTCACTACAACTTCTGCGGAAGTCAGAAATCTGGGCGTAATCTTTGATTCTACTCTTTCTTTTGAGTCACATATTAAAAATATCACCAGAACATCTTTCTTTCATCTCAAAAGTATCTCCAAACTACGCCCCTCGCTCAACTCATCTGCAGCAGAAACACTTATACATGCATTTATCACATCAAGGCTTGACTACTGCAATGCTCTATTTCTCGGCATTCCGGAAAAAATCCTAAATAGGCTGCAGTATGTCCAAAATTCTGCTGCAAGGCTGCTTACCCACACCAGGCCCGGGGATCATATTACTCCTGTCCTCCAGCAGTTGCATTGGCTTCCTGTCCACTACCGCATCCATTATAAAGTCCTTCTCATTGTTTATGAATCCCTACATAATCTGGCCTCATCCTACCTATCAGATCTCCTCAGCCCATATCTGCAATCCCGCACCCTTCGCTCTAGTGATACATGTCTCTTAACAGTTCCTACATCTCGACTTCGCTCCATGGGTGACAGGGCCTTTAGTGTGGCAAGTTCTAAAATGTGGAATGCCCTACCACTTGAGATGCGCCAAAGTACAAGTATTACCATTTTTAAAACTAAATTAAAAACACATTTTTTTTAGTTTAGCTTACTTGTCAGCCTGCTGATTTTGTTTGCACTGTCTTCAGCTCTTGTTCAATGCACTCATGTATGCCATTTGAGGGTGTTTATATTTTCTCTGCATCTTGGCATTTTATGTACTGTGTACTTTTGTATGTTCTTTACTATATCAATTTGTACAGTGTCCTTGGGTACCTTGAAAGGCGCTTTTCTAAATAAAATGTATTATTATTATTATTATTATTATTAAAAAAAAACTAGCATTTCGAGATTAAAGTCGAAACATTTCGAGATTAAAGTCGAAACATTACGATAATACAGTCTTCCATAGAAGTGTGTGCATTCATAACAGTGCGCGTCCACTGGCTCAGAGCGCGTGTGTGTGTGTGTGTTATCTGGGCTTTCAACAAAATTCTACACAGGTGCTAATCTACCAACAAGAATTACCATGGCGTTGCCTATAGAGGAGCGCACAGACTCCGCCGGAGTAGGTATCACAATGGTCCAAACTTTATGTGGCAGTGTTTTTGAAGTGTTTTCGTGCTCGTCTAGGCAACACTATCTGGGTCGAGAAAACACAACGGTAACCGTTCTGTCTCCCTCTTCACCGTAAATACGTTCTGGATACATTCTGGATACATCATTCTGTATCCAATCATTTGGCCGGATCCCGTGATTTCCTCAGATTTAATAACCACTAATGGTGGTTGAGGAGATATTCTCTGATATGATTGTAAAGCGCTTTGAGTGTAGGCCTAGTAGACATATGAAAGCGCTATATAAATGCCTCATTCATTCATTCATTCATAAAGCTATCTCCATCCAGTCTGAAAAGCACACACGCGCAACTTCTACGGAAGACTGTATTCTCGTACTCTCGAAATATTTCGACTATATTTCGACTTTAATCTCGAAATGTTTCGACTTTAATCTCGAAATGTTTCGACTTTAATCTCGAAATGCTAGTTTTTTTTTTTTTGTTTTTTTTTTACATTGCGGTTTCGACTTTAATCTCGAAATATTTCGACTTTAATCTCGAAATGCTAGTTTTTTTTGTTTGTTTTTTTTACAGATTTTTTTTTTTTACAGATTTTTTTTTTTTTTACTTTGCGGTTCAGGGCTTCCGTATGAATCAGTGGGAAGTAAACTGAGGTGATGACGATGCAATATGTGACGATTGATGACATCTGATCGTGAGCCATGTGAAGTGTTCCCTTTCGTTGTCACTCCGAGTTCCGTCGGAGGACGACGAATGGGGGGTTTCGCTTAGAAAGCCAATCGACTTCGAGTACTATTAAACGAGCCAATGGCAAACAAATGCCATGGGTCTGCGGAATTTGCATAGCGTAACTCCGCCTCACCTCGTGGGTATTTAAGGAGAACGCTGGCAGCAAATAGGCATGTTTTCGCTTCTGAGCCAAGGTGATCCTTCGTTCCACAAGCCATTCCTGTACTGTCAGTTCTTCAAGAGCGAGATTCTCTGGTGTTGGTGTGACGGCGATCTCCGGCGAGCGCGCACTTCCTGCTTATCTGTCTGTGGTTTGCAGCGAGTGTGTTTCTCCCCGGGCGCTTCAACACAGTCAGAGTTTCTTTCCTCTCACAAAAGAGCTTGCACGCGGCACGTCTTTTTAAAGATGCCTCGCCCGTGCACTTCTAGTTGCGGTAGACTCGTTGCCGACTCTGATGGGCACGAGCGTTGCATAGTGTGTTTGGGCATTGATCACGCTAGAGCAGCGCTCGTGGATGACTCATGTTCTCTCTGCGGGAAGATGACCATCGCAACATTACGATCAAGACTCAGTGATCTCGCAAGAGTGAGAGCCCCCTCATCCACACCCCGATCTACTGACTCTAGAAATAGAGCTAGTACTTCGGCTGGTGGCCAGGGTGATCTGAGGGTGACGGTTTGGAACCAAGCGCCGACTATCAGTCCGTGCCCAGCCGCACCCTCTCCAGTGTTGCAACCCGTGAGTGCTCAGGGGATTCCGGCGGGATCATCTTCGGGTGTCCCGCGGGTTTCCTTTGGCGCTCCAGAGGAGGACGCGATGTCTATCGCGGCATCACAAGGTGGGTCTGAATCTTCTGGAAGTGAAGACTCATCACAGCTGCCACCTTCGGGTGTGAATACAGTTGTGTCAGAGTCTGATCCGGAGATGACGGCCATGCTGTCTCGAGCCGCCGCGAGCATCGGGTTAGAGTGGACCCCTACGCCCTGCCCCGAGCGCTCGCGGCTGGATGATTGGTATTTGGGTCAGGCTGCGGACCCCCGTCCCCGTCAGGCCCCGATACCTTTCTTCCCGGACGTGCATGATGAAATCTCGAAGTCCTGGAAGACTCCCATGTCTTCCCGTGACCGCTCGATGATCTCATCCGCCTTTCCTCCCCTCGATGAGGCCGCTGCCCGTGGGTACACTGGGCTCCCCCCGGTTGAACGCTCTGTTGCGATGCAACTGTGTCCTCAGAGCGCTTCTTCTCGTGGTGAGCCTAAGCACCCATCCAAAGCCTGTAGGTACTCGTCTACGTTAGTGGCGAAGTCTTACAGAGCTGCGGGACAGGCAGCCACCTCTTTGCATGCCATGGCCATTCTGCAGGTCTACCAGGCCCAGATGCTCAGGGACATGCACGAGGGCAGGACAGACCCAGGGCTCTTCAATGAGCTGCGCGCCGCCACCGACCTTGCTCTCCGAGCGACGAAGGTGACCGCACGCTCCCTGGGTTTGGTGATGTCCACAGCCGTGGTCCAGGAGAGACACCTCTGGCTGAACCTTGCTGATATGAAGGATGCCGAGCGGTCCCGGCTGCTCCACACCCCCATATCACAAGACGGCCTTTTCGGCGGTGCAGTCGAGGATTTTGCCCAACAGTTCTCGACTGCTCAGAAACAGACTGAGGCTATTAAGCATATTCTGCCCTGACGGCCCGCTGCTGCCTCCACCCAGCAGACCGGGCAGAATACTCAGTCTGTTCGCCGCCGAGGGCGCCCTCCTACGGCTCCCGCCCCTCCCGCCCGGCCCAAGCAGCAGCCTTCACCTGGGCCCGGTCGCGGAGGAAGCCGTAAGAAGGCGCCCCAGCCCTCTCCAGCCCCGCCCCCCGCTAAACGCCGGGCCAAGCGGCGCTCCTGAGACGGGCTGCTCAGGGATGATGTGCACTTCTCAGGAGATGGTGGCAGGACCACTCCTTCCCCCGGTGGAGGGCCGGGGGAGAATCTTTTGTTCTCCACTCCCCGCTGCTCACCCTCGGGTGGGCAGCACCCTAATGTGGTTAAAGAAAGAAATGACACATTCATTCCTGAGCACACAGAGTTCTCGGACGACACGGTGCGCCGCCCCCGGGCCGTGCACCCCTCGTCCTCCTCTGTCCCAGAGCCGGATGACAGTGCGCGCCGTCCCCGGACCGTGCCGCTCTCATCCTCCTCTGTCGCCAGACCCCTGGCAGAGCAGACCCCCGTGGAACGTTCGTCCTTCCCTGGTCTCCTCTGTCAGGACGCGGTCTATGGCTGTACCCCCACACCAGGCCGCTATGCCGTCCACGTCTGGGTCAGCCAAACCGCCTCGCTGCCCCACCGACGGGAAGTCTGTGGTTCGCAAGACCCCGCTGGTACAGTCCTTGGGAGCCTGGCTAGAGCTTCCCAACCTGTCCCGCTGGGTCGCACGAACGATCAGGCTCGGCTACGCGATTCAGTTAGCGCGTTCTCCTCCCCGCTTCAGGGGAGTCCGCTCCACTATGGTCGGTGGCAATGCCCCTATCATGAGAGCGGAGGTTGCTACCCTGCTGGCGAAGGGTGCGATCGAGACTGTCCCTCCAGCCGAAATGAAGACCGGCTTCTACAGCCCGTATTTCATTGTCCCGAAGAAAACCGGTGGGTTACGGCCAATCCTGGACCTGCGCGTTCTGAACCGCTCCCTTCACAGGCTGCCGTTCAAGATGCTCACCGCCAAATGCGTTTTCGAATGTGTGCGGCACCAGGATTGGTTTGCAGCGATCGACCTGAAGGACGCCTACTTTCATGTCTCCATCCTCCCTCGACACAGACCATTCCTGCGGTTTGCTTTCGAGGGGCAGGCATATCAGTACGCAGTTCTCCCATTCGGGCTAGCCCTGTCTCCTCGCGTCTTTACGAAGGTCGTCGAGGCAGCCCTTGTTCCCCTCCGGGAACACGGGGTTCGCATTCTGAACTACCTCGACGACTGGCTAATTCTAGCTCACTCTCGAGATCAGCTTTGCGAACACAGGGACTTGGTGCTCCGCCATGTAGCCCGTCTGGGCCTTCGGGTCAACTGGGAGAAGAGCAAACTTTGCCCCGTGCAGAGGATCTCTTTTCTCGGTATGGAGATCGACTCGGTCGCCATGTCCGCGCAGCTTACGAGCGAGCGCGCAGTCACTGCTGACTTGCCTGAGACAGTTTGAGGGCAAGAGTGCGGTTCCACTGAAACTTTTTCAGAGGCTCCTGGGGCATATGGCATCCGCAGCCGTGGCAACACCGCTCGGATTACTTCATATGAGACCGCTTCAGCTTTGGCTTCGCGACCGAGTCCCGAGGTGGGCATGGCAACACGGCACTCTCCGAGTATCAGTTACTCCGACTTGCCGTCAGACCTTCACCCCGTGGTCGAACCTCAGTTTTCTACGGGCCGGAGTGCCCCTGGAACGAGCTTCCCGGCATATTGTCGTAACGACAGATGCCTCTACCACGGGCTGGGGTGCCATGTGCAATGGACGTGCTGCCGCGGGCTCCTGGACAGGACCCCACCGCCTATGGCACATCAATTGCCTTGCGCCGCTTCCGAGCCGTGCTCAGGGGCCAGCATGTACTAGTCCGTTCAGACAATACCGCGACCGTAGCGTACATCAACCGTCAAGGTGGTCTGCGCTCCCGCCGTATGTCGCAACTCGCCCGCCACCTCCTCTTATGGAGTCAGAAGCATCTGAGGTCGCTTCGTGCCATTTATATTCCCGGAGCCCTGAACTGTGCAGCCGACGAGCTCTCACGGCTTCAGCCCCTCCCGGGAGATTGGCGACTCCATCCCCAGTCGGTTCAGCTGATTTGGGACCAGTTCGGGGACGCACAGATAGATCTGTTTGCCTCTCACGACTCGACCCATTGCGCCCTGTATTATTCCCTGACCGAGGGCACGCTCGGCACGGATGCACTGGCGCACAGCTGGCCGCAGGGCCGCAAATATGCGTTTCCCCCAGTGAGCCTTCTTGCGCAATTCCTGCGCAAGGTCAGGGAGGACGAGGAGCAGGTCACTCTGGTCGCGCCGTACTGGCCCACCCGGACCTGGTTCTCCGAACTCATACTCCTCACGACAGCACCTCCTTGGCCAATTCCTCTGAGGAAGGACCTCCTTTCTCAGGGACGGGGCACCCTATGGCACCCTCGTCCCGATCTTTGGAACCTCCACGTGTGGCTCCTGGACGGGACGAGGCAGCTTTGAGTACCCTACCACCAGCGGTGGTGGCTACCATCACTTCCGCTAGAGCGTCGTCCACGAGACAAGTCTATGCGTTGAAGTGGAACCTCTTCGTCAACTGGTGCTCTTCTCACCGAGAAGACCCCCGGAGATGTTCGGTCAGTGTCCTGCTTTCCTTTCTTCAAGAGGGGTTGGAGCGAAGGCTGTCTCCCTCCACCCTCAAGGTCTATGTCGCCGCTATTGCCGCACATCATGACCCGATAGAAGGTAAGTCTGTGGGGAAGCATGACCTGATCATCAGGTTCCTGAGGGGAGCGAGGAGACTGAATCCTCCTCGCTCTCCTCTCGTACCCTCTTGGGACCTCGTAGTGGTCTTAACTGCCCTGCGCAGCGCTCCCTTTGAGCCTTTGCAGTCAGTCGAGCTTAACTTCCTGTCAATGAAGACAGCGCTTCTGACTGCATTGGCCTCCATCAAGAGGGTAGGGGACCTGCACGCATTCTCCGTTGACGAAGCGTGCTTGGAATTCAGGCCGGGTGACTCTCACGTGATCCTGAGACCCCGGCCTGGATATGTGCCCAAGGTTCCTACCACTCCCTTCCGGGACCGGGTGGTGAACCTGCAAGCGCTGCCGGAGGAGGCAGACCCAGCCTTGGCACTGCTCTGTCCAGTACGTGCTCTTCGCATCTATGTAGACAGAACGCAGTGTTTCAGGACCTCAGACCAGCTCTTTGTCTGTTATGGTGGGAAGCTGAAGGGAAAGGCTCTCTCCAAGCAAAGGTTGTCTCACTGGATAGTGGACGCCATTGCTTTGGCATACCAGCAGCAAGGTCGACCGTGCCCCCTTGGTGTGACCGCCCACTCCACCCGGAGTGTCGCGTCCTCTTGGGCTTTAGCACATGGCGCCTCGCTAACAGACATCTGCAGAGCTGCAGGCTGGGCGACACCTAACACATTCGCCAGATTTTACAATCTCCGAGTGGAGCCAGTCTCCTCCCGTGTACTGTCTTTTTCAAGCTAACATGGGATCCGTTAGGTGTCTTCGCTTGCTCGCCATGCCACTCCTCGGACTGGATACGTGCGATATTCTCCTCAGGTGAGCTTTCCCGAAAGCCCTGAGCTCCTCCAGCACTGCTGACGCTGGCGCCAGTGTCTATTGCCTGCGCGTCGGCTAGGTGCCTTCCGTGTGCATGGTACCTCCTCTGAGCTACCCCCACATGTGTATTTCCACTGTAAGCCTCTCTGAGCATGTGTCTTTCCCTCGGCAAGCCACCTTGCCACCCCTGGGGTTGAAATATTCCACCTGCGGCTGGACACCCCAGTGATTCCCCATATGCATCCCTCGAGTCATATGTGTATTTTTAAGTCCCCCCCTCTGGGTTGGCAGTAATTGCATACTTCCCTAAAAGATCTGGGATATGCTCCCCAGTGTACCTTGGTATTCCTGTGTTAAATAGGAGTCCTTCGTCCGTGCTAGTCTCACGACAGGGATCTCAGATTTACGCAGGGCACTGGAAGAAAGCTGAGAAGTGGCGTGATTAGACTGGTATCCCCATTCGTCGTCATCCGACGGAACTCGGAGTGACAACGAAAGGGAACGTCTCGGTTACGGATGTAACCCTCGTTCCCTGAGTAGGGACGTTCCGTCTGCCTGCCACTTCCGCTGTACCGCGGGGATCGCCTGAGCTCAGTCTTGGCTCCTCAGCGAAGAAAACATGCCTATTTGCTGCCAGCGTTCTCCTTAAATACCCACGAGGTGAGGCGGAGTTACGCTATGCAAATTCCGCAGACCCATGGCATTTCTTTGCCATTGGCTCGTTTTGTAGTACTCGAAGTCGATTGGCTTTCTAAGCGAAACCCCCCATTCGTCGTCATCCGACGGAACGTCTCCGTTCCCTACTCAGGGAACGAGGGTTACATCCGTAACCGAGACGTTTCTCTTGGTGTCCAAAAATACTGTTCATTGATCCATCGAAGAGCGTAAGTTTGTTATATTACTTAACTGTTCGGTAATGAGTGATATTATGTGTATAATTGTTTGTTATGTTACAGTTAAGTGATATATTTCTTGTTAAATGCAGAGGGGAGAAATAGTGCTGAATAGGCCCTCTGTGAGACCCAGATTGTGTTCGTCAATACCGAGTGAGTTTATTTCTTTGATATGGAAGTTTTCTATACATTTCATGCAAGTATTGTGAATTTTATGTAACTTTGACGTGCATGTTGAATTACTGTGTATTGTTTGTATTTACAGAAAGAGTGTAAAGGCCACTGCCGTTGTCTTTTGGTGTTATAGTTACAGAAAAGCCACATTTAGGTTTTGTTTTGTACTTTTGTAAATTCCTGGATTTTATGTTTCCTAAAACATTTTCAACCCCGAAAAGCCAAAGCTATTTTTTTTTTATGCTGTGCCTCTACGGTCACAGTCGGAAATAAAAGACCCTAAGATAAGTTTGCCTGTGTTTTGGACCTTTCATTCCTCTGACAGCAAGCTGTTAGCCCGGCAACATATGTGCCCACCTACAATCGAAATAAAATATTGTGCTTCTGTAAAATAAAGAAAATAAACAGGGTGTGTGTTCTGCCTCTCCGTGTCCGTGAACTTTTTTTCTGGAGCACGTCTCTAAACTTAAACAAAACTCAGCGAATACTATTCACCCAGACATGAGCAATATATGAAGAGTTTGGTTCCAAAACGCAATAAATCCATTTAGATTAATTTGAGTAAAAATGTGTTTTCTTTACCAAGAAAGTGGAAAGATGAAAACCACTTTTTTCTGTTTCAAACTTTCACATAGCATTTGTAGGTCATAATAACAAAAAAAAATTAAATCCAGGTTTTGATTTTCAAAGATTTATTATAAAAACGGATAATTTTTTTCCCCAAAATGCAATAAATCCATTTTTATTTAAAATTCAAAACGTAATTAATCCATTGAATCAATTTAAAAGTTTTTTTTTTCATATTGAAACTGTTGAAAATACACAACAAGGTAAGTTTATTAGTATAATATTTTTATTAAGAACTGTAAAGAAGATTGAAAACATTTTTCCTCCTCCCGAGTGCCTCATCTTCTTAATCTCCTCACGTAAATGATTCAATTTCGATGCCTTGCGTTTCTTACCCACCGCAGAAACAACCACAGGTTCATCAATGCCGTCAAAATTATTCATTTTTTTGTTTGTTTGTTGATCGAAAAGTACAAAATAGATAAGAAAAACTAGGAAGCCGGGTGTGTTTAAGGCACTGCCGTTACTGTTTACATTGCGTGGAATGGTGCGTTGTGATTGGTTGAGAGCGGATATATCGCATTCTGCAGAGAAGGGAGACTGGCGTTTGTCGCGGTTTGGAAAGAAAGGGAGAAAACATGACAGAATAACACGGCGGATATCGCATTTTACTTAAAATTAAACATTGACTTTTCAATACCAACCAGATATAATACTGATTTTTGCAGTAACTCATTTTTTTTAAAATGGCGTTTATCGCGTTTTGGAACCAAACTCTTCATATGTTTATGATCATTTAAGTTTGTATTTTTAAATTATCTAATTTAAAACTAAAATAAATATTCTCTGTTTATGTAATCTATTTAAAAAGAGAGAGGTGTCAGCCGTTCTCATTATCGTTCTCTCAGCTCATTATTTTCCTAATGTGACACGCCCACGGAGAGCGCACGCTATTCAAACGCTCAGGGCCGGCTCTAGCCCTTTGGTTGCCCTAGGCGAGATTGATTTTTGCGCCCCCCCCCCCCATTTAAAAATAATGAGTATTTATTTAACTAAACAAAAATGCTCTTATAGTCACTCCAAAACTTCAACAAGCAAATTATGACTTGACCTGTAATAAATTGTTTATACAAATGCTAAAAAAGAACGTTCAAGGATATTTCAATCATCCTACATAGTTGCATTGTTTAAATACATATTATCTGACCATGTAACTTGTAGTAGATAAATTACAATTACTACCACCACTACTATTAGTACTAATCCATTAGGCTGCTACAAGGCTAGGGGGGTACAGGGGCATGATCCCCAGTAAGAAAATTTTGTGCATTTTAATGTTAAATTCATCAATCTGGTGCACTTTGAGAGTTCAAAATTAAAAGCTCCAACCCATATTCAGTGTTCAAATTAAACAAAGAAAAATTCAAACCTCTTTTAGTTAGTGTCTGTCTACATTACATAATAATAGTTATAATATTAATCCTATGATAATACTCATTGTAAAACAATGCACTGAAAAATAAAGGAAACTTTCATAAGTTTTGTACTAATTTCTATACTAATAGAAAGAGTATTTTTCTGTACTTCACATTAAAGATGTGATTGGGCTAGCCCAGTGTCAATCAAGAAAACAACCAATGGGCCGCTGATCTACGCGTTTCATGCGGTGTCAGAAAAAAAGCTTTTTTTTTTTACCAATGCATTACACCAGCACTAACCCAGCGCCGCCGATTAAGCAAAACAAAACGAATGGGCTATTTCTATTTTAGCCCCCGGCCGCTTTTTTGCTTTATCTATCTTTTTCGACGACAACTCACTACTCGTGCCTGTTCGCTCAGCGCTCACGGCGCCCGCGCCCGCTCGTGATATTATTGGAGGGGGTCCCCTGTCAAAATTCTATAATGAAATCTTATGAGGGCGCCTACTCCGCTACACATACCGGTATACCCACTTTTTGCGCCACTGGCAGGCTTATGTAATTGCTCCACTCGTTGCAGTGTTAATGAAGTACAATAAAAGCGGAGAGTTCCTTACGCGGCTCTGGCGCCCCCCCTAGGGTTTAAGGCGCTAGCGCGCTTAGCATTTGCCTATACTGCCTATGCCACGGGCCGGCCCTGCAAACGCTAATGATCTAAAGCAACACATTGAGACGTGTAAACGCCCACATAAACTCGGTAAACACACTATATTTACTCAGATTAATGTACTGTCATCTTGCGCGGCTGTGAGGAATAATCCTGGGACATTTACCTACCTCAGAACAAGTGCTGGTTTATTTTCACTTCGAGGAGCGAGCTGAGCTGTAAGTGTTTTATTCTTGTGCTTCGTTCTAATCGCGATATATAATAACGTTAGTGTCTGTAAACGCAAAAATAGCCTACTGTTTAAATTTGAATCATGTTTCTGTGTGTGTGTGTGTGTCACTAGTTTTGGATAGATTATAAAGTTTTAACTCTAAAATAGACATCAAATAACCTTTTGTTAGCAGTTTCTGCTCATATGTTAAATATATAGTATGTTTAGTCAATAAACTAATCAACTAAGATGTTATAGTGTTTGTTCCAATGCAAGCTATATCAAAATAATGAATCCTTAACTTTGAAATATGTATGATAAAATGTATTGGCCTACTAAGACATTTATGGAAAAATACCATTTTCTTTTCAAGATGTTTTCAACTCTAACTTTGAACCAATTCTGTAGAATGGCCCATATAACCTATTTGAACAGGATTTGTTTCCAGGTATGACTAAAAATGTGCTTTTGACTTTCATTTATATTTTGATTTTATATATATACAGGTCCTTCTCAAAAAATTAGCATATTGTGATAAAGTTCATTATTTTCCATAATGTAATGATAAAAATTAAACTTTCATATATTTTAGATTCATTGCACACCAACTGAAATATTTCAGGTCTTTTATTGTTTTAATACTGATGATTTTGGCATACAGCTCATGAAAACCGCAAATTCCTATCTCAAAAAATTAGCATATCATGAAAAGGGTCTCTAAACGAGCTATTAACCTAATCATCTGAATCAACTAATTAACTCTAAACACCTGCAAAAGATTCCTGAGGCTTTTAAAACTCCCAGCCTGTTTCATTACTCAAAACCGCAATCATGGTTAAGACTGCCGACCTGACTGCTGTCCAGAAGGCCATCATTGACACCCTCAAGCAAGAGGGTAAGACACAGAAAGAAATTTCTGAACAAATAGGCTGTTCCCAGAGTGCTGTATCAAGGCACCTCAGTGGGAAGTCTGTGGGAAGGAAAAAGTGAAGGAAAAAGTGTGGCAAAAAACGCTGCACAACGAGAAGAGGTGACCGGACCCTGAGGAAGATTGTGGAGAAGGACCGATTCCAGACCTTGGGGGACCTGCGGAAGCAGTGGACTGAGTCTGGAGTAGAAACATCCAGAGCCACCGTGCACAGGCATGTGCAGGAAATGGGCTACAGGTGCCGCATTCCCCAGGTCAAGCCACCTTTGAACCAGAAACAGCGGCAGAAGCGCCTAACCTGGGCTACAGAGAAGCAGCACTGGACTGTTGCTCAGTGGTCCAAAGTAAATTTTTCGGATGAAAGCAGATTTTGCATGTCATCCGGAAATCAAGGTGCCAGAGTCTGGAGGAAGACTGGGGAGAAGGAAATGCCAACATGCCTGAAGTCCAGTGTCAAGTACCCACAGTCAGTGATGGTGCTTCTCTGTAGCCCAGGTCAGGCGCTTCTGCCGCTGTTTCTGGTTCAAAAGTGGCTTGACCTGGGGAATGCGGCACCTGTAGCCCATTTCCTGCACACGCCTGTGCACGGTGGCTCTGGATGTTTCTACTCCAGACTCAGTCCACTGCTTCCGCAGGTCCCCCAAGGTCTGGAATCGGTCCTTCTCCACAATCTTCCTCAGGGTCCGGTCACCTCTTCTCGTTGTGCAGCGTTTTTTGCCACACTGAGGTGCCTTGATACAGCACTCTGGGAACAGCCTATTTGTTCAGAAATTTCTTTCTGTGTCTTACCCTCTTGCTTGAGGGTGTCAATGATGGCCTTTTGGACAGCAGTCAGGTCGGCAGTCTTACCCATGATTGCGGTTTTGAGTAATGAAACAGGCTGGGAGTTTTTAAAAGCCTCAGGAATCTTTTGCAGGTGTTTAGAGTTAATTAGTTGATTCAGATGATTAGGTTAATGGCTCGTTTAGAGACCCTTTTCATGATATGCTAATTTTTTGAGATAGGAATTTTGGGTTTTCATGAGCTGTATGCCAAAATCATCAGTATTAAAACAATAAAAGACCTGAAATATTTCAGTTGGTGTGCAATGAATCTAAAATATATGAAAGTTTAATTTTTATCATTACATTATGGAAAATAATGAACTTTATCACAATATGCAATTTTTTTTAAAAGGACCTGTATATATATATATATATATATATATATATATGTGTGTGTGTGTGTATATATATATATATATATATATATACAGGTCCTTTTAAAAAAATTAGCATATTGTGATAAAGTTCATTATTTTCCATAATGTAATGATAAAAATTAAACTTTCATATATTTTAGATTCTGCCACATATATATATATATGTGTGTGTGTGTGTGTGTGTGTGTGTGTGTATATGTGTATATATATATATATATATATATATATATATATATATATATATATTAGTGCTGGGCAAGTTAACGCGTTATTATCGCGTTAACGCATTTATTAATTAATGCCGACAATTTTTTTATCGCGCGTTAACGCAGAGGTTTTTTTTTTATTATTTTGAAAGTCCGTTGCTCACTGCCTCTGAATACACATAGGCCTACAGTCAAACCATGATCACAGGAGGGGTGGGATGTTGGTCAGCCAGCAAATAACCCACCCAAACAAGCAGTGGAGAGGCTTTGGCAGGTTCTCTCAGGTGAACAGAAAGGGAGACAGCGCTCCGCGAGTGAATGACAGGCGCTCTATGGATAGTAACCATGGCACCGGTTTCTGTGCGCTACGCAGCTGTAGCCTTTTTAACTTAAATTAAAATTATACATAACTTTACCTGATAGGCCTGCGTTTAGTTTAGCGGGGATGCTCTGCCATGTGAATTCCCTGTTGATGTCCTGATAACTATTTAGATTCTGGAAACTCACAAACAGCGAGCCGAGGATCAGTCTCTCTTCCAATGATTTGTGCTGCGCGTCGTGTACAAAAAAGTTAGACAATTCAACTTCGGCAACGCGCGGGCGCGGGCGCGTGCGTGAGGCGAGCATGACTGCAACAGTTTCACAGGAACGCACCCGCTTGTCGCTGCACCTGTGCTCGACCACTTCACCTCACTCTAGGCTGATTTATACTTCTGCGTCGGACTTACGCCGGAGCCTCTACGCTATAGACAACGCGTTGGTTTTCATTTATATATCTGCGTCGTTGTCCGCGTTGACGCGCAATTACACATGAGGGAGAGTGTGAAACCCGGGGAGCGGTTCTAGCAATCACAGCGCTTGCGGTGCGCGTAGAATTGACGTAACATTTTTGGAGAGATCCACGTCAGGGTACGCGCGCTACACAGCTACGGCGTGAGTTCGACGCAGAAGTTTAAATTGGGCTTTACCTCTGTTTAATGTAATCTTACGTGGGAAACCATGGCATGCCATGACCAAACCTAAGCTGCTATCAGAGAAGTAACGTTGGTCGACTTATATCTGTAGTAGTGATCATGACCCTTTGACTACATAGACTGTTTCTGCTGCTCCCTGATACAAGATACCTGTTCAGAAAAAAAAAAACAAGAAAACTGGACTCGTTTTAACAAGCTAGATAAAAGGTAATGCCCTGGCAGTGGCAAATAGCTTTGTTTAAATATTTGATTTGATTACATTAATGTTTAAGTTGAGATTTACAATAAATATTTTATTGATACTGTGTAAAGGGAATACTGCTGGTATAAAAGCACCTTATTTGTTTAAAGTTTTTGGAAACCACATGTTATTGCACTTTTGTAGCAGTACATTTAAATCAAAAGTGCGCAATACACTACTAGAATTCATTATTCAATTTTGCGCGTAACAATGCGATTAATCGCAAGAAAATCATGCGATTAATCGCGATTAAATTTTTTAATCGTTGCCCAGCACTAATATATATATATTAGGGCTGTCAAATGATTAATCGTGATTAATCACATCCAAAATAAAAGTTTTTTTTACATAATATATGTGGGTGCACTGTGTATAATTATTTTGTATATATATAAATACACACACATGCATGTATATTTAAGAAAAAAATATAATTTATATATAAAATATTTATATATAATATAAATTATATATAAATCTATATACAGTATATACATGAAAATATTTCTTAAATAAATACAACCATGTGTGTGTTTTTATATATATAAAATAATTATACACAATGCACCCACATATATTATGTAAAAAAAACTTTTATTTTGGATGTGATTAATCACGATTAATCATTTGACAGCCCTAATATAATATATATATATATATATATATATATATATATATATATATATATATATATATTGTCCTTGCATTCTTTCTTGTGTGACACACCTGAATGAAAGGCTCATTATTATGCGGGTCTTTCTCTTCTTGAACCACCTAATTATTCACAATGGGGTTGGGCCGTTCACGCCCATTCGCATATTGCCTTGGCTAACAAAAAATGTTTTTCACAATTTAAAAGAATCTATTGTGTTATGTCAATGATTAGGCAGGATGATTTTCAGATAATTTTGAAGCAAAAACTCTAGGCCACAACTTCCATTAGTCAAAAGTCTTGTGGACACATATTTAGTATGTGTTTTGTGGCTTTATTTCAGAAACTTTAATTTTTAGTTTTTTTTCAATAACCACGCATAAACATTATTCTCTTAAAAATACAAACATGTACATACATGTTGCTCACTTATTATGGTAGCCCTGTTTGTGCTATAGAGAGTGAATTTATACCTTTGCCATTAACATGTTTATAAATAACTGAAAAAAGCATTTCAGAGCATGTCAAAACATCCCAAGGGCCCCAAAAACACCTTGGTCCCCAGAGGGTTAAAGGTGACAGCAGAATAACATTTATTTCTACAATGCAGTCATAAAATAGCATATTTTCTATAAAATGTAACAACTTCTAACACACACAAATAACCTGTAACCGGCAAGTTTGCAAAAAAATGCATTTCTATAATCTCCACATGACAAATGGTAACTTTGGTAACAACTGTTAACTATTTGGTAACGCTTTATATTACAGCCCGGAATGTACTGTGTAATTAAGAGGAATTTACAGAGTAACTTTCGGTAATTATAGTGTACCTATAAAGTACTTACATGTAAGTATAAGGGAACAATATGTAAAGTTTGGGGAATAAAGGGGTAACAACCAGGAGAATTAAACAAATATTTATACTGTAAGTATTATAGAACTAAGGGGTACTTATTCTACTATTATGATACAACAATCTTACATTTGGGAGCAATTTAGCGAGAACATACCTTTTTGTAATAATTGTGTACCAATACATACTGTATAGGCTTTTTTTAAATCACAGGGTACATATCTATTTTTTTTTATCGTAAAAGTGCAGATGTTTAAGTTTGGCTTACATGTTTTAAGATAAGAAAAGCTAAGACTATTGCAATTTTTTTTAAATACTGGGAAATATATCTTGTTTCATGTGGTTACAGGGTAAGTGGTGCTTGTATAATAAATAAAGGTTTCTGAGTCAGTGATATAAGATTGTGTGTATACATTTGTATTGTACTTACCCTGTAACTACATGGAACAAGAGGGTAACAAGCACCACTACATGAAACAAGAGTATCTTTCCCCAATATTTAAGCAAAAGTTGCATTAGTTTTCGTTTTCAGTGCACTTTTGTTAAAAAGATTACTTTATAAATGCATAGATATGTACCTTGTAATTTTTTAAAAGCCTATACAGTATGTACTGGTTCACCATTATTTCAAAAAGGTATGCAGTGTATGTTCTTGCTAAATTGCTCCCAAATGTAAGATTGTTATATCATAATAGTAGAATAAGTACCCCTTAGTTCTATAATACTTATATATAAATAATTTTGTAATTCTCCTGGTTGTTACCCCTTTATTCCCCAAACTCAAAATATTTTTCCATTATACTTATATTGTAAGTACGTTATAGGTACACTATAATTACCGAAGGTTACGCTGTAAAATTGCTTTAATTACGCAGTACTTTCCGGGCTGTAATCTAAAGCGTTACCAACTATTTCTCTCAACATAACCTTGCCAAACTGGCACAGCACCCTACTTTTTTACTTTCTCTTAATTATGGGGAGAAGCTTTTCATTCTTTTTCAACTGTTCAACCTCTGACGGGTGCCGGGTCATTGCTTAAGGCATCTGAACACTTCTGGATAAAGGTCTGCAGCTTCTGGCCTCTGGAGTAGCCTTGTAGGAGTTCTTCATACTTTGTTTGCGACGCAATGGCAAGTTCTGCAATTGCAGCACCGACAACCTCTGTTTCTGTCCACTCCGACAGCCTTGTAGGAAGATCTCAAGTTCTGCCCATGCCTGCACTGTAGGGTGACCACCTGGCTATTGTTCTGTTGCAGGTCAGCAGACCTGATTTTGCGGGACAATGCGGGACATAATACATATCGATTTTAAATTAGATGTTTTTTTGCTCTAACATTCTTTAAATTGCTAATATTACGACGCTGACCGGCGCTGTGAACGTCACTAATAATATAAAACAAATTTTAACAGCACGGGTCTATAGGCTATTCAATCTAAATAATTAAGTGACAATAATAATCCAATCGCTAAAAACAAAATTTCTAAATAAGGACATGAATTCCATTAGTGAAGGACTATAAAGATTAAATGCGTTCTTACCGGATTCAGTGCATCTTGAATTTATATTTTTTGTCTGATCTGGCAGCTTCGAGTAGGGCCTTCTCATTCATAATGTGTCTGTAGAACTTGTAGCGACACTGACGGGTATCCGGCCAAAGGTGTGGAATTAGCAAATCCTGGTCAGTGGATTAAAATTACTGGAAGCTAATTTAATCAACCACAATCAACTCTACCCTTCTTTTTGGCTGTGACACAAAGAAGTGTTGTTCGGACTTGATTGAGTCACTGACTACAATTCGCACACACGGCAGTTCTCTCTAATGATTAAGTCAAAGAAGACTTTGTTTACCACCAAAAGACATTTGACCAAGAGCCCCGCTTTGGCGAGATCACGCGGAGAGCGCCCCGAGGGTTTCCTACGAAGATGACAAGACGAGCATTGTCAATTTAAATCCGCACACACAGGATTCCCCGGAGAAAACGCTGACTGAACAATCACATCCACGCATACCCGCACACAAACGACCTTCCTGTATGCATGCATATCTAATTAGTTTTGTCTTATTCTATAGATGTAATTTGAACTGTTCTGTAACTTCGAACCTTAAGTTTATTTCTAAAGAAAGATTCTATAACTCTCCCTCTTGCAAGGTCATAAAACTTTATGACTCCCAAAAGGAATTCCAAGGGAAAATCACGGCTCCCACTTGAATTCTGATGAAGAAAGAGGAATAGACTCTGCAATCTTATATTGTCTATAAGTATAACCACTTAAGAAATGCATAAACATGAATTTGATATTTCCTAGGTCATGGTAGCAGGTATTATGGCTTTATAGTCGTGTGAAGAAACTTTAAAATGCTTGTAATTCTGCATATGAATGTAACTATGTTCTTCTACTTTTACCTGCCATGTCTGGTAGCTGTTTGACCGTCTTGTTTTGACTGAACCAGTCATACATAGGATATTACTGTAAAATCTATTGTCCGGTTTGTCCAATCTTTCTGGGTAGGAATGACAAAATGTTATACCATCATAAATGATCCTGACAAGACAAAGAGGAATCTTCCGCGGGCACTTTTCTCCCAGCTGATTGGTGCCTTCATGCCAGAAGGGGCGTGAACCTAAGTGTCCTTAAAGAGACGCGCCGAGCTTCCCTTCTCCCCTTCTTCTGAAAAACGCTTCTGAAAGCTTCCTGAAAACTCTCTGCCTAAACTCCCTGGCTCTTCCTGCTCTTCGTGGCTTCATCATGTGACTCCTCGTGCATCTGGACCTCGCCTTAGTGTGATGATCCATCGTTTCTCTTTTTGTTTTCTTCAAGTTTATTTTATCTTTTTCGAAGTCTCCTCTGTTCATGTCTTCTCGCGAAGAAAATGAACACAGCCAGACTGGCAAGCTTCACCTACAAGGACATTCAAACACGCCGCGCTCGCTGGACGAACCCGAACGCTCGGCATCCACATGACAGAGATACACGCACACGCCGTTTTCAGATCGGTCACACCCAAGAGCTTTACCTGTGCAAGTATCCGTTTTACTATGCTTATTTGAGATCTGTTGATCCTTGGTGTCTAAAAAGGTTCTGTCTGTGATGAATTTTGCCAAACTAGAAGATCTCTCATCTTCTTACTCTCTCTCTCTCTCTCTCTCTCTCTCACTCCTGTTTGTTATTCGTCTGTCTCGTTAGTTTTACTGTTTAACTGTACATACATGTATCCTGTGTTCAAATGTAGAATTCTGTATCCGTAGTTTCAATTATTAAAACCATATTCTTGATTGATCCTGAAGTGCTCATTTACCAGTCAATGAAATGCGATCCTATAGCTACAAAAGCTTTATCATTGACTACGTTGGGTAGTCTAATTTTATAAACACCTGAAAATTAATGTTCACGGCCGGAACATTGAGATTTCTTGGAGTTTATAAAAAGGGATAACGTTGTTGAATTAATTGATGGGTTAATCTTACAGCCGTTTGCTGGACAAACCGATTGTTTGATAGCCAATTGATTCCCTTAAAGTTATCTCATATAATCGATCTGTAATGAGACCATTGATATATGAATGAGGAATTATAATTTGTTATGATTGATCATTCATATATACAATCGATCTATTTTCAATTTCGATAATTTAACTGTAATATGCAATATATTAATCATATTCATGATTAATTATTAAAATTCCCTATGCATAATTTGAGCTAATTAAGGCACATCTCAATGTGGCTACAATATGGTGGAGAATGCGGGCATTTCAAACTTTGTTTTATGAGCAAATTCAGTTTCAATCTGTTTATATGGTTATTACAGTTTTTCTCAATTGCTAAAACACTAAAACCCATTGGCTGAACAAAGTTCTCAGTTGCCTGAACTCATTTAGCTAATTGTGCAGTCTGTTGTCAATACCTTAAACTATTTCACATGGCAAAACACAATTTGCAGATCTTACTTAGACTTTTCAGCAAAACGCTAAACACATTCTCATTCTCAAAACATATTCTGCACTGTAATGCACACGTCATCCATACTGGTAAACACAAGTGGCAATGATCAAATACAAATAGAGAACAAATGTCATTGATTGAACACAACCACTCAAAATTGATTTAACCTGTTTCAAATGATGCCCAAAGACAAGAAGAAGCACACTGATCACGTTTACTCCTTTGATTTTTGTCCCTTTTAGTATTGTATACTGTAGTACAGTGCATTGTAGGCTGTATACTGTACAATGAACACATTATATGGCCCCGAACATCGTTACTGTAACAGTACCATTTGTTACAGTACTGAATGCTCAATAGATTTTACTGGTTGCACTTGCAGGTTCATATCAACAAAGAACAAGAATTACAGTATCAAACAATAGAACTGACAAAGGAGAAGTTTGTGAGATGCAGGGCACTGTACTGTAAAAATAGGGGTACAAGGAGGAAGAACAAATAAAATTGCAAAGAGCAAAGCAGAGTAGTAATTTCTGATCAATTTTGCGCTACTATGATGTTTTCATTCATCAAAAGACAATGACGGACAAATATGAAATTTGTTTTAAGATTAAAAATGTACTTCTCCCTGAAATTTTGATGGTACAGTAATGTGTCACGGGTAAGTCTACAAACAGAATAGCCGTCCGTAGATATCTTTCGAGAACTGTATGTTTTGAACAATGTGTTTTCTATTTTTTGGTGTATTGTTTACTGACTGCTTGATAGCGTATATCATTTTGATCACTTTGTCTATGATTTGAGAGCAGTGTTTGATTTTGAACACAAGTAAAACTGTTTTGAGGCGAAAGTTTCATTTTGCAAGAAGAGTCAGAGGTTTTGTAAATAGTGCTTGAAGATGAGGTTTTGTGTTTAATGTTTTCAGAAAAAGGAGCAAGGATTCAGAAATTGTGTTTTAGCAATTGAGAAAAACTGTAATAATTTTGTGCACGCACGATATGGAATTTTGAAATTGTGAGATAAGTCGCAACGCGAACTCACTCCTAACTGACAGGCAAAAACCCGACGTCAGTCAGTAACGTTACATGTTAACAGCTGCTAAAATATGCATAGATATGTTTTGATCACTGTTAAATGCTGCAGTTTTAATATTACGAATGTCCTGTTTAGAGATGAAGACAACTCTCTGCAGGTGATACATTTTAATATGTTTAAAACCGCCTATTAAGACGAAGAAATCTCTTTTTAGTGTGAGACGTAAATCTGATCAAAGCGAGAGTCCTTTGATTCAGTAGTAAAAGGCCTGATATATAATCGTTAGATTAACGATAACTCCTGGTACAAATTGGCGTAGCTAACCAATTGTAAACCTAACACATTTGAATCATAAGTGCTATTGATTGTGTGTGTACGGGAGCCGAAGCAACAGATGAATAATTCCTGTTGTCAACAATTTACGTGTAGTGCAGTGAAGAAATCCTGCCACACACTTTTGTGAAATATAGCACCAAAAAACCGCCGAGATTTTGAAATAATTGTGATTTTTGCAGACAACTGACGCATAGAAACGCACTCAGAGTTAAATCACTCTGAAGCCGAGTGCTCAGTTCCGCTGACAAACACTAAAGACACCTTTTTAGTGCCTAACAGTGCAAGTTACTTCAACCCCATGACTTCAAATGGCGCCATCGTGTGGACGTTAGGAGAAAGAAATTCTAAACGTAAAATCACACTGAATGTAATTCCGCTGACGAACACTGGAGGGCAGCCTTCCAGTATAGTCTCAGATTACTTCCGCTCCGTGACATCATTCTGCGCGAGCTAAATTGTGCCACCGTGTGGGCATTGGCAAACAGGTCACTTTGTTTTCAAATTCTCTCTTGTTTTTTTTTTTTTCCTCTCTTTTTCATTTTCCCTGTGATAATGAACTCTGCGGTCTAACTTCAATATATATGTGCATTAACAGCTCTGCTTGTGCTAAATATGATTGGATGTTAGGTTTTCCTGCCCCTGACTGATTACAATTATTTTGAATTTGATTCAAACAAGATTTGAATTAAAATTTAAGTTAAGACTCTCAGCTCAGTCACTGATACCCACTTAACAAAGGGCGCCCCCTCGTGGCATCCCCGGCTAAGTCGGTTTATCACTCCCTTCCTGCTTTCATTCTGTGTTGAAGTGGTCAATTTCCAGGTGGTTTATTTGATGTGCTATCACTGATACCTTACAGTAATCGTGATTATCATCAGATATTATTCTGATCTTTAACTCGTCTTAAACTTATTCAAATTTGGTTTGGAATATCAAATTCCTAATTTAAATTTGAATTAAGTTTCTCATGTCAATGTTTGTTTTCTCTCTTTTTAAATTCTGTTTTGAATCTCTTATTTCTACTTCTCTCTTTGGATTATTTCACAATTATTAATGATACCTTACAGTAATCTTGATTATTATCAGAGATAATTCTGATCTTCAACTTTCGGTACACGCTTATTTAAATTGAGTTTAACAGTTTTAAATTTTAATTTAAATCAAGCTGCCTATTCAGCCATCCGATTTACCATCAGATATGATGCTGATCTTTAACTCGTCTTACACTTATTCAAATTCGGTTTGGAATATCAAATTCCTAACTTTAATTTGAATTAAGTTTCTCATGTCAATTTTGTTTTCTCTCTTTTCTCTCTTTTCCATTCCGTTGTGAATTGTTTTATTTCTACCTTTCCCTTCTGATTATTGTATAATTATTGACGATACTTCACTGTTATCGTTAATTATTATAGGATATCATCTTGACTTTTCAATCCCCTTACACGCATATTTAAATTTGGTTCGAGACCAGTTTGAACTTAAAATTTAGATTGTGTTGGTCTGTCAGCCACTGATATCCACTTGGAGGAAACAGCGCCACTGTGTGGCCTTGTGGATACCAAATCGGTATCACTCTTTTCCCCTTTTTACTATCTGGGAGTGTTCATGTATATCACCTTTCTCTCCTGATTATTTTACAAATAGGACTGATACTTCAGTGTATCTGGACTATTGTAGGATATCATTCTGAGTGTTACATTTCCTTACACGTTTATTTAGATTTGATTTCAACTCCTTTGAATTTAAATTTAAATTAAGGTGGCTGACTCAACCAGGTTAACCACAAGTGCGCCCCCTGGTGGCAAAAACCCACTACTACGGTTCACTTCCTCCTGTGTTCAGCCTGCTCTCTTTCGTTCTACCTTTCGTTTTGATTATCTAATAATTATGGATGATACTTCACTGCTATTATTAGTGATTATTTGATATTATTCTGATTTTCCTTTTAATTCTTCGTACATGCTTATTGTAATTTAATTTAACCCTCTTTGAATTAAATTTGAATTAAGTTTGTCTTATTCTTGTGGCACTAACACGCTACTACCTGCCTCCTCCTTTGTGCCTCTGGCTTTCGTTATTTTCTATTTTCTCTTTTGGGTTAGGTCATTTTGATAATTACCAACATTATCATAATTTCCTTTAGTTTACTATTATTTAATAAAGCCTTTGCCTTTATTCCTACATACATAATTACCCCATTGGGTTAAACAAGAAAACCTTAATTCACTTTGAGTTTCGCTTGCTAAATCCTGTTCTGTATTTGTACGTAGAATTCCCCAGGTGGTGATTTGACGATCATCTCTGGCTGGTTTCCGGCAAGCTGGTTTGTCTGACTGGCGTTACCGGCGCGGACCGTGAGTGAGCCTCGGACTTCCCTGTCTCTTTCCATTGGTGCAACACATAAAACTGTGTCATCAGAAATCTGGCACTCCAAAGTCGCAGATTGTTTGAGAGGAATGCACCTTGGTAGAGATGAACAGAGAGGCCCGAGGACACGGCGGTTGAGCGTGGGGGGGGCGACGGAAGGATTAACCACGACGCTGGCTCCAACCAGAGTGACCTCAATTCACCCAGGCAAACTAAATAAGGTAAAATCCATCCACTTAGGCTAGGCCAGAGAATATTAGATATTCCCCTGGCCATTTAAGTGTTGAGCCCATCTTCTCTTCTCTAAGCCACACCCCTTTTTCCTAGGCTTCCCACCGGTAAACCCACTAGCCCGTGGGCCCGGCTATAAATCCAGCTGAATAGCAGGCACCAGGCCTCCTTATCCCCTGTAACACTCTCTGTGTTAGTATATCTCCCCTTTTATTACAGACCTATTCATTTGTTCTGTTTAATTTTACTGCAATCTTTTCTATCACACTATTTTTTTTCGTTCTGTTGTGATTTGTTTCTTTCAGTTCACCTAGAGACAGAACCTATGACACAAAGGACAGCTAAATAACAGATCGACCACTGAGCAGCTAGCGTCACCATGTGACCCACTAGGCTGCCGCCCTGTCAAACTCTTTATTTAGGCCTTGCGCTGACCTACGCAAATTGTCCCAATCTAACTGTCTGCATCAGTTAGCCAAAATTCTCATAGACGGCATAGCCCGTATTAGCATAATTCCTTAGCTCGTAAACGAACTTGCAGTGGTTTTGCTTTCTTGTGTGTGTGTGCTGTGCTCCATCTCGCCCGCAGTGAGCCAGTATGTTCCGAGTCCCGCAGCCCGCTGGGACAACCTGGAGACATGGCCGAGATCCACAACACCTCCACTCCTGCCCAAGGTCGCCAGTGACTCAGAGCCCCCGAGCCAAGAGCAGCTGGACGCCGACTTGGACAAGCTGATGGCTCACAAACCGAGCCAAAGCTACAACGACAAAGACTGGGCCCGACACGTCGGAAACCTCGCTCACAAGCTCATCGCACAAGCACGCCTTCACGAAAGGAGCCGCATCGCCCTGGAGCATGAAGGAGCAACGCTAAAGATGCAAGCGGAGGAGGCCCAGATCGTCAATCGTCTAGATCAACTACTCCTCGAAACCGAGGAAGAGGATGACACCGACCCCAAGCTACAGAAGGAAGTGGAAAGACTTCAAACTGCCCTGTCTGATCTTCGTCTACACACAGACCGAAAAGAGCAGTCAGAGAAAGAAACCAGAGAGGAGCTCCACATGAAACTCCAAAACGGTGAAGCTCTCCTTGCAAGAGCAGAGACTGAACTAAAAGAAATAGACACTAAAGCCAAGGCCTGCGAAAAACACTTGCAAGCGGCCCAAGCTGAAATCCATGAACTCATTCAGCACAAAGACAATATCATATACAAAATTGACATTGTTCACAGAGAGCTGAAACACTCTTATAGATTACAAAGCGACCGGAAAGGGGAAACGCACACCACAAGGTTTCCCCTGACCAGCCGGTCCGCACCTTTCAGCCAACAACACAGAGCTGAAAAGAAAGGTGAAAGTCCACCGTTCAAAAAAAAACACCACCAGCCAGCCCACAAGAACCCCCGTCAGCGAAAGGGGGAGAGCCTTTCCAAAGAACCCCTGCCACTAACCACGGCATGGCTCCCAATAAACTTGACAAGCTGGCCAGAAACATCCCGACGTTCACTTCGAACCCTGCAAGAGGCCACGACGTGCACGCCTACCTGCAAGACATTGACTTTCACTTACAGACTGTTACCAACACAACCGCGTGGGACAGACTTTACCTGATAAGGATTACGTCCAGCCGTGAGGTGCGCAGCCTCCTAAATCGTCAAAAAGACACTGTCAAAACTGACTACCAGCAGCTGCAACAAGCTTTGATCCGTGAATTCTCTGATCCAGAATCAGACCAAGGGTTATTCACCGCCATGGACCTCAAGCAGGCCCGACTTGAAACCCCACAGACCTTCAACAACCAACTCCGACAAGCCTATTTCGGAGCCCAAAATCACCCAGGTATGGAAGAAGATTTCAACTTCAGAACTCTGTTTCTCCGAAATCTGCATCCCACAGTAAGTCATCACCTAGGTGTCCTGGCCTGTCCCCGTAGCATGTCTACCCACCAGCTAAGAGACTTGGCCCAAAAAGCTTACACCAAGCAAAAGACTGTGTCCAAAAGACTTTGAAAAATCCAACAATCTACTCTGTCTCTGAACACTACTCAGAGCTGCCCTAACCGCCCATCGATCAACACACCAGCCCCGACGCCAAGACTTCTGGGAAAACTGATCCAAAGGGGGGGCGGCCCGAAAGCTCTACCTAGCCATCACGATAGACAATGATTTCAGCATTAAAGCCCTGCTAGTCACAGGCTCAGACCTGATTTTGATATCAGCTGAACTTTTTGAAAGACTCAAAGCTAAGAGACAAGATCGAACTCTTACATCTCAAACGTGTGAGCTGAACGTGCAGTCGTACAGCCCGAACAACATCTGGCTAGAACAGGTAGCTCACATCCACCTGACAATTGGTCCTTCGAGTCCAGCCCATCACGTGCTCATCTCACAGATGAACACTTTTTCACTTCGAATTGGCAAAGAGCTGCTAGATCGATTTGAGCCTTTAATAGACTTCAAACAACTGCAAGTTTGGGCTCAAGTGCGAGAACCTGACCCCCTTCAGTCACACAGGTCACCAGAGCCAGACTGGCAGGCCACAGAGATCACAGGAACTCCCACAGCCAGCCATGAAAAGACACAGACTCAACACCAGGTCAAGGTTCAACTGTGCTACCCTGCACCTTACAGCTCACTAAAAGACTTTGACACCTGCTGCCCAAAGGTCATGACTGACCTGCAGCTATATGATCAAACACATGCCCTTGCCAAACCTGGCGCATTAAACAACGAGCTGAGGCCACTTTCAACCCTCAAGGTTGAGGTGAATAAACACTGCTTGGCAACTTTACGAACTAAACTGCCTACCTCAGAGCCACTTCCGCTGGCTCCGCTGTTTACAACAACCAAAATAGCGGATGCGGGCTTCTGACACAATAAAGACTTTGCTTAACCACCTCTTGACCCCCTCCCTCTTGGTTTCACTTTCACTTTCAAATTGAAACCTAGATACTTTTGTTCCCCTTCAGGGACTACCGCTGCGTGTAATCGCAGTGGGAACGCCCTCAGCGTGACGCGTCTGAAGCATGAATGAAATCAGTCAATGGAGAGAATGAGCGTACGGCGAGTGACGTCATCGACCAGGAAGCTATAAATATCCCCTGAGTACACAATACGCCAGCTTTTAGTTACTTCAGCAGCTCTGTGTGTGTCTGAATCTGTCGATTGTGTTTGTCTGTTTTGTCAGGAGTTTTCACTATATATATTTTATATAAAAAAACCAATATGAGCGAGCAGTATTTGAAGTGTGTTCCCCCCTGTACTCGGTACATCACGGGTGGGGATTCACACGAGCTATGTGTGGCTTGTTTGGGAGTGCAGCAATGCCCAGTCGGCTCTCGAGGGAGTCGATTGTCAGCATTGCGAGCGTTTTCCCTTGAGAACTCTGCGCTCGCGGCGATCGCTCTTCGAGGAGAGTGATTTGCTGCGAGCTCCCCGAGGCTCGGGTCCCGCTTCTGTTGAGGCAGAGCGGCGGCGCTTGTCTTGGGGCTCGCATATGGATCTCGCTGGCGACGTTGAGACGGGCTCCGCCCTATCTCAGCTATCTCCGCCGAGATCTAGTGCCTCTCACCCGGCTCTGGAAGCACGCGCTGCGGCGGTTACTTCTGCCCGGGTGGAGGCACATGACATGATGATGTTGAATTGAGATTTTCCAGTTCTGAGGAGCTGGATGTCGAAAGTTTTGCATCAGAGAAAACTAGTTTATCACATTATACTGCAAATGAAGAAGGTTTGATGGATGTGTTATCTCGGGCTGTTGAAAAGCTAAAAAAAAAAAAAAAAAACAGTATCGAGTGGCCAGCTGATAGACAGGTTTCTAGAATTAAAAGCAATCTAGATGATAGATTTCTGTCTGCACGACCTCAACCTTCTCGCCGGTGCTTACCGTTCTTCCCAGACCTTCATGCTGAGGTTTCAAAGACCTGGGTTAGACCGGTTTCAAGCAGAATTTACACAAATCATTCCAATGCTTATGGTAACATTGTTGGTGCTAAATCTGCTGGTTATGTGACGATACTGTAGGCGGAGGAGACGCTCGCGAGCTATCTCTCTCCTGCTTCATCGTCTTCACTTAAAGCACCGGCTCTTCCACCAAAAAATAAATAAATAAATATATATACCTCTGTGCTGGTGGGGAAGGCTTACTCGGTGGCTGAGCCTGCATGTTTTCATACGATAAAAAAATAATAATAATAAAAATAAAAAGACTTTTATGCAGGCTTTTCAGGCCGACCTGCTCAAAGAAAAATCTGAGGGGGGTCCCCGCCGAGAGAGACTTGCGTTCACCTCCCTTAAGGGTGCCCTGTCTCTCCCGGCGCCCTCAGGGGCCCGTCCTACTAACCCTGCCGAAACAGGGCGTAGAAGGGTCTTGCGAGTGCTTTCCCGAGGGACGCTCGCCGCCTCTAAGGAGGGTTCTGGTGTGTTCAGACCAGTCGTTCCCTGCTGGTGCGCCGTTACAGGGCACTGTGTCTGTCATGTAGATTGTTCAACCAGAGCAAAGTTTTTCGTCGAGTTCGTCTTCCAAAAGGGCACAGCAGAAGCGGAGTGTCACGTCTCGTGCCCCCCTGCAGAGAAACTGGAGGGACGAGGCGGGCGCTCTCCGGCGCGGCCTTTTCGGGGCAGGACTGATCTGAGGACAGTCATTGTCGCCAGAAAGGCCGCGTCGAAAAAGTCCTGACGGGCTGAACGTCAGGACTCTGAGGGTGGTCCCCATCGGGAAAAACTTGAGTTCACCGCACAAAAACACGGTGCCCTGTTTTTCTCGATGCCCTCAGGGGTCTGTTCTACTAACCCTGCCTATACAGGGCGTAGAGAGACTCGGCGAGCGATTTCCCGAGGGACGCTCGCCCCCTCCAAGGAGGGTTGTGGAGTGCTCAGACCAGCTGTTTCCTGCCAGTATGTTACAGGGCGCTGTGTCTGTCACTCGGGATGTTCATCCAGAGGCCAGCCTCGAGAGGCTGGTTCCCTTAGTAGAGTTCCTGGCGGAATGGGTCCCCCACCCAGCAGGGAGTTAGGATACTACTTCATCGGGAAAAAGAAAAATCCTGACGTGCTGAACGTCAGGACTCTGAGGGTGGTCCCTATCGTGAAAGACCTGAGTTCACTGCACAAGAACACGGTGCCCTGTCTTTTCCGATGCCCTCAGGGGTCTGCTCTGCTAACCCTGCCTTCACAGGGCGTAGAGAGACTCGGCGAGCGATTTCCCGAGGGACGCTCGCCCCCTCCGAGGAGGGTTGTGGAGTGCCCAGGCCAGCTGTTCCCTGCCAGTACGTTACAGGGCGCTGTGTCTGTCACTGGGGATGTTCAAATCAGATCCGAGGACTGGTTTGTCATGATAGATCTAAAGGACGTTTACTTCCATGTATCTATCCTCCCTCAACACAGGAAGTTCCTGAGGTTCGCTTTCGGGGGCGAAGCGTACCAATATCGGGTTCTTCCGTTCGGCCTAGCACTGTCACCCCGAACATTCACGAAGTGTATGGATGCTGCTATAGCCCCGCTGAGGTTACAGGGCATCCGCTTTCTGTACTATTTAGACGATTGCTTGATTCTAGCTCAATCGGAACAACGGGCGGTTCGGCACCGAGATGTCGTTCTTGCTCATATCAAGTGACTGGGGCTGAGGCTGAACGCCAAAAAGAGTGTTCTTTCTCCATTACAGAGAACCACTTTTCTAGGTGTAGTGTGGGATTCAACGACGATGCAGGCACGATTGTCACCTGCTCGTATTGCTTTGATTCTCGCCGCAGTAGATCAGGTCAAGCTAGGCCAGTCATCCACTGTAAAACAGTTCCAGAGACTGTTAGGTCTCATGGCAGCTGCGTCCAACGTGATACCTTTTGGCCTCTTGCACATGAGACCGTTACAGTGGTGGCTCAGAACCAAGGGATTCTCCCCGAGGGGAAATCCGCTTCGCATGATCATGAGTTCGCGACGGTGTCATCGCGCCCTGGTTATGTGGAAAGATCCTTGGTTTCTGTCCCAAGGCCCTGTGTTGGGAGCTCCTTGTCGTCGCGTTATGCTAACGACAGATGCCTCTCTCACGGGTTGGGGGGGCGATCATGGATGGTCGCCCGGCTCAGGGTCTGTGGGAGGACCATCATCGTCTGTGGCACATAAACTGCCTAGAGATGTTGGCGGTGTTTCAGGCTCTGAAACACTTCCTCCCAGACCTAAGGGGCCACCATGTTCTTGTCCGGACAGACAACACATCGGTGGTTTCTTATATCAACCATCAGGGGGGTTTGCGTTCTCGCCCGCTTTACAAACTGGCACGTCAGATCCTTCTATGGTCCCAGGGGAAAATTCTTTCTCTGAGAGCTATTTATCTCCCGGGGTATTTTAATCACGGGGCAGACATCCTGTCAAGACAGGGGCCGAGGCCCGGGGAATGGAGTCTTCACCCCGAGGTGGTGGAACTCCTATGGAAACATTTCGGTCTTGCCGAGGTCGACCTATTTGCTTCTCGAGAAACATCACACTGCCCGCTGTGGTTCTCTCTCAGCCATCCAGCCCCGCTGGGGTTGGATGCGATGGTACATCCGTGGCCGAGGTCACGCTTGTACGCTTTTTCCCCGATCGCTCTGCTCCCAGGAGTTCTGGAGAGGGTTCGCCGGGTCGGGCTCAGTCTCCTGCTAATAGCCCCGTTCTGGTCGGCCCGGGTATGGTTTGCGGACCTAGTGTCTCTCCTCGACGGCTCTCCCCTAGAGATACCGATCAGGAGAGATCTGCTCTCTCAGGCGAGTGGGTCGATCCTTCACCCCCGTCTAGAGCTATGGAGGCTGTGGGCTTGGCCTCTGAGGGGGCCCAGCTCATAGATTCTGGTCTCTCGGCTGAGGTCGTTGAGACCATCCTCCGATCCAGAGCTCCCTCCACGAGGAAGTTATATGCCGCGAGGTGGAAACTTTTCACCTCTTGGTGTGGAGAGCGCCAGCAGGACCCAGTTAACTGCCCGGTTGGTACAGTGCTGGATTTCCTGCAGGACCGTCTCTCCACAGGGTTATCCCACTCCACACTGAAGGTGTTTGTGGCGGCCTTAGCTGCTTACCACACCCCTTCAAGTGGAGGTTCCCTCGGGAAACACCCACTTATGTCTCGCTTCCTTCGTGGCACCTTGAGGCTGAGGCCTGCAGTTCGCACGAGGGTACCAGCTTGGGATCTGGCCATCATCTTAGAAGGTCTCTCCCTTGCTCCTTTCGAACCCATTGAGGAAGTTTCGGAAAAGTTTCTTACTCTTAAGACTATCCTTCTTCTTGCTATCTCATTTCTAAAAAGAATTGGAGATATTCAAGCACTTTCGGTGGCTCCCTCGTGCCTGGAATTTGCTCCTGGTTGGTTAAGGCCTTTCTCTTTCCGAGACCAGGTTATGTTCCTAAGGTTCCAACTGTTTCTGTTAGACCTATAGTTCTGCAGGTTTTCTGTCCTCCGCCTTTTCTGACGTCAGACCAGGAGAAAATTAATTTGCTGTCCCCAGTTTGGGTTTTAGATGCGTACGTCCACAGAGCTGCCCTGTGGAGGAGATCGGAACAACTGTTCGTCTGTTTGGGTCACCTAAGAAAGGGTGTCCTGCATCTAGGCAAAGGATGAGCAAGTGGGTGGTCGAGGCCATCCCACTTGCTTATGGTTCGGCCCATCAGCCTTCACCTTTGGCTGTAAGGGCTCGTTCCACCCGGAGTATGGCTGCTTCTACAGCTCTTCTTTCAGGAGCTTCTCTTCAGGACGTTTGTGATGCGGCAGGCTGGTCCTCACCGCACACTTTCGTTAGATTTTATTCCCTCGATCTTAGCTCCACTCCTGGGGCTCAGGTTCTCTCGTCGGCTTGTGTCTCCTAATGACACACGACGGGGATTTGGTCGTATGGGGATGTGGGTATTGCGTTCCCACTGCGATTACACGCAGCGGTAGTCCCTGAAGGGGAACGTCCCGGGTTACGTATGTAACCCTAGTTCCCCGAAGGGACGGACGCTGCGTGTCCTGCCATACTCTCGGCATCCCCTTGGGTCGCTGCTTCAGTAACTTTTAAGCTGGCGTATTGTGTACTCAGGGGATATTTATAGCTTCCTGGTCGATGACGTCACTCGCCGTACGCTCATTCTCTCCATTGACTGATTTCATTCATGCTTCAGACGCGTCACGCTGAGGGCGTTCCCACTGCGATTACACGCAGCGTCCGTCCCTTCGGGGAACTAGGGTTACATACGTAACCCGGGACGTTTTCATTTGTTATTTATTTTATTTTTGACTTAAGGCGACCCCTATTTTATTTGTGAGTGTTTACACCTGTTGAGCCTGAACATTCCCACTCAGTTCAGTTGAATTAAATTAAATTTGGGATTTAATTAAATCAATTTGCTTAGTCGATTTCCATTCTAGTTACTAGAGCTATGAGAACACTCGATGTTTACCCTTTTATTTTGATTTTATTTCAATTTATTTACTTCAGGTTTCAGCCTGAATCCTTATTCAGCTCAATAAAGCTTAACTAGATTTGAAATTTAATTACATTGCCTGATACGCTCTCCCTTTAGTCTCCTAGAGCTATAAGGACGTAACTGTACCTTTACTTTATTTTAGATAAAGTCACTATCACTAGTCACTATCCTCATCTTCTTTCTCTCTATAGGATTACAATATCTAGCGACTGTTGTTTCCTTAGCGAGTTACACAGGTCAGTAATATTCTACTTCCTGTTTGTGTTTTACCCCTCCTCACTCCTTAGCACCAAGCTAAGTACATGAAGTACAGATAACACCAATGCACAGCAGGCCCCAGACAGAACTGCAAACACTTCCCGTGGTTTCTTCTTCTGTTGAACTTGATGTTTGATGTGTCCCTGCCAGTTTAGTCTAAAATAGCAGCTTACCCATAAGGAACAACAGTCTACTTATGTCTCCTAGCTAAACTTAAATAGGTAAAACACTCCTTTCTTCCTCTTCATTTCTGGTTTCATCCTATCTCTTATTTTTGTTTTACTCTATTTTGTTACTCTCGAAGTATAACATCTGAAAAGAACCAACATGCAATTTTTTTTTTTTTTTTTTTTTTTTTTTTGAGTAATAGGTTATGACATGTAAGAAACCAGTCATCAGTCGACGCTGCTTAATGCACATCTACTAAGATAATCAAAACCTTTTGTGTGTGTGCTCACCAAAACCTAAATTTTTGCTGCATCTACAAGCAGAGTGATACCTAGCGGTCAAAACTGTTCACTAGCTGAAAAGTCTGCTTTTATGCATAAGAGGGACGTAACTATATAGGCTTAGACAAGCTTTGACGTACAGCTAATCTATTTTCTTACTCTGTAAACAAATAGAATAAGTTGTTTAAAGTAAAGAGAAGAGTTCCATGAGTAAAAGTAACAAATGCCAAAACACATTTGCATTTTACTGAATGTAACAAGTTCTTGAAAGACTTAAAGTATAGAAATCCCCTTCTAAACCGTTTAAACATGCATAACTCAGTAAAATGTGCAGACACTCTGCAGATACTGTTGAATTGTTCTGACATGCCCTGGTTCCCATGACAACAACTGGTCACAGGAAGTGCTAACTTGTGATGTCACGTTGTAAACAAACCAGCCTACATGGCTAGGCTAACCTACCCTAGCATTCACCCAGCTTAGGCTAAGCTAAATAATAACTTCTACAGTTAGCAGTTAGCATCATTCACTGGAAGCCTTAATTGCAGCTTTTGTTTACACAATTCAAAGTATTCTCGAATACTTTCTTTTACCCCAGTTAGGGTTTGTAATTCCTCACTTTCCTTACTTTCAATTCTTCTCAGCTAAACTTTCACCTTCACTAATTAACCATAGTCCTGGCTGGGCACTGTAAGCCAAATTTGCAGATGCCCTGTCAATTAAACTTAAGTTTAACTACATGTTAACTGTGCAGCTAGAGAAGAATTCGTATAGTAATAAGAATTTCCATCAGCATGTTGACTAAACATTTGGAGGGACACAGAGTGTGACCTTGAACACGCAACCGCTGTAACCCACTGTGGAGTGTTGGTGCAGGCAAATCCAAAGTTAGTCAGTAGTGCTACTGATTATTATCACATTCAGATCATTACCGCTGTTTTGATTACTTACTTTATGTTTATTTATTCTTTTAAATTTTTGTTTTCATTATTTATTTATTTACTTTTTCCACTTTGATAATAATAGCAGTCAGCTATTCCCCGGTCTATTTGGTCATCTATATGATTTAATTTAATTTCCTCTCTTGTTCGAATGTGGTTCCATTTCCCATTGGGCCCAGAAAGGAAACAGAGACACCTTTATTTGTGATTGTGTTTACTTTCAACAAGTGCACTCATTTTTGTGACATTTTTGAAAAGACTTTGCTCAAACTCCGCTGGTCACAGCCCCGGACGGGGTGGCCTACCACATGACCAGCGACACACCGCTGCACCTGGCCCCACATGTGCAGCCCATGACCAAAGACACTCACTATCTCTGCCCTAGCAAACCCTTCCTCAAAGACAACACTGACGGAATCTGCGGTTTGCAACCCATGATCAGCGACACACGCTGCCTTGCAGAAGCCAAGCCTCGCACGCAAGTCACCGAGATACAAGCAGAGACTGTAGGTGACAGATGGCTCGTCAACACTCCCGTGCGAACAGCTACGCTCACTTACAACCAACATGACACTGCCACCCGTGTCACCTTGCTCAAACAGAGCGTGTGGGTTCAAGTACCGAAAGGTGCCATCCTCCACCTGGATGACCTGAGATTGTTCCATCTTCCAAGCAAAGAGTACAGATTAGCACTGGAAACCCCATCCTTCTTCAGGAACCACACTGTCACCCTAACTCCAGAACGGGAATTGTGGTTTGCAAAAGGGGGTCCCAGTGAATTGACATTGCTCCTATCGACATAGCCCTCCAAGCTTTGTCTCGACTGCCAGTCTTGACTACCGCACCTGTTGTCCAAGCCTGGACCGCAGCCGACACTGCGCGGTGCATCTCTACGGTAATCGGCCACACTCTGACACTAGGTTTGGCCTCCACTCTGTAAAGGAGACTCAACGAGATGCGAACATCTTCAGCCAAGCTCACGAAAGCCGTGCCTGAAGGTCTCAGACGGAGTCCCCGGAAAGGGGGTGCCAAGTCAGAGACCACGCTGAACCTCAGCAAGCCGAATCCTCAGCTCTAAGCTCCACCTGCTATCCTTAACATCCTGGCCCACCTGCCATCAGCCCGTCGTGACGATTTGTCGTCCGATGATGTCCACAAAGGGACGTCATCCTACGAAAAGGGGGACTGTAGCGACACTGACGGGTATCCGGCCAAAGGTTCGGAATTAGCAAATCCTGGTCAGTGGATTAAAATTACTGGAAGCTAATTTAATCAACCACAATCAACTCTACCCTTCTTTTTGGCTGTGACACAAAGAAGTGTTGTTCGGACTTGATTGAGTCACTGACTACAATTCGCACACACGGCAGTTCTCTCTAATGATTAAGTCAAAGAAGACTTTGTTTACCACCAAAAGACATTTGACCAAGAGCCCCGCTTTGGCGAGATCACGCGGAGAGCGCCCCGAGGGTTTCCTACGAAGATGACAAGACGAGCATTGTCAATTTAAATCCGCACACACAGGATTCCCCGGAGAAAACGCTGACTGAACAATCACATCCACGCATACCCGCACACAAACGACCTTCCTGTATGCATGCATATCTAATTAGTTTTGTCTTATTCTATAGATGTAATTTGAACTGTTCTGTAACTTCGAACCTTAAGTTTATTTCTAAAGAAAGATTCTATAACTCTCCCTCTTGCAAGGTCATAAAACTTTATGACTCCCAAAAGGAATTCCAAGGGAAAATCACGGCTCCCACTTGAATTCTGATGAAGAAAGAGGAATAGACTCTGCAATCTTATATTGTCTATAAGTATAACCACTTAAGAAATGCATAAACATGAATTTGATATTTCCTAGGTCATGGTAGCAGGTATTATGGCTTTATAGTCGTGTGAAGAAACTTTAAAATGCTTGTAATTCTGCATATGAATGTAACTATGTTCTTCTACTTTTACCTGCCATGTCTGGTAGCTGTTTGACCGTCTTGTTTTGACTGAACCAGTCATACATAGGATATTACTGTAAAATCTATTGTCCGGTTTGTCCAATCTTTCTGGGTAGGAATGACAAAATGTTATACCATCATAAATGATCCTGACAAGACAAAGAGGAATCTTCCGCGGGCACTTTTCTCCCAGCTGATTGGTGCCTTCATGCCAGAAGGGGCGTGAACCTAAGTGTCCTTAAAGAGACGCGCCGAGCTTCCCTTCTCCCCTTCTTCTGAAAAACGCTTCTGAAAGCTTCCTGAAAACTCTCTGCCTAAACTCCCTGGCTCTTCCTGCTCTTCGTGGCTTCATCATGTGACTCCTCGTGCATCTGGACCTCGCCTTAGTGTGATGATCCATCGTTTCTCTTTTTGTTTTCTTCAAGTTTATTTTATCTTTTTCGAAGTCTCCTCTGTTCATGTCTTCTCGCGAAGAAAATGAACACAGCCAGACTGGCAAGCTTCACCTACAAGGACATTCAAACACGCCGCGCTCGCTGGACGAACCCGAACGCTCGGCATCCACATGACAGAGATACACGCACACGCCGTTTTCAGATCGGTCACACCCAAGAGCTTTACCTGTGCAAGTATCCGTTTTACTATGCTTATTTGAGATCTGTTGATCCTTGGTGTCTAAAAAGGTTCTGTCTGTGATGAATTTTGCCAAACTAGAAGATCTCTCATCTTCTTACTCTCTCTCTCTCTCTCTCTCTCTCTCTCACTCCTGTTTGTTATTCGTCTGTCTCGTTAGTTTTACTGTTTAACTGTACATACATGTATCCTGTGTTCAAATGTAGAATTCTGTATCCGTAGTTTCAATTATTAAAACCATATTCTTGATTGATCCTGAAGTGCTCATTTACCAGTCAATGAAATGCGATCCTATAGCTACAAAAGCTTTATCATTGACTACGTTGGGTAGTCTAATTTTATAAACACCTGAAAATTAATGTTCACGGCCGGAACATTGAGATTTCTTGGAGTTTATAAAAAGGGATAACGTTGTTGAATTAATTGATGGGTTAATCTTACAGCCGTTTGCTGGACAAACCGATTGTTTGATAGCCAATTGATTCCCTTAAAGTTATCTCATATAATCGATCTGTTATGAGACCATTGATATATGAATGAGGAATTATAATTTGTTATGATTGATCATTCATATATACAATCGATCTATTTTCAATTTCGATAATTTAACTGTAATATGCAATATATTAATCATATTCATGATTAATTATTAAAATTCCCTATGCATAATTTGAGCTAATTAAGGCACATCTCAATGTGGCTACAAACTCCTGGCAGGTGTAGCTGTAGTTCACTTTCACAAGGAGTTCACTTTTTATGAGGTCCACAGTTGCGCGGTTCCTTGTCTCTGTCCACGCAGCAGTCATCAAAGAAAACACTCTCTCCACGAACGCGTTGGTGACCGGAATGCTCAAAGCCAAAGATACCAGAGCTGTTATGTTTGGGGCACGGACGTGCTTCAACAGAGCTGTCCACTTAGATGCAACAGGATTTGTTTTTGTTGCGATTTCCTTTACGTGCGGCAAAATAACACAGAATTCATCATACAACTGAACTGGTTCATGTCCAGTTTAAAGCTCATTTTTAATGCTTCAGCTGCTCCACGGAGGTCTTGAAAGCTAAATTCCCTCTTGATAGCCAGGCATGAGATGGGCTTTAGGTAGTTGCCATCAGTGAAATCAAACCACTTGTGCAGGTAAGCAAGCGCTCTTTGATAGAACATAAGAAAGTCCTGCTCTATAACAGCAACCTGTGCGGTGGGAAACTGCTGCAGGAGAGTACTGGTCTCGAATCCAAAGAATCGATCCTTTTCTCTTTGCGCTAGTTTCAACTTGAGATTGGTCATCAACTCGAAAAGTTCACACACAGTTGTCTCGTCTCCCTCAACTTTAAGCACTGCGTCGAAAAAAACTTTAAGGCTATTTTGCAAAAACAACAAGTATGCCTGGAGTTCACAGGGCACGTCTTCTCCATCCTCACAATTTGCGAGTAATTTCCAAAGTGCTGACGGACAGCGCTCTTCTCCAAGAGATAAAAAATAGCTTTTCACAGCTGGCCAGGAGTCGTGCAGACGTTTAACAGCAGGCCACAAACTTAACCACCGTGTCGGCACATTCTTGTAAAGAGCAGTGTACTCCTCGTCCACAAATTCAAACACTTCCTTTAATTCTTGCACACGTTTAGCTGAAGACGAAAAGTGATTGTAAACTTTTGCGACTATGTTCTCAATGTCAATTCTCAGCTTGTCGCCTGCATGCCTCCCACAGTTGTGCAGAATATGGGCAACGCAGTTGGCCTTGATAATTGATGCATTCTTGTCCGTCAGTTTTTTATACACGGAGTTATGCACACCATAATTGACGCTGGCGTTATCAGCCGAGTATGCAGAGATCCGTTCTAACCCCAGGTTACTCTCCTCGAGCCTTGAAACGACCTGGTTGAAAATCGCATCAGAGTTTTCGTTGCAATCATCATAAAAGTCCAACAGTTTGTTCTGCACTCCTAGGTCGGGTGTATAATACCTTAATGCTAACGGGAATAACTTGGTTGTTCCATGGTTTGATGCATCAGACGCAATGGAGAAATGTGGAAGAGAATCCGGTCTATCTGCAATCATTGGCGTATTTAACTGTTTCAAGCATGTTTCTAAAGATGCTGGTGCAAGCACACCTGTAACAATGGATGCACTCTTCGTTCTTCCACAAGCCAGCTTCTTTGCTATTTCTGAATCGGGGAAAATGACTGGGGCAAGTTTAGTAGTACAGTCGCCGGACCTATACGATAAACCATGCTGCACATTATGGTATACACTTGTCACTTCAGCTGCTGTGATTTTATTTTGGTTGCTATCTTTCGGTGGAGAGAAAAAACTTGTCATGCTAGCGTTAGCATTTCTTTGTTGTGCATTTCTCTTGTGACTTTCCCCATCTCCATGCCTCCTTACATCCCCCTCACCTCCATGCGTGATGGTGAAACTTCGGTGGCATACACTGCAATCTCCTTTTTTAGGGTCACCTGTAACTGGTTTTAACCATGTGTGTTTTTTCTCCCATTCCTTATTATAGGAACAAAGACGCTTTTTCTTTTCGGGAGCTCCGGAAAGATCCATTTTTCTGTTGCCGTTTTTTTTTTCGTTTGTGTGTGTGTGTTTTTTTTCTCAGTGTTTGTTTTCCCGCTCTGGTTAGAACCAATAATAACGGCTGCGCCGCGCATGTTCAGTGTTTTCTTATTAACATTTTTTTTATTGTAGAATTTTAATTTAAAGGACGATGAAATAAAATTATGCAGACAAAATTAAAATGTGGGACACTGCTTATGACTTGCGGGACGCGGGACAAAGCTTTGAATTTCGGGACTGTCCCGCAAAATGCGGGACAGGTGGTCACCCTACTGCACTGACGTAAGACCTTTTTGTATCTTTTCACAACCTGATTTGGATTTACAGCTGCAAAAAACAAACAAACAAAAACACATGAATAACCAAGCTGTGAATATATCCATAACCTTGAAAAATGCTTTACTACTGTTTTCGTTAATGTAACATTTAATTATGACATACATGTTTGTAAATCTTACATTATGTAACATATGCATTATTGGCTTATTGTAAACTTTTTATTATAGGCTGTTCTTAAACATTGAAATTACTATTTTAAAACATACTCTAGATAAATAATGACATTAATATCAACAGTATTCTTGATCAACATACTGTGTATACTATGGTAAACACTGGTAATTAGTTTTTAAATTCTCTTTTTTATTTATAATTACAGATCCTGAGGATAAAAAACTTTTTACAGCCTGAAAGACTATATGAGACGCAAACTAGTTGTATCTTCTTGTAAATGTATAACCAAAACAACACATACACACTGGGACCAGTTGTATCATTGAAGTGTACTGTGAACCAAAGGGCCCATCATTACAAGAACACTACAATTTTTGTCTTTTATCTTGTGTATTGCAGGCTCTCCATAAGGAGGCCCTAGACATGACAACGTCACTCCTGAAGAATAATCTACACTGTCACCTTCAATAAAGATTTTTCCCGAAACCCTAATGTCTGATCCAGCCACCAATCAACTGTTCAGCTAAATAAAAGCTAACACTACTTACCTCTCTTTACAAAGTTTCTTTCCTTCCTTATCTTCTCTTTCTTCTTCTTCCCCTTCTGGTTCTTCTTTTTCTTGTACTTGTTGCACTTTTTTACTTTCTTTCTCTGATAATCAGAAGACGAGGAGGAGGAGGAGGAGGATGATGAATAAGACAAGGAAGACGATGTAGGGGAGTAAGATGTTGCTTGCTTGAATGACTCTGATGAGTTAGAAAACTGAGTCATTGAGGTCATCCGAAACATCTATCCCAGCACTACTTTTCTTCTTGTCTAATGCAGAGAGAGAAATATTAATGCTTTGACACATAACACCAAAATACAGTTATATACTCATCCGAATAAATATAATTTTCCTTTTGTCAGAGATAAGCATTCTTAAAAGGTTTGTTACTTTAATAGTAAACATGTGGTCAAATGTAAAAAAGTGTTCCTTATGTTTACTGTCAGTTTGTCATGTTTCCTTTTCTGAATAGCTAGCTATACCCAAGTAAGTTAGGGACAGTTCCTGTACCCCATGGTTTTGGTATTTCTTACTTACCCACTTGTCTTACGTATTTTCAAATTTATTTTCCTTTTTGGCCAAAGTGTGCAAGTAGACATAAATACTTATAAATTGTGAGATTTTTTTGTGTCCTCTCACAAACACAGGGATCCCATTATGAGCATGACATTCAATAACATTCAAGGACAATGACTTAAAGTAAATGAAAATTCTACCTGTTTTCTAAATGTATGTTATAGATCTTGTTGTGAACAATCCGTGTATGTTTCATTTTACTCAGATGTGCGTCACAATACGGGAGACAATATCTGTTCCTGCTTACATTTTATCACGTCTTTAAGACCCCTGTAGTTATCCAGCGAGTTTGACATAATTTCAAAACAAATTATGCAAATATTAAGGTGTTTTGGAGTTTCTTTTAGCAGTTTGCCATAGCTTGTCAACATGAAGTTTAGTTACCGTGAATGCAATTGTAAATTTGATAGTTACATTCTGACAACTGCTTCAGTAGAGAGTCTCTTTCTTCGGTCAACTCAGCAATATGCTTTGATTGAGGTCTTCTTCTTTCTTTGCAAACAGCCCAGCTGTTGGGGATTGTGTCACTCCTGAAACGATACAGAAAGTTGTTAACAGAATATGTTTGTGTGAATTTCTATAAATTAACCATAAAATTAACTATACTGTCTAAAATAAGGCTTTGTGTTTAGGCTTAGTTTATATCCTGATATATTTTGTGCTTTAGACGCAACGGTACGTATAGTATTATTGTTGAATCAGTTTTACATCACTTTAATTTCATTAGCACATTTTTGTATTTTTAAACAAGGGAAAGGCTCTGGGCCTGGTTTTGTACCTATCAGGTCATTATGCAAAAGTGTACACTTTCAAATCACCTAACCCACATGTTATGTTTAAATTTCAGAATTGACTTTAATCTGTGGGGTCATATTGACCCTAAATATTTTAATACATGATACATTAATCATATTGAAATGTAATTTTTGTTTATGCACATTGTCTTTTCTGAACAATATTTTAAAATAAAATAATAGGAAAAAACATGTCTTTCATTATTTATACATTTTATTTTTCATACTGTCACATGTCTGTCTTGTTCAGTTTTCCCGCTCCTCGCTTGTCTTCAGTTGTCTCACCTGTTTAGTTAATTACCCTCATTTGTGTCACCTGTCATCATGCTAATCATTCTCTGTATTTAGTTTCCCTCAGTTCATTCAGTCTTCGTCTGTTATTAGTTGTATTTTGCGTGTGCGTGTAATCTTGCCTATCTGAACCTGCCTGTACTTTATATATTAGTAAATCGTGTGAATTGGAGCCTTTTGACTTTGAGACTTCTTCTACCCACACCACACCCGTGACAGAATAACGGACTAGAAAAAGCATGGAAGTTGGCTGCTTCCTATCAACCCCAGCCGATCATTTGGTCCATTGTTTTCAGGACCGTCCTGCCTGAGTCTCGTCCTGCCTGAGTCTTGTCCCGCCAAGACCGTCCTACCTGAGTCTCTTCCCGCCGAGCCTGAGCTTCGCGTCAGCCCTGCCGAGCCTGCGTTTCACGTCAGTCCTGCCGAGCCTGCACTTCACGTCAGTCCTGCCGAGCCTGTGAATCACGTCATGCCCGCCGAGCGAGAGACCATTTACGTCATGCTCCCCGAACCTGAGCCTTCTGTTCCCGAGCCTGAATTCCCACCCAGCCTCCCTCTCCCACCTCCTTCCATCTGCCACCTCTCTACTCCTCTGCTTGTGCCTGTCAGCTCCTCATCTAATCTCCTTCTGCGAGGTGGAGTTGCCATGGGTCCGCCAGCCTGCAGCTCCAGTCTGGTCGGTGGATCCCCCGTCTCAACCTCCAACCTCCGTGACCAGAACTCCGCCTCAGCCCAACAGTCCATTCATGTCCCCTTGGCTCCTACCTCCTTCAGCTCCATTGTGGCCCATCAGTGCACCAGTTCCGCCAGGCTCCCTCGTCCCCCCGGATCCACCTTGGTCACTCGTCCACCTTCCCTCACCTCTGGACTGCACTCCTCTGGCTTCACCTCGTCCCCCCGGCTCAGTTGGACTCCTCACTCCCTTCAGTTCCCCTTTGGTCCTCACTCCCTCTGCCTTCACCGCGCCCTTCTGTGTCCCCGCCTGCACCTCAGTCGCCTCACCGCCATGTCCCGCTGGATCTTCGGCATAGCCTGGGCTTGTAGGCTCTCCGGCTCCACCCTGGTCTCCTCTACCACCTGCTCCGCCCCCGTCAGTCGGCACCCTGGAGTCATCAGCCCCGCCTCCTCCATGGCTCCTCCCTCCGTCTGCTCTGCCCCCGTCAGTCGGCACCCTGGAGTAATCAGCCCCGCCTCCTCCATGGCTCCTCCCTCTGTCTTCTCCGCCATGGCCACCCGAAGAGTCTTTTCTGCCCTGGCCGCCTGCCTTTGTTTACCCTCTTCTGCCTTTCGTCCTCCTTTTATGTCCCCTCCATCCACTGTTGGTCCATCTACGGCACGAGGCCGCACCTACTGGGAGGGGGGTGTAATGTCACATGTCTGTCTTGTTTAGAATTTCCGCTCCTCGTTTGTCTTCAGTTGTCTCACCTGTTTAGCTAATTAACATCATCTGTGTCACCTGTCATCCTGTTAATCAGTCTCTGTATTTAGTTTCCCTCAGTTCGTCCGTTATTAGTTGTATTTTGCGTGTGCGTGTAATCCTGCCTATCTGAACCTGCCTGTACTTTATATATATATTAGTAAATCGTGTGAATTGGAGCCTTTTGACTTTGAGTCTTCTTCTACCCACACCACACCCGTGACACATACGTTATTTATGTATGTATTGCTTAATTAATTGCTTTGTCTACATACAAATACTCCTTTAAAATCACTGTACTAAATTAAACATTCATTTGAGCTTTTTGTATTCTCTGTTACATTAATTAAAATGTTTAGTCTTGAAGCATCTCCTTTTTTTTATTCACTTAATATTTACATACGTTTATCACATTAATTTAAAACCATACAAATCTGTTTAAAAAAAGCATTTGAGCCAAGATGTTTAGATGCCAAGATGACCTTTCAGATATTGCAGAGTGAGATTGTATATGTCATTGCAGAATAGCTAGTGTATAAGGTTAGTAAATGTAACTAAGTAAATGATTAGCCTTTTCTCTATAGTGATTATATATATATATATATGTGTGTGTGTGTGTGTGTGTGTGTGTGTGTGTGTGTGTGTGTGTGTGTGTGTGTGTGTGTGTGTGTGTATTTATAGCACTAAGGCCAATTAACGCTGGTGCTTCACGTTGTTGCAAAAACTGCAGGTATAAAAAAAAAGGTTTTGGTGCAATTCAACTTAAATTCATTAGCTAAGTACATTGTTTAAAGTTAGCTAGCAGAAGTGTTACCACTGTGTGGTAAATGTATACTTACCTCTGCTGCTGCCCGGTTCACACAGTTCCCTTTCAAAAGCTACACTCAATGCTGCGCTTGATTCAGCACTCTGGGAACACTTTTTGTGTAACCGGCTGTGAATATATGTGTGCAACACATCAATGGAATTGACTTTGAACTTGTATAGCCTCAGACAGTGTTGCAGCTATTGCCGGGTATCTCTCTTTGGGTCCTAAAGACAATATAAAGGAATACACTGCCCTCCTCATTTTAACGGTGTAGTTCCCCCTACCGTGAAACCGGAGTAGGCTCATATGTTGTCTCAAGATAATCTCTTCTGGACAAAGAGGCCATAGAACATGTTCCCCTTCCAGAGAGAAGATTCAGGCTACTACAGTCAATATTTCCTGGTTCCCAAAGAGAAACAAATGGGGGACTGCTTTTGATTTTAGATCTTCGAGGCTTGAAACTTTCAGTCAGAACGCTCAAGTTCAAGATGCTAACTATCAAGACGATCGTGTCACAAATTCAACATCGCGATTGGTTCGTCACGATCGATCTTAAAGATGCATATTTTCACACAAAAATGTTGCCACAACACGCGAAGCTTAACAACCTTGGGTCCTTCCATTCGACCTAGCCTTGTTACATAGATGACTGGCTGATACTGGCCCAGTCTCAAGAGCTTGTGCTTCGACAATTGCTATGTTTACATGCAACCAAATAATTCATTAGTAATCGGATTGACTGCTCAATTGGACTGAAAAGCCTTCATGTAAACATCTTAACCCCAGCAAGCAGGTTTTGCTGGATTTTCTTCACATAGTAGCAAAATAGACTTAAAATACTCTGTCATTTATGGTCATACAGACCAAAGAAATATGAAAAAATAAACTGTAAAAGGTCTTTTGTATGTGCCCACTTACAATCAAAACAAAACATTGTGCTTTTGTAAAATAAAGAAAATAAACAGGGTGAGGTGTGCTACCTGGCCCTCCGTCTCTGTGAACTTTTTTTCTGGAGCACGTCTCTAACTGAAACAAAACTCAGCGAATACTTGTCACACAGACATGAGCAATATGTCTTTATAAACTTTAAGTGTCTACTTTTAAAATTATCTAATTCCAAACGAAAGCAAATATTATCTGTTTAAGCCACTTTTATGAAACCAACAAGAGGTCAAGTTTCTCAAGCACGTCCTCATTATCTCTAATGTGACCACACCCACGAGTGCAAAAGCGATTCACATGCAAATCGTCCACGTGAAGGAGCGTGAACCTGTAAAAGCCCCCGTCATCTCAAAACAAAGCATCCAACTTCATCATTTCTCTGCTTTTCATCGAGTTTGGAAGACACGCTGTGAATTTACCTTGGATTTACCTCAGAAGAAGAATGCGATTTGAAGATAAGAAAGATGTTAAGGTAAGAAATGTATCCTCACTTACATTAGTTACCTATTATTACCTATTTTAATGTGTAAGCAATTGTAAAAATTGTAACAGTTTTGAAACATGTATGTAAACATGCAAATTGGCCTGTATGGTACATAAAGTTTTGGTGGTGTTTGAGAAAATATTTTTTGTAAATTAAAAGATGTCATCATTGAATGCATTTTGTGCCAAAGAAATTAATGATCTATAGCCCACATAGACTTAAAAAGTGACTTAAGTATTGAGGAATGTGTCTTTAAAAAACTGTAACTTATATCAGCAAGTACAGATAATGTATTTTAGAATGTTTTTATAGCCATTATATATAACTTTTTGTTAATTGAATGACTTTTGTTATTCACTTTGTTCTCGCCACGAAGGCCTAGCCTTGCTGCTGACATGATGTTAAAATATAAAAATAAATAACTTCAAAGCAAGTAGACTTAACTCAGATTTTCTAATTTATATATTGTTGCAAGCAATAAATCATTAAAACAAGGTATTGCTTCAGATCAACATCTTTATTCAGGTTTGATATCTTATATTTCACTACTGAACTTCAACAAAATACTGATTTAATAGCATAATTTAACCATATTTCCCAATGAACAAAACGCAATTATACTAACATCAAATCAGCAGCAAAGTAACTTATTACCAGTGCAGCCCAACATGCTCTATTTGCTGTACTGTGTCCTAATCACAATGATATTACTTTAAACATTAGTAATATATAATATAATATAATATAATACAACCATTACGTCACAGACTGCATTTCACTTCATCCTCTCTGGCACCTGACCACGCACACCTGGATCTCATCTAGCCCTCACCAGCAATGTATAGAGCACACACACTCTATGGCCTCGTTTACACTGTCAGTGAAATGTGACCCAATTCCGAATTTTTGCTCATATGTGATGTGACACAGATCGGATGTGTTCTATGACCATGTAAACAGGAAAAAAAACGCATGCATTCGGATATTTCGAGATCGGTTTCAGGCCTCGTTCATATGTGGAAATAAATCAGAGATAAATCAGATATGTGCCAATGTGACTGTCATGTAAACAAACAGGCAGATCGGATTTTCTGAGGCATTATCCGCGGTTTAATGACGAGAGCAACCCCGATGCGCATCTGCAAAGGGACGGATGGCCCGACGAAACGTTGTGTCGTCGTAGGAGAGGAATGTGGACAAACGTTGACAACATATCAAAGGTTGTCTTGCTCATCGAAAATTTCGGACACACTGCTCCTTGTTAAAGCCCGCCACAATATGCTCCCACCAGTCCTGAGATCTCTCTCGCACACAATAACTGAAGCATATGCGCAGGCTGCAATGATGGCACTTTTCGTCCTCCTCCACCTTAAAATCATGTTGATGTTTGGCGAACTTCACATATATCGCAGAGCTAGCACCTAAGCATATTTCACGTTCGTCCATCTGTGCAAGAATCCCCTTTAAGCATGCGCAATGTTTCAGATAGTATGTCAAGTGTAAACACATTAATCGGATATGGGTCCCAATTGAAAGAACATGTAAACGGACGGTCAAAAAAATCGGATATAGGCAACAAATCAGAATTGGGCATCAAGACCTGTGTCACGGGGTGATGAAAGCCAGAACTACAGGCCAAGAAGTTGTTGTGGCGGGGAGACAACGAAGCAGGAAAAACACGCCGGGAACGAATGCTAATGAAGGTAATCGCTGGCAGCTGCTGGAAAAATATAAGCAGGCGATTGTACTAGGAGGTACATAAAAGAAGCTGACGCTGGAGAGAAAGTAGTTCGGGGGAGCGAGGAAGGATTGGTAAAGACGCAGCAGAGACACAGCGAAGAAGGGACTGGAGGCAGAGAGATTGGATTCATCCTGAGATAAGTGCTTGGTTATTCTCTGTCATAATTATTTCATGAAGAAGCATTGCGTTGACATACTGCTGAAGTTCACGATCCTCTGTCTATTTTTAGAAGATGGATTTTTGGAAATGACACAGCAGTGAGAGCTCTGTTTGAATCAGCGCATGGAGAGTTCATCTGTTGAGGTTGTCGTCTGGGCCCGCACTCTGCCTTAAGGATTTGAGGTTTGTGCGTGCTGTGCTGAGTTTCAATTATCACGTAGGAATTGAGTGTGTTGTAGTGTATACACGAGTGTGGGACGTCGCAGAGTGTACGGGCGACCAGCCTATAATCCCTCGACAAAGTTGTGAAACATACTTGCATCCTTTCTCTCTGTCTGGGTCCCGTGAAGAGCCTGTTAAAATTGTAAAGTATACTTATCTCCCTTCTCTCTGTCTGAGTTCAGTGAACAGCCTGCTCAAGTGAAGTATACTTACTTCCCTTCTCTCTGCCTGCGTTCAGTGAAGAGCTTGCTAAAGCTGTGAAGTACACCCACTTCCCTTCTCTCTGTCTGAGTTCAGTGAAGAGCCTGCTCAAGTTGTGAAGTATACTTACCTCCTTTCTCCTTGTCTGAGTCCAGTGAAGAGCCTGTTAAAGCTGTGAATGAAGAGCCTGTTCAAATGAAGCATACTTACCTCTCTTCTCTCTGTCTGAGTCCAGTGAAGAGCCTGCTCAAGTGAAGTACACTTGCCTCCCTTCTCTCTGCCTGCGTTCAGTGAAGAGCTTGCTAAAGCTGTGAATGAAGAGCCTGCTCAAGTAAAGCATACTTACCTCCCTTCTCTCTGTCTGAGTCCAGTGAAGAGCCTGCTCAAGTGAAGTATACTTGCCTCCCTTCTCCCTGCCTGCGTTCAGTGAATAGCCTGCTAAAGCTGTGAATGAAGAGCCTGCTCAAGTGAAGCATACTTACCTCCCTTCTCTCTGTCTGAGTCCAGTGAAGAGCCTGCTAAAGCTGTGAATGAAGAGCCTGTTCAAGTGAAGCATACTTGCCTCCCTTCTCTCTGTCTGGGTCCAGTGAAGAGCCTGCTAAGGCTGTGAATGAAGAGCCTGTTCAAGTGAAGCATACTTACCCCCCTTCTCTCTGCCTGCGTTCAGTGAAGAGCCTGCTCAAGTGAAGTATACTCACCTCCTTTCTCCTTGTCTGAGTCCAGTGAAGAGCCTGTTAACCCTCTGGGGACCAAGGGGTTTTTGGGGCCCTTGGGGTGTTTTGACATGCACTGACATTTGTGCTTTTTTTCAGTTATTTATAAACATGTTAATGGCAAAGGTGTAAATTCACTCTATATAGCACAAACGGGGCTACCATAATATGTGAGCAACATGTATGTACATGTTTGTATTTTTGAGAGAATATTATTTATGCATGGTTATTGAAAAACTTAAAAATAAAAGTTTCTGAAATAAGGCCACAAAACACATATTGATTATTTCTTCACAAGACTTTTGAAAATTGTATCACATAGTCTAGAATATTTGCTCCAAAACTATGTGAGAATCATCCTGACTACTCATTCAGATAAGTCAATGAAGTCTTTTAGAATGTGTATGACGTGTTTTGTTTGAGAAAGCTTTATGCGAGGAGGTGTGATCTCTCATTAATATGTATGGCATTTCACACCTAAGAAAGACAAAGACCCTCCCATAATGTCCCTATTAGGTGCTATCAGGCCCTATCATTAAGAGGAGCCTTGCACAAAGAATGAGGAGATTTAAAAAAGAATGGCTTTTAGATTGTTTGGATTTATTTACAACACAACATAATCCAAAGATACACAACAAAGGACTGGTTTCTGGTTAAAATTGCTTTTTAATTATATATATATATATATATACACACACACACACACACACACACACTGCTTAGAATAAGTGAACACACCCATGCTAAAGTTGACTAAAAAGAGGAATAAAAAATCTTAATGCCTTAATTTAAAAAATGAGGAAAACTCCAACCTTTAGGGACATGAATAATGTCCCTGAATTCTTTGTGAATGAATAATGTATCGCAAATAATTAAATGTTCTTCTTTAAAATACAGGGTGCATACGTCTGGACACTTCTATTACACACCCTTCACCATATAGACATGGTTTTATTTCAGTTCAAAGTTAGAGTTGGAAACATCTTGAAAAGAAAATGGTCTTTTTCCATAAATGTCTTAGTTTGATCATACATATTTCAAAGTTGAGGATTCATTATTTTGATATAGCTTGCATTGGAACAAACATCTTAGTTGATTAGTTTATTGACAAAACATACTATATATTTAACATATGAGCAGAAACTCCTAACAAAAGCTTATTTGATGTCTTTATTTTGAAGCTTATTTGAAGCTTATTTGATGCTTATTTGATTTGAAAAACTTTATCCAAAACTAGTCAACGAAATGTTCTTTTATTTCGTCTGTAACAGTGCGTATCTGTGCGTTCATTCATTCATTCATTCACACACACACACACACACACAGAGAAACATGATTCACATTTAAACAGTATGCTATTTTTCCGTTTACAGACACTAACGTTATTCTATATCGCGATTAGAACAAAGCACAAGCATAAAACACTTAGGGCCCTATCTTGCACTCCGCGCAAATGACTTAGTACACTGACGCATGTGTCATTCCTATTTTGCACCCGCGCAAAGCGGGCTTTTTCCTCCACAGACACACGTCGGTTAACTAAAAAATACACTTGCGCTCCCCGGGGCGGTTCAGCGCAAAGAGGAGGCGTGTTCCGGCGCAAACTTTCCCTCATGCTATTTTGCTGTTCTATAAGACAATTGCGCCACTGACCAGAAAAAACCTAGTCTAAAGTCAGTGGCGCGTTGCGCGTTGTTCATAATGCTATTTTAAGCGCGCATGCTTGGCCATAATCAATGTAGCGTGTGCACAACGCGCATACACTTTGATTCTCTCATCTAAGCAGCAGTTTTCATTTTTGCAAATCATACATTATTAGGATAGATAGATAGATAGATAGATAGATAGATAGATAGATAGATAGATAGATAGATAGATAGACAATTTATTATAAAAGCATACATGTAGCTTACACATTTACCCAAATTATCATACGCCTGTTTAACAGAACTTAATTTGGGTGGGTTACACATTTACGTTGCTCTCCTCGGCTGTGAACCGCTCCTGGCGCGCGCCTGGCAAATCCGCCGTTATAATAGGAATCCGCTTTAGAACAAGCGCGCCTGCTCTTAAAGGGAATGTGAGATGACGCTCTGATTGGTTTATTTCACGTTACGCCCAAACCACACCTATGAATAATGAAGCTACTTCAGACAACCCCTTTTAGATTTGCGCCAGGCGCAAGAGGCATTTATCCCGCCGGGAAAATAGCAACAGCGCCGGGATCCGCCCACAAAGTTACTTGCGCTTTGCGCTTTGACACTTGCGTTTCAGATCGTTAAAATAGGGCCCTTACAGTTCTCAGCTGAATCTGTTGATCCTCCTCGAAGTGAAAATAAACCAGCACTTGTTCTGTGGTAAATGTCCTAGGATTATTCCTCATAACCGCGCAAGACGAATCTTAATCTGACTAAAAAATATAGTGTGTTTACAGAGTTTACAGCATTTGTCTGGGGGCGTTTATCTATTTTGCATATGGCCTCAACACACTATCTTATGAATAGCGCGCTCTGCGAGTGGGTGTGAACAAATTAACGATAATGAGCTGAGACAGGAGAAACTGTACTTCTCTTTAGTTTCATACAGATTACATTGCAGGAGAATATTTGTTTTAAATGTGAATTGTTTTATTTAAAAGTAGAAATTTAAAGCGTTCTTTAGACGTATGTTTCATGTTTGTGTGATAAGTATTAGCTGAGTTTCAGTTCATTTTCCAGACGTGTTTCAGAAAGATTTTTGCGGAGACAGAGTGAGCTGAAAGCGCACCATGTTTATTTTATTTATTTAAAAAAAAAAACACAAGGTTTTGATGTTAATGTGAGTGTACACAAAAAAAGAAGACCCATAGTTTATAATCATGTATTGATTTTATTTATATGACCATAAATGACGGAGTATTTTAAGTCTATGTTGCTGCTATGTGAAAAAAAAACAGCAAAACGCGCCGGCGCGTTTGTCGTCCCCAGAGGGCTAAAGCTGGGAAGTACACTACCTCCATTCTCTGTCTGAGTCCAATGAAGAGCCTGCTAAAGCTGTGAATAAAGAGCCTGCTAAAGCTGGGAAGTACACTACCTCCATTCTCTCTGTCTGAGTCCAGTGAAGAGCCTGCTAAAGCGGAGAATAAAGAGCTTGCTAAAGCTGGGAAGTACACTACCTCCATTCTCTCTGCCTGAGTTTGGTGCTGGAGCCCCGTAAAGCCATTGAAGTGAGCTATTCGCCGCTGTCCAGTCTGTTGCCATCGTTGAACCCTTTGACAGAAAGAACTGAGCCACCACTGGCCTGTCCACTCTTACATGTTTGTGCTGAAGCCTCGCAGAGCCACTGAACCCGGGCTATACTCCCCTTTCTGTTGTTTGTGTTGGAGGAAGGGAACAAGAGCCCACACACAGTCACCCAACCACGGGGGAGGAAGCTTGAACTGTTTTTAGAGACACTCATTTTAAACAAATAAATAAACGTGTTAACATTTAAATTCTTGTTGTCCACCTTTTCTCTGGTGCGGGGTAGCTCCTCAAGGTGACTGTGCGATGACTGTGCGATGTCACACGGTTGGACGCCCCTCCCACGATTGTTGATTGACAGCAGCTTTTCAACACATGCCCGCCCTGAGCGAGCTGTCATCACAGTCCATCATTGTTGATACGCTGGAGCAGAATGGCGTCTAAGCGATTGTGGTGTTCTGTTCTTGGGTGTAAAACACCCAGTCATTTTGAACACAGCAGTCATTTTGATGTTCCTAAATCCGTACCGCTGAAGATGCAGTGGCTGAGTTTTGTTTTCGAAGGGAATATTCCCCACGATCAACGTCAATGCTTTCATGTTTGCGCGAATCATTTCTCACCAGACTGCTTTATAAACGAGGGTCAGTATAAAGCTGGTTTTGCTAAGAAGCTGCTCCTGAAAAAAGAATCGGTACCAACTATTAGTGTTTCTGCTGCACCTCCAGAAGAAGTGAGTGTAAAGTTTTATTAACCTTTATATTAATCTTTGCAAATCGCTTGCACGCTTCACGATGAATGCGGCTAAGGTTTACACTCAGGGTACATTACGGCATGTTTTCTATGTACAACGATCTCAATATAATTCATAATCCCACGTTTATAATGAACAACACGTTATGGTTATTGTGTTATTACATACTGTGTACGCAGGTGTTAAAGTTAACGTGGTAACACTACACTAAGCTTACTTTTGTAGATGGTTTATAACGGTGTTACAACCCTACGGGTCATGTGTTTGGTTGGGGTGTGTTCCTTTCTTTTCTCTCTCAGATGGTGGCCCCTCCCCCTCAATGTCTCGGCTGCATGTGTGAGTGGCAACAGGTGTGCCTGATTAACATTCAGTACCTGGAGGATAAGAAGACTGTTCTTTCACAGTTTGTTAGTGTTGTTGTGAGGTGTGTGCTTGTGTTCTGTTCATTTCTCTTCCTACCGGGTGTCACCACATTGCAGACCAACTTTATTCAACCTGTGGGTTGAACACCAACTTGCATCGTATTGTGAGTTTAGAACAGTGTTTGGTGTTTGCTTGTTTGTTAACCTCCTCAGTTGAGAGAGGATTGGTCAGTAGTTCAGTTAATGTTGAATCTTGATTTCCTCAGTTATTTAGTTTGTTTATTGTTTGCCTTATTTTGCTTGTTTGCTGTCTCATTCTGAGAGTGCCATTTTGTATTGGGTTTTCTTTGTCCATATTAATAAATACACGTTTCAACCTTCACATGACTCTGACATCCTGTTCTCTTTAGCCCTGGTTATTTTAAATTATTGTTGCTTCCCTTTCCCCTGGATTTACCATTTTTGGGGAACGTAACAACGGTGTCTGTTACTGATTAAGAAGTAAGTCAAAAAATCTAATTGATACGGTTGCACAGATGTGTCCTCAGACTCCCGCTGCCATTCTTTCTCCAAAATATACCCTCAACTGTTGTCAAGGCAACACTATACGTGTGTTGTGTCAAAACGCCCCATAGAACAGAGAGGCGGGTTGATAAAGCTCATTATCATTTAAAGACACATGCACTTAAATGGCGTGCTGAAAACAGAACAGTTTTTGACCAGGTAAAATGAGTGTTTTCTTACAATACTAATGATAATTTTTAATTAAAGTATATTACAAACTTTTCATTTAGAGCCTAAAGAATCATATTAACTTGTATAAAAATGGCATTATATGACCCCTTTAAACTAAGTATGTTAAGAAAGTATGTATATTCACCTCTCTAATTAACACTAGAACGGCCACGACGGTCATTTTGACCGTTTTGAATTTTATATTTGCAATAATTTTGTTGAAAAAATAAATAAAATCCTGCTGGTACCTGACTTTTCCTAAAAGTGTCTGTATTTTCATTTAAAATGTTTTTAATATAAATTACACATAAGGCAAAAAACAAATGAACATATTTACCTATTTCGGCCATAGACGGTCATATTGACCGCACTGAATTTCGCGGTATTGTTACATTTCTCGCGGTGAACCTTTGTCTATTAGGAAATAATCAGAATATTCAATTGCAAAATGACAGATATGTTTATTGAGAGCTGGTCAGATGCTGGGAGATTTAAGGTGTGCAAATGTCCGGTATGAAGCCCTTGGCAGCACAGGGACGCTGCGTGAGGAACCGAGTGCTGAACACGGATGGATGACACACGGAAAACAGATACAGGCAGGGAAAAAACACGCAGGAAAAATCCACAACGATCTGACAAAGACTAGGCGACAACAGTAACACTAAAAAGGGTCGAATCGCAATGATCAGCGACCACGCACACACACACAACAAGACGAGAAAGGAGACAGCGAATTCATAAACCGTGACATTGTCTCTCTCACTCACTGTCAAAAGAATATCTAAATAAGATACTTTTAGTTGTTATTATCTTGTTCTGAGTTATGTTGAATGGATATGGAAATATAGCTATCTGTTGTGAATATGCGATAATTACGGGCTACTGATATTATTATTTATAAATGTATAATTAAACTTTTTTAAATGTACAGTTTGGTGTTGTTTTGTTTTTAAAAGATATCCTAATACAATAAAATGCATTAATTTCTCAATTGGGTATTTATCATTAAAGATATAGTTTGCAATCTAACGGTCAAAATGACCGCTTGTGGCAGTTCTAGTAGTTATGGAATTCTGGCACTTCTAGTGTTAAAGGGTTTTGCTATGCCCCTCATTTGCATTGGAGACAAATATTAATAATTGAGCATCGCGTTAGTTCATGGCAGGCCACGTCAATAAAGCTTGCACCATCTGACAGTCAGCTGTTTCTGACGTGTACCAATCCAGTTGCGACACTCATCACAGCGGTTCCCTTTAAATCCCCATTCATTCAGCCTCTCTCTATTGCTTATCTGCACGCTGCATCTAACTCCCACCTCCATCCCCAACTCTCCCTAGCTGAATCTGTAATCTAATCAATTCTGTTCATGACTGTCAGAGTTAATTTCATTGTATCATCTTTCATGTATTTTGGCTTGTTTACAACACTCATGTAAAAATGTGATTGAAATTATGTATGCATGATTACTGAATATGTTTTGTTACCCCAGGGGGTTTTACTCGCTGCTCTCCCCACACTGTCCAGGCATGGCTGCATGACGGGCGGGTGGATTTTGCCCATAACAGAACCATACCGCCAACACTAACTGTATTCATTATCATGATAAATATACATTTGACGAAAGTGGCCCTGACTGAACTATGTCATACAATGGTATTCCAGATAATTGTGAAATTATGTTTCATTAACAACACGGCAGTACCCATGCACAAATCAAGGTCCATGAAGGAATTATTTACAGAGTTTGCACCTTTTGAGATAGATTAGAAGTCCAACAGTCAGTCAGACCCCAGTGTCCAACATCAATGCTTGACTTTACTTTTGCTCAGATTCAAATAAGAGCATGTCCCCATCAGCCATGTGGAAACATCTAGTGTAAAGCCTTCCCAAAAGAGTTCACAAGCAGTTATTATTGTTTGGCTGGCCACATAATTTTTGCTATACAGTATTGTGTATTTTCATATAAATTCAATTCAAGTTTATTGTGCGAGATTTGAGGGATAGTTGTTTCTCCTCTTCCTTTCTTGTCTTTTGCTGTGAATGTGATGGTTACTAACCATGGCTAGCTTTGTTCCTGCCTGCTAATTACACAGGCATTAGCATTGCAGCCCTCGTCCCACCTTGAGGAGGGGACAGGTCTCCAAATATCAGCCTCAGATCTCATTAGACTCTCAGCGTACCTTCCCTCTCACGGGTGAAATGACATGTGTTAATGATGCTGCCCCTTTTCCCTCTCAAGTTATCATGCAGAACAGTCAGCGTCTCTCTCTCTCACACCAAGGATGTGATTTCAGCACACTGTAGAACTCTGGGATATTGCAATTCAGTGTCAGCGAACGGAAGAGAGGCTCCCACTTTCTCCTCAGAGAGCTCATTTCAAGGAAATTATTCATGGCCAACCCCATGCTCTGTAATCACTTGTTCAGTCCCAAAAAATCTCCATTTGTTCTAAGTGGCTGTAAATGAATTTTTAGATGGGTGCTGTGAAGTGACAATATTTGTAAGGGACAATCATATGCAAAATAATGTTACTGGAACATAGTTCAAATGTATTGAAGCTCTTCTGAATCTAGAGTGAGTATAGGATCAGAAACATACACTATCGTTCAAAAGTTTGGGGTCGGTACGATTTTAAATACTTTTAAAAGAATTCTCTTCTGCTAACCATGGCTGCGCTTATTTGATTAAAAATACAACAAAAATCAGTTATAGTATTAAATATTATTCCAGTGTAAATCAGCTGTTTTCTGTGTGAATATATAGTAAAGTGTAATTTATTCCTGTGATCAAAGCTGAATTTTCAGCATCACCAGTGTCAGTGTCTTCAGTGTCAAATGATCCTTCACAAATCAGTATAATATGAGGATTTGATGCTCAAGAACATTTATTATTATTATCAATGTTGAAACAGTTGTTGGTCTGTCAGTTGTACAGTTTTTTTTTTTTTTTTTAGGATTCTTTGATGAATAGGAAGTTCAAAAGACTTTTGTAACATTATAAATGTCTTTACTGTCACTTTCGATCAAATTAATTATTCCTTGATAAATAAAAGTATTGATTTCTTTCCTCCAAAAAATAAAAATAAAATTCTCACTGACCCCAAACTTTTGAACGGTAGTGTATATATCGTCCCCTTGGAATTATAAGGTTCTATCTGCGTTCTGAGCAGTTTTGAGATATTGAGCTTCAAAGTTTTTGCATTACATATAGGAAAATGTATATGGGGAACAAGTTTCTTTCAAACATGAAAATAACAGGGACCCTAAATGTATTCTAAATATACAACATCAAAATCCTCTCAAATTTGTAAATGTTTTTTTTTGGAATGGGTCAAACGCAGATAGAACCTTCTAATTCTAAAAAAAACACTTTTCGCTTAGAATTATAAGGTTCTATCTGCCAAAACATTATTTGAACATTAAATATAAAATTAATGTTGTAACAATGTCTCAACGTGTTAGAAAGTAAAATTTTATCCTTTCTATGTCATTTATTTCATATTTTTTCACACACACACACACACACACACACACACCACACGCGCGCACACACGCACACACACACACACACACACACACTTTCACACACTCGCACACACACACACTTTCACACACTCGCGCACACACACACACTTGCATGTTAAATGTTTTTTTTAAATATTCAATTTACTCACTGAATATTTGTATAATTCAGATAATAATAACTATAATAATAATATTAATAATAACCTCATTGATAATTAATAATAATAACCAATACACTATAAAGAAAATGGCCAAATTGAAGTCACTTCATAACACTACACAATTTAGTGAATATTTAATTTACTGTAAATGTATAGCATTATGCCTTTATGGGGTTTCTTTTTGTCTTCAAGGAAAAATCCGGCGGCATGACATATAAAGTTGATTCTGATTGGTCCTCTTCTGTGCATTCGAAGTGCTGATTGGCTCACGCAGATATAACCTTATAGAGCCAAGTTAGAGTTCGATTTTGTAGATAGAACCTTTTTGTTTTTTCAATAAAAAGTCCCACAATGGACACAATTTAAAAAAAACACATCACATAATGTAAATAAGTTGTCACAGAATAAGAATATGTGAATAACTCAATTTTGACAAAAATGTCAGATAGAACCTTATAATTCCAAGGGGACGATATATATATATATACAGGGAACGAGACAATACGTCAATTGACGCTATGGGGAACGCCTCAGGCGTGACAGGTGTCTGAAATCAAATATCAACTCACAGCAATCATGTTGACCGGCGACCACAGCATGTGGGAGCTCATAAACAGGAAGGCCTGGTGAGGCCTGTAACCCGGCGACCACAGTATGTGGGAGCTCATAACCAGGAAGGCCTGGTGAGGCCTGTAACCCGGCAACCACAATATGTGGGAGCTCACATTCAGGAAGGCCGGATGAGGCCTGTAACCCGATAGGTACAATATGTGGGAGCTCAACAGTATCTGGGAGCTCATAACCAGGAAGGCCTGGTGAGGCCTGTAACCTGGTGACCACAGTATGTGGGAGCTGATAACCAGGAAGGCCTGGTGAGGCCTGTAACCCGGTGACCACAGCATGTGGGAGCTCATAACCAGGAAGGCCTGGTAAGGCCTGTAACCCGGCGACCACAGTATGTTGGAGCTCATAACCAGGAAGGCCTGGTGAGGCCTGTAACCCGGCGACCACAGCATGTGGGAGCTCATAACCAGGAAGGAGCTTACAAACATTCATTTTGACAGTGTTTCCTCTGGATCACCTCCCTGAGATCCTGCCTCCCACGGGAGTTACGCCTCCTGTGCGCCCTACTCCCCCTACTGGGAGGAGGGGGTGCACGGGAAGCGACACTGGCCTTCTGGGTCTGTCTGTGATCCTCAGACCATGACAGACCAGGCCCTTCCGCCTGCCTGTGGCTGGGCAGAGGACCTCCGCGTTATGCAGCTCTTAAACGCCGCAGAGCGCGCCTTCCCTGAACTTATCGACCACCGTCTCGACGGAAGGTCCGAAAAGCTCGGAAAGTGAAACCGGCGAATCGAGGAGAAAAGTTTCCTTTCTCCCCGATGTCAGCCTGGTTGAGCCACAGATGTCTCTCCGTGGCCACCACCATAGCACCGATGGGAACAGCAGACTGCTTGGTGGCCCGGAGAGTCAAATCTGTGGTGCGGTGCAGCTCTGCGACCGCGTCAGGGGACAGGCCAGCCCCCTGATCGAGGGGACAATCCTTCCTAAAACGCATTAAACTTTACTTTACAAAGACGTGAAACTCACCGAGTGGTCTGGGGTGTTCACTGATAAGCTCACACAAAAATCGCTGCAAAAGATGCTTTCCAACAGGTTTTATCGTAGTTTTTGCCCAACTCCATTGACTTGTATTGGATGTGCTGTGAGGTACGGTATTACTCCGCCGCCGGAAACGGAAATGGCCTGTACCTGGCGACCACCTGTACCTGTTTGTATTCTTCTGCTTCTTCTGTGTATTCAATAAAAAGCCAGTGGTTTGCTTGCAATTGGCAAAGGTGCATTATCGCCACCAACTGGGCTGGAGTGTCTATTATTCAAGCTTTCAACGGAAGAATGTACGGGTGTGAGGCGTTTGGAAAAATAGGTCCACAGTTTTACAACGAATAAAACACCTGTTGGAAAGCATCTTTTGCAGCGATTTTTGTGCGAGCATATCAGTGAACACCCCTGACCACTCGGTGAGTTTCACGTCTTTGTAAACTAAAGTTTAATGCGTTTTAGGAAGGATTGTTCCAGTGCACCTATGCAACCATTGTGGACGTGGGGGGGTGCTACCACAGAAACTGAAAATTCCCGGGCCAGCAGCATGTGTCCAAATTTCAATCTTAACCGTTCTATTTCATCAGAAATGATCTTAAAACAGGGCTTTAAGTGTAAAATACCGAACTTGTCCTTTAACCATCATGTCATAATTATATGCCGATGGGTTTCTTAATCTAGATAAATGGAGAGTAATCATTCATTTGACTGCAGAAACATGAAGGTCCAACTAATTAACTAATGAACAGAGACAGAAATAGGAGACAGAGAATGAAAAATCAAAGAGTACAAAGCAAAAGATGAGAGAGAAATGAAAAAGGTCTTTATTGTAGTCAAAGATCAAAGCCATATAATTAAATGCATCTTAAAAGACAGGGCAAACATGTCTTTGTTTCCCTCATCAGCAATCTGACCCTGTCTTATCTCAGGTCAAATGCTTTAAAGCAAAATAAGCCTGCAACAGGGATGTATCAAAGTCTGACTTAGTTGTTTAATATAGTGACATCTGTTTATTTTTCATTAAACCTCAGGACCCGTGTCCTTGCATGGTGCCACAGAACACTCGTGTTAAAAACAGGTCATATAAGTGTTTAATTGAATTCCGCTCTGTCTCAGAGCACATTACCCATGCTATATACAGACAACAACCCCTCACAAACAGATCAGACTCAGCCTCTAGCTATCTCATGAGTCATATCTTCACCTACCAACATGCTCAGAAAATGCCACTTAAAGGCAAAAAATAAGCTTTGAATACTGCATATCAAGAGTTTTATTTATTGTATTGTCAAGGGCTCCAGGGGATAAAGTCTGAATTATAACCCTGAATCAGTAAATGATGTGGGTTCTGCTGAAACATATTTCAGAGCATTTGACTGCCAGGTAAATAAAATATGTTTAGCATAAAAAGGAGACGTTTGTTCTCCAAGCAGTCTGAGTTGGTTTCTTATCCTGATAAAAGAACCACTGTGGAGTCTGTAAAATAGATCAGTGCATGTTGTTCTGTGGTGACTCAATTATTGTATACAGCAATAAAACTATGACTATAACACCTAAAGCACATTTTAACTGTTTCCGTTATGTCATCTTAGAAGCTACTATTCAAATCTTGATCATTCGGACCCTGCGGTCATTACAATGGACATAACATGTCAGCCCTTTTTTTTTTTTTTTTTTTTTTACTTCTGGAGCATTTCACCTAGTTTAAAGCCTGCAGTCCATGAGCTTGGACATTTGTCATCCAATAAAATGGCAGTAAAGCTCTGCATGTGGTACTTAAAAAAAAAAAATAACACTACATTGAATAAAAAAATGGCAGCACGTCATGCCAAACACAGAAGTAAGCAACATTTTCTATGGTTTTATTTACATTTTTTTTATGTTTGCTAGTATTTCATAGTTTGTATGTAAAATAGAATGATTGAACTTATTAATTAAAGTTAAAAATAGATTGTAGAATTGCAGTTTTAAATCAGGATTTTTTCAAATGAGTCTGTCCATTAGAATGTAGTTAGTTAGATAGTTTTTGCTAATAATTTCAGGGGAGGACAGAGATGAGCCCCTACCAGTAGTAGGGGAAGAAATTGAGATTGAGGCAGAGGAAAGTCAGGATCAAGAAGACAGAGAAGATTATGAGCATGAGGCAGATGTAGAAGTACTTGGTGATGATCCTTTTACAAATATCACAAAAAAGAGTGATATTCAGTGGTGTCGTCACACCCGCTTTACCCCAGTAGAAACAACGTGGGAAAGTCCCACCACTGACCCCCCTGAGCCACTAACACCAAACGGCTCCTTCAAGCAGTATGTTCCAAGTCAGATGTTTGAACTGATGAGCACAATCACCAATATATATGCAGAACAAAATGGAGGCAGGGGGAATAAACATGCCTCAGCTTCTGAGATTGAAGTCCTTGTTAGTCCTACATATGGCAATGGGAGTTCTTGGTCTTCCAGCAAGGCTTTGCCGCTTTGCAAATCCGCCACTGAAGACAGACAAGGAAATGTCTAAGAAAACGTGGGGAAACCATGATGCAGTTAAAAGTGGGGATGGAAAAGTTGTTCTAGTGAAGTGGTTTGATAACCTCTCTGTTGTGCTGGACAAAAGAGAGGGACAAGGGAATGGTGGCCAGTTCTTGAAGTCTAAAAAGATATGGTGGACCACCTGCCAAATTATGATACAAAAAAAGAAGCAACAAGATGCAAATTGGAAGGTTGTTATGGGAAAACACACATCTTCTGTGATAAGTTCAAGGTGCACTACTGCTTTGTGTCACAGAGAAATTGTTTCAAAGATGCACACAGAAATGACTCTAACGTGACTGCTTTGATTGATTCCTAGGTTTATTTTGTTATGAATAAACAAATGTGCAATCTATAAAGAAAAAACCTTACAATTAAAGTTGAATGTTATAATGCATCAAAAGAAATATGCACACAGAAAATGACTCTAACATGACCTTGATTCGGTAACACTTTACTTGAAGGGGTGTGCATAAGACTGACATGACACCTTCATAATCATGACATGACACATGTCATGAATATAAAGGAGGATTCATGCATGTTTATGACAACTGTCATTGAGTGTCATTCGCTCAATTATGAAAACTTAAGAAACCACTTAGCTTTATGGGTTAACATTACATTAAACTGTCAGGTAGTTGGTTTTGACATTGCCTGTCATTACAATTAAAGAGTGTTGAAATTTGTATTATTTTTATTTGGTCTCATTTATAGAAGCTTCATGAGCTGGGAAAAAGTAATTTTATATTTTTTAGAAACTTGAAACATAAATCAGGTCTGAAGGTGTTAAAGCTTTTTGAAGTCACATTAAAGAGCTTCAAGAGATTGAAAGTTTTCTTTTTACTTTTTTATAATTGAATGTCTGATAAATAACTTATATGTGTGATTTTTGTATTCACTGCAGTAAAAGCCTTCAGACCAAGGATAAGTGATGTCTGAATACCGCAGTACAAAAACCTCAATCATTTTGTTGTGGATGCAAAATGACTAAACCGCTTTAATAATATTTAATTGACCTATTATATGCAAATAACACAGTCTAACAAGAATAATAAAATAGACAGTCAAATGTAAAAGGACTTGAATAACATCAATATGAATATGAATAACATCAAACACCTGTTATATTTGTTATATTAATGGTTTGAGAGCTGCATAATAATTTGCGCACTCACACACACTGTATATATATATATATATATATATATATATATATATTTATTTATTTATTAGGGCTGTCAAACGATTAATCACGATTAATCGCATCCAAAATAAAAGTTTGTGTTTACATAATATATGTGTGTGTACTGTGTATAATTATTTTTAATACTTAAATACCCACACATACATGTGTATTTAAGAAATATTTGCATGTATATACTGTATATAGACTGAATGTAGCCTATATATAATGTACATTTTATATAAATATAAACATTTTATATATAAATAACATTTTTCTTAAATATATACATGTGTGCATTTATATACAAAATAATTATACACAGTACACACACATATATTATGTAAACACAAACTTTTATTTTGGATGCGATTAATCGTGATAAATCGTTTGACAGCCCTAATATTTATATTTATACAACAGTTCTTTCTGGTTCTTGAATCTGATTGGCTGAGAGCCTTTTCTAGCCGTGATATATTCACACAGTAATATCACTCTGACCGTTTCACCGTTTGTATTACTCCGCTTGTGGCCACTGTCATGGCGGTCGAGCAGATCCACCATATTTAAAAAAAAATACTACTTGTTGTATCATGAAATGTAGTTTTAAGAGTTTTTAAGGCGAGAATGTAGTTAATTAATCCTCAGATGTGACTAATGTATAATTATAGTGCCTATATTTTACAATCTGTGGAGATGCTTTCGCAGATGCGAGCTCCAGGCCGTCAGCAGCCGTTCAGCGCTCGTACCCGCAGAGAACAGCGTCATCTCGGCCTGCTGGCTCTTATGTAGATAGTGGTTAAACATGAGATATAATTAATTTGGGGTAGAGCAAATCTATTTTGGTTAAGGGAAAAATTAAGTTTCATAACTCTATATTTAGGCTATATTTCACTTAAATCCTGTACTAGAGTGTTGCTTGCAAGTTTGACTGAATTGTTTGCTTGTGTTTATTTCCTATTGTATTTTATAAAGGATATGATGTTCATTTAAATATTGTTGCTTAATAAATATTATTTCATATAAATAATATGGCGTATTTGGTATTGAGAAAGGATCGTGATATGGACTTGGAGTGAAAGTTACATTATCACAACATTAGATGGCGGCAACTGTCTTTATGAGTGAGTCTAAAGTTGTTTTACCGCTGTCATTGGACAGACAAAGACGAACATATCAATTTTCTCAGCGGACATTACAACTGATTATTGGATATAATATTATGGACATCGACCTGAAGAATGAATGCTATATCAGATGCAGGCAATGCACTTGTTTAGCCGATCTCTCCCTCATACCATAATACTGTACTATGTAATACAGCAAGCTTCAATGAAGAGTAACGATCCTTCGTTACTAGTTCTAAAGTGATGTTTTAGAATTACACTGAACAAAATTATAAATGCAACACTTGTTTTTGCCCCCATTTTTCATGAGCTGAACTCAAAGATCTGTCTTTTTCTATGTACACAAAAGGCCTATTTCTTTCAAATATTGTTCAAAAATCTGTCTAAATCTTTTTTAGTGAGCACTTGTCCTTTGCCGAGATAATCCATCCACTTCACAGGTGTGGCATATCAAGATGCTGATTAGACAGCATGATTATTGCACAGGTGTGGCTTAGGCTGGCCACAATAAAAGGCCACTCTAAAATGTGCAGTTTTATCAGAAACCACAATGCCACAGATGTCACAAGTTTTGAAGGAGCATGCAATTGGCATACTGACTGCAGGAATGTCCACCAGAGCTGTTGCCCGTGAATTGAATGTTCATTTCTCTACCATAAGCCGTCTCCAAAGGCGTTTCAGAGAATGTGGCAGTACAGCCAACCGGCCTCACAACCGCAGACCACGTGTCACTACACCAGCCAAGGACCTCCACATCCAGCATCTTCACCTCCAAGATCGTCTGAGACCAGCCACCCGGACAGCTGCTGCAACAATTGGTTTGCATAGCCAAACAATTTCTGCACAAACTGTCGGAAACCGTCTCAGGGAAGCTCATCTGCATGCTCGTCGTCCTCATCAGGGTCTCAAACTGACTGCAGTTCGTCGTCGTAACTGACTTGAGTGGGCAAATGCTCACATTCGATGGCATCTGGCACGGGTGAATCCCTGTTTTCACTGTACAGGGCAGATGGCAGACAGCGTGTATGGGTGAGTGGTTTGATGTCAACGTTGTGAATCGGGTGGCCCATGGTGGCAGTGGGGTTATGGAATGGGCAGGCGTATGTTATGGACAACGAACACAGGTGCATTTTATTGATGGCATTTTGAATGCACAGAGATACCGTGACAAGATCCTGAGGCCCATTGTTGTGCCATTCATCCACGGCCATCACCTCATGTTGCAGCATGATAATGCACGGCCCCATGTTGCAAGGATCTGTACACAATTCCTGGAAGCTGAAAACATCCCAGTTCTTTCATGGCCAGCATACTCACCAGACATGTCACCCATTGAGCATGTTTGGGATGCTCTGGCCATTGAATAGGAGTGGACCAACATTTCAGAGGCCACAATAGACAACCTGATCAACTCTATGCGAAGGAGATGTGTTGCACTGTGTGAGGCAAATGGTGGTCACACCAGATAATGAAGTTTTAGATCTTTGAATTCAGCTCATGGAAAATTGGGCCAAAAACAAAAGTGTTGCATTTATAATTTTGTTCAGTGTAGTAACAAAGGCTTCAGCTCAACTGTCGTCATCTTGTGATTTGAATCCATGGCAGAAGGAAGTAGTTCTGCAAAAAAGAGGGTTTATAAAGACACTCCGTTGTTGTTTCTTATTTATTTACTCACGTGTGCCATCAAACTGTTGTATAAACGCAATATCACACTAGTAGCCATGCGATATGATACGTGTTTTTATGATAGTCATGGTCACTAAGAATAGAAAGAGCATGCAGATTCTTCCGAAACATTTGACATTTTGAAATTATGGTGGTGCGGGGCTGATTTGAACAGAATGATTTCTGTATTGTAATATAGTATTGTATATTTGTATATAGTATTGTAATTATTTTCCTCCTGATTTCTGCAGCATCTGGACCAAAACAAGTCCAGACGTTCAAACTACATCAAAGATTTTTAATTAAAAATGGTGACATCAGTAAATAAAAACCTTCATACAAGATATGCTGATTCATGGAATTCAAACTTCCTTCATTTAACAGATTTAAGTATCATGTCTCACCAAATGTGCATTTGATATATGGAATGTTAGCTTTCTTTTAGATTTGATCAAAAGTTTAATTTCTTTTAATAAAGAAATAAAACCGAAAAGAGAAAAGTTTTCTTCAAAGGTTTGTATGCTTCATGTGATAGAGCTAGAATGAGCTAGAGCTGGAGAGTCCTTTTTATTGGCCCAGACAAGAGTGGCAACTGAAATGTTGTTGCTCATATTTATTCTTCATGACAGGGAGAATGCAGGGAGCTCTGCTTTGTTGTGTAAAATGCCTCTGTCCTATAGCCACAAAGGGTTTGCTTCTGCCTTCAGAACCACTGATGCTCTAAAGGCCGAGTACACGGCAGCACCAGCATTTTGAATGATGTGTGGATCAACTCTGACTATAAAACTATATTTCTGAAATAACTCATGATAGATAGCAGCCATACCACCCTGTATAGACAGACAGAATGATTGATTGATTGATTTCCAAAACCATAACAGATCAATGTAATGAGTCAATTTCTAAGAGCTTGGCACATGTGTTTTAAACTATATTTTGAAACTAAATTTTTCCATATTGTAACACTGTTATACGTAATTGACCGATACATGCCAGCCCTGTGTTACTGGTCTGTGTGTTATGATGTCCTCAACTTGAGCCTGAAGCAGCTTGGAAGAACAGCAGGACTGATATTCAAGCACAATTTAGCTTGTAAGCAAATGATCCCCATCGCATAACCACTGATGTGCAGCTGACAGAGTGTGAAAGGGTTTACAGGGGATTTGTCGCACAAGTCTTATTCATTTCCGTGCCCAATTAAGGGTTGGCGGCCGTGACACTGCAGATATTTCAGTGAAGGAGCAGATCAATAATATCACCACCTAGAAAACTGACTCCCCTAAAGCCAAGACTACCAAGCTACTTTACAACAATGTCCCTCTATTTCCTGGTCCAAAGAAGCTTTGTTTTTTGGCCTGGAGGAAGCAAGGATTTTTTTTGACACAAAATCTTTCCTCTTTCCAGTCTCAATTCCTCAGCTGCCAATGCCCAGGGCCCAATTAACCTGAGCCAGCATTTTGTCACAGCCCAGACAATACCCAGGCTACACCAACCAATAAAACATGCACAACACTGTCTGTAGAGCCCCAATTCATGCTAGGCCAAGGCAAGGACAGAGTCATTAATTATTGAGGAATGGTGAATATTTCACGCTTAGGGAGAGTCATGGCTTGACCCTACAGACGTTTTCAAGGTAAATATTTAAAGATCGATACCTTGCAACTTGGGAGAGAAAGTGGTCCCTGAGGGTGTGAAGTGGATGTACGGAGAAAAGAGAGGACATTGTTAGCCGAACAGCAGTCATTTGCTGTATTATTGTAAGCTGTTTCTCCAGCTGGAACTCCTTGTGAGATGCAAGAAATCATGTTGGAAATCAGTGCTTTTCAATAAGTGGGCATTCCTTTGTTTTATTCTTCTGCAACATGGGCTCTCAGCAGGAGAGGAGGATGGAAAATTCAGCAGCAAATCCAAAATGTAGACTTAACTTCACTACATGGTCCATTATGTTCATACTGAACCTTTTAAAGGCTGGGATGACTAAGCCAAATCTTTCGGCACAAAGCACAGAGTGTGCATTGATATAGTTAAATATCAAGTAGTGAGAATGTAATAATTTTCTCAGATAATGGCTGTGTAATATTACCCACTTATTGAGACATAATGCAACCTCTTTGTTTCAAAAGAAATGAGAGGTGTGGGTTGGACTGTTGCCTCCCGGTATATGCTGGGAGCTGATAAGCTGTATGCATGCTTTGATATCTGGATGAAATGTTAGGGGCCATTTTTTATGTGAAAAAGTTATTCATTATTATTAGGGGCCAATCACTGAAAGTGCGTAGGCACCTATTGAAATCATTGGCGTTCTTAATCTTCTTCTTCCGTTTCTTCTTCTTCCATATGGAATTCTATGGCAGCTCATAGAACCACTTGCTGGAAAGTTATGAACTTTTGCACACTGATAGAGGACAGTCTGAACAGTCACCATAGCAAATTTGGAGTCTCTAACTCAATCCCTCTAGCACCACCAACTGTTAAAAATTTCACTCATGTTAAATGCTAATAACTTTTGAACCATAAAATGATTCGATTGCATCATATGACGTAGGTTTTTAAAAACCTACTTTTTCGATCTCGTCCTAGATGGTTACTCCGATTTTCACGAAAATGTAACCAGATCATCTTCAGACAATGCAGACAAAAATTTTATGGAATTCAAGTTGATTCGTCAAACTGTTCTTGAATACCGTGCAAACTAATTTTACGTAGCGCTTGCAAAAGCAGGCTGTAACAGGCTGTATCTCCGCAACGCTTTATCGTATTAAGACCAAACTTGGTACATGTCATCTCAAGCATGACCTGAGGCTACATTCTGCGTTTCGGCGCAGCGCCAGCTACTGGTCCGAAAATATGAAAAATGGTTATTTTGGGTTATAACTTCTGAACGGTTTGTCCAAAAATCATAAAAGTGGTCTCGTTAGATTCAGTGCGTCATGCAGAGTCGACTGATATCCAATTTTTCCACATCGGCCATTTTAGGCATCTGCCATCTTGAATTTTGTAATAAAATGCTGAATGCATGAACGTATCATTACAAAACTTGATATGGGTCATCGGCACGATCCTCTGAAAGAGTCTGAGAAGTTTCGGACCAGCGCCACCTAGTGGTGAAAAAAATTATTTAGATGCTTATAACTTTGGATTTGATTGACTTATTTTCTTATTGTCATCTCCTTACATTCCTGAATCCTTGCAGAGTCTAACAATACCAAACATTCTAGGTTTTGGCTTATGGTTAGCGCAATGTTGTAAATTAGCGCTTAAAAAACATTTGCCAATATCTTTGAGACCGATCGAGACGAAATCCCCGTAGGAAGTTTGGAAACATAGGTTGTTGGCTAAACACTAATTTCCTAATGTCAAAATTTCACTTTTTATGCCCTCATAAATATAAATGTCTATAACTCCTAAAATGAGATATTTTCACCAAATTTGACGCACACATGTATGGGCTCACTCTGAGAACACATAAAAAAATCCTGATCCCGATCATTCAAGTTTTATAGAAGTATTAATTAAGCCCTCTGTTGAATGTCAATTTTTTCCCAGATAAGTAGTACTAAAGATTGTTGTATTAATTGAGAATTAAATAATTAAGCACAACAAGTATACATTTTTCAATGAAAATTTTAATAGGCCTTTAAAAACAGGGTACAATATGCAGGATTTTTGCAGTAAAATATCCAAAAACCACTAGGCCAAAGTTTGTTTAGTTGATTACTTACAATATCCCAAATGTTTCCAACTATTTGTAAATCGTGAGAAAATTGTGATTTTAACCAAGGAAACGGGGCGTGTGAGCAGGGGTGAGGAGTCGCCAGTCAATGGCGTCATGTCCGCGTTACCCCCGGTTTCCGCCAGGTTTGACCTCGTACTGCAATAGTAACCATGGCGACAGACAGACTTTGACAATTGGGTTATGCCGGTTATGCCTAGTAGGACGCTCATGCTGTTGTTGTTTTGTTTTAAACATTATGGATCATGGCAAGCAGACTTTGAGACAAAAAGAGGACTAAAACGAAGATCAACATCTTTCGAGATGCCGAGAGCTCCACGTCCGCGACTAACTTCGACTTGACAGAGACGCGAGTGTTGCATGTTACTTTATTAGACAGATGAGCAAATGTACATAAAACTAATCAATGTTATTTAGTTCAACATGATGAAATGTTAGAAAATGATCTGTATGTTATTATAATGTAATAATCTAGCTTACTTAGTCTCATACAGCCAACAAACAACCTAACTAACAACATTCAACACACTCAAATGCAGTTTAGTGTGATAGTGTAACTGTTAGAGCAAGTGAAACAGCGCTGCGTTACCTCAAGTTTAATTAGTCTAATAAACTGACCTGTGTGAGTATTAATTCAGCACTTGCGTGTAGTTCGGTAGAATGAAATGTCCTTATACCTTTATATCCGCAGGACTCACGTTGCATGTGGCGCTGGTATACGTCTAGAAATCATGCCCTGCTTCATACCACAGTCATGTTAAAAACATCAATGTATTCACTCATCCATAAAAGATCCATCAGCTTGAAGACAAGATCCGTAATTCAGCTTAATGTGGAATATACGTCATCAATATATGCATTTGTTATTGTAAGAGGTTAGCGACCTCTGGTGGCGAAAAATCCTGCATATTGTACCTTTAAGCAAAACACTATCCATATTAGGATACTCTGGCTTATCAAAGAGCCTACAAGACATATGGCCCTATTTTAACGATCATGGTTAAAACCATTTTAACGCATGGTCTAAAGTGAACAGCGCAAGTGCACTTAGGGCGTGGCCGAATCCACATTTGCTAGTTTAACAACGGGGAAAATGGTCGGCGCGCCTAGCGCATGGTCTTAAAAGGTTGTCCCTATTCTCTTAATGAGTAATGGGTGTGTTTTGGGCGTAACGTGCAATAAACCAATCACAGTGTAATTTCCCATTCCCTTTAAAAGCCAGTTGTGCTCGCGCCATGGCGGATTGCTATTTATATGGTGGAATTTGCAAGTGGAAAGACTGAACGCTTCTCCAGGGAGGAAACAGATCTGCTCGTGCGTGAGGTTAAAGCACGCAAGCAGACCATCTATGGGACAAGCCGGATTCCACCATATCTTTATGTACACAATATTATATTGTAATCCTTTTATTTTTAATATTTGGCATGTTTGTGTGCTGCTGTGCGTCCCTCTGTGTGTAATAAGCAGAGTGTACGCGCGTCTTGGACCCGCCTATAGGCGCACATTACTTAAATAACAAAAAAATGATTGCGCCATTAACTTTAGAACAGGTTTCAGTTGGTCAATGGCCAATGGTCGCACAATGGTCAGTTGGTCAATCTATTTCAGTTGCCTCAAAATAGCAACGCGCCAACAATGCGCCTGACCACACCTCGTTTTCAGACCAGCACGCCCATGGTCGCACAAATGGGCACAAATGCATTTGCTATTTAAACGACGTGGTGCAGGTCGTGAAAATTATAACTGAGTTAGGCTGAAACTAGCAAAAAACACTTGCGTCGCGCCTGGCGTTGCATTGCACCAGGTGTATGATAGGCCTCTTACTATCAAACTGAACACAATTACAACCCATAAGGTCTAATTAAACATTTTCCAATATGACTGAGGAGGACAAAACAAATAGAACCACTGCAACTCCTAAATGAGCAAAATGAGTAGTCTGATACAAAAATTATCAGGAATATTATTCAGCAAGTGCTAAGTATTTGTGTCCTTCCTTCCTACATCCTAGTTAAAGGGATAGTTCACCCCAAAATGAAAATTCTGTCAGTAATTACTCACTATCATGTTGTTCCAACCCCGTAAGATTTTCGTTCATCTTCGGAACACAAATTAAGATATTTTTGATTAAATCTGAGAGCTGGATCACTCCTCCATAGGCTTCTAAGGGATTGAAACTTTCCGGGCCAAAAGTTATTAAAGACATCGTTAAAATAGTCCAAGTGACTACAGTGGCTCAATCTTAAGTTTATCAAGCGACGAGAATACTTGTGTGCAAAAAAACAAACAAAAATAATGACTTTATTCAACTATTAATTTCCTTCTCTGTTGGCCTCGAGTTAGTTCACGTAGTGTAAAGCCCAATTTATACTTCTGCGTCGAACTCACGCCGTAGCTTAGTCGTAGGCTGTGTGTAGCGCGCGTACCCTTCGGCGTACCCTGACGTGCACCTCTCCAAAAATGTAACACGTCAATTCTACGCGTACCGCGAGCGCTGTGATTGGTCTGCTAGAACCCCTCCCTCGGGTTTCACATGCTCCCTCTGCATGTGTAATTGCGCGTCAAGGTGGACAACAACGCAGAAGTATAAATGAAAATCATCGCTTAGTCTATAGCATAGAGGCTCCGGCGTAGGTCCCGACGCAGAAGTATAAATCATCCTTAACTGCGCAGCGCTTCTGGTTGTACGTCACACGCATCACACACATGACCAGTGTCGGCCAATAGTGAGCCTACGTGTGACGTACAACACCGAAGCGCTGCGCAGTTACACTACGTGAACTATCTCGAGGCCCACAGAGAAGGAAATGAATAGTTGAACAAAGTCGTTATTTTTGTTTGTTTTTTGCGCACAAAAAGTATTCTCGTCGCTTGATAAACTTAAGATTGAGTCACTGTAGTCACTTGGACTATTTTAACGATGTCTTTAACCCTCTGGGGTCTAAGGTGTTTTTGGGGTCCTTGAGATGTTTTGACATGCCCTGACATTTGTGCTTTTTTCAGTTGCTTATAAACATATGTAGGTGTACACCCAGAGTGTGCACATATTTCTTGATATGTTACTCCTACGATAACATGAAGAAATCTCCCCCAGAATATTCTCAACCAATCGCGCACAGGAACTTGGATATAGACTCGGCCAATCAATGGCTTGCATGCGGGTGCACTGGTGAATGAGAGGAGAGGGCGGGACTAAAAAGTTGGAGTTGAAAAAAAGAAAAAGAGAGAGAGAAATGGCGGCGTTGGAAGAGGTCCCATGCTGACGGAGATTTCGGTATGATAATCCAGTAAATAACAGTTTAGCTCTTAGTTATTGCGTGTGTTCTGAGCTACGGAACAGTTACGGTTTGAGTGACGTGTGTAAGAGCGGAAGACTCCACGCCATCAGTACTGAAGATTCATCCGTCGTCATATCATCAACAAGTATAGTTCGCATAGTGTGAGGCAAACGTTCTCACTAGGTAGTGCAAAGTGTTGATTATTTAGCTATACTACTAGCTCGGCGTCAACGTTGGAAGCTTGTCACGCAAGGGAAGGAAGACAACCAGCCAGTTCACTGCTATAGCCCGGGACGTGTATGTGGCTCATTTCACCTGCTGTCTCCCTCTCCCTCCATTCCTCACGCTCTTGATACACGGTGTGGTTGATGAGTAATAGACTACCCTGCCACACATGGCTCCACCATTGTCACGGGATAGCAACGCCCTCGTGATGGACATGTTCTATTGATTGGTGTACGGTCGGCACCTACGTAACGTGGACAATCCAAACCAAAAGGAACATTGAACTGAGGTTGGTCATGGAGGGTTGTTAAGTGTATGGTGCGAAACTGTTTCTGAGGTTACCACTGCTCTGAAGGTTACTGTTGTGTGAATTACATTCACAAGTATATACTGCTGTTATTTGCATGTGAGGTTTATCTGCAGTGTATTTAGATACCTGCTGATGTTTGTTAAGTAAAACTTTCAAAGTATTATTGAGCCACTCTGGTGAAGTGGATGTTAATACAAGGGTTTGAACATTTTATGGTGGTTACAGGTTGATAGGGAAACCATTCCTATACATTTACATTTGATTTAAATATATATATATATATATATATATATATATATATATATAATTTTATTATTTTTTTTATTTTATTATTTTTTTGTTATTTTACTCAGTATTAGAATACTGGTACGTATAATAAATAACCACTCATTTCTCAACTTTAATACTATTGCTTTTACTGTGAAGTTTTTCCATCTTCCCTGAAGTAGGGGTGTCTCATCCTCTGTCTGTAAAGTATAGTAGGTAGGGGGAATACAAGTTAAGTCACACACTGAAAGTTAGGCTACTGATATTCTGCACTTTATGTCTCCACCGTGACAGGTCCAAATCCTAAAGCCTATGCTATTGTGCTTTACTGAGCGGGCAAAGTAGACACGAGATTAATAGGCCTGGGGGTTAGGGACTTAGATCCTCTGATTTCCAGCCATTCAGGGAAGAGTGATTTACCCCTACCAAGCGGACGTAGGTCCCGTTCGCAACACATATTAATGGCACAGGTGAAATTACACTATTTAGCAAAAACAGGGCTACCATAATATGTGAGCAACATGTATGTACATGTTTGTATTTTTGAGAGAATATTGTTTATGCATGGTTATTGATAAAACTAAAAATTAAAGTTTCTGAAATAAGGCCACAAAACACATACTAAATATGTGTCCACAAGACTTTTGACTAATGGATGTTGTGGCCTAGAGTTTTTTCTTCAAAATGATCTGAAAATCATCCTGCCTAATCATTCACATAAAACAATAGATTGTTATAAATTGTTAGGGATGTCCCGATCCGATCACGTGATCGGAAATCGGGCCCGATCACGTGGTTTCAGACTCGATCGGAAACGGACGTTACCTCCCGATCAGGACTCGGATGTATATTAGGGGTGTAACGGTAACTTACATGTATTCGTATTGAACCGTTTCGGTACGAGGCTTCCGGTTCGGTACGCATACAAACCGAACGATTCCTAGGACCATTTTTCCTGCCGACAAAATCCGCACTGGCGCGACCATAGGGCACGACCACCACAACGTTGCGCAACATCAAATGGCAAACGTAATGAAAGCGGAAAGAAACTGCGCTACTCATTATATTGTGCTTCACGGACAGTTTATCAGTTCGGACCGGCAGCATCTGTGCAGCACGAGCCGATCTTGATCAAGCGACACTTGTTATACACAGCGCTAAAAGATCCAGTGAAGAAAACATTTGAATTCGCCACTGAAGTAATAACATCGCAGCGAGATCTAGTGAGAAGCATTCAAATTTCTCTGTTATTAACCGTAGATCTCTATTAGATCAAACAGCGCTGACGTGGAAACCAGGAGAAACATTGTGCCGTGAATGAACTAGTTATAGACTTTAAGTCCACAGATCAGCAACATTCACCATGGATTTAATGTAGTAACACTAACTGTAACCATGGAAGTTTGGCTGGAATAGTGAAATGCTTTCAAGTGGCCTACTTCACACATCTTTTTCCAGCACTTCAGAACTCAAATATTATATAAATATTATATCTATACTGCCCTACAAAGCAAAAAAGCAGTAACTGCATTTTTGGTCAAAAATGAGTTATTATCATTTTCATGACATTCAAGGCATCCTTTGTTATGTAACAAAACATCTTATCTCAAATGTGTGTCGTTTTGGAGAAAAATGGTACAGTAACTGCAAAAAGCCCTAGTGAAACAAAGCAAGAGTACAGTAACATCCATTACTGTATTTTTGTTATGTTTTACCTAACAAAAAATAACCGTGTTTCTGTGCAGTGTAGTTACTGTTGCCATGGTGAACACACAGCTGATTGGCATCCTCACGGGACGATTTTAACATTTGCGATTTCACCCTTCTAACTTCACACAAATTTTGTTTGAGATGCAGTGTTTCCCCTAATTGTTCCCCTACCAAACTACCCCCCATTCCCATCCCCATCCCCTGAAAGAATGAAGAAAAAAAATCCAGAAAGAAAAAAAAGGTGCAAGAGCTTCATTTAGTAACTTTAGCGGTTACTATGATTTTCGCGATATAGCAGTTCAGTACACTTGAAATCAAATCGTGATAGACTACTGTGTGAATATTAAACCGCAACAATAGTAACGTACTATTTAAATACAAATCCTACATGTTCTGTGAATAAATGGTGCAGTCGACGCGCAGTTTCATTTAACACACACGCGCGCTGAAGCACGTGTGACGCTCGAGCTGTTTTGAGGACACGACTGCATGAACTCTCGACTCTACTCTAGATCCGCTCTTAAAGTCACTTTGTGAGCATTTAACCGCTTGATTTGAGAAAAACTGTCGTCATGTCATAAACACAGAAACTCAAAGGTCTTCACGGCAACCCGTCAAAATAAAAGTTCGGTTTAACTTGACAGAAATATATTACTGTTGTACAGTACAATTTAGAAACGTCTCAATGTAATAATAATACTAACACTAATACAAATAAATTAAGATTAAAACTTAATTTTTATTCAATGTTTTAATTTTAACAGTAACGCTCATTGTGCAGCATGTTGTTTGACCAAAAATGTTTGTTTAATTTCATATGATTAAAAGAAATGTAATTAATAATATATTAGAATTTTAATATATTTTATTTTTAATAGTCATAGAATATTTTTAAAATATTGTATAAGTTTAATAATAGTTTATAATAAAAGTTTCATGATTTCAATTAATTAGACATGATTTTTGATTACTAAAAAATTACACCACGTATCCGTAACACACCCGCTCTGCAACAGTAGTATCGCAACTCAAAAATGTTGAAAAAAAAAAAAGTTGTCCAAATGGTTCCAATTATTTCAAATACAGTGGATCTAACACACCCAGAGCCCAAGTTGTGGAAAAATAGTTTTTGGAGAATCTGTAGTTACTGCCTTTTTCCTTGTATGGTGCCACGTTTTTGGTAAGTAATACAAAGCAAGAATACAGTAACTGCAAAATAGGGGTAAAATATCTAATTAAATATGAGGATTGATATGTACAAAGAATAAGCTAATATAAAAGTAACAAAACAGCCACATGTCCAATAATTTACCTACAACTACTTAGGCTGGATGACAGGATAACTTTAAAGTCATTTTTCTCTGTTCTGCATTCTGCGTAGTTACTGCCTTTTTGCTTTGTAGGGCAGTATATAAATATATATTTAAATGTTATTTTTAATGTGATGACCATTTATAAACCTGAAAGTTTCAAGATGTAGGAAAACTCAAACTTATTTAAAAATATTTTTTCTTTTAATAAATAGGAAATTTCTCTGGCATTTCTTTCTTTTTGCTGTATCGAAAACGTACCGAAACCGTGACACCACTGTATCGCATCGAACCGAACCATTAATTTTGTGAACCGTTACACCCCTAATGTATATATGAAGAGTTCAGATGCAAAACCCTCTAAATCCGTCAGACTTATTTTCTTTAAATGAGCATTTTTTATCAGGCTCCTATGTTCACGTCCAGTAGTTTCATTTTAAAGGTACTGATAAGGTTATTAGTCATTGAATAAAATAACTTTTTTTCAAAAATGTCACTTGAGTCAATTCAGTGATTTTTAACAAATTCGATTTTCTTTTGCGTCAAAAACAGCTAAATCCACTTGTGCTTTTTTCGCAAAAACCTCTAAATCCACCTCTTTGGGACAAGACATAGTAAATAGCTGAAAAATCAATAAAAATGTAACTAGAAACACTGAAAAAGATTAGAGCACATTCATTTCAAAACTAAACAGTAGACACACCTCTTTACAGGGGGGCTGAATGAGATCTGCGATTATTTGCAAATCCCACCCCATTTCTCTGCAGTCACCTTTCTGCCCTGTCTGAATAAAGACAAAAGCCCCCCCCCCCCCCCCCCCCCCCCCCCGATTCACACAGTACAACCACATTGGCAAAAAGAATTGGCGATTAAAATAGTTTAATAGTTTTAGTTTGTATAATGTTCAAGTAGAACAGAGCAACATTCTTAAACATCAATATCTGTGCATTTTGTATAAGAAGCTTATAAGACTTAAATAATGTAAAGTAATATTATAATGTATATCTCAAGTATAATAAATCAAATTCCTTCAAAGTTACAGCACTGCACCAAGAACTGTTATGAGTGCATGCTACACTTGCGACCAAGCTATTTTCACTGTAAAGTTACCGATTTTCTTTTGCCTTGTAAATTAACGGGAAGAGTTTTGAGGTAGATAAACGACGTTCTCTTCTGCCTTTTGATGTCAGTAGGACAGGCTCCTCCATTTCATCGTACTCCATCTTAAAAATGTAAAAAATCTGAATCCAAAAACAAAACAATCTCCTCAGCCGTCTCAAAAAATCCGTCTCCTCAGCGCACCGCTCTATTGAAATAGCCTGTACTGATTCGCGCGGCTCGCGCCTTCTGATTGGTTCTCGGGATGTAGTGGCTTTTGCTGCCAAAGGGAAGTGGCGTCTAGAGGCTTTTGCCGACAAACTGATATTTCTGAATGGGCTGAGGCTGAGATTTCGAGGATTTGAAGCAAATATATTTGTTGAACGTGTACTGTGTTCAGATAGCTTTCACTCAATGTCATTATCTCATTTTTGACGGAGGTGGCGTTTAGAGGCTTTTGCATCTGAACTCTTCATATATATATATATATTCTCTTTTTTTTTTTTGTTTATACACTTTTTTTTTTATTTGTTTACGTGCCTGGCCTGCCGGGTATTTTAAGTTGAGGTGCTATTTGTTTTTATATTAGACTTTTTTTATATTGACTGTTGCACTAAAGTCCAAAAGTGAAGAATTTATGTTATTTATTACTTGATTGTTCAAGCTACCTCACAGAAGTGCTCTGTTTGTTAACAGAGTTGTTGAATGTTAAAATACGGTGAATTAAATAAAAAATAAGGAACATCCTGGATATGTTTTTTCGCTCTTCTTAATTCTTTTTTTATGTATTATAGAAGTATCGGATTGGTATTCGGTATCGGCAGATAATCAAATGACTCGGACTCGGACTCGAGGGCAAAAAAACCTGATCGGGACATCCCTATAAATTGTGAAAAACATTTTTTTTGTTTGGAAAGGCAATATGCGAATGGGCGTGAACGGCCCAACCCCCTCATGTATAATTAGGGGATTCTCACCTGAGAAGACAAAGACCCGCATAAAGAGCCTTTCATTCAGGTGTGTCACACAAGAAAGAATGCAAGGACAATATAAATATATACACACACACAGGCCCGCCGACAGGGGGGGACAAACGGGTCTGTTGTCCCGGGCCCAGGGTAGGGAGGGGGGCCCAGAACTGGGCCCTCATTAAATTATGGAATAATTGTTAAAAAAATAAATAAAATAGGCATATTTGTTGAAAAAATATCTAATATTTGAGTTACATAAAAGCTTTTTATTCGTTTTCTTCCTAATTGTCCTTGAAATAGTGGTCAAGAACCCCCCCCCCCAAACAAAAATGGTTTGGCCACTGATCGAAATATGATGTTGTCATTTGATTTGAAGTTCAGTAGGCTAACGTTACGCTCAAAATGTCCGGTCAACACAAGTCCGGTGCTCAGAAAAGAAAAGAGAAGAAGAAAATAGAGGCCTTCGAGATGCCCTAAACAAATATTTTTAAAAAGGTGGTGACGGTGAAGCTGGAACTAACGTTAGTAAAGTCAACGTAGAGCAAGGTAAGAAACAGCGCAGCCAACGTTTATGAGTGTTGTCAAAGACCCGGCACTACGGTACCAAGTCGGTACAAATGTCTTTTTAAACGTCACGCCACGGTACCAGGTTTTCTCAAACCCGGGATGCGCGTGCATGCCCAAAGCGCGTGCAGTTGCGTCCTCTTCATAAAAGCGCTGAGACATGGCGACCGGCGGTGCTGCTGCTGTGGTATGCTGTAAATCCACTTGTTGATAAGAAAGGAGGAAAGAGCCACATATGGAAATATTTTGGATATTAGCTCATAATAGCGACGCGGCGCGCTCGTTTTTACAGGCGCGCCTAAGTTCATTGTTGCATAGCAACGACAGACGCCACGGGAGAGCAAACGCTTGTGGAAATGATAAAGCGGTGCGAACTGCGCTCTCCATGATGACGAGGAAGTATTAGCAAAGAATTCATTGATTTCTAGCCCTTGGATTAGCTTTACTACTATTTATGGAGATGAGAGATAAAAAGCCGGCTGAAATGCATCACTGTCATCATCGGTGAACAGATAATGGGTCAGATCCGAGTCTATTTTTGCTGCGCTGCTCATGCTTAAAAGTGAAAGCACACTTTTGATGGACAAAAAATAAATATGATTTCACACAAAAAGTGCCCAAAATGCACAGATTATGCATGTCTAGTGTGTTTTAACAAGAACTGCAGTAGGCTATGTCAGAAAAGAAAATGAAGACATTTATAGAAAATGTACCCATTTAAACGTGTTTTTATTATTCATTTTGGGTAAAAGTATATGGTGTTTTATAAAAAAAAAAAAATCGTGGGGGGGCCCCATCTAAGATTATCTTGTCCCGGGCCCAGGCAAGACTGTCAGCTGGCCTGCACACACATACATATATATATATATATATATATACACACTCACCGGCCACTTTATTAGGTACACCTGTCCAACTGCTCGTTAACACTTAATTTCTAAGCAGCCAATCACATGGCGGCAACTCAGTGCATTTAGGCATGTAGACATGGTCAAGACAATCTCCTGCAGTTCAAACCGAGCATCAGTATGGGGAAGAAAGTTGATTTGAGTGACTTTGAACGTGGCATGATTGTTGGTGCCAGAAGGGCTGGTCTGAGTATTTCAGAAACTGCTAATCTACTGGGATTTTCACGCACAACCATCTCTAGGGTTTACAGAGAATGGTCCGAAAAAGAAAAAACATCCAGTGAGCGGCAGTTCTGTGGGCGGAAATGCCTTGTTGATGCCAGAGGTCAGAGGAGAATGGCCAGACTGGTTCGAGCTGATAGAAGGGCAACAGTGACTGAAATAACCACTCGTTACAACCGAGGTATGCAGCAAAGCATTTGTGAAGCCACAACACGCACAACCTTGAGGCGGATGGGCTACAACAGCAGAAGACTCCACCGGGTACCACTCATCTCCACTACAAATAGGAAAAAGAGGCTACAATTTGCAAGAGCTCACCAAAATTGAACAGTTGAAGACTGGAAAAATGTTGCCTGGTCTGATGAGTCTCGATTTCTGTTGAGACATTCAGATGTTAGAGTCAGAATTTGGCGTAAACAGAATGAGAACATGGAACCATCATGCCTTGTTACCACTGTGCAGGCTGGTGGTGGTGGTGTAATGGTGTGGGGGATGTTTTCCTGGCACACTTTAGGCCCCTTAGTGCCAATTGGGCATCGTTTAAATGCCACGGCCTACCTGAGCATTGTTTCTGACCATGTCCATCCCTTTATGGCCACCATGTACCCATCCTCTGATGGCTACTTCCACCATGTCACAAAGCTCTAATCATTTCAAATTGGTTTCTTGAACATGACAATGAGTTCACTGTACTAAAATGGCCTCCACAGTCACCAGATCTCAACCCAATAGAGCATCTTTGGGATGTGGTGGAACGGGAGATTCGCATCATGGATGTGCAGCCGACAAATCTGCGGCAACTGTGTGATGCCATCATGTCAATATGGACCAAACTCCCTGAGGAATGCTTCCAGCACCTTGTTGAATCTATGCCACGAAGAATTGAGGCAGTTCTGAAGGCAAAAGGGGGTCCAACCCGTTACTAGCATGGGGTACCTAATAAAGTGGCCGATGAGTGTATATATATATATAATCAAAATATAAATGAAAGTCAAAAGCACATTTTTAGTCATACCTGGTGTAACGAATCACACAATAATAATATACATAAAATGTATTTAAGGGGGGGCCGGAAGGCCAATTTAGCTCAAAAGGAATGATTCATCGATTTGCAATGAATCTTGACCGAATCACTATGGAACCGAGCAAATGACTCGTTTAGAGTTCATTTGAACGGGCCGTAATTATAACCTTGGCAACAGATATGAATATCCAATCTATAGTGAAACACTATGTATTAGCAAGGTAACTTTAGATCGACAGTACAAGACATTAAATGTGCAAGCACAACACAAGGCAAATATCTTTTCAAATATATTGACGACTTTATTAACTATTCTAAACACATAAAACTAAGGTCTAAACACAATCACACACACGCATTCATACAAGGCGCAGAGGAAGAGAGAGAGAGAGTTTTCAGAGTGAGATGCACTTTGTAAGACATGACCTGAACGAACCACCAAGCATTAATTTAAACCTTCGTTTCTTAGACAGGTTATTCAATTTACATTTGCACCAGTTCAGTTAAGAGTCTGGAGTAGCTGCTACTTGCTTGTCTTTGCGTTGCTTAGGGAGTTCCCTTTTTGCGGTGCTTCGTCAAAGGGGTTTCCCGACCGGGTCCATGTGGCTGGTTGTCTTTGAAGTGCCTGGATGGAAGTTTCTGAACAGCCGGTCACGTGTAATTGGCAGGCGAATAAGAGTCTTTACAGTTCGAAGCGCGTTGCAGGAGAGACGTTTAAACGAACTTCGCAGCAACTTAACGTTGAACCGAGACTTTTATGAAAAAAGAAAATAAAGGAAGAAATGAAAGTAAGACGAGTTAGATGGCTTGAATGAGCTGTTTCAACCCCGATCTTGATGGGTTATTTGTCTGCTGGTCTAATTTGGTCTGGTCGATGTAGAAGCGTGCGAACACGCTCTTTGGCTCTTTTTCAGAGAGAAGCACGAACAGGAACACTCTCTTGCTGTTGCTAGAGAGAGGCGCAAACTTAATTCAACACGAGCCGAACTCAAAACCGAACGGCAACCCCGAACTGCTCTCTGAACCGAATTTCTTTTTCAACTCACTCTAACTCCTTTGTTCGGGTCTTTAACTTAAACGTTAGTCCAACCTCTTTTGGAGAATTCTGACCAATGAGACAATGGCATCATTTTAGGAGGTGGATCGTTCCTACTTATCGTTATCTGGGATCTGCTTGGGTTCCAGCACTTAGCAGAGAAACAAGAGACCCCAGTTTAAACATTATAGATTATTATAATCATACAAAACATTTTACACAGATTTCAAACAAGCCACCTTTTGAATTAAGGGCATACGATTCTTTTGATTGGAAGCACGATACCCTTTCATCCATACACACAGTTATATCACAATTACATGATTTATATGTGATCTACGCATAATACAAACATGAATTGTAGGAACAACAAGAATTATGATGTTTGATTAAGTCCACGGAGCATTGTTCTGCGTGAGTTTTAATGGGTTTGATATGTAAAGTCTGTGTAAGTCTCTCACGTTCCATGGAAGCGGGGTCTGTCTTACATCGCTGTCCTGCTCAGCAGTGGTGATGCTGAGGGAGGTCAAAGGTGGTCAGGCCCCTTAATGGTCAGGCCTCGTCTCACCATTTCTGAGCAGCTTTGTCTTGCTTAAGGATGAAACAGTGACAACGTTCTTCCTGTTTAGGCTTATCTCTAATGCCTGCGGGGCCATAAAAGACTTCTCTGGGGGGGTTTTCTAGACAATTTGGAGCCAGTCTTGTGACTTTGGAATGTGGTATTTAGATCCGAAATGCTGAATCACATTTGAATGAATCCCATGAGAGATTAGAAAGATTAATTCGTGTTTGGTTCATCCTTAAAGTCTCTACACTGGAAACAAATCCTGTATAAATAGGTTATATGGGCCATTCTATAGAATTGGTTCAAAGTTAGACTTGGAAACATCTTGAAAAGAAAATGGGCTTTTTTCCATACATCTCTTATAAAGTATTATTTTTTAAAGTAGGCCAATACATTTTATCATACATATTTCAAAGTTAAGGATTCATTATTTTGATATAGCCTAGCTTGCATTGGAACAAACACTATAACAGTTGATTAGTTTATTTTTGACAAAACATACTATATATTTAACATATGAGCAGAAACTGTCTAACAAAAGCTTATTTGATGTCTATTTTAGAGTAAAAACTTTATAATCTATCCAAAACTAGTCAACGACATGTTGTCATTACAGACACTATTCTATATCGCGACTAGAACAAATCTCAGTTGGCTATAGCAATATAGTTTGGATGTAAAAATAATGTTTACTAATGTAGGAGCGAGAGTGAATGAACGCACAGATGTTGTAGTAACATCGCACGCGCCATTCATTCATTCACACACAGACACGCAATTCATATTTAAACAGTCTTTGTGCAGTTTACTGACACTATTCAATAACGCGATTAGAACAAAGCACTTAAGAATAAACTTACTTCATCAGCTGGATCCGTGCTCCTCGAAATGAAACTACCAGCACTTCTGAGGTAACTTTTTGGATGTTTTATCCAGCTGATGTGGGCGTTTTCATGGCTTGCCTCAACGTTTGTGTTTGAATAGCGCGCGCTCTCAGTGGGCGTGGTCACATTAAAGGGTCACTCCACCCATTTCAACATTAATCTTTATTGAAAGTGGGTCATATATGTAGTTGAAATGTAAAAGAATTTTTGAATTTGGTGCCCTCTTGACCGAGAAAAGACTTTATGGCACATTTGTATTTAAGACAACAACTCCCGCAATGCACCACATTGCACAGCTCCGCAAGCCACTCCCACTAATCCAGAACAAACATCAGAGAAATCACTCTTCCGTCTACAAGGCTAGCTGTCAAAAGAGTTTGAAATTCATTTCACACAAAATGTCTAGTTAGTTGGCTGTGGCGAGCATGACGAGGGACGTCAGAGGACGGCGCGAGTGATAATGAATGACACCTGTGAGACGCAGCGGTCTCATATCTCTCACGGAGGAGATATCTCTCACAACAACGAACCCCGTTACATTGGCAAACTCATTAGCGAATTACTCCTCGTTTGTATTTCTTTCTATATGGTGAATTATTGCATTATACCTGGATGTTCAGTCAGGCGAAACTAGGATGGTTCACATCACAACACAAACGTCCGTGTGCTCGTCTGATTCAGAGATTTCGTCCAGGAGAAATTGGCATCGTTGAAATTCTCTGCAGCAGACGGACTCTATCTGTGTCCGTAGCGCACAGCGAGAGCACAGGCACCAGCAATCCGCCCAGCTCGAGCCAGTCTGGGCTCCTCGTCCGCCTCCTGTTCCTCCATCAGCCTCAGCTGCTCTTCGATATTGCGGCTCGTAAAAATAGCCACGAACATCGGATTCGAGCAGCAGAATTTCAAAATCCTCTTCTTCCATATCATGTTTAGTTTCCTCCGTCATTGTCGTAACTTCCTATATCCACAGCGCTTGTTAGCTTAGCTTATAAACAAGATGGCTGATATTGATTTCAGTATCTGCAAGGGAAGTCCCACCCACTGATCTGTGATAGCTCTGTTAGCGCATTAGGTCCAACCCCCTATGGGCGGGTTTGAAAGGGTGGGAACTTGTGCTTGTAGTCTTTACAGAAATCCCCCCCTCTTACACTTCCTCCTACAATGACGTAAAATGACGATTTTTGCGTCATTGTAGGAGGAAGTGAAAAAGGTAAATAGTGGATTTCTCTTGTCTCAGGGGAAAATGAGAGAGTTTTGCACGACCATTCAATAGTATGACTGGGTTTCTAACAATGGAAAGCTTAATGCAAATGGGTGGAGTGTCCCTTTAACACGTCATACGCTATAATTAGCTGAAAGGAAAAAGACTGACATCTCTCTCTTTTCATACAGATTACATAAACTGAGAATAGTTGTTTTTTATATAAATTACTTCATTTAACCCTCTGGGGACCAAGGTGTTTTTGGGGTCCTTGAGATGTTTTGACATGCCCTGACATTTGTGCTTTTTTCAGTTGCTTATAAACATATTACTGGCACAGGTGAAATTACACTCTTTAGCACAAACAGGGCTACCATATTATGTGAGCAACATGTATGTACATGTTTGTATTTTTGAGAGAATATTGTTTATGCATGTTTATTGATAAAACTAAAAATTAAAGTTTCTGAAATAAGGCCACAAAACACATACTAAATATGTGTCCACAAGACTTTTGACTAATGGATGTTGTGGCCTAGAGTATTTGCTTCAAAATGATCTGAAAATCATCCTGCCTAACCATTCACATAAAACCATAGATTGCTTTAAATTGTGATGTTTTTTGTTTGAAAGCCAATATGCGAATGGGCGTGAATGGCCCAACCCCCTCATGTATAATTAGGTGATTCTCACCTGAGAAGACAAAGATGCATTCATTTCATTCAGGTGTGTCACAAGGAAAATATATATACATATATACACACACACAGACATTATATATAGATCATTAAGGCTGATTTATACTTCTGCGTCGGACCTACGGCGGAGCCTCTACGCTATAGACTACGCATTGGTTTTCATTTATACTTCTGCGTCTTTGTCCGCGTTGACACGCAATTACACATGCAGAGGGAGCATGTAAAAGCCGGGGAGCGGTTCTAGCAGACCAATCACAGCGCTTGCGGTACGCGTAGAATTGACGCGTTGTTACATTTTTGGAGAGGTGCACGTCAGGGTACGCGCGCTACACACAGCCTACGACGTAGCTACGGCGTGAGTTCGACGCAGAAGTATAAATTGGGCTTTAACGTTTGAATAGCGTGCGCTCTCCGTGGGCGTGTCCATTAGCGGAATAATGAGATGCGAGAACGATAATGAGAACGGCTGACACATCTCTCTTTTTATATAGATTACATAAACAGGGAATATTTATTTTAGTTTTAAATTAGATAATTTAAAAGTACAAACTTAAATGATCATAAACATATATTGCTCATGTCTGGGTGAATAGTATTAGCTGAGTTTTGTTTAAGTTTAAGAGAGTGCTCCAGAAAAAAAGTTCACGGACACGGAGAGGCAGAACGCACACCCTGTTTATTTTCTTTATTTTACAAAAGCACAATATTTTATTTCGATTGTAGGTGGGCACATAAAAAATTAGACATTTAACAGTTTTTTTTTATGTTTCATAACTCTGTATGACCAGAAATGATGGAGTAGTTTAAGACTATTTTTCTGCTATGTGAAAAAAATCAGCCAAAACGCACTGCGTTCTTGGTCCCCATAGGGTTAAAAGAAGAGAATTTCAGCTTCATAACGAAAAATCTTTCGTGCCTGTGTGACAAGTATGTACTTAGTTACAGTTAATTTTCGGACGCGTTTCAGAATGAACTTCACTGACAGAGAGAACGCAGAACACGCATCATGTTTTTCTTTTCTTTATTTGGCGAAAAGCAGAACACTTAGAAAAAAATAAAAATAGACACTTAACATGATGATGTACAACACTTATATGTAAGATCAAAATCAACAGAGTAATTTGAGTCTCTTTTGCACTGATAAGAAAAAAACTGAGCCTGTCGCGCCGGCGCGATTGCCGACCCCAGGGGGTTGTAAGATTGCTATTATAACTTTTGGGCTGGCAAGCTTCAATCCCTTAGAAGCCTATGGAGGAGTGATCCAGCTCTCAGATTTAATAAAAAATATCTTAATTTGTGTTCCGAAGATGAACGAAAGTCTTACGAGGTTGGAACAACATAAGGTTGAGTAATTACTGACAGAATTTTCATTTTGGGGTGAACTATCCCTTTAAAGTAGGTAAGGCAGGATTTTTCTAGCTTTTTTACATTTTGAGGAGTTAGTCTATTCCTCTTTTCATCCAAAACTTATACGGCTGTACTGAATCATCGCTCACCATCAATACTCGAGCGCTAAACATCAAGCACTAGAAATAGAAATACAACATAAATTGCATGAAGTAATCAAATGTACAAAAACAGTGCATAATCTTCCCAAAAGTGATTTAGTTAAAAGTAATGAGAGACTGTTTGATGTAACATGAATGGCAAGACGGCAGCAGCTTATTTGCCTGCTTTCACTTTAACACTGAATGTACTGTTATCGTTCACTTAACACTAGAACTACCGGAATTCCATAACTACTAGAACGACCATAGCGGTCATTCTGACCGTTCATACTTTGACGTTCATATTGTAAGGACTGGGCTAAAAGGGTGAATCTGAAAGGACTAAATACATCCTGCTAAAGACCCAAAAAGCCTGGAATGTAAATTTACACACACACACACCCACACACACACACGCATCCCCCACAAGTGAAGCCTGCTCAGGACAGAGCGTGGAGTCCAGTTACGAGACATTTTTATGGCTGACTTGAATGTGATTCCAAAGAGAAAGAAACTTCTTTTCTTTAAAAGACATTTAACCAGATATATTCGATGTGTTTTTATGTGTGTCCATTTGCCCATGTCACATTGTAATGACTATAATTTTACCCTATAAAATACCCTAGATGTATTTTAATGTAAATGTTTACCTATAACAGTCGTGTTTGATATCGTAAAAATGCCCTGGACTTGACTCAGCCAGATATATGTATGAACACACCGTAAAAGGTATGATTATGTGCATAACACATCTCTGCAGTAGAAATGACCATTCCTAACACAGGTCATTATTTAATTAGACAAGCAGTCTGACAAGACAATGAGAAATAAAACCCAAAGTCCCGCCTGTAACCTTCCAACCCTCTAATTGGCCAAGCCAACAGGAAGAGGCTGGATTTCTCCAAAAGTGATAAATGACGCTTCCCCCCTCCGCTCGCTCTCTTCCTCCCTTGTCCTCGTGTCATAATGTAACGTCTCGCCTCCGGGCGAGCTCTTCGCCTTTCTTTTATTTGTTTCTAGTTTAGTTTGTGTTTTTCAGTTGTAGATAAGTCTCTGTGTTTAATTCCAATCGACGATTGAAAAGAAAACCCCGTGACAAATCTCTTCAGCAAATCCATCTACAAGGGACCTTTAAACGAGCGCGCGCTCGCTTTGAAGGAGAAACACGCGCACGTGACCGCGTGACGCGCCGGACCGAGCAAAGCACGCGCTTCTTCGCCAGCCATGCAAAGATGTAACGTTAACTCCGCGTGATTTCCCCGTAGAGATCTTTATTTCCCTTTGTAAATGTTACACTAAAGACTTTAAACCTCCGTTCAACACGCGCGCCAAGCAGCCCACGTGACGCTTCCTCACACACAAAGGACTCAGCTCACGCGGCCAGACAGGGCCGTACAGGAATGCCTCGACATACAGAGAGACCATAACATAACTTGTGCAAGTATAATCTCTTTATAGAGCTTCTAAGAAGTTTTAAGATGATGTTTCGTGTTGTAATCGGAGAGGTGAATGTCTTCCTGCCAATGAAATTCTCCCAATTTTCTCTGTTCTCTCTCTCCCCATCCCCTTTCCTCTCTCTCTTACTCGCTCACGCGTGTAAGTTATCCATTGTCCAAACTTTACGCATTTCTCGTTCATTGATGTCTTATTGTATTGTTCATTGATGTCTATGTGTTTGTAAATACATATATCCCGTGTAACTGTAGTAAATACATAAGTAGTCATGCCTCTATTAAATTAATTATATATTCATTTGATTGATGTGCTGTCTCTTTGCTCAATTTCAAGTCCCTTAAGTGCAAAAGGTCTTATGCTACATGCTTACTAAAATTAAAAATACCTTAAAGAGTATGTGTTGTGTTTATAGGGCGGGAAACCCAATTCTTCTGGCCAGAGAATTGCGTTTCCTGAAATCCTATAAAGTAAGATGATATTGTGGATCCCACAAATATTATCCTGACAATTGAGCTAATTCATTTTACCTGTTTGTGAAACATGGTCCGTGTAATTAACTGCAATCAACTTGTGGTTAATTTCAGGGATTCACATGCACGCATGCAGGTAGAATGACAGATCCTCCCTTATCGGGAGATTTATTAACATGTAAGACTGATCTAATCCAAACATGTATGAATAATTATTAATTACCAATTATTAATTATGATATGCAAATTCCCCACGGATTAGATCCGCCCTGAATCCTTACAATATGGACGTACTGAACATCATTTTCGTCATGTCATATCTACTGTAACGATGAGGCAGCAATGAAACGGAGAGAGAATCCAAGTGCAAGCACTACTTTAATGAAACAAACAGGTAATCATTCACTGGCGCTTACGAACGAACAGTCCACACAGGGAAACACCGCCTTTCGTGTGCAGCTCCCACACACTACTTTGTGACATTTGGCACATGTCTCCTTGGTTTTATTTTTTTTGCAGTTCCTCCTTACTTGGCACTGCCTTCTCTCCATCTGCTGCTGCTCCTGCCCGGGTCCTGGCTCTCGCACCACCAGTTGTGTGGCTTTTGATTTCATGTGGTCGGAGCGAAGTTCGCTTGCCAGTCGCGTGATGAAGTCCCTCCGCGAAACTTGCTCATTTGTGCACTTTTTGTATAATATGCACGCGTTGATGGCGGGAAATGTAGCGGACTTATGATATGCGTGCGGTCAAAATGGCCGCCATGGCCATTCTAGGTAGAAATAGTCAGAACTGTTTTGCGTTTTGTGATTTTAATAAAATAACAGTGTCAGAATAAAATATACACATATTTAGGAAAAGTCAGAGTCCTACAGCCACATTGATTTTATTTTAACAAAGTTATTACACTGTAAAATTTTAAAACTGTCAAAATGACTGCCTTGGTAGTTCTAGTGTTAAGACACAAATGACTGTGTTTACGAAGATACTTGCAAATACAGGCATTTTGACTCATAAGTGTGTGTATTTGATCATTTAAGCCCAGTAAGATACGTACTCACATGCTGTACTTTCCAGGTGTGTGAGCTGACTGCGCTCAAAACCATTCTCTCCTACAGTGAAATAAATCCAATGAGCACTGTTTTGCTGCTTACTGCGCGTGAGTGGATTCAAATCAATTGTTCTTAAATCGAAGGGCTTAAAACCGCATTATTTCTTGAGACCACGTAATAACTCCACACTGGTGATGACATGACTTTGGCGCTATAGTCTGACATCATCAATTTGCGACTGGTTGGTGGGTCGGACAGTTTTAGTGACTCCCAATCAAGTCATAGAATGTGATTATCGGCCGATACCGATCTGCGGCCAATTGATTGGAGCATCCCAAGCACTGAACTATTTAAAGCCATAAATGCAATACTAACTTGGGTAACGCTTTAGATTACAGCCCGGAAAGTACTGTGTAATTAAGAGGAATTTACTGAGTAACTTTCGGTAATTATAGTGTACCTATAAAGTACTTGCATGTAAGTATAAGGGAACAATATGTAAAGTTTGGGGAATAAAGGGGTAACAACCAGGAGAATTAAAAAAATATTTATACTGTAAGTATTATAGAACTAAGGGGTACTTATTCTACTATTATGATATAACAATCTTACATTTGGGAGCAATTTAGCGAGAACACTGCGTACCTTTTTGTAATAATTGTGTACCAATACATATTGTATAGGCTTTTTTTTTAATTACAGGGTACATATCTATGCATTTATACTTTTATTTATTTATTTTTTGATAGCAAAAGTGCAGATGTTTAAGTTTGGGCAAACATATTTCAAGGCAAGAAAAGCTAAGACTATTGCCATTTTTTTTAAATACTGGGAAATATATCTTGTTTCATGTGGTTACAGGGTAAGTGGTGCTTGTATAATAAATAAAGGTTTCCGAGTCAGTGATATAAGATTGTGTGTATGCATTTTTATTGTTACCCTGTAACTACATGGAACAAGAGGGTAACAAGCACCACTTTAATTTACAGCCCGCAATGTCACACTTACCCTGTAACTACATGGAACAAGAGGGTAACAAGCACCACTTTAATTTACAGCCCACAATGTCACACTTACCCTGTAATTACATCGAACAAGGGGGTAACAAGCTACATGAAACAAGAGTATCTTTCCACAATATTTAAGCAAAAGTTGCAATAGTTTTAGTTTTGAGTGCACTTTTGTTAAAAATATTACATTTTAAAAATTACAGGGTACGCAGTATATGTTCTTGCTAAATTGCTCCCAAATGTGATTGTTGTATCATAATAGAATAAGTACCCCTTAGTTCTATAATACTTACAGTATAAATAATTTTTTAATTCTCCTGGTTGTTACCCCTTTATTCCCCAAACTTAAAATATTGTTCCCTTATACTTATATTGTAAGTACATTATAGGTACACTATAATTACCGAAGGTTACGCTGTAAAATTGCTTTAATTACGCAGTACTTTCCGGGCTGTAATCTAAAGCGTTACCCTAACTTGCATTTGAATGATGACACATATGAAATGTTGAATCAGAATTTGTCTATTCACTAAAACAGACAGTTTGAACTGTTTCACTGAAATAAATTAAGCTTAAGGCCTGTTAAATACAAATGTTTATGAAAATGTGGTGCAATAAAACTGTCAATGAATGGTTGTTAATACGTATGTTCATACAACACGAACATTCACATGGTGTCAATGTGACAGATTTTTTTATAGAGAGGGGTGTAATGTAATTTCCATTACACTGCTAATAAAGCTGGCCAATACGATTTGCACTTTTGGTCACATGCCCAGAGCTGGTGCTGTTACATGCAGTATACTGGTTGCTAATGCAATTTAAATCAGAGATGTTATTTAAGACATTGATGTGCACATACATGTGTAGGGTCTGGACCTAACAGACACACACTAATTATTCATTATATACAAAGGTTTATGAAAATCCAAAACTAACCTCCCAAATGAAATGAACACAAGGACAGAAACAGTGTCATGTTACAGGGCTGATAAGGAGATTTTACGACCTCCACAGGAATGTGGCCACGTGCACAAGAGAGAGACAATGGGAAGACAGAAACCCTCTTTAAAACAGACTTTGCTGCATTAATCATAGACTAACTGATCTATAAATGAACATGCTTCATAGCATTGTGTAAATGATTTACTGTCTTGTGTACTATTATGTATATATTATGGTATGTACCTTGGTATACAACCAACTAACGATCAATGTAACCTGACCTGAATCATGCCTCCTACCTAATTAATCCTCATTTAATGACTCACACTTTGATGTACATCACCTTCTTATAGAATGCAGTGTGGATGTGTTATACCTATCTGAGCATTAATGAAGGTATAACCACGCTTGGGACAAAGACTCGTAAATTAACTAGAGCAACCTTCCCACTCGGACATTTCACCTTGCTTATTGGTCCAGTCAACCATTAGGGGTTGGATCTTTCTCAGGCTTTATTAGAGACAGTCCACATGTGACCTCCCTCTCTTAGTTTTTCATCCAGCCACAACACTGTTTCTGGTGATACTGGGGAATACAGGGCCCCGCAGGCCTTGATCCAACCAGGTATGGGCTCACGCAGGAGAGAGAAGACTCCCTCACAAAGAACCAAGGACAATCTCAGGAGTTTTGGAACCACGACTCCAACCAACAACGACTCAAATCACCCACTCTTCCGACTCCCTCACTTCTCCTGGGTGCTCGGCGTGGCCTCAACAGGGCCCAGGGCCCCAGGCCTTGACCAAACCAGCCATGCGTTCATGGAGAAAGATAACCTTCAAACAACTTCCACTTGCCACTGCCGGAACCCTCAACGACTTCAATTTTCCACAACTTTAAGAATTGTTCCCACTACAAATGCAAGGATTCAATTCAATGAAACGTGAAAATGAAATGCTGTTGGTTCTTCTCATAGTTAGATGGATCTTATCCATCGTTACATCATTCCATCTCTCACTCCTTTTTCCTAAACATGTATTTATGTATGTTTGTTTAGTTTATTCATGTTTATGATTTAGTTAATAAAACTTGTGCACTTTATGTATTTGGTTCTGATTCACTGCTTGCAAACAAAGTCTCTTTTACGATCTTGATCTTGCTACATCCTCAAAGCGCTGTACATGCTAAGAAATAATTATTCTTCTGTGGCCATGGAAGATTCCCTTTTCTTAGAATAAATTAATAATCAAGTTCGTTGGACGAACTGATTCATTGATTGTAATATTAATTTAGTCATGTCAAGTTAATCCAATTAACTGACCCAAATATTCATAATTAATCATTAACAAGTTATTATTGATTATTAATATTTCCTATAGCTAAGTTCCTTACATATGGTGGAGAATTTCAAGGCATCGTATTAAACATTGTATGCAAGCAGACAGTAATCAATCATATGTTGTCCCATAAGTTTTTATTAACATCTCATACATGCACGTACAAGTTTCTGAGTAAATCAGCAAAACTATAGCTTGAATATGCCTTCCTACGAATGGCAGAAAGTTTCTCAAATGCTATAATGCATATTTAAATCATACGATAAGAAACTCCTGATATTAGCGAAAAAATCCTAATTTCAGATATAAATCGAGCGTAAGCCTTCTATGACAAAGAAATCTCAGATTAGTCGCGCGTTTAAATGGTACCAGAACAAATTAATCTGATATGGACAAAGAAATCTCAATTTTCAGCATTTTTGAAGATGATCTGAGCGATGCTCCTCAGTCACCAATTAAGGCCTTATTGTTCGTTATGTATGTATTTAATGTTCTTATAATAGGAATCATGTCTAAACTGCATCCTCTGTACTCTGATAAAGCTGGAGAGTAAAGGGATTCCAGATAACGCATGATTTACGATGCGAGGTGAAGAAAATACCACCTCTCAAATAACGACAGTGTCTAATTGGTCAGATCTCATCCAGGAGGCTGGACAAACATGTGAGTTAAAAATCTTAAACCCGAACAAAACCAGAATAATTATGTTGCTGTTATACTGAAGAGTTATGTTAGAGTTATACTTAGAGTTACGTTATGCCGTCATGTTAGTGCCATGACATAAAAACAGACATACAAGTAACCATGTAAGATGAGCAGACAAAAGAACCCAAATCAAGATCAGAAGAACATGGGTTCAAACAGCTTGACCCAAGCCATCTAACTACTCGTCTAACTTTTCTTTCTTTTCTTAGTTTTCTTTTCTTTTCCGTTGAGAGTCTCGGTTCTAAGTTAAGTTTTGCTGCAAAGTTTCGGTAACACGTTTCGACTGCAAAGCGCTTCGAACTTCAAAAGACTTTCATCCGTCCACCAACACACCACGTGATTGGCCGCCCCAAGATCTATCCAGGCACGAGAAGACCGCCAGCCAAGCAACGGACCCGGGAAAACCCCTTTTACGCAGACAAAGGGGAATCCCCAAAGCAACGCAAGGACAAGCAAGTAGTACTCCAGACTCTTAACTGAACTGGTGCATTGATATAAAATTGAATAACCCGCCTAAGAAACGATAGAAGGGTTAAATTAACGATTGATGGTTCGTTCAGGTCATGTCTTATTAGTGCATATAGAAACTTGGGATTTCACCATCTCACTCTTAAAACTCATTCCTTCCTCACTCTCTTTCTTTCTGCAACCCGAATGAATGTGTGTGTGTGCGTGTGATTGTGTTAGATATTAGTTTTATGTGTTGGAATAATCAATAAAGTCTTGTTTATATTTTAAAGATAATTGTTCATGTGTTATGTGCTTACAGATTTAATGTCTTAAACTGCTGATCTAAGTTACCTTGCTAATAAATAGTGTTTCACTATAGTTTGGAATGGATATTTATATCCGCTGCAGGTTATAGTTACGGCCCGTTCGAATGAACGCTGGACGAGTCATTTGCTCGGCCGTATAAGTGATTCTTTTAAAATTCCCTATAAATTAATTGATAATTCCTTTTGAGCTAAATTGGCCTGTCTGGCCCCTTAAATACATATTATTATATATTATTATACGCAAGTTGTCTTACAATATTAAACCGCTGAAGCGCTCATATGAAACAATCGCGTCGAATTAGTGGTATACATTCTAGCCTAGCTAACTAGTAATTTGCCATTGTCTGTGAAAGAACGGTGCTGTTTGATTTGTGAGTCACTCACATGCAACGTCATGTGTCTAAGCGAGAGACTCAGTGCAAACTTTCAGCACAGCTCGTCCGCTGCTCCGGCCGATCTGTGTTGTTGGTTGGCATTGTGTCGCGAAATGCGAGCAGGCATTTCTATTTAGTATTTATCTGAGAACAGCACCAATCTCACAGACCCTCGTGGAAACAAGTGACCAAAGTAGCCAAAGTTAGCTCCCTCAATCCTAACTTACACGCATACAAGTAAAACCCTCTACCTTGAGTGATAGTTTTAGCGCCGCCTAAAACTTAGAAACGTTAGAGCGTAAAGTGTAACCTTTAAACCAAAGACTATAGACTTTGGGCCAGTGGCCCTTGCGAACCAAGGGATAACTTAGTGATTTGAACACGAGTAATGAGAGTCAAAGCTTTTCAAGGCTTTGAATCAAAGGAGTCAACTGCGTCACAAATTATTCTTTGTTTGTAGCGCCCTCGCTGGCGACCCCTGCTGGTCAGAACAGTGTAAGTGTAGCGAAAACTCAAATCAATGAAACACCTTTTACAAACCTATTGCAAAGGTTTTATCAAAAGGTATAATCAGGTAATGGCAATCTGCGAACTACCTAATATCTTTTAATATGAGGTGTCTTTCAAGGCACAATATCTTAATAAACTGTAGGGCTCGTTTTATGAAAGCTTAGTCAACCAGACCCTTTATCAAATGCGTCATTAAATGTGTACGAATCTATAAAGTGATACGAGATCACATAGAGACCAGATACACACTGGTTCACGAACCATTGAAATTTAAAATCATTTCGAAACAGCTATGACGCGTAACGAAGCCCCACTTACTGAAATCACGTGACTTTAGCAGTTGATACACGCTCCGAATCACTGATTTGAGACACATGATTCACACTTTTCAGGGTTAAGCCACTCTCTTCTCCATCACTGGGTTAAGCCACTCTCTTCTCTCTCTCTTTCCCTCTCTCGACCCCCTCCCTCTTGGTTTCACTTTCAGATTGAAACCCAGAGACTTTGGTTTCATTTGTGTCTCTATTATTTCGGCTTAATTCTACCATTATTTTATTCTGTGTATTTCCATCTGTTGAGCCTGAATATTCCTATTCGGTTAAGTTGAATTTAATTAAAACGTGGAACTTAATTAAATCAATTTGCTTATTCAAGTTCCCCTCTAGTTACCAGAGCTATGAGAACAATCCATGTTTACTTTTGATTTTTGATTTTATTTCAATTTATTTACTTTTGTTTCAGCCTGAATTCTTATATTCAGCTAAATAAAGCTTAACTAAATTAGAAATTTAATTAAATTACTTGATACGCTTCCCTTTCCTTTTAGTTTTCTTAGAGCTATAAGGACATTCTAACTTTACCTTTACCTTATTTTAGATCACTAGTCACTATCCTCATCTTCTATCTCTCTATAGGATTACAATATCTAGCGACTGTTGTTTCCTTAGCGAGTTACACAGGTCATTAATATCCTACTTCCTGTTAGGGGTGTGCCGGTTTCAGAATTGGTGATGACGGTTATGACGTGAGTCAAATGTGACGGTTCGTAACATAACCGTCGGGGGTTGGGGGTTGAATAACTGTTCGTCTGTTATAGGACAACTTGTTTGAATAAACAAGCAGACACTGATTAGCTACTGCCGTTTATTTAAAAATGAACAGCAAGACAACTAGAAGTGAATGTGCTTTCCATTAAATATCACACAGTAAACAAATCCTTAACAAACAAAACAAACAAACGTTGCAATGAACGTGCTTTGTTTTAAATAAATCACACACAGTAAACAAAACCTTAACGAAAAAACCTTGGAATGAACTTTGCAATTTAGACGCGCAAACTGCGTGCCGGTGCGGTGAGACGCGCATGCTCGGGCAGATTCGGCTTGAAGTCGGTCATCCTCGGACGCGGCGCCGTGCGCGCTGTTGCCAAAAAAATCCGTGCACACAGCCAAGCCAAATGGGGTCTTGCCGGTCTTGCGAACGCGTCATTTTTGCCGCGCGCACCTTCGCGCTCGTGCGGACGCGTCGAGTATAAACAAGGCTTTACTCCGTGTCAGCGCGCGCTCTGATCGGTAAAGGTGCACAGACCTCTCCCGAATCATCTCCAGCAGTAGCAGCCTCCGTTTCCCTCGTAAGCTGATATTACTATTTAAACATTCTCTATGATAAAAAATGTTTGTAAAAAATATTTTAATAGCACGGTTTTGGCGGTTATAGAGTTCTAATGACGGTGTTCAACTATAACCGTCGGTCTCACGGTTATATAATAACCGTCACACCCCTACTTCCTGTCTGTGTTTTACCCCTCCTCACTCCTTAGCACCAAGCTAAGTACATGAAGTAAGGCTAACGCAAATGCACAGTAGGCCCCAGACAGAACTGGAAACACTTCCCGTTGTGGTTTCTTCTTCTGCTGACCTTGATGTTTGATGTGTCCCTGCTAGTTTAGTCTAAACAGCAGCTTACCCATAAGTGACAACTATTTACCTATGTCTCCTAGCTAAACTTAAATAGGTAAAACACTCCTTTCTTCCTCTTCCTTTCTGGTTTCATCCTATCTCTTATTTTTGGTTTTACTCTATTTGTTACTCTCGGAGTACAACATCTGAAAAGAACCAACAGCATTTTTGAGTAATAGGTTATGACATGTAAGAGCCCAGTCATCAGTCGACGCTGCTTAAAGCAACTAAGATACTCAAAACCTTTTGTTGTGTGTGCTCACCAACTCTAAATTTTAGCTGCTCCACATAGCCGTTCTCCCACACAGATAGCTCACCACCTCTGTAGAAACTTGCTTTTGCCTATGCCATTTCTCTCTCGTGTGCCCACAAGTGTGCCAGTAGGCCTCAGACATCCAACCCTGCCACCCACCGAGACCACCTGGAGACCCGGCAGAGCAGTGTCATGGACATCCTTCAGTCTGAAGCAGGCAACGACCTGCCATGGCAGAGAAAGGAACAGTTAGACGACTACGAAAGTGGACGTCTGACACCCAGCCTGAGCCACCAGCATCATCTTCTCCTTGGCCACGCTCCCACAGGCCTCAAACAGGAGGTAAATGAACTAACTCTGCCAGCCACAGAATTCCACAGAGAACGAACCTTGCTCAGTGTGAGAAGACACAGGACAGATGCAAAGACCCTGACAGAGTGGAGCAACTGAAGGAGATCACCAGTTTCAAGCGGCTTTGACAGCTGCTGAGCACCTGCCAACAACCGGGTAAAGAACTGTTTCACTTAAAAAAACAACAACTTAAAACTGGTTGAACTCAAAGAGAGATGCTAAAGCCATCAACGTGCAGCTGAAGTCCGAACACTGACTTAGCAATGCTGTAACATTATGGACGAACTCCATGTGGTCCAAAGAGAACTGAAACAGTCCAACCAACTGCAAATGGACCCTACAAGAAAGAGGTACCCTGCTGACCTTTACATCAGCAGCGCAAGCTTCCCCAGCCCTGCACAAAGGGGGGAGGAGCCAAAGCCCTCGGCTTAACACTTCACCAGCCAGTGTCCTGAGAGCCCCTGCAGCTGCAGGAGGAAAAGGTAACTCAGACAAACCCTGAAACGGCACATGAAGTGACACTCAATGATCTCAAGCGAATGGTCAGAAACATCCCTGCCTTCATTCGGAGACCAGAACTTGCAGGAGACCACACATCCCTGTCAATCTACGAGACATTGATTTTCACCTGCAGTCTTCGACCGGTGTGACACACCAAGATAGACTCCATCTGCTCTGGACACATCCAGCCCGGCTGGGCCCTGCCCAGACACCAAGCAGGACAGACCTAGAAGTGCCTGTGCTACCACCACAGACTCCGAACAAGCTTTCTGTGGAGCTTACAATGAACCTGTGACGGAGGAGGATACCAGCTTCAAGAAACTTCTCCTCCAAAACCAGTTAGTCACCATATTTTTGCCTGCCCCCACGCAATGCCCACTCAATGATGCGTGACCTGATGCAGAAGGCCTTTAACACAGAAGGCCTCCTCAGAAAGGGTTTCTAAGACCCCATTGACTCTGAACTGCAAAACCAGAAGGCACACAGCATGACCGGAATGCAAGACGCTGCTAAAAGGTCCCTGGTCAGCATGGGACATACAACTTTTAAAGTAGAGGAAAATGTGTGCTCAAAGAGAAGCAAGACTCTAAATCAGTAAAATTCTAATTTTACTAATGCAAAGGAAATCTTGAACGGACGTGTAAGCCTCACCTGCCAACAGACTATTCACGACTCTTTTGAAACATACATTTGCCACATGCTGGTTGAATTGGCACTGCTACACATTAGTTTCCATGACAATGAATTGTTACAGGAAACACTAGCTCCAAATAGGGCATACGTCACCTTGACGCCAGAGTGTAGGCAAACCACCTGAGCTGAGTAAGCTACCACGACCTAGTGCCCCTTCGTTTAAACTACTGTTAACTTATAGGTGTGCATTTGATCATTGCGATCCAAATGGAACACAACATGCGATACGCATTTTGATCACTAGTTGCTGGCTTGTCTAAATGCAGATAAAACGATAGCTGGAATTGACATCTCTACTGTAAGTGAAAGAGTCTTAGATTTCCAACTGGTATCAGTAAGTTCAGCATTAAAGCGTAAGTCTGTTTGACAAAGGAATCTCATCTCAGCAGCTTGTAAACTGTACCAGTATCTATTCTGCTTTGGTTAAAGAAATCCAAATTGCAGTATTGCTAAACCTGTTTCTGACAAAGAAAGCTCAGTACAGTGTTATATATACGTAGACCTGGGTGATGCTCCCCTTTCTACGATGTAAAGTCCTTACAAATTATTGTTAGATTGATGTAATTCACCTAAATTTTAGCTGCATCTACAAGCAGAGAGCTACCTAGCGATCAAAACTGTTCACTCGCTGAAAAGTCAGTATTTATGCATGAGATGGACGTAACTATATATGCTTAGACAAGCTTTGACTTACAGCAAATCTATTTCCTTACCCTGTAAACAAATAGAATAAGTTGTGTAAAGAGAAGAGTTCCATGAGTAAAATTTGCAAATGCCAAACCACATTTGCATTTTACTGAATGTAACATCAAGTTCTTGAAAGTCTTAAAGTATAGGCGCCCCCTTTTAACCTGTTTAAACATGCATAATTCATTTAAAATGTGCAGACATTCTTTATGGACTGTTGAATTGTTCTGACATGCACTGGTTCCCATGACAACGACTTGTCACAGGAAGTGCTAACTCGTGACGTCATTTTGTAAACAAACCAGCCTAAGTGGCTAAGCTAACCTAACCTAGCGTCCATCCAGCTTAGGCTAAGCTAACCTAACCTAGCATCCATCCAGCTTAGGCTAAGCTAAATAATAACTTCTACAGTTAGCGGTTAGCATCATTCACTTGAAGCCTTAATTACAGCTTTTGTGTATACAGTGCAAAGTATTCTAAAATATTTTTTTAACCCCATTTAGGGTTTCTAATTTTTCACTTTCACTTTCCTTACTTTCAATTCTTCTCAGCTGAATTTCACCTTCACTAGTTTAGACATAGTCCTTGCTGAGCGCTGTAGGCTAAATTTGCAGATGAACTGTCAATTAAAGGCACACTATGCAAGAATTGTACCTTGATATAACAGCTTCAAAGTCATTTCGGTGGTAAACAAACTCATAGTAGGGCGAATCATCCTGGTAATAAAGCTTGGCGGGGTCGCCGCTGGAAAAACCAGCAATGCAAGTTTGAGAGGAGCGCCCCCGACAAATCTCGCGAGAATCACGACTTGCTTTACGGCAACGACGTCACACACATCAACAACCACATATGAAGCACGAAGACACTTGCGCGCATTTCAGACGTGATACTTGACGATGGAAAAAGCAAAGAAAACGCGGTCGGAAGAGACTTGGAAAAGGAAAAGAGAATCTGACCGCGTGAGGAACCGGAAAAGAGTCCCTGATTCGCGGCTGGCGCGGCTGATGAGCTGATCAGCGCCAGCTGTTTTGAATGAGGATGTCCGATATATTGTTTGTTACCTCGTCCTGTTTTTGTCAGTTGGTTGTTGAGGCTACCAGGGTTCTACTCGCCGTGTTCTCCTGCATTCCACTCCTGTACCATGCAGTGGTTTCCTGAGATTTTCCCGGAGGAATTTCTACCTGTTCCTGCATCTGTGTCTGCCCACTGTGTCCCTGCGTTGCCGAGCCTGAGTCTTCTTCTGTCTGCTTCCATTTTGACCCACACGGATATCTACTATTGTGCTCAATAAATTACTGTTTACTCGCAACTGAATCCTTTGACTATTTCCTTGTGACAGTCCCACTCGGTCGGGCTTTCAGTAGTTGGCGCGAGCTAAAAAGCAGCACTGGATTCAACCGCGATGCTGACCTGGCGATCTTGTTGATGGATTAAGTAGCCTAAATCTCTTATTTCTAAACTTGATTGCATTCTATGTTGTTGCGCTTGCTTGTAGTATGCCATTTTTTACGATGCTGTTCATTCATCCATTGTTGATAATTAGACCAGTCCAAAAATGTCCACATATGTCTAGATAGCTATTTACGACAGTGTAAGTGTTCCACAGCGACTATAGGGGTCACTGTTTGACTAAAACACAATTTCTGCATAATGTGCCTTTAAACCTAAGTTTAATTTGTAGTGATAATCAGATCGGTAGTTGAGCCAGCTCTGGTATGTTAGAGTGAATTAACTAGATTCTAATGTAGCTAAGTCCCCCTTAACTTCCATTTGTGAAACAAAGGGGATAGTGTTTTGAATTGATTAAATCATTGACTCTGACTCGCACATGCAGCATCTTTCTCTAATGAATGAACAACGGAATGCTTTGCTTACGAGTTGAGCCAGCTCTGGACATGTGACTCGAGATGAGATCATGAGGCTGGCCGAAGGTTCACGCAGAGAACAGGCCCTTAGGGTCTGTCATGATTTGATCACCTCACAAACAGAGCACTGCCTGAATGCTGACGAACAATCACCAATTCCAACACACACACACACAAATCTTTCTCCAATACCCTCACTGAAAGACATTTAACCAGATGTATTCGATGTGTTTTTATGTGTGTCTGTTTGCCCATGTCACATGGGAATAACTATGACTTTATCGTAGCATAAAGTGAGTTATAAATACCTTCATTATGCATTTTGAATATAACTGTATATCCCTCTTACAATAACGTTCTTACTACCTGTAGAACACTTGTGGCGTGAACAATGCGAATATGCATACAAATATTGAGTAAAGTGTATTTTTGATCAGTTTTACTCTCATTCAAGATCGAAGTGTCTTTAGACTGTAAACCCTCCCCGCTCGCACACAGAGATGAGGAGCGTGCGCTCTCAGACAAAGAGTAATAAAAACTGAATTCCCGCCTGTGACTTCCAACTCTCCGATTGGCCAAGCCGACAGGGAGAGGCGGGATTTCTCCCAGGTGATATATGTCGGCGCGCTCACTCCAACTCGGTTGCTTCTGAAACCTTCCGGAAAACTCTCTTCCTAAACTCCCTGGCTCTTCCTGCTCTTCGATGCTTCATCATGTGACTCCTCGTGCATTTGGACCTCGCCTTAGTGTGATGATCCATCGTTTCTTTTCTTTTTTTGTTTCTTCAAGTTTATTTTATCCTTTTCGAGGTCTCCTCTGTTCATGTCTTCTCGCGAAGAAAATGAACACAGCCAGACTGGCAAGCTTCACCTACAAGGACATTCAAACACGCCGCGCTCGCTGGACGAACCCGAACTCGTGACACGAGGACAGAGAGAGACACACACGCCTTCTTCACATCAACCACAAAAGAGCTTTACCTGTGCAAGTAACCGTTTACCATTCTTTCGAGGTTTAAGATCTGTGATTCTTGTTGTCTCAAAAGGTTCTGTCTGTGATGAATTTTGCCAAACCAGAAGATCTCTCATCTTCTTACTCTCTCTCTCTCTCTCCCTCCCAATCTTTCTCTCTCGCAACCTCTCTCTCTCTCTCACTCCTGTTTGTTATTCGTCTGTCTCGTTAGTTTTACTGTTTAACTGTAAATACATGTATCCTGTGTTCAAATGTAGAATTCTGTATCCGTAGTTTCAATTATTAAAACCATATTCTTGATTGATCCTGAAGTGCTCATTTACAAGTCAATGAAATGATGATCTCATAGCTACAAAGCTTTACAAGTTGTTACTTTTTAGTAACGTAAATTTTATAAACACGAGAAAATTAATGTTCACGGCCGGAACATTGAGATTTCTTGGAGTTTATAAAAAGGGATAACTTTGTTGAGAAGTTGGTAAGTTAATCTTACGGCTGTTTGCTGGACAAACCGATTGTTTGATAACTAATTAATTCCCTTAAAGTTATCTCATATAATCGTTCTGTAATGAGACCATTGATATATGAATGATGAATTATAATTCGTTATGATTTACCATTCATACATACGATCGATCTGTTTTCAATTTCGATAATATAACTGTAATATGCAAATATATTAATCATATTTCATGATTAATTATTAAAATTCCCTATAAATAATTTGAGCTAATTTAGGCACATCTCAATGTGGCCACAGATATGGTGGAGAACGCAACGCATTTCAAACGTTGTTTTATGAGCAAATGCAGTTGCAATCTGTTTACATGGTTATTAATAATTTTGTGCACGCACGCTATGGAATTTTGAAATTGTGAGATAAGTCGCAACGCGAACTCACTCCTAACTGACAGGCAAAAACCCGACGTCAGTCAGTAACGTTACATGTTAACAGCTGCTAAAATATGCATAGACATGTTTTTATCACTGTTAAATGCTGAGTACACTGCAGTATTAATATTACAAATGTCCTGTTTAGAGATGAATACAACTCTCTGCAGGTGATACATTTTAATATGTTTAAAACCGCCTATTAAGACGAAGAAATCTCTTTTTAGTGTGAGACTTAAATCTGATCAGAACGAGATTCCTTTGATTCAGTAGTAAGAGGCCTGATATATAATCGTTAGATTAACGATAACTCCTGTTAAAAATTGGCCTAGCTAACCAATTGTAAACCTAACACATTTGAATCATAAGTGCTAAATTGATTGTGTGTGTACGGGAGCCGAAGCAACAGATGAATAATTCCTGTTGTCAACAATTTACGTGTAGTGCAGCGAAGAAATCCTGCCACACACTTTTGTGAAATATAGCACCAAAAATCCGCCGAGATTTTGAAATAATTGTGACTGTTGCAGACAACTGATGCATAGAAACACCCTCAGATTTAAATCACTTTTAGGCCGAGTGGTCGTAGTTCCGCTGACAAACACTGGAGGGCAGCCTTCCAGATTGCTTCCGCTCTGTGACATCATTCTGCGCGAGCAAAAATTGCGCCATCGTGTGGGCATTCACAAACAGGTCACTTTGTTTTCAAATTCTATCTTGTTTTTTCACTTTCCCTGTGAATATGAACTTTACGGTCTAACTTCAATGTATATGTGCATTGACAGCTCTGCTTATGCTAAATATTATTGGATGTTAGATTCTCCTGCCTCTAACTGAGTACAATTATTTTGAATTTGATTCAAACAAGATTTGAATTAAAATTGAAGTTAAGACTCTCAGCTCAGTCACTGATACCCACTTAAAAAAGGGCGCCCCCTCGTGGCATCCCCTGCTAAGTCGGTTTATCACTTTTCCTGCTTTCATTCTGTTTTGAAGTGGTCAATTTCCAGTTGGTTTTATTTGATGTGCCATCACTGATACCTTACAGTAATCGTGATTATCATCAGATATTATTCTGATCTTTAGCTCGTCTTACACTTATTCAAATTTGGTTTGGAATATCAAATTCCTAATTTAAATTTGAATTAAGTTTCTCATGTCAATTTCTCTTTTCTCTTTTTTCCATTCCGTTGTGAATTGTTTTATTTCTACTTCTCCCTTCTGACTAGGGTATAATTATTGACGATACTTCACTGTTGTCGTTAATTATTATAGGATATCATCTTGACTTTCCAATCCCCTTACACGCATATTTAAATTTGGTTCGAGACCAGTTTGAACTTAAAATTTAGATTGTGTTGGTCTGTCAGCCACTGATATCCACTTGGAGGAAACAGCGCCACTGTGTGGCCTTGTGGATACCAAATCGGTATCACTCTTTTCCCCTTTTCACTATCTGGGAGTGTGCATGTATATCGTCTTTCTCTCCTGATTATTTTATAAATAGGACTGATACTTCAGTGTATCTGGACTATTGTAGGATATCATTCTGATTGTTACATTACCTTACACATTTATTTAGATTTGATTTCAACTTCTTTGAATTTAAGTTTAAATTAAGGTGGCTGATTCGACCAGGCTAACCACAAGTGCGCCCCCTGGTGGCAAAACCCCACTACTACGGTTCACTTCCTCCCGCGTTCAGCCTGCTCTCTCTAGTTCTACCTTTCGTTTTTGATGATCTAATAATTATGGATGATACTTCACTGCTATCATTAGTGATTATTTGATATTATTCTGATGTTCCTTTTAATTCTTCGTACATGCTTATTTTAATTTAATTTAACCCTCTTTGAATTAAATTTGAATTAAGTTTGTCTATTCTTGTGGCACTAACACGCTACTACCTGCCTCCTCCTTTGTGCCTGGCTTTCGTTATTTTCTATTTTCTCTTTTGGGTTAGGTCATTTTGATAATTACCAACATTATCATAATTTCTTTTGTTTACTATTATTTAATAAAGCCTTTGCCTTTATTTCTACATACATAATTACTCCATTGGGTTAAACAAGAAAACCTTAATTCACGTTGAGTTTCGCTTGCTAAATCCTGTTCTGTATTTGTACGTAGAATTCCCCAGGGCACTGTGGTGATTTGACGGTCATCTCTGGCTGGTTTCCGGCAAGCTGGTTTGTCTGACTGGCGTTACCGGCGCGGACCGTGAGTGAGTCTCGGACTTTTCTGTCTCTCTCCATTGGTGCGACACATAAAACTGTGTCATCAGAAATCTGGCACTCCAAAGTCGCAGATTGTTTGAGAGGAACGCACCTTGGTACAGATGAACAGAGAGGCCCGAGGACACAGCGGTTGAGCGTGGGGACGACGGAAGGATTAACCACGACGCTGGCTCCAACCAGAGTGACCTCAATTCACCCAGGCAAACTAAATAAGGCTTTCCACCGGTAAACCCACTAGCCCGTGGGCCCGGCTATAAATCCAGCTGGATAGCAGGCTCAGGCTCCCTATCCCCTGTAACACTCTCTGTGTTAGTATATCTCCTATTTTATTACAGACCTATTGATTTGTTTTGTTAATTTTACTGCAATCTTTTCTATCTCGCTATTTTTTCCGTTCTGTTGTGATTTGTTTCTTTCAGTTCACCTAGAGACAGAACCTACGAGAGACACCCAGAAAGGCTAAATAACAGATCGACCACTGAGCAGCTAGCGTCACCGCGTGACCCACTAGACTGCCGCCCTGTCAAAATCTTTATTTAGGCCCTGCGCTGATCTACGCGAATTGTCCCAATCTAACTGTCTGCATCAGTTAGCCAAAATTCTCATAGACGGCCTAGGCCGTATTAGCATAATTCATTAGCTCGTAAACGAACTTGCAGTGGTTTTGCTTTCTTGTGTGTGTGTGCTGTGCTCTTCTCGCCCGCAGCAAACTAGTATGTTCCGGTCTTCCAGTCCCGCAGCCCGCTGGGACAACCTGGAGACATGGCCGAGATCCACAACACCTCCACTCCTGCCCAAGGTCGCCAGTGACTCAGAGCCCCCGAGCCAAGAGCAGCTGGACGCCGACTTGGACGAGCTGTTGGCTCACAAACCGAGCCAAAGCTACAACGACAAAGACTGGGCCCGACACGTCGGAAACCTCGCTCACAAGCTCATCGCACAAGCACGCCTCCACGAAAGGAGCCGCATCGCCCTGGAGCATGAAGGAGCAACGCTAAAGATGCAAGCGGAGGAGGCCCAGATCGTCAATCGTCTAGATCAACTACTCCTCGAAACCGAGGAAGAGGATGACACCGACCCCAAGCTACAGACGGAAGTGGAAAGACTTCAAACTGCCCTGTCTGATCTTCGTCTACACACAGACCGAAAAAAGCAGTCAGAGAAAGAAACCAGAGAGGAGCTCAACATGAAACTCCAAAACGGTGAAGCTCTCCTTGCAAGAGCAGAGACTGAACTAAAAGAAAGAGACACTAAAGCCACGGCCTGCGAAAAACACTTGCAAGCGGCCCAAGCTAAAATCCACGAGCTTGTTCAGCAAAAAAAAGATCTCGAATACGAACTTGACATTGTTCGCACAGAGCTGAAAAGGGGGGTGAAAGTCCACCGTTCAAGTTACTACCAGCCAGCCCACAAGAACCCCCATCAGCGAAAGGGGGAGAGCCTTTCCAAAGAACCCCTGCCACTAACCACGGCATGGCTCCCAAAGAACTTGACAAGCTGGCCAGAAACATCCCGACGTTCACTCCGAACCCTGCAAGAGGCCACGACGTGCACGCCTACCTGCAAGACATTGACTTTCACTTACAGACTGTTACCAACGCAACCGCGTGGGACAGATTTTACCTGATAAGGATTACGTCCAGCAGTGAGGTGCGCAGCCTCCTAGATCGTCAAAAAGACACTGTCAAAACTGACTACCAGCAGCTGCAACAAGCTTTGATCCGTGAATTCTCTGATCCAGAATCAGACCAAGGGTTATTCACCGCCATGGACCTCAAGCAGGCCCGACTTGAAACCCCACAGACCTTCAACAACCAACTCCGACAAGCCTATTTCGGAGCCCAAAATCACTTCAGAACTCTGTTTCCCCGAAATCTGCATCCCACGGTGAGTCATCACCTAGGTGTCCTGGCCTGTCCCCGTAGCATGTCTACCCAACAGCTACGAGACTTGGCCCACAAAGCTCACATTAAGCAAAAGATTGTGTCCGAAAAGACTTTGAAAGACCACACAATCTACTCTGTCTCTGAACACTACTCAGAGCTGCCCATAGAGGGCGCCCCACAACACCCAGCCACGTCAGAGACGGCAGAGATCCTGAAGGTGCCGAAAGAGCTTCTTCACGGGAGATCTCACAAGAGAAACAAGAGGTACGAGCCCGACATCCTGTGTCTAAGCACCCTGAACACTGCTCGTTGGCCCCAGGCCACAGAGCCAGCTGTCACACCACAAAGTGACAGCATCACCCAGCCACCACAGCTGACCGCTGCACAGCCTGAGCATGACAGCACAGTGTCACACAACTGGGACCAAAGTCCCGAAAGACCAAGCAATGCTGTTTTGGCTACCTGCCTCCGCAGCGACCCACACAAGGCCGGCCCTAACCGCCCATCGATCAACACACCAGCCCCAACGCCAAGACTCCTGGGAAACCGGATCCAAAAGGGGGGTGGCCCGAAAACTCTACCTAGCCATCACGATAGGCAATGATTTGAGCATTAAAGCCCTGCTAGACACAGGCTCAGACCTCATCTTGATATCAGCTGAACTTTTTGAAAGACTCAAAGCTAAGAGACAAGATCGAACTCTTACATCTCAAACGTGTGAGCTGAGCGTACAGCCGTACAGCCAGAACAACATCTGGCTAGAACAGGTAGCTCACATCCACCTGACAATTGGTCCTTCGAGTCTAGTCCATCCCGTGCTCATCTCACAAATGAACACTTTTCCACTTCGAATTGGCAAAGATCTGCTAGATCGATTTGAGCCTTTAATAGACTTCAAACAACTGCAAGTTTGGGCTCAAGTGCGAGAACCTGACCCCCTCCAGTCACACAGGTCACCAGAGCCAGACTGGCAGGCCACAGAGGTCACGGGAACTCCCACAGCCAGCCATGAAAAGACACAGACTCAACACCAGGTCAAGGTTCAACTGTGCTACCCTGCACCTTACAGCTCATTAAAAGACTTTGACACCTGCTGCCCAAAGGTCATGACTGACCTGCAGCTATATGATCAAACACATGCCCTTGCCAAACCCGGCGACAAGCTGGGGCCACTTTCAACCCTCAAGGTTGAGGTGAATAAACACTGCTTGGCAACTTTACGAACTAAACTGCCTACCTCAGAGCCACTTCCGCCGGCTCCGCTATCTACAACAACCAAAATAGCGGATGCGGGCTTCTGACACAATAAAGACTTTGCTTAACCACCTCTTGACCCCCTCCCTCTTGGTTTCACTTTCACTTTCAAATTGAAACCCAGATACTTTTGTTTTCATTTGTTATTTATTTTATTTTGACTTAAGGCGACCCCTATTTTATTTGTGAGTGTTTACACCTGTTGAGCCTGAACATTCCCACTCAGTTCAGTTGAATTAAATTAAATTTGGGATTTAATTAAATCAATTTGCTTAGTCGATTTCCATCCTAGCTACTAGAGCTATGAGAACACTCGAGGTTTACCCTTTTTATTTTGATTTTATTTCAATTTATTTACTTTGGTTTCAGCCTGAATCCTTATTCAGCTAAATAAAGCTTAACTAGATTTGAAATTTAATTACATTACCTAATACGCTCTCCCTTTAGTCTCCTAGAGCTATAAGGATGTTCTAACTTTACCTTTGCTTTATTCTTGATAAAGTCACTATCACTAGTCACTATCCTCATCTTCTTTCTCTCTATAGGATTACAATATCTAGCGACTGTTGTTTCCTTAGCGAGTTACACAGGTCATTAACATTCTACTTCCTGTCTGTGTTTTACCCCTCCTCACTCCTTAGCACCAAGCTAAGTACATGAAGTACGGCTAACACAAACGCACCGTAGGCCCCAGACAGAACTGCAAACACTTCCCGTGGTTAAATAGGTAAAACACTCCTTTCTTCCTCTTCATTTCTGGTTCATCCTATCTCTTATTTTTGTTTTTACTCTATTTTGTTACTCTCGAAGTATAACATCTGAAAAGAACCAACAGCAATTTTTTTTGTTTTTTTTGTTTTAAGTAATAGGTTATGACATGTAAGAAACCAGTCATCAGTCGACGCTGCTTAATGCACATCAACTAAGATACTCAAACCTTTTGTTGTGTGTGCTAAACAACACCTATTTTTTTAGCTGCATCTACAAGCAGAGAGCTACCTAGTGATCAAAACTGTTCACTCGCTGAAAAGTCTGCATTTATGCATAAGAGGGCCGTAACTATGTAGGCTTAGACAAGCTTTGACTTACAGCAAAATCTATTTCCTTACTCTGTAAACAAATAGATTAAGTTGTGTAAAGTGAAGAGAAGAGTTCCATGAGTAAAATTAACAAATGCCAAAACACATTTGCATTTTACCGAATGTAACATCAAGTTCTTGAAAGACTTCAAGTATAGGCACCCCCTTTTAACCCGTTTAAACATGCATAACTCAGTAAAATGTGCAGACACTCTGCAGATACTGTTGAATTGTTCTGACATGCTCTGGTTCCCATGACAACAACTGGTCACAGGAAGTGCTAACTTGTGATGTCACGTTGTAAACAAACCAGCTAACCTAGCATTTACCCAGCTTAGGCTAAGCTAAATAATAACTTCTACAGTTAGCATCATTCACTGGAAGCCTTAATTGCAGCTTTTGTTTACACAGTTCAAAGTATTGTAGAATACTTTCTTTTACCCCAGTTAGGGTTTGTAATTCCTCACTTTCCTTACTTTCAATTCTTCTCAGCTAAACTTTCACCTTCACTAATTAACCATAAAATGGTAAATGGTAAATGGTAAATGGACTGCATTTATATAGCGCTTTCACAGACCCAATGGCCACCAAAGCGCTTTACAATTTGCCTCACATTCACCCATTCACTCACTCATTCATACACCGACGGGCCTATCTCCATAGTCCTAGCTGAGCGCTGTAAGCTAAATTTGCAGATGCCCTGTCAATTAAACTTAAGTTTAACTACTGTGTAGCTAGAGAAGAATTCGTATCGTAATGAGAATTTCCATCAGCATGTTGACTAAACACTTGGAGGGACACACACACAGTGTGGTCTTGAACACACAACCGCTGTAACCCACGATGGAGTGTTGGTCCGGGCAAATCCAAAGTTTAGTCACTAGTGCTACTGATTATTATCACATTCAGATCATTACCGCTGTTTTGATTACTTACTTTATGTTTATTTATTCTTTTAAATTTTTGTTTTCATTATTTACTTATTTATTTATTTACTTTTTCCACTTTGATAATAATAGCAGTCAGCTATTCCCCTGTCTATTTAGTCATCTATATGAGTTAATTTAATTTCCTCCCTTGTTCGAATGTGGTTCCATTTCCCATTAGGCCCAGACAGGAAACAGAGACACCTTTATTTGTGATTGTGTTTACTTTCAACAAGTGCACTCATTTTTGTGACCCGGCAACAAAAGTAATTTCAACAATTTACTAGGGCACAACTATAGTCCAAAAGATTGATAATAAGCATAATTTGAATAGGAAAGCTGTCCTTTTTCTCCCTATCATTCACTTCGTCAAGCCGTAGTGAACCACTACTTAAGTCCAGAGAAATAATTTAGTCGTATGAACCATCTTAAGTAATTTATTTCATCTCGGCTATGCCCTCTCCAGGAAATACTCTCGGAACCACACAAGTATTAGCCTCCTAACATCCACAGCTAAGATGATAAAGATACAAGAGACACATCACTAGCTAGATACACATCACTAGCTAGATACACATGTAACACCTAACTTTATGCTACATATCTAGCGAACCCATTAAACTGTGGTTCTGAACTTTTAGGGTCATGCATTAGTCTCTCACCACAAGTATGACCAAATGTCACAGAGCCCCTGCTTCACCTGACCTTAACCTTCTAGCTACCAAAGACTGTGACAAAACAATGGACACTATGAGAAACCACCTCTCATACCCCTCCAACCACCCACGGACGCCGTCTGCACCCAGCGACAACCGGTGCCCCTGTCACCTTACGTCGACAAGCACATGCTGCGTACACAGGACAACATTCAGCGTTCTGCACCTGATGCCATCACTGCGCCACAGCTTGTGGTGCCACAGTGCAAAAGGGGGGTCATGCCAATGTACGCCCTGGACGCACCACGTGCTGCACAGCTCAGCACCAGAGACACTTGCAAGACACCGAAGCGAGTGGCATACCGGCATCCTCAAAGCGAAAAGACTGTCCGAGCCAACCGAGGACGACACTCGCTGAAATTTTTCCTCCCTTTCTCTTTCTCTCTCCCTTTCACTTTTACCAGGATGCTGCTGTGGTTCGCGATGCCTGTGCCTCCAGCCAACCAGAGGACAGCCGCAATCGGACAGCTCACCAGGTCCGACAGCAGGCATCGTCCGGAGAGGACAACAACTCCTGATCACCAACTGCAGGACCCAAACCCAGAAAGTGCGTGTTCGACGCAACCCCCGCAACGTCTACAGAGCACCTCACCCCAGCACAGCAGCCCAGCTGTACAGCTGGACCCATGCCCGATGGACAGAGGACTCCCTCACTCACGCCAAGGCCAACGTCGAGCACATGCTCAACCAACTCGAGAAATTGACTATCACACTAGCGGACTTAGGTGGACACAACCACCGTTTCAAACGGTTCCTGGGAGCTTTGCTCGGAGCCGACGCTGCTGTCAGAACTCTGTTAAGCATTGGTATGCCCAGTGCCAATGCAGTGAACCATGTGACTGAAATTCGGACTGAGGTCCCACAGCTAAGACTGCAACTCACAACACAGAGTGCATCCCTGCAGACCATCGGAAAGACATTGATGGGAACTGTGGTAATTCTCAACATTCACAGCGTTCTGCTGAACCAGACAGTAAAATCCATGAAACAGCTGTTTACTGTCTTCCAGAAAGACTTTGCGCAAACTCCGCTGGTCACAGCCCCGGACGGGGTGGCCTACCACATGACCAGCGACACACCGCTGCACCTGGCCCCACATGTGCAGCCCACGACCAAAGACATTCACTATCTCTGCCCTAGCAAACCCTTCCTCAAAGACAACACTGATGGAATCTGCGGTTTGCAACCCATGATCAGCGACACACGGTGCCTTGCAGAAGCCAAGCCTCGCACACAAGTCACCGAGATACAAGCAGAGACTGTAGGTGACAGATGGCTCGTCAACACTCCCGTGCGAACAGCTACTCTCACTTACAACCAACATGACACTGCCACCCGTGTCACCTTGCTTAACCAGAGCGTGTGGTTTCAAGTACCGAAAGGTGCCATCCTCCACCTGGATGACCTGACATTGTTCCATCTTCCAAGCAAAGAGTACAGATTAGAACTGGAAACCCCATCCTTCTTCCGGAACCACACTGTCACCCTAACTCCAGAACGGGAATTATGGTTTGCAAAAGGGGGTCCCAGTGAATTGACATTGCTCCTATCGACACAGCCCTCCAAGCTTTGTTTCGACCGCCAGTCTTGACTACCGCACCTGTGGTCCAAGCCTGGACCGCAGCCGACACTGCGCGGTGCATCTCTACGGTAACCGGCCACACTCTGACACTAGGTTTGGCCTCCACTCTGCAAAGGAGACTCAACGAGATGCAAACATCTTCAGCCAAGCTCACGAAAGCCGTGCCTGAAGGTCTCAGACAGCATCCCCGGAAAAGGGGGAGCCAAGTCAGAGACCACGCCGAACCTCATCGGGCTGAGCCCTCAGTCCTAACAACCACCTGTCATCCGACCTTCATGACTTACCTGCTATCCTACCATCAGGTTCCACCTGCCATCCTACTTTCATGACTTACCTACCATCTGACCAATGTGACGGTTTAACGAGGCCGCCAACACGGGTCCTGCCAAACCGCCAAAAGGGGGAATGTAGTGATAATCAGATCGGTAGTTGAGCCAGCTCTGGTATGTTGGAGTGAATTAACTAGATTCTAATGTAGCTAAGTTCCCCTTAACTTCCATTTGTGAAACAAAGGGGATAGTGTTTTGAATTGATTAAATCATTGACTCTGACTCGCACATGCAGCATCTTTCTCTAATGAATGAACAACGGAATGCTTTGCTTACGAGTTGAGCCAGCTCTGGACATGTGACTCGAGATGAGATCATGAGGCTGCCCGAAGGTTCACGCAGAGAACAGGCCCTTAGGGTCTGTCATGATTTGATCACCTCACAAACAGAGCACTGCCTGAATGCTGACGAACAATCACCAATTCCAACACACACACACACACAAATCTTTCTCCAATACCCTCACTGAAAGACATTTAACCAGATGTATTCGATGTGTTTTTATGTGTGTCTGTTTGCCCATGTCACATGGGAATAACTATGACTTTATCGTAGCATAAAGTGAGTTATAAATACCTTCATTATGCATTTTGAATATAACTGTATATCCCTCTTACAATAACGTTCTTACTACCTGTAGAACACTTGTGGCGTGAACAACGCGAATATGCATACAAATATTGAGTAAAGTGTATTTTTGATCAGTTTTACTCTCATTCAAGATCGAAGTGTCTTTAGACTGTAAACCCTCCCTGCTCGCACACAGAGATGAGGAGCGTGCGCTCTCAGACAAAGAGTAATAAAAACTGAATTCCCGCCTGTGACTTCCAACTCTCCGATTGGCCAAGCCGACAGGGAGAGGCGGGATTTCTCCCAGGTGATATATGTCGGCGCGCTCACTCCAACTCGGTTGCTTCTGAAACCTTCCGGAAAACTCTCTTCCTAAACTCCCTGGCTCTTCCTGCTCTTCGATGCTTCATCATGTGACTCCTCGTGCATTTGGACCTCGCCTTAGTGTGATAATCCATCGTTTCTTTTCTTTTTTTGTTTCTTCAAGTTTATTTTATCCTTTTCGAGGTCTCCTCTGTTCATGTCTTCTCGTGAAGAAAATGAACACAGCCAGACTGGCAAGCTTCACCTACAAGGACATTCAAACACGCCGCGCTCGCGCGCGCTGGACGAACCCGAACTCGTGACACGAGAACAGAGAGAGACACACGCGCCTTCTTCACATCAACCACAAAAGAGCTTTACCTGTGCAAGTAACCGTTTACCATTCTTTCGAGGTTTAAGATCTGTGATTCTTGTTGTCTCAAAAGGTTCTGTCTGTGATGAATTTTGCCAAACCAGAAGATCTCTCATCTTCTTACTCTCTCTCTCTCTCTCCCTCCCAATCTTTCTCTCTCGCAACCTCTCTCTCTCTCTCACTCCTGTTTGTTATTCGTCTGTCTCGTTAGTTTTACTGTTTAACTGTACATACATGTATCCTGTGTTCAAATGTAGAATTCTGTATCCGTAGTTTCAATTATTAAAACCATATTCTTGATTGATCCTGAAGTGCTCATTTACAAGTCAATGAAATGATGATCTCATAGCTACAAAGCTTTACAAGTTGTTACTTTTCAGTAACGTAAATTTTATAAACACGAGAAAATTAATGTTCACGGCCGGAACATTGAGATTTCTTGGAGTTTATAAAAAGGGATAACTTTGTTGAGAAGTTGGTAAGTTAATCTTACGGCTGTTTGCTGGACAAACCGATTGTTTGATAACTAATTAATTCCCTTAAAGTTATCTCATATAATCGATCTGTAATGAGACCATTGATATATGAATGAGGAATTATAATTCGTTATGATTTACCATTCATACATACGATCGATCTGTTTTCAATTTCGATAATATAACTGTAATATGCAAATATATTAATCATATTTCATGATTAATTATTAAAATTCCCTATAAATAATTTGAGCTAATTAAGGCACATCTCAATGTGGCCACAAATTACATGTAAACTGTGTAGCTAGAGAAGAATTCTTATAGTAATGAGAATTTCCATCAGCATGTTGACTAAACCTTTGGAGGTTAGTCATTAGTGCTATTGATTATTCTCAATTTCAGATCATTCCCGCTGTTTTGATCACTTACTTAAGTCCTTTTTATTTTTATTTTACTTCTATAATAATAGCAGTCAGCTATTCACTTATCTATTCTGTCATCTATTTGATTTATTTCCATTTCCTCTCTTGTTCGAATGTGGTTCCATTTCCCATAGGGTCCAGAGAGGAAACAGAGACACCTTTATTTGTGATTTTGTTTATTTTCAACAAGTGCACTCATTTTTATGACACTGCAACACAAGTAATTTCAACAATTACTAGGGCATAACTATAGTCCTGAGGATTGATAATAAGCATAATTTGAATAGAAAAGCTGTCCTTTTTCCTCCTATCCTTCACTTCGTCAAGCCGTAGTGAACCACCAGTTAAGTCCAGATAAATAATTTACTCATAAGAACCATCTTAAGTCATTTATTTCATCTCGGCTATGCCCTTTCCAGGAAATACTCTCGAAACCACACAAGTCTTAGCCTCCTAACATCCACAGCTAAGATGATAAGGATACAAGACACACTTCACTAGCTAGCTACACATGAAACACCTAGCTTTATGCTACATATCTAGCGAACTCATTAAACCGTGGCTCTGAACTTTTAGGGTCATGCAGTAGTCTCTCACCACAAGTGTGCCAAAATGTCACAGATCCTCTGCTTAACCGGACAGGAGACTGAAAAGACTGACAAGCCATCGCGAGAAACACTGTTCCACCGATGGCTGCTGACATCCGACAGCACCAGAGCCAAACGGAACTGCACCATTAGAGAAGAGGACCAACGACCCATGACCCAAGCCAGAGTTACAGCCACACCAGGCTGATCAAGATTATCATCTCCTTACGGGTATGAAACAGAAGGTAAACAACCTCACATAACAGATCACAGCGTCCCACAAGGAGCAAACCTGTGCCCAAAGCCTTACAGACCAGCTAGAGACTGAGGTTCTAACCAGATGCAATGCAGCTGGACTGAGCATGCCCAGGACCAGCACAGAACTGTCACCATGGCAACAACCCAGGTACCAGCCAAGCCCCTTGGAGAAGCCATGGAGGACAGCACCCTCAACCTGTAAACACCACAGGAGGACCAACGGCTGTCAACGACAGCATCCTCCTCCACACCCTTCACACAGGTGTCAATCTGAGGCTCCACAAGGACAGCTGGACGCACCTGCCTTAGAGTTACAGGAGCTGCTGACACACGAAAATAGCTCCCTGCACAGGACTCACCCGAGGAGTCCTGTAAAGTACAAGCTTCCGACTCCTTGCCCACCCCAGCTTAGGCAAGCTTGTGTCGGCACCACCATAAGGACGGAACAACACTTCAATCCTTCAGACTTCTCGTGACTAAGAGGCTAACAACCACCTTCTGACCTCCTGGCACCAGCACCAGGTCAGCTTGAAAACCTCTCTATGCTACATAGAGCCCTAACCACTTCCTGCAACCACAAGAAAACACCTGCCCCAAAACTAATGAACTTCAGAATGCCCCAACACCTGCTGCCTCAACACCTGCTGCAGAGACCTGGACTTGGCTACTGTCCACATCACCCACCGTGGAACGACCACCGCTTCAGAAGACACGAGCAACCAGAGGCCACCATGGCCTTCCAGCCTTCTATGACAAAGGTGTGTCTGATCTCTCTGCACTTTCAACTTCGCTCGTGGTTGTCCTTGAGGGGGACAACAACGATCGAAAGGGGGGATCTGTAGGGTCTGGACCCATCAGACACACACTAATTATTCATTATATACAAAGGTTTATGAAACTCCAAAACTAACATCCCAAATGAAACGAACACAAGGGCCGAAACAGTGTCATGTTACAGGGCTGATAAGGAGATTTTACGACCTCCACAGGAATGTGGCCACGTGCACAAGAGAGAGACAATGGGAAGACAGAAACCCTCTTTAAAACAGACTTTTCTGCATTAATCATAGACTAACTGATCTATAAATGAACATGCTTCATAGCATTGTGTAAATGATTTACTGTCTTGTGTACTATTATGCATATATTATGGTATGTACCTTGGTATACAACCAACTAACGATCAATGTAACCTCCCTTGTATCATGCCTCCTACCGAATTAATCCTCATTTAATGACTCACACTTTGATGTACATCACCTTCTTCTAGAATGCAGTGTGGATGTGTTATACCTATCTGAGCATTAACCCTCTAGGCGCCACGGTCGAGTTTACTCGACAAGATGCGGCACTGAATAAAACGGCCGATTTTGTCAAATTGGGTGTCAAATTTCGTTCGACCTCCCCTCCACTGGATGGCAGACATGTCATACTTCATCCCCGAATCAAAAAAACGTCATGTTTCTATACAAAATGTTCGAGTTAGAGCGCATTGAATCAGTGCGATTAAAAGCGGAGCTAGTGTGCGAGTGAGCCATTTTATCAGATCCTCTCCGCAATCGCAGCGACAGTATTGTGGTGGAGACTTTGTCTAATACCACTGGGTATGTTAGACGAGGTCGAAGTATTCATAGGACAGTTAGGAGACAACGTGGAGGCAGGGTGAGGAGTCGCAATGACAATGACAGTAGTCCGAGCTGTGCACACTCGGCGCGCGCGTGAGGCAGATCTGCCCGCGCTGCTCGTATCATGTCACTCATGATCTGTGCGAGTGAGCGTTTGAACTAAACAGGTCTTGTCTACTTGTGTTTGTATGTCATATGAATAATATATATGTGCCCCATACATGGAATCAGAGTGCCTACTGTATTTAGTAAATGGAAAATCTCTACAGCAAAAGGCCAACCACTACATGCATTCGGTTTGTTTCTACCATTTATTAGTAATGATTTACACAGTTTGTTTACTACTTACTATATACCTGAGCATTCAGTATTGTGCAATATAGCATACAGAAGGTGATGGAAATTTTTGGGGGAAAGAAGTGCTGCATTTTATCATTTAAACGTGACTTTTCATGAAAATTCTATAATCCAAGATTGCCACCACCATATGACGTCATAACATGCAAATTAGATGGGAAAAATGTAATCCCTACATAAACTTTGGGTCATCCTTAATATTTCTCTAATTTACAGAAAGTCTCTATCTTTTATCACTTTTAAGATATAGCCTTTTGAAATTAAGATGTCAAAATCGAACGTTTTAGGAAAAAACCTCTGGCGCCTAAAGGGTTAATGAAGGTATAACCACGCTTGGGACAAAGACTCGTAAATTAACTAGAGCAACCTTCCCACTCGGACATTTCACCTTGCTTATTGGTCCAGTCAACCCTAGGGGTTGGATCTTTCTCAGGCTTTATTAGAGACAGTCCACATGTGACCTCCCTCTCTTAGTTATTCGTCCAGCCGCAACACTGTTTCTGGAGATACTGGGACCCCCTCCCCCTCCACGGGGGCCCAGGGCCCCGCAGGCCTTGATCCAACCAGGTATGGGCTCATGCAGGAGAGAGAAGACTCTCTCACAAAGAACCAAGGACAATCTCAGGAGTTTTGGAACCACGACTCCAACAACGACTCCACAATCACAGATTCCAATGCACACTCCAATGCACACTCTTCCAACTCCCTAACTTCTCCTGGGTGCTCGGCATGGCCTCAACAGGGCCCAGGGCCCCAGGCCTTGACCAAACCAGCCATGCGTTCATGGAGAAAGATAACCTTCAAACAACTTCCACTTGCCACTGCCGGAACCCTCAACGACTTCAATTTTCCACAACTTCAAGAATTGTTCCCACTACAAATGCAAGTATTCAATTCAATGAAACGTGAAAATGAAATGCTGTTGGTTCTTCTCATAGTTAGATGGATCTTATCCATCGTTACATCATTCCATATCTCACTCCTTTTTCCTAAACATGTATTTATGTATGTTTGTTTAGTTTATTCATGTTTATGATTTAGTTAATAAAACTTGTGCACTTTATGTATTTGGTTCTGATTCACTGCTTGCAAACAAAGTCTCTTTTACAATCTTGATCTTGCTACATGCTCAAAGCGCTGTATATGCTAAGAAATAATTAGTCTTCTGTGGCCATGGAAGATACCCTTTTCTTAGAATAAATTAATAATCAAGTTCGTTGGACGAACTGATTCATTGATTGTAAAATTAATTTAGCCATGTCAAGTTAATCCAATTAGCTGACCCAAATATCCATAATTAATCATAACAAGTTATTATTGATTATTAATATTTCCTATAGCTAAGTTCCTTACACATGAAAAAGTGATGACAATCTGAATTTCAAATCAATTTATTGAATTGGACATTTGAGTCATGGAAGTTAATAAAATGATTTGCTAATGAGGCTTAAATCATAGATGCTGTTGTCATGACACTCTTATAAATATGGTGCATGTTTCTTTAAGAACTTTAATGGCCTTCTTTAAAAACGTCTCAGGTTACGACTGTAACCTATGTTCCCTGAGAACAGGGAATGAGACACTGCATCAAGCGCTATGGGGAACGCCTCAGCGTGACTGATGACTGAAACACTGTAGAATCACGACAATCCTATTGGCCGGCATCAGCCATGACGTCATGCTCTAGCGCGACCAGGAAGTATAAGAGGAGCGCCTAGAGAACATGTCATCCACTTCTTCGTCTGAAGGGACTGTAAAAGCAGACCAGAGGCATGGCGACGAGACGCAGTGTCTCGTTCCCTGTTCTCAGGGAACATAGGTTACAGTCGTAACCTGAGACGTTCCCTTTCGAAGGGAACTCGAACTGCGTCAAGCGCTATGGGGAACGAGATACCCACGCTGCCATGCTAAGGGGATGCTTCAGCAACTATGGCTACAAGCAAAAACACATTAACTAAAAGTTAAAGCCCTTTACTGCTTAGACGTCAGGCTAACTGTAGCACTACTCCCTACGGCCACTGCCCGAGCTCCATGCTAAGCGAGGGGAACTCTGTGAATCACACAGAGGGCTTGCCCAGCTCGAGGGCATGGGAACCACAGCCCGACCTTCAGAGGGGGGTCCCTTTAAAGGAGTATAGCCCGGAGCCTATGAGCCCTAGCCTGCTACTTTCAGGGGGACAGTGTCAACCCCCACACCAGGGAGGCTATCATGCTTAACGCTGAAGCCAACAACCTGTTTGGGTTTACATTACTCAACCACAGTCTCTAGCCAGAGACGATAGCTCCTTCACGGTGCTATGGGAAGCGGAGACCTCAGCAGGATGATTCTGAGATTAGAGGAGGCCTGCCACACTTACACCACTGTGGTCTAGAGCTTTTCCTCATAGGGTGAATAAAGTTTATGATGCAGAACTCAGGCAGTGAGGGGCCTAAACAACTCTCTGTTAGTGAGATGGCCCTTTTCCAACTACCTGCAAAGCTTGTTTGCATGGAGGAGGCCTCAGGAGGATGACTCTCGAAGGAGAGGAGGCCTGACACATGCTAGAGTATCGCTACAGGTACATAGTGAGTATCGCTACAGGTACAGAGTATCGCTACAGTTACATAGGTGCTCTCCCTCCACGCTTTACCGAACTGTATATATGGAGGCCTCAACAGGATGACTCTCAGAGAGGAAGCCTGACGCATATATTTCGGAGAGGTAGCTCGACAATCATCGGAGCTCAGGGAGCTAAGGGCCTAAAGCACCTCCTCAGAGAGGAAGGGCTCACTTCTCAAGCTCTACCTGTAATAGAAGTTAAGAGAGAGCTCGACTACCACCAGAGCTCAGGGAGCGAGGGGTCTAACAACTACTCAAGAAATGAGGAATAACCCCTTCCGCGCTCTACCAAGCTGTATATATGGAGGCTTCAGCAGGATAACTCTCAAAGAAGAGGATGCCTGACACATAATTAGGAGAGCTAGCTCGACCACAATCAGAGCTCAGGGCGAAGGGCCTGAGGCACCTCCTCAGAGAGGGAGGGGCCACTTTTCAAGCTCCACCTACAACGTCTGTATGCATGGAGGCCTCAGCAGGATGACTCTCGAAGGAGAGGAGGCCTGACACATGCTATAAAACAGATCAAAAACAGCAAACCGTATATATGGAAGCCTCAGCAGGATGACTCTCAAATGAGAGGAGGCCTGACACATATTTAGGAGAGCTAGCTCGACGATCAGAGCTCAGGGAGCGAAGGGCCTAAAGCACCTCCTCAGAGAGAGAGGCCCCTTCTCAAGCTCTACTTGAAATGCTGTTTGCATGGAAGCCTCAGCAGGATGACTCTCGAAGGAGAGGAGGCCTGAAATATGCTATAAACAGATAACACAGCCTAACTGACTATATGGAGGCCTCAGCAGGATGACCCTCAAAGGAGAGGAGGCCTGACACATAGTTCAGAGAGCTAGCTCGACTATCACCAAAGCTCTGGGAGCAAAGGGCCTGAAGCACCTCATCAGAAAGGGAGGGGCCACTTCTCAAGCTCCACCTGCAACGTTTGTTTGCATGGAGACCTCAGCAGGATGACTCTCGAATGAGAGGAGGCCTGACACATGCTATAAAACAGATCAATCACAGCAAAATATATATATGGAGGCCTCAGCAGGATGACTCTCGAAGGAGAGGAGGCCTGACACATATTTAGGAGAGCTAGCTCGACGATCATCGGAGCTTGGGGAGCGGAGGGCCTGAAGCACCTCCTCCTCAGAGAGGGGCCACTTCTCAAGCTCCACCTAAAATGCTGTTATCATGGAGGCCTCAGCAGGATGATTCTCGAAGGAGAGGAGGCCTGACACATGCTATAAACAGATAACACAATCTAACTGTAGGTATGGAGACCTCAGCAGGATGACCCTCAAAGGAGAGGAGGCCTGATACATATACGTAGTTAGGAGAGCTAGCTCGTTACTAAGCACTCTATAGAAACACCCTGCTAACTAGGGGAGTACTACGTCATCCTACTCTAGAGGAGCGACTTGACCACTATCTCAAATTCAGAGACGCATACTGTCTCCACAGGGTTATGGGGAGCAGGGGCCTAGCAGAAAGACTCTTAAGAAGAGGAAGCCTGCCATACTCGCACCCAAGTGGTCTTAAACTAGTCTTTTTTCTTATCTTTTTTTTTGGAAACAACTATATTAAATAAATCCAGCTCAGAGCCCGAGAGGCGGAGGGCCAGGAAAACCTCTCTTGATGACTCCAGGGCTAGAGGTCTCAGCATGATGACTCTCGCATGAGAGGAGACCTAGATCTGGGCTACCCGAATCTCAGTGAAAAGGAAGTGACAGAGTGCCTATAGCAATCTCACCACACCGTAAGGGAAACCCATCCTATCCAGGAGGGGAACTGAGGCCGTTAATTACAGCCTGTCTACATTCGTTTTACGCAGTGCCAACTACTCTGTTAATGGTGTCTGGTAGGGTGTGGCCAGAGAGAAAGCGCTCATCAACAGTTTTTTTTTTTTTTTTTTTTTCTCTAGCGCTTCCCCTCTGACGCGCTGCCATGGCAATACTCAAGCCTGGCGGGCGCGTTCAGTAGAGCACTGACTGTCGGACCAGATGATGCGTCAGAGAGCGCGCCTCCCCGCCCAACAGTCGCTTCTCGTCACCCTCCGACGAGTTTGAGAGATTCACTCCTATCTCAAACTCATCCCTCTGAGATCCCCGCGATCTTAGGGGGCTTTTACACTGGGCTCGTTTGCTGCGGTCCGAGCCCGAGTGCGTTTGTTCCCGGCGCCCCCCGCAGCGTTGGTCTGGTTTCACACTCAACTTGATTCTATCGAACCTTGGCGTGTTTGCGTGCATATTACGTCATCGCAAACGTGCACGGCGCATGATAGAAAACAGAACACGGGGCAATATTGTGTTTTTTTATTAATTCGCTGCTAGTATGCGCAGTTGAGTGAACAATACAGGTTGACTGTGCGTGTGTCACATAAGGTGGCCTTCTGCTGCTTGCAAACGTACTCTTTTGAGGAGACAGTGGATTTCCAAATTTGGTGCCCTGATTTCACGCGCAATGCACGAATACACTGCAGGCTCACTCTCGCTCGTATCCAAGGTAAATCAGCAACACTATCATCCCTTACAAGTGTTTTATTTAACTGAATACATCACAATAAGCTAAAACGCATGCGCAGGTCACTTTACTTCCTAAACAAGTGCGCACCCGAGTCCGTGCTGCTTTCACATTCACGCGAACCGCGGCACGGTTCGGGAGCAACCGAACTCAGACCACCTCCTCCAGGTAGTCTCGGGTTCGGTACCCCAGTGCGCACCCGGGTCCCATGACAGCGTTCACATTAGCGATTTTTCATGCGAACCGTGCCCCGTTCCGAACTAAACTGCCAGTGTGAAAGCCCCCTTAGTCTCCTCTCGGCCTCGGCACGAGCGGGACCCGAACCGCGAAGCAAAGATGACTGTCAATCCTCCCTCGAGAAAAAAAGACAGACGAGAACGGAGCGTTCTCATTGAGAAAAACGCTCACGATCGGCGCACTCTATCCCCTCGAGAACCGAGCGTGTGCTCTTCACCCAGACAAAGCCACAAAGGTAATGAGTGCCACCAGGTGTGAGAAACCTCTCACATGGGTCGGCACACTTCCCTTGATTGCCATAGTTTCGTTTTACTCACAGTGTCAGTGAAACAGTCCCTGAAGACGAAAAGAGGATGACATGTTCTCTAGGTACTCCTCTTATACTTCCTGGTCGCGCTAGAGGATGACATCATGGCTGACGCCGGCAAATAGGATTGCCGTGATTCTACAGTGTTTCAGTCATCAGTCACGATGAGGTGTTCCCCATAGCGTTTGACGCAGTTCGTGTTCCCTTCGAAAGGGAACTTTAATTGTGATTGTGTTTGTGTACATAGCCTAACCCTTCAATAAAATTGTATATTCACTAGTTTCCTTATTAGAATATTTTTTAAAACAAACATGATGACTTGTCTAGTGATCTTTTTTTAAATGTGTTGTTAAATCTATGTAAAATATGTATGCCTTATCACTAGGTGGCAATAGTGAAGCTTAAAAAGAAAGGAAAGTAAAGTAGAAGAAGAACGATACTAGTGACAACCATACACATAATATAGAGCTAGACGTCCTATTGACCGCTGGGCGCAAGAAATGCGGCCGTCATCTTCAACCGGTCATACTCCTATGCGTTGCATAGCAGCAGTTAAAACTATACACGGACATATACATGATCAACTGAATTGGCTCTATCACTCTCTCTCCTCTCCAACTATAGCTGGTGTGTGGTGAGCGCACTGGCGCTGTTGTACTGTGGCTGCCGTCGCATCATCCAAGTGGATGCTGCACACTGGTGCTGGTTGAGGAGAGAACCCCTGATATGATTGTAAAGCGCTTTGGGTGTACAGTAGTACATATGAAAGCGCTATATAAATGCCTCATTCATTCATTCATTCATTCGTTCATCAAGAAGGTGACAACACACAATAAATGTAGCGGACTGCTTCGGTTCAATGGCTAGGAGAAATGCGACAATCTGGCGCCCCCTGGCGGCCGGCGAATTTAAGAGGCTACCACACGAATTACCCTAATAAAGTCGTATTTAACACAGCACACAATCACACGTGAGATTTACACAGCAAGGGCAAATGGTAGGTATAACAATGTACAGGTGTAAGCACTTCACAATAAACCCCACACATTAAGAGATATAATTATTTAACTACATTGGTTTAATCAGTAGTAGCCTTCAAACTAATTCACTCCATTGAGGATGACAATAGACAGTTGACAAATAAAACCCAGGCGAGCAGCCACAATAACTATCTCACTAAGCCAAGATAAATTTAAACAAGCACAGCATAACAATTATATGCATATAGGGACTGTTCGTTTTTTATTTAAGGGGCTACCAGAGGAGATTTGAGATCTGTAGTCAAAAAAGACTTGACCCTCCCTTCGCCAGCAATAATTTTTTCTATGACCCTCCAAAATGATTGTGAAAAAAGGCATGACCCTCCCCGATAATTTATTGATTACTTCTGTACTGGTTTGCGCTTGGCAAAGATGTTCAGATAGCCATTGTTTTTTTTTACAACCATGACAAACGACTAAACTCCTGCTTTCTCATCTTACTAGGGCGGTAACGATAGACCAAACCTACAATTCGGTTCGTATCACGATTTTTGATTTGAAAAAAAAATCATGTTTTCGGTGCTGATGCAGTGGTGACACGTTCATGTAACATGTAAGGGTGGCGCTGCCAATAAAGTATCTAAAAGCTGCCACAAAGAACCGGCAAAATTAATGATTATGAATATGTCAAATATAGCAAGGATATTTAATTGTTTATTAATAAACAAGTCTTTGTCAGTGTCGGCTGCAAAGATGAAGTTGACGATGCCGACTTGCGATCTTCGCAGTAGTGAACGCGCCAGAGAGAAATGCACATTTCATAGGATTACATAAGCAAAGAGCAGTCTGTAGTCTGTTTTCTTTCGTTTTGAATTGTTCTGTTAAAAAGTAGACATTTCAAGCTTTCTATATATTATCAGGTCTGTGAGTCAAATAGCCTACCTTAGGCTCAGCGCTTGACATTAACTTTTTTGCTCACTAGCCAATGTGGCTAGTGGTTTTCCAAAATGACTAGCCACGCAGCATTTTTACTAGCCACAGTTTTGTTGTTGTACGTTTTATATGATTAAAATTGACAATGGGGCTGAAAACGTGCTAAAATGAACTAATATTATCATTAGCTCTGATAAGGTTGTTAAGCTCCTTTTTTGATAACATGTTGTCTAAGATACACACATAAAATAGCTTCTTATTGTATATAATAAAAGTGCTGCATTGTTTGTTTGTTTTTTGTTTTACAGCAGTAAATACTGCAATACAGAGTAGAACAATTATCTGCATTAGAAACAACGAGCAAAGAATAAATAATAATTTTAAAGAAAAAATCCACAATTAAGGCACCAGGATTACAACTTTATATAGGCTATATAGGACTATATAGGACTTTGGATTGTTTTGCATCAGCTTTTCCTCAGAGCTCTGACTTAATAATTATCATCATGAAGCTCTGAGTAACTGGAGATATGTCCACCTGAAACAAGTATAGGCCTACAGGTCTTTATTTTCCAGATTATTCCCACAAGCGCATCTCCTGCTTTCTTTCATGGCATGATTAATTTTATTAAAACATAGAATTAACTCTGGAAAGATAGTTGTGATATGACGTGACATAAGGGCAGCCCTGCTAGTAGTTAGGCCTACACCGTGGCCCTTAATCATGAAGATGATTTTTGCTTTAATACCGGCCATGCACACTCACGAACTGACTGAACGCTGTGTTGATGTGTGTGTGTATGCGACCAGTCGCGTGTGATGATCGTTCGTTTGGCGCGCGCACCCTCGCGCAGCGGCACTGCAGGAGAGCGTGAGACACGCCGGTGGTCTGGATTCTCCTGCTATTAAAAAAAGATCGCTATATCATCACATTAAGTTGATAATTAAGGGCAGACTAAAACAGCCCAGTTCGTCGCACAGTCCGCGAGTTTAATCTCCGCGTGTCTTCTTGTTTGCAGTGTTGTCGTTCAAGAGGATTCACGAATGGACCAATGAGCAAACACTAAACTATGTGCAGGTGGTACTCATGGGAGTGGTAGTGGCATAGTGTCAAATTGCAATTCGTTTGTTATGTCAGATGTCCTTTGACAAGACTACAAATCTTCAACACGCCAAAGTGGCTAGTGAGAGTGACTGTGTTACCCGCCACGGGTGAAATGCACCCGCATTTGGCGGGTTGGCGGGTGTTAATGTCAAGCCCTGCTTAGGCTATACGCTGAGTTTCGGTTCATTTATTAGAGAGTCCAGTTCACGCGCCAGCGCCTCCGTTTCGTGATGATCTATTTTCTACTATATTTACTTCTTATTTATTAAATCCAGGCTATTGGTTGATGAAACATTGATTAAAAGATACAATTAATAAAAAACGAAATTCGCTTTAAAGAAAGGCTTTGTGCTTTCTGTTTGAGGTCTCTGTGAAAGTTTTAAAGTCACTTTCAGAGCAGTCATGTCCGTAACGGAGAACAGAAAAAAAAAAAAAAAAAATTCCCTCATAAATGCGAACATGAAAAATAAAATAAAAAGAATATTTTATGTTATGTGGAGGCCGACCCTTCATCCGGTGGGTAGTATTACTTTTGTTTTGCGCAGCCTAGTTCATAGAATTACAAAAAAATATTTTGCCACCTAAAAGTTAAAGATTTTTTGTGTCACATCACATGTGTATTTCCCTCATATTAAATATAAAACGTGTATAAATGTGTAGACTGATATTTTTTAATGTCTGGACTCCTTTATTAAGGGAATATGAATATATAAACAGACGTTTCAGTATTAAATGTATTTTCTGAGAATTTATATTTCAAGTTTTGACTGCAAATGTCACGTCCATAACGCTGGAATTGCCCAATTTTAAAGAATTTATCCTCAACTAGTTTTTTTGGTGTAGGACTACGTATTTTATTATGTTAACTTCAAATAATACTATTACAGTCTAACACATCACACTCCACTGTTATGGTGGCAATTTCAGTAGATTTACTCACTAACATTTTTGTGGAAACACAATAAGAATGGAAACTAAAATATGGTAGTATCGTGCTACAGCGCACATTATATCAGCTGCAGTTCTGGCGCTTCAGTCCCAATACTGTAAAACTCGACGTACATTCACATCACATGTTAATGCAGCGGTAGAGTTACACTTACAGGACACTGCAATTATTTGCAATTACAAAAGTTCATTATTTGCTCGTGCTTTAAAGCTTTGCCGGTTAAACATTTCATTGGCGTTCTGTTCTAATGCACTTTTTCTGAGCGCGTACTGAAGTGCGTGCGCACTGTCAAACAGCGCCAAACTGGATTTTTGTTGGGTCAGACCATCTGCTAGTGATGGGGGGCCGAGACTGAGAGAGCTACATGGAAAAAATATGCACCAAACAAGCCACTTTGAAATTTTGCTGTTTTCATGAATACAAAAGTTGGGTGACCCTCCCCCTAGACTAAAAAAAGTTGGATGACCCTCCCTTCAACAAAGAATAAAAAGACATGACCCTCCCCTATTTTCCTCCGGTGGCCCTTTCCATAAATACCGAACGGTCCCTTAGCAGAGTTTCTTAAAATACGTTCAACAGTCAAGTCACTCACGACTCCGCCCACTCGGCGCTCCTAGTATACAAGGAAGTTCATTAAGGCGCTAACGGCGAGATCGCGGAAATCCGCAGTGGCACACACAAGGCCGGCATTGTGCCGAATTTCGACCCCCGCCAAATTATTACCCCCCTAGCATTGGTAGGTTTATGATTAGTTGTGGGGGAGGGGGTAAGATTAGGGGCGGGGTTGGAATTAGGCAATCAGGTACTGACTTCAACGAGGGGGGTAATAATTTGGCAGGGGGTCGAAATTAGGCAAAACACCGGCTTCGGACAGTTTGCAGTACACTCCAACTGGCTAGCGGGGGAATCCAGAACCGTTGATCCGAGCTGCGAGACAGGGGAAGGGAAATGAGTTCTAAACAAACGCACGTCAGTGCCCACTCGTTCGTAAGTGATAAAAATTCCCACTTCCCTCAATCAAGATGAATCGAGCGAGTTGATTTGTATCGTAGACCTCTCGCTGCCAGTAGTCAATCACGATGGTTGTCACTGCGTGGAGTCGTGCATGAACTTCGTTAGGCACGGAGACAGTCGAGCTTGTCACGTTACGGCGTCTGTCGCGGTGAAAGCGCACACCCCGAAAGACTGCATGCTGGTTTCTTTTTATTTGTGGATATGCCAATCGTGTTGTACCGCTGGCTCATCAGCAATATTGGACGCACCTGTGAACAGAGACTTGCAGATACACATGCACACCTGATAAACATTAACCCACCCTCACAGGTTTGTCAACAGTCAGTGTTGTCCTCCTGTTACAATACTCCCTCTTTCCTTGTTGAAAATGAATGATTTTTCTTCCCTAATGTTGTGCTCATATTCAAGCTCCCTAATGGGTTTCCTGGAAATCATTATTCATTTTAGCATGGGTCTTCAAGATCTAAATAATATGTTGTGACCTTAAAAAAGGCCGTTCCATTGATTATTTGTGTGCTTTTCAAGTATTCTGAAGATTAGCCAGACAAGTTGAAAGAGGTTGAAAGTATTCACAACTGTCCACTGAGCTTTGTTGATTAGAGAACCATGCAAGGTTGTGTCCCTTCTGACTTCTTTGTAAATCATTTGCCATCTGCTTATATCTCCTCCTGTCCACCCCCACAGATTCCATCTTTCATTACTCACCACTTCTAATAAATTAAATGTGTAGGACTCTGTTTGGGCTGTGCGTGTGTCTGTGTGTGTTTGCCTGAGATGTATGTCTGCCAGAGACATCAGAATAACTGTGGCACCCCTGTTGCTCAGTGATAACCCAGGCTATTTGACTGCAACTGTTTCCCTGTGTCGCACGCTGCTCTGTGAAAGTGGAACACAGAGTTTGGAAAATAAATACACTGTCCAAGTGGCACTAATTTGGCACAGTTTGTGCATATTTATGTGTACAAGTGTTTGTATATGACAAATCCACACAGAGAAACTATTTTCTTACCTTTGATAATATTGCATTTTGTCATAAAATCTTGATTACATTTACAAACTAGGAGGAAAGTTCTCCAAGTACTTCACTGACACAAAGCACTTAATCGTGAGATTAAAAAAAGAAAGAAAGAAAGAAATACACTTACATGGCTATAAATGTAAATTGCATGCCTGGCATAGTCTGATATAAGCACTAAACAGAATTTACCAAAGTTAACAAATATAATAACATATTTTCCTTACTCCTTGAAAATTAATCCTGATTTTTTTTCTCAGTAATACTACTACTACTAATAATAATATTTTCCAAGTTAAATTATTCAAGATCATTAATTATAATTTTTGGGAGGCTCACTACAATGGCCCACCTCACCTGTACTAACCTTGCTTGTTCAGATTATCCAATGGTATTGACCTTTATTATTTTATATATTCATCCACTGCTTATCCCATAACTCACAGCTTTAATATTCCATTAGTAAAGGTTGATATTAACATTAACTAAAATTAATGTCATGCTTTAGAAGTATTTTTCATTGTTAGTTCGTGTTAACTAATGTAGTTACATAATGGTGACAAATGGAACCTTATTATAAAGACTTACTGTGAAATTTCAGAATCTGTTTAATATGAATCATTCCTATATACCCCATATTTTACAGACAGCATGTATTTAGGCACACACAAATGCAGACACACATGCTCAAGGGCCAGTATGAAATGAAGTGATTATTTCACATCATGTATGAGGTGGCCCGGGGTCAAGATGCCACAGCGAATGAGAAATGATTATTCATTACATCCAGCCTTATCATTGGTCGAAGAGAGAGCCTATTCTGCATGTCACAAGGTGATCCTGATCATTCCATTGACCTGCACGGGCAAACAACTGATGTGTATAAATTGGATCTGTAACAACTATGGACGTTTAGTTTCAGACCTGGTTACGAGGCTGAATTTATGCACGCTAATGTGGTGCTGGTCGATGGCGGATTCATTTTTCCGTTTAGCCCAGGTCTCTTCCTATTATATCATTGAAATGAGAGTGCCTTTTCATTCTGTCAGCTCAGTTTAAAGTGCTCTAAATATGGGCAAAAGGCGAAATTTCAAAACTGACTGCTCAAGAGAAGTATACAAATAAAGACAGATTGCAAGGGAACAAGCATCTGTGATGCCTACAAGTCTGAGGGAGACTTTATAAGGATTTAGAAGTATTTATGTTGTTTAGGTTTAAAGGAATAGTGCACTCAACAATGAAATTTGTGATATAATGTTTTAGATTTTTTTTCTTCAAGTATTTTCCATAAAAAAAAACAGTCCATTTGACTGCTACTTAAAAGAGCTTCCTACTTCGACATCTACTAATCCGGATACATTTGAAAATGTATCTTTTTCATAAGTTTTAGCCTTCTGTCCACACTGAGATGTTTTCTTTTTTTGGTCCTGCGAAAACAGTGTTTTAATTTCAAAAAGCTCTCCATCCACACTAGTGTTTTCAAAAGTTTTTAAAAAGTTTCTTAATCACACTGAAACATCAGAAAATGCTAAAATCATCTTATTGCACATGCGTAAAAAGTAATACAAGCTCACTGAGATGATACGAGAGACCAGACATAATGAAGTTCTCATGCTATATTTTCACAGCGATCTTGCCTATTTATGAATGAACGGCTCATTTTAAAATCTTCCCGGTCTACTGACATTTGTTAAGACATCTGCTTTAAACATTACAATCCTCATGATAACTTTCATTAACTTTACATTAAGTAAATCCACTTCAAAAGTGAATTATTCCTGGACAGCAATGCCATAGAGATTTACAGTGTGACCGCACAAACGGAAGTTCAAAGACAATATTCTAAAGATGGTGGCGCCCTTGTTCCTCTGGTGCATAAGGTCTATACACTTGGGAGAGCGTCTTCAAAAAGATCAGTTCCCTTTCAAAAGCTACAATCGATGCTGCGCTGCTTAGCGCATTGGGAACGTCTTTAATCGTGACCCGCTGTGAATATAGTGTGTAAACACGTCGATAGAATCGACCGGAAGTAATATAGCCTCGGTCGGTGACGTCATCGTCGCGCGCGCGCGTGCACTCGCGCACACTCGCGTGCACCCGCGAGGCTATAAATAGATGAGCCGCAGGTGCATCGTCAGGTCTTTTGTCTTCAGAGACCTCTCTGTGTTGGTGTGCAAGCATCTATTTTCTCTCTGCTACAGATCTTTGTTAGGAGTTATTTAGCTTTATACCTGACAGTGTGCAGAATTGTCACTCTTTCTCATCTCTTAACGTCATTTAAAGAGTTTAAAAAGCAAAAAGAGAAATGAGTCAGCAAGCTAAGCGCTGTGTCCCTCCATGTTCTCGACCCATGTCAGAACTGGATACACACGCTTACTGCTTTGTGTGTTTGGGGGAGGAGCATGCGGCCGCTGCATTGGAGTCAGGGGAGTGCGAGCATTGTGAGCTGTTCACTGTTAAAATGCTTCGCGCTCGTCTTGGCTACTTTCAGTCCGCAACCGCATTATCATCATGGGGCTCCCGAATGGATTTGGCTGACGAGCAAGAGACGGGTCCGTCCCTTTCGCTTGCTTGTTCACCAGATCCACTCGTTCCCTCGCGTGATCCCGAAGCGCATCCCGGTGCTTCTTCGGCTCAAGCGGGGGACGATAATGAATCTCTTGGGTCTACGGACTTCGAGCAGCCAACTTCTGAGCGTTCCTCGCGCGACGATAAATCTGTCGAGGAGCTTCTCGAGGTGGTTACTCGCGCGGTGGCCAGATTGCAGCTTGACTGGCCTCGTGAACAAGAGACCCCCAAACGCAGTAAGCTTGAGGATAGGTTTTTGTCCGGTGGCAGGGGGGAGGGACCTCAACATCAGTCTCTCCCCTTCTTCGAGGACCTCCATGATGAGCTATCTAAATCATGGAGAAAACCATATACCTCTCGTGTCTTCGTGCCTTCGACGTCGACTTTTTCGACTATCGTGGGTGCAAAGGCGCGAGGGTATGCGGAGATGCCCCAGGTTGAAGAGACGCTCGCCAGCTATCTCTCGCCTGGGTCTGCATCTTCGCTTAAAAAACCTACCCTCCCCTCAAAGCCGTGTAGAATAACATCTTCGCTTGTGGGTAAAGCTTACCAAGCTGCAGGTCAGGCTGGTGCTGCGCTGCACACAATGGCTGTGTTACAGGCATACCAGGCTGACCTCTTGAAGGACTTGAGTGCGGGTACAACGATAGATGAGGAAGCGTTTTCTGAACTGCGCCGAGCCACAGATCTGTCTCTTCGTGCCACTAAGCAAACTGCCCGTGCCATCGGCCGTTCTATGTCCGCTTTGGTAAGCACGGAGAGGCATCTGTGGCTCAACCTCACAGGCATCAAAGATAAAGATCGTGTCTTTCTTCTTGACTCTCCAGTTTCTCCCTCTGGCCTGTTTGGCGACTCGGTCAACTCAGTAGTCACCAGGTTCAGGGAGGTCAAGAAGCATGAGGAGGCGTTTGTTCAGTTCCTTCCTCGCCGCACTCAAGGGGAGGGGCCATCGGCCACCCAACCTCTCCCTGGTCCTTCAAAACCTAGGGAGGTTAAAAAGCAGAGCGTGGCGAGCCGTGCTCCTCCTAGTAAGAACTGGAGACAGGCTCGTCAGGCTCAGCAACCTCCCAAGCCAGACCTCAGGACTATCATCAACAGAAAGAAGAAGTCCTGATGGTCTGGCGCCCAGTCTGGTGGGGGTAGCCCCCCGCGGGACGGGGCGCGTATTATATCTGACCGCCCCTTCTCGTTACCCTCACAAAACCTCTCCATCCCCGCCACCTTTGGTGCTTCGGGGGGCAGCGGTTTCCAGCGAAATGTTAGATGTTCCGTTGCTCCCTGCTTTCATCCAGGGCACGGAACATCTAACATCCCCTCAAGAGGAAGTATTAAAACTGATACCACTATCAGAGAGTCTGGCAGCATGGCAACTTCTGCCAGGCATTTCTGCTTGGGTATTAAGCATAGTACAAATAGGATACAGAATCCAATTTATTCATCGTCCTCCGCGTTTCAACGGCGTGGTCTCCACTTCCGTAAGACCGGAGCTGATGCATGTACTATCACAAGAGCTACAAACTCTTCTGAGCAAAGAGGCCATAGAACATGTTCCTCTGCCAGAGAGGGAGTCAGGCTATTACAGCAGATACTTCCTGGTCCCCAAAAAGGACGGGGGGTTGCGTCCAATCTTAGATCTTCGAGGCTTAAACCGTACAGTCAAAGCGCTCAAGTTCAAGATGTTAACCGTCAAGACGGTCGTGTCGCAAATTCAACATCACGATTGGTTCGTCACGATCGATCTGAAGGACGCATATTTTCACATACAAATATTGCCACAACACAGGAAGTTCCTGAGGTTCGCTTTCGGGGGCGAAGCATACCAATTTCGGGTTCTTCCATTCGGCCTAGCCTTATCACCCCGCACGTACACAAAATGCATGGATGCAGCACTGGCTCCATTGCGACTCCAGGGCATTCGCATTTTGAATTACATCGACGATTGGTTAATACTAGCACAATCGCAAGAGATGGTGCTTCAACACAGAGACATCGTGTTGGCTCATCTAGTTTCTCTAGGGTTGAGACTCAACACCAAGAAAAGTGTTCTTTGTCCTGCCCAGAGAACGACTTATCTCGGAATTGTTTGGGATTCGATTACGATGCGGGCACAATTGTCCCCCGCTCGAATCGAGACCATTCGGGTAACTATGAGCAAAGTCAGGCTAGGTCAAGATCGTACTGTTCGTCAGTACCAAAAGATGTTAGGTTACATGGCTTCAGCATCCACGGTGATTCCTTTGGGGCTATTGCACATGAGACCCTTTCAGTTGTGGCTAAAAGCCAGGGGATTTCATCCAAGGGCCAATCCTCAAAGGAAAATAAAAATGACGCGCCGCGGGCTACGTACACTATCTCTGTGGCTCAGACCCCGGTTCCTCGCCTTGGGTCCCACTCTAGGGGCGCCTTGTCGTCGCAGATTGCTAACGACAGACGCCTCCCTGTTGGGCTGGGGAGCGGTCTTAAGTGGTCGTCCAGCTCAAGGGGAATGGGAGGGTCATCAGCTCGATTGGCATATCAACTGCCTCGAGCTGATGGCTGTATTTCTGGCCCTGAAATACTTTCTCCCTCAGTTGAGAGGCTGTCATGTCCTAGTGCGGGTGGACAACACAGCGGCAGTTTCTTATGTAAATCACCAGGGAGGTCTGCGCTCACGCAATCTGAACAAAATAGCGAGGCAGATTTTCCTCTGGGCCCAGGAGAAGTTCCTGTCACTCAGGGCAGTGTACATCCCTGGGCACCAGAATGTGGGAGCAGATTTACTGTCCAGACAGAAACTGCTGACGGGGGAATGGAAACTCCACCCAGAAGTAGTCGATCAGATCTGGACCAGATTTTACAAAGCGGAAGTGGACCTCTTCGCCTCCCATCAGACAGCGCAATGTCCCCTCTACTTCTCTCTGAGTCACCCAGCCCCCCTGGGTCTGGATGCGATGGCGCACACATGGCCCAAAATGCGCCTGTATGCGTTTCCTCCAGTGGCTCTGCTCCCGGGAGTTCTAGCCAGAGTTCGCCAGCAAGGGTCTTGCCTCTTATTGATAGCGCCGCGTTGGCCGAACAGAATGTGGTTCTCGGAGATAATATCTCTCCTCAACGGCTCGCCATGGGCGATTCCGGAGAGGAGGGACCTTCTGTCCCAGGCAGAGGGCACAATATTCCATCCCAGGCCCGACCTGTGGAAACTTCATGTTTGGCCCCTGATGGGTACCAACTGAGGGACACTGGGCTTTCGCCTGCCGTTATTGAGACTATTCTAAGTGCTAGGGCTTCCTCCACTAGAAAGAGTTATGCCAACAAATGGGGTGTTTTTGAAAGGTGGTGTGTTTTACATAATGCAGATCCGGTCAACTGCCAGATTGCTTCAGTTCTGGATTTCCTGCAGGAAAAATTATCAACAGGCACATGCCCCGCCACTCTCAGGGTTTATGTGGCCGCTCTTTCAGCTTGCCACGCCTTGGTTGACGGGGTGCCACTTGGGAGACATCCTTTGCTCGCTCGCTTCATTCGTGGGGCCAGACGACTGAGGCCTCCCGTAAGAACCAAGATCCCTTCATGGGACTTAGCTATAGTCCTAGAGGGTCTGGTTGAGACCCCCTTCGAACCTCTACAGTCCGCGTCTGACAAACTTCTGACCCTAAAGATGGTTTTTCTTATGGCTATAACCTCTCTAAAAAGAATCGGGGATATGCAGGCTCTGTCAATATCGCCATCCTGCTTAGACTTTGCCCCAGGAATGGTGAAAGTGATTTTGCATCCTCATCCTGATTACCTGCCTAAAGTACCGTTTTCAGCTGTACATCCGGTCACTCTTGAGGCCTTCTGCCCTCCACCGTTCACAACGCTGGAGCAGGAGAGATCTCACAGACTGTGTCCAGTCCGTGCTCTTCAGGCCTACGTTCACCGTACTAGCCAGTGGCGTAAGTCAGAGCAACTATTTGTTTGTTATGGGGGCAGTAACAGGGGTGCTGCCGCTACTAAACAGACCATGTCACATTGGGTCAGGGATGCTATTGCTCTTGCCTATGAGGCGCGCGGCCAAGCTTCGCCAACGGGTCTAAGGGCTCACTCCACCAGAGGAGTCGCCTCGTCTACTGCTTTGGCAAGGGGTGCCCCCTTACAGCATGTTTGTGATGCGGCAGGCTGTTCCTCTCCGCACACATTCATAAGGTTTTATAGTTTAGATGTTCATGCCACTCCGGGCTCTCATGTCCTTGAGTCGACATCACAAGCTAATGTCTAGGGCTTTCTTGCGTTCTTGTGAGCACACCTACACAACCGTAAGGAGTCCAGACACCTTCAAGCACGGCGGCGTGGGTATTCTCGTTCCCAATGCGCTAAGCAGCGCAGCATCGATTGTAGCTTTTGAAAGGGAACGTTCCGGGTTACTTGGCTGTAACCCTGTTCCCTGAAAAAGCGGAACGAGATGCTGCGCTACTTTGCCGTGCTGATGATGTCCCAGGACTGCTCTTCAGACAAAATATCCTGACGATGCACCTGCGGCTCATCTATTTATAGCCTCGCGGGTGCACGCGAGTGTGCGCGAGTGCACGCGGGCGCGCGACGATGACGTCACCGACCGAGGCTATATTACTTCCGGTCGATTCTATCGACGTGTTTACACACTATATTCACAGCGGGTCACGATTAAAGACGTTCCCAATGCGCTAAGCAGCGCAGCATCTCGTTCCGCTTTTTCAGGGAACAGGGTTACAGCCAAGTAACCCGGAACGTTTTCAAATGTAACCAGAATGGTTTAATGAACATGTAGCCTTATGGTCTACCAAAGTAGACAAATCAGTTTTATATATGTTCCTGCCTCCTACTTGGAAGTGGTTGATGTTGTTGTGTGTTTATTATTTTATTAAATGCATGGTCACATAACAGCATTACCCTTAGCAGAATGTTACTCAGTACACTGTAGCTACTATGCACAGAACTGTGAACTACATCAATACACATTTTAGATTTTACACTGACATTGCACTTTACAAAAAGAAAATAAACATTGTACAACAAAATATTCTGCTATTCTACTTCATGCACTAAAACAAAATAATGTCCTCTTTGTAAAATAATTCCCTCCCATACTTTTAACAAAACAGAAAATGAATGAATGAATGAATGAATACATTTGAATTAATGAATTTGAATGAATTTGAATGAATGAATTTGAATTAATAATTTCAAACTTGCACTCAGTTAAGACATTTATTAATGTAAATGTTCCTCAGGACAAATGCTCAGAAAGACAAATGAGTACTGAATCACTCTGTGGAAATATAGTCACGTTTGCAAACGAAAAAAGATGCTTAAATTCTCAAGTCTGCGTGTTATACGTTCCTTCAGGCCTTCTGAGTCATAACAATTATACTTTATGCATAATTAAAAATGATATATTGATATCAAGATTGTAAGAGCATACAACTTTAACGGTTCTTCAGTCTTACTGGTTTGATGTTTTAATCCTGTTCCTCAAGCTGAATCAGAGGACAGGATGTGATCTCAAACGAATGGACCATGGTTTACTTTCCTCAGCAGATATGTGAAAAAAAGATTGGTGGATTCGGAAAGAGACCAAAAGCGAATGACCGTGTGTGTGTGTGTGTGCGTGTGTGTGTGTGAGAGGGAAAGATAAATTTCTCTCAAGCATGCCTGGTAGCTGATGACCCCCAGAGTATTGGACCTGGCAGCTCACTACAATTATCATTCAGCCCAAGTGAAGCACCCTGTTTGATATCTGCCAAGGTAATTTAGTGGGAGAGATTGCGCTGTGTCCTTCTCTTGCTGTCTCTCTCCTTCTGCCTCCTTTTCTGCCTGACAAGCAGTCTCTCCTTCCCTCCCTCTTGTATCCGTCTCTGTCTTTCTCACTCTTCACTTTTAACTCCTTACCCGCATGGAGTTAAAGAGCTTCCAACAGCATGTTGGAAGAGGCGAGATGGAAAGTCCTTTTCAGAGCGCTTATTTGCGGCTGGGTGCCTGGTGAGAAAAATTAAGTGATATGGAGTGAAATTGTTTTCTCTTGGTGCCTTGGCCTCCCACCAGTGTGTCAGATTACTCCTCTTTTAGGAACTCCAAACAGGGCTGAAGTCCACAACACGGATACGCCTATCACTTACAGCACCCGCATTCATGGACACAGAAAATTAGCTAAATGATGTATGGGACGAATCCCAAAGTGTAATTTAGGAGTCGACGTGAAGTCCTGTTTAGAGGAAATTGATCATTAGGAGCATGTTTTTTTGTTCCCCCTGGATGACAATTCTCTTCTGAACTCTGACACAGTTATGGTACTATTTTATGATGATCGGATATTCTGCTGATGAAAGGATTCAAACATAATGTAAAATGTAAATGCATCACCCTATGTGAATTGCTCATAATTGTTTTTCTATATGGACAAATATCCAGTTATAAAAGGGCATTAATTTCTCCCAAAATATATATATATATATATATATTTAGGCAGCACAGCCCATCGGTATGTCTGCAAATACATCTTTATATCTCCATTTGACCTTATCTCTTTCTGTGCAGTGCGGTTATTGATCATACTGTGTAGAACAAAACGAGGGCCCTCGATAACATAAACTGGATAGACATGGGCAATCGGCTGCTGTGTTATAAAGTCACATTAGTGAGTGTGCAGTGATGGTTCCTCCATGCATTATGTGTATACTGGTAGTATTTTTGTACATGGGTGATAGTGCATGTTCTAAATTACACTTAGAAAAATAGTTAACATACACACATTTACCATTAAGGGGCATAATTTGTTCCTGGAAATTCTCCTATTGGGTGATTTATTTATTTATTTTTAAAGCCCAACTTGCCAATAAATTAAAACTGAACAAATAATACAGACTAACATTAAATCAATGTTTTACATATTCAATACAAGTGAGTTATGAATAATTAAATATACAGCATTTAATTACTGTCAAGTTTAATTTGTTGTTATAGAGTGTATTTTTTAACCAAGAAAAATGTCCTCAGGTAAAGTTTGAAAGAGTTGTGGAATATAAATTTGAGGTAAAATGTCCTCTGATTGAGTATTTCTTTCCTCTGAAGGAATGAGTATTTATTCTTGGCATTGGCAAGGCTGTCACACCAGAGGAGGGGACAGACATGGAGGACAAACTTCAACTCAGAACTTTATTGTAGGAGACTGGCAAGAAGAGAAAACAGGAACATAAGAATGAATAAAGGTAAGAAAATATAACTTAACTCAACAATCTTTGTATTCCACAGGAGCAGACGAGTAGATGATGAAGAGGGCATACTGAAGATGACTGCCAAGGAATACCGCACCATTCTGGAAGACCATGTTCACCTAATGGTTCAAATATTGTACCCTGAAGGGGGTGCCGTGTATCAGCATGATAACGCACCAATGCACACAGCAAGACTTGTGACAGAATGGTTTGATGAAATTGAAAGTGAAGTTGAACATCTCCCATGGCCTGCATAGTCGCCAGATCTAAATACACCAGTCGCCAGATCTACACCAAAATAAAATATTGTTGTGGTTGAAGGTGTTTCTTTTTGCTCTTATTCTTTGTAGGCCAACATTATAGCATTTATTTGTTGTACATTTTCCAGAATCCTTTCTGTTTATTGACTTGAATCATACTGTAGGTTCTTTCTGTTTATTTCCATGGATCCAATGACCTCGTTGTATTATTTAAAAGTTATGTTTAAAGCTCCAGTCAGTAAATTTTTTGGGTTAAAAATTATCCAACATTTTTGAGCAAGTACATAACCAGCCAGTGTTCAAAACTATCTGCTTGCCTTAGCTCAATTCAAAACGGTAAGCTTGTAATAATGTTTTTAATTCCAGTAGTACTGGTGGATTTCCGCGGGAAATTCAAGCATGTATTTGCGTCATTACGTCACATCTGTACACATAAAGAATTTGTCCCGGCTAGTAAGCGATATTGCATGTGAGGATGTTGGAGGTGGAGATTTGTAGCCTTTTCTCACAGCACTTAAATGATTAACTCTCTGGGGTCGGCAATCACGCCGGCGTGATCTGCTCGCTTTTTTTCTTATCAGTGCAAAAGAGACTCAAAATACTCGGTTGATTTTGATCTTACATTTAAGTGTTATACATCATTAGATACTGTTAAGTTTCTATTTTTTTTGTGGATACTCACAATAAAAACAAAGTGTTGTGCTTTTCACCAAATAAAGAAAAACAAACATGATGCGAGTTCTGCGTTCTCTCTGTCAGTGAAGTCCATTCTGAAACGCGTCCTAAGATTAACTGTAACTCCGCGATTACTTGTCACACAGGCACGAGAGATTTTTCTTTATGAAGCTTGAATTCTCTTCTTTTAAATGAAGTAATTTATATAAAAAACAAATATTCTCAGTTTATGCAATCTGTATGAAAAGAGAGTGCTGTCAGTATTTTTTTTCCCAGCTCATTACACTTCATTACGCGTTAATCTGACACGCCCACGGAGGACGCGCGCTATTCAAACGCAAATGTCGAGGCAAGCCATGACAATGCCCACATCAGCCGTTCCACCGCGGCGGTAAAATGTGTGGTGTATTTGCTGCCTTTTACCGCTAAGAGGCGCTACAATCATAGACTCTGAAAAGTGTTCGTTTATTCCGGTTTATTCTCTCTAATGCGTAATCTGCTGCCGCACCGCGGCTGATTCAGAGCGATTGAAAGCTGGTAGCAGATGTATTCAACATGTGAAACGTAGTTAAAATAATTCATAATCACAATACTGAAATTAGGCTACTGAAATGTAATTGAATAAATAATGAAAACATTTCAACATAAAACATTGCAATAAAAACATTTAGGCTACATCAATGAGGCTTTACAACTTTAACAGCGTAGCCTACAGACGGTAGCTCAATGATCAACGCAACAACACGAGCTTCGAGGAGCTTCAATCGACCCGAGATCGAATCTCAATGTAGCATATAGGCCTACATGTTGTTAACCGATGTTGTCCTACAGCGTTTATATTTTCCCACCTTGATGCTTAAATAGGTAACTGTTTATATCTGTTTACTTATTTAAAGTCAAGAGTTTTGTTTGATTATCATTACAACTTAAATTTGCTACATTCCTGTAGAACCGCAGCCGCTGCACAAACGACAAAAACTGATGAAGGAAGATTGTCAGCCGATTGCATCAGAAAATGAAGAAGCTCGTCTTTAGTCTGCTAAATGAAGTTTTATGTAAACAAAGTTCGGGAGGAGCATGTTCAGGTAATCATCCAATCAGCGCAAGAAGAAGCCAGTATAAATAAAGCCTTCCCTTACCTCCTGTCTCATGACTAATTTCTCAGCATCCCACCACCACCCCTTCACCCCACATTCGGCTGGGTCCGCTCATAGTTACCTATGATCTTTAAGGTTATGGGGGGAGTACTCTGGGGTCGGGCCGAATTCTGAGCTCGGAGCCCTCCCCCCGGACAGCAAGCCAAATACGCATTATAATATTACATCAGATTTCATTAACATGTAAACTCGTGAAATTATTGTGTAATGTAAAAGAACACTACAATTACTTAAGTTTGAAACCAAGTTCGAACATTTCAAGGTTTAAATTTTTTTTATTTAAAACAGGGTTGCATCGGGTTTAGAGTTTATTTCTTTTGCGATGCAAAATAAGAAACACTAGGCTAATCTTATTCTTGCGACATTTTAAATTTGTATTGCCAAAGAAATTACAGCTAAATTAAACAATTAAAACAGTACAAAACGAAAATTGTCCAAAGAAACATAATTAAATTAAAAACATGTGTTTCTCTTTGCCTCTCTCGCGCTGGATCTCTTTTTAACAAGTTTATTTAGTCTCCCTCGCTGCGCGCGCTGGGTATCTCTCGAAATTAAACATTTCAGGGTAAAAACACATCATACAGCTGATAATACAGTATATGTCGCTACGTGTCAGCCAACGCCTACAAATCACGAAAAAATTATTTAGCCTTTAATTGTTGCTTCAAAGACACAGCATGCCTTGTTGAATTCACCTTACAATAACTTCAATTGAAATTTTGTGTGAAAAAAACTTTAAATAGGCTACAATAAATAAACTACAATATTTATAATTTAATAAGATATGGGGCCTACATTTGGACACAGATTTATCCTTACAATAATTTTGCCTGCTCATCAGGCTGGCTATCCGACACTCTCCATATGAAAGAGGAACATTAACACCTTTGTCCAGCAACTGTCCCTCCAACCCTACCCCCACAGGCTATCGGAGTCTGAGGCTGACTTAACACAAAGAGAAGTCGCAATTCACACTTAAATCGCTATTCTAGACAGTGTTGATAATGAAGGAATTAAATGATTTAAGTTAGCCTACATGTAGCCTAGTGATATTTCTGTCATAAAAGTTTATTACTAAATATTTCATTATTTCAATAATTGATGAAATAAAACTGGTTTGGGCCAGCTTTTTCCAAGCAAAACTAAATATAATCTGAAAAAACGCATGTTAATTTGTTGTCATGAACAAAATATTCAACTCAATATTAAAGGTCTACAGGGATCTTTGGATCCTTACAACCAGGCACGAGGCAATTTGTGAATTAAGTTTTTATTTTATTTTGTATTATTCAAATAAATATCGAAACACGGTGCTTCGTGGTAATGCTGCTAAATTAAATAACATTTATAGAATAATTATGAACTTAAATGAAACAATATCGCAACATTTCGACAAATACATTATTTGATCTGTTTTTACATTTTAATTCAGGGCGATTTAGCCTACATTTAATTAGAGCGAGATTTTCACCCTTGTCTTGTCATTTTCTCATTGGGAAGCGCTTACATTACATGTTTGAGTAGATCCTCTGTACCTCTCGTTTTCATATGGATTAGCCTACACAATCAGATAACATTTATTAGCCTAAATATTTAGACATTTAAAGGCTTTAGACATAGCCGATTTCTTATCGTGACTGAGCTGAAGTGGCTTTCGGTTCATTTTTGTGACGCGCAGTTCCCGGAGACAGAGACGACAGATATACTGTTTTTGTCGTTAGCCTATATGAATACAAGTTTACAGTTTTGAACGATGTAAGCTACTCTACTCTTATCTGTATGACCAAAAAATTAGGGGGGGGGGGGGGGGGGGTTAAAATAATTCAGCAGGGATGTTTAGACCAGAAGGAAATCCCAGTCCCCCTGGCAAATCACACTTTACTTAAAACCATGTTTTTAAAAACTCTAGATTGTAGGGAACAGACCTCTCTGCCATGCGCGCGCATGGTTTGGAGCACAATATCTGTCTCGCATGCACGCTCGCTCTAGATAGATTATGGGATATTTTAACTAATTTGCGGTATAACTAGTCGATCACGAGTGGCTCAACAGGTAGATCTATAGATAAACTATATCTTTTAGGAATTTGACCGACCGGGTTGACACTTCAGCGTGAGAAATCGGTGGCGTGAGAGCGTGAGATTTGGGTCAATTGCGTGAGTAGCCTACTCTCACGCTCAATGCGTGAGAGTTGGCAGCCCTGAAAAAAAAAAATATATATATATATAGTATATATATATATAATTATATATATACATATATATATACATATATATATATATATATATATATAGGCTATATATAATTAATTTCTTTACAGAACTGCTTTTGAAATTACGATTGGTAGCCTATTATTATACAGATGCAAAGTCGTTCTGTTGGATACTATTTTGTTCCTTAGTGTAAAATGGAAATGCATGATATTTGTATTTTATAAATATAAGCAAAAAAACTGTATGGTGTAACAGAGTTTTAGAGCTAGACAAATCTAAATAAATCTAAAATTTACAGCAGACCATGTTTGTGCGGGATTTGAACCCGTGTCATCTTGATGATGAACCGTAAGTTCTACCGCTCGGCTATGAATTTTCTCACTGCAAAATACCCAAACGTCAGTTTCTCACATGAGCGAGAAAACGTTTTGTCTTTAGCCTGTGAGTGTAGGCCTATACTTTAGCCTTTTAAAGTTTTAAAAGATTATATCTTATCTGTATGACCAACAATTACGGAGTAGGCTATAAATGTTTGTTGTAGGCTTATTTGGAAATTACCATAACTTGTAGTATTTCATCCTTAGGCTACAGACATTAGCCCCACTAAATGTCCCTTTGCGCCACCTGGCGGTCGTTTCGCGAACGACTTTGAAATGCGACTGGTTTATTTTTACCGCGGTGGATGGCTAAAAATGGTATGTGGATGGCTAAAAGGTGTGACTAAAAATGTGCTTTTGGCTTTCATTTATATTTTGATTGTTTGTATATATATATATATATATATGTGTGTGTGTGTGTGTGTGTGTGTATAAATATTTATTTATTTATATATATATATTGTCCTTGCATTCTTTCTTGTGTGACACCCCTGAATGAAAGGCTCATTAGTATGCAGTCTGTTCAGGTGAGAACTGCCTAATTATTCATGAGGGGGTTGGGCCGTTCCGCCCATCCGCATATTGCCTTTGCAAACAAAAAAATGTTTTTCACAATTTAAAACAATCTATTGTTTTATGTGAATGATTAGGCAGAATGATTTTCAGATCAATTTGAAGCAAAAACTCTAGGCGACAACATCCACTAGTCAAAAGTCTTGTGGACAAATATTTAGTATGTTATTTGTGGCCTTATATTAGAAACTTTAGTTTTTAGTTTTTTCAATAACCACGCATAAACAATATTCTCTCAAAAATACAAACATGTACATACATGTTGCTCACATATTATGGTAGCCCTGTGTGTGCTATATAGAGTGTAATTTCACCTGTGCCATTAATATGTTTATAAGCAACTGAAAAAAGCAGAAATGTCAGAGCATACCAAAACATCTCAAGGACCCCGAAAACACCTCAGACCCCAGAGGGTTAAACTTGTGGTGTAATCTATATTACATGTTACCACTAGAGGGCAACACGGGCATGTATAGGGGGAGTACGGGTTGAGCAAGCAAGATAGAAGGAGTGAGACACAATGTTATTGTGGTAGCCTGTTAATAAAGCGGCTCAGTGAACACTCAAGGCATCGGTCTTTATTTGTAAAAGAACCCAACACAACATGGTGTCAGAAGTGGCTGTGCTTTGAGAAAAAAGTCAGCTTTGCGCCCGGCTAGCGATTATGAGTGAGGAAGAAGAAGAGAGAGGAGCCTCAGCAGCGGGTCCAGTAATGGCGGCGGCAACCTTCACCATCAAACCACCGGAGCCGTTTGATTTTGCAAAGCCCCAAGAGTGGGAAAGGTGGAGTAGACGGTTCGAGCGTTTTAGACTGGCAAGTAACCTGAATAGCTCTTCGACGAGGCTGACGATGTGCTAAGAGGGCTCGAGCTAACGGCCAGCAATACAATGCAGTCAAAACAGCTTTCGACAGACATTTTGTCCCAAGAAAGAATGTGATTTACGAGAGGGCAAAATTTAACAAGAGAGTGCAACAGCCATCAGAACCTGTGGACACATTTATTACAGCTCTTTATGCACTAGCAGAAAACTGTGAGTACGGTGCTCTTCATGATGATCTTTTGAGAGATAGGCTTGTAGTGGGTCTTGAAGATTCGTCTCTGTCAGAAAGAATGCAGCTTGACAAAGATCTTATCCTAGCTAAAGCTATCACTATGGCAAGACAATCTGAAGAAATAAAGAGACAGCAAACTGACCTGAGAGGCGAAGTTATCACCAGCAAAACAGCTATGGATGCAGTACAAGTTAGAAAAGCCAAGCTGAACAAGTTCAAAACCAAAGAGCAAAAACAGTTTAAGTCTCTGAAGTTTCAGCAGACCAAACATGACAGTAAAACATGTTCCAAGTGTGGAAAAGCACCCGCGCACGCAGCAGTACAATGCCCAGCAAAAAATGCAGACTGCCATAACTGTGGAAAAACGCGGACACTATGGTAGAGTCTATAAGGCCAGCACATCTGTGAACGAGGTTGCGGACAGTGCGGGTAGGCTTTTTCTGGGTGAGGTGGATTCTGGAGAAGAACCATTGCTGGCGGACATAAGGTGACCTTCAAGTTAGACTCCGGAGCAGATGTGTCCGCTATTTCCGAACAAACATTTTGTGAGCTTCAAACTCAAAGACAAAACATTGGACAAGGCAGAAAAAACACTCTATGGACCGGGTGGGGCTGCGTTAACTGTTTTGGGGTCTACCACAGAGACTATTGTGTATGGGGACAGGAGCACTACGGAGAAGATCTATGTAGTCCGAAACCTCCGCGTAGCACTGCTGAGTAGAACAGCTTCGGTGAGACTGAAGCTTATCGCCAGAGTCGATACTATAAACGAAGAGACAGTGAATAAAGCATACCCCAAGTTATGCGAAGGACTTGGGCGGGTACAAAAGCCATACACCTTAAAACTAAAACCTGATGCAAAGCCCTTTTCGCTAAAAGTGTCAAGGCGCGTGCCACTGCCGCCAATGGGCAAAGTTAAAGAAGAGCTGGACAGAATGGAAGGGTTGGGAGTTATTAGTCGTGTGGACTAGCCGACCGACTGGTGCTGCGGCATGGTTGTAGCTCCCAAAAAGGACAAAGAGAAGGTGCGTATCTGTGTGGACATGACACCTTTAAATGAGTCCGTGTGTCGTGAAAGACACATACTTCCTTCTGTAGACCAAACACTAGGCATGCTCACAGGTGCTCAGTATTTTTCTAAACTTGACGCGAATATGGGCTTTTGGCAAATACCACTATCCAAAGAGTCGTCACTCCTCACCACCTTCATTACGCCATTTGGCAGGTACCACTTCAACCGTTTACCATTTGGTATCTCCAGCGCGCCCGAACATTTTCAAAACATGATGGTGACGGAGGTTACAGCAGATCTCGAGGGAGTCGTCTGTCACATGGACGATATCCTGGTCTGGGGATCGACCGTAGACGAGCATGACACAAGACTGCATGATGCCCTGCAGCGGGCAGAGAAAGCCGGCGTTACATTGAACATGTCGAAATGTGAGTTTACCAAACGAAAAGTCAAATTCCTTGGATTCATCGTCTTAGCAGATGGAATGAGTCCTGATCCAGACAAAACCCAAGCTGTTCAGGACATGAAGGAGCCAAGCAATGTGAGTGAGCTCAGGAGCTTTCTCGGTATGGTGAACCAACTGGGGAAGTTTATTCCAAATCTTTCCGAAAAGGATAAACCACTGAGAGACTTACTTTCAACCAAGAATATGTGGTACTGGGGGCACGACCAGCAAAAGGCGTTTCACAACCTTAAACAAGAACTGTCTTCTCCTCCTGTCGTACAGCTCTAAAACCCGAATAAGCCACAGAAAATCTCCGCGGATGCTTCTTCATTTGGCCTGGGGGCAGTCATGCTGCAGAAAGAGGGAGATGTGTGGTCACCAGTTGCTTATGCTTCCCGATCATTAACACCTACAGAGCAGCGCTACGCTCAGGTGGAAAAATAAGCGCTGGCTCTTACGTGGGCCTGTGAGAGGTTTAATGACTTTATCCTAGGCCTTCACTTTGAACTCGAAACTGACCACAAGCCAATAGTGAGTCTTCTGGGAGGACAAGCTTTGGATGTGCTTCCGCCGCGGATACAGAGATTCCGTAGGCGCTTAATGAGGTACTCATACACAATAAAGCACATCCCCGGCAAAAGTCTCACCACAGTTGACACACTCTCACGCTTACCGCTTACAAACAGTGTTACTGGCGCTGATACTGATCTTATGGAGGACACTAATATTTACCTTGAATCTGTGCTAGAGGGTCTTCCTACAAGCAGTAAATACCTGGCAGATCTTCAAGAGCAGCTGATGTCTGACAGCGTCTGTTCTCAAGTCATAAGGTACTGTGCAGAAGGCTGGCCGGATCGTAACCAGCTACAAGGAGCGGTGAAGCACTACTGGCCTGAGAGAGCTGTTCTGAGTGTGCACAACGGACTACTACTTAGGGGCACAAGGTTAGTTATTCCTGCTAACATGAGAAACTCAGTTTTGGACAAAATACACGAAGGTCACCAGGGGGTGGTTAAGTGCAGAGAGCGTGCCCGTCAGGCAGTGTGGTGGCCAGGTTTAAGCAACCAGATCAGTGAACTTGTCCTCAAATGCAGACAGTGCATACAGGAAAGAGTCAATGCAAGAGAGCCTTTAATGCCCACAGATTTACCTGAAAGACCATGGCAGAAGTTAGGTGCTAGGTGCTGTTCGCTCTGAAAGATAAAAACTACCTGTTACTAGTGGACTACTTCTCTAGGTATATAGAGATTGCTCAGCTCAGCCCAACTCGCTCTGCCAATGTCATTGTGCATTTGAAATCAATATTTGCACGTCATGGAATACCAGAGATACTGATCACAGACAACGGCCCGCAGTTTGCATGTCAGGAAATGAAAGACTTCGCAAGTGAATACTGTTTTGAGCATGTGACCAGTAGTCCCAGGTACCCCCAAAGCAACGGCGAGGCGGAGAGAGCTGTCCAAACAGTTAAAAATTTCCTCAAGAAAGCTAGTGATCCGTACAGAGCTCTATTAGCCTATAGGACCACAGCGCTGGCAAATGGCTACAGCCCTGCACAGCTACTCATGGGGCGTCGACTTCGTACCACCCTGCCGATGCTACCAGAGGCCTTACAGCCTTGTGTGCCAAATCTTCGACAACTTCGTCATGTGGAGAGGGAGAGAAGGATGAGACAAACCGAAGGTTTCAATAAAAGACACAGAACAAGAGATCTGGATAAACTGATACCCGGAAACCCTGTTTGGATTGCAAATGCAAAAGCAACAGGCACAGTGACATCTGTCCACCCAACTCCACGGTCCTATGTCATCAGTGGACCGCAGGGAACTATCAGAAGGAATCGCAGTCATCTTGTGCCTTTGCCGATATCAGAGACTCATACTGAATCACATCTGACCCAGTCTAATGAAAGAAACACTCCTGCAGAGATACTTTCTGAGCCACAAGCACATCAAGCACCAGATGTTGTTCGAACCAGGTCTGGTAGAGAAGTGGTAAAACCAAAAAGACTGGATCTGTAAAAGAATGCATTAACATTTCTGTTATGCTTTGAATAAGTTCTGAATATGCCTTAATCTAATAGGAGTTTTGCATAGAAAATGTTCTTATGTTTCAATAACTGTTTGATAAGGGAAAAGAAAATGCTAATGGTTTGAGTTCCAGTTAAGAGTAGTTAACTTACCTTCAGTAAGGGGGATGTGGTGTAATCTATATTACATGTTACCACTAGAGGGCAACACAGGCATGTATAGGGGGAGTACGGGTTGCGCAAGCAAGATAGAAGGAGTGAGACACAATGTTATTGTGGTAGCCTGTTAATAAAGTGGCTCAGTGAACACTCAAGGCATCGGTCTTTATTTGTAAAAGAACCCAACACAACAAAACTCATCAATTTGATGGCGGATCCAGAAAGGTTCAAACGACAATCACTAGTGACAACTGGAGATACACCCATTGTAAAATGTAAAAGACTTCGGAGTGGCTACAGAAAAAAAGAGACTGCAACCGGGCCCATGCGAAAACAAGGATAAATATTAGGGCTGTCAGTTAAACGTGTTATTAACGGCGTTAACGCAAACCCATTTTAACGGCGTAAATTTTTTTACTGCGCGATTAACGGTCTTTTTGGCCTAGCAAACTTTGTAGTTTTTTTTCACATGCTTTTGCAACAGGACGCAGCATGTGCGGCGCTGCGCTATGAAACTCATTCATTTCAATGGCTTGCGCCGCGCGAGGACGTTTTGTTGCTTCGTCGACCAAAGCGCAAGCGGATCTAGCTACACCGGAAACAACAGGCACGACGCCGCACACACTTGTTTGAGCTTGCGAGCCGGCCAAATAGTTGGTTAACGTTACGTTTTGAGTGGATGACGAGCGTGAGACGCCGAAATGGATGCCAATAAGATTCAGAATTTTTTAAGATTCTGGAAAGTTTACTTTTAAAAAGTTGCCAAATGGTTCCATTGACAAGACCAAAGTGATCTGTGTGTTTTGTCGTTGTGAACTGAGCTATCATCATCGCAGCATGTCCAGTCTGAAATACCACTTGATGATGGCCAAGCACACACACAGCTGATGCGAATTCTCCGCCCCCCTCGTGGCCTCGTCAATATCAGGACCTCGTCCGTATTTCTTTCACCCTTTTATTGATGGACAGTGCACAGTGACAGTGACATTGTGTGAGAGATTATTTGCTCCAAGTGAGAATGTTAGTGTGAAATTGAACACAGTATATGCCAATGTTGTTTTCAATAAAAAACATTTGCACAAAGCAAGCTGATCCACTTTTCCATGTTGATGAGCATTAAAATGAGAAAAAATAATGGGACAAAAAGAAATCAAGAGACATTTAGAATAGATAAAAATGTGCGATTAATTGCGATTAATCGCGAGTTAACTATGACATAGTGCTGCACGATTAATCATATCACAATCGTAATCGCGATGTCAAGCCTATGCGATTATATGACGCAAAATACTGCGATTTTATATGGAATAAACAAATTAGGGCTGTTAACGCAGCATCTGTTATTTTTTGTCATCCTTTGGCTAGTGTTACACGATCCCGCTCTTATTCATGCGAATGCTTTAAACCATTTAGCGAGACAAGTCAAAAGAGAGCGCGCTGCCTGTGAATGTCCTGACTGAAAGACGCGCGCCAGTATCATGCGCATGCACAGACCGCGCGCCAAAATACAGTTCTCTTTCTGCTTGAAGTGAACGAACAATAACACACACAATTATGCCAAAATATCATTTGTCGAGTGTCTTCATAACATAAGAGCAGTCTTGTGATGTTCGTAAAGAGTTGTGAGAGAATAAGGCGCGTGTGAAATCCGCGTCTCTGTCAGCAACTCTTAAAGGGCCAGCATCCAATAATGCTTTCTGTCAGTAAAGTTAATCAAAGAACAAAAGGAACAGAGAAAAACACTCACTGCTCTTGATCAAAGAACTTGTGTAGCTTTAAATAGGATTTTAGTCCATATATTTTATAAATTATGCAGCGCAGACTGTTTGATAACTTTATTCAATTTCTGTATGTCCTACCTGTTAGACAGGAAGAGCACAGGTAAATATGACATTTATTATGGGTTTATGTGAGGATTGTTTGAAGTTCACTTAAATTAAAATTAAATTAATTTGTATCCAGACATCAATGGCTTATTGATCATTATAGGTGTTATCATCAATCATTTAGTTGTTGTTGCTAGTTTGAGTTGAGAAATACACATTTCAGAATTATCACTAATCTGTGTGTGCATTTTGCTTTAGTACCAAGCAAGTTGACTCATGAAACCATTTGTTTATTATATCGCAATCGCATATCGCAATATTGACCTCAATAATCGCAATATGACATTTTCCCCAAATCGTGCAGCCCTACTATGACATCAATGCAATTAATCGCGATTAAATATTTGAATCGTTTGACAGCACTAATAAATATGCATATGATTACAGATAAGTGTGTTTGTAATTCAAAGAGTACCAGTTCTAAGGAACATTCATTTGTTGGTATGACAATTAGAAATTAAACTGCACAGAAATGGAAACTGGACTACAGGTAGCCCTAATACACATTAAATGTAGTCACGCAATTCTGATGTTGTTAACATTAACAATTTGAGAACAAAGTATAAATTGCACGGTTTGACGTGATATGATAAGCGATCGTTAGATTTAATCAGCGTGATTTACTGGAATGCTTTTTTCCCCTTAGTTGGTCAGAACAAAAGTGGATGTTACTTACTTGTTCAGATGACATTTTCCAGTGAAAATTCTTATGTTGGTCATACTTCCAAAAAGTAGAATCTGTGATTCCGAATGACAGTATCCATCCAATGACAGAATGACAGTAAATCCAGTGATTACCTTAATAGACATTGAGTCACTTCAATTATGTTAAAAACCCACAGAAAACATGATAATATGCATGAATCACCAAATTATTATAAAATGTTAATTTTGCGCCCAATAGCAGGTTTCACAGCGTGCCCATTCTAAACAGTAGGAGAAAAATATTCTGCTATCTCTGATCATTTTATAAAAATAAAGAAAGATATTGCATAAGAATTACAGTACAAAAGAAGATTCTGCCCTTCTCAGCTTTGATTACCGGATGCCCATTAATACAGTGATTCATTCAGATAATGCATGACCCACTTTGAGTCGGGAAATACCTTTTTTTTCACTTCTTTAAAATCTGATTCAATCATGAATAATTAGATATTACAGTCATATTTGCTTGCCTATACATCTCTCTCTTTGATGATTTTTAATCACCCTATAAATTTCAGAAGGTATATGGCCTTTAGTTTATCCACTTCCATCCCCATTACTTTTCATATGTCAAGAAAGGTAGGTGAATTTCAGGGTACTTTTACACAACAACGATGTATTAAAAACTGAAAAGTTTTTCCTTTTCGTTTTTCATGTACAGATGACTACATTGTCAAAACAATCCCTGTTCACTCGGATCCGCGAAAACGATGAACAACGCTGTATTATGCATGCCAGGCCAGTAGTTGGCAAGGTCACCTTGTAAAGAAAAACTATACGCCTAAAGACTGAACACTTGATACGCATGCACATGACGTCACTGTTTTCACAAATTCCCATTTTTGTATTTTACACACAGTGTAAATTAACTGCCAAAACGCATAAAGAGTTTTCAGTTTTTAGTTGAAATGGTTGTGTAAATGGCCTCGTAGTCTCTTATTGAGTGGCTTTCTTAAAGGGATAGTTCACCAAAAATGAAAATTCTGCCATCATTTACTCACCCTCAACGCTCTATTCATATATTTATTTTACGATCTCTTTACGCAAATATGTTTTGGGCGAAGAGACTTTAAATTTAGAGACAGAAATCTCTCAGATTTCATTAAAATATCTTATGTTTTGAAGATGAACAAAAGTCTCATAGGTTTGCGAATGACATGTGGGTGAGTTGAAGACAGAATTATCGTTTTTAAGTGAGCTATTCCTTTTAGACAGATAGAGATTATCCACAGTCTAAAAAAGGATTTTGAGAAGAATCACCACCAATGATGTAGTGCAAAGTGCATCTGTGATTAAAAAATCTCCATGGGCCGTATAAAGAATTAATCCTCCCTTCAAGAATGAATATCCATAAAGAGCCTTTCCATATTTTAAAGATGTGCATTTAATTGGCTAAAATGAGCAAAGTTATACTTCAGGCTTTGTAATGAATTTCTCCTTGTGAAGACTGAGTCATTTTATTCGCTTTCTACACTTCTTTCTTCCTTTCCCTCCCACTTAGTCCTGAAGCTGTGTTTCAAAGCTCAGCAAACAGAATGGGACTTCAAAGCTAAGCAAAGCAGAGAGAGAGAGAGAGAGAGAGAGAGAGAGAGAGAGAGAGAGAGAGAGAGAGAGAGAGCGCTATCAACTATACGCCTAGAGACACTGATATAAATATTAGAAGATTGATGATGATGATGATGATGATTGAAGATTTTTATTGCTGTTTATTTTCATGTAAAAAAAAAGAAAAAAAATATTATTATTTATTTGTTTTCTTTATAATTATTTATTTGTTTGTATTGTATAGTGTTATGAATGCTTTGGCAATGTAAAAAAAGGTAAATAAATAACCAGCAAACAGCATACATTCATTTCTCTGCATGGTTCTGCCTGTGCGTTTCAGGCTCTTTCGGGAGATATGGATGGATTAGCAGGTCTAAAAGTGCTGACCGGTGCCGGAGTTTACTCTCGGGGGACTGCACAGGGAAGAGCTTCAATAAACAAAGTCAGTTGTGGTATAAGCACCGCCACACACTGATTCTGCTGTCTTATAACCTTAATCAATATTTTGATCAATCAAATCCATCTATGATACTGCAGCACCTGAGTGAAGCACATGTAATGTATAGTGAGAGTTGCAGTCACAAAAGTGGTGGTGTTAATAATAGACGCTGTGTTAATTAAATTGATGGATTTCTCATTTATCATCGTAAATAAATGTAAGATATGAAAAGATGAAACGGAAATTGGGGCATGAAACAGGAATTATCTTTTCTTCCCTTTTTTGACCCCAAGTGAATTGGATTCTTGAATAGGAAAACGTAGGTCGGGCCTTGATTTTGTCCATTGGGAATTGATTGGCTGTTTGGATTGCTGTTGTTTGCTTAATTGCTGTAATCTCATGTGAGTGACAGTTTGCTGAATAGGATGGATTATTGGCCAGTCATCGCACCAGTGCACACATTATCAGAGAAGAGATGTTGTTGTGGATGGGGGGAGGGGTTTGTGCACACATGTAAATCATTCATGGTGACTTAAGAATTATAATAATAAATACGTCTTCTAGTAACCAGTAGTATTAGCTTGTTACACATTATATACCATGTGTAACAGGTAATGTCCAGCAGGTTTCCGGTTTGGCTCTGTTTTATGTATGTATAGCTTTATATCTGGCTCTTGTTCAAGGCCCATTTCATGACTTTTAGTTTTTATATCACCTTGCTTGTGGTTCCTTTCAATGTGGAATGCAATAGTAGTCATCTGATGATTCAATTATAAAGGTTGTCTATGCACATATGAAGTTTGACATATTCGGCCATTGTGTCTCATCTCACTGCTTCCCAGCAACACCTGCCAAGAGTGACACATTTTTAAGGCATGTCTTAAAGGGGACCAATTATTGCCCTTTTCACAAGATGTAATATAATTCTCTGGTGTCCCCAGAATGTGTCTGTGAAATTTCAGCTCAAAATACCCCACATATAATTATAGCTTGTCCAATTTGCCCCTGTTTAAGTGTAAGCAAAAAACAGACGTTTTCATGTGTGTCTCTTTAAATGCAAATGAGATGCAGCTCCCCGCCCCCTTTCCAGAAGAGGTTGTTGCCTTTACAGCTCGTGCTGTATCCTACGATGTACGACGATAACAAATAAGAAGCAGCAATATGACTGATAATGTAAATACAGGTGTTCAGACCTATATTAACTTGAGTCGGACACTGATGAAGGAGAGACTCTGGCAGACGCAACAACTTTGAGAATGAACCAGTGAGCACGTTTATATGCACACTAGTACGTTGATAACTCACAAAAATCAGCTTATTAAAATAACATGCAATTTACATGCAAACCAATAACCCGACAACACAAGTAAACCACGTTTACAAGAATTTGGTTATTTCCCGGTAGTGACGTCAAAACGCAATAGTATATAAAGTATTTCAATTGTTATGTCGTTTGTGATGTTAAATAAATCATTAAAAGCAGAAGAAGAGTATTGCAATGTCAGCAGGAAACTTACGGCTCATAGTATATATGATCCTCTAATCAGGCCCGCCCACAGAAATGACTGGGCCCCTGAAAAGGTCCAGTGAATGGGCCCTCCCCAAATCTGCAATAGGCTACTCATATCATGCGTGTGCTCTCTCTCTCTCTCCTACATTAACCCTCTGGGGACCAGAAACGCGCCCGCGCGTTTTGCCGTTTTTTTTTCACATAGCAGAAAAATAGACTTAAAATACTCTGTTGATTTTGATCGTACATATAAGTGTTATACATCAATCGATCTTGTTAATTGTCTATTATTTTTCTGTATACTCACAATAAAAACAAAGTTTTGTGCTTTTTGTCAAATAAAGAAAAATAAACATGATGCGAGTTTTGCCTTCTCTCTGTCAGTGCAGTCCATTCTGAAACACGTCCGAAAAATTAACTCTAACTCTGCAAATACTTGTCATACAGGCACGAGAGATTTTTCTTTATGAAGCTTGAATTCTCTTCTTTTCAATGATGTAATTTATATAAAAAACAAATATTCTCAGTTTATGTAATCTGTACGAAAAGAGAGTGCTGTCAGATTTTTTTTCCCCAGCTCATTACACTTCATTACGCGTTAATCTGACACGCCCACGGAGGACGCGCGCTATTCAAACGCAAATGTTGAGGCAAGCCATGACAATGCCCACATCAGCCGTTCCACCGCGGCGGTAAAATTTGGGGTGTATTTTCTGCCTTTTACCGCCAAGAGGCGCTACAATCATAGACTCTGAAAAGTGTTTGTTTATTCTCTCTAATGTGTAATCTGCTGCCGCACCGCACTGATTCAGAGCGATTGAAAGCTGGTAGCAGATGAATTCAACAAGTGAAACGTATAGTTAAAATAATTCATAATCACAATACTGAAATTAGGCTACTGAAATGAAATTGAATAAATAATGAAAAAGTAAAACATTGCAATAAAAACATTTACAGACGTACAGACGATAGCTCAGTGGTAGATGTTGGCCAACAGCGTTTATATTTTACCTTCTTGATGCTTAAATAGCTAACTGTTTATAACTGTTTACTTATTTAAAGTCAAGAGTTTTGTTTAATTATTATTACAACATAAATTTGCTACATTCCTGTAGAACCGCAGCCGCTGCACAAACGACAAAAACTGATGAAGGAAGATTGTCAGCCGATTGCATCAGAAAATGAAAATGAAGAAGCTCGTCTTTAGTCTGCTAAATTATTGTGTAATGTAAAAGAACACTAAAATTACTTAAGTTTGAAACCAAGTTCGAACATTTCAAGGTTTAAATAAAGTGTCGGGACAGTTTTTTTAATTTAAAACAGGGTTGCATCGGGTTTAGAGTTTATTTCTTTTGCGATGCAAAATAAGAAACACTAGGCTAATCTTATTCTTGCGACATTTTAAATTTGTATTGCCAAAGAAATGACAGCTATATTAAACAATTAAAACAGTAGGCCTACAAAACGAAAATTGTCCAAAGCAACATAATTAAATTAAAACATGCGTTTTTCTTTGCCTCTCTCGCGCTGAATCTCTTTTTAACAAGTTTATTTAGTCTCCCTCGCTCTCCATATGAAAGAGGAACATTAACAGGCCTATTGTCCTGCGCGCTCGATACAGCACTGAACTGTCCCTCCAACCCCCCACCGGCTATCGGAGTCTGAGGCTGACTTAACACAAAGAGAAGTCGCAATTCACACTTAAATCGCTATTCTAGACAGTGTTGATAATGAAGGAATTAAATGATTTAGTTACATGTAGCCTAGTGATATTTCTATCATAAAAGTTTATTACTAAATATTTCATTATTTCAGTAATTGATGAAATAAAACTGGTTTGGGCCAGCTTTTTCCAAGCAAAACTAAATATAATCTGAAAAAAACGCATGTTAATTTGTTTTCATGAACAAAATGTTCAACTCAATATTAAAGTCTACATGGATCTTTGGATCCTTTCAACCAGGCATGCAATTTGTGAATTAAGTTTTTTATTTTTTATTTTTTTATTCAAATAAATATCGAACCACGGTGCTTTGTGGTAATGCTGCTAAATTAAATAACATGTATTGAATAATTATGAACTTAAATGAAACAATATCGCAACATTTCGACAAATACATTATTTGATCTGTTTTTACATTTTAATTCAGGGCGATTTAGCCTGCTACATTTAATTAGAGCGAGATTTTCACCCTTGTCATTTTCTCATTGGGAAGCGCTTACAGGCTACATGTTTGAGTACATCCTCTGTACCTCTCGTTTTCATATGGATTACATAATCAGATAACATTTATTAGCCAGAATATTTAGACATTTAAAGGCTTTAGACAGAGCCGATTTCTTATAGTGACTGAGCTGAAGTGGCTTCGGTTCATTTTTGTGACGCGCAGTTCCCGGAGACAGAGACGACAGATAAACTGTTTTTGTCGTTAGCAAAAGTTCGAATAAAACCCGACTTTAGAAAAATGCATAGGGCCACTCGGCGTGGTCTGCCAAAACACTTAATTATAAACTTCAATATTTCATTCAAAATAATCTCAACACGCTTTGTAAAATTTTGAAAAGCCGTGCATGCATTAAGGCCACTTGAACTAATGAACAACTGAAATGCTGGTTTTGATTTTATTGTTTGTCGTTGTTTAAACGTGCTTGTTGCATATCTCTATTTTATATTTGATATGGTCTATTGGTGAAGTAGCCTATAGCATTGATTACTGTGGAGGGAGGGGTGTGGGGATTCAAATAATTCAGCAGAAGCAGGGATGTTTAGACCAGAAGGAAATCCCCGTCCCCTCTGGCAAATCACACTTTACTTAAAACCATGTTTTTAAAAACTCTAGGTTGTAGGGAATCAAAATAATAATAATAATAATAGGCCTAATAAAAAAAAAAAAATATATATAGGCTATATATGTAAAATTACTTTTTTTACAGAACTGCTTTTGAAATTACGATTGGTAGCCTCGTACGATTGGTACAGATGCAACGTCGTTGTGTTCGATACTATTGTTCCTAGTGTAAAATGGAAATGCATGGTAATTTTATTTTATAAATATAACCAAAAAACTGTATGGCGTAACAGAGTTTTAGAGCTAGACAAATCTCTCTGCATTAATAAATATAAAATTTGCAGTAGACCATGTTTGATCGGGATTTGAACCCGTGTCATCTTGATGATGAACCGTAAGTTCTACCGCTCGGCTATTAATTTCCTCACTGAGAAATGCCCAAACGTTTGTTTCTCACATGAGCGAGAAAACGTTTTGTCGTTAGCCTGTGTGAGTGTAGGCCTACTTTAGCCTACCTACATGAATAAAAGTAGACCTTTTACAGTTTTAAAAGATGATATCTTATCTGTATGACCAACAATTACGCAGTAAGTTCTTTTAGCTGTTATGAGAAAAATAAATCCAAATGAACGCGCCGCCGCGTTTGTCAAACTCTAATTCAACATGCCAGAATAAAGCCAGATTTTAGAATAATGCATAGCCACTCGGCGTGGTGTGCCAAAATACCCTAATTATAAACTTCAATATTTCATTCAAAACCATCTCAAAACGCTTTGTGACATTTTAAAAAGCCGTGAATGTATTAAGGCCACTGGAACCAGGATCGTAACTGAAACGCGCTGCATGTCTCAATACAGGAGCGCTGGTTCAGATTGTATTGTTTGTTGTTTAAACGTGCATGTTGCATATTTAAAAATATTTGTTTAAAAATAAATGTTTGTTGTAGGCTTATTTGTAAATTACCATAACTTGTAGAATTTCATCCTTACTGTTGTTAATTGACATTAGCCCCACTTACGTTTTGATAAATGTCCCTTTGCGCCACCTGGCGGTCATTTCGCGAGCGACTTTGAAATGCGACTGGTTTATTTTTATTGTATTGGTCTACTTTAAAAAATAATACTTTATAAGACATTTATGGGAAAAGACTATTTTCTTTTCAAGATGTTTCCAACTGTAACTTTGAACCAATTCTGTAGAATGGCCCATATAGCATTTGACCAGGATTTGTTTCCAGGTATGACTAAAAATGTGCTTCTGGCTTTCATTTATATTTTGATTGTTTGTATATATATATATATATGTGTGTGTTTGTGTGTGTGTGTGTGTGTGTGTGTATATATATATATATATATATATATATATATATATACACATGTAGGTTATATATATATACAAGAAAGAATGCAATGACAAAATATATATATATATATATATATATATACATGTAGGCTATATATATATATACAAGAAAGAATGCAATGACAATATATATATATATATATATATATATATATATATATATATATATATATATATATATATATATATATATATATATATATATATATATATTGTCCTTACATTCTTTCTTGTGTGACACCCCTGAATGAAAGGCTCATTATTATGCAGGGTCACTGTCTGAGAACCACTTAATTATTCATGATAGGGGTTGGGCCGTTCCGCCCATCCGCATATTGCCTTGGCAAACAAAAAAATGTTTTTCACAATTTAAAACAATCTATTGTTTTATGTGAATGATTAGGAAGGATGATTTTCAGATCATTTTGAAGCAAAAACTCTAGGCAACAACGTACATTAGTCAAAAGTCTTGTGGACTCATATTTAGTATGTTTTTTGTGTCCTTATTTCAAAAACTTTATTTTTTAGTTTTTTCAATAACCACGCATAAACAATATTCTCTCAAAAATACAAACATGTACATACATGTTGCTCACACATTATGGTAGACCTGTTTGTGCTAAATAGAGTTTAATTTCACCTGTGCCATTAATATGTTTATAAGCAACTGAAAAAAGCACAAATGTCAGAGCATGTCAAAACATCCAAAGGGCCCCAAAAACACTCTGGTCCCCAGAGGGTTAACACATACATTTAACTGAGAGAGACTTACTCAGTGATGGGGTCTATAGTTACACACACACACACACACACACAGGGCTCTCAAGTGTCACGCATTGAGCATGACAGTCACTCATTTCGGTCTTTTGTCACGCACTCCCGCCACACGTATTTCTCACACGGAAAAACGATTTATAATATATTTAATATGCCGCAGCTCCCAAAATGTCTCTGGCCGCGACGCTCTCACTTTGGACCCGGCAGGAATCAAGCGCGTCTCCCCTGTGTTGCTAGTCGAGCTACACAAAAGCCAATCAGAAAATAGCACTATTGTATCTGGGTACGATTTAACGCAACAACCAATGAAAAAAAAAAGAAAATTGTCATGAAACAACCCCATTCCCGCGACCTGTCCAATATCTAATGGTGTGTTCACACCGAACACATATTTAATTATTTGCGCTAGTAGATTACATACAAAGTCAATGCAAAGACGCGAATAGACGCATCATTCGCGCCGGGCGTTACGAATGACGCGAATTGGACGACGCGTTTGCCGCGAACGTCTTCCGCGCAAGTTGAAAAATTTGAACTCGAGCAAATGTTCAAGCGTCTAACTAGGCACGATCGACGCGTATTTGACGCTCTATTCGCGTTCGGTGTGAAGACACCATAAGGCTGCCACTCTGCAGAAGCAAATTCCATCCTATCTTCGATTTGTTGTAGTAGTTTTAGCCGGACAGTGGACATGACAACTGCTGTAAATGACATGAAATATTCTCTCAGTCCTCGCGCATCTGATAAGGCCTCATTAGATAATTTACAGGACGATTTTAGGCAATCGATTGCTTCAATCACACTGGGGAGATGGTGAGCAATAGGTCTTACTTTTTCTTTTACTGTCTATGGTCTTACCGTGTCAATTCGCACACTCCATCGTGTGTCACTCACTTGCGCTGCTGACCGCAAACTGGCGCGAAGCTCTGGCGTTTTGACTTACGTACAACAAAAAATAGCCTACTCAGACCATTTTCAGGAGAGGGGTGTTTCATTATGACACAGGCTACATTTTACTCAAGCAACATTAAATAAAATGCATTTTTTTCTCACTTTCAACAATAAATGGTGCTATTTTGGTTAAAAATAAAATATGGTAACCTTTGCTTATATTTAGAATGAACATAATTATAGCTGGACTACATGGGCCCCCCCTAGCGGCTGGGCCCCAGAAAACGTTCCCCTTTATCCCCCATTATGGACGGCCCTGCCTCTAATGCAGTTAAAGATGCAGCATTTTGACTGTATCACTTATTCTTTGGGTCAAGAAAGAGTCTGCGATGTATTTTCTCCTCCCTTACTGCAAAACACTAACTCTGTCTGGATGCGCTTAAATCCACAGTAAGGACACGTTCCTGTCACAAATCACACATGCGCAGTTCAATAAGCCGAAAGAAAACATGTCAATGCCTTTACATGCTCGGCGTAAGGGGCAAAAATCTAGCTCTGACGATCGGTTTATGCTTAAGCTCTTTATGGCCTTACACTGATAAAGGAAATTAACGTGTTTACATGATCATGTGCGTTGTCGGCTTATCAAGCATACTCGTGTTAAGATCGTGCATGTAAACGCACTCATTGATAGTTGTGTACCAACACCATGCAGCCCAGATGAGTCTGTCTGGCAACCAACATCCCTCGTGCCACTGATGTGTTGCTGTGCTGGTCTGTGCAAAAAAAGAAAAATCCATTTTAGTCTCTAATCTATACAGACAACATACACAGTATTTAAAAAGACAATCGCCTTACTGCATAGTTCATAATAAATGTGTGGTTATGAATTATATAGACAATAAGAGTTTTCACTTAATGTAAATGACGACAACTCTCGTACCTGTAAATATAATCACATACATTAGTGGTAACTTTAGCCATGGGAATTGCTAACAAGCACATTTGGAAAGGCGATTTTCAATCATTTACAAAATATAATGTGTGATACGTCTTCAGGGTGTGAAGCTGGTTCACGAACAGAAGGTACTTTTTTAGCTAAACCTACTTTTGTATTGACACTCGTTCAAACGGCAGTCTGGTGTAAAATGATTAGCGCAGACCTGAATGATTTTAGGTAACTTGAGGGGCACGTTCACATCATAAACAAAATTAATCCACTGCGTCTTCAGTGACTCATTTACCGGGAGTAAATAAAGAGTCTTATGCGCACTCTTACATCCAACAACATCACACCTGGCTTTCTTAGTCCGAAACTGTGACATTTTTCTTGTCACTACAGCTGCTCCAGCACATAGAAAATGGCGGACTGTGCACAGCTCACTGAGGGCGGGTCTATGCTAATAGGGCAGAGTCCGTCAGCAGTCATGGGCGGGGCCTAGGCATTTTGTGATGTTACAAAAGGTAGAATCAGCAAACGGCTTTGTCAGAAACAAGGGGGTAATCCATCGACCGGAAGTTGAAGCCGGCCGGGTGCCGCCATCTTGTAGCAGAACTTCACTTGCGTTAGCATTTCCATTGACTCCCATTCATTTTGGCGTCACTTTGACAGCGAATAACTTTACATCTGAGGCGTTTAAAGACTCCATTTGTCCATTATTTATTTCTAAAGAAACACGACAATGTATAAAGGGCTCCATTACATTCTATGTTACATTATGGCCCCGTAGAAACAGTTTTTGTAAAAATAGGCTAACGATTGCGTCATAACCACTCGACTCTCTGTCGCTCTGTACAGAAATTACCGTACAGACAGGAGGAGAAGCTCGCAGGCAATCGGGGGGACGTCCCGTCAAGGGAGAAGCCCATAGATAATGAGTCCATAAAAGCAACGGAATACTTACTCCTGCTCACTCACGCCAAAGAACTCTTTGCTCAAGTTCCCCGTCTCTGGAAGATTAACGTTGGCAATTTTCACGCACAGCTACTAGAAGATTTACGTCTGTCAGACAGGTTGCTCACGTCATCAAGCTTAGTTTGAGTCGGTTTGAGTCTGCGCGTCAGGAACGGAAGTGCTCAAAAATCGCTAAAAATGGGCTTCAACTGTCTCAACTGAGTTCCAATGAGATGGCTCTGTCCACTTCTTATACTGTCTATGGTCAGAAAGCCTGTCCTAGGAACTAATGTTTGTTTATTGTTTCCTGCACGTTCCGTTAGCGACGCACCCCGGTAGAAGATGACAGTAAATTATTGTTTAATGCTGTTGGTTCACGAGTTCACACTTACAAATAAGTCAGATAGAATAAATGCATATTTGGCGTGCTGTCCGAGGAGAGGGCTCCGGGCTCGGTATGCGGCCCGAACCCATAGTACTCCCCCGTTCCTGACTGTGGAAGAATGAGCCAGGAGTGAGGAGTCGGGGTGGTGGAGGGATGCTGAAACTGTCAAGGAATGTTAGGTGAGTTGACAATGGATATTTATATATGCTTCCTCTCGTGCTGATAGTGTAGACATGTAATAGTTTGGTGACGAGTTGATTGGAATGATTTATTTGAACGTGCTCCTCCCGAACCTTGTTTATAAAACATAATTTATGTTCTGTGTAAATGCGTTCATGCAATACATGTAAGTGCATATATATCTATATATATCTATACCTTATTAGTATGTGTCGTGCATGTGATTGGTAATTTACTATGTTTATATTGCTTGGATTTTACCGTTTATTTCGACTGTAATCTGCCGAACTAATCTGATGAGTCATCACTAGACACGCGAGTGTTTTGCTCCGATAAAGCGCGAGTGTTTGTTTACAGCATTGGAAATATGTTGTGTACTACTGTATTTTCGTTATTTCATGTGTTTAATATTGACATTTAAGTGGAATATTATTGTAAATTATTTATCTTTATTCCCTTCTGTAGACCATATACAAACACAGATGCATACCCCAGATGCATATTCAAGATTTTAAATAAATGTCTCATTATCAAGAATCTCTTCTCCACTCCTGAATTCTCTAATCGGAATCTGATCCATATTTGGCCGGCTCAATCAGCTGAACTTTCAATTGTAGTGGGACTTCGTTACAGGCATATTTTGAGACACTGCTTCTGATTTATGGGGATTAAAAAAAAGGAGTGGTTGGATTTTTACCATTATAGGGTGGTTGTGTACACACTGCAGACACACATTTCTGTTCAGTAATTTTTGCATAATAGGTCCACTTTAAAGTCAAAGGCATTTCAAAATAGTTAAGAACTTAACTAAAACACATATTGAGACCTGTTCAATTCTGTTGTTCACTGCCTAGCTGTCTTTGAAAGCAAGAACACATCCTGTGTGAACAGCTGTCTTATTTCAGTAAATGTGGTTTGGCGAGACACATTGCCTGTATAGCAGCTGGGGCTCGCAAAAAAATCATGGTGATAGTACTTCAAGCTTGAAATGCTTGGACAATTCCTTATTAGGGATATTACTCACAGGTCAGGGGGCATATATATATATTATATATAGGCTATATACACTCACCGGCCACTTTATTAGGTACCCCATGCTAGTAACGGGTTGGACCCCCTTTTGCCTTCAGAACTGCCTCAATTCTTCGTGGCATAGATTCAACAAGGTGCTGGAAGCATTCCTCAGGGAGTTTGGTCCATATTGACATGATGGCATCACACAGTTGCCGCAGATTTGTCGGCTGCACATCCATGATGCGAATCTCCCGTTCCACCACATCCCAAAGATGCTCTATTGGGTTGAGATCTGGTGACTGTGGAGGCCATTTTAGTACAGTGAACTCATTGTCATGTTCAAGAAACCAATTTGAAATGATTAGAGCTTTGTGACATGGTGGAAGTAGCCATCAGAGGATGGGTACATGGTGGCCATAAAGGGATGGACATGGTCAGAAACAATGCTCAGGTAGGCCGTGGCATTTAAACGATGCCCAATTGGCACTAAGGGGCCTAAAGTGTGCCAGGAAAACATCCCCCACACCATTACACCACCACCACCAGCCTGCACAGTGGTAACAAGGCATGATGGTTCCATGTTCTCATTCTGTTTACGCCAAATTCTGACTCTAACATCTGAATGTCTCAACAGAAATCGAGACTCATCAGACCAGGCAACATTTTTCCAGTCTTCAACTGTTCAATTTTGGTGAGCTCTTGCAAATTGTAGCCTCTTTTTCCTATTTGTAGTGGAGATGAGTGGTACCCGGTGGAGTCTTCTGCTGTTGTAGCCCATCCGCCTCAAGGTTGTGCGTGTTGTGGCTTCACAAATGCTTTGCTGCATACCTCGGTTGTAACGAGTGGTTATTTTAGTCACTGTTGCCCTTCTATCAGCTCGAACCAGTCTGGCCATTCTCCTCTGACCTCTGGCATCAACAAGGCATTTCCGCCCACAGAACTGCCGCTCACTGGATGTTTTTTCTTTTTCGGACCATTCTCTGTAAACCCTAGAGATGGTTGTGCGTGAAAATCCCAGTAGATTAGCAGTTTCTGAAATACTCAGACCAGCCCTTCTGGCACCAACAATCATGCCACGTTCAAAGTCACTCAAATCAACTTTCTTCCCCATACTGATGCTCGGTTTGAACTGCAGGAGATTGTCTTGACCATGTCTACATGCCTAAATGCACTGAGTTGCCGCCATGTGATTGGCTGCTTAGAAATTAAGTGTTAACGAGCAGTTGGACAGGTGTACCTAATAAAGTGGCCGGTGAGTGTATATATATGTAATTTTACATTTGAAATTAATTGACAGCCTATTAAGTGTAAATTATATAGGTAATGTTATAAAATATATAGTAAAAGTTATATAAAATGTATTTTGCACACTTTTTCTTATATTTCTTTGTGTGTTTCATTATCTGCAAAATCATTGTCTCATCACATACAGTGGGATCAATATATTAATGTATAATTGATATTCAATATCTTTGCATTGCATGTTAATGATGTCTAAAACAGTAGTTCTCAACCAGGGTGCCTTGGCAAAACTTCCAAGGTAGATGGACCCCATAGTTTTTTGCATTAATTTAAATAAAATAGCAGGACCAGAGAATTAGAAGTAATTTTCCATAAGAATAAACTGGACCAACACTAGGTGTCTCATGTATGCACTTTAACTGGCCCTATATGTCCTTGTTCATGATATCATTACCGCTTAAATTACTCTAAATTACCAGAAAATATGAGGCCAGAATCCACTCAAAAGAGGTTATTATCATTTACCCAGCAACAGTTCCATCGTAGCCACCCCTCTGCCTCCTCCTCCTTCCCTGCCTGTTGATGAGAACAACAGTGTTGGAAAGAACGATTATATTTGCAAATTGAGGACGGTGACCTTCTACGGTGAGGAGACATAACCTTGTCTGTATTTATGGAGGCCTTCATATTACGGCCGGGTCCATACTTTACCTCTGCCTGCTGACTGGAAGTAAAGGTTAAAAGAAAGAAGGGCAGAAAGCAGGCAGGAGGATGAACGGGTGACATGCTGGGGCCCAGCACTATCATTAGAGTAATGATGGAGGTTGTGCCATGCTAGAGAAATGGACCAGGATCCTCCCTGGAAAATATGTGTCAAATGATATATTCATCAATCACATGCATTAGAGAGAGAGGGAGAGAAACCCAGAGAGAGATGATGTGTGAATGTGCTGCATTTCCTAGGTGTTAAAATGGAAAAGAAAGAAAAAGTAGGTCCGTCTATGCAAAAAAATTAAAATAAAAAAAAGGTTCAGTGAAGTGAGGCATTCTTGCTCACCCTGTACAAGTAAATCACATGTTAGCTTTGTGAGCATCATCATATGTCAATCCATATTGCAAATTATGGATCCAAAGTATTGCATTGACCTAGAATGCAAAACTGAGACAAAGCTTTCGCCTCTGAATTACTGTTGGACTATAGGTTACGGCCCCTCTCGGAAACAAGCCGAAGATTTATGCTCAAGCTTTCCTTCTCTTATTGTGTGACAGGGAGAAGAATGACCCAGTCCATATCTGTTTCACTTTTGGCTCTTGATCGATGGACCCTTCTATAAATGACTCCCCCAAGATTTATCCTCTGTAAAAGAGTACATAGAAACTGTATGTACCTTTCTATTTACAGTGGTGACTTATAGGAAATGTGGAAAAACATGCTGTATTTGTTCACTTTGTTATGCCCCGAGTTAAAGGAACACTCCGACTTTTTGAAACTTTAGCCTATTCACCTTATCCCCCAGAGTTAGATAAGTCCATACATACCTTTTTCATCTCCGTGCGTGCTGTAACTCTACCTGACGCACCCACCGCTAGCCTAGCTTAGCACAAAGACTGGATGCAAATGGTTGCAGCTAGCATACTAATCCAAATAAGTGACAAAATAGCGCAAACATTTTCCTATTTACATGTTGTGATTTGTATAGTCACAGAGTGTACAAAAAACGAAGTCACATGAGACACAGACATATTTTAACCGTATAAATACTGGGAACTATATTCTCTGAAGGCGAAGCACTGCTACTTCAGAGAATATAGTTCCCAGTATTTATACGGTTAAAATATGTCTGTGTCTCATGTGACTTTGTTTTTTGTACACTATGTGACTATACAAATCACAACATGTAAATAGAAAAATGTTTGCGTTATTTTGTCACTTATTTGGATTAGTATGCTAGCTGCAACCATTTACATCCAGTCTTTGTGCTAAGCTAGGCTAGCGGTGGGTGCGTCAAACAGACTTATAGCACGCACGGAGATGAAAAAGGTATGTATGGACTTTTCTAACTCTGGGGGATAAGGTGAATAGGCTAAAGTCCCAAAAAGTCGGAGTGTTCCTTTGAGCACATTAGCTTTGTTTCTAAATCTTGTGAGCTGCTATGCTGTCAACTGCCTACCTCCTAGGCAGCATACTAACTGAAATGACTTGAAACTTGGCGACTTATTTGTAAAGTTCTACACAGGCAGCAACTCCATGTGAGACTCATTACTGATTTTGGTGGAATTTGGTGTTATGTTTCTATGCTAGTGGTATGATAATCTAAATATAACACACACACAAATATAAGCTAAAATAGGCCTACTAAATTTATAAATACTCTACATTCAGCTATTTTTATAGAGCTGCCTATTTAAAACAAACAAACAATAAAACAAAGCGTTTATTCAAATGACATAATATGCAGATTACCTAACAGAAGAATCACAGTTACACTAATTTCAGATAAAAAAATGGACCTTGAGACCCCAATTTATAACTAACTGCATTAATGAGCAAAACTGACATATCTATTTTTTCTTAATCAGTACTTTATAGTATTGACCACTAGCCTGGGAAAACCCAGACAACTTCCGGCAAATTTAGATTTGCTCTGCAAGTTAGTCTGGCAAAGAGCTCATTCAAGCCCATTTCTAATCCGCAGAAATCGCGGCACCAATCAGAAATGTTGGGGCGGGCTTTACACGATGACGACAGCACAGCGACGGTGAAGCAGATTTTGTACATTTACAAAGATGGATGCCGCTGTGGAACTAGGGACGTGACGGTTATAGTTGAACACCGTCATTAGAACTCTATAACCGCCAAAACCATGTTATTAAAATATTTTTTTCACAAACATTTTTTATCATAGAGAATGTTTAAATACTAATATCAGCTTACGAGGGAAACGGAGGCGGAGTTAGTGGTGCTTCGGAGGCTGCTACTGCTGGAGATTATTCGGGAGAGGTCTGTGCACCCCCCCTCCCAAGAAGAGAAATCTTGGAGATCTCCTTAATTACACGGAGGTCTGAAATCTCTGCCCCTTTACCGATCAGAGCGTGCGCTGACACGGAGTAAAGCCTTGTTTATACTCGACGCGTCCGCACGAGCGCGAAGGTGCGCGCTGCAAAAATGACGCGTTCGGTGCGCAAGACCGGCAAGACCCCATTTCGCTTGGCTGTGTGCATGGCTTTTTTTGTAACAGCGCACGCCGCGTCTGAGGATGACCGACTTCAAGCCGAATCTGCCCGAGCATGTAGGCTACTATGTCTCACCTCACCGGCACCCAGTTTGCGCGTCTAAATTGCAAAGTTTTTTTTGTTAAGGTTTTGTTTATTGTGTGTGATTTATTTAATGGGAAGCACATTCACTTCTAGTTGTCTTGCTGTTAATTTTAAATAAACGTAGAGCAAGTAGTTAATCAGTGTCTGCTCGTTTATTCAAACTAAGATGTTCTATAACAGACGAACGTCGCTCTGCAGACGTCATCTCCTTCATCGCTCTGATCTATCCAATTGCGCCCAGAGGCATTTGAGCTACGTCCCTTGGTGACGCCCCTTTGGAAATGATTTGTCTATGAAGCTTTGCCAGACCATAACTCAGTTACAACTGAGAATGGTCTGGTTTTAACCAGGCTAATTGACCACCTGATTCATAAGTGAAGTTATTAACGTAATTTTGGGAGGAGTACGCCCATCTTATCTTCTAATTAATACCAAGGTATAAAAACCAGCCCTTTACCACTTCTCATCGTTAGTTCTTTCGGCATCCCTCCTCCTCCCCTTCTCCTCCTTTTGTACTATATTTTGCCTGTGTAATAGGGGGCAATCCGAGCTCGAGTAGAATATCCTCTCTGAGCCCCTCTATAGCAGACAGCAAGCCAATTCCGTTTACCACTAACGCTAAGATTATATGGGCACACAAACTCGTGAAATGCACATTGTTCACTGACCATCTTATGGATATTTCCCACAAAACTGCAAAGCGCTTTGCCTTTCGTTGTCACTCCGAGTTCCGTCGGATGACGACGAATGGGGTTTCACTTAGGAAGCCTATCGACTTCGAGTACTACAAAACGAGCCAATGGCAAAGAAATGCCATGGGTCTGCGGAATTTGCAATTGCCTCGAGTTGCTGGCTGTACAGCTCGCCCTGCGCCGCTTCCGAGCCGTGCTCAGGGGCCAGCATGTACTAGTCCGATCAAACTCCGCCCCACCTCGTGGGTATAAAAGGAGGAAGCCCGGCAGAATGCAGACATGTTTTCGCTTCAGGGCCAAGAGCATCTCTTCACTCCACAGCCATTTCTGACTTCACTCTACGAGACGAGCCTCTCTCTCCGGTATTGGTGTGACGGCGATCTGCAGCGAGTTCACATTGCCTGCTGATCTGTGCAGTGATCTGCCAATGAGTGTGTTTCTCCCTGCTCGCTTCAACATCGCAGAGTTTTTTTCTCCTCTCACAAAAGAGCTCGCACGCGGCACGTCTTTTTAAAGACGGCTCGCCCGTGCATTTCTGGTTGCGGTTCGATTCATTTCCGATTTTGATGGGCACATTCTCTGCGTGCTTGGGCTTGATCACGCTAGAGCAGCGTTTGTGGATGACTCACGTTCTCCCCGCGGGAACGTGACCATCGCGTCAGTACGGTCAAGACTCAATGATCTCGTTAGAGAGAGAGTCCCCTCATCCACACCCCGATCTAACACTCTCTACGTGAGGTGCTACTTCGGCTGGTGGCCAGGGTGACATGAGGGTGTGAGTGTGGAACAAATCCGCTGACTGTTTGTCCGTGGACCACGCCCCCCTCTTCAGTGATGCAACCCGCTAGTGTTCAGGGGATTCCCCGGGTCTATTTTCGGATGCCCCGCGGGTTTCCCTTGACGCTACGGAATCGGATCTGTTGTCCATCGCAGCATCACAGGGCAGACTAGAATCTTCAGGAAGTGCAGATTCGACAGTGCTGCCTCTTTCGGGTGTGCATATGGCATTTGTCGAGTCAGATCCTGAGATGACGGCCATGCTTTCCCGGGCCGCTGCGAGCATCGTACTAGAGTGGAACCTTTCACCCTGTCCGAGCGCTCGCTGCTGGGCGATTGGTTTTGGGTGTGGCCGCTGACTCCTGTCGGCGTCGACTCCAATGCCTTTCTTCCCGGATGTGCATCAGGAGATCTCAAAATCCTCGAAGACCCCCATGTCTTCCAGCTACCCTCCTCAGTCTGCCCACCGCCGAAGGCGCCCTCCTGCGGCTCCCACCCCGCCCGTTCACCCGGGCTGGCTCTGGAAGCCGCAGGGGGATGCCACAGCCCTCTCCAGCCCCGCCCCCCGCTATACGCCGGGTTAAGCGGCACTCTTGAGATGGGCTGCTCAGAGATGGGACTCAGTTCTTTCCAGGAGCTGGTAGCAGGGCCACTCCTTTCCCTGGTGGAGGGCCGGGGAAGAATCCTTATTCCCAGAAGGAACTGACTCTCCCCTCTCTGAGCACACAGAGTTCTCGGACGACACGGTGCGCCGCCCCCGGGCCGTGCACCCCTCGTCCTCCTCTGTCCCAGAGCCGGATGACAGTGCGCGCCGTCCCCGGACCGTGCCGCTCTCATCCTCCTCTGTCGCCAGACCCCTGGCAGAGCAGACCCCTGTGGAACGTTCGTCCTTCCCTGGTCTCCTCTGTCAGGACGCGGTCTTTGACTGTGCCCCCACACCGGGCCGCTATGCCGTCCACGTCTGGGCCAGTCATACCGCTTCGCTGCCCCACCCACGGGAAGTCTGTGGTTCGTGTGACCCCGCTGGTACAGTTCTTGGGAGCCTGGCTAGAGCTTCCCAACCTGTCCCGCTGGGTCGCACGAATGATCAGGCTCGGCTACGCGATTCAGTTCGTGCGGTCTCCTCCCCGCTTCAGGGGAGTCTGCTCCACTATGGTCGGTGGCAATGCCCCTATCATGAGAGCGGAGGTTGCTACCCTGCTGGCGAAGGGTGCGATCGAGACTGTCCCTCCAGCCGAAATGAGGTCCGGCTTCTTCAGCCCGTACTTCATTGTCCCGAAGAAAACCGGTGGGTTACGGCCAATCCTGGACCTGCACGTGCTGAACCGCTCCCTTCACAGGATGCCGTTCAAGATGCTCACTGCCAAACGCATTTTCGAATGTGTGAGGCCCCAGGATTGGTTTGCAGCGATCGACCTGAAGGACGCCTACTTTCATGTCTCCTTTCTCCCGCAGGCATATCAGTACGCGGCTCTCCCATTCGGGCTAGCCCTGTCTCCTCGCGTCTTCACGAAGGTCGTCGAGGCAGCCCTTGTTCCCCTTCGGGAACACAGGGTTCGCATCCTAAACTATCTCGACGACTGGCTGATTGTAGCCATGGTCAGATCTGCCATTTTCTTAAACTGCTGGTTTTGCATTCTTTTAATTCAGAGACTATGACAAAGTAAGGGTCCTGGGACTGTTGATTAGGTTACCGAGTCAATCACAAAGTCTCTCTGTTGTAATTTGCCACACTAAGCGGATGGTGACTGGACTTGATTGAATTACTGATAGTGATGCGCTCATGAGGTTTCTCTCTGAGTAAGTGGACAGACGGGCCACTATCCACATGTGACCAACCACCATTATGCTAAAGATCCAGTGACCCCCCCCCCCCCCCTTGGGGTTTTTCCTTACACACACAGAAGAGAATTGTGAGATTAGACAACTGGCCATTGTAGCAGTTGTTTAAACTCATCAAATTCGAAGCACACACGCTCACACGGGACTGGTCGCAGTTCACCCCCGTCACCATCGGTCAATGAACTCTGAACATACATACATACGCATGAACACACACACATACATACTGGACTCGATCACAAATTCACCGCGTGACCAACGCTGGTTGAACTTCTGAACACCCATTTACACACACGGAACACTCTGAACACATGGGATCAAAAATCCCCTTTTGTAAATGTATAATGTTTTGTGGTTGTGTTTTCATGATTCCCTTGTTACCAAATCTGCATAACTGTAAGTTTATAATATGTAATCAGACTTGATATGTGTTTAATCACGAAAATCATGTATCGTAATCTTACTAACGTATAACTCTATCGTGCGCGATATCGTTGTAATCAGTATAACCAAAGAATATTGAATCAGCAACTCAAAATTTAATATGATGCATGATTTTATTAATACCTAGTTTAAGAAGTATAGTGTTACTAAGTCTTTATCTGCTATGCACATGACCGGGAGGCTGTACCTCGGGAATCACAAGGTCTGCCGACCCACCTCCCTGCAAAACGATTGGATCAGACACGTGAGAAAGGCGTGTCCCGCGCCCCTTCAAAATAGACCGCCACCTTCTCCTCTTTGCAGTCTTTTAGCCAGAGAGAGAAATCCCAAATTTCCTTCAAACTCCAGCCGGAGTTCTGCCTATTCTTCATCGTCGTTTTTCCTACTTTGTTTTACTCTAAGTTTTCTTTTATTTGATCTACCTCAGTTTGATAGTTGACTTCGGTCAGTGTATTCACGAACGAAACAAGCCTAAGATTTATCGTTTCTCGTACGGGCCGCAGCTGAAGCAATCGCAAACATCTGCCCCCTACCGGAAGACGCTCCAGACACGCCAGCTACCGACCAGCCTCTGTAACACAGCCGCACGCAAAAGGGGACCGTTTTAAATCAAGTAACGTACGAATCTCAATTAAGTGCTGCTTAAGGTTGTTTAGATTAATGTTAGAATCCTTTGGGTCTCTGTTGCACTGTTTTGAACTGTTCTGTCTCTCTCACTCTCTCTCTCTCTCTCTCTCTCTCTCTCTCTCTCTCTCTCTCTCTCTCTCCCTCTCACTCTAACTGTCTCTTTTAAATACGTCATATTGCAATCCTGTGTTAATTGTTTGTTTTGATATGCATATTATTTACTCCTGCGTGATTTTTAGTAGTCTATATAACCCTTAGTATTGTGTTATTAAATTCCATAATCCTTTGAATCGAATCTGTCTCATGGTCCCATGCTTGAAGTCTCTGTAATATGTCAAAGGTCTGTAAAGTTGCCAAAGCTCTACCTCGGTTAACTATTTTAAACATCTGAAAGTGCCGTATACGAGCAAATACTTCCGTGTGGCCACCGGAAAATATTCACTCGGTATACAGGCAGGTAATCTTGTGATATAAGGAAGTTTTCGGCTCCGGTCCGCAGGACGAACCGGGATGCATGACAAACTAATTTGGAATCACATGTAAATTTACTCTGAAAATTAATCTGACTTAACTGACCTAAATATCAATAATTACTACGAGCCATCGTGTTAATTATTCATATATGGTGAGGTTTAGTCCATTCCCTATTTGGGATGATTTAATTTATGTATGCGATTACATATTCATTATCTAATGAATAATATTCCCCATTTGAGCTAATAATTTCCCCAAACAAGTCATTGTTGCTACATATTTATGGTGGAGAATGCGGGCATTTACAAACTTCACGGTGGGATCAATATTCAGATTCATGTTCATGTGTGTTTTGGGAATTTAATATTGTATGCGCATTGTGTAATTAAGTCGACTCGAAAACTGAGCAAAAGCCGTTTCAGTAACACACCAGCATCTGGCTGAAAAGAAGCCTGAGGGCATCTTTTTAGCTCGACTGGATGTGAGTGAAAAACTGCAGTCACAGTATACTGCACGGCCCAGCTAAGAGAAAAGGAAACTCTTTGTTTTCTCTTTGCCTGGCTGTGACATTTTAATACTGTCCGAAGCCCTGTTTTGAACGAAGAAAACTTCAAACACAGGCACATTACCGGTATATATGGTTTAACTGATGAGGCGAGAATCCCCCATGCAGTAAAAGATCTTTAAATTCGTTAGCAACGAATAACTTCGGGTTTTCAAAAAACGCTGGCGTAAAGCTAGCTAAACCGGTTAGAAAATCCCATTTTCTGTGCAAACCAAGCACAAAGAGATCCGCCGTGATCTGCAAAGTATATTTGTGAAATGTGTGTATACTTGGTTCGTGTTTAAATCTGTGCGCATGAAAACTTCTGTGTTCCTTATCCAGGTTCACAAGCGCGTATCAGTTTCAAAGTACCACACTTGTGAGTTTGGGCCGCGTGAGCGCGACACTGCCACCGCGTGGCAATAGCAGGGAAAGACCTGCTACCCATCTGCTTCCCATACTCGCTGTTCCTCCTCGTTATTGTCGAATAAGCTGCCTGAATACATATTTGCATTTACAGCTCGCTAGTTCGTAAAACAATCCTCCTGTTTTGGACTGAGACATTTTATTTTGAGTTAAATTCACAGAAGTGAATTAGAGTTTAAGTTATAGAATTCCTCAGTTCAAATCACTGATAGTTAATTTGGAGGCAGACGCCCTAGCGGCGGCACCCCTCCAGGTCAGCTATCATCCTTCTGCTCAATTCATTTCTGCTCTACTTTTGATTGGAACAATATTTTATTTTTTTGATAAAATTAAAATTTTTAATTAAAAATTTTTTTTATTATTAAAATTTTCACTATAAATTTTTCTCAGTTCAGTCAGTTGACAGCCCCCTGAAAAGCAGGACGCCATCTAGTGGCAGACAACCTTCTCAAGTCAGCTATCAGCCTTCCACTGAACTTTGTATGAAATCATTTTCATTCATGTTTTCCGGATAAGTATTTTATAATCATTGCTAACAACAACAGGGTTGTTGCGATTATTATAAGAAATCATTCTAATTCTGTCAATCTCCCCCAGGCTTATTTTTGATTGGAGTTTAAAACTATTTGAATTAACTTTAAATTGTACCAAACAGTCAAGGTGAACCACAGGAAGGAAGTGCGCCCCCTTGAGGCTCCAAGACCCACTACTGCGGCCCACCGCTCCCCTTCCTGACCTCCACCTGCATTAAGTTATTGATAACTTCCGAAACGGGTTAGGATATTTTCCATAAATAATTACTACTAATTACTTTCTGTGCTATCCTCAGTTGGCAAAAGCCGTTCATCTCTTAATTTGGTTTTTCCTTTCCAGGTTAAATTAAGTTTCTTCAGAGCCATTGTGTTACTACCTTATCCCTTTTCAGGTCTATTGTAGTTTCCGTTTACTCCTACTTGAATTACTTTGAGTATAAAAAAGGAAGTAATAATAATAAATTTTTTTTTTTTTTTTTTTTTAAGTGAGTTAAATTTGCCCTAAGCAGGAAAATCTTAATTTACTTTAAGCTCCCTTGTTCTTTCCGTTGTGCATGTGTACAGGTTAAAGTCTCAGCACCTGTGGTGGATTGTGGGAGCCCCTGTTGTCCTCTGTGGGCGGGTCTGCTGACTGGCGTCACTGACACTGACCGGGCGGTGGCTCTCGGGGTCTGCTGTCCCTGCCATTGGTTGCGGCACGCAGTAACGTGACATCAGCAACCTGGTGCTCCAAAGGCTCAACCACTAAAGCCGACGCACGAGTCAATTGCAGGGACCGGTGCATGCGCCACTGTCTACGTCAGCATTGCTGGCGGGGTTCTGTGCACCGCCCACTTTTGCAGTGCGGTCGGCCGGCTGACACCTCGGCGAATACCAGGTTGTGCTTACAGTCACGTGCTGTTTGAGTGGGCGTAACCGTGACAGAGCAACAGAGAGTCCGGAGTCACGGCGGTCGAGTGTTTGGTGGCGCCGGAAAGTTGACCACGCTCATTGAGGCCAGCTGGGTTTGACCTCAATTCACCCCAGGTAAGACTGGATTTTGATAAAAACCCTGCCACTTAGCAGAAGCCACAGAATATTAGGTATTTCCCCAGATATATTTTCTGAGCGTAGGGTTGCCTCTTTCTCCCTAAGACACACCCTCTGAGTTATTAGCGGCTACACTACAGCGCAGGTCAATTCACTTAGGTGTTATTTTCACTGCAATATTTTTGTTTGTTTCCCCTCTCGATCCTCTCTTCCTTGCTTTGTTTTGGTCTTTTGTGTTTTGTTTCTTTCAGTTCACCAAGAGACCCCCAAGGAAGCTAAATAATAGAGTGACAACCAAGCAGTACTTCGGGTCCCACGTTGACCCGCATAAAATTGGCCCGCCTAACTGTCTACGACAGTTAGCCAAATTTCTATAAACGGCACAGCTGTACTACAGCTCGTTAGCCTCAAAACAAGCTAGCAGCGGCCCTTTGTGTGTGTGTTGTGTTTCTCTCGCCCTCAGGGAGCCAGAATGTCACGCGCTTCCAGTCCCGCGGACCATTGGAGCAATCTGGATGCGTGGTTACGAGCCATGACAACCGGCTGTCTGCCTAAGGACTCTGGCGACCCGAAATCGCCGACCCGGCAGGAACTGGACGTCGAGGTGGACCAGATAATGGCCAACGACCCAACGCAGACCTACAGCTCAAAGGAATGGAGTCGGATCATTGGACGTCTAGCTCACAACTTAGTGGCACAGGCATGCTCTGCGGAGGAGGACAACGCCAATCTGGAAAAGGAAATCGCAGGACTAAAGACTCAACTGGAGGAGGCCCGCAAACAAAAGGACCACACACAGGAGCGTCTGGATCAGCTACTTCTGGAGGAGAAAGACAAGGACGAAATGCCCCCAGAATTACAAGAGGAAGTGGAAAGACTGCAAAAGGCCCTGGAGGATCTGCGCACGGACACAGACAGGAGGATGCAGTCGGAGAAACACACCACGGAGGAGCTCCAGGACAGACTGCAGCGCGCCGAGGCCCTTCTAGAAAGAGCAGAGAGTAAAATACAAGACAAAGAGGCCAGAGCCAAGGCCTGTGAGAAACATTTGCACGCAGCTCGAACTGAAATTACAGAGCTTGCCCAACAGAGACATGATCTAAAGTATGAACTGGACTTGGTCCATAAAGAACTCAAACACTCTTACAAATTACAAGGCGACCTGGAGGGGGAAATACCCATCACTCCGTTTCCCCTCACCAGCGAGCCTGCACTCTTCAGCCAAAAACCCAGACCTGAAAAGGGGGGCGAAAGCCCATTGCTAAAGACATCACTAGCCAGCCGCCACGTGCCCCCACCAGCTGAAGAGGGGCGGGGTCAGGCCATCGGTCACCACACAGCCCATAAAGAACTGGACAAGCTGGCTAGAAACATCCCGACCTTCACTCCCAATCCAGCAGGAGGTCACGATGTTCACTCTTACTTACAAGACATTGACTTTCACCTACAAACTATGGCCAACGTCACTAATTGGGATAAGTTGTATCTTCTCAGGATTACTTCAAGCCGTGACGTGCGGAGTTTCCTAGACAGGCAACCTGAGATCGTCAAAACGGACTACCAGCAGCTGCGACAAGCTCTGATCCGTGAATTCTCTGACCCAGACTCTGAGAGTGTATTCGTAACCGCAATGGACCTCAAGCAGGCCCGACTAGAAACCCCACAAGCTTACTACGGCCGCCTCCGACAAGCCTACTTCGGAGCTCGCAATGAGTCCGGGATGGAGGAAGACTGTAACTTCAAAACTTTGTTCCTTCGGAATCTCCATCCGACCCTATCGCACCACCTTGGGGTTTTAGCTGAGCCACGGACTATGTCAATCCAACAACTGCGTGACTTGGCTCACAAAGCTTACACCAAACAAAAGACTGTGAGAAACCCCACAATCTGCCCTGTCTCTGAGCACCGTCCAGAGCTGTCCCTAGAGGGCGCACAGCACCACAGTTACAAGCCTGCAAACAGAGAGACACGACCATTCCAACCCAGCAGAGGTCAGCGCGGTCGTGGGGGTGCCCGCCCCAGGCAGCAGAACAGCCGCACTGGGGAATTCTGGGACCGGCCTCGCACCTCCCACAACCAAAGGGGAGGGGGCACCTGGGAAACCGGCCGGCAACCCAGAAGGAACCAACCTCCATCTCCCCGGACAACAAGCCCAGAGAACCGGCTGAAAGACCCCTCTCAAAATGACATTGGTAAACTGAAGTTGGAACTCAAATCCAACAGAGACAATGCCGCCGCGTCTGACGCTGCAGAACTTCTGAGCATGCTGAGGGAGTTTCTTCAAAAGAAACCTCACAAGAAAGACAAGGACAAGCCAGACACCGCATGACTAAACCTGAGGCCTGAAGCCAACTCCACTCCCAACGCTTCTCCCAATGACGGCCCCACAGACACTGTCAAACCACAGACTATGGAACTCGCTGTCACATCACTAAGTGACAGCACCACTCACTCCCTCCAACTGACAGCCCAGAACACGGCTTGTCAGTCACAGACTAGTGAACTCAATGTTGCATCACCAACTGACAACACCCCTCGTTCACTCCGGCTGCCAACTGCACTTCTTGAACAAAACACTGCACTCCCTGAACAAGACGGTAACAGCGCTCACCCAAAGGTACCAGACAGTGCTGTCTTGGTGATCTGCACCCACAGCGAGCCACACCTAACACAACCACACTGTCTATCGATCAACACAAAAGACCCCACACCAAAACTTCTGGGAAATCTGATAGAGAGAGGTGTGGCACGCAAACTCTACCTAACCATCACTTTGGAAAAGGAGGTGAGACTCGAAGCGCTCGTGGACACGGGCTCCGATCTCACACTCATATCAGCTGAACTTTTTGAAAAACTCAAATTTGAAGCTCAAAGACAGAATCGAACTCTTAACTTCCACACCTGCGAGCTGAATGTGCAGTCGTACAGCCAAAACGACATCCAGCTGAGAAACGTGGCCCCCATTCACCTGGCAATCGGCCCGATGAGTTTAGTACATCCGGTCTATGTTTCACCAATGAACATTTATCCATTCCTAATAGGCAAAGACCTGCTGGATCGATTCGAGCCGTTACTGGACTTCAAACACCTGCAAGTTTGGGCTCAAGTGCGTGAACCCCTCCCCCTTTCGCCAAACAAATCTGCTGAGCCAGACTGTCAGGTCACAGAGTTCACGGGAATTCCCTCAGCCAGACACGGCGACCCAGCCACAACAGCTGATCAAGGGTCAAGTTCGCTACTCTGCACTTTCAAAACCAGCCAAGGCTCTGATACCTACTGCCCTCAGGTCAGGACCGACCTGCAGCTGCAAGAGGTAACTACAACAGACATTGTTCTGGCGATATGGTCTGACCAATCCGCCATAAGCTTCTCACTATTCAATGCAATCATTGACAACACACCGGACCTGCCCTATACCAGCAAACGCACACGCTTCCCTCTCAACTCAAATCCATCATCCATGATATCTGCCAAAGGGATCTGTGCTTTGCAATTAAAGTGGAATCACCGGTGTCTGACTCATTACTTCCTGATCCTTCCGGATCCAGCCCACGATGTCTACATTGGAGCAGACGTTCTGATTCGCCTCAAAGCTCATGTGGACATGTTGAATGAAGTGGTATGGGCCCCATTGACTATACAGCCACCTGTTCCCAGCAATCATGACAATCTACTGTCGGGACAGACCATCCCTGAAGTCTGCACCCTAATCAACGAACAAGCAACAGTAGTACCAGCCTACACCAAAGGGGTCGCTGTACGCCTCAACATACGACGGAACCAAACACTGAACCACACGCTAGGTTTCTTCCAACCTTCACCTGAATGTGGAGACCTCGGACTCACACTCGAAGCCACACCCCTCACGGAAGTGTCATCTCGGATAGTCTACATTCTGTTCAACAACTGCACAGCAACCGACATCAGCATTCCCAGAGCCTACAGGCTAGGATGGCTAGTGAGCCATGACTTTCATGACTTTGAACTTGTATTACTGGTCATCGGCCCCCTTCCACCTGCACTGATACCTGAAGGGCACACAGACAACACAGTGCTCACGCTGCCCTTCCAACTCATTGCCATCACATCTGTCATGTCAGTGGCCAAAGACCAAGTGTGCAGAACTGAGCTTATAGAGGACCAACACCTCGCAGTGTACACAGTCTCCCACCAGCCTGCCAGTGAGACTAATGCACCTGTTATGCCTTTAAAGGTCAAATCGACTGATGGCACATCGACAGAGGAGCCATATCAAGGTTTTGAATCTCAAGTGCAGCAAATTCTACAAGAGGCTGACGCGCTTCAGAATGACACAGACCGCCAAAGACTAAGACAAGTCCTTTACAAGTTCAAAGAATCCTTTGCCAAAGACTCTTTAGACTGTGGCCTTACCAACCTCCACACGGTGCGCATCCCCACGCATCCCGAGGCTCCTCCCACTTTCGTCAAGCAGTACAAAATTCCCATCGCCTCGCACGAACCAGTGGAGGAAATCATCGAATCCATGCTTGAGAAAGGTGTCATCCGTCCATGTAACAGCACCTACTCTGCCCCCATCTGGCCCGTTCTCAAACCGAATGGGAAATGGCGGCCTACCATTGACTATCGAAAGCTGAATCAACAGGTACCGTTGTCACGGTGGCCCATGACCCAACTTGAACAGGAAATACCCCGAATCAGAGGAGCCACCATCTTCTCTACACTCGATGTGGCCTCTGGATTCTGGACCATTCCAGTGCACCCAGAAGACCAACACAAGCTGGCATTCACATTCGGCAACCAACAGTTCACCTTCAACAGATGCCCGTTCGGGTATGCCAACTCACCAGCTGAGTTCAACATCTTCCTGAACAAAGCCTGTCCTGATGCCAGGATGAGAGGTAACCTGATTTACGTGGACGATGTTCTCATGAAGAGCACGACGGTGGCAGACCACCTGAAAGAAATAGACTATGTTTTGAACCAATTATCCGCTGCCGGCGCCAAAATAGCTCTCCACAAAGGTCAGTGGTGCCGCACCAAGGTCAACTACGTGGGCCTTCTCGTCGGATCCCATGGCATCGAACCACAATCAAACCGTATCCACGCCATTCAAAACATCAAGCCGCCCACTAACGTCTCTGAACTGCGAAGCTTTCTAGGGATATGCAACTACTCCCGACAGTTCATCGAAAACTATTCGGACATCGCCAGGCCCCTCACAGCGCTGCTGAAAAAGGGTTGCCCTTTCGTCTGGTCAGACGCTCAAGAACACGCCATGGCGGCACTAAAAAGACATTTATGCTCAGCCCCCTGCCTCGCTTACCCCGATCCTCAAAAGGAATTCTACCTGGAAGCAGGATTTTCTGACCAATGTCTCAGTGCTGGCCTATACCAACTGCACGATCAAGACAAAAAGGTGGTCGCATATGCCAGCAAGACGCTTCTCCCTCCAGAGTGTAAATTCTCAGACTGTGAAAAAGCTTTGCTCTGTACGGTATGGGCCATACAGCGTTTCTCCAACTACATTGGAGCACAGAAAGTTATCATTGACACTTGCCACCAGCCCATGATGTTCCTCAACAGCCAACGCATCCGAAACGGCGTGGTCACAAATGCACGCATAGCCACGTGGTTAATGGCTCTACAAGGACGAGATGTCGAGGCATGATATGCACAGAATCACAAGTCGGCATTGGGAAACGGCCTGGCTGCATGTCAGAACTGCTCTGACGACTCACCTGCTGCGATGCTAGACACACCAGAGCCCCAACAGCCACAACTGACCTGTCACAGGTACTTTGACAAGAATGCGTGCGAAGGCATGCCCACAGCTTACGTCGACGGATGCTCCTACAACCACGAGGGCATCCTAAAGGCAGGTGCAGGGGTACTGTGGGTTGACAACCACCCATGCCCACCACAACGCTTCAAACTGGGCCCCCAGTCATCCCAGTATGCAGAGGTGGCAGCCATTCTCATAACTCTGCAAATTGCGTCAGCCCATAACGTCAGTGAACTTCTCATCTGCACAGACTCTAACTATGCCAGACTCAGTTTTGTGTGCCATCTCCCGATCTGGAAACAAAATGGTTTCAAAACAGCAAACAACAAGCCTGTCAAACACCAACACCTGTTCTAGGAATGTGATAACATCACAACAACACACGATGTCACCGTGTACTGGAAAAAGGTAAAGGGACATTCAAAACTGCCAGGCCTAGAAAAAGACTTTAATGACCACACTGACGCCCTTGCCAAAGCGGGCGCCCTCCACGGTGAGCTGTGGTCTTCCCCAAACCCCACACCAACACCCGATGTGGCGGTACTAACCCGCAGCAAACGGCCCTTGCCTGCGACAGCACCAGCTTCACAGCCGCTATCGCTAACACCGCAAATTTCTAACAACGATATTGCGGATATGCAAGCCACAGACACTGCTATAAAGACAATTCTTGACCACCTCTCTGACCCCTCTTGCCACCCTATCTCACCTTCAGCCTTGGCGGACGACTCATACCTCAGACATCTACACAACTCCAGACATATGCTGCGTTTGCGGTACGACATTCTATGGTTTGACCCTGATGGCACCACACCGCCTCGGCTCGTGGTGCCACTGTGCCAAAGGGGGGTGATGCTAATGCACGCCCACAACACACCCTATGCTGGACACCACGGTACCAGAGCCACGTATGACACACTCAGACAGGTGGCATACTGGCCAGGCATGCAGCAAGATGTGGCAGAGTATGTGAGAGAATGCTTGGTCTGCTGTCAATTCCAACCAGCAAACCCAAATCACAGAGCCCCACTGCAACGCAGAGGAATCACGTTCCCATGGTCAGACCTCCAAATCGACTGGGTAGGACCCCTGCCCAGGTCGACAAGAGGCAACAAGTACTTTCTCACGGTGGTGTGTCAGTTTACCAAGTGGGTAGAGTGTCTGCCAGCACCTAACGACACTGCCCAAACAACGACATACCTCCTGATGAATCACATTTTCTCCCGGTTCGGATTGCCACTAAGAGTCAACTTAGACAGAGGTACCCACTTCACTGCCGAGATCATGCAAAAGATCTGGAGATGTCTAGGGGTACAAGCTAGACTACACATCAGTCAAAATCCGAGATCATCGGGGCAAGTCGAGAGGTCCAATCAAACGGTGGTCCACATGCTAAGGAAGTATGTATCGACAAACCAAAAAGACTGGGATGTGAAACTCCCCCTTGTGCTGATGGCCCTCCGAGCCACACCGCAGGAATCAACACGGGTGTCCCCATTCGAACTCATGACCGGGCGGCAGATGACTCTGCCATTACACCTGTTGTACCAACCAGGAGACCACAACCTCGTCACCGCCTACACCACGTTCCAGTACCTGGATGAGCTCCACAAACACCTGAAAACAACTTTCGCTTTCGCCGGGGACAGAGAGAAGAAGACAGAGAGAACCAGTTCTCAAATGGGTCCACCGCAATCAGATCAAAAGACATGTGGCCCCTAGCAGGGACAGACAGGGAGGGGCCAATGCAAGCTAAAACTCAACCGCCGTCATCGCAGCGAAAGACTGTCTCACACAACCCGGGACAAACCTCGCTGACCTGTGCCTTTCTCTCTCCCCTGCTCCTCCATACCTCTCTCTCTCTTGCCTGTAATAGGATGCTGCTGTTGAGAGTCCTCATGTGCCTTCAGTCGACCAGAGGCCAGCCGCCAGCCGACGTCATCTCACCAGGACCGGCCTCGGGCATCGTGTTGAGGGACCAACCAGGACTCCTGATCACTAACTGCCAAACGCACACACAGAAAGTGTATGTGCGACTCGACCCCCGAAATGTCTACCGGGCGCACTACCCAAGCTCGGTGGCACAGTACAGTTGGGCAGGTGCGCGATGGACAGAAGCCGCCCTCAACCACGCCGAAGCCGACGTCGAGCACATGCTGAAACAACTCGAGAAGATGACCGTCACCCAAGCGGAATTGGGAGGACACAACAAACGTTCCAAACGGTTCCTGGGAGCGCTGCTCGGGGCCGCTGCAGCCGTGGGCACGCTGTTCAACATTGGCATGTCCAATGTCAACGCCGTGAACATAGCCACGGTGCGACGACACGTGGCCGAAATCCAGACCGAGCTTCCACAGTTGAAGGAACAACTCACCACACAGAGCGAATCCCTGCGAACCATTGGCAAGACACTGAGAGGAACCGTGACAATCCTCAACACTCATAGCGTCATGCTGAATCAGACTGTGAGCTCCATGAAGCAGATGTTCACGGTCTTCCAAAATGACTTTGCCCAAACACAGTTGGTCACAGCACTAATGACCGACATGCTCCGAGAAGTAAGTTCCTCCATGGACAGCTTAGCCATGGGTAGGATCCCGCCATACCTGATACCCCTAAGCCTGGTGCAAACCGTGCTGGCTTCCGCCATAACCACACCCATTGACCCGATCCAAACCCACCTTGCCTACTCCTTAGGCAGTGCCATTCCACTGTACGTTGACCCCGCACAGCGAGAGGTAGGCTTCCTCCTGAACTTACCCATCATAGAATCAAGCCGAATCTACCGACTCAAAGACATTGTCAACGTGGGATTTTGGCAGAGCAATACCTACTTTAAGGTACGGACACCTGACGTGGTAGCCTACCACGACAGCGACCCTCAGCTGTACCTAGCCCCGAACCTGCACATGTGCATCCGCACCAAAGATATCCACTATCTCTGCCCTAGCAAGCCATTCCTCAGAGACAACACTGATGGGATCTGCGGCCTGCAACACCTGGCCAGCGACTCACGTTGCCCGGCGGATGCTAAACCTCGCAGCCAAGTCACCGAGACGCAAGCCGAGATTGTGGGAGACCGATGGCTCGTTAACACTCCAGTACGGTCAGCGACACTGACCTACGACCAACACGACACCGCTACACGTGTCAACCTGCTGAACCAGACCATGTGGATTCAAGTCCCACGAGGAGGCATCCTCCACCTGGACGACCTAGCCTTGTACCACCTCCCGAGTGAAGAATACCAATCCGAACTAGAGATCCCATCCTTCTTTAGAGATCGCAACTTCACCCTCGACCCAGAGCTGGAGAAATGGATTCAGGAAGGGGGGTCGCAGATCGTCGACATCGCTCCCCTGGACATCGCCCTCCAAGCCTTGTCCAGAATGCCTATCCTGAACGCCTCGCCAGTCGTCCAAGCATGGACCGCCGCTGACACTGCTGTGTGCATTTCAACAATCATCGGCCACACCCTAACCTTGGGCCTGGCCTACGTCCTGTACCGACGAGTCAACGAGATGCGAGCCTCTACAGCCAGGCTCACCCAAGCCATGTCCGTGGGGTTCCGTAAGGCCCCTCCGAAAGAAGACTCCCCGCTAGCGAACGCGGAGGACCTCATAGAGCTGAGCCCTCAGCCCTAACCATCATCTGCAGAGTCCGACCTCCTTGATTTACCTGCCATCTGACCAAGGCAATCGTGATGGTCCAACGAGGTCCACCCCCACGGGTCCTGTCGAACCATCAAAGGGGGAATGTAGCCATGGTCAGATCTGCCATTTTCTTAAACTGCTGGTTTTGCATTCTTTTAATTCAGAGACTATGACAAAGTAAGGGTCCTGGGACTGTTGATTAGGTTACCGAGTCAATCACAAAGTCTCTCTGTTGTAATTTGCCACACTAAGCGGATGGTGACTGGACTTGATTGAATTACTGATAGTGATGCGCTCATGAGGTTTCTCTCTGAGTAAGTGGACAGACGGGCCACTATCCACATGTGACCAACCACCATTATGCTAAAGATCCAGTGACCCCCCCCTTTGGGGTTTTTCCTTACACACACAGAAGAGAATTGTGAGATTAGACAACTGGCCATTGTAGCAGTTGTTTAAACTCATCAAATTCGAAGCACACACGCTCACACAGGACTGGTCGCAGTTCACCCCCGTCACCATCGGTCAATGAACTCTGAACATACATACATACGCATGAACACACACACATACATACTGCACTCGATCACAAATTCACCGCGTGACCAACGCTGGTTGAACTTCTGAACACCCATTTACACACACGGAACACTCTGAACACATGGGATCAAAAATCCCCTTTTGTAAATGTATAATGTTTTGTGGTTGTGTTTTCATGATTCCCTTGTTACCAAATCTGCATAACTGTAAGTTTATAATATGTAATCAGACTTGATATGTGTTTAATCACGAAAATCATGTATCGTAATCTTACTAACGTATAACTCTATCGTGCGCGATATCGTTGTAATCAGAATAACCAAAGAAGCATGATGCATGATGCATGATTTTATTAATACCTAGTTTAAGAAGTATAGTGTTACTAAGTCTTTATCTGCTATGCACATGACCGGGAGGCTGTACCTCGGGAATCACAAGGTCTGCCGACCCGCCTCCCTGCAAAACGATTGGATCAGACACATGAGAAAGGCGTGTCCCGCGCCCCTTCAAAATAGACCGCCACCTTCTCCTCTTTGCAGTCTTTTAGCCAGAGAGAGAAATCCCAAATTTCCTGCAAACTCCAGCCGGAGTTCTGCCTATTCTTCATCGTCGTTTTTCCTACTTTGTTTTACTCTAAGTTTTCTTTTATTTGATCTACCTCAGTTTGATAGTTGACTTCGGTCAGTGTATTCACGAACGAAACAAGCCTAAGATTTATCGTTTCTCGTACGGGCCGCAGCTGAAGCAATCGCAAACATCTGCCTCCTACCGGAAGACGCTCCAGACACGCCAGCGACCGACCAGCCTCTGTAACACAGCCGCACGCAAAAGGGGACCGTTTTAAATCAAGTAACGTACGAATCTCAATTAAGTGCTGCTTAAGGTTGTTTAGATTAATGTTAGAATCCTTTGGGTCTCTGTTGCACTGTTTTGAACTGTTCTGTCTCTCTCTCTCTCTCTCTCTCTCTCTCTCTCTCTCTCTCTCTCTCTCTCTCTCTCTCTCTCTCTCTCTCTCTCTCTCTCTCCCTCTCACTCTAACTGTCTCTTTTAAATACGTCATATTGCAATCCTGTGTTAATTGTTTGTTTTGATATGCATATTATTTACTCCTGCGTGATTTTTAGTAGTCTATATAACCCTTAGTATTGTGTTATTAAATTCCATAATCCTTTGAATCGAATCTGTCTCATGGTCCCATGCTTGAAGTCTCTGTAATATGTCAAAGGTCTGTAAAGTTGCCAAAGCTCTACCTCGGTTAAGTCAAGTCAAGTCAAGTCACCTTTATTTATATAGCACTTTTTACAATACAGATTGTATCAAAGCGCTTCACAGTGATAACATGAAAACAATATAACAAAAACAATATAACAATATAACAAAGTTTGTTTCTAAAAGAAATTGCGTCAACGTCCACCTTAAGTAAGGCAGATCAATAATATTATTGAATATTAAATGTTAAATGTCCCCAACTAAGCAAGCCAAAAGCCAAGGCAACAGTGGCAAGGAACCAAAACTCCATCAGGTGACAGAATGGAGAAAAAAACCTTGGGAGAAACCAGACTCAGTCGGGGGGCCAGTTCTCCTCTGGCCAACGAAGGAACAGTGCATGATTCGGGCAGCATTACAAGTCAGATTGGATCGGAACATTTAGAGTATTTTTTGGAAGTCCAAGTATGCACGCCGGTCTTAAGACTAGTTGTTGAGGATCCGTCCACCATAGAGAGTCCATATCGCCCGTGTTGAGTCGTCACTTCATAGGCTTTGTGATTGGAGCATCTGAAGTCTCCGTGAGAGGCTGGATACAAACTGGAGCTGACGAACGCCATTTTCTCGGGACTCGCGTCCCGAGATAACAGCAGAAAAGCAAAGGGAAAATAATTAGCGTAGCTGCTGTTCATAATGATGATTTCCATAACACAGGCGTAAAAGACAAAACATGAAGACAGTGACTCTTGCGTCCCAAAATCACCCCCCTCCGTCCCCCACTCAACTCAGCCCAGCTTACTGACCTCTACGTCCCTCCTGCTGCTGAGACCTAACCACAATCTCACAATCTCTCCGCAGCCCAACCATACGCGCCAACCCGTTGACTAAGGCTGTCGAGCCCCACTGGTGCGTGAATAGGCAGTTTCAGTGGACAACAGTTCCGTATGGCGTACTACCTACCGCAACACAATATCTGCCCAACCACCCGTCATTCATGCAATATACACAGGAACGTAATGACTGCAAATACTATGCAACCTATACAGATAACCTACAGTCTCTTCAAGTTTTATAGTATTAACCCTCTGGGGACCAGAGTGTTTTTGGGGCCCTTGGGATGTTTTGACATGCACTGACATTTGTGCTTTTTTCAGTTATTTATAAACATGTTAATGGCAAAGGTGTAAATTCACTCTATATAGCACAAACGGGGCTACCATGATGAGTGAGCAACATGTATGTACATGTTTGTATTTTTAAGAGAATAATGTTTATGCGTGGTTATTGAAAAAAATAAAAATGAAAGTTGCTGAAATAAGACCACAAAACATATATTGATTATTTCTTCACAAGACTTTTGAAAATTGTATCACATAGTCTAGAATATTTGCTCCAAAACTATGTGAGAATCATCCTGACTACTCATTCAGATAAGTCAATAAAGTATTTTACATTTTTAATGACGTGTTTTGTTTGAGAAAGCTTTATGCGAGCAGGCGTGATCTCTCATTAATATGTGTGGCATTCCACACCTGAGAAAGACAAAGACCCTCCCATAATGGCCCTATTAGGTGCTATCAGGCCATATCATTACAGGAGCCTTGCACAAAGAATGAGGAGATTTTAAAAAAGAATGGCTTTTAGATTGTTTGGATTTATATAAGGAAAATACAGGGTGCATACGTCTGGACACTTCTATCACACACCCTTCACCATATAGACATGGTTTTATTTCAGTTCAAAGTTAGAGTTGGAAACATCTTGAAAAGAAAATTGTCTTTTTCCATAAATGTCTTAGTTTCATCATACATATTTCAAAGTTGAGGATTCATTATTTTGATATAGCTTGAACAAACACTATAACATCTTAGTTGATTAGTTTATTGACAAAACATAGTATATATTTAACATATGAGCAGAAACCCCTAACAAAAGCTTATTTGATGTCTATTTTAGAGTCTGTAACAGTGCGTATCTGTGCGTTCATTCATTCATTCATTCATTCACACACACACACACACACACACACACACACACACACACACAAACATGATTCACATTTAAACTATTTTTCCGTTTACAGACACTAACGTTATTCTATATCGCGATTAGAACAAAGCACTTGTAAGCATAAAACACTTACACTTCTCAGCTGAATCTGTTGCTCCTCCTCGAAGTGAAAATAAACCAGCACTTGTTCTGTGGTAAATTGTCCCAGGATTGTTCCTCATATAGCCGCGCAAGACGACAGTAGATTAATCTGACTAAAAAATAATGTGTGTTTTCAGAGTTTATGGGCGTTAACGCGTCTCAATGTGTTGCTTCACATATTTGCGTTTGAATAGCGCGTGCTCTCTGTGGGCGTGTCACATTACCAGAGATAATCAGCTGAGAGAACGATAATGAGACGGGCTGACACGTCTCTCTTTTTATATCAGATGACATAAACGGAGAATATTAATTTTAGTTTTGAATCGGATCATTTAAAAGTACAAACTCAAATGATTTAAAAGATATATTGCTTATGGCTGGGTGAATAGTATTAGCTCAGTTGTGTTGAAGATTAGAGACGTGCTCCAGAAAAAAAGTTCACGGTGACTGAGAGGCAGAACGCACACCCTGTTTATTTTCTTTATTTTACAAAAGCACAATATTTTATTTCGATTGTATGTGGGTACATAAAAAAGTAGACATTTAACAGATTATTTTCTCATATTTCTTAACTCTATATGAACAGAAATGATGGCAGTACTTTAAGTCTATTTTTCTGCTATGTGAAAAAAAACGAGCAAAACGCGCCGGCGCGTTTCTGGTCCCCAGAGGGTTAAATGCATTTGATCTGATTCAGCAGTATAATAAAAGGTAAGCATTATGTAAATGCTTGGCTAAAAAGATGCGTCTTTAATCTAGTTTTAAACTGGGACAGCGAGTCAGAGCCTCGAACAATATCAGGAAGGCTATTCCAGAGTTTAGGAGCTAAATGTGAGAACGCCCTCCCTCCTTTAGTGGACTTAGATATCCTAGGAATGACTAGAAGCCTCGAATTTAGTGATCTTAAAGAACGCGATGGATTGTAGGGCGATAGAAGGTCCATTAAATACACAGGAGCTAAACCATTTAGGGCTTTATAGGTCAGTAATAGTACTTTGTAATTGATACGGAACTTGATAGGTAACCAGATAAAATTTGTGTTATATGATCATATTTTCTTGACCTAGTAAGAACTCTAGCGGCTGCATTTTGCACTAACTGTAGCTTGTTTATTGAGGATGCAGGACAACCGGCTAATAAAGCATTACAATAATCTAGTCTCGAGGTCATGAATGCATGAACTAACTTTTCTGCATCGGAAACAGATAGCATGTTACGTAATTTAGCAATGTTTCTAAGATGGAAAAAGGCTGTTCTTGTAACATATGAAATATGATTTTCGAAAGACAAGTTGTGGTCTAGTATAACTCCCAGGTCTTTTACCGTAGAGGATAAAGTAACAGGACATCCTTCTATATTAAAGTTGTATTGTAAGTGGTTTTGTGGATAGTTTTTTGGACCAACAAGTAATACCTCCGTTTTATCTGGATTTAGTAGCAGGAAATTATGCGTCATCCAGCATTTTATATCTTTAAGACACTCTGTCAATTTTGATGAGTTAGTGTTTTCATCTGGCCGTGATGAAATATATAATTGAGTGTCATCAGCATAACAGTGGAAATTAATTCCATGTTTTCTTATAATATTACCAAGTGGCAGCATATATATTGAGAATAGCAGAGGGCCTAACACCGATCCTTGCGGCACTCCATAGTCTACTGACGTTATCTTCGATTTTTCCCCATTTAAACAAACAAAATGGTAACGGTCTGATAAATACGATCTGAACCAGCTTAATGCCTGTCCCTGAACACCAGTGTAGATTTGTAGTCGATCCAAGAGTATTTTATGATCGATAGTGTCAAACGCAGCACTAAGATCGAGTAGAACTAGTATTGAGATACAGCCTTGGTCAGAAGCTAAAAGTAAATCATTTGTAATTTTAACTAGCCCAGTTTCTGTGCTATGATGCGGTCTGAATCCTGACTGAAATTTTTGTTAAATAAAAACCTTGGATTATTTTGGTTATTTTCTATTAGTTTGCGGAGATGCTCAGCCCTGGCTGCTTTTAGAGCTTTTTTATAACGTGACATACTGTCTTTCCACGCGATTCTAAAGACCTCTAAATTAGTTTGTTTCCATTTACGCTCTAGGTTACGAGTTTCTCTCTTGATAGCATGCGTAGCACTGTTGTACCATGGTGCTTTAGTTTTCTCTCTAACCTTTTTTGATCTAATTGGTGCAACAATATCTAATGTACTAGAGAAAATGGTGCTCGAACTGCTAGTCATTTCCTCTAGTTCATCTGTTTGTTTGGGTTCTCTGAGCAGCTGAGATAGATCAGGTAAGCTATTTGAGAATCTATCTATAGTGGTCGGAAGGATTGTTCTGCCTGGTCTATAACGTGGCGCAACATGACAAATTTCAGCAGTGCGTATTATACAAGTTACCATGTGATGATCGGTGAGATCGTCACTTTGCGGTATAATATCTATATCGGTTAGATTGGTTCCATGATATAATTAAATCTAGTGTATGATTTAGACGATGAGTGGGACCACTGACATTCTGCTTGACCCCAAAGGAGTTTAATAAATCTGTAAACGCAGTCCCTAACGCATCGTTTGTGTTATCTACGTGTATGTTAAAATCTCCAACAATTATTGCTTTATCGGCATTGACCAATAGATCTGAGAGAAAGTCTGCAAACTCTTTTAGGAAATCAGCATATGGTCCTGGAGGTCTATATACAGTAGCCAAGGCTAGAGATAATAGGGATTTATTTCTTACATCTAAGAGCGCAACGTTTAGCACCAGTACTTCAAACGAATTAAACCTGTGACCTGTTTTCTGAGTTACATTAATAATATCTCTATAGATTGTTGCAACACCGCCGCCACGACCGATCAGACGGGGCTCATGTTTATAACAGTATCCTGGCGGGGTAGACTCATTTAGACCGAAATACTTGTTTGGTTTAAGCCAGGTTTCAGTAAGGCAAAGTACATCGAAGCAATTATCTGTGACCATTTCATTTACAATAACCGCCTTAGGTGTGAGCGATCTAATGTTTAGAAGACCTAGTTTTAGAAATTGTTTTTGTTCACTGATATTTAGATTTTCAGGTTTAATTACAATAAGATTTTTCCTAGATCCTACAGTGGATTTATTATTTGGCCTCACTAAACGAGGAATAGACACAGTTTCTATATAATGTTCTACACTACTTATATCAATTAAATTGGCACAGCAAAGACTGTGATTTGGAATTTGATTTTCTAGTCATACGGTGTGTAACGTCTTGGAGATGTTGTCCGACAGAACAGCCGCTCCGATTCTGCTGGGGTGCAGGCCATCAGCACGGTAGAGCCTAGGTCGCTCCCAGAACAGATTCCAATTATTTACAAAGAGCAGTTTTTGTTCATTACACAATGACATTAACCATTCATTTAGTGCAAATAATCTACTGAACCTTTCCTGTCCTTGTCGGTACGTGGGAAGCGGTCCAGACACGATGATCGTTGCCTCAGGCGCTGTGCTGCGTACCGCCTCGATCAGGCTCCTGTAGTCCTTCTTCAGAACCTCCGTCTGCCGTAGCCTGATATCGTTTGTTCCAGCGTGAAGCACCACAGCTCCGACGCGCTCTTCACCGTTCAGGATCTCGGGAACCTGTGCGGCGACATCAAGAACACGAGCACCAGGAAGGCAGTGAGTGCGCACCTTACCCTTACCTGAGGTAGCACGGACATGACGGACCATGGAAGTGCCGATGATCACGGCGTCGTCGCGTTCCGACTCGCGAAGAGGGGAGAAGCGGTTCCGGGTGGAGATCTCGAAGACCGGGAGGGGCGGAGAGGTTCTTGCTCTGGTCCTGGCTCGTGTCTTCCGCTGTGGGATCACCCAGGGTCCATGGTGTTGGGTTGGTGCCGGAGTGAATGATGCCAGAGATGATCGCGTCCTCCTGGGCAGAGAAACGCACGGAGTGGACGAAGTCGGAGTCAAAAAGTTACTAACCACTGACTTGTGTGCATCGGCGCGTGACGTTTCAAGCGCTGATCGCCGATCCCGCAGCTCGGCTTGCCTCTCTAGCAGACCACGGATCTGTTTCTCCACCGATTCAAGCTCCAATCGTACCGAAATCAGTTCGAATGTGTCCTCACCTGCACTCAGAGGTAACGTTAGACACACATCTGATATGTTCGCCATAACAGATGAACAGTAGATTAGTAGTGATACTACCAATATCACTAGTAATTTAGGACTGAAATGCCGGATATAACCTGTATCCTTTCAGTGAAACGGGTGTAAAATCAGACGGTCAATAGGCGCGAGGCCACGCGTGAAATGCTAGCGGACTAAAGGCTAGTAGCCGAGATTCGCAAAGTTGGGTCTAAGTAGCGATATCAAAGCAATCCGATTGTTTTTTATAAGGAATAGTATCGAGGATAAGTTCCCATGATATAAAAATAGAAAGTGCTTGTTTATAAATGAGTGGTAAAAAAGAAAATCAAGGGTTAACAATAGGTTAACTATTTTAAACATCTGAAAGTGCCGTATACGAGCAAATACTTCCGTGTGGCCACCGGAAAATATTCACTCGGTATACAGGCAGGTAATCTTGTGATATAAGGAAGTTTTCGGCTCCGGTCCGCAGGACGAACCGGGATGCATGACAAACTAATTTGGAATCACATGTAAATTTACTCTGAAAATTAATCTGACTTAACTGACCTAAATATCAATAATTACTACGAGCCATCGTGTTAATTATTCATATATGGTGAGGTTTAGTCCATTCCCTATTTGGGATGATTTAATTTATGTATGCGATTACATATTCATTATCTAATGAATAATATTCCCCATTTGAGCTAATAATTTCCCCAAACAAGTCATTGTTGCTACACTGATCCTAGCTCACTCTCGAGACCAGGTTTGCGAACACAGGGACTTAGTGCTCCGGCACTTAGCCCGTCTGGGCCTTCGGGTCAACTGGGAGAAGAGCAAACTTTGCCCCATGCAGAGGATCTCTTTTCTCGGTATGGACATCGACTTACGAGCGAGCGCGCGCAGTCACTGCTGACTTGCCTGAGACAGTTTGAGGGCAAGAGTGCGGTTCCACTGAAACTTTTTCAGAGGCTCCTGGGGCATATGGTATCTGCAGCCGCGGCGACGCCGCTCGGATTGCTTCATATGAGACCGCTTCAGCTTTGGCTTCGCGACCGAGTCCCGAGGTGGGCATGGCAACACGGCACTCTCCGAGTACTAGTTACTCCGACCTGCCGTCAGACCTTCACCCCGTGGTCGAACCTCAGTTACTGGAACGAGCTTCCCGGCATGTTGTTGTAACAACAGATGCCTCTGCCACGGGCTGGGGCGCCATGTGCAATGGATGTGCTGCCGCGGGCTCCTGGACAGGACCCCACCGCCTATGGCACGTCAATTGCCTCGAGTTGCTGGCTGTACAGCTCGCCCTGCGCCGCTTCCGAGCCGTGCTCAGGGCCCAGCATGTACGCGTCTACGCGTTGAAATGGAACCTCTTCGTCAACTGGTGCTCTTCTCACCGAGTAGACCCCCGGAGATGTTTGATCAGCGTCGTGCTTTCCTTCCTTCAAGATGAGTTGGAGCGAAGGCTGTCTCCCTCCACCCTCAAGGACTATGTCGCCGCTATTGCCGCACAGCATGATCTTATAGAAGGTAAGTCGGTGGGGAAGGATGACCTGATCCTGAGAGGAGCGTGGAGACTGAATCCTCCTCGCCCTCCTCTCGTACCCTCTTGGGACCTCGCAGTGGTTCTATCTGCCCTGCGGAGTGCTCCCTTTGAGCCTTTGCAGTCAGTCGAGCTTAACTTCCTGTCTATGAAGACAGCGCTTCTGACTGCATTGGCCTCCATCAAGAGCGTAGGGGACCTGCACGCATTCTCCGTTGACGAAGCGTGCCTGGAATTCGGGCCGGCTTACTCTCACGTGATCCTGAGACCCCGGCCTGGATATGTGCCCAAGGTTCCTACCTCTCCCTTCCGGGACCAGGTCCTGAACCTGCAAGCGCTGCCCCCGGAGGAGGCAGACCCAGTCTTGGCACTGCTCTGTCCAGTACGTGCTCTCCGCATCTATGTAGACAGAACGCCGTGTTTCAGGACCTCAGACCAGCTCTTTGTCTTATGGTGGGAAGCTGAAGGGAAAGGCTCTCTCCAAGCAAAGGTTGTCTCACTGGATAGTGGACGCCATTGCTTTGGCATACCAGCAGCAAGGTCGACCGTGCCCCCTTGGTGTGACCGCCCACTCCACCCGGAGTGTGGCGTCCTCTTGGGCTCTAGCGCATGGCGCCTCGCTAACAGACATCTGCAGAGCTGCAGGCTGGGCGACACCCAACACATTCGCCAGATTTTACAATCTCCGAGTGGAGCTAGTGTCCTCTCATGTACTCGCTTCAACCAGCTAGTACCGGACCCGCTCAGGTGTCTTCGCTTGCTCGCCATTCCACTCCACGGACTGGATACGTGCGATATTCTCCTCAGGTGAGCTTCCCCGAAAGCCCTGAGTTCCTCCAGCACTCCTGACGTCGGCGCCAGTGTCTTTGCCTGCGCGTCGGCTAGGTGCCTCCCGTGTGCATGGTCCCTCCTCTGAGCGACCCCCACATGTGTATTTCCACTGTAAGCCTCTCTGAGCATGTGTCTTTCCCTTGGCAAGCCACCTTGCCACCCCGGGGTTGAAATATTCCACCTGCGGCTGGACACCCCAGTGTTCTCCATATGCATCCCTCTGGGTCATATGTGTATTCTCTAAGTCCCCCCCCCCCCCCTGGGTTGGCAGTAATTGCATATTTCCTCTAAGCTATGGGATATGCTCCCCAGTGTACCTTGGTATTCCTGTGCTAAATAGGAGTCCTTCGTCCGTGCTAGTCACGACAGGGATCTCAGACTTACGCAGGGCACTGGAAGATAGCCGAGAAGGTGGCATGATTAGACTGGTTTCCCCATTCGTCGTCATCCGACGGAACTCGGAGTGACAACGAAAGGGAACGTCTCGGTTACGATGTAACCCTCGTTCCGTCTTCCTGCCACTTCCGCTGTACCGCGGGGATCGCCTGAGCTCAGTCTTGGCTCCTCAGCAAAGAAACATGTCTGCATTCTGCCGGGCTTCCTCCTTTTATACCCACGAGGTGGGGCGGAGTTGCGCCATGCAAATTCTGCAGACCCATGGCATTTCTTTGCCATTGGCTCGTTTTGTAGTACTCAAAGTCGATAGGCTTCCTAAGCGAAACCCCATTCGTCGTCATCCGACGGAAGGTCTCCGTTCCCTACTCAGGGAACGAGGGTTACATCCGTAACCGAGACATTTTCAGTCCTGACGGGCCTACATTGCAACTTCACGGAGTAAGGACAGCTTTTTATTATTATTATTAATTAATTATTCATCTAATTCATTATTCATATGATTATCACCAGTGTTGGGGGCAACGCGTTACAAGTAACGTAATAATATTACTTTTCTGGAGAAACGAGTAAAGTAACGCATAACTTTATAAATTTACACATTAATATTTGAGTTACTTTTTTTTTTTAAATTATGCAAGTTACTTTTCAGTTTAATTCATTTGCACTGTACTGAATTAAAATGAATGTAGTCACATAGAATCGCGCACTCATATGTGCGCGGGAACAGACGCTAGTCAGAAACAGAGATGGCAGGCCAGAGCTTTACATTACTGCGATGGAAGTATTCTCATTATTTTGAAATCGTCGAAAAAAAGGAGAAGGGAAAAATCGTTAAGTGTAAATTATGTGTAGGTGCAAAAACTCGTCAAATGCAAAAAACACCACTTAAAATAAAATAAAAACATCTGCATGCAAAGCACAGCACTACAGAGTTGGAGAGAGAGCACAATGATACCTGCACTCCGCCTCAAGCTAAACAACAAAAGCTTGATTTCAGTTCACGTTCACCGTAAGGTAAAACAATTAGTTTGACTGAACTCAACACACTGGTTGCTGCTTTTATTGTTGGGGAGATGCAGCCACTGTCCACTGTGGAGGCGCCCACATTTCGTAATATTATCAGCAAAATCTCTGTGACAGGGAAAAGGCCGGGGGGCGTCCTGCCTGGTGAACCTTTACAAGCTTTTTGGACAAGGCATATATGAAAATGGAGACAGACCTGAAGAAAACGTTTCCCGACCTGGAATATGTTTCCACTACTGCATATCTATGGACTGTTCAGAATAAAAGTTTTTGGGAATTACTGTACACTGGATTGATCCTGCTACTCTGCATCGCCAAAAAGCTACAATCGCCTGCAGACGAGTTCGTGGGAGACACACGTACAATGCCATCGCAGCGGAGATAGAGCAAATTCACAGCTCATTTGCTCTTTCTGGTAAGATAACAGCCACTGTCACAGACAATGGTGCGAACTTTGTAAATGTATTCAGAATGTTTCAAGCTGATGATGATGATGAGGCAGAGAATAATGAAGATGGGGTCATCTTTACGGACTTGCACAAAGTTTTACGGGATGACAATGAGACCAGCGAAAGGTATGTTCTCCCTCCACATCACCAATGTGCATCCCACACCCTTAACTTTATATGCTCGAACGACGTAGTTAAATTTGTGACGGCAAAGGCAGATTGCAAAGTAGTGTACATGAGTGCAATTGGAAAGTGTTCAGCCTTAAGGTCAAAAGTTAGTCGATCAACAGTGGCATCAGAGAGCCTGGAGGAATTCAGCAAAAGAAAGTTGCTGGTCCCTGCAATTACAAGGTGGAACTTGTTTCATGATGCACTTAGCAGAGTCACAGACATTCCCTTAGTGGACCTCAATCAACTTTGCACTCGTCTGGACATCAGATGCATTACGGAGCAAGAGTACCAGTTCCTTAAAGAATACTGCAAGGTTCTGAAGCCTGTCTGTATGGCATTGGATATACTTCAAGGTGAAGATGACTGTTTCTATGGCACCCTTCAATCTACCCTTGAAATTCTGATGGCCAAAATCTTGGCACTGAAAGAGGGCCTCTCCCACATGATTGCTGACCTCCCAGACCTCATATTTCAGGTAAGTCTGTTCAATATTGTCTAATTATTATTGTAGTTTTATTTTATGTAAAGTCAAGTCACTTTTATTTCTATAGCACTTTATATAATATAGATTGTTTCAAAGCAGCTTTACAGCAGTGATAACATGAAAATAATGATTAAATGATGCAAACAGAATTCAATTTTGCTGTAAAGCAGCTCTGAGAAGAAAACAGTAAACAGTCATTATTCAGTTCAAATCAGTTCAGTGTTTATTTAGTTTGTTTCAGTAACTGTGTAGTTCATCAATAATGAAATGAGTTATAATAAAGCAGCTTTGGAGAAAACAGTGATGTCATCATCCAGTTCAGTCCTCATACAATAGTGTCAGTGCATTCAAGTCAATATGTTTATGTATCTGTTGTTAAGTTTAATCCTACTTACTTTTTTCCTGGTGTAAATTAAATTATTCCGGTATGAATGCATGTCTATTAATTTATACACTGTGTAACCTATCTAAAATGATCTTGCAGGCTATCAAGACACGGTTTAGCTCCATCCTTGACAGTGATGAAGCTTTGCTTGCTGCGGTAACCCTGCCAAAATTCAAGCTGCGGTGGCTGAGGGATGAAACAAGAAAAGACAACATCAAGACGATTCTGGCAGCACAGTGCCGTGCTCTCACTGTTGAGATACCACAGAAAGAGCCACTGCAGTCTCCTGAAAGCAGAGATCATGAAAATGACTTCTCTGTATTTCCTGAAGAGGAGAATAAACATGATGAACGATCTGGGTTACTTGACTGTAACCCTGTTCCCTGAAAAAGCGTAACGAGATGCTGTGCTGCTTAGCGCATTGGGAACGTCTTTAATCGTGACCAGCTGTGAAAATTGTGTGTAACACATCAATAGAATTGACCCGGATGTAATATACAGGCGAGGCTATAAATAGATGAGTCACAGGTGCATCGTCAGGATATTTTGTCTGAAGAGCAGTCCGGGGACATCTTCAGCACGGCAATGCAGCGCAGCATCTCGTTCCGCTTTTTCAGGGAACAGGGTTACAGTCAAGCAACCCAGATCGTTCCCTTTCAAAAGCTACAATCGATGCTGCGCTGCTTAGTGCATTGGGAATGAGAATACCCACGCCACCGTGCTTGAAAGTGTCTGGACCCCTTACGGTTGTGTAGGTGTGCTCACAAGAACGCAAGAAGGCCCTAGACGTTAGCTTGTGATGTCGACTCAAGGACGTGAGAGCCAGGAGTGGCATGAACATCCAAACCATAAAATCTTATGAATGTGTGCGGAGAGGACCAGCCTGCCGCATCACAAACTAGTTGTAAGGGGGCACCCCTTGCCAGAGCACTTGAAGAGGCGACCCCCCCTGGTGGAGTAAGCCCTTAGACCCGTTGGCGAAACTTGACTGCGCGCCTCATAGGCAAGAGCAATAGCATCCCTGACCCAATGTGACATGGTCTGCTTAGTGGCGGCCGCCCCCTTGTTACGGCCCCCATAACAGACGAACAGTTGCTCTGACTTACGCCACTGGCTAGTGCGGTGGACGTAGGCCTGAAGAGCACGGACTGGACACAGTCTGTGAGATCTCTCCTGCTCCGGCGTTGTGAATGGCAGAGGGCAGAAGGTCTAAGAATGATGGAAAGATTGACAGAGCCTGCATATCCCCGATTCTTTTCAAAGAAGTTATAGCCATAAGAAAAAAACATCTTTAGGGTCAAAAGTTTGTCAGAGGCTGATTCTAGAGGTTCAAAAGGGGTCTCAGCCAGACCCTCTGTAGGACTATAGCTAAGTCCCATGAAGGGATCTTGGTTCTTACGGGAGGCCTCAGTTGTCTGGCCCCATGAATGAAACGAGCGAGCAGAGGATGTCTCCCGAGTGGCACCCCGTCAACCAAGGCGTGGCAAGCCAAAAGAACGGACACGTAAACCCTGAGAATGGCGGGGCATGTGCCTGTTGATAATTTTTCCTGCAGGAAGTCCAGAACTGAAGTAATCTGGCAGTTGGCCGGATCTGCATTATGTAAAACACACCACCTTTCAAAGACACCCCATTTGTTGGCATAACTCTTTCTAGTGGAGGAAGCCTTAGCACTTAGAATGGTCTCAATAACGTCAGGCGGAAGCCCAGTGTCCCTCAGTTGGTACCCATCAGGGGCCAAACATGAAGGTTCCACAGGTCAGGCCTGGGATGGAATATCGTCCCCTCCGCCTGAGACAGAAGGTCCCTCCTCTCCAGAATCGCCCATGGCAAGCCGTCGAGGAGAGATATTATCTCCGAGAACCATACTCTGTTCGGCCAACGCAGCGCTATCAGTAAGAGGCAAGACCCTTGTTGGCGAACTCTGGCTAGAACTCCCGGGAGCAGAGAAAATGGAGGAAATGCATACAGGTGCATTTTGGGCCATGTGTGCACCATCACATCGAAATCTGAGAAATCTGCGCGCAGACCTCCCTGGCGATTTATGTAAGAGACTGCCGCTGTGTTGTCCACCCGCAACCCGTAGGACATCACAGCCTCTCAACTGAGGGAGAAAGTATTTCAGGACCAGAAATACAGCCATCAGCTCGAGGCAGTTGATGTGCCAATCGAGCTGATGACCCTCCCATTCCCCTAGAGCTGGACAACCACTTAAGACAGCTCCCCAGCCCATCAGGGAGGCATCTGTCGTTAACAGTCTGCAACGACAAGGCGCCCCTAGAGTGGGACCCAAGGCGAGGAAACGGGGTCTGAGCCACAGAGATAGTGTACGAAGCCCGCGGCGCATCACTTTTATTTGCCTTTGAGGATTGGCCCTTGGATGAAATTTAACCACAACTAAAACGGTCTCATGTGCAGCCCCAGATGAATGCTGAAGCCATGAAACCTAACCTTTTTATGGTACTAACGAACAGTGCGATCTTGGCCTAGCCTGACTTTGCTCATGGTATGCCGAATGGTCTCGATTCGAGCGGGAGACAGTTGTGCCCGCATCATAATCGAATCCCAAACGATCCTGAGATAAGTCGTTCTCTGGGCAGGAGAAAGAACACTTTTCTTGGTGTTGAGTTTCAACTCTAGAGAAACTAGATGAGCTTACACGATGTCTCTGTGTTGAAGCGCCATCTCTAGCGATTGTGCTAGTATTAACTAATCTTCAATGTAATTCAGTGCTGCATCCATGCATTTTGTGTATGTGCAATGTGACAAGGCTAGACCGAATGGAAGAACACAAAATTACGTTTCAACCCCGAAAGCGAACCTCAGGAACTTCCTGTGTTGTGTCAGTATTTCTATGTGAAAATATGCGTCCTTCTGATCGATCGTGACGAACCAATCGTGATGTTGAATTTGTGACCGGACCGTCTGGAAGTCTGGAAAAGTCTTCCTAACATTGTCCGGAAAGCAGACACACTTTGTCAGTTTAAATCTAGACTAAAAACACATATCTTTAACCTGGCATACACATAGAAAAGTATACATTCCTATTATTCAAATCAGTTAAATGATTATTAGGCTGCATAAATTAGGTCAGCCGGAACCAGGAAGACTTCCTATAACACCAGATGTACTATTAGCGTAGATGCTAATGTTTTGTCTTTCTGCTTATTCCGAGGTTTTCTGTAATCAGCTGGATCCAGGCCGTATCCAGATCAGATGGTGGACCTGCGCCTAGACACAACCACAACGCATGATGTAGTCAGCCGGATCCGGGCCGTATCCAGATCAGATGGCTGACCTGCGCCTAGACACGACCACAACGCATGATGTAGTCAGCTGGATCCGTATGGAGTTAATATTGTGCCATAATTAAACAAACAAATCCAGCATTTTGCAAACAATCTCGATCTGCTTTGCAAAGGAAAACTCGACTCGCAAACAAACAGAAAGCAATGTGCAAGTACAAAGGTCAATTTGAGCGAAAATGCAGTGGAGTAACAAATATGTATTGTGTTTTACAAATATAAATAAATTAGCCTAGATAATATTTCATGAATAAATACACACCATTCTACAAATTGCATGTAACCTTTGAACAAATACCAAATCTAGTGCATACAAATGCATATGTCTGTTGTGATTGTGAGACAATTGTTTTTTTATAAGATCTCTGGGCTCGATTTTCTCACAAATGTGTCCAGGCAGATTTTCTCACAAATGTGTCCTGGCAGATTTTCTCACAAATGCAGTTGAGCAACTTCCTCTTCTAAAACAGTAGATGGCGCTTATATAGGGGATTAATTTAGCACTAGTCTCCCGGGACAAGCACTGATTTGAAACACGTGTTTGCCTTTGCCTGTGGAAAATGACCGGTGAACAGGTGTGTTTCTCTCTTACTTTATCTATAATTAACCTTTTTGAGGTTTTCTTTTGCAAAATGTTTATTTCATATCTAGCAGGGGTGTAACGATACACATATTCGTATTGAACCGTTCGGTACGAGCCTTTCGGTTCGTTTTTCCTGCCGACCAAAATTTCATTATTTCAAATGTAGGTGCGTCACGCGTGGCAAGCACGCTCATAATGTAAGAGACGCTGGCGTGACCACAACATTGCCAAACATCAAATGGCAAATGTAAGCGGAACGAAACTGAGCTACTCGTTATTGTGTGGTTGACGGACCCTTTATCAGTTTGGACCAATGCAGCGCGAGCCTATCTTAATCAAGCAGCAGCACTGTTACTACACACCGAAATCCAGTAAAGAAAAAAATTTAATTCGCCACTGAAGTAATAACATCGCTGCGAGATCTAGTGAGAAGCATTCACATTTCTCCGTTATTAACGGATCAAACTGTGCTGATGTGGAAACCAGGAAGAAACATTGTGCCTTGAATGAAATATTCAGTGTCCACAGATCAGCAACATTCACCATGGATGTACTGTAGTAACACTACTAACTGTAACCATTGAAGTTTGGCAGGAATGGTAGGCTATAATCAGGGGTGCACATAACTTTATCAGTGAGTTACTCAGGTGAGTACCAGAAGATGGTGTTTGGTACTCACACCATATGTAGCGTGGCCTTATAAAGTGCAGTCTTCCTCACTGTCCTCCTCAGTGTCACCACCACTGTCCTCTTCAGTGTCCTCTGCTTCAGCTTCCTGCATGGTAGATGAAGATGCTGCAGATGCACCTCCCTGTCCTTGGTTGAGCCTCCGATTAGCTGTCTCCATCCACAGGTCAACAGCTTGCTTTGGGTCAAATGTCTCTGTGGTCTGCTTTGACAGGTGTATCTGCATCAGGGCTGTGAGACGAGCATGTGACAGACGAGATCTGTACTTGGTTTTAATTATGTTGAGATGTGAGAATCCCCTCTCACAAGCTGCACTGCTTAAAGGCAGCGTAAGAGACAGCGTAACCACCTTGTTGATGTTGGAGTAAGCATCTGGGTTACTTGTATTTACTATTTGGACCAAGTCATATACAGAAGAGGCTCCCAGGCGTTTTCCTGCCTGCTTTAAGCGCATCCATTCTGTCACAGTGGTGTCTTTGTCAAGTTGCAATGTGGCCTCATATTTCTTGAGAATGCTGCAAACTGTTGCGTTTCCAAAACTGTGGAGGTCTTGCATTTCCTGAGGCCATGTTGAAGGATCAAATACTAAAAAATGATCACATGACTTGAGGGAGTCATATCTGATTTCAAACTCTTCAATTAACCCCCTGAGTAAGTTTGTCTTATCTCTGTCAGCATCAGCATTAGAAACAGTGTGTGCCCTCTGGCCTTCACCATCAAGCAGAAGTGTGAACTGTCCAATGGCCACCATGAGTTCATCCTTACATTCTCCAATGGTCAGCTTTTCCTTCTGAAACCTAATGGATGTGGTCTTCAAAATGTTACCAATGTCAAGCATGTTTGACAGAAAGCACTGAAAACGCTCTGCGCAGATATGCTGGAAGTCACTGTTATCACTCTTAGCCAGTTGCATTTTAATGGCTGGCAATAGTCTTGATATTTTTAACAGCGTTTCATGCCTCCATGCAGACCATCTGATATTATGAAACTTACCCAGCTTCACAAAGGATATCCCATTTTCTTCACACAGCTTCTTCAGTTCAGCAGTTTTTTTTGCTCCACCTTTTTGTAAATAAAACTGCAGCAGCTTGACCACAGAGCGATTAAATGTCTCACAGTAAGGAACGTTGCGATCAGCTGATTTTGCGTGCACAAGGGAGTCTCCAACTGCAAGTCGTCGAAGTTTTGGCACAACGCCGTTGTAAATACCGACGTTGACAGCAGCCCCGTCTGTGCACACAGCGACCAACTTTGTTGTCCAGTCATCCAAGCCTGTGTCCTGGAAAAGTCTCACAAGTCCGTCTGTTATGGCCTGCGCAGTTCGGTCAGCACCCAATTCAATCAGTCCAATCAAATCTGAGGTAAACTCTCCGGTGCTGGACACAGAAACAATGTAAACGATTTCCTGCTCAGTTTTTGTGATGTCCTCAGATCCATCAAAAAGCAGCCCCCAAAATTCAGCAGACTGCAACTTGGCTCGTAACTCCCCGCTGATGGCGCAGGCGATGCTTTGCATGATGCGCGTGCCCCCTTCACGTGAATGATATGCACCTCCGACATTTACTCCTAGCCGCTTCAGTAAAGGAATATCCTCAGAATAGGAAGACATGGGACGTGCGTGTTTAGCTTTATGGAAGGCGAGGAGAAAAATATTAAACAAAGCTTGCCCCTGTTCTTCATTCAGCTTGTCTCGCCATCTGGCAAGTGGGCGACTGGACATTTCTTCTCGGCTAGCTTGTTTATTAACATTTTCTTGCGCCACATTCGTGTGCTCCTTGCTCTTTTCATGTTTGTCAAATAAAGGATGGTTGAAATTCGTTGAGCCTTTATAAAACGCACCTGTTTTGTCTGCTAGATGTGGATTTGAGCGGCAAATCTTGCACCACATTTCAGTGCGCTCATCGTTAGCTTCAAGCCACTGCACATCTTTGAGCCACTTTTCCGAAAAAAGTCTTTTTTTCGGCTCTGGCTCCAGTTGGCGTTTCTTTGTAGGTGGCGAAACGCCAAAAAAGCTGCTTAACGTCTGTTGCTTTTTGGACATCTCTGATAGTATAACTTAGTTGACAAGCAACATGTCGTGTGTAAAGTTAGATGAGAAGATCGGTTAAGTACGCAAAAACGCGGAGTAATACAAGTCGCATTACGCATTGCTAATTTTTGTCGCGCATGCGTACCTGCGTACCAGTTATGTGCACCCGTGGCTATAATGCTTTAAAGTAACATTACCTCGGTTTTATTTTGACATTATGAATACAATTGCTGCCCTCGAATGTTAATCTGAACTAAAATAAACCTTATAACTACTTTTGTTTTTTATGCTCCTAAGAAAAATCAAGTATAGCTCCATCATTGCTCAAAGTAAAATAAATATACTTTATGATGTTAGTTTTAATAAAAATATAATAAAAAAAAATTAAATCAAGGAAATTTCTCTGGTATTTCTTTCTTTTTGCTGTATCGAAAACGTTCCGTACCATGACACAAGTGTATCGTATCGAACCGAACCATGAATTTTGTGAACCATTACACCCCTAATATCTAGACAGAAATCAACATTAGTGCTTAGTAGCACTTCACTCTCTCTAGGATAGGGGAATCTTTAAGCTGAAATATCTGCCATCATATATTGCTTTTTACATTTTCTCTACATCGGACGCGTGCGAAATGATTTAATGATTTGCGAAATTAGTGAATATGTCTACAACACTGAACGAGTCTATTTCTTTCATTCTCCATAAATGAGAACATTTCTTTTAATTGAAAGGAGGGTTTCATTTGTCAGTCCAAAAAAATAATTTGGCCACTGCATACGTCACATACAAGTTAAGAAACAATTGTATATTGTTTGTTTTGTTCATTCATTATCTTAACAGTTAAGCTGACTGAATTCCAAAAAAAAAACCTTTCAATTAAATGAAATGTTCTCATTAATTTATGGAGAACGAAAGAAATAGACTCGTTCAGTAAATAATGTTTTTACAAAAATGTAAAAACGCAACATATGATGGCAGAGCTTTCAGCTTATAGATTCCCCTATCCTAGAGAGAGTGAAGTGCTACTAAGTGCTAATGTTGATTTCTGTCTAGATCATAGACTGTAAAAAAAGATGGACGACGCCCCTTCGCTCTTTTCCATTGGAGAGAACTGAAGCCGCCAGAGTCCCGATATGGCGCTGACATATTGGAACTTGAGTCTGCGCAGTAGCGTTTTCGGGACCAGTCATGCGCAGTCGTGAGCAGGAAGTAAAGCCGCGAAATCAAGGCCCCGCCCTAACGCTCGTTGAATCAATCGTAAGCACACGCCCCGCACTTTTCTTAAGTGGCCTTGTCTGCTCCGTTCCTCGCCAATGATGTCTGCTGATTGTAGTACCTCGTTAAAATAAGGTAAATACAACTACTAACCACATAATCAACATTATGAAAAAAAGTCCGTTGGTGCTTCAGTTACTACTTCGCACAGAGAACCTGTCAATCACAGCTGTCAATCATGATGTCACAGCACCGTTTTTATAGCATCAAATAACTAACTAAAAACTAACTTATTTTAAAAACAAACACTTGAAATTACATCAACGTGATAGAAACTACAGTAAATGACAGAAACTATCTTTAGAAAAAAGATATGTGAAGTGTAATTTAATTATTTTGTTGGTCTCACGTCCTGTTGAATAACATGGGGAGGCGGGGCTTATGAGCTATACTAGGACCGGTCACCGGGGGGCGATCGAGACGTTTTGGCTTCACTTTTGAGGGCTTGTGCGGCACGCTTGGTCTAGATATGTAATAAACATTTTGCAAAAGAAAACCTCAAAAATGTTAATTATAGATAAAGTAAGAGAGAAACACATTTTCCGTTCATTTTCCACAGCTGTAGGCAAAGTCAAGCACGCGTTTCAAATCAGTGGTTCCCTTTCGAGGGAACTCGCGATGCGTCACTTGACGCCTTGGGAACGCCCCCAGCGTGAATGCGTCTGAGCATCAATGTCAACTAGTCCAATGGAAAGAATGAGCGTCACGGGCGGGTGACGTCATGACCAGGAAGGGATAAAGGCTCACCCGGTGAAACGCGGCATTAGCTTCTGCGTCTCAGCAAGCGATCTGTGTTACTCTGTCTCTGTCTATTTATTGTTGTCTGTTACGATATTATTGGGAAGAGTTATGGCGAAACAACTTTACAAACTCTGTGCTTCTCCCTGCCCGCGTTATTTAACGGGTGGGGACACACACGAGCTTTGTGTAGTTTGTTTGGGAGTGGAGCATGCGGTATCAGCCTCCGAGGGGGCTGATTGCAACATTGTGAGAAGCTTTCGCTTCGCATGCTCCACTCCCGCCTGTCACTTTTCGAGGAAAGTGGCCAGGCTCGCGATCCTCGGGGTGCAGGACACGCGTCTGCCGAGGCAGCGCGGAGAATGCATTCCTGTGGATCGCGAATAGGATCTCGTTACGGGGTTGGAGACGGGTCCGCGGATCTTATCTCCTCCCTTTCCACGAGTGATCCAGTGCTCTCTCTCCGGTCTCGGAAGCCCGCGCTGCGGTCTCTTCCGCCCGGGGAGAGAAATCAATGCTTCAGTGCTCTACCTCCGAGGAGGTAGATGTGCTGGGCATTGAAAGTGTACACAATCATGGGGGAAGTGGATTTGCCATCTCTTCCCCAGCGTATGAGAATTATATATAGCCTATATATATATATATATGATAGTTTACATATTATATATGAAATAAAGTGTATATGTATAAAGTATGTATATAAAAAATATATATATATAATGATAAGCTGGTGGAGGTGTTTACTAAGGCTGTAGATAAATTAAATATTTAATGGCCAGCAGAAATAAGGGGGCACTCGTCCTTAAAATAAATTGAACGAGTTTCCTTCCCTCTATTTTTCCACCTCCATCACGGGGCCTTCCATTTTTCCCGATCTGCACAGTGAGCTGTCTAGATCATGGAAAAAGCCTTACTCATTTTTTAGCCCCACATTCACGTATATTCAGATATTTGGGGGTTAAGAGAGTATGGCTATGGGACAATACCCCGGGTAGTACAGACACTTGCGAGCTATGTCTCCCGGTTCAGTATCGTCCCTGAAGGCGTCGGCTTCTCTCACTAAACCATTAAAGAAAACTATTTTTTTTTCTAGTGGGAAAAGCATATATGGCAGTGGGTCTAGCACGAGCCTGCTTGCACACTATAGCAGTGCTGCAAGCATATCAGGCTGACCTGCTGTGGTATTTGGACAGAAGTGAGGGAGTTTGGCCCGATGGGGTTTGAGAACTCCGTCGGGCCTCAGATTTATCTCTCAGGGATGGCAGCCAAATAAATGTGGTCACTGAGAGACACCTCTGGCTCAATTTGATGGGAATCATGGAGAAAGATACAAGATAATCTCTCCCTCGCTATGTCCAACCCACTGGGGCTGCTGGGCGTGAGCAGCTCCAGCCAGCTAGTTTCTCATACACAACACAGCAGCCAAAGCCTTCAAAGCAGAAGCCGGATCCGAGGACCGTTCTTCATGCTGAGAAGGCTGCGGCTCAAAAGAAAAGGTCTGGCGCCACGGCGTCAGACCGGTGAGGGCAGCCCCAACCGGGGTGGAATGGTGTACACCTCATTATACGGTGCCCTTTCCATCTCTGTGCCCTCAGGGGACCGTTCTGCCAACCCCGCCACCCTTGGTGCTTCGGGGCGCAGCGTTCTCCAGCGAGCTTCTGGCGCAGCGTCAACTCGACGTTGCGTCGGACTCGCGCCCTCTGAGGGGGGTTCGAAAACAGTCAGTTCGGGTGGTTCCTGCCAGTATGTTTCAGGTCCCCGAACTGGCTGTCTTTATTACACCAGAGGCCAGCCTCGAGGGGCTGGTTCCCTTGGTAGATTTTCTGGCAGCGTGGAAGCTTCTGCCAAATATATCTCTATGGGTAATGGTAATCTCTCTGGTAATGGAGCAAGGGGTAAAGGCCCTGTTAGCAAAGAAAGCTATAGAGCAGGTGTACTCACCCGACATTGCGTCGGGTCTTTACAGTCGTTATCTCATTGTTCCAAAAAAGGATGGAGAGCAGCGTCACATACTAGATCTTCGTCTGTTGGAGTGTTTGGTGCTGGAACTCAAGTCCAAGATGCTGACACTCAAACAGATCGTGACTCAAATCAGATCCGAGGACTGGTTTGTCACGATAGATCTAAAAGACGTATACTTCCATATCTCCATCCTCCCTCAGCACAGGAGGTTCCTGAGGTTTTCTTTGGGGCAAAGAACACCAGTATCAGGCACTTCCTTTCGGTCTAGCTCTATCACCCCGCACGTTCACGAAGTGTATAGACGCAGCTCTGGCCCCGCCAGGCTGCAGTGTATACGCGTTCTGAATTGCATAGATGACTGGCTGATTCTAGCGGAATCAGAACAGTTAGCGGTTCGGCACCGAGGTGTCGTTCTCGCTCATATGCAGATGTTGGGGTTGAGGCTCAATGCCAAGAAGAGTGTTCTTTCTCCAGTACAGAGAACCACTTTCCTTGGTGTGGTATGGGATTCAGTGACGATGCGGGCCAATCTATTGCCCGTTCGTGTAGCTGCTATCCTGACAGCCACCATAGAGCTAAAGCTAGGCCAGTCACGCACTGTAAAACAGTTCGAGAGACTGTTGGGTCTTGTGGCAGTAGCGTCCAACGGGATACCTTTTGGCCTGCTGTACATGAGACCTTTGCAGTGGTGGCGCAGGACCAGAGGGTTCTCCCCGAGGGGAAACCCACTTCGTATGATCAAGATCACGCGGCCGTGCCTTCGTGCCTTGGTTATATGGAGGAAACACTGGTTCTTAACCCAGGGTTCGGTGTTGGGAGCTCTTTGCCATCGAGTTGCTATCTCGACAGATGCTTCCCTCACCGGCTGGGGAGCGGTATTGGAAGGCCGCTCAGCTCAGGGCTTGGGAGGAGTCATCATCTCGCTTGGCACATGAATTGCCTAGAGATGATGGTCGTCTTCAATGCGTTGAGACATCTCCTCCCAGACCTGAGGGGCCATCATGTGTTGTTCTGAAACAGTGACTGTTAGGCCTCAGGGCAGCAGCGTTCAATGTGATACCCTTTGACCTGCTGTACGTGAGACCTTTACAGTGGTGGCTCAGGACCAGAGGGTTCTCCCTGAGGGGAAACCCACTCCGTACGATCAAGATCACGCGGCAGTATCCCCGCGCCTTGGTTATATGGAGGAAACTCTGGTTCTTGACCCACAGACAACACGGTGGTGGCCTATTATTTTGGTCCCTCAGGAAATTACGCTGTCTGAGGGCAGTGTATATTCCAGGGGGGCCAGAATATTGGAGCAGACACCCTGTCGAGGCAGGGGCTGAGGCCAGGGGACTCCACCCCGAGGCGGTGGAGCAAATATGGGAGTTTTATGGCCAGGCAGAAGTGGATTTGTTCTCGTCTCAGCATACGACGCACTGTCCACTTTGGTTATCCCTCACTCAACCAGTCCCCACGGGGCTGGTTGCTATGGTGCAGACGTGGCTGAGGCTACGTCTGTACGCATTTCCCCCTGTTGCTCTGCTCCCAGGAGTTCTGGAGTGATTCCGCCAGGATGGAATAAGCCTATTTAGTAGCACCACCCTGGCCGAGCTGAATTTGGTTTGCGGACCTAATTTTTCTCCTCGACGGACCTCCCTTGGAGGTCCCGATCAGGAGAGACCTTCCGTCTCAGGCAGGGGATGCAATATTGCACCCCCGGCAGGGGATTTGGAAACTGTGGGTTTGGCCTCTGAGGGGGCCCAACTCATAGAGAGTGGTCTCTCAACCGAGGTTGTTGAGACCATTCTAAGCTCCAGAGCTCCCGCTACGAGGAAACTATATTCACTATTTCGAGAGTTTTTCACTTCTTGGTGTTACCAGCGTCAGTGGGATCTGGTTAACTGTTCAGTAAACACAGTATTCGAGTTTCTGCAAGAACGCTTTGTATCAGGTCTGTGTCCTTCCACGCTTAAGGTATACGTGGCGGCCATTGCGGCTTTCCACGCCCTGGTGGGTAGTACATTTTTGGGTCGAGACCCCCTGATCACTCGTTTCCTTCGTGGCACTTTGAGGCTGAGGCCTGCAACTTGCACTAGGGTGCTGGCTTGGGACCTTGCAATAGTTCTAGAAGGCCTATCTGGGGCTCCCTTCGAGCCCTTAGATTTGGTCTCAGAGAAGTTCCTTTCTTTTAAGACTATTTTCTGCTAGCTATTTCGTCCCTATTAGAGTCAGACCTTCAGGCCCTTTCGGTCCCCACCTGCCTTGAGTGCACCGGGGATGACCAAGGCATTCTTACCCGAAACATGGATATGTTCCAAAGGTGCCTACCATTATTCCGAGGCCTATTGTGCTGCAGGTTTCTGTCCTCCTTTTACATCTGCGGACCAGGAAAGGCTGAACCTCTTGTGTCCAGTGCGAGCACTGGATACTTATGTTCATCAGACATCTTCAATGAGGAAGTCCGACCAGTTATTTATTTGCTTTGGATCACCTAAGAAGGGTCTTCCTGCTTCTAAACAGACGGTTAGTAAGTGGATAGTCGAGGCTATTTCACTTGCATACGAGTACTCTGACCATCCGTGTCCCTTGGTGGTCAGAGCTCACTCAACGAGGGGTATGGCGGCCTCTAGAGCCTTGTTATTTGGGGTTTCTCTCCAAGACGTTTGTGATACGGCAGGCTGGTCTTCACCGCTCACATTCGTCAGGTTTTACAGTTTGGACCTGGATGCTGCCCCAGGTTCTCAGGTGCTTAGTTCCAACAGACTGACACTCAGGTACTTGGAATTCTGGCGTTTTGGGTATTCTCGTTCCCAAGGCGTCAAGTGACGCATCGCGAGTTCCCTCGAAAGGGAACGTCTCAGGTTACTACTGTAACCATAGTTCCCTGAGAAAGGGAACGAGACGATGCGTCACCCTGCCATACTTCCTGCTTCCCTGTGATCGGCTTGCTTCGACTTTTTGAAGCTAATGCCGCGTTTCACCGGGTGAGCCTTTATCCCTTCCTGGTCATGACGTCACCCGCCCGTGACGCTCATTCTTTCCATTGGACTAGTTGACATTGATGCTCAGACGCATTCACGCTGGGGGCGTTCCCAAGGCGTCAAGTGACGCATCGTCTCGTTCCCTTTCTCAGGGAACTATGGTTACAGTAGTAACCTGAGACGTTCTCCCGGGATAAATTATTCCCCTATCTTAGCGCCATCTACTGTTTTAGAAGAGGAAGTTGCTCAACTGCATTTGTGAGAAAATCTGCCTGGACACATTTGTGAGAAAATCGAGCCGAGAGATCTCATAAAAAGCCAAGTGTCTCACAATCATAACAGACAGATATGCATTTGTATGCACTAGATTTGGTATTTGTTCAAAGGTTACATGCAATTTGTAGGATGATTTGTATTTATTTGTGAAATATTACCTAGGCTCATTTATATTTGCAAAACACAATGCATATGTGTTACTCCACTGCATTTTCGCTAAAATTGACCTTTGTACTTGCACATTGCTTTCTGTCTGTTTGCGAGTCGAGTTTTCCTTTGCAAAGCAGATTAAGTTTGTTTGCAAAATGCTGGATTTGTTTATTTAATTATGGCACAATATTAACTCCATAGATCTGGGCTGTATCCAGACCAGTTGGAGGACCTGCACCTAGACACGACCACAACGCATCCCTGAAGTGTCAGCAGAGATTGTGTCAAGTAGACTCTCCCCTGTGAAGGCCTTATCGACACAACAGCCATCGACACTGATCCTCAACAAACCCGTCTCCATACTGGCGTGACTCTGATCTTCAATCCGATGAAACTGGATAACATTCTGATTGTTCCAAATCAATCTGACTCCTGACCTATAATCTGCCTGAATCATAATCATACACTGTTCGTTAATTGGCCAGAGGTGAAACGTACTCGGTTACTAACGTAACCTTTGTTCTCTCTAGAGAGGGAACGAGTACTGCATAATATCTTACGCTATGGGGAAAACCTCTTTTCCACGAGATATTGAAGCCAAAAATTATCCTTAATTTTTAATCAATGTAAAACGCTTTGCGGCAGCATGCAGACATTGGCAAGGCAGCTCGCGTGCCTATTGGCTGCCCTGCGGCAAAAGCAGCAGCCTATCGAGAGCGGCTCTGCGTGACGTCATGACCAATGGGGGCACTTCGCGCCCATTTCGTCACGTCCCGCCAGAAAAGGCGTGGTCTCGCCCTATAAAAGCAGGTCGATAGGCTGATACAAACTGGTTTTCATCGCCGAAGCGAACCAGAGCGTATTTTAAGCACGGCAAGATACGCAGTACTCGTTCCCTCTCTAGAGAGAACAGAGTTTACGTTAGTAACCGAGTACGTTCTCTTACGAGAGTATCTCTCGTACTGCGTAATATCTTACGCTATGGGGAACACAGTGTAACACGCCGTGCATACAGGGATCCAACACCAAAGTCCCAAGGGCAGAAGCCCGGGGCGCATGTAGTGCATAATCACCATAGACTCACAGAGAGTGAAGGAAGAGGGGCTAGAAGCGTCATTCCTTATAAGTAGCATCCAGAGGAGCTAATCATATAAATGTTATACCACGCAGCCAGGGTGAAAGCTTTCAGCCTAAACTGGGTGGCCATACGTGTGTCAACACTCATGGAGCTGTTGTATCGGTCAGTGAGCGATACACAGGCCAAATTCAGCATCTGGGCCGGCACAGCGGGGCAGATAGCACTGAAGTCTAGACCGCCAAAAGCTTAGCTTGTAAGGTGGGAACCTCCAGGTTATAGTATTTTATAAATGTAGACGGCGAGGCCCAGCTCGCGGCCGTACAGATATCTTGCAGGGTAATCCTGCTAGACCATGCCCACGAAGAGGCCACGCCTCTCGTGGAGTGCGCTCTGACACCCAAGGGGCACTGCAGGCCCTTAGAGGTGTAAGCCAGCGCTATAGCATCGACTATCCATCTGGATAGGCTCTGTTTTGATGCGGCAAGTCCCTTAGAACGTCCGCCAAACAAAACGAAAAGCTACTCAGTCTGTCTAAAAACCAGCCGAGCGGGACACATAAGCTCTTAGTGCCCTGACAGGGCAAAGGAGTCTCGCGTCCTTCTCCTCATTGAGAACCGGAAGGGTAGACAGGGAAATCACCTGGGCCCTAAACGGTGTGTTGAGGGATTTCGGCACGTACCCGTGCCTAGGTTTGAGTATGACCTTTGAGTCATTAGGCCCAAACTCCATACACGACGCGCTTACGGAAAGCGCTTGTAAGTCCCCTACGCGCTTCACTGAAGCGAGAGCCATAAGAAACACTGTTTTGAAAGACAGATGTCTCATGTCTGACAAATGGATTGGCTCGAATGGGGCACCTTTCATGGTTTCCAAAACCGTGGAAAGGTCCCACATCGGGACTGAAGGGGGCCTGGGAGGGTTCAATCTCCGAGCTCCCCTGAGGAAATGCACGACTAAGTCGTTTTTCCCCAGTGACTGGCCAGGCACAGGTTTTGCAAACGCTGCTATGGCCGCCACGTATACTTTGAGCATGGATGGGGTTCTGCCCTTATCCAGCAGCTCTTGAAGGAAGGAAAGCACTTCCGTAACCCCACAGTCTACGGGTGAAAAGCCCTGAGCTTGACACCAAGCAGAGAACACAGACCATTTCGAGGAGTAGAGCCGTCTAGTAGACGGAGCTCTGGCCTGCGTGATCGTGTTTAACACTCCCTCCGGGAGGTTAGCGGGTACCCGTTGATGGCCCATGCGTGCAGGGACCACAGATCCGGGCGAGGATGCCAAATCGAGCCCCCTGCCTGAAAGAGGAGGTATCTCCTCAGTGGTACAGGCCACGAGGCAGTGCTGGTCAGCTGCATCAGGACTGGGAACCAAGTCTGGTTTGTCCAGAGCGGAGCCACGAGCAGCACTGGGCATCCGTTTTCCCTGATTCGTTCCAACACTTGAGGCAGGAGTGAGACAGGGGGAAAAGCATATAGGGGACAGCGGGGCCAGACGTGGGCCAGCGCGTCTTTGCTTTTCGAGAAAAAGTTCGGACAATGAGCGTTTTCGTGGGACGCGAACAGGTCCACCTGCGCTTTGCCGAACGTTTCCCACAGCAGTTGGACCGTCTGCGGGTGCAGCGACCATTCCCCTGCTGGGACATTGTTTCTGGACAGTCTGTCTGGTCCCACATTCAGGCGACCAGGCACATGCGCTGCTCTCAGACCAGGAGGCGTTCCGTCAGCCTGTAAAGGTTTCGGGACCTGATGCCGCCCTGGTGATTTATGTATGCCACCACTGACATGTTGTCCGACCGGACCAAGACGTGGAGACCTTTTATCTGGGGACAGAAGCGCCATAGCGCATTGTCGACTGCTATCATTTCCAAGCAGTTTATGTGAAGGAGCTTTTCCCGTTCTGACCACAGGCCAGCGAACGGTCTGCCCTCGAGCAGCGCTCCCCATCCCGAGGTGGAGGCGTCCGTAGACACCACCTTCACACTCGAGGCGGTCCCCAGACTCACACCTGACTGATACCAGTCGGTTACTTTCCAAGGTTCCAGGGCTGAAGCGCATTTTAGATCGACCCTGAGGCGAAACAGACCAGCGGTCCATGCCCGGGGCGGAACTCGCGCTTTCAGCCACATCTGCAGTGGGCGCATGCGAAGCAGGCCCAGCTAGAGTACAGAGGCTGCTGAGGCCATTAGGCCCAGCATTTTCTGAAACCTTTTGAGCGGGACTATAGAGCTGTGGCGGAAGTATTTCGCGACGCGCTGAATGTCTAGTCCGCGCTCCAGTGACAGGCGTGCTGTCATGGATAGCGAGTCCAGCACTGTTCCCAGAAAAGAAATTTTCTGACTGGAAGACAGCGAGCTTTTCGCCCAATTGACTGTGAGGCCAAGATTCTCGAGGTGCTCGAGTAATGTGGCCCTGTGTTCTATGAGCTCTGAGTGTGATTGAGCTAGAATCAGCCAATCGTCCAAGTAGTTCAAAACTCGCATGCCCCGAAGTCTCAGGGTGCGAGAGCCGCGTCCATGCACTTCGTGAATGTACGGGGTGCTAGGGACAGGCCGAACGGCAGGACTGTGTATTGATATGCCTGGCCCTCGAAGGCGAATCTCAAGAATCACCTGTGATGGGACGCTATTTGTATTTGGAAATAGTCGTCTTTCAGATCTATTGACATAAACCAGTCCTCCTGGCAAACTTGCGCGAGGATTTTCCTGGTTGTAAGCATTTTGAACTGGCGCTTCACAAGTGCTCTGTTCAGCTGTTGCAGATCTAAAATGGGTCTGAGACTTCCATCTTTTTTCCGTACCAGAAAATATCTGCTGTATAGGCCCCCTTCGCTCTGAGCCTGAGATAAAGATTCTATAGCACCTTTGCTCAGTAGTTTCGCTATCTCGGCTCGAAGTAGATGTGCTACTTCTCTTTTCACCGTGGATTTGACGCGCGCCGTGTAATGGCGGGGGCGTCGAGCGAACTGTAGCGAATAGCCTCTTTTTATAGTGTTCAGCACCCATTCTGATACCCCAGGAAGCTGTGCCCACACTTTCACGTGAATAGCTAGGGGTAGAATGAGACCTGGGCTCTGGCCGTGACATAGTAACGGCAAGGGAGCTCCAGCGTGCTGTAACGCAGACACTGTGTTTACAGTGTGTGAGGTTGGGGGGCGCGCCGATCGCGGCGGGCAGCCTGGCCGCGCTCAAATCCCTTATAGCAGTTTGCTGAGGGAGAGAGAGCGGGGCGAGCCCCGCGGGGCTTAACATGTCTGTGAGTGAATGTGGGCACGGGACAGCGGGCACATTTACTGCACTGAAAACACCGTCGGCCTAAGCTGACTGAATGTGTGTTGGTTTCGTTTTTACAGAAACCGTGGGACATGTGGTGTGTAGTGTTTGTGGGCACTGAGACGTGGGCACATTCACTACATTTAGTGCACAATCGACATGAGGCGATTTTGTTTGTGCGAGCCCTGCATTTTTGCGGGCTGTGTTTGTGTGTAAAAATGAGCACTGGGTTGTGGGCATTTTTATTACACTCATAACACCATCGGCTGTGCCCGGAATACCAGAAAATACAATGCTTATATGATTTTTCTGGGTCGCCGTGGAAACGGCATTTGTGTACAGACAAGCGAGCCGTGGTACCGGCTTGTTTACTGCAAAATACACTGGAACAGTCGCATTTTCTGGAACTGAACGAGCGAAAAGTTTCGGTGGAAGTCTGGCCGCGGCGAGACAAAATTTTTTATCTGCTGCGAGAGCCGGGATCGAACACGGGTCTCTCGCGCGAAGGCATCGGGTTCCGCCACTGAGCCACAGGGGAGAACAACATTAGCTTGAGCAGATAAGAGAGTGTCATCACAGTTTTGTGTGTGTCGGCGTTTGTTTGCAGGTGTGCGTGTTATGCAACAGGCTCATTGCTGCAATATTGACATTTCAGCCGCTCAAACTAAGAGGAGCTGAGTTATGTTTGAGAAATGGAGATTGTTCCGGCCTCGGCGGGACTAAAACACACTCTTTCCTCATTTTGCCGGTGACGCACGCCCATGGGGGGCGGGGGCAGGGTAGATTTCTTATAACGTAAAGAAAGCTAGCCGCGGTTTAGGGCTCGCGGTCTTGATGCCGGCCCGTTTCCCTGACGACTCGCGGATAGAAGGGGGGAGGTCCACAGAGCTCGCCCAATCCTCACTGTAAAAGCGCTGCAGGTACGGCGGCTGAAGGCGGCGAGGTGAAGGCCAGCGACTTCAGGCTCAAGGGCTCGTCCCGCTGAAGGCTTACGTCGACGGCGCGGCTTCTCACTCTGGATCCAGCGATGCGTGAGCTTCGCTGAAGAGATGAAAATCAGTTTGTATCAGCCTATCGACCTGCTTTTATAGGGCGAGACCACGCCTTTTCTGGCGGGACGTGACGAAATGGGCGCGAAGTGCCCCCATTGGTCATGACGTCACGCAGAGCCACTCTCGATAGGCTGCTGCTTTTGCCGCAGGGCAGCCAATAGGCACGCGAGCTGCCTCGCCTATGTCTGCATGCTGCCGCAAAGCGTTTTACATTGATTAAAAATTAAGGATAATTTTTGGCTTCAATATCTCGTGGAAAAGAGGTTTTCCCCATAGCGTAAGATATTACGCAGTACGAGAGATACTCTCGTAAGAGAACTGGCCCCTCGACTGAGCCTGGCTTCTCCCAAGGTTTTTTTCTCCATTCTGCCACCTGATGGAGTTTTGGTTCCTTGCCTCTGTCGCCTTATTCCACCTTTGTTGCCATTGGCTTGGCTTGCTTAGTTGGGGACATTAAATGTAACATTTAATTTAATATTCAACAACAATATTAATCTCCCTGCATAGACACCATTATATGAAAATTTAATTGAGCTGGACGTTGACATCACGGTTTTCTCCAGAGCGGCTATATAAATGAACTAAATTAATAACTTTTTTACAACAAAAAGAAACATCACTGAACTTACTTAATCTGGACTGTGATGCTATTTTCTTCTGGTAACAAACTTTGTTGCATTTTCCTGTTATCTCTGTAAAGCTGCTTTGAAACAATCTGTATTGTAAAAAGCGCTATATAAATAAATGTGACTTGACTTGACTTGGTCAATAGGGTGCACTGGGGCACCACCCTCTTCAAGTTAGCCAGAGAAGAAGGCTACTTCAACATGTTAAAAAGTAAAATATATATTGCAAAATAATTACGAAATAACATTAATTAGTCATATTATTCAACTGATAGTCATGTTAGCACCAAGCGGCAACCTTCCTGTCTCTCTCTTGAAACCAACACGGAAGTGACTTAAACTGCAATTCATCGACTGGCCGGTAGAGACAGGCTGCAAAAGAGAGTCAATCCCATATACCCCTCAAACTTAAAACTTTACAGCAGAAAAATTTGTGTTTACAGCCTGGTGGAAAAAGTGGTTTTGGTCTATATAGCTAATTTTGCCCTTAATGACTGTGAGTGGGTGATTTTTTTTTTTAATAACTCATCTGTTTAAATTATATTTAGTCTTAAAGTTCTGCATAATTAAGAGCGTGGCCACTTGAGTGACAGGTGGATTGCTGCTGCTGGCACTACTAGCCATTTGTCTGCTGTCTGCTATCTGTTAGCTGTTACGTCAACCCAGCTAATCCCGCCTTTTTGCCCATTTTCGTTTATCTGGGAGTGACGTGCTTCCAAGATGGCGACGGCCGGCTCCGCCCACTTTGAGCTTTATAAATGCTCTTCAGAAACCTACGAGTGACATCACGGACACTACGTCCATATTTTTTTACAGTCTATGGTTAGCATATATATATATATATAAAAAAATAAAAAAAAAATTGTCAGTTTTGTGTTTGCGGGGCACCGGACAAATGGGTGTCAATTAGGTCCGTGAAATGCATGTGACTTAAGGCTAAGCTCTAATTGGCTTGTTTCAGATAGTCCTTGGGCCCCAGAACCTCCCACTTTTGATGTTAGCGAATCAATATTGTACTATCCTGTGGCTCCCTATAGTGGACAACATTAGTATTATGGCCAGGCCTTCATATCTGAATCACAATGATATCAATTGCTGATATTTTTTTTTTTTGGAATGATAACAAATTTTGTAATGATTACTTTATAACTGATAATATACCCAAATTGAACTCAAATTCACTGATTTGTGATACCTTATTTCATGCTTTAACAGTTGAATTTTCATTTTTTAGCTAAGCAGTAATGATACATTATTATATCAATGTTGTTAAATGGTTATTTAACAATTACATTCAGTCCTGCATTAACAGTGTGATTCCACACACACACACACACACACACACACAGACATACATCAGCCACCACTGACATAAATGCATACATAAGCATCCTGATTGTTGAACTGAAAATTAAAATTCAAACCTTGTGTGTTGAGTGTATAGTCTTACACAACTTATGCTTAAAAATTCAATCTTGATGGAAAAACAACAGTAACAATTAAAAAACAATTGTTTTCTATTGATTGTGTTAGCTTGGTAAAACAAAATTGATGACTTGGGAGGATTATATCAATAATGTTGCACCTAAAAGTGGCAAACAGTTGATAGCTTTAACAAGAAAGAAAACTGAAAGAAATATATGGAAAATTCTGAAAATGCTGAAACAGTACAGTCCAAAATAGAAAATGAATTATTTCCAGTATTCACAGATTTGAAAGAAATACTATTTATTAATATATTTATTTAATAAATAAATCTCTTCAATATTTGCTGTCTGCTGAAACGACTGACAGGGAACAAACTTAATATGAGCCAAGAGCAACAGTTAAGTGATGAAATTATCGGGGCCACTAATGGTGCTGGATGGTGGAAGAAAGAGATGGAAGAAAGATAACTTGAACTTGTCAGTGAATACAAAACCTCATAAGCTGATGTCATCCATCAACCAATGACTGGAAAATGGAATTAATGAATTTTTGGAAACAGATGACGTGTTATCTCAGAAATTTCTCCAAGTGTACAGAAACACAGATCCCCAGGAGGCCCATGTCTTATTGGAATTTCAAAGCCATGTCCAAGGTCTTCTAATGGAATGTTGTTCTCCCTGATCAATCCATTAGAATACTATTCAAATATTACAGCCCGTTCTCATCCCAAGGCGTCATAAACTGACGCTTTTGACATTTCGTCTAAATCCAACGCACATGGCACCCTTTAGCGTCAATTTGAGACGCAGATATATATGGGCCAGAAGGCGCCTCCTAGTGGTCTAACCCTAAACCTACCCCAGACCTAAACCTACCCATAACTATATCGAAGCTAAAGGGTGCCATGTGCGTTGGATTTAGACGAAATGTCAAAAGCGTCAGTTTATGATTCCTTGGGATGAGAATGCGTTGAATATTACCACATAGCTTCATGTACAACATTGATGAAATTATTATTATTATTATTTAAAAACCATCAGCATAGACCTAAATCATAACAACTACCATGCTGACGTATTTTGTATTTCCTTCTTTGTTCTCATTTTCATTGAACTTTTTGTCTTGCACCACAACATAACATTTTTATATTGTAGTCTTTGATTCACATTGTGATTGTATAGATGACTTTCAGTTCAAGAGAACTTTGTTTTCATGAAGGTATTACAGCTGAATAATTGTATCATCTCTGTTGAAATCCTTAGATGTGAGAGCTAAAAGACTGTCATGAATATGACAAATACACTGTGACAATGGTGACCTGATGACGTTGACTCAGAACTGTAAATTGAACACACGCTTTTCCACTGCATGGTACGGCTCAGTACGGTTCGGCTCGCTTCGCTTTTCCACTGCGTGGTACGGCTCGGCACGGCACTGCTCGGTTCGCTTTAACTCGGTTTGCTTTTCCACTGGAGTTAGTACCGCTTTAAAGTAGGTGGGATTATAGACCGATCGTTATAGTTTATCCGCTCCTCAGCAACCAATGACAGGAACGTCTGCACTTCGTCCACTGACCACGATTCAGCCATTTCTTTTTTGGAATTTTTTTTTCTTTCTTTTTTTTTCCAAGCAAGTCAAGCAAGTAGTTTTAAAACAGGTGCTACAGCGGTGGCTGTTACTGGCTATTTAAATCTCGCAGGTTTGATCATGTCTCGCAAATACAATGACGCTGGTAGTGACGATTCTGTCTGACCAATCAGTGATCTGCAGTGTTTTCACGTCCTCATGAGAGGTGGTACCATTTAAAGCGAGCCGTACCATACCGTACCATGCAGTGGAAAAGTGCCACAAAGTGAGCCGTACCGAGCCGAGCCGTACCGTACCATGCAGTGGAAAAGTGCCACAAAGTGAGCCGTACCGAGCCGAGCCGTACCGTACCATGCAGTGGAAAAGTGCCAAAGCGTGCCGTACCGAACCATGCCGTACCGTACCATGCAGTGGAAAAGCGCCATTAGAACAATAAATGGCTAATTACAGCTTTTCTGTCAGTTTGGGTTACACCATTTATAGAAGACAGCGGTACACTGCTTAAGCATACTAATTTGGTCCTAAACCACTGCAAATCTGCAATATCAACTTAAACTCCCTTCATGGTAATAGTAAAATATTCTCCTTAACATTCTGCAGCTGTCACCATGTTAAAGCTTTCATGTTAAAAAAAAAAAATTCTGCGATTTGTTTTTTCTCCATTACATTTAGTTATTGTAGCTCATCTAGATTTAAGTTTATAGTTTTAAGCCGAATTGCTATAAATATAATGTAGACATTTTATTAAACTGTTCAATCATTCAGTTCATTCGTTGTGAAAATTAGGGTTCACGCACCAACTCAGAAGTGATAAAATAAAATTAAATTCTGTATCAAAATTTATAGGCAAGCCAAGACAAGTAGTTTGTTTAGGCATGGTTTGTAGGGAATTACAAACCTGCGCACATATATTCAAACGCACATAACTATAGAATCAATTCTTAATGCGCATGTGAATGCCATCAGCGTTTATCAGGTTCGCATTTAAAGTCTGTTTAGAGAGAACGGTGTCGTCTTAGCGGCCCCTAATTTAATAACAAATGATCATTTCACCAGAAGTGAATCAATCAAAACTAACTTAGCTGGAAAATATCATTATTCAAGAACCGCTATAAAACCAAACCAATCTGTTACTTTAATTTATATTAAGTTTATCTCTGTAAAGCTGCTTTAAAACAATCTAAATTGTTAAAAGCGCTATATAAATAAGGATGACTTGACTTGATTACATTGTTCTGTCACATCACATTTATTTTGTTAAGCAAGTAGACCGTAAGTAGATCACTTTGTTATTGCACAGTTATGCTATAATAATTTTGATGTGTAATATGAATTATATAAGGCCAGTGTAATTTAAAATTTTCATTGTAATGTTGGTAACACTTTACAAAAAGGGTCAGGGCCCGGTTCCCTGATAACGCTCACTCTTAGCGTGCTAAGAAGACTCAAAAAGATATATCTTACAAAAGTTGTTTATGTTCCTAAGTGTGTTCCCCGAAGTGTCCCTTAGGAAGCTTCTTAAGACGCTGCTTCTTATGTTCGATTTCTTCGGTTTTTTTATTAATGCAATATTTAAAGGGGATTAACCAAGCAGTCTTCCAATTAATATTATCAATAATAGAGTTCCAAAAAAATAATTCCTCTAGGTGCTATTTTATTTTGTATTTGAAATATTGTACAAATATGTTTATTATTGCATTTTTTATCAATCAATTCAATGTCATTTAAAATAAATTTTGGATTTATCATTAATGTGGAGTTAAATTGAATATGACTTTTGATAAGATGAATCAGAGTAGGGGAAATAGCTTTAATGACAGAATTAAATTCTTTAAAATGCACAGGAAAACTATGGATTCGCATAAATTGTTTGTATGTTAAAATATTTCCATTATTATCAAACATATTCATAAGATGATTAATATCCCTGTTAAACCAATTCCTTAAAAATAAGGATTTAACTTTGACATCCATGCTCTTGTTTTCATCATAGTAATGACAGTGACGCAAATTGTAAGCAAACCGGAAATTGTAATGCGTGCAAACGAGAAACGTATCGGGTGCGCACGAGAAACTATCGTGTGCGCACGCAATACGTTTCGCGTGCGAACGCGATAGTCTTTTATTTTTTTTATTTTTTTGCAAAGGTCCCTTTAGGGGCTCCGTAAAAACCTCTTAGATTTAGCCTACACTGAAAAAAAAAATCTGTGTGTTGAATTTACCTTTTCCGTGGACAGGTGTTGAAAATTTGCATGTTTGCTAAAACACTCAAGCAAATATGCTTTGTCCAATGTAATTGAGATGTCCATGTCAAATACAAATCTAATAAATAAATCTATGATAGAGAAGCTATGGCATTCTGATTACTATGGAGAATGGCAATGGGGTGGAGAAGAAATGCCGGCAGGAGTGAGTCTAAGGAGTGTGGTTAGTACACCATTAGGGTTGTTGCAACAATGTCTGTAACTCATTGCTTAGCATATCTGTAATCCTGCCAGCTCTGTTCTGATTCCATTCTTCCACCACCTGTGCCAGACAGGCAAAGCCTGACAGCTGTGCAGCACTGCTCTCCTGATACAGGGCTGCTTTAGTGCGAGAAACTGGGTCAGCAGGTGCTACCCCCTTTATATCTCTCTCTCTCTCTCTCGCACACTCTCTCTCTCACACACACACACACACACACATACATTTATATAGGCCTATATATTTGGTCCTGCTCTAGGTTGTTCTAGAGTGAGAACATTACCTTTTCAACTAAATGTATTCTTAACTCCATCTATATATTCTACAAATAGAATAATCTGTGCATACCCAGATTTTTCTTTGGCTTGCAAAATAAATCCAAATGGGAATCTATTTCACTGACAGTCACATTATATGCAAGTATATTGTAATGGCCAACATGTATTTGCAGGCATTACTTTATTGTGCGGTGGGTCCAAGAGGAAACTGAAACCTCCCCAGGGGCCGCCATTGGCTAACAAGCCTTCACCTGCTGTTAGCATTCCATTGACTCCCATTCATTTTGGTGTCACTTTGACAGCGAATAACTTTACATCGGAGGCGTTTAAAGACTCCATTTGTCCATTGTTTATTTCTAAAGAAACATGACAATGTATAAAAGGCTCCATTACCTTGTACCTTACGTTATGGCCCCGTAAAAGCAGTTTTTGTAAAAATAGGCAAACGATTGCGTCATAACACGCGACTCTCTGTCGCACAGTAGAGAAATTACCGTACAGACAGAAGTAGAAGCTCACGCGTAATCGGGAGGACGTGGAGGCATAAAGTCAAGGTAGAAGCCCATAGAGAGTTGTGAAGTTGCTCCTGCTGCTAGCTCATGGACAGCTAATACACACATCACGCTCTGCAAGATTCGGAAGGGAATGATTCAGATTCCTCTTGGCACAGCTACTAGAAGACGTACAACAGTCAGACAGGTTGCTCACGTCACATCTACGTCATTAAGCTCAGTTTGAGCATGCGCAGTGCGCTTGGCAATCAGGAAGTGAGTGCTTCTAATTGACTTCACTTTTCTCCGTTTAAGTCTATGGAGTCGCTGTGTCCATTTCTTTTACTGTCTATGGGTGGGTCCTTTAAGGCACTGGTCACTTCACTCATAACGCGCTATGTGCTGATGACGTGTGACTGTGTGATGAGAACAAAGGTAGATGATAAATTTGCTGAAAATCTTACTTTTATGTGTAACGCTAATAAAGAGTTAATCCCTCATGTATGAGAGGAGCACATTGTCTGTGTACCTGCCATTAAACGTGTGAAATACAGACTTTTCGCCTTCAAGCTCTTTCATTACATGGATTGAACAAGAGTTATCCAGGTCAAAGCATTACAAATTGTAATATTAGGTTATCTTGTCCCGAAAAAAAGAAAAAAAATATTTGACCAGAATAAATTGCAAAAGTGGACCGGACTTCAAGGTAATTCACCATATAATAAGTAACAGGTGTTAGGTAATGTAACAGTAGAGCATGCCACTTCCAACACCAAGATTATATGTTCTGTTTCTAAGGAATGTATTAAATGATGCAATGTATCTTGCTTAATATATAATAACTTGCCAATTGTAATTAATCTGTTTTATTTATTTATTTATATGTAAATTTACTACCGAAAACCTCTTTGGTCTACACTGAAAATAAAGTGTTGAATTTACTTTAAAAAAGTGTGTTGCAAAAATGGTGCATGTGTATTTTAAGTAAATCCAACTTGGATCAATTTTATTTAAATGAACAAGAAAGCCTTTGTTATATGTACTTAAATACATTCAGTCATCATTCTTTACTTACAAATATTGAACACAATAGAATCTACTAAGTAATTGCAAGTTGTGTTAACTCAACATCTAAGGTTATTTACATAAACAAGATAATTAATTGAGTTGAACCCACATAAAATTGAGCTATTGAATAAAATTGGTCTAACTGCACTGCTCCAGAACATTAAGGGCCCTATTTTAAAGGGTTAGTTCACCCCAAAATGAAAATTCTGTCAGTAATTACTCACCCTCATGTTGTTCCAACCCAAGACTTTCATTCATCTTCGGAACACAAATTAAGATATGTTTGATTAAATCTGAGAGCTGTCTCACTCCTCCATAGGATTCTAAGGGATCGAAACTTGCCGGCCCAGAAAGGTTAAAGACATTGTTAAAATAGTCCAATCCTGCTGGTACCTGACTTTTCCTAAAAGTGTCTGTATTTTCATTTAAAATGTTTTTTATATAAATTACACATATAGGCAAAAAAACAAATGAACATATTTACCTATTTCGGCCATAGACGGTATTGACCGCACTGAATTTCGCGGTATTCTTTTGTTACATTTCTCGCGGCCATAGGCGTAATTCTATGGGGGGGCAGGGGGACACGTCCCCCCCCAATATTCAAAGAAGGACAATTCGTCCCCCCCAATATTTGATCATACTGTATGATTATGCGGGCAATATCGATGTGATTGCAAATACGTCTTTCTTTCCAGCTCCGAAAATATAAAATCCCGGGCGGTCCATTTCCCAAATCCATTCAACTTGCCTTACACTATACATTAACAAAACCTATTTCTCCTGAAATCCATGTCATGTTTTCCCTATAGCTTTAGTAGCTCGTGCACCGTCAGTGAGTTAGGAAAAAACAAACAGAAAAAGAGTTAGGAGCGCAAAATCTGACAGACATTTGGCACATATCTATGAATGGTAAATATCCTGTATTTGGCTGACATAATCTCTTAGATAACGACGACCAGGTGAATTTCACTAGATTTTCGAATTGTAGAATTTGTGAATTTCGACTGTAATACTATACAGCTTGTATGAATGGGAGGGACTATTGACAAGCTAGCCGACAGCTAGCTAACGTTACTGTATACACGCTAGCATGTAGAAAACGCAGTACACCTGGGTGGAGAAAGGCGATGAGGGCATGTACTGTTTCGTTTGCCGGAAATTTACAACAAAAGCCGACCAAAATGCAAAATGCATAACCGGCCTGCCGAGTGCCGACGGGCTATCTAAAAATAGTGTAATCAAATTCCCCCCCTAAACTTCTGCCTAGCCCCCCTAAAAATGTGTGATTAAGTGTAAGCTACACAAATTTGTGTTCGCTTCAGTCTTGTTATAATCAGATTCAGCACGTTCTTCATTTTTTCTTCATTGACAGTTTTTTAGGTCATAAATGTTAAACGTATGACAAAAATAATCAGGCAAACTAATATATTTTTGTCTAATTTCGCCATTTGGAAGTGAAAATATAGCCTATGTAACTCATCACTCATGTAATGTAATAATTAGTTTACTGTCATTGTGAGGGGCCAAGAAAAATTAATCCTAATGTATACAATAAATACAGTTTAATGTAAAAGTGCTTTTCATTCTATTTCTTTCAGGGCCAGTAAAAATATAGAAGGGGGCAGTAAAACTCTGATCTACTGGCCCTGGGGGCCAGTGGGGATTTTTTTTTATGTTGAGCCCTGACCATACCCAGTTTTGACAGCTAACGTTAGCGTTTTGGGCCACGTTCCTGTTCTCCGAATTGGGTTGTTATCTAGCAAGTTATTTTAGAGTCCTGACATTTGTTCATTCTTACTTCACCATTTTCATCCCTTTGGAATTGCGTTGCTGTTATATTTCACAGTAGTGGCCAAAAATGAACAAGAGAAAGACTGCAGCAGCTGACATCCGTAATTTCTTTGGAAAGAAAAAGAAAGTAAGTTTCTGGAGATTTTAGGCATTTTTAACAGAGACGTAATTAATTTAATGTTCTAAGGTACAGGACACCAGATTGACAACCCGTTTAATCCCACCGGTCACAATTGTGACCGCAGCTTTTTTCTTATTTCTGGAAGCTCTAAAAATGTTTTTATTGACTTTGGGCAAGAAATTCAACTTTTAAATGACAAAATAGATTGTCTTGATTAAAATCAATTAATGTCATGTGACTAGTGTGAAAGGTCACATGACCAGATCAGTTCACTTCCTGCTTGCACATCTAGAAGAAGATAGGCTTGTTCGACTTCATGCAGCTCTGCGCAGACCGATCGGCGGCAGACTTGAAGCAGTGCATGCCGGTTAGAAATGTTGTCCGACTTGATACAGCGCCGACGCCACGTGACTGTGACGTATGCCATCAAAGTACCGCGAGAGCGATTCGAGAGTAGCCGGAGAACTCAGCCAGCGCAGCTTCTGAAGAGCGGCTGCTCTGGGCTGCACGAGCTGTGATGACGACACAGCTGTTCCACGATTGGCCGGATTCACCGCATGACAACGATCACGTGCGTTTCGTGTTTATTCTCACACCTTTAGTTCCACTAAAGCTCACAAATCAGTTTTTTTAATAACAGTAAACACTCTTTTCATGTAGTCGCGATTTATTGTGTTATGTTTATCAAAATAAAACTGATTAAAAAACGTTGATTCCACTTCATTGATAGTAGGCCTAGCTGTAGGCTTATGTTGAACTTTATTCTTGTTCAAACAAACGCTGTATGAAGCAGTACATAAAGTATTGAATGAAAATGTCTCTGAAACATCTGTGTATTTGGCAAATATTGCATTTATTTCACTTCAGCTGTGCTAAAGTATACAAACACCACGTGAGCGGTCACTACGGGAACCAGAAAGTGTCCGACTTCACGTCTCCGTTTGCAGCTCCTCCCCGCCTGCACGCGGCTACTCTCGCCGATCGCTTACATCCAGCCGCAGCCGATGTCGAACACACCTGATGTCTTCCTCAGACTACTACAAAAAGTAATATATAAAACATCTTAATTTACATATAGAACTATCATATTTTGTACATTTATTCTTTAAAGGGTCTACTACTGATATATTTTGAGAATTATACTCCTGCATATATATTTTGCTCGTAAGACTTGTAAATTTGTTTACGGTCACAATTGTGACCGGTAGTATAACACAGTGCTTCAATAGAAAACACAGGTATTGGCTGGTATTGGCAGGTTTTGGCAATCCTACACTGAACATGCCACACCTGTGAGGGGGATGGATGATCTTGGCAAAAGAGAAGTGCTCACTAACACAGATTTAGACAGATTTGTGAAGAATATTTGAGAAAAATAGGCCTTTTGTGTACATAGAAAAGGTCTTCGATCTTTGAGTTCAGCACATGAAAAATGGGGGCAAAAACAAAAGTATTGCATTTATAATTTTGTTCAGTGTAGTGATGAGTGTCCCAGAAACGGTCAATGTGTTGGACCTTCTTGACGTACGTGACCCCCTTGCCCCCAGCCCCCCCCCCCCCCCCCCCCCCCCCCAAATTGAAAGTGACTGTGATAGTGATGGCTCAGATAGGGAGTACCATGGGTGAAACAGCCTATTTGCCAAGTAGACTATTGAATGGCGATTCAGAGGTGAATTATCTGGAGGATTGGGCAGATGTTCATGAGAACCAATTGGTGTGCCCCACACATGACCACAAACAACCCTTTCTACAACGTACGGCCCATCTTCAGTGCACTGAATGAGTGAACACACATCTCCCTGAAACTGGCCTAGGACAGGGCCCAAGTGTAGTCATGGTCTAGCCCATACGGGTCTAGCCGAACAAGCAGAAGTTCCTCCAGGGTGTAACTTTGTACATGACAACCTTTTCACCTCACTAAGCCTTCTTCACGAAATGACAAAACGAGATATTGGATGTCTTGGAATGAATTGTGTCAATAGGTCTAATTGAAGAATTTTAATGAATTCTGACTATGTTGTTTCCCACCGGTCACTATTGTGACCGAGTATAAAACCTAATATTCCACTAACTTAACCAACATAAAATCAAAAAAGGCATAATGTTTGAGTGTTAGGGAGGTCTAAGGAGTAAAATGCATGTACTCAAGTTGCAAGAAAAAATTAGGGATTAAACGGGTTAATAGCTCTTAGCTGACATTCATTGTGAATGAATGTAACGTTATAGTGTAAGATGTGGCAACAAGCCGCCGCTAAGAACAAAAAAGCTGAAACAAAAAAGCAAAGTTTAGAGGAAAAAGAATATGTGGATCATGGCCATTCTTATGAGAATTATAAAGGGAAAAAGATGTTTAGATGTTGTGATTTTTTTTTTTTTAAGTATTGGGATAATCTCTAGACCAGTGGATTATTTAAGGCTATCGTAATTGTGCATTCAAAACAAAGATATAGCTCTACATAAAATATGAAACAATTACATAAATTTATCACAAAATAATTTGGTGGGAATATCTACATAAATTGTCATTAGACAAAGGACAATTTTAATTGTGCATGATCAGTGCCAGCCAGAGAAAGTGTTGTGGGATAAAATTGGTGACATGTTGTGGGAAATAAATGTGAAATAAAGAGGGGGGGGGGGGGGGGGGGGCTACAGTTAGCCCTGGGGGCTCTTACCAAAATATGTTTGTCTGACTGTATTATTTGACTCATCCAGCAGAGCGAGTTTCAGCAAGAGGCAGAGAATCAAACGGATGTGAGTGAGAGTAGGGTGGACGCTGAGGTAAGTGACAAATGGTATACTGTAGATACTTAAGCAAAAATGCAGAAGGAGTTGTAGTAAATGGCCAAATATAACATGGCTAAGAGCTATTCTTAGTATGATGCATCATGGAGTGTCTGGATACAGCATTTAGCTCTGGTATATTGGCCATATATCACGAAACCCTGAGACACCTCATTGCTGTAATAAACCAGTTTCCATAACAAATAGTGCATTAAAAATAGATAACATATCATACTTGTGGTATACAGTCTCTTATACCACGGGTTTAAATCAGCCAAATAGCACTCAGGATTCAAACCACCCGGTTTATGTTACAAAATAGCACTTTGGACCTGTTTAGTGCAACTTTTTATGGTTGTCAATGTTAGGTGATCTATTGTGTAGCCTACTGTCTAATAGTACACTACAGGCCAAAAGTTTGGACACCTTCTCATTCAATGTGTTTCCTGTATTGTCATGACTATTTACATTGTAAATTCTCACTGAAGGAATCAAAACTAGGAATGAACACATGGAATTATGTACTACTTAACAAACAAGTGTGAAATAACTGAAAAAAAGGCTTATATCCTAGTTTCTTCAAAGTAGCCACCCTTTGCTCTGATTACTGCTTTGGACACTCTTGGCATTCTCTTGATGAGCTTCAAGAGGCAGTCACCTGAAATGGTTTTCCATCAGTCTTGAAGGAGTTCCCAGAGATGCTTAGCACTTGTTGGCCCTTTTGCCATCACTCTGCGGTCCAGCTCACCCCAAACCAACTTGATTGGGTTCAGGTCCGGTGACTGTGGGTTATTTCACACTTTTTTGTTAAGTACATAACTCCATATGTGTTCATTCATGGTTTTGATACCCACAGTGAGAATCTACAATGTAAATAGTCATGAAAACTGTGTGTCCAAACTTTTGGCCTGTACTGTATATGTTTGCATCATTCAGATAATCTGAATGTAAAATGCGCAAAATGTAAAAAAAAAAACAGATCATTATCAGATATCAGAAAGTTTTGATGTTACTCATTCTGAATTACAGGTAGTGCAGAGTGACTTCAGTGTAAGTGACAGCAGGCAGGAAGAACAGGTAGCAACAGAAGAGCTTGGAAATACCCCAAATGAGCCAGATGTCCAGACAAGAGTAGATGAGAACAGGCTAGATGAACAGGCATCAGCAGAGGAGCTAGGACATACCCCGAACCAGCCAAATGTCAAGACCATCCCAACACAAGTTCTTGCCGACAAAACTCTGTCTTTCCAGGAGAGGTGGTTCCGTGAAAATCCCTGGCTACATTACTGCCCAATGCGCAAGGCAGTTCTGTGCTTTTACTGCTGTAGGGCATTCAGAGGCAAGAAGCCAAAAATTACTACAAAGGCTGACTCTGCATTTATTAATGTTGGATTCAAAAATTGGAGGAAGGCTGTTGAAAAATTTAAAAATCATGGGAAAAGCCAGAGCCATAAACATGCAGTGACCACGTACATACATGAAGCCCAACCAATCACTGCAACATTATCTTGTGCACAAAAGAAACAACAAGAACAAGTCAGGGAAAACCTTTTGAAGATAGTTGGTGGCATACAGTATTTGGCGAGGCAGGGCAATGCTTTCAGAGGTCATGAGCAGAATGAAGGAAACTTTAAACAGCTACTTCAGTACAAGGCAGAGGATGATCCCAAGCTGGCCTCCTGGCTTGCAGGGAAACAGAATTTTACAAGTCCAATGATCCAAAACGAAATACTTCAGATAATAAGTAACTCTATTATCAAAGAAATAGCACAGGAAGTACAACATTTGCCTGTTGTGCAATATTCTTTGATCATTGATGGAACTCAAGATATTGCTGGGATAGAGCAAGAGTGCATATGTATAAGGTATGTAGGTGAAGATCTAGATCCTAGAGAAGAGTTTGTAGGGCTGTATGAAACTAACTCCACAACTGGAGAGAGCATTGCTAAAGTTGCCACTGACGTCATGCTCCGACTGAACTTGCCCATCTCACAGTTGAGAGGGCAGACATACGATGGTGCAGCCAACATGTCCGGTAAGGTACAGGGAGTACAGGCTCTCTTGAGAAGGGAGCAACCTCTGGCTCCATATATCCACTGTGGTCCACACTGCATAAACCTTGTAGCACAGATGACTATTTCAGCTTCATCGGTTGTCAGGAACTCGCTCGACGCGGTCAATGAATTAGGAAGCTTTTCTAACCAGTCTGGAAAATTTAAATCAATTTTCAGTGAAATAGCTAAATCTAATAGTGTAAGGTCTACCTCCCTGAAGCCATTATGTCCCACTAGATGGACTGTACGCACACCAGCCATCCAGTCTGTGCTCAGTCAGTACGACAGTGTGCTCACATCACTTGAAGAGATGGTGAACTGTAGTGTGAGGGAGACTGCATCCAGGGCTAATGGACTTCATGAGGTGTTCCTCAAAGGGAACACAGTCTTGGGGCTTAAGATGGCTGCAGATGTCATGTCAGCCCTAGAAACCCTGAATACCTCCCTTCAGAGTAAACAACAGACAATCTCTGGTATGATGCTGGCTGTGGAGCATGTCAAAAGACATTTGGAGAACAGAAGAACAGAAGAGCATTTCGAAGGATTGTATGTGCAAGCCCAAGACATTGCCTCATCATTAGACCTGGTGCCCATCAAGATGCCCCATATCCGCTGCCCTCCAAAACGATTATCTGGACCAGCTGAGCCACATATTCACCCCTCTGCAGAGTCATTCTACAGAAGCCACTATTTCAACATGCTTGACACAGCTGCTCAGCAGCTTACACAGCGCTTTGATGAGCCGGGTATTCAAACACTCAGAAGTTTGGAGAAGGTCCTTATCAGCGGAGAGATGGATGATATCATCAAGAGCTACCCAGAGTTGGACCAAGTAGCTCTAAAGGTAAGGTTGAAAATGCATAGGGTCCAAAGAATGTATTATTTGTATAGTACAGACAGTAAATATATGGTCACAGTTATGTTTAGTATAAAAAGTCATACAATTATTTTTATTGATTCATTTTTAATTTCGTCTTGCAGGTGCAGTTGTCGATGCTGAAGTCCACCTATCAGTACAGCAACTGTGGGGATGTGGTGGACCTGCTAAAGACCATGGTGCCTGAGGTCAGGAGTCTTTTTAAACAAGTAGAGACACTCCTGAGACTTTTGCTTGTAGTTCCTGCTTCTTCATCACAGGCTGAACAAAGCTTCAGTGCTTTGAGAAGGCTAAAAACCTGGCTGAGAACCAATATGACGCAAAAGAGGTTGAACCATGTAGCTGTGTGCCATGTGCACAGAGATAGGTTGGACAGAATTGATAGAAAACAAATCTGCAAAAGCTTAATAGCCATGAGTGACATCCGCAAGAATGTGTTTGGATCATTTTAATAAAAGTGTTAAGGGTGGCATGTTACAAAGTATGCACTGGTTCATTTCATATGCATTTTTAAATTCAGCTTTGTGACTTAATATTTAGCGGCTTTACTGTGTACTGTATATAGGTTTCATAAACCTTCTTGAAGTTTATTACTTTCCGTTTGATTTATAAAGATGTGTCAAGAATTAAATTGTGATGCAAAAATATTCTTCCTATTTTTTTTTTTAAATACAACATTTTGAAAATAGGACCTACTGTATGAGCCTACATTGGCCTACAAACTGTATTTATTATTAGGGATGCTCCGATCAGGATTTTTGCAGCCGATACCGATAGCCGATTTCTTGTCATGGTGATCGGCCGATACCGATACCGATGCTTAACTTAATATAAGACCAAGATAAATGCAAACAAGATGGAGCAGTCTGATGCAGCCCACAGAGTTAAATTAAACATTGTCCAATAGTAAACTTTGGAGGACAACATAAACATTTAATCACCTAAAATAGAGAGTTCTGATGTAACTTCAACCTTGTCCAATACAAGTCTGAGCAGGACAAAAATTAAATAAATAAATAACTTAAACTCCTAAAAGAACAAATTGGAGTAGTTTGGGTTTCACTTTATTTGGATGGTCCCTTTAACACATTCAGTTGACTATAAGTAACGTTGCACCTACATCTCTACTAACTCTCACTAGAGTGTTAGTAGAGTATTAGTAGACTGGTAGGGTTAGGAATAGAATAAGTTGACATGTAGTTGCAAAGTTACTTATAGTCAGTAGAATGTCTGTTGGAGGACCATCACAATAAAGAGTTAGCAGATATTAAGCAGACAATCTACTAATACTCTAATGAGAGTTAGTTGATATGTAGTTGCAAAGTTACTTATAGTCAACAGAATGTTCAAAAGGGACCATCAAAATAAAGTGTTACCGTAGTTTGATGCTACTCATTAGAAGGGATGGACATTTCAAGCAAAAATGATATTCGAAGATAGCTGGCTATTATTCGAAAATCGCATCCCTCCCCCAGATGCAGGCACACATGCATAGGCCACAAAAGTGAGAAAAGTGGAGTGGTCTGACATTTAAATATAACTTAAAAACGTAAATATACATTTCATATTTGTTTTATATAATATAATGTTCTTTTTTGTATTTCATCTATGTTGATTATATGAAAAAGGAACCGCATGAGATGGGTAAGATAGGATCATAAGATGCCCAATATATCAGGAGACATTTGGAGTGGGTCAGACATGATTTTGACCACTTAATTAAGTTTTGTTTTGTAGAAAGCCATTCTTTAAAGTGAATTTCGTTTTGTAAAAATCGTATCTTAATTTCGATCAATGTTTCATCAACCAATTGGCTGGATTTAATAAATAAAAAGCAAAATTATAATAGGACAAGGAGGCGCCCACTTATGAACTGTATAGGCTACTCTTCAGAAATAGCTCATGTAAATGTTTGCATGCGCCAACACAAAAAGTCCCACAGCTGTCCCCCCCAATGTGTGATTGACAATTTCGCCCTTGCTCGCGGCTGACCTTTGTCTATTAGGAAATAATCAGAAGATTCAATTGCAAAATGACAGATATGTTTATTGAGAGCTGGTCAGATGCTGGGAGAGTTAAGGTGTGTAAATGTCCGGTATGAAGCCCTTGGCAGCACAGGGACGCTGCGTGAAGAACCAGGAGTGCTGAACACGGGATGACACACGGAAAACGGATACAGGCAGGGAACAAACACGCAGGAAAAATCTATAACGATCTGACAAAGACTAGGCGAGAACAGTAACACTGAAAAGGGTCGAATCGCTGATCAGTTGCAGCTGGCGCGTTGATCAGAGCGGGCGTGCTGATCAGCTGCAATGATCAACGGACACACGCACATACACACACACACACACACACACACACACAACAAGCCGAGAAAGGAGACAGCGAATTCATAAATGGTGACATTGTCTCACTCACTGTCAAAATAATATCTAAATAAGATACTTTTAGTTGTTATTATCTTGTTCTGAGTTATGTTGAATGGATAGGCCTATGGAAATATAGCTATCTGTTGTGAATATGCGATAATTACGGGCTACTGATATTATTATTTATAATTGTATAATTTAACTTTTTTAAATGTACAGTTTGGTGTTGTTTTGTTTTTAAAAGATATCCTAATACAATAAATGCATTAATCTCTCAATTGTGTATTTATCATTAAAGATATTGAGTTTGCAATCTAACGGTCAAAATGACCGCTTGTGTCAGTTCTAGTAGTTATGGAATTCTGGCACTTCTAGTGTTAAACAACTTGGCGCAGGATGTGAAAATAACTGCGTCGGACTGAAACTAACAAAAAACACTTGCGTCGCGCTTGGCACTGTATTGCGCCTGGTGTAAGATAGGGCCCGAAATGTCTTAAAGGTGCAGTTTGTGATTTTTAGCGGCATCTAGTGGTGAGGTTGCGAATTGCAACCAACAAAAATTACGGTGGCCGACAGGAAAAGATGTCATCGTCTGAGACAGCAGAGAGTAGCCAGTTAAGCAATGAGGTTTCTTTACAAAGATACATTAAGAAATTATGTTTACTTTATTATTCAGTAAAACGATATGTTATTGCGATATGATTGTTACTTGTTCATCATTGTGTCAGTGTTTTATTCGCTGACTTTAGCTAGCTTCTTTGCACGAAGAACAACATAGTGACGAAACACGCTCTGTAGTAGTTTGTCTGTTTAGGGCTACTGTAGAAACATGTCGCCGCAAAATGGCTATTTCAATGAAAGGGGACCCACGGTGTATGTACAGTAGATAGAAATGGCTTATTCTAAGGTAATAAAAACATAACGGTTCATTATTTAAGGTCTTTATGCACGACTGAAAACGTAGTTATGTATATTATATTGCATGTCTGTCTACAGATCCTCCTAAATATTACACAATGCACCTTTAAATAAGCACAAAACATACAATTAGCAAAACAATAAAGCATTTTACTTTTTTTGGATAGAGGCTGCATTTCAACAAAAGGTTTTCAGACAATCAGTACAAGAATAAAGCATTTGGGGTTTTTTGACAGAAATTGCAAAACAACAAAAACAGTCTTAAACCAAAAATCCTGATATATACTACTGCTGAAAAAATGTGACAAGATGACAAAAGGAAGTTCCAGAGTAAAGGATCATCCATGGAGCCACCTTTCGTGATATTCATCCATGTGTGTGCTGACACAGTTCCTCAAGGTTACCATGACTATCCTTAAAGAATAAGGCAAACATAGCAAATTTGTATTGCGCTGCAAATTTGGTAGTTTCAGATTGATTTATAGTGGTAAAAATATAATGCATTTATATAACACAAAACGAGACAATGTTTTGAAATCACAAGAAACGTATATAATAAATACAGAGTCTATTGTTTCATTTCTATCTAATTGAGTGAAATTGATATATTGCCATTATTAATTATTTAGTTTTGGAGCTCAACTTTCAAAGTGGTGGATCTCACTATAAAAACAAATACTGTAGCATTTGATGTAGGCTATTACAGACACTCACCTGGTAATGCCTGATGAGAATATCTGCATTTAGGCTACACCATTAAACACCAAATCACAACTTCTCTGTGTTTTTCCACTGAATTGGTCTGAAAAGTAAATTAAACAAAAAGCTGTTTTTCATGGTGGATACACACAAGATGTTATATCTAAACTGACTAAGAATAATATGTCTTTAAATCAGACAAATCAAGTGTGAAATTAACAAAAATTGGTACCTCCAAACTGTTCTAACAGGATCCACCATATTGTTGCACCATAATTGTTAGATGGAAATCCATAACGTTCCATAACTTACTGGAAAGGTGGATGGAGAGGAAAACAACAGTATTAAACAACATAAAAATTATTAGGCTTGCTTTTTCTATTTTTTATATATATATTATTTTTGGAGCTGAGTGAAAACTAAATGCATATGCAACGGATGGTCATATACTTATGAAATAAACCATTAATACTCTGACCACTATGCATACAAGCATCCATACACTGGATGGAAGCACGCACATTTATAAAACGTACTCTCGTGAAAACCTGTTTCTTGATTCATGTGAAACTTAAGACATATAGACTTAACCAATATGCAAGGCAGGGCCGTAGCTAGAGGATTCGGGGCCCCATGAAAAAATATTGATGTGGGCCCCCACCACCCTCCGCCAATATCATATACTGTACAATAGATGAACATGGAGGCCCACATAACAGAAGATGGTGATGTTGTTGTAAAACCTTTATTTTAAAAGTTAAATGTTTATATAAAAATTACAACTAATAAAAACTAACAAAAAAGCAAGAAATTGTTAAATAATAATAAAACCAATTTTTAAAAAGTAATACATTTTTTCCCCATCAGTCTGTTATAATTCATAAATCAAAAAGTAAACATTTAAAAAATTGACAAGAATGCAGTCTAATAAAAAAAATAAAAGCATTCATTGTCTTATTTTTTAATAAAGATAATATGGAACTGGTATTATTAAATAAAGCGAATACATTTATTCATCCAAGTGCAGTGTGTTGTATTCGTGTTTTCTCGATGTTTTAAATATCATCAGCCGGCAGGTCAGATGCATAATGCAATGCGTCGTGACTCGTGTAATTTTTTTTAAAACTCTAGTTACAATAGTGTAAAAAGACCGGAATTTAGACCACGTAATCATTCGGTCGATTGCGGCGCGCACCGATAATAAAAAAATGACTGTACACGGCAGACTGTAGACGGAAGTTTTCTGATTCCCAGCGAAATAACAATATATAACCGGTCTTTAAGAACGTCTTGATCGACTGGGATACAACCCCTCTCCTTGCCTCCCTCTCCGTCTTTTCCTGGCATTTCTGGTTCTTGATTTATGTTTTCTTTTCCCCGACATTTCTCAGTCAGTCAGTCTCCTGCTCTTCCACCAAGTTCATCATTAACTTCAGGCTGCCGCCTCAACTCTGATTGGTTCTGTTCACGAGCTGGGGTGGGACTTACAATTTTATTGGGTCCATCTGATGTTTGTCACTGACTCTGACTGAATAATTAATAAATACTTTAGGTCGGACTAAACCATTTTTATGGAGGTAAGAGAAGCAGATATTTGGAAAAATATTTACCCAAATTGCACGTTTTTGTGGTTTTCATTTAAATCTCAGGCATACAACTAATATAAATATTAGAATTATTCATACTACAGGGGCCTAAATAGTATAACTGCTGGATTTTGTGGGGCCCCCTGGGCAGCGGGGGCCCCTATAATTGTCACCACCTTTCACCCCACTAGCGACGGCCCTGATGCAAGGTAAGCAGCCACTTAGGGCACCGGGGAATTAGGGGGTCCCAGATAAATACCAGGAAGCCTATAAATCATACTTATTAGTTTTCTATCATATATTGTGGCCTGTCAATAACCATTAAGATTTTAACGTTATTATTACATCTGCTTGAATGCAGATGCTTTCCTATTGTAGCCTACTCCACACGCCCGAGCAGTTCGACGACACTGCCAGATAAGCGCAGAACAGACATAGTGTAGAGGAAGAATGCGCAAGACAAGAGTGAGAATTTGCAAGTGTAGTGAAGTACTACTGTTGCGTGCCGTCCTCTTTGCGTGTGTTGACTTAGCCCCCGACACGTGACGTTAATCGGCGCCTAATTCCGGGGCGTATATTAAGGTGTTAGGGTTGCCACCGGATATGGCGTTACTGTGCAACCGTCTCTTGAGCGCGTCCGTATTCCCCCGTCTTTGTCTGGCACTCTGGTCTGAGGTGAGTGCAGCGGCCGTTGATTGTGTGTGAGTATATCGGGTTTCAAGCGATTAACCGTGTTCCCCTCGTCAGGTGCTGGGCTGATCGTGGGCAAGCACATGTGGTGTTGAGGTGTTGCCACCTTTAGTAATGTGCGCCGTCGTCGGATTCCAACGTAATGATCGCTGCAGGATTAATATATATCTTGCATCGCTGGTGTATTGCTGCCTGGCTTGCTGGTAGGTTTCTTTCTGGACCTTGTAGTTGTACTTATTTGAGTAGTGTGTAGTGATGGGGGTTTATCTGTGCCTTCCAGCTCTTCATTGTGAACTTTGTTCAACTGTTGGCTGCTGGACGAATGACGCGACTTCTACATGTTGGTATGTGCGGTTATTATATTATGATGATTGAATGTGTATTTTATTAAGTATATATTTTAGCTTATATTCGGGCTTTTGCAGGGGAATTAACCCGCCTGTATAAGGACACCTGAAGACTGCTGTGTGACTTGGGACTCTCATTGCTGCTGTCTTGTTCCCCTTATTGAATTTGGTTTTCTTGTTTCTATTAGTTAAATTTATTGTCTTGTTTTCATTTAAGTTTATTATTTTTTTCCCCTCAACCTGCTTCAGGGCAGTTGCTCAAGTGTGAGCACACTTTCGCTTTGTTGATGGTCGTTTGTTTGCTTTGAGCTATTTTTGTTTTGTTAGTAGAGTGGGTGTACTTATCCCCTTGTGTGGTATATTTGGTTGTGTGCTTGTCTTTTGGGTTGTTTATTATTTTTGGGGCTTTGTAATTTACTTTTGTCCTGTATTTTGTGTTAATTCTGATAGTTTGTTATTTTGGTGTTTTTGTATTATGAATAATATGTTTCTTTCTTTTCGCTCATGGTGAGTGATTCCCTGCTCGTTAAAAGGAACGGGAGATTGTGAATGTTAACCGGCCTGTGAAGCCTAGTCAGGTTGGTCTGGAGTGATCGGTTCACAGTCTCTGAAACCGAGGAGGGAATTTCGGGGTGTTTTCTGTTAGTTCTGGGTGTTATTTTATGTTGGTTTGTACATTGTGTCTTATAAATTGGTTACCCACTTGTGGGTACAATTATTGTTTTGTAATTTGTACGTTTTTGTGTTCTAGGTACCGTGAGTCCGGAGCAGGCGAGCTAGCTGCTCTATTTTGGTGGTGGGTCCTGATAAGACACCGTGTGTGTGGTCTGCAACCCATAGTGATCGGTCTTGGTTGACGTGAGTGTGTGTGAAGTGTAGTGCACGTGTGGGTGCTCCTTTACCATCGCGGGTGTTCGCGAAGTCTGGCACTAGCTCGCCCTGTTCATGGTAACCACGAGTACTGTGAATTCTTTATTGTGTGTTGTGGTGATGAGTGAGTCTAACTGACTGGTACGCCAGCATTTTATGTTTGTCCAATAAAGCATATTTTTGTATTTTGTATTATCCACGTCTCAGCGTCTCTGTGTCAGGGCAACTTCGAACCTGTGTGTCCTTAGTAGGATACTTCCCTGGCTTAGCGACCAGGGTGGCGTAGTCGACTCTCTCTCTCTCTCTCTCTCTCTCTCTCTCTCTCTCTCTCTCTCTCTCTCTCTCTCTCTCTCTCTCTCTCTCTCTCTCTCTCTCTCTCTCTCTCTCTCTCTCTCTCTCTCTCTCTCTCTCTCTCTCTCTCTCTCTCAAAAGTAATCTGAACCCACCTCACAGGCCACACAAGCAGAAGGCGAGGTTTAGAAATTATGCAAAGAATAATGGCTGTTTACATACTTTAGGACGCTGTTTAAGTACTTACATACTTTTTCTTTCAATCGGACGGAATTCATTCCGATTGATAAGTCCAAACGTGTTTACATGAAAACTAAATAACATGATCTTTTGTATGTGCGCGTTTATATGTCACAAGATTTAAATCGGAATTGATTTTGATTGATCGGATTAGAAAAGGAATAAACCACCCCTTTCAATCCGATAGAAATTTCATTCGGATCGAGCTCAGTCGGGTCGATGTGTGCTGATGAGTGTAGCCCGCAAACATGAATAGCACACAGGGAGTTGACGATCCTGCATTCTGTCCGAAACACCTGTCAGATAATGAGCTTTGAGTTTGTGGAGTTTTTTTCTTTTATTTGTGAAATCATTTTTATTTTATTTTACATTGAGAAAATACAACAGTTCCAGGTTACAGAAACATTGACGCATAACATTAAGTCAAGTCATCTTCATTTATATAGCGCTTTTAACAATGGAGATTGTTTCAAAGCAGCTTTACAGAGATAAACATACAATTTACGGTAACAGAGATTGTTTTGGCTTTATAGCGATTTTTGAATAATGTTATTTCCAGCTAAAGTTAGTTTTGATTGATTCACTTCCAGCAAAATTATCATTTGTTATTACATTAGGGGCCACTAAGACGACGGTGTTCTCTCTAAACAGACTTTAAACGCGAACCTGTGACCTGATGGCATTCACATGCGTTCACATGCGCATTAAAATTAATTCTATAGTTATATTCGTTCGAATATGTGCGCAGGTTTGTAATTTCCCTACAAACCATGCCTAAACAAACTACTTGTCTTGCCTATACATTTGATATAGAATTTTGTTTTATTTTATCACTTCGGGGTACACGAACCGGATTTTCAACAACGCTTTATCTGTAGAGTGGGAAAGGGATCCTTCATAGGGAGAGGATAGTTGACACTTCAGTACTGCATTGTCATCGGGTCCAGGCGAATCTCCTTCGTCAGATCTGGCGGGAAAACCTCTGGATAAACAAAGACACTAAAGTTAGCGTAGATGCCATTCTTCTTATGATGTAACGAGTACATCAGGATTTAAGGGAAGTGTTCCCAGTTCCGGCTGACCTATAATAATAATAATAATGAAATAATAATGAATACAAATATTGGTGTTTTTTCTCTGATTTTGAAAACTCTTCGCGATCGACTTAAAATGCTTCCAAGATCGACTTGTCGATCGCGATCGACGGGTTGGTGACTCCTGATATAGACTGTAACCACTGATGAACATATTCGGTTTTGATGAGAAAAAACTATACCGAGGGCGGATTAGAACCCGTAAAAGGTCTGCCACTAGACCACTGACGTACTCAAAACTTGCGGATCGATATATTTCACTAAATCATTATAACCTAAGCAGTTATTCAAAAAGTTTACACGAGCGTATAGGCCTACACGAATGTTAGGGATATTGTGAGGTAATATTTCCTATGTCAAAAGCTAACCAAAACTAGGCAAAATATAGTCTGAAAATTCATTTGAGCTCTATGATCAGAAAAGGAATTATATAACACTAAACAACTTACTCCGAGCTTGTATCCTCGGCGGGGTCAATTCGTTCTTCAAAATGCAGCCATTCGTCGTCCGAGTTTCAAATTCCTCTGAGGAAAAGGTGAATTTTTCCCCGCTGTCCATAATCCTCTGAAGGAGTTGCGTGCTGCCATCCTCAAAACGCGATGAACTATCAGTGATTCTGAATCTGATGAAGAAACTTGTTGTTGTGGCATTGATCGGGGGGCGTGCCGCGTGTGCGATGCATAGATCGCCTATTTACCATGTGAAAAGCTCTGGGGGCGTGGCGGCCTCAGCTCATTAAAGGTAATGAAGGGAGAACGAAAAAACTGTACCTCTCCTTGGTTTCAAACGGATTACATAAACTGGAAATATTTTTTTTTAAATTAAATTACTTCATTTAAAAGAAGAGAATTTCAGCTTCATAAAGATACATCTCTCGTATCTCTGTGACAAGTAATGACAGAGTTACAGTTCATTTTTCGGACGCGTTTCAGAATGGACCTCACTGAAAGAGAGAAGGCAAAACGCGCATCATGTTTATTTTTCTTTATTTGACGAAAAGCACAACACTTTGTTTTTATTGTGAGTACCCACCAAAAAAATAGACACTTAACAGGATCTAATGATGTACAACACTTATATGTAAGATCAAAATCAACAGAGTAATTTGATTCTCTTTTGCACTGATAAGGAAAAAATCGAGCTCGTCGCGACGGCGGACCCCAGAGGGTTAAAATGGAAAAATGCAGTTTTACAGATACTAGACACGTGACTTTCAAATGAAAGATTGGTATCAAAGAGCACACCCAGGTTCCTAACTGACGACGAAGACTTAACAGAGCAGCCATCAAGTGTTAGACAGTATTCTAGGTTATTACGTGTGGAAGTTTTTTGTCCAATAATTAGAATCTCTGTTTTTTCAGAATTTAGTAGTAGGAAATTACTAGTCATCCAATTTTTTTATATATTATATCAGCATTCCGTTAATTTTGTGAATTGGTAAGTTTCGTTAGGTTTTGAAGAAATATACAGCTGAGTATCATCGGCATAACAGTGAAAACTAATTCCATGTTCCCTAATGATATCTCCTAATGGTAGCATGTACAGAGTAAACAGCAATGGTCCTAGTACTGAGCCTTGTGGTACGCCATACTGAACTTGTGATCGATAAGACATATCTTCATCTACTGCTACAAACTGATAACGGTCAGATAAGTATGATTTATTTGTGAATTCAATTTTATTTAGTTTTAAATTGAGAAAATAAAAGTTCCAGGATTTTTTAAACATGTAGTTTATCTACAAATGTAAAAAAAAGAAAAGAAAAAAAAGCATAGAAAAAAGAGTGTTTGTTGGGGCAACATACCTGGAATCGCTTAGGGCCCCCAAATCACTAAGTCCGCCCCTGCAGAATTTCATGTGCAAACATGATGTTTAGGGCTAGTTGCAAAGTTTCATAAGTAATGTTTCTGATTGTTGAAGCAAACGTATTCAAAATATGCATTTAACAAATCCCATTGTTTACAAACGCAACAAACGAGTGGACGTTAAAAGACAAACACTGATAGGCCTAGAAAGCTAAGCTTTGGCTTACCTCTTTTCACCGCCTTCACCACACTGTGCTTCAGAACACGTTGTGTTGCACTTCCATTTAAGGAATAAACCCCAATGCCATAAACAAGTGTTAATGTATGTTAAAAAGTGAAACTATCATATTTTACCTCTTTTGTTAATACTATAAGTGTTATGAAGCAGCAGGAAGCAGGATCCAAGTGCAGCAGTGTTTTTATTAGATAAAGACTAGAACTTTGACATAAACTCAGACGACTAAGACAGCTTACCTGACAGTTTTCACAATCTTCACCACATTGCACTTCAAAATGGCTGTGCTTCTAGAATATTTGCATATCACACAACTAACAAATACGTAAAATTTTATGTCAGGTTTACTTATTTTTTATTTAGTTGTAATGTTAGTTGACGTGACTTACGATTTTTCATTCACTTTACACATTCACTTATGTAACCCTTCAGTTTATATTGTTGTGTTGCATGCACTAAGATAGTTAAGTAGAGCTTGAAATGCTATGAAATGTATGTTTTTTTAGTTTAATATATTTATCTTTATAGTAATGGTTGTTGGGCCAACACATATTTTTTTGTGTATGCCTGTATCTTGTCATATTGTTATAGCATACAGTAGCAAATACTTTCTAAAAGAGAGAACCTCGACCAGCTACGAGAGACTATGAACTTTCATAATAGCCTACTTTTCATAAAGTAACATTATATATATATATATATATATATTAGGGCTGTCAAACGATTAATCGCATCCAAAATAAAAGTTTGTGTTTACATAATATATGTGTGTGTACTGTGTATAATTATTTTGTATATAAATGCACACATGTATATATTTAAGAAAAATGTTATTTATATATAAAATATACATTATATATAGGCTACATTCAGTCTATATACAGTATATACATGCAAATATTTCTTAAATACACATGCATGTGTGGGTATTTATGTATTAAAAATAATTATACACAGTACACACACATATATTATGTAAACACAAACTTTTATTTTGGATGCGATTAATCGTGATTAATCGTTTGACAGCCCTAATATATATATATATATATATACAGTATATATATATATATATATATATATATATATATATTAGGGGTGTAACGATACACAAACCTGACGGTTCGGTTCGTCCCACGGTTTTGAGGTCTCGGTTCGGTTCGGTTCATTTCGGTGGGGGGGGGGGGGTTTAGAAAGCTAAAATTGCTTTTATTTTTTATTAAACAGTGCTTTAATGAACAAATTGTGTCCTTGTCTTTAAATTAATTCAATTACAAGTAAACGTTTCTCAAGGATAACAAAATTATCTGCTAATGCTGTAAACTACAGCCCTTACTTGCACATTACTATAACATTAAAGCTTAACAAGCCTAGAATTTTAGCCTAAATGATATAATAATAATCAACACTCAAATAACAAATTGTATGAAAACATGTAAACTGCACATAAGGCAATTTTTGCATTAACATGTTTTTACTCTAATTTGTTATTGTTATATAATAATTTACACAGTTGCTGTTATTTTCATGACAACTATTTTAAACATACATTAAATCAAGATATCATAAACAGGTTAAGTAAAATATAATATATAGGCTAATATATAGCATTTATTTAGTGAAAGAGTTAGCAAACCAGCAAGCTGTGGACACTGAATGACTTGCCTGAGGTAAATATAAAGCTATGTGAAAAACTAAGCGTTTTATTGACGTATTTCCGCTGTTGAAACACTGATTGAGTGTTTACACGAGTTATGATGCCTTTCAGTAAGTATACTGTATTTTTCAACATACCTTCGGGTGTCCATTCATGTTTATTCTGTAACTGAGGAAGAGATGATCGCGCTCCGCGCTGCCGCATGCATACAGTGATATCTGTCACGCCACATCTAAGAGCGCCAAAACGGCATTTATTGTTTGCATTTGGTGATCAAATAGACATAATTTGAAAGATTACACCTTGCTTATTATCAAAAGTAACAAAACACTGAGCTTATTGCGATTATATGTGGTTAATGGTGGTTAGGCAACAGCCCTGTATTCGTTGTGTACATAACACATGAGGTGCAATGAGCCGGGTCTGGGCGGGGCAGCAGGGGGCGGGGCGTGTTCGGTTCGCCATGAGAGTATCGCGATACGTATCGTGGGTGGTGTATCGCGGTTTTTCGGTTCGGTTCAAATATCGTTACACCCCTAATATATATATATATATGGCATTACTTTTAAAAGTAACTGGAGAGCAGGACGAGGTCGAGGGACGTGAGAGAATGGTGCGAGGCTGATGGCGTGATTAATGATGAACGACACCTGTGAGACGCACCGGTCTCGTATCTCTCACGTCCCTCCACCTCGACCTGCTCGCCACAGTAACATTCCTATCACTGATTATCATTATCTCTTAAATATATTAGTTAAATAACTCACAGCAATTATTTGAAGTATAAAGCACATTTTAAACTCTTTCACAGTGGTATTAACCTCTTAAATGTCACACCCCCTTTTTTGAATAAACATTGGAATGCACAATCCAAACTTAAATGGTTGTAATTCAAGAATACGTTGGAATATAGATGTAAGATTGGTCTTGTTTTAAAGAAGACATTTTTGGCAGATTGTTGTAAGAGGTTAAATAAATTAAGAAAGTGAAACAGAAAAAAGCTATAAAAGTTTAAGTTTATGAAAATGTAAAAATTTAATTATTCATATTTTATATAAAATATATTTTTTCAAAACCTGGTCAGAGAAATTATCAGATTACATTATCTAGTTTTGTCTGATTTTCTGGTATGGCAGGGGGAGAGGAAAAAGAGACGAGTCCATTCTTGAAAAGAGAGCAGATGTACACTGACCATTAACAACGGTGATTCAGTGGTCCCTCTGGCCTTTTTGAAAGCTGGTCTTCTCTTCGGCACAGCTGGGCTTGGTACATTGCTAAAGATCGTTTAGCAAACACTGAAAGATCCAGGGCAGTCTGCATACCCCTCTGTAATTATCACCCCATATGTGGCTGCATGTGGTGGATCGGCTCCAGATAAAGGACTGGTGGGATATATCCACACCTGCAACCACCTTTTGGCCTGTTGAAGCTCCAGTCAGTATGGCTTTGATTTTCTGGATAAAAAAAAACAAACAAACTGTATGGCTAGAATTGCTTCTCATTTATGAAAGTAAGATGAGTAAGATAAGTATCCGTCAGGGCTTGAGAAAGGTGACTTTAGTTTGTGTGATAAGGTCAGTTGAGCTGAGCTGAATTGAATTTGCTGGACCGTTTGTTTTAAATGCTTCTGATATATTAGCACTGCAATGTTATCCGCTCATCAGGTGCTGTCTTGAAATGAAGTTTTATGTAAACAAAGTTCGGGAGGAGCATGTTCAGGTAATCATCCAATCAGCGCAAGAAGAAGCCAGTATAAATAAAGCCTTCCCTTACCTCCTGTCTCATGACTAATTTCTCAGCATCTGACTCCGCCTCCGTGCAGTCATGTCCGAGTTAGAGCTCTTCCCCTCCGACGACGAATCTTTCATCACGGAGTCACCTCAACCGCAAAATGCAGATCCAGCAACCCTTCCTTCTCCAGCAGCCAACAGCAACATCGAGCCTCCATCCTCAACCAGGGGACGTCGGCCCTCCAGATCCTCTCCGCATACTCCAAGGCGCCGAAGACTCCCCTCACCACCGCCAGCGAGGAGCTCACCATCTTCATCATCTTCCTCCGCGCCTTCCCACCTTCCAGCTCCCCCTAACATCCCTCCCATAGGGAAGTGGACAGTTAAGGGGCTAAGACAAGCCCTAATTAATTCTGATGCAAATTTCTCCCGCAGGATGAAAAAAGCAGAATTATTTAATTTATATGTCACCTTACAATCTTCTCACCTTTCTGTTTCAGCTCCAATTCCTTCGGCTCGAACGAGCAAGGCTCGCCGGGCCCCGATCGCTCGTCCCGCAGTACCTCCTTCCTCACTTGCAGCGCTAGGCTCCGCCCCCGCGCCACGGCGTCACAGACCTTCCGCTAGCCTGGGCCGCGCCCCGGAACCAGTCACGGATGGGCGCCAACCTCCTCCAGGTCAACTCCCCTCCTCAGCCCCTCCCATCGTGGTACCTCACACTCTAGATCCTGGCAGTTCCACTTTCTTACACGATCCCCAAACGTTTTTCTTCCCTTCTACATCTTTCAGTTTTCCTCCTTCCCAAGCGTCAGGTGCTTACCCTAACGTGAGGATGCCTCCGTTAGCCGGTCAATCGCCGGCGCATTTCTTTCCCCTTCCACACTATGCTCTTCCTATTCCTCCTCCTCCACCTAACCCGGGGGCCGATCTCCGCGTGAGGATGCCTCCGCAAACGGCCACAGCCCCGATTTCCCATCCCTTTAACCCTCTCCAAGTGCGTTCTCCTTTCTCTCTCTTCTCAGCCACTCCTCAACCAGCCCCTCCGAATGCAGTAGCATCTGAACCTCCTCCAGTGACGAACAACATCAGAGCTCAAATCCTAGCAGGTGCAGATGTTGATTTGGGTTCTCTCCTGTCCTTGTTTCCTCCGGCTGAGTCCAATCGCCAAGTAGACTGCGGCGACATTTCAGTCACTCTAAAAAATAACTCACAGGTTACATCACGTTCATTGTCACTAGCCGAATTCTGTATTGCCTTCAGCCGTTATACAGAAATCATATGCTCGTCTTTTCCCCATAGACGGCGCGAGCTGAACGACTATCTGTCTATCATAGCGTTGTCTTACGGGGGTAGTCATTTTTATACTTACCACAAGCTGTTTTCCGCAAAATGCGCCGTCCGCGTTTCCCAATGGAATCAGTGTCCCTATTGGGGAGCGTTGGACACCGATCTCCATAACCGAGTCTTCCTCGGGTGCAGAAATATCTCCTGCGCAATCTGCAGATCCACAATCCATGCCACCACGGCATGCCCCCAAATTAATCCGTCGATCCCTCCCTGCCCAGAGCAGAATGCCATAAAATCCACAAGTTACGTTCCGCGTCACGCAAGAGAAGATTTTTCAATCAGAGCACCATACTCGGCACCCGATAGACAAGTTTGTAGGAACTTCAACGAAGGGAGATGCCCAAGACAACGCTGTCGTTTTCTCCACGTCTGCGATTTCTGCGGCGGCGCATACGCCCGCGTGATATGCCCAGTCAAAAAATCTGTCAATAAAAATGCAAAAAACTATCTCTCGACTCCTGTGAATGTTTTCCGTCTAGCCTGAAGAATTATCACACCACCCAGATGCCAACTTCACAAATTATTTACTGACAGGTCTCAATCAAGGCTTTAAACCCGGTGTAGAAAGCCATCCCACGCAAAATATTATCTGCGCTAACCTTCAGTCCGCCTTAGCAGAGCCCGGAGTAGTAGATAAGCTAATTAAAAAAGAAATTGAATCCGGTTTCATGATCGGTCCATTCGAGGCCCCCCCGTTCGACAAATTTCGCATCAGCCCCATAGGCGTGGCTACCAGGAAATTCTCTGGAAAAAAGCGGCTGATAATCGACCTTTCAGCCCCCCATAATTCTCCATATCCGAGCATCAATAGTCTCATCCCTCTCGAAGAGTATTCTCTTAACTATCATGATATCGAACAAGCCATAACCATGATTAAAATAGCTGGACGAGGTGCATGGCTTGCAAAAGTAGATATCTCCTCTGCTTTTAAAGTAATGCCAATCCACCCCGATTCATGGCACTTATTCGGCGTAAACTGGCAGAAAAAGTATTATTTCGCCGTGCGCTTAACTTTCGGCTGCAAAAGCAGCCCAAAAATCTTCGACACTCTCTCTGAAGCCATATGTTGGATCCTTTCCAATAATTATGCAATTCCTCATCTTCTCCATCTGCTCGACGATTTCCTAATAATTTCACCTCACGACATCATCCCCGAGGCTCACCTCCTCATAGTGAAAAAAGTTTTCGCCGAACTAGGGATTCCGGTAGCCCACGAGAAAACATCGGGTCCAACTACATCCATCGAGTTGTTGGGCATCAATCTGGACTCAGCAAAATTCCAGGCCTCACTGCCTAAGGAAAAAATCGATCGCATCATTTTAATCGCATCCAATTTTACAGACAGCTCAGACTGTTCAAAACGCGAACTTCTCTCGCTGCTGGGCCACCTAACTTATGCGATGCGCATTATTCCACAGGGCCGACCCTTTATCGCGCATCTCCTAGCCCTCTCTTCATCCGTTCATGGGCTGGAAAATCGGATCATCCTTTCCGACGAGTCAAAAAACGAGCTAAAATTATGGATTAATTTCCTCAATCAGTGGAACGGCTTAACTTTTTTTTACGACGACTTTATCTCTCTCCCCCTCGATATCAAACTGTTCACAGACGCAGCTCCCTCGATCGGCTTCGGCGGCTATTACCAAGGACGCTGGTTCGCGTCTCCCTGGCCCCCTCAGCTCCTGGACACACCCCAGTCTTCAGCCTCCTCTGCCCTTTTCGAGCTCTACCCAATCGTCGTCGCAGCTTCCCTATGGGGGAAAGAATGGTCAACCAAAAGCATCCAAATCCATTGCGACAACGAAGCAACTGTACACTGTATCAACAAAGGTCGTTCTCGCTCACCCGCGCTTATGCCACTCCTCAGACGCCTCATATGGATCTCCGCATGCGACCAGTTCTTAATAACTGCAAATCACGTTCCAGGGGCTCAAAATCAAATCGCTGACTCTCTCTCCCGTTTCTCTTTTCAGAAGTTCAGGATGCTGGCACCAGAAGCAGACCCCACTCCAACTCCAGTACCTCCTTATTTTCAGCTGATCTTCCCATAAACCATCCGCTAAAATCCCTCCTGGACACGTCCATCGAATCCATCCTCCAAGCCGTCTCTCCCAGAACCCTGCAAACTTATTACACCGCGTGGAAATCGTTCAAATCATTCCACCTCTCTCACAACCTGTCGTTTCCCGAATTTTCTCTTTTAACAGTTACTTCATTCATATCTCATCTTCATAGTATTAAAGGTCTCCAAGCCGGATCCATTAAAAGCTATCTAAGCGGCATTCAATTCTTCCATAAATTAATCCACGGTAAACCTACACCTGCAATAAATAACTCCCAAACGTCCCTTCTAGTTAAAGGAATCCAAAGATCCCGCCCCACGCGCCCAAATACCAGACAACCAATCACAATCGATATACTCACCAGATGCATCTCATCACTCCGTCTTGGATACCACTCCATCAACACTGCATATACATTAGAAGCTATGTTCATCCTAGCATTCTTCGGTTTCCTCCGCTGTTCCGAACTGACCATTACTTCCTTATTCGACCCAAATATCCATCCCTCCATTTCAGACCTCCAGATCGTAGATAATGAAACCATATCATTTTTCATTAAACAAAGCAAAACGGACAGAGATAAAAGAGGTCACTTCGTTTATATTTTCAATCTACAAACTCCCATCCAACCGTACCATGCACTTTTTAATTACCTGCAGTATAAACTTTCCTCGTCCAAATCCCCACTCGACCCTCTTTTCACTAACGACTCCAATCATCCAGCGACGAGATTCTGGTTCCAAAAGCATCTTAAAGCAGTCCTCATCAAATCCGGCGTCTCAGCAGAGCATTTCTCTAGCCACTCATTCCGCATCGGAGCAGCTACCACAGCCGCTCAAAAAGGTCTCTCCCAACAACAAATCAAAACCCTCGGTCGCTGGTCATCGAATGCCTTCAAAACCTATATTAGGTCTAGCCGGTTTTTCATCAGAAATGCTCACCAAGCCCTAACTAATTAATTAATTATAATTATCACCTGCTGCGCCTCATTTCAGTTACATCCGTTTTACACCAAACCTTCCGATTACATCTGGGCTCGCCGCTTGCACACTTGCTTAATATTCATAGTGTACGTTTTTCAATCATATGCAGACTCCCCCGTTCGCATGCAGCGATGACTCACCCGTTCGAAGGCCGGGTTCCGTCCCCCTTCCAAAACGCTGGTTGAACCCTCCCGTTCGAATTGCAGTGAGAGTCTGCCCGTCTTAGTCGTCGCCGGACGACCGCGCTCGTGTCGCCAGGCGGGCTCCCCATTCGTCGGGATGTGAGGGGTCTTTCCCGTGCCCCAGCCCCCCTTCGAAGCGCCGGTCGAGCCCTCCCGACCGAGTCCAGCGGGCGCCCTCCGTCCAACCTGGCGAGGCTTACCCGTCCGATGCCGTGAGCATATAAGTTCCCGTCGGACGCTGCGAGAGCCCTCCCGGGTGAACGGTTAAACTCGTCCACAAATTCACGCTCGCATAATTCTTGCGTCAGCGAGCTGTCAGTTCAACTGCAGAATGGGCTTATCCGTCCGATGCCGTGAGCATCCAAGTTCCCGTCGGTCGTTGCGAGAGCCTTCCCAGTCGAACTGGCAAGCTCGTTCCTTGGTAAATACATACCCTTCACTTTTTGGGGGGTTAAATTCTACGCTCGCTGTCCTCCGTTTATCTGGCATTTTGGGGAGTACTCTGGGGTCGGGCCGAATTCTGAGCTCGGAGCCCTCCCCCCGGACAGCAAGCCAAATACGCATTATAATATTACATCAGATTTCATTAACATGTAAACTTGTGAAATGAAGTTTTATGTAAACAAAGTTCGGGAGGAGCATGTTCAGGTAATCATCCAATCAGCGCAAGAAGAAGCCAGTATAAATAAAGCCTTCCCTTACCTCCTGTCTCATGACTAATTTCTCAGCATCCCACCACCACCCCTTCACCCCACATTCGGCTGGGTCCGCTCATAGTTACCTATGATCTCTAAGGTTATGGGGGGAGTACTCTGGGGTCGGGCCGAATTCTGAGCTCGGAGCCCTCCCCCCGGACAGCAAGCCAAATACGCATTATAATATTACATCAGATTTCATTAACATGTAAACTCGTGAAACAGCCATTGTAACAGATTAGGAACCATAGAGGGGACTAAACACAAATCTGGCAAGTTTTCAGCTCAAAACAGCTGGAAATCCAAAATGCAATATTTAAAATGCTGCAAAACTGTCTTGCCCTACACAGTGATCTTGTTATTGTCGTTTTGCAGTGTAAATTGAATGTGGCTTAAGCTGAGTGATGGACCACAGCAAGACAAATCTCTCCTCCTCTAAAAAGTGCTGACTTTCTGGCAAAGTGTTGCGCAAAAAGCTGGGGAGCAAAAGAAAGGATAGAGGGGAATAAATGGTAATGGATTCTCAAAGTGGAGAGCCTTTACAGTGACAGCATGCAAATGAATGGTGAAGAAATAATCCACGCGGTGTTATTGAGCTCCAGGCTGATAGAGAGAGTAAGTAATAAGAAAGGTTCTCTCTTTCCGAATTCACTGCTGAGCCTCAGTAATGTGGGTCTGGTAATTAGATATTGATTCCCTCTGCCGATGAGTATTCTGAAATGTTGTCGTCTACCCTGATAGCTGGAATACATAAAAGTCTGAACACATCTTGTTAATGACCCCGGCACAACCTAATCATAGTTGTGTGAGCTCTGTGTGCAGTCTTTGATAAATAATTATAGAACTTTCATGGAGAAGGGGGGCAATTGGTGACTTGTAACCTTTTTTTGAAAGAAAGATCCATAATTCAGATGGCTTCCGATGAGAGGGGACATTAATGTATCATCTTAGCGCTTCATTATTTTGGCTAAGGCTGGCTGTAGGAATTATCTGCGCAAAAAGTGTATTGGAATGAGCAAGGGATTTAGCCTTAGAGAAAATGTGGCATCCTTTGAGTTATGACTTGTTCAAATTGCCCATCTCTGAGGTTTGTGACTATTATATCTCAGTCAACTCCTCACAGATTTGTAATAATCAATAACAGTACTTCTTGAGTCGTCTGCAGAATCTGTGATCTGCCACATTTTTTAATTATTTATTTTTTTAATAGATCTTTCTTTAATAGAGGCTTCCTTATATGATACATGTCTCTCCCAAGAAAGTATGAAACCAGCGTGATACTTGGATCGGATTTAATATATGCATATTCAAATTTGATACATAATGATTAGTTAAGAGACACACTATCCAATAATCATGCTTTCATGTAAAATTGGCAAAACACATCTTTATGTGCCATAATTGAACATATGAGATTTGAAAGCTGTGGCAGAGGAGAAAAATATCACTGAATAATTTTTAAAAAAATCATACGATAAGAATCATATGATAAGGTTAACAAATTCGGTGTTCTGTCCATTATGGGAAGCTTAAGCTAGAGCTCTATATTCCCTCCTGGACTAAAGTTAGAAATATAAATATAAATAAATAGATAAGCAGCCAATTACTGTATCCTTAAAATAGGATTGGCATGCATGATTAGATACTCCTCCCAAACTTGGAACTTTGGAACTTCATTAAATTGTCCTCATGTCCGCAAGGATATGACTTTATAAAACTTACAGCACATTACAGTTGATTATTTATCACTTATTATTTTTCACTTTCATTAGGGTTAGGGAAACAATAATATCATTATTCTGCTAAACTTCTCCTTTTGTTTTCCAGAAATGGAAAAAGTCCTACAGATTTAGAACAGCATAAGTAAAGAGTGATAAACTCTTCATTTATTATTATTATTATTATTATGTTATGTCTGTATGATTTTACAGTACACTAGGAAAGTATTTACAGGCTTTGGTCCACCAGCACTTGTAAACTCTTTACAGATTCAGTTAAATTGTGAGAGATGTTTGGCCTAGTTTGGGGAACACAAAACTTGAAACACAGATCTCCCTAAACAGCTCAGAACCCCGCAGAGGCCAATTTCAAGAGAAGCAACATAGATTAAGATTTATGTTTTTGGTTGAGAAAAAAAGAAGTGTAGAAAACTCTAACAAGAGTCTCAATTGGTTCTCTGAATAGTGCAGCAGTCTTCAAATCTGAATGAAGCCCCATGTGTCCATGGGAATCAAATTTGAGCAGCAAGAATAGGCCTTGTAGCAAAAGCATGTGTAGCCAATAGAAAAAGAAGGAAAAAAATGTACCTTAAGTAGCCTAATAGATGTGGTTACATGTCTTACATTTTAAAACAGTAAGCTAATTATAATTGTTTAATTGCAATTATAATATTGACGGCCAGATTTACTAACAGCCTGCACGCAGTGAAATACATTTCCACTCCCATCTGCACTTTTATGGGATGGCGGTCTCATGCTAATTTGCCCATAATATTATACATATATACGTATATTATGCCGAGCAGCGCATGATCACCTGGGCCGATTTGTGGAGCTCTGAACCACTATGCATCAAGTTCCTCATCAGTCGGTGTACGATCTTCTACCTAGCCCATCCAACCTACACCGCTGGGGCTTGGTAAACTCACCAGCAAGCCAACTGTGCCAAAGGAGTGGCACACTGGAGCATATCCTCAGCTGCTGTCCAAAGGCTTTGGGGGATGGGGGGTATCGATGGCGACATGACCAGGTCCTCAGGGCTCTGGCAGATACAATCACCGCAGCAATTCAGTGCAGTAAGAGTCAGCATCCCTCCAAGCAAACCATCTCCTTTGTCAGAGCTGGGGAGAAGGCTCATCAGCAGCCACGCTCCCCAGGCGGGCTCATCGCCAATGCAAGAGACTGGCACCTTGAAGTGGACCTGGGAAGGCAGCTCAAATTCCCGAATCACATCACGGCCACTTCACTCCGCCCAGACGTGGTGATAACATCGGAGTCGACCAGGCAGGTGGTCATAGTGGAGCTTAATGTCTCCTGGGAATACAGATTGGAGGAGGCCAAAGAGTGCAAGAGAGTCAAGTATGCGGAGCTGGTGGAGGAGTGCAGGAGCGGCGGCTGGAAAGCATGCAGTGAGCCAGTGGAGGTCGGTTGCCGGGGCTTTGCAGGACAGTTGTTGCTCTGAATACTCAAACTTAAAGGAGTTAAAGGACAACTGTGCAGGCGATACATAAAGAACATCTCTGAGGCTGCCAAAAAAGCCTCACAATGGCTGTGGATCCGGAGGGGGGATCTGTGGAGTAGCATGCCACTTGGACACAGGCCGGGGACTGATCACCCCCAGCAGGGTCACCCGGGCGAGGGTGTCTGATGATTAAAGACCTGAAACACCTGTTGACCCCGGGTTCATCACTGATTACGTGTCCAAGTAGCACCAGAAAGTGTATGTTAGAACTATGTAAGCAGTAATTGAGTAGAGAATGTTGCTAAGGAAATTCTTTTTTTTTTTATATATTTGTATTTATTTATTTAACTGCTTGAGAGGCACGGTCCCACATGTGGGATTAGTAATTCTGTGCCCGTGGGAGTACCAACCCACATATGGGATTTTATGTACAGTGACCTCAGACACTGCCTGTCACGAACCCCCGGTCTTGATCCTGGCTTTCTTGCTGCTCTGAGATTGCAGGTGGGCGTGGTCTCCAATGCTTCTGTCTACTCACCTAAGGCTCATCACGACAATCAAGCACACCTGTTCTACATCATGCAATCTACTCTCTTATAAAAGCCAGATCAACTTTCCAGTCCCCGCTGGATCGTTGTACCACTCAATACGAGTACACGCCCGCCTACCTTTGTCCTGAACGCATGGGCGTAGGTTTGGTCTCAGCTTTGGTGGGGACATCCCCCCCCCAGCCGGGAATTATTTTGTTGTAAGATAAGTAACAGTGCTTTAATGGTGATTTCCTTTGTCATTTCTATTGTTCTCAATTGTTAGTCGTTGGATAAAAAGTGTTTGCTAAATGAATAAATGTAAATCTGTTGTGGTTTGATGCTGTCTTTCCTGCATACAAAATGGTTAATTAATTTTGTAGTCTATCCTATGGCTAGCAAGTTTAACCCTCCTACCAGATATTGTTATTTTGGATATTATCAATCAAATAATGATTTATTATATTTGAATAACCAACAGTGTTAACTTTTGCCTTTTTAACATTGCCAACATGTTTTTCCAGCACATGTGTCTAAGCAAGTAGGCTACACTCACAAATACATTACATAAACAGAATGTAGAAACGAAAAATGTCTCAGATCCACTGTTTATGACGGCAAGATTCTAAGTTAAGGTAGGCTAATTAACATTCAGTGACTTGCTAACGTAGCATTCTATCATGATAGTGCGACTTCTATGAGTCTATCTGTGCTGCACACCCCTAATTAATGCTCCTAACCTTGAAAGATTGCAGAAGCTTCAAGCTAGGTTTAACTGTAACAATATCCTGGGTAACCAGGATCACCAGTTAATACTATTTTCCACTAGAATCTGCATTTGAAAGCCTGGTCAGTCACTACTACTGCTAGTTATTTTTGCCTACTTACAATCTGCTTTATGAAAAAGCTTCGTATGTCCCCTTTCTTCTTCTTGGGTGACATAGCTGATCTACAAAGTACAAAAAGGGGCAAAAAACCGGAATATTAAAATATTTTACTCTGGCCTTTGTATATGGCACGCAGAGACAGCCCTGGGCTGGTAACTTACCGTCGGCGTCGTCACGCGCGCACACACACACACCACCCGCTCGCTCGCTGCCAGTGAGTGCAAGCACAAAAAGTAGTCCCGGCCCGCGCGTGTAGCCTGCCTGTCAGATACCCCGCCGCCAATCAAATTACGGCGTATCTTGTACTGTCGTCGTCCTGGCCGTTGGAATCGATCCAAATGGCAGCGCAAAGATCCAAATGCAGCGCAAATATCAAAATAGCAGTTCAAAGGAGCTTGCTAAATATTGGTGGGGACAAATTTGTCATCTCAAAATATTGATTGGGACTAGTACCTAGCGTCCCCCCCTAAACCTACGCCCTTGCCTGAACGTTCTGTATTTTGTGGAATTGAGAGCTAACTCGTTTTTCCCTGTCTTGACTGCAGAGTTCCAGCCTGAACCTCAGATCATTCACCAGCACCATGGAACACGGAGCACTGGAACCCGGACAAGCCATCTGTCCAACCAGAACATTTACTGCTCAGTTCACATCTCTGTTTGCACTTGTTGTTAATAAATTCACCTTTAATTGAACTGAGACTCTGGTCTGCGTTTGAGTTCTGGCCCCCGGATCTGACACTGCCATATTCAAATGTGCGTTCACTCTTTGTCTGGCGCTGAGCCAAAGACAAAGACTGCATAATGTTAACACAACTACATAATGTTAATTTTAGGTTTCAGACATTTAAATAAAAAAGTACTAGCAAAACAATACATTTATAGTTTGTAAAATACACACTAATGTTTTTGGAAGTGACAATAACGATTTATTCAATTATAATTTGACAACGTGTTTTATTCATATCAGATACACATTGTGTTGGTAACTATAAAGTTCACTCTATTCTCCCAGTTCACTGGCCACTTACTTTCATGTATTTCATGAGAAATGGGTGAATTTACGTGTTGTAAAAAAATCCAATAGATATGATTCTCTGAATGGCGGTGCAAACTAACATGGTGGCACCCATTATGCATTATAGATCAACTAACAATATCTGTTATGTAGCAGCTGAAGCAGAGGCAAAAGCAGGATCCACGTGCAGCAGTGTTTTATAAAAAAAAAAAAAACTAAAAACAAATAAAGACTTGGTAACCAGACTCAGGAACAGGACAGCGTGCATACAGCATTACAACAATACAAGAACTCACAAAGACTGGACTGAAACACAGGGCTTAAATACAGGGGCAAACGATCTAAACAGGATAACAAGGGGGCGTGGTTAACGGGAAACACCTGGGAAGACTAATAGACAGACAGGGAACCACTAAACCAACACATTCTCATCCCAAGGCGTCATCTAACTGACACTTTTGACCATGCGTCAACATGCCGACGTACATGGTACCCTTTAAGCGTCAATATGAGACGCTCATCCTCGGGCGTCATCTAACTGACGCTTTTGACCATGCGTCTAAATCCGACGGACATGGCACCCTTTAGCGTCAGTTAGATGACGCTTCCGTTATGGGTAGGTTTAGGTCTGGGGTAGGGTTAGGGTTAGACCACTAGGAGGCGCGTCTCATATTGACGCTTAAGGGGTACCATGTGCGTCGGCATGTTGACGCATGGTCAAAAGCGTCAGTTAGATGACGCCTTGGGATGAGAACGGGCTGACTAAACATGACAAGACAAACCCACACCGTGACAATATCATTAAAAAGGTTTTTACGACAAAACACATTCACTTACACACATTTGAGAATCGGAATATCAGATAGTTAACAAGTTTGTTAATATTTGAATAAAAAGGAAAAAAACTAAATAAAAGCGATACGTCTGTCATACAGCGCTATTGTGGCTGCGGCGTGTCACATGACAAGCATGACACATCGTAATGGAAATAATAAGTTGATGCGTTCTAAAATAACAATCGCCTTAACAAAATCTGGGGGGGGGGGGGGGGGTCTGCTAGAATATTTTACACTTACGTGTGACAGGGTTAAATATTAACTTTGCATTCAGAAGGGTAATAAGCTGAAGGACACAAATGTACAGATCTTATACTCTCAGTAATCATCATGAATCAACATCCTTCAGCCTTGCTACACTTCAGCAGTCCCCCAGCAGCACTGACAAATCTAAAAAATAAAACGAACTAGACAAGCCAGGACTTTTGCATATGGTGATTTAAATAGCCCTAAAGTCAGCAATCTGTCTGTCTCAATGGTCCTCTGCTTTGGGACTTAAATAGGGCTGGGTGGTCAGGAAAGGCAATGAAGACTTTGTATAGCCCTTACAACAGCCAACACATTCATAACATGATCCCCCAATATGTTTTCCCTCAAATTCAAGGTTGTTAAAGTCCCCCTGTAGTAAACAATTTTATCGATTACCAAAATTACATATTTGAATGTATTTTCCTGTGAAAATAATGTATTGCCTTAACTCTTTCCCTGCCAGCATTTAAAAAAAAAAAAAAAGTTGCTAGACACCGGCAGCATTTTTGATCGTTTTCACAAAATTTTCATGGCCCCCATAATATTTTGTTGAATATCTGAACATGCAATATATCAAAAAGAACAAAGCATTTGCTTTAAAAAAAACAAAACAAAAAAACCGTTTTATTTTAGCTTAATCCTTTAGGCGCCAGAGGTTTTTTCCAAAAACGTTCGATTTTGACATCTTAATTTCAAAAGGCTATATCTTAAAAGTGATTACAGAAAGAGACTTTCTGTAAATTATAGAAATATTAAGGATGACCCAAAGTTTATGTAGGGATTACATTTTCCCATCTAATTAGCATATTATGACGTCATATGGTGGCGGCAATCTTGGATTAAAAGTCACATGTTTAAATGATAAAATGCAGCACTTCTTTCCCCCAAAAAGTCCATCAACTTCTGTATGCTATATTGCACAATACTGAATGCTCAGGTATATAGTAAGTAGTAAACAAACTGTGTAAATCGTTACAAATAAATGGTAGAAACAAACCGAATGCATGTAGTGGTTGGCCTTTTGCTCTAGAGATTTTCCCTTTACTAAATACAGGCACTCTGATTCCATGTATGGGGCACATATATATTATTCATATGACACACAAACACAAGTAGACAAGACCTGTTTAGTTCAAAAGCTCACTCGCCACGGCAAGGCACAGATCATGAGTGAGATGATTCGAGCAGCGAGGCCAGATCTGCCTCGCGCACAACTCGGACTATTGTCATTGTCATTGAGACTCCCCACCCTGCCTCCACGTTGCCCCCTAACTGTCCTATGAATACTTCGACCTCGTCTAACATACCCAGTGGTATTAGACAAAGTCTCCACCACAATACTGTCGCCGCGATTGCGGAGAGGCTCTGATAAAATGGCTCACTCGCACACTAGCTCCGCTTTTGATCGCACTGATTCAATGCGCTCTAACTCGAACATTTTGTATAGAAGCATGACGTTTTTTTGAGTCGGGGATGAAGTATGACATGTCTGCCATCCAGTGGAGGGGAGGTCGAACGAAATTTGACACCCAATTTGACAATTTATCAACACTTGGGGAATGTGGGTAAGTTTCATAAAAAAATTTGAGGGAAACTCTTGGTTCCATTTCGATACGGTTCACACGCATTGTGGTAGTTCACTAATGCTTATGGGGAAAACTCCTTTTGCATTTCAGCCTGACGAAAGGGGCGGGGATGGCTGCCTATATAAGCCATGCAGAAATGCCGAATTGTCCGAATCTTTCTCCTTCCGCGCGAAGATCATATTGCTGCTCTGAAGAAGACTGAAGCCTCTCTCTTGCCTCTTCTCGCCATCGAACAAGCCTCACAGTGGAACAAGACATTCTCTGCATGCAAGCAGACGATTTGCAAGCAAGCTGATTAAAATTGAGCTCTGCAAGAAAGATGATTTAGCGTCTCCCCTGCGGCCATCCGGCGACTAAATAAAGGAGCAAATTTTAGCGAAATTATTGCAAATGTCACCCTCTAGATGAGCATTCTGTGTGTGCCGGAAGCGAGGCTGTACCGTGGTGGCGCTTCGGGACTCCAGCTGCCTGCACTGCGAGAAGCTGAACCTTGCAATGCTGTGCGCCCGATCGCACTCTTCAGCGAGCCTGACGCTCCCTCATCTCCTTCCCCTCTCGAGCCGAGGCAAAAGAGGAGGTGAAGCCGCCAGGCCTTGGTCCCTTGGAAATCACCCTGCTTTTACCAGAATGGGGGAACGCTGGGCTCAGTTTCCTGGAGGAAAGTGATCATGACACACTCCTCCAAGATGGGCTGAGGTGACCAGCGCTTTGAAATGATGGCCGTGATTCTGGCCACTCAAGGAGTTCCAGCCGGAACAAAGGGGTCAACATGTCCTGGTCCGCTTGGAAAACAGGACGGTTGTTGCCTTTATAAACCACCAAGGAGGTATCAGGTCTCGCCCCCGCCAGGAACCATCTTTTCCTATTTGCCTAGAGGAACCCCCGCTCAGTGAGGGCAGTTCACGTGCCGGGCTCCTCAAACGAAGGAGCCGACATGCTGTCACGCGACATCCCCTTTTTTTATGATTGGTTGATAGACAAAAGTTAATGAATATGTAAAAACTATGTCAGTTGTTTGCTATTGAAACTTTCCAAAAGTAAAAAAAAAAAATACAAAGCTCTGAAATAGTTAGATAGGCTTGCAGAGAACGAGCAGGCACCTCACCCACTCTGTTCTGTCAAGGCCCTTAGAGTGTATATTGAGCTGTTTGTCAGCTTCGGAGGCCGCACCAAGGGGCTGCCAGTTTCGAAGCAAAGGGTTTCCAGATGGATTGTTGATGTTATAACGCTGGCTCACAAGTACATAGACTTGACCTATCCTCTTGGGGTTAGGGCCCACTCCAAAAGAGGTGTGGCCTCCTCTTGGGCGTGGTCCAGCGGAATCTCTATCACAGATATCTGTGCGGCAGCTGGCTGGTCCTCACTGTTCACTTTCATCAGATTTTACAACCTGGACATCCCTGCTCTTCAAGCACGGGTGTTGTCAGTCTAAGTTTTTATGTACTATGAAGTCAGGCTCCGACCACTGTCCGCGAAAAAGATTACTGTAAGGAATGAAAGGATGCCATATGGAAGGGTAGTCCGAGATATATGCCGTCATCAGCACCACAGCTGATAAATAACACAAATTATTCACAATTTATTTGGTCATCTTTTTTTCCTACAAATACAAAAGCAACAGTTTTTGGCATCTTCACCCACGTTAGCCACCTCCTGCTCTTCATGGCTTGACGCCAGCAGAGCACTGGCTGCTGGATCAGAAGAAGTAAGAGATAATACATCATCTTCCAGCAACTCACTCTCGTCAGCCGCTGAGGGGTGAGAGAGATTTACACCTCTATCAAACTCCTCAGCAAGCTCCATCTGAGATCCCCATGATCTCAGTCTCCTTTCCGCCTCAGCTTGAGCAGGACCCGTGCCGCAGGGCGCAGATGACTATCCCTCTTCCCTCGAGAAATTGGAAACTCAATTGGAAACGCTCGCAACCGATTGGCGGCTGACTTAAAGCAATGCATGCCGGTTAGAAATTTTGTCCGACTTAATACAGCGCCGACGCCACGTGACTGTGCCGTATGCCATCAAAGTACCGAGAGAGCTTCTCAAGAGCGGCTGCACAAGCTCTGATGACGACACAGCTGTTACACGATTGGCCGGATTCAACGCATGACAACAATCACGTGTTTCGTGTTTATTCTGACACCTATAGTTCCACTAATGCTCACAAATCAGTTATTTATAACTGTAAACACTCTTTTCATGTAGTTGCAATGTTATATTTTGTCATGTTTATCAAAATAAAACTAATTAAAAAACATAGACTCCACTTCATTGATAGTAGCCTAGCTATAGGCTTATGTTGAACTTTATTCTTGTTCAACCAGCCACTGTATGAAGCAGTATAAAGTATTGAAAAATAATGTCTCTGAAACATCTGTGTATTTGGCAAATATATCATTTTCTTCACTTCTGCTGTGGTAAAGTATGCAAACACCACGTGAGCGGTCACTAGGGGAACCAGAAAGTGTCCGACTTCACGTCTCCGTTTTCAGCTCCTCCACGCCTGCACGCGGCAACTCTCGCTGATCGGTTACATCCAGCTGCAGCCGATGTTGAACACACCGAATGAGAACACTCATAAGCCATGTGTTCACACAAAACACGACAACATGAAAGCCCACAGCAAGTGTAAAACACAAGCTGTGTGCTACACAGCACAAGACAAAACATAACATGAAAGTAAGCAGCCGATGTAAACACGAACCGCATGCTACACAGAACACAACAACACACACGGACAGAAGAGCGCACGCCCCAAGCGAACTCGAAACTGCACGCTCACACAACAAGACAGAGCGCACGAGAACGAGCGTAAGCTCATCCTGTGTTCACAACAGAATACAAACACGCGGAGCATGAGAGTCCGAATCCCGACACAGAACCGAAGCCAAACTAGACCGAAGTGCCGGGATCCTAAGACTACGCCCCACACATGAAACAAGCCACACAGAAAAGAGCGCACAGCTCGAGCATGCTAAAAAACCACGCACTCAGACAAAGACAAGACAAAACGGGCATCATTGCTCTGTCACAAAACCAAGAAATAAACTGGCACCAACAACCATGCCACGCTCAAACTTGCTTAAATCACCTTTCTTTCCCTTTCTCACATTCAGTTTGGAGTTCAGGAGATTGTCTTGACCAGGACCACACCCCTAAATGCATTGAAGCAACTGCCATGTGATTGGTTGATTAAATAATTGCATTAATGAGAAATTGAACAGGTGTTCCTAATAATCCTTTAGGTGAGTGTATATATTGAGAGACATGGCGAGCGAACAGCTCTATAGAAAGTGTGTTCAACCCTGCACGCGCTATCTAACGGGCAAGGATACACACGATCTATGTGTTGTTTGTTTGGGAGTTCAGCATGCCCAGTCAGCTCTCGAGGGAGCTGATTGCGAGCATTGCGAGCGTTTTCCCCTTAGAACGCTCCGCTCCCGCCGAGCACTCTTTGAGGAGAGTGGTTCGGTTCGCGATCCCCGCGGATGATCCGCGGCGGATCGGGTCCCGGTTCTGCCGAGGCAGAGCGGCGCCGGCATTCGTGGGGATCGCATATGGATCTAACAGTGGGGTTTGAGACGGGCCCCGCCCTATCTCAGCCTTTACCTGTTAGGTCTAGTGCCTCGGTCCCGGGTTCGGAAGCACGCTCTGCGGTTTCTTCCACCCAGGCTGAGGCCCCAGTATTGCAACTATCCCGTTCTGAAGAGCTGGATGTTGTTAGTATTGATATGGGAGATAATGAGGATTTGCCACCTCATTCTCCTGAAAGTGAGGAGCTGATGGAGGTGCTCACTCATACAGTATCTAAGTTAAGCATTGTGTGGCCAGCTGTTAGGCAGGAAGTCTAAAGTAAAATCTAAATTAGATGAAAGATTTTTGCCTTCCCACACGCAACCTCCACGCCGGTGCTTGCCGTTCTTCCCTGATCTCCACACCGAGGTGTCGAGGTCGTGGAAGAAGCCGGTGTCATGCCGAATTTTTAGCCCCCAGACATCAACTTATTCCAATATCGCAGGGGCTAAGTTTCATGGTTATGGGGCGATGCCCAAAGCGGAAGAGGCGCTTGCTAGCCATCTCTCCGCCGAAGCTGTTGCTAGCCATCTCTCCGCCGTTACCCTCCAAGCCACTTAGAAATACATTGGCTTTGGTGGGTAAAGCTTATTCGGCGGCAGGTCAGGCCGCGGCATGCCTGCATACTATGTCCATCTTGTAGGCATACCAGGCTGACTTACTTAAGGACATGAGTGAGAGTGAGGAGGTCAGCACTGACGTAGTTCGCGAACTGCATCAGGCTGCAGATTTATCTCTGCGTGCCACCAAGGAGTCGGCCAAGCTAATGGGCCGTACTATGGCAGCCCTGGTGGCCGCAGAGAGACATTTATGGCTGAACCTCTCCTGCATGAAAGAAAAAGATAAAGCTTTTCTTCTGGACGCCCCGCTTTCGCCTACTGGCCTATTCGGTGACTCCGTTAACACTGCCATCGATAGGTTTCAGGAAGAGAAAAAGCAGGCGGCGGCGTTCCAGAAGTTTATGCCACTCAAAATTCACGTCCCAGGGACTGCTGGGCGGGGGCAGTCCAGGCCGTCGTCCAGCTCCTCACATAGGGCGCAACAGAAACAGAGTCTCACGCCCCCCCTGTGAAACAGTGGGACCAGATGCAGCACTCTCAGCCGAAGTCTTCTGGTAAAACTGATCTGAGGACAGTTATCATGGCCAAGAAGGCATCGAAGAAGTCCTGACGCCACTGGTGTCAGGATACTGAGGTTGGTCCACAGCGTGGGAGAAAGGTGTTCATCGCATTGCACGGTGCCCATTCTCCCTCGGTACCCTCAGGGGCCCGTTCTGCCAACCCCGCCTTTATGCCGGGGCGTAGACGGTCCCAGCGAGCGCTTTCCTGAGGGACACTCGCTCCCTCTGAGGAGGGTCACAGAGTGGTCAAACCAGTTGTTCCCTGCCGGTGCGCCGTTACAGGGCGCTGTGTTTGCTGCTCAAAATATTCCAGAGGCCAGTCTCGAGAGACTGGCACCTTAGTAGATTTTCTGGCAGAGTGGAAAAGTCTTCCAAAAATATCTCAGTGGGTCCTGCAGACAGTCGAGAAAGGTTATGCGATTCAATTCAGGTTTCGTCCACCGTGATTCAGAGGGGTCTTGCCAACCGTGGTGGGCCCCGAGCAAGCTCTGGTAATGGAACAGGAGGTGAAAACGTTCCTGCAAAAGGAGGCTATAGAACGGGTTCCTCCTCCCAGCATGGAGTCAGGCTATTACAGCCGATATTTCATCGTTCCCAATAAGGATGGGGGGTTGCGTCCAATTTTAGATCTGCGCCTGTTAAATCGCTCAGTAGGGAAGCTCAAATTCAAGATGCTCACTTTCAAGCAGATCATGTCACAAATCAGATCCGAGGACTGGTTTGTCACGATAGATCTAAAGGACGCGTACTTCCACATCTCCATCCTTCCGCAACACAGGAAGTTCCTGAGGTTCGCTTTCGGGGGCGAAGCGTACCAATATCGTGTTCTTCCGTTCGGTCTAGCTTTATCTCCCCGCAAATTCACAAAGTGCATGGACGCAGCGCTAGTCCTGCTGCGACTCCAGGGCATTCGCATCCTGAACTATATAGACGATTGGTTGATTCTAGCTCAATCGGAGCAGCAAGCGGTTCGGCATCGAGATGTCGTCCTCGCTCACATCAGGAAATTGGGGTTGAGGCTGAATGCCAAAAAAAGTGTGCTATCTCCATCACAGAGGACCTCTTTTCTGGGGGTGTTATGGGATTCGGTAATGATGCGGGCACGTCTGTCTCCTGCCCGCATCACTTCGATTCTCTCAGCCGTAAAACAGGTGAAGCTAGGCCAGTTGCTCACTGTAAAGCAGTTTCAGAGACTGCTGGGTCTGATGGCAGCAGCGTCCAACGTTATACCTTGCGGCCTGCTGTACATGAGACCGTTACAGTGGTGGCTCAGGACCAAGGGGTTCTCCCCGAGGCGAAACCCACTCCGCACGATCAAAGTCATGCGGCGTTGCCTCCGTGCTCTGGTCATGTGGAGGGAACCTTGGTTTCTGTCCCAAGGACCTGTGTTGGGAGCTCTTTGTCGTCGTGTAACGCTAACGACAGATGCTTCCCTCACAGGTTGGGGGGCGATCATGAGTGGTCGTCCAGCCCAGGGCCTGTGGCAGGACCATCATCTTTAATGGCACATAAATTGCCTAGAAATGTTGGCGGTGTTTCAGGCTCTGAAACACTTCCTCCCAGACCTGAGAGGCCATCATGTTCTTGTCCGGTCCGACAACACATCGTGGTCTCCTACCATCAGGGGGGTCTGCGTTCGTGCCCGTTATACAAGCGGGCTCACCAGATCCTTCTCTGGTCCCAGGGGAAACTTCTTTCATTGAGGGCAATGTGTATCCCAGGGTATCTAAATCAGGGAGCGGACATCCTGTTGAGGCAGGGGCCGAGGCCCGGGGAATGGAGACTTCACCCCGAGGTGGTGGAGCTCCTTTGGAAGCATTTCGGTCGTGGCCGAGGTAGACCTGTTTGCGTCCAGGGAGACATCACACTGTCCACTGTGGTTCTCTCTAAGTCATCCAGCCCCTCTGGGGTTGGACGCTATGGTACAGGCGTCGCCGAGGTCACGTCTGTACGCATTTCCCTGATCGCTCTGGAGAGGGTTCGCCGGGACGGGGTCAGTCTACTGTTGGTAGCCCCGTACTGGCCGGTCCGAGTATGGTTTGCGGACCTAGTGTCTCTCCTTGACGGCTCTCCTCTGGAGATTCTGATCAGGAGGGACCTTCTCTCTCAGGCGAGTGGGTTGATCCTTCACCCCCACCCAGAACTGTGGAAACTGTGGGCTTGGCCTCTGAGGGGGCCCAGCTCATAAGTTCAGGTCTCTCAACCGAGGTTGTTGAGACCATCCTCCACTCCAGAGCTCCATCCACGAGGAAGTTATATGCCTTGAAGTGGAAATTATTCACTTCTTGGTGTGGATATCACTGGCTGGACCCAGTTAACTGCCCGGTGGGTGCAGTGCTGGAGTTCCTGCAGAAGCGCTTCTCCACAGGGCTATCCCCCTCCACACTAAAGGTGTATGTGGCGGCACTAGCTGCTTACCACGTCCCTTTGAGTGGAGTCTCTTTGGGGAGACACCCACTTATAACTCGCTTTCTTCGTGGTACTTTGAGGCTGAGGCCAGCAGTTCGCACGAGGGTGCCGACCTGGGATCTGGCCATCGTATTAGAACGTCTCTCCCTAGCTCCTTTCGAGCCCATTGAAGAGGTTCCTGAGAAGTTTATCACTTTAAAACTATCTTTCTTCTCGCTATCTCGTCTCTTAAGAGAATTCGAGACATTCAAGCACTCTCGTTAGAGTTCTCAACGGGCCTGAAAATTACAACCCGACCCGACCCGGCCCGTGGCTTTTAAAGCCCGGACCCGATGTAACCCGACACATCAACATGAATTATCTGCCCGAACCCGGTCCGCGGCCCGACGCCACCCTTTTGATCGGTGAGTGATGTAGAATAGAATGACTGCTGCGCTTGACGCAGAGAGAGAGCCCCGGCCGCGCGTGCGCGCACTCTCACGTCTCCCACGTTCCGCCCATCCAGCTGACATAAACCACATTTCAATAAACGAAAAAACCTAACCAGTGATTAAATGTTTTCTGTATTGACGCAAATCTTGTGCGATGTCCTAAACTGCCGAAATAATCACACAACGTGTGTCGTGGCTAGACGTCCGATACGCAAACGAATGACTCATTTTAACCATTCACTTTAACTCACCACTGAACTCACGAGACCTCTGAATCGGTGTATAAAAAAATCGGTAACACTTAATTAGATTAGTTAACATTTACTATTAATAAACTGCACTTCTACAGCATTGTTAAGGTCTGCGTGAGGTCTGCCCTCGCGTCGCGATGCACGTTGAACGCAGCAGCCAGACTTTCTTTACAGTGAACAGCAGCGATGAATAATACATTTTTTTTTCACTGTACAATTCAAAAGATTAAGCCCGAGGTCCGACCCGACCCGAGTCATTTGCAAATATTTTCGACCCGAACCCGCGGGTCCCGTCGGGTTTGTCGGGCCGACCCGACCCGTTGAGAACTCTAACTCTCGGTTTCCCCCCTCGTGCCTGGAATTCTCGCCTGGTATGGTGAAGGCCTTCCTCCATCCTAGGCCAGGTTACGTTCCTAAGGTCCCTACAAATATTGCTAGACCTATAGTTCTGCAGGCTTTCTGTCCTCCTCCTTTTATGTCGTCAGACCAGGGGAAACTTAATTTACTCTGCCCAGTTAGGGCTTTAGATGCTTATGTCCACAGAGCTGCCCTGTGGAGGTAATCTGAACAGTTGTTCATTTGCTTTGGGCCACCCAGGAAGGGGTTTCCTGCATCTAAACAGAGGATGAGCAAGTGGGTGGTTGAGGCCATTTCACTTGCTTACGAATCGGCTGGTCAGCCTTCACCCTTGGCTGTACAAGCTCACTTGACTAGGAGTATGGCTGCTTCCAAAGCTCTATTGTCGGGAGTTTCCCTCCATCATGTCTGTGGCAGGTTGGTCCTCACCGCACACTTGTTAGGTTCTATGACCTGGACCTCAGCTCCACTCCAGGGGCTCAGGTGCTTTCATCCTCTGTGCGCTCTGATTTCACATGACGGGCACTTGCTCTTATGGGGTATTAGCGTTCCCACAGCATTTACGCAGCTCGAGTTCCCTTGAAAGGGAACGTCTCGGTTACGTATGTAACCCTAGTTCCCTGAAGAGGGAACGTGACGCTGCGTCGTTCTGCCATACTCCCGGCATGCCCGTTGCCACTTGCTTCGGCCAATCAGAAGCTGTTGCACTTGTATTTTTGGGGTGCTTTATAGTTTCCTGGTCGGTGACGTCACCCGCCTATGACGTTCCGTCTCTTCATTGGACTGATTCCATACGTGCTTCAGGACGCACACACGCAGGGGCGTTCCCACAGCGTTGACGCAGCGTCTCGTTCCCTCTTCAGGGAACTAGGGTTACATAAATAACCAAGACGTTTAGCAGCCATTTTTTCTCTCTTTATATGCTTCCTTTAGGCATAATTGACCGTTCGCAGGCCCCTCCCACAAAACGGCCATTGTCCAATCACACATCATAGCAACCGTTACTATGTGAGCAGGTCCGTCAAACATTGACTCCAAGCAAGATGAAGCGGCACGCCCACGGCGTTTGTAAATCGGACACTAGGTACCCCGAGAGATTGTCTGGAGGAGTTGTTCTTTCCGTTTACAAAGCCGAAAACACAACGTGAGAGGTGCCTACAATGGATAAAACAGCGTGGACGGCCCCACTCCCAGTTAAATGTGTCGAACATGGTTAACTTGCTTGCAGCGTGCGTGAGACCGAGACACTGAGATTAGTCAAAGAAACATGGAGAAAGCAGATCAAGAGGATCCACAAAAGAATTACGTTATCTAAAGGGTTGTTGTTAACATGATATTCTCAGGGAAAATGAGTAGCAGTCAACAGTGCAGCAGCCGTAGACTACAGTTTAGAGGAGTGCACGCTCGCAACGGGGAAAGCATGAAGCTTAACGTTACTTGACAACATCGGTTCATATATCAATATCGAAACGAATAGAAATAACCTTAAATAATTTATGGTTATCTGCATCTTTCCGTCTCTTATGTATAGTTACTTTTTAAACACGAAAATCGCATTCAGCATGACACGCAAGCGGTTGCCGTGGTAATGAATAACCTGCTTGTTAAAAAGCCCTGTATCTGAGGCAAAATTACTAAATATGCAGCGCGAGTTATATATTTCTAACTCCAAACAATTAGCCACTGAACCAGCTTATAAAATCTTCTTCAAGGCTGTGCTGGTTGCATTTGAGGTACAGGTCATGGGGTTTCTCAGATTTCGCTTGAGACCGGTATAAGCATTCGCCTCGATAGTAGTCGTGTCTCTTTCATTGCGTATTTTTATATTTTGAATATATCCCTCCACTGCATACTGTAACCCCTTTTGCCTCGATCTGGAGGATATCGCTAAGGTATTGCTCCAAAAAAGGTCACTGACACGCACGGGTAACGTTAACTTTTACCTCTTCCCGTCATGGGAATCTGTCGCGCTGGTCGTGTTTGACCATTTGTTTGATGGGCGTAGTAACAATAACTAGGGGGCGTGGCTTTTGCGAATGGTCAATTGGGGTAGATATGGCATGTCATTTCACTGTTATGCAGACAATACTCAATTGTATCTACCTCTTAAGCCAAACGCCTCTATTACCTTGGAATCATTGCTGGCATGTGTTGATGAGGTCAAGGTAACAAAGAAAACATGGGAAATAAAAGGGCTTAAATACAGGAATATAGGGATCACCTGACAAATACTACTAATGAGAACATGACACAAGAAACAAAGGAAGCACAAGACATGACCACATGAGGGCAAGGAAGTCAAATGACTAGAAACTAGGAAACATGACTATGACAAAACTTCAAAATAAAGAACATGAACACAAACAAAACCCAAAACCAACAGTGACATATCCCCCTCCCACCCCCCTCTATGGGCGGCTCCAGACGCCCAAACAAAACCCGAAACCCATAAAGTTCAGGAGGGTGGTGGAGTTGAGGTGGTCCAGGGGGAGGAATGGAGGGCCAGGTCCGGGAAGGGGGACAGGACCAGGACCAAGGCAAAAAATTGGTGGGCCGTAGAGCTGTGGCGGATTTGGGTCATGGAGCATGGGTGGATCTGGGCAGTGGATCATGGGCGGATCTGGGCCGTGGAGCAGGGGAGGACCTGGGCCGTGGAGCAATGGCAGGCTAGAACGACGGAACAGAGGGCCGTGCTGCAGTGGTGGACCTGGGCTGTGGAGCACTGGCTGACCTGGACCATGGAGCAGTGGCGGGCCTGGGTTGTGGAGCAATGGCGGGCTAGATCCATGGAACAGAGGGCTGTTGTGCAGTGGGGGACCTGGGCTGTGGAGCACTGGAGGGCCAAGCTCCGCATCCACATCCACATCTGCTGGAGCTTGGTACCTATAGCCCCCCCCCCCCCCAGGCTCTGGCGTGGTGGCCACTTGCTTACATATAAATCTGTATAGACCGATGTGGCGAGCAGGATGAGGCCGAGGGCTGTGAGAGAACTGAGGCACCGGGCGGAAGCATAAAAGGAGGAGCGACGACCGTGAAGGACGAGAGAGGACCAGGCCTGGACTATTTTCTTTGCTGTGTTGTTTTATTATGTGTGGGGGCAGTCGACCGTGAGGGGCTGCCGTCTTTTTCTTCCCGCCTCCTTTAGGTTCGCCGGCGCGTTTTGCTGTTTTTTTTTCATATAGCAGCAACATAGACTTAAAATATTCCGTCATTTATGGTCATATAAATAAAACATATATACTATTTATTTCCTTAATTTTGTATATGTTGTCAACGCAGTGCAGCAGCTAGCAGACCTAGAGCGGGCATTCTAGCGCGCTCATAGACTGCCCTGCGGGAACTGCACAGCCTACCATAATAAAAAATATACATGATTATAAACTATAGAGGGTCTTCTTTTTTTGTGTACACTCACATTAACATCAAAACCTTGTGTTTTTTTTTAAATAAATAAAATAAACAGGGTGCGCTTTCAGCTCACTCTGTCTCCGCAAAAATCTTTCTGAAACATGTCTGGAAAATGAACTGAAACTCAGCTAATACTTATCACACAAACATGAAACATACGTCTAAAGAACGCTTTAAATATCTACTTTTAAATAAAACAATTCACATTTAAAACAAATATTCTCCTGCAATGTAATCTGTATGAAACTAAAGAGAAGTACAGTTTCTCCTGTCTCAGCTCATTATCGTTAATTTGTTCACACCCACTCGCAGAGCGCTCTATTCATAAGATAATGTGTTGAGGCCATATGCAAAATAGATAAACGCACCCAGGCAAATGCTGTAAACTCTGTAAACACACTATATTTTTTAGTCAGATTAAGATTCGTCTATGAGGAATAATCCTGGGACATTTACCACAGAACAAGTGCTGGTTTCACTTCGAGGAGGAGCAACAGATTCAGCTGAGAACTGTAAGTGTTTTATGATTGTGCTTTGTTCTAATCGCGATATAGAATAATGTTAGTGTCTGTAAACGGAAAAATAGCATACTGTTTAAATGTGAATCATGTTTCTGTGTGTATGTGTGTGTGTGTGTGTGTGTGTGTGTGTGTGTGAATGAATGAATGAATGAACGCACAGATACGCACTTACAGACGAAATAAAAGACAACATTTCGTTGACTAGTTTTGGATAAAGTTTTTCAAATCAAATAAGCATCAAATAAGCTTCAAATAAGCTTCAAAATAAAGACATCAAATAAGCTTTTGTTAGGAGTTTCTGCTCATATGTTAAATATATAGTATGTTTTGTCAATAAACTAATCAACTAAGATGTTTGTTCCAATGCAAGCTATATCAAAATAATGAATCCTCAACTTTGAAATATGTATGATCAAACTAAGACATTTATGGAAAAAGACAATTTTATTTTCAATTTGTTTCCAACTCTAACTTTGAACTGAAATAAAACCATGTCTATATGATGAAGGGTGTGTGATAGAAGTGTCCAGACGTATGCACCCTGTATTTTAAAGAAGAACATTTAATTATTTGCGATACATTATTCATTCACAAAGAATTCAGGGACATTATTCATGTCCCTAAAGGTTTTCCTCATTTTTTAAATTAAGGCATTAAGATTTTTTATTCCTCTTTTTAGTCAACTTTAGCATGAGTGTGTTCACTAATTCTAAGCAGTGTGTGTGTGTGTGTGTGTGTGTGTGTATATATAATTAAAAAGCAATTTTAACCAGAAAAATCTACAATGCATGCCCAAAGTCGTGCAGCCATATAGTTTCTCTTGATATCAGCATGTTCACAGGTATTTTTTTTTTTTATAGGGACAAGAAATGAAAAATCAAACACCTTGGAAATGACAGGTATGTACTATGTTTCAGGAATGGGACAATGCTGTGTGACTGTGCAAGCCTCTGTCTTTAGATCAGTGTGTTTACTAATGTGCTTTTTTGTCCTTTGTTGTGTATCTTTGGATTATGTTGTGTTGTAAATAAATCCAAACAATCTAAAAGCCATTCTTTTTTAAATATCCTCATTCTTTGTGCAAGGCTCCTCATAATGATATGGCCTGATAGCACCTAATAGGGCCATTATGGGAGGGTCTTTGTCTTTCTCAGGTGTGAAATGCCATACATATTAATGAGAGATCACGCCTCCTCGCATAAAGCTTTCTCAAACAAAACACGTCATACACATTCTAAAAGACTTTATTGACTTATCTGAATGAGTAGTCAGGATGATTCTCACATAGTTTTGGAGCAAATATTCTAGGCTATGTGATACAATTTCTCAAAAGTCTTGTGAAGAAATAATCAATATGTGTTTTGTAATATTTTTAAGTTTTTAAATAACCATGCATAAATAATATTCTCTCAAAAATACAAACTTGTACATACATGTTGCTCACATATTATGGTAGCCCTGTTTGTGCTATATAGAGTGAATTTACACCTTTGCCATTAACATGTTTATAAATAACTGAAAAAAGTACAAATGTCAGTGCATGTCAAAACATCCCAAGGGCCCCAAAAACCCCTTGGGATGTTTTAACATGTTTATAAATAACTGAAAAAAGTACAAATGTCAGTGCATGTCAAAACATCCCAAAGGTCCCCAAAAACCCCTTGGTCCCCAGAGGGTTAAACGTGAATACATCTATGAAAGATTATATTACTGTATGTGTACAAATAGAATCACAATCCTGGAAAACACCTTTCAGTGACTCAAAATAATCAAGAACTAATTGTTTCTGGTATACAGAAGAAGCCAATGATCAGTTGCACATTGCAAATGCATCTTATATCAAAGCACAATGAACACATGCATGCTGCTCCTTCACTACTTGTATACTGCAAATGAATAATGTGTGAGGTGGGTGTAAAACATATTTCTGCAGGTTTATGTTCAGTGAATGTCTCAGGAAAAAGGCAGTGAGACTTAACTCCCTTTCAATGCAATGGAAGATTCGCTTCTTTCATTAAAATGCATACACAACTGTCCAATAGAGACTGTGGTGGGTTAAGAGCTCCGCTCAGCTTTCAGACAAACCAATTCAGTTTAACGGTTTTATTGCCTGCATCAGCAGTCCCAAAATGTCTGTTTGGAGACATGTTACACCACACAGCAAATCTCTCTCTTTTTTTTTTTTCTCAGAGATAAAGCTGCCCACTGCTCTTGCTCTTTTTCCTTCTTTTTCTGTATCTTCCTACTATCCTCCTCTGTGTATCAATATTGAATATTTTGTGTGATCTTCTGGATAGTTCAATATGTCAGCGAGCTCTTTCAGGTCATGCCCCCCTTGGGCCCTACCTCAGCAAATAATATATTGAAGACGGTACAAATGAAGAGGCTGGTGTGTGGACTTTGGTACACTGTTGTATGCTGTTTTTGCACTGGATTCTCCTGTGGGGGTTCATGAACAGACTTTCTGAGACACTGAAAGAAGTCTGAGACATTGTGCCTGTTCAAGTCTGGTTCCTCTGAAAGTTAACAAGAGGACACACATATGAAGGGCGTCCACAGAGAGAGCCTTCCTATAGAATCCTGAAGGGAAATGAAAGGCAGTAGCAAATAAACCTACTGTACAGAATGTTTTATTTTTAATTGAGGGAAAATTTAAATGGATTTTAAGGGATCTATTCAACACATTTTCATTTATCGATGTCACATAGGATTTAGTGATATTATGTGCCAACAACATTTCTAGTCACATACTGTACAATATCACATATACTGTATACTGTATATTGTTTTTAAAAAAAGTAGTGAGCAGTATAGGTAAAGAGTGGGGTAAGACATGCCAATGAGTAAATTTTGTTTTGCCCCTTTATCTAGAAAACTAGGCAGCAATATTTGTGTCAGCATTACCATATTTTCGGGACTATAAGTCGCTCCGGAGTATAAGTCGCATCAGTCAAAAAATGCATCATGAAGAGGAAAAAAACGTATATAAGTCGCACTCGACTATAAATTGCATTTATTTAGAGATTTATTTCACAAAATCCAAGACCAAGAACAGACATGTAATCTGGAAAGGCAAGTTATTCAACTACACAATAGCACACAGATAAACAGGCTGAATAGGTGTCCGGTATGTTAACGTAACACATTAATGCGACGAACAACCGTATAAGTCCAAAAAAACAAAAATTGAGATAACCATGTGACTTGAATGTATGTGTGCCACTTTGTATACAGAATCACTTTGGGGGTGTGTTCGCGCGACCAAAACTCTGTATTTTAAATTTTAAAATAGTCTCACGCGGAAAAACCGTTTATGTCCACTAACGAAAAATGGAGACGCCGGTTGCTTTCATGTAAAACCTCGGCAAAAAAAGGAGAGCGAACATGAATGAATGGAAGGACAGAGCAAGGAAGTCTTTGAGGGATGCTGGGAAACCATATGTGAACCGGAGAGGAGAGCAAAAACGAGGAAAAAGTCCACCGAAAGAGGTGAGTGAAAGAACCGTATACAAAGTATCTAACTTAGCAGCTACTGTTACAGTCAGAGGGGCGTGTAGGCTCCTGCGCGTCGTCTAACGTTACTACAGTTCATTCATATAGCTCACTCTGTTTAACGGATCAATTCATGAATGGGTCGAAATTAATGCTGTAGGCTACTACTCCTTATAACCGAGGATAAATGAATCGAAACATTATAGCTGCGTTTGATGTCTGGCTAGCCAGTTACTTGTTAACGTAGCTGGTTACAGTCAGGGGGCATATTACTGGGCGTCTAACGTTACTAATGTTCATACAGCTCTGACTGTTTAGCGAATCAAGTCATGAATGGGTCGAAATGAAAGCTGAGAAAATTAGACTTTGATTGCTTTATGTCTCTGAAATAAAAAAGTCATTGACGTGTTTAAAATATTTTGATATACTTTTTGGATCCCATGTTACCATTTATGCAACACATTGTTTTGTGATATTGTATGCTATATTTGTTTGTTACTCATTTTTTAATAAATAAAAGGTAATAATAAAAAAATGCATTGATTGTGTAAGCTGTTACGTTATATATTATAGGTAGTAACCTTAATAGCTGCTAATAGCTCTAGTGTTCTATAGCTATATGTAACAAAAAAAACTCTAATGTGACTTTGTTTTTGTTAAGGGCAAGGTGTGCAAGGAGACGTGTCCCAGGCAGTGTTCAAGCCTAACAGAACAAAGAAAACTCCAGCTCTTCACAGAGTTTTATGCTGTCTCTTATGAGAGGCAGCAGGCTATCATTCTCTCTGGTTTGGAGCAGGTAGGCTAACTTAAGCAATTCATGACCATATCATGTCAACAGTATGCAATGCATCACAATGTAGGCCCATGAAATAACCAGTGAATTGAATACTACTGTATGCCTTCAATTCACTAAGACTGCACATGTGCCTGATCACTGTAAATGTTAAATTTTGTGAGGATGGATGAAGGATGATCAGCATCAAGTAGGCCACCAAGTGCATTACAGTCAGACCACAGCGCTTTGGTGCCCTAAAATGCTTATTCATTCTCCTAACCAAAGCCTACTCACGTACTTAATGACCTTAACCTGACAGCTCTACAATACGGCTAGCCTGCTACGCTATGGTAAATGTCTTTTTACTTCATGTCTTTTTACTTCTAGCACAAGGTGAGTCGCAGACGACCACGTGGGCCTGACACTGAGATTACTAAGAGGAAGTACACCTTCAAGTACCATGTGCAACAAGGAGGCCAAAGACTTGCTGTTTGTAAACTCACATTTATGTCAGTCTTTCAACTGACCAACAGTCGCCTACTGTAACAGGCAAGTTTTATATAGCCTAGCCTTTTCCGTTTGTTAACTTTTTATTACATGCATGATTTTAATTAGATACATTGTCCATAACATATTTATTTAAAGTTACTTATCTTTGAAAAGGTTATTCAAGAAAAGTTAGGCAGTCAGTCTGAGGGAACAGAGCAGGTAGCTAAAGTCAGGTCTCCATTAGAGGACTTCAGAGGAAAACATAAGAACAGGTAAGTAAAAAAAAACAAATCTTGAAGGACCTCATGCTCTCGTCCTGTTAGTTTTTAAAGCTGCACCATTGTCACACCTACAACATTCTCTGGTCTAATGGTGCACTGGACGCTGGCATTATAGAGCGTTGGGTGCCTTGCCACCCTATAACGCCAGTGTGCACATACCGTAATGGTTAGGATTCAGCTCACTGTTGTTGCCCAGTCAGGAAACATATTTTTGCACTTTGAAATCGATATCAGAGATAAAGTGCTATGCAAATGTAATGTATGATTATTCTTTGTATCATTACAACATGTGGATCTTAAAGGGATACTTCAGCTCTGGAAAGATTAATGTGTATTTAAAATGGGTCATTTATGTAGTAGAAATGTGAAATTATTTTTGAATGGAGCCTTCTAAAAGCCAGAAAATGCATTTTTGATTTATGGGGATGAAAGACAACAACTCCCAGATTGCAATGCTAAAATGCACACATCAATCAATCACATGTTTAGCATCCATGTAAACACTACATTCAGATTCACAAATCGGAATAAATTCAGTTAGATTGAAACAAAAGATGTGCATGTAAACAATGACAATTTTTGCGTCATCGGAGGATTTTTCCCAGACAAAAAATACATAAATCTCTCATCTCAGGGGGATATGAGGGAGAAAAGCATTGTAATTCGAAAATACTAAAAAGAATTCGGTTTTCTAATGATACAAAGCTTAATGCTAAATCTTGAAGTATCCCTTTAATGACTGTATGTGAAAAACAAAATCCTATAGTTTAGAGGAATGTTTATAATTATACATTTATGGTCACAGAAACAATGCAATTGTGCAAAACAGACCAGCATAGTTTATTATATTTCCCTTGTTCATGAGTTGTGGTGTTTATTTTTTAGGCCTCATAGCATTCATCCTGCAGTGAGAGAGGGTATAAGAGAGCATATCTTGAGCTTCCCACGCCAACCGAACCACTACTCACGGATGAAGGGAGATGTGGAGAGGGAGTACCTGAGCCCTGATTTAAACCTGCTCCGCATGTTCCGCCTGTACAAGGAACACAATCCAACATCCACTGCAAAGTTCTGGCTCTATAGGGACATCTTCAAGCAGCAGAACCTCAGTTTTGGGCAGCCAAGAAGTGACACTTGTGCGAAATGTGACGCCCTGTTTTTAAAATTAACAGCTGCTACAACAGAAGGAGAAAGGTTGAAGATCGCAGCCGAGAGTGAGCTTCACCACCGGAAAGCTGAAAAAGCGTACACCCAGTTGCAGGCTGACACAGAGTGGGCCAAAGCCAATGATGACTGCCATGTCATTTGTATCGACATGCAGGGGGTAGTGTTCACGCCAAACCTGACACACTCCAACGTGTACTATCAACGGCAGCTGGCCAACTACAACCTCTGTATCCAGGAGATGGGCACTGACGATCCTCCTACAATGTGCCTCTGGCATGAGGGCATCGCTCACAGAGGTTCCATCGAGGTGGCAAGCTGTCTTTTGAAGTGGGCAGAAACATCTTTTGCTCCCCTAGTCCAGGCAAAGGAACGGAAGCTCGTCATCTATAGTGACCGATGCTGTGGGCAGAACAACAACTGGCGAGTCCTAAACCTCATGGCCCTGCTCGTATCTAGAAGGTACTTCAGTCAGATAGAGCAGAAGTTCATGGTGTCTGGTCACTCCTTCCTTCCCTGTGACCGTTCCTTTGCCACGCTGGACAAGAGGCGTAAGGTGTCCACACTCCACACCCCCAGCGATGTCGCCGAGATGATCCGTGGAGCCAGGCAGCAGCATCCATTCAAAGTCATTGAGATGAAATGTCCGGACTTCAGGCAGCTCCCTGATGCAACATTAAAGCGTCCACCTGGCTTGCTAATCACATCCATGATGTGGTTGAAAGTGACAGGTAAAAAACAAAAGAGTAGGTCTTCTGAGATTAACAGTGTTGGGGATATGTGCGTGAAAGAAGAATCTTTATTGAATTTCTTGTTGAATCATGATTTCAGCTGCTGATCCATGGTGTGTCCACACAAAAGGGAGCCACAGCCTCTACGAGGGATGGAAGACCTGGCTGATCACCAAACAGAGGAAGAATCAACCACCTCCAGCTCCCTTGTTCTCCACCACGTATGCTCGTGCTTATGAGGACCCTCTGCCCGTCAAGAAGGAGAAGCACCGGGATCTTATGAAAATGCTAGCCTACATGCCACCGGAGGCCCAAGCATTTTATGGGGCATTAGAATGCGAAGAGTAGCCTGGTATGTGTAGGTCATGTGCAGGGTAAGGTGGGGTATATTGTGTATATTGTGTAAAATTAATCATAATAGTAGTTGTAGTTTATCTTGTATGCCTTATATTATGTTGTATAATAGGAATATATAGTTATTTATTTAGTAAATGAATGAATGGGGTGATTTATGAAATGTATTATAAAATGGTAAACTAGCATATGGAACCATAGCAAGGAATGATGATGATGTATGTCTGTATTGTAAATATGTATTGTTTACAGTTATTACTGTTGTTTATTGTTTGTATGTATTGTTGATTGTATGTACGGTTTATTGTTTGTAATGACGTTTATTTTCTGTACTATAAGTAGGCCTATGTATTGTTCATTGTTCGTACTGTATTGTCTGTGTTTTTGTTCTGTGATTTATGTTGGTAAAAAAATTAAAGAAATTGAAAGAAAGAAATGTTTAATATTTTCTTTAAGGTTCTGTCACTGTATTAAAACTAAGATAAAGGAATCAAATCTCCAGTGGTTTAAGTGATATGATGAATTGGACTTATACTGTTATTCCACATTAACTGGACTTATACTGTTCTTCCACATTCCAGAAATGTAAATTACTCTAACTTTTTATTTTTAAGATTGATACTAAAAAATCTTATCTCATTAGAATTGTGAAACTTTTGTTGTCTATCTTCAAGTAAAAAAAAAAATATATATATAATATTCAGAGTCCAAATTAAAAAAATGTCATTATTCAAAATTTGAAAATATGGACTTATATGGTTCTTCGTCTCAAGCCCTCAGTTATTCAGCTACACAATAGCATAAAGAACATATACCTGGGAGGCTGAATAGGCTAAATTAAGTCCAACAAGCAAGTTACCGGTAAACAAGTTCACCAAGCTCCCGCGATCTCATTCCACATCACTAAATCTATTGAATTCTTCATCCTCGGTGTCGCTTCTGAACAACTCCGCCAACTAGAGCGCCCTCTCGTGGCTGTAGATGATACTGTTTTCTCTTGGTTCATCTCAGTCTGAATTAATGTTGATATATAAGTCGCACCTGACTATAAGTCGCAGGACCAGCCAAACTATGAAAAAAAGTGCGACTTATAGTCCGCAAAATACGGTATGTTTATATTTTTATTTGATTCTATTGTGTGCCATTATGTCTATTGAGTTGACTCACACGATTTATGTTTTGTGCTGCAGTACTTTGGTTAATTGAACATAGTATAAACATTGATGCTCCCTGGTTTTCACTGTGCATTGTGTGTGTTAGGAAGCGAATGTTTCACTGCACTGGTATGATTTTGCGATTGAGACAGCCCTTAAAATGTCCGACTCCCTGATCAGTGCCCAGACTTCTGAACTAGGGAGCTGATTGAGATGCACCCATTGTATCAAAATTGATGTTTCCTCGCTCCTCCGTCCTCAAGCCCATGACCTGGAAACTGATTGAATTCAGCCATCTTGAAGGCAGTGGCGGATGCAGAACGTGACAGATGTACAGATGTACAGATGTGTATGCCTGTATTGTACAACATATTGCCTTTCGGGGACATTAAAGTTTTCTAAGTCTAAGTCTAAGATGGGTGGGCCTGGATTAAGTCGAGGTGCACCTGAATCTATGGGTGTCCCAAAATCAAAGCAGTTGTCCCGAATCCAGGGCTGGGTTTTCCGAAACCTTCTTAACGCTTCGTCGTTCTTATGCAGGGGCGGCACCAGATAATTTTTAACGCAGGTGCTGAGTTGAAGGACATCTCAATTCTCTAATTGCACCACGAGGAGGCGAGGAACGAGGAGTGAGGAAGCTTCCTGAGGAGTCATGAGCAAGGATACACAGGTGTAGGGTTTGTTTCTATGGGTACCAATGTGTTCAGTGATTAGACACACCTCTTGTTCAGTTCCTTGTAATACCTGATTATTTTTAGCCCTCAGTTCTTTGTCTTGCATTATGCCACTGTTATGTTCTTAAGAGTTCTACTGTGTGAATTATATTAATTGTTTTGTGTTTATTAAAAAGAAGTATTGCAATCATGGGCGGCGCTAGGGAGGGGCTAGCAGGTGCTTCAGCACCCCCAAGAAAGACCAAAGCACCCCGATAGCACCCCCAAAAATAATGTCTGGAATCAATTATATTCAGGCTGTATTCTATGGAAGCCACATGGTGAAGAAAAAATAAAACGTATCTTGTTATTTCGAGATATTAAGTCGTTATTTCAATATAATATCTCGTTATTTCGACATAATAACAGGGGTTCTCTTACGAGAGGTTCTCTCGTATTGCGTAAGTTTAGCTTACGCTACGGGAAAGATTCATCTTCTCGAGATATTGAAGCCAAAAAATTATCCTTAATTTGGTATATGTTGTCAACGCAGTGCAGCAGCTAGCAGACCTAGAGCGGGCATTCTAACGCGCTCATAGGCTGCCCTGCGGGAACTGCACAGCCTACCAGTGAGCCCGACGTGACGTCACGTCCAATCGCCGCGTCCTAGCCCGCCAGAATGGGCGTGGCTTAGCGTATATAAGCGGGGCTCGGAGGCTGATTCTCTGATTTTCATCTCTTCAGCGAAGCTGCTTGCATCACTGGACCTTGAGAAGCCGCCGCCGTCGAACCAGCGACAAAGCCAGCTAGGACAGTGACTGAGGAAGCCGGCCGCCTTCGCCACCTTCAGCCTTCCGAAGCGAGCTACGCTATCCGGCGTTGTATCCTTTTTCTCATTGCAATCCGAGCATCTAAAAGAGCACGCCACGTTATATACACACATCTTCTATCTGCTCGCTCTGTCACACGGCCAAGCCGCGCGCTTCACATAAAGCCGCGCGCGCACCACAGTGCGCAGTCCCACATGAGCCACAATATAAACGTAAGTCTCGTGCCCGCTCACAAGCGCTCACGCTTACTAACACGCGCTTCGCCGGTGCTGTTTAACACACGCCACAAAGTGCAAGCTCATGCCGGTCAATCTATGGTTGTAAGTCACGCGTCCGCCCACGAGCGCCCGCGCTTACAAGCTTGCACGCCTCTCAAGGCGCCGCTCGCGCATCACAATGTGATCACAAAGCTCCCCCCATTTACAGTAATCGGGGAGCTGCATATGAAACAGCCCGTCGCTGTTTTCAGCGAGCCGCCCCATATAAGCACACACAGCGCGTGCGCTGCGCCCGCTCCTCCGGTTCAGTCTCTCGAGCCCGCACAGCGCGGTGACCAGAGCCCGGAGTCCATTCTACCCTTAGCTGCACATATAAAAGCATGGGAAAACATCCCAGGGGTATCGAAGTGGGTGCTAAGCACTATAAAGCAGGGTTATGCGTTACAGTTTGCTCGCCGTCCCCCTCGGTTTCGAGCGCGGACCGCGACGACAGTGAAAGCAGAATTTCTAGAGCCTATTTTCAGATTCAGATAATACCCCGTCACAGGCCATTCTTGAGATTCGCCTTCGACGATCGGGTTTATCAATACACCGTCCTGCCGTTCGGCCTGTCCCTAGCACCCCGTACTTTCACGAAGTGCATGGACGCGGCTCTCGCCCCCTTGAGAACTCAGGGTGTGCGAATTTTGAACTATCTGGACGATTGGTTGATTCTAGCACAGTCAGAGACAGAGCTATTATCTCACAGAACTGCGCTTCTCAGCCATCTGTAATGCCTAGGTCTCACGGTCAACTGGACCAAGAGCTCATTACTGCCCAGTCAGTCAATTTCCTTTTTAGGAATAGAACTGAACTCAGTGACCATGACGGCTCGCCTGTCTACACAGCGCGCGCGGGCAGCGTTTCCCTTCTGAAAAAATTCCAGAGGATGCTAGGTTTGATGGCTTCAGCCTCGGCGGTACTCCAGCTAGGTTTACTACGCATGCGCCCACTACAGCACTGGCTGGCCGCGCGCGTGCCACACCGAGCCTGGAGGTCGGGTCGCGAGCGGATCAGAGTGACTCAGAGCTGTATCACAGCTCTGCAAACCTGGTAAGCGGCCGACTGGTACCAGAGGGGAGTGACTATGGGGCGGTCTCATACAGGAAGGTCATCTCGACGGATGCGTCCAACGCAGGTTGGGGCGCCACCCTCGAGGGCAGACCAGTCTTCGGCCTGTGGTCAGACCAGGAAAAACTCCTCCATATAAACTGTCTGGAAATGATAGCGGTCGAGAACGCGCTGAAACGCTTCCTCCCGCTCATTCAGGACCACCATGTTCTAGTCCGTTCGGACAACATGTCTGTGGTGTCCTATTTAAATCGCCAGGGCGGCGTCAGATCCAGGAACCTCTGCAATCTGGCGGAACGCCTCCTCGTTTGGTCTCAGCACCATCTGCGCTCACTGAGAGCTGCACATGTGCCGGGTCACCTGAACGACGGCCCAGACAGACTGTCCAGGGACAACGTTCCCCCGGGAGAATGGTCCCTGCACCCCCAAACAGTCCAGTTATTATGGCGCCTTTTCGGCAAAGCGGAAGTCGACCTTTTTGCGTCACAAGACAACGCTCACTGCCCGACGTTCTTTTCGAAGGACAGGGACGCGCTTGCCCGGACGTTGCCCAGCCGTCCGCTATATGCATTTTCTCCTGTATCTCTGTTACCACAGGTGATCAAGAGAATCAGGGAAACGCGCCATTCAGTGCTCCTCATAGCCCCGCGTTGGGAGAACCAGACTTGGTTCCCAGAGCTAATGCGGCTGTCGCAGACAGCCCCGTGGCCTGTACCGCTGAGAGCAGACCTCCTCTCTCAAGCGCGCGGCTCAATCTGGTATCCCCACCCGGAGCGCTGGTCGCTACACGTGTGGGTGATCAACGGGTATCCCTGCCAGACGCAGTAATGAACACAATCTCGCAGTCTAGAGCACCTTCTACCAGAAGGCTCTACGCGTCCAAATGGTCTGTGTTCTCTAAGTGGTGCACTAGCAAAAACCTGGATCCACGAACGTGTGGGGTCCCGCGGCTGCTCAGTTTCCTTCAGGAGCTGCTGGATAGGGGCAGATCCCCCTCCACGCTCAAAGTCTATGTGGCGGCCGTCACAGCATTCTCTGAATCAATGCATGGCCAGTCATTAGGTAAAAAACGAGCTTATCATCCGCTTCCTCAGAGGAGCCAGAAGGATGAACCCCCCGCGCCCCCCCTCGGTTCCTATGTGGGACCTTTCACTGGTCCTAGAGGCCCTGAAAGCATTCCCCTTTGAACCCTGGACACAGCGGACCTGAAATACCTGTCGCTCAAAGCTGTTTTTCTGATCGTACTGTCATCAGTCAAACGCGTGGGGGATTTACACGCGCTGTCTGTAAGCGCGTCGTGTCTTGAGTTTGGCCCGAATGACTCTAAAGTCATCCTCAAGCCTAGACATGGTTACGTTCCCAAAGTGGTTGGCACCCCATTCAGAGCACAGGTCATTTCTCTATCGGCTCTGCCAGCAGCCGATAGTGAAAGTGATGTTAATCTCCTCTGCCCAGTCAGAGCTCTGAGATTGTACATTACGCGCTCCGCCCCATTCAGGCGCTCTGAGCAGCTGTTTGTTTCGTTTGGTGGGTGCACTAAAGGCCTCGCCTCCTCGAAACAGAGCCTGTCCAGGTGGATAGTAGGCGCAATCGCAGCCGCTTACACGGCAAAAGGTCTGCAGTGCCCAAAAGGTCTGTATTGCCTGTCAGTGCTTGTTTACACGCGCTTATACGCTCATAGTACTCGCGCTTATGCTCGCGCTTATGTACATGCGTGTTGTTCCCACTTTCTGGGTTCACAGAAGTGTTGTGACTCATGAGGTGGATGCGGGCGCGTACGGCGTGGACAATGGGTTCCCGTAGCGTAAGCTAAACTTACGCAATACGAGAGAACCTCTCGTAAGAGAACGATACTGGTTACTAACGTAACCTCGGTTCTCTCTAGAAGAGGGAACGAGTATTGCGTAACCTGCCGTGCTAAACACCACAAGCGCTATTTCGCTTCAGTCGATGAAAACCAGAGAATCAGCCTCTGAGCCCCGCTTATATACGCTAAGCCACGCCCATTCTGGCGGGCTAGGACGCGGCTGTGACGTCACGTCGGGCTCACTGGTAGGCTGTGCAGTTCCGGCAGGGCAGCCTATGAGCGCGCTAGAATGCCCGCTCTAGGTCTGCTAGCTGCTGCACTGCATTGACAACATATACAAAATTAAGGATAATTTTTTGGCTTCAATATCTCGAGAAGATTAATCTTTCCCGTAGCGTAAGCTAAACTTACGCAATACTCGTTCCCTCTTCTAGAGAGAACCGAGGTTACGTTAGTAACCAGTATTGTTTTACTGCATTTAATTTTCAAAGCCTTTTTGATCGGTGAGTGATGTAGAATAGAATGAATGCTGCGCTTGACAGGGCACATAACGAGCAGAGAGAGCGCACTCTCACGTCTTCAAACAACACGAGCCCTGTTTTGCTCTCTCTCCCTCGCGCATATTAATCAAAATCAATTGACACGATAGTAAAAGGTCGGAATATCGCAGTTTCACGTGCAGAATTTGGAGATATTTTCTCCTGAATTACCGCGGTGTGTTAATTGTGCTAAAAAAAACACGTTGCCTTATCTTCTCTAAAAAGCGTTCCGCCCATTCAGCTGTCATAAACCACATTTCAATAAACTAAAAAACCTATCCAGTGATGAAATATTTTCTGTATTGACGCAAATCTTGTGCGATGTCCTAAACTGCCGAGATAATCACACAAGCGTGCCGTGGCTATAGACGTCCTAATGACACGTCCGATACGCAAACGAATGACTCATTTTAACCATTCACTTTAATGAATAGTTAAAACAACTGACCTGTCCAACACTGAACTCACGAGACCTCTGAATCGGTGTATAAAAAATCGGTAACACTTAGATTAGTTAACATTTACTATTAATAAACTGCACTTCTACAGCATTGTTAATTTCAATATTTAGAGAGTCTGTATAGGCCCACTATATGTGTTGTAGCCATTAAATAAGCGCATTTAGTTTCATTTTTGTTAAAATATTATAATGTGGGTTTTTTTTTACATCTATGCTGATTATGAAAATTGAACAGCATGAGTAAGACGCGCAATATCGGAAGATATGATGGGTCTTATGATGGGTCAGTTTTGTTTTGTAGAAAGCCTTTCTTTAAAGTGAATTTCGTTTTGTATAAATTGTATCTTAATTTTAATACATTTTTCATCAACCAATTGCCTGGATATACATAGTTCCCACAGGCCAATTAATGTCACATGACCTCACCGGAGACGCCATCTTTGAGGGCATAAGCTGCTCTGTTTACAAAGTTTTACAAGCAAATTTAGAATATTTCTTTCTGTTTATAATGTTACGAAAATCATGAAGAGACAAAGTTACAGATTATAAAGAGACTATTAACACAAGACAGAGAGAGGTACAATGCGAAAATTTCAGTCATAAATGGTGTGGATCTGTATACACTAACGAAGAAAGCACTGAGCACTGATTATGCAGCTTTGCCTCATACAGTATTATCATGTGTAACGTTACCATTATCTGGTATTTTTTACACATGTGAGCAATTCCAAGCCTGGAAATCACTGGAGGCGTACAATCACTTTGTCGAGGGTTGGGTTGGTGACGTTTGCTCAAGTGCAATCAATGGAAAAGTAGTCATCATAGCGAATGTATGTAGCATGATGCTAGACTATCTGTCTATTAAAAAGCCATAGCCTGCACAACTTAATTCCTGTTCCCCTTAAAACAGTCATCGGTGCTTTCTGTAATATGCATGTACTTATTTGTACAGTGTAGAATAGGGTTGGAACGGTACATGTATTCGTATTGAACCGAAACTGTACGGGCGTCACGGTTCAGTGCATAAATATACACGGTATAAAAATAAATAAAACTTGCGTGCAAATTAATTAATGTAATGCGGATTTACTTTATACGCGGGTTCTTTAGGGACATAATCTGAGATTGCAATGCTGGAATGTGTGTGTGAGAGTGTGAGTGAGAGAGGCGCAGGCGCGATCGAACAGTGGAAACAATGTTGTTTTTAATACCTCGTCATTATGTTCATACAGGACATCATTCAAACTGCAAAGTGTTAACTTGTTTATGCTCGCCAGCCATAACCTCCGTCATTGTTCTGACAAAAGCTTAGTCTTCTCAAATTCATGAAGTGTAAAGACGGGTATACTGTAAAATCCAAATTTAACTGAACCTCCGGCACGATTTGAACATCCATTGACCCAGCAGGAGATGACCATTTTCACTTTTTATCACGAAATTAACTCGTTTTAGCTTCTTCTTCTAATATTCTGCCCACAACATGCCCACAGAAATGGCGCTAGGTCGGCAAATGCCCGTATGTTGTGACGTCATGTAGGAACTATGTATAATAAATAAGAAGCAAATATAGCAGACAATATGATCATGATATGGAGCCGCGGGCGCGATTGCATTGCACATGAACTGGAGCATATTTCATCATACATTTTGCTCATTTAAATAATAGTGTGTGTGTGTGTGTGTATATATATATATATATATATATATTAGTGCTGTCAAACGATAAAAATATTTAATCGTGATTAATCGCAATAATGTCATAGTTAACTCACGATTAATCGCAATTAATCGCACATTTGTATCTATTCTAAATGTCTCTTGATTTCTTTTTGTCCCATTATTTTTTCTCATTTTAATGCTCTTATCATCATGGAAAAGTGGATCGGCTTGCTTTGTGCAAATGTTTTTTATTGAAAACAACATTGGCATATACTGTGTTCAATTTCACACTAACATTCTCACTTGGAGCAAATAATCTCACAATGTAACTGTCCATCAATAAAAGGGTGAAAGAAATACTAACGATTGACGAGGGGGAGGAGAATTCGCATCAGCTGTGTGTGTGTGTGCTTGGCCATCAAGTGGTATTTCAGACTGGACGTGCTGCGATGATGATAGCTCAGTTCACAACGACAAAACACTTTGGTCTTGTCAATGGAACCATTTGGCAACTTTTTAAAAGTAAACTTTCCATTTCAGAATATTATTGGCATCCATTTCGGCATCTCGCGCTCGTCATCCACTCAAAACGTAACGTTAACCTACTATTTGGCCGGCTCGCAAGCCCAAACAAGTGTGTGCGGCGTGCCTGTTGTTTTGTTTCCGGTCTAGCTAGATCCGCTTGCGCTTTGGTCAACGAAGCAACAAAACGCCCTCGCGCGGCACAAGCCATTGAAATGAATGGGTTTCATAGCGCAGCGCCGCGCATGCCGCGTCCTGTTGCAAAAGCATGTGAAAAAAACTACAAAGTTTGCTAGGCCAAAAAGACTGTTAATCGTGCGATAAAAAAATTAACGCCGTTAAAATGGGTTTGCGTTAACACCGTTAATAACGCGTTTAACTGACAGCCCTAATATATATAATTGCGCTGCTCCCCCTGTCAACGATCTAGCACCCCCTCAGCACCTGTGTTACATCCCCCTACATTTCTCATGTAACCATACATTTAGAAATGGCCCAATCGTGTCTATATATCAGTGACGTGCAGTGGTGTTCTGAAATATATAAAATAAATTACTATTTTGTAATTTAATGTTAACAATGTAATTAATGTTCTATTTATTAAAACCAAGTATAAATCTCATCAAGGTAGTGTTTTTAAGCATTTTTACTTTTATTCCAAAATAATAACTAAGGGCAGTAACACTTTAAACTATACATTGTATTTGTGAACTGATAGTCAGCTGTTATTTTGAATAGTCAACTTATTTTCAGGGGCCGTATTCACAAAGAATTTTAAGGCTAAAAGTAGCTCCTAACTGGCGAATTTAGGAGCAACTCCTAAAAATAATGGGCGTGTCACTCCTAACTTTAGGACTCCTCATTTTTTTCACTAAGAGTAATTCACGAAGCATTTTAGCCCTAAAAGTAGCACCTAAGCCTGGGACAGCTTAAAAGAAGTCGAGAGGACTCCTAACTCACTAAGACCTATTCACAAAGGATTGCAGCGCATACCACCGCCTCTCGCAGTCGTCCGGGAGACGAAAAAAAAAAACATAATAAAAGGGAAATTCGGCACTGGTAGATCCATGACACAAGCGGGAATGCTGCATTGATCTGCAAACAAATCCTCTCCCATTCTCACGCTTAGTTTTGCTTGATATCCCAGTGCCAAATTTCCCTTTTATTATGTTTTTTTTTTCTTTTTTCAGCACCAACTGGGCCAGCAGCAGTAACTGATCCTGCGTCCAGTTGGGCTTTCTTTTCCGTTTTGGCGAGTTCATAATCCACCATCATTCAACTATTACACTACTTCAATAGGAGCAACATTTCCTTGCTTTAAGTAGTCTATTTAGGCTAATAGGATGTCAATTAACCAAGCAAGTATTAATGCTAGTGTCGTTTTTTCATTATTAGTGGCGGTTTTCATTAGGGTATTAGGCTACCTTGATTTAATTTAATTCACGACTTTTCTCTCTCTCTCTGCCTTTTTATAATTACACTTCACTGGGGCCTGCACAAACATGTCATTATATAGCCTATGCATTTCAATGACATTACTATTATTATTTTGTGTAGGACACAGACATATTTAGATGTCGTAATTCCATGATTTGTTGCATCTGTGTTATGTTCCGCATGATGCCCCTGAACAACCAGGGGTGGTAAAAGTACTCAAAAGTTATACTTGAGTAAAAGTATATATACCTAAATAAAAAATTACTCCAGTAAAAGTAGAAAGTCCTCCATTCTAACATCACTTGAGTAAAAGTACAAAAGTATCTGATTTTAAACGTACTTAAGTACCGAAAGTAAAAAGTAAATATTCAAATTAACTGTAAATATCAATAATTAGGCAGATCAATTGTTTTGGGAGTGATATGAAATGTTTTATTTGAACAAATGATAAGATTAGATACTGCAATTAAGAATTTGTTAGCTAGCTGTTTACAAGGCATGTTTCAATATGAAATCACCTAGCTAACAATAGTAACATTAAAGCAACACTAAAGAACTTTTCCTCTGCGGTCCCCCTTCAGGTTCGAAGCGGCATTGTCCGTTACCGCTGTCGTAAATAATTTAGCCTACCACAGCCTACTGTCGCACGCATGCTCGCTGTTTATCCACTGTTTATCCAGCACCGGCTTTAGAGTGAATGATGTCCAATTGTAACGCTTGCCATAAAGCAAGTCAAATTTGTAGTTTTCTTATGTCTCATTCGAACTACAGAAACACGACCCGATCTGGCAAACTTATATAGTGTGGTTCTAGCAGATATAGGACCACAAAGCTAAGGCAGAAGTGCCTTTCACCCTGTTACGACTTGATGAACCGCTTGGGATCATTGCTGGCAGCGAGAGCTGCACCTTCAGCGGTTTCTGCGGTCAATGGCGAACTGACTGCTATGTGAGCGCATGGCAAAGAGCTTCCGCGTTCTTTTTTTAAAAAGAAAACAAGTTTTTCATTGGTTTGGAAAGCCAGTGTAATAAATACTTGGAGCGGGCATGGGGAAATGTATTGGAGTAAAAAGTAAACTTTGTCCTTAAAATTGTAGTGGAGTAAAAGTGAAAGTAGATGCAAATAAAACATACTCAAGTAAAGTACAGATCCCCGAAAAAAATACTTAAGTAAAGTAACGAAGTATTTTTACTTCATTACTTACCACCACTGAGAACAACCAATCACCGTGATCATTGCGAGGAAGCTCGTGCATGAGAATTTACGTCATCCATAGCAAAGAAAACTCACTCTTAGTTTAGGAGTTGTCATTTTTCCTTACTAAGAGTTTTCCCCAAAACGCTGTAAATCCATCCATTTTTTCCCCAAAACGCTATAAATCCATCCATTTTTTCCACAAAATGCTATAAATCCATCCATTTTTTTCAAAAATGTATGGTTTGTCTTTAAAAAAAAGAAGAAAAAAAAAGAGAACATGCAACATATTATCAGGATATAAATTAATATAAATTAAATTTAGTAACACATTTAGGCTAATAGTCATTCGGTGAAAAAGGTAATGTCATGCTAACGTGACATGAAAACTACTGAATAGTTATACTAGCCTACTGATAGATAAACTGGCCTTTATATTGACCATGATAAGGTGCTATGGTAGATTGTGTGTAGTGATGGTAGTGCAAAAAAGAGAGAGAGAGAGAGAGAGAGAGAGAGAGAGAGAGAGAGAGAGAGAGAGAGAGAGAGAGAGAGAGAGAGAGAGAGAGAGAGAGAGAGAGAGAGAGAGAGAGAGATTTGCAGAGATTCTGCCAGACCTGGGCCCTGAGAGTAAACACAGTAAAGACTAAGATAATGATCTTTCAGAAACAATATAGAAATCAGGTTACACACAATTTCTATTTGGACACCACTAAATTACAACACACAAAAAACTACACTTACCTTGGCCTCGACATTACATACACAGGCAACCTCAACATGGCTGTGAAAGATCTGAGGGACAAAGCAAGGAGAGCTTTCTATGCAATAAAAAGAAACATTAAAATCTATATTCCAATTGAAATCTGGCTTAAAATTTTCCAATTTGTACTAGAACCAATAATTCTATATGGTAGTGAAATTTGGGGGCCAAAACTTAATAATGAATTTGACAAATGGGACAAAACAATTATAGAATCTTTCCATACTGAGTTCTGTAAGAGCATCCTACAGGTGCAGAGAAAAACACCGAATAACCTGTGCAGAGCAAAGCTCGGCCAATACCCCCTCTTACTAAAGATACAGAAAAGATCAATTAAATTTTACAATCACTTAAAATCAGTTAACCCCCAGACATATCATCACAAAGCCCTAACACACCAGGAGCTGAAAGCAGAGCAGAGTCCCTTCAGCCAGCTGGTGCTGAGGCTCTCTGCAGTAACCAGTCCCCAACAGCCTCAGGACAGCAACGCCAACTCAAGACCAAACCAAATTATCAACAAGCAGAAAGAAAAATATATTGAATACTGGAAAGAAACGACCAAAACACAAAGTAAATTACAACTTTATCTGACCCTAAAAAGAGAATTCACACTGGCAAATTACCTGAGTACAATAAAATGTCCTAAACTAAGAAAAATGTTGACAACGTACAGACTGAGTGAACACAGCCTGGCCATAGAGACGGGTCGGCACAGACAGAGCTGGCTCCCACTAGAGGAGAGACTCTGCTCCCAGTGTGACCGGGGACAGGTCGAGACAGAGCTGCACTTTCTAACCTCATGCCCCAAATATAATACACTAAGACAAAAACACTTCCGAAACATTTCCCAAATATACCCTGAATTCGAATCCATATCAGACACACAGAAAATCCCATATTTACTAGGAGAAATGCCCAAATGTGAGATAATTGCTGCAAAATATGTCTCCTCATGCCATGAAATGAGGACAACCAGTGGAACCTCAGATGGATAAATAATTGTACAAATGTTCAAATAATTATTATTTTGATTGTTTGATATTTTAGTAATTGTTTTATTTTATTGTTTTATTGTTCACTTTTATTTATCTATATGTTTGTATATATGTCTATTGCTTTGGCAATATTGTGCTATTGTACACATTCATGCCAATAAAGCTAATTTGAATTGAATTGAATTGAGAGAGAGAGAGAGAGAGAGAGAGAGAGAGAGAGAGAGAGAGAGAGAGAGAGAGAGAGAGAGAGAGAGAGAGAGGCATGCAAGGAGAAGGCAACTCATTGTTGAGCACATACAGACTTTAACCTGCAGGGCCAGCCATTATGGCCGGAGAGGAGCACCAGACCTGAATGTGCACAAAATACATGAGCTCTTTGAGGCTCAGAGCCATGCTCAAACCAGCTATTCCCTCTTTTATTCAGTGTTTTCAAAGGAATTCAATCTTGGCTTCGGTCACCCAGCTACAGATGCATGTGCTGATTGTGCCAAGTATAAGATCAGGATTACAGACCCAAACCTTACTGACACAGAGAAGAAGATGGAATCAGCATCATTCATCTTGCATCGTCGCAGAGGGCGCTTTTTTATGACATGTTAGGCAGGGTTGCTGAAGATCTGAAGGTTGTTTTTATATGATGCAAAACCTGGTCCTTCCAAAAACCGCAATAGGACAGGCCTATACTCACGCCAGATGTATCTGTACCTGTTTGGTGTGGTTGTGCACCATGGGGAGAACAGCTATCAGGCAAAAGATGATGTCCATCTGTATGTGTGGCAGGAGAATGAGGGTAGCAAAGACAGCAATCTGATTGCTTCTGCGCTGAATGACTGCCTCAAGGTTCAACTTCAGGACAAAGTCAGCAGATCCAGGGGGCTTCGGCTGTACAGCGACTCTTGTTTTGGGCAGAACAAGAACATGAGCATGGTGTCCATGCTGATGGAACTTCGGCAGCTTTTCCCCCAACCTCGGCATAGAGCACAACTTTCCAGTACGGGGCCACAGTTATCTACCTGCAGACAGAGTCTTTGGCAGAATTGAGCAGAAGATAAGGAAAATGGACTCAATTCTGCTACCAAAGGAATACCACGCCATACTGCAGCAATTCGGCAATATTCATGTTTATGGCACTGATTGGGTAAAATACAGGCCTCAAAACCGGCCTCCTGAATATAGAGTGATGAAGTACCAACACCTATACTTCATCTATTTTTCTTTTTTGATATGTACGCTCCGTACCTTCTTAAACCCATACTTATGGTAAGTCACACCACGGAACGTCTTGTGTACTTTCTAAAATCCATTTTTATGGTAAGGGTCATGCGCTGTACGCTTCGGTCCCTTCCTTTGTGGCCCAGACCCAGGTCTTTCACCTCGGGTCCCACTCTAGATGCGTCCTGCCGTCGAAGTATGCTACGACAGACGCCTTTCTCTAGCTAACTTCCACATTCTGATCCAGGCCTTCCTGGATTCGGAATGGCTAAGTACACGCACTTTCGTTTCATGTACTTTCTAAAATCCATATTTATGGCCTTTCTGAAAGTAGCCCCCATATGGTGTGGTTGTCAGGTTACAGGCCTTATCAGGCCTTCCTGATATGAGCTCCCACCTACTGTGGTCGCCAGGTTACAGGCCTCACCGGCCTTCCTGATATGAGCTCCCACCTACTGTGGTCGCCAGGTTACAGGCCTCACCGGCCTTCCTGATATGAGCTCCCACCTACTGTGGTCGCCAGGTTACAGGCCTCACCGGCCTTCTTGATATGAGCTCCCACCTACTGTGGTCGCCAGCAGAGGTGTAGTGGAAAAAAAAGAGGTGGGTAAACTATAAATTCTGGTGGACCACGACGTGGTCACCCGGTAAGGTGGGCCACTGCCTACCGGTGTATGTGTATCTCCTGATGACATTGCTATAGGCAGGGCTCGACATTAAGCCTTTTCATACGCTTGTCCTTCGGACAAGTAAATCTGTCATTCACTTGTCCGAGTAAAAAAGTTTCTCATCCGGATTTTTTTTTTTTGTTAATTTATTCTGAACAATATTCTCATCAGTGTTCAATCAGCTTTGATATTTAAATTGGCATATTGTAATATCTGCACCTTTAAAGGGCATCCCCTCCCCCAATATTATTTAATGTATGCTTCATCTTTCATTTTAAATTCCTAAATTTGATCAATAAATTCAATTATTTCTAATAAGACACTATAGGGCTGATCAAATTAAACTTTTACACTGAAAAATTACAATTGCATAAAATAATGTTATGAAATTGATTTAAATTTACAAATAAGAAACGTTGGAAAGAATGATCTACTTTTAAACATAACACGAAACCGCCAGTAGGTGGTGGCAGGCGACCGTCTTAATGAGTGAGTCATTGATTCATTCATTCAAACGATTTGTTCAAACGGCTGATTCATTCAAGAATGAGACAGATGTTTATGAATGGGTCATTGAATCTTTGACTCAATCGATTCGTTCAAAATGCTGAATCATTCAGTAATGAAAACAGGTTGAGTGTTATTGTGAGATGTGCCGTGGTTCTGCTGTGATTTTTGTTTGGAACTATTTTCGCTGCTGAAACAGAACAAAAACAGCCAATATTGCATCTAAAATGTAAGTGACTTAATTTTAACTGTTTATTGAACTGTTGTAGGACATCAATGTCACATTTTCAATCGTGATGGTGTTCAGGAAAAATAATTGAGGTTGCTTAACATATGTTAAAAATATAAAAACTCCACATTTAGATTTTTTATAGGCAGTATAAATGGTAAATGGACTGCATTTATATAGCGCTTTCACAGACCCAATGGCCACCAAAGTGCTTTACATATTTGCCTCACATTCACCCATTCACTCACTCATTCATACACAGACGGCAGGTGTCAGCCATGCAAGGCGCCCCAGCAGCTGGGGTTAGGTGTCTTGCTCATGAACACCTCGACACTTGGTCAGGTGGAACCGGGGATTAAACCACCACCTTCCGGTTTGTAGACAAGCTACATGAACCACTGAGCCACTGCCGCCCGTATGTTGTTAACTGAGTGTGTGTGCGCGCTCATTTGTGTAGATTTCTCCTCGAGAGGCTGCGCGAGCGTCAACAGCGCAACCTTACCGTCAGTAATAGTCAACAACACTGACAGTAATGCAGCGCAATATGAAAGAGTTCGTCTTAGGTTTAACAACCTATGAAACTAATAATGAACAATATGAAAGTAAAACGACATAAGCTTAATTTATAGCTATTTAGAGGTGGATAAACGCAATTTAGAGGGGGATAAACGCACTTTGGAGGTGGGTAAACGCTATTTCCGAATATTGGGAGGTGCGTAAATGGCGTTTACGTGCGTTTAGCCTCCACTACATCTCTGGTCGCCAGGTTACAGGCCTCACAGGCCTTCCTGAGTATGAGCTTCCACATGTTGTGGTCGTCAGGTTTCAGGCCTCACCGGCCTTCCTGATATGAGCCCTCATGTACTGGAGCTCCCCACATAGGGGGTCATCAGGTCTTAGGCCTCAGTAGACCTTCCTGATTTTGATCCCTCTCTTACTTCCTCAGTGTTCAGAACGAGCACTGGGTAGACCCGTGCATTGAGTGGACGACTTCTGTCGTTTCTTGAGGTTGAGTCACACTCTCCGGGGGATCCTGTCTCTGTGATCC